>NC_141685.1:730283599-731483599 GCF_964263255.1 Lissotriton vulgaris | reverse complement strand
GTTTGAAGTCCCGTACAAGGATATCTTTGCCATATTTTCATTGGTCATGCTGGGAAACGTAATATTGTATAGTCTATAAAGGGTTGTAATGTTCATTGACATTAGTGGTCTCTGAGTGTACCCAGACCATGTTTACCGTCCTCATACGCTTCGATCGCAAAGTGTCTTCTATAGACTTGCTGATGATTCTGTTTCTTTAGGATTCCAGCTTGATGTGTATTTTGAAGCACTATACCACAAATTATATTAAATACGTGCTCCAGAACGCCATTTCTTCCGAGCTGCTCTCGTTTCTAGATTGTTTTTCAACAATGTAAATGCATTTGATGGTGTAATTCCAAGAAAGAAAACATATGGCATGCAGGATCGATTTGAGCGTCCCAAATATGGAGCATCTCATGTTATTAGGGGAAGTTTGTAGACTTGCAGCTTGTTGTGCTTCTCCCGGCCCTTCTTTCTTTCATGCTATTTGATTTTCCCTCCTTTTATCTATTTTTCTATTTCTTTTTGCAAATTGTCTTTAATTCGTACTGTGTTACTTGTTTTTTGTTTGGCCACGCATCAAGCAGCTTTCTCATTGCTGTCCTGCCCCGGGCGCGCTGTCCTGCCCCGGGCGCCGCGCTAAACTTTCAGCATTATTAACACGGGCGCCATATTTTAGCAGGCGCCCACTTAACTTGCTTTTTTTGCCAGTGCTTATTCTTTCAGTGCGCGCAATCCGGTGTCTATAGTGCGAGCTTGGGGTTTGTTTACCTAGAGAGCAGCAGAGGATTACATGCAGGCTGGTCGCAATGTAAAGGCATGTTTTATTATCCTTCCCTGAGCTAGTAAACAGAAGTTTGGATTTCTAAAAGATTCTTGGCATTTTATAAGACATAAAATCAGGGCATCCTGCAAAATGCTAATAGGTTTTGCACCGACGATACCGCACCGAGGCAGCTCTGTGACATGTGCAGGAGGCAGTGTTTGTGAAGCCAGTAAAAGGCCCTATCATCACTTTGTATGACATTTTTAAGAGTTAAAACGTGCAGGTTTAATGTTTATGCTGTGATATAACCACACACAACCAACAACCACACACACAGCCACACCCGACCACACACACAACCCCACACACACACAACCACACACACAACCACACACATAACCACACCCAAAGCCACACACACACAACCGCACACAACCACACACAAACCCACACACAACCACATACACAACCTCACACACATGCACAACCACAGGCACAACCCCCCACACACACACACAACCACACTCACACACACAACCACACTCACACAACCACACACAACCACACTGTCAGTGCACGCTTTCAACAGACTCCATCAGTCGTCAGTGCACGCTTTCACTTGGGCACAAACACCACCATCCGGCAGAGCACGCTTTCACTGGGCATAAACACCACCAGCCGGCAGTGCATGCTTCCACCAGGCACACACCACCAGACGTCAGTGACGCTTCCACCAGGCACACATCACCAGACGTCAGTGCACGCTTTCACCAGGCACACACACACCACCAGCCATCAGTGCACAATTTCTAGAGGCACACACACCACCAGCCACCAGTGCACACATCAATTGTTAACGCATCCACAATTACCTATTGTAGCAATCGCACTATGGCACACTTTACTTTTCAAACTAGCAACATGCAGATCTGATTTAGAAACCGCATTTACCATGTATGTCAGATTGTCTAATGCAGTATCCAGTTATATATATTCACCTTATTTTTTCAGTGTTATTCCCTGATGAAGGGCTCAATGTGTAGCCCGAAATGCATTGGATTGTATCTACCATAACGATGCCTCTATGAAGAAAAGTATATGACAATAAATATACTGCTACCAAGATATATATAAAAAAAATGAATACTGCTAAATAAACAAATGATACCATAAAGTGAATTAACTGAGTGGAATCCCCTTCTGTGAAGAGGAGTGAATAGTGTTCCCAAGGGGATGGTCCCAGTGACCCACTGGCATCACATATCTTATGGACACTTTACTTTTAAACATATTCATCTAAAGCGCAGCATGCCACCATTGCTACAAAAATAAATACACATTTTTTCCGCAATGGATTTTTGTCTTACTTCACTGACTATTTTTCGCTTTAACATTTCCAGTTAAAACACCCTACATTTTTTGGATGAAAATGAAATTGAACAATAGCATGCAAACTGAGAAAAAATAGATCAAAATAACGGATTTCTGGGTGAGCACTTGTTTTGTTTGTGCCAGTCTCCATTTCGTCGCCCTGCAGTTCCCCCTGCGTCCGGTGTCTGGTGTAGGCAGATCCCCAGGGGTACCTTCACAGCTGCTCCCTAAGTGGTTAGTTGGCTGGGAATGGACGGCTGCACCATACTCCCGCCGCAGGCCAGGATGCTTGTCCTGCGCACCTTACCTGCTCTGTTTACTTTGCAGGCATAAAGCTAATCCCTCGGACTTATCTGGACAGCGTGTTTGAAGTCCCGTACAAGGATATCTTTGCCATATTTTCATTGGTCATGCTGGAAAAAGTAATATTGTATAGTCTATAAAGGGTTGTAATGTTCATTGACATTAGTGGTCTCTGAGTGTACCCAGACCATGTTTACCATCCTCATACGCTTCTCTCGCGAAGTGTCTTCTATAGACTTGCTGATGATTCCGTTTCTTTAGGATTCCAGCTTGATGTGGACTTCGAAGCACTATACCACAAATTATATTAAATACGTGCTCCAGGACGCCATTTCTTCCGAGCTGCTCTCGTTTCTAGATTGGTTTTCAACAATGTAAATGCATTTGATGGTGTAATTCCAAGAAAAAAAACATATGGCATGCAGGATCGATTCGAGCGTCCCAAATATGGAGCATCTAATGTTATTGGGGGAAGTTTGTAGACTTGCAGCTTGTTGTGCTTCTCCCGGCCCTTCTATCTTTCATACTGTTTGATTTTCCCTCCTTTTATCTATTTTCTATTTCTTTTTGCAAGTTGTCTTTAATTCGTACTGTGATACTTGTTTTTTGTTTGGCCACGCATCAAGCAGCTTTCTCAGTGCTGTCCTGCCTCCGAGGCCCGCGCTAAACTTTCAGCATTATTAACACAGGTGCCATATTTTAGCAGGCGCCCACTTAACTTGGTGATTTTGCCAGTGCTTGTTCTTTCAGTGCGCGCAATCTAGTGTCTATAGTGCAAGTGATGGGTTTGTTTCCTAGAGAGCAGCCGAGGATTACATGCAGACTGGTCGCAATGTAAATGCATGCTTTAATATCCTTCCCTGAGCTAGTGAACAGAGGTTTGGATTTCTAAAAGATTCTTGGCATTTTATACGAAATGAAATCAGGGCGTCCTGCAAAATGCTAATAGGTTTTGCACTGAGGATACCGCACCGAGGCAGCTCTGTGACATGTGCAGGCGGCAAAGTTTGTGAAGCCAGGAAAAGGCACTATCATCAATTTGTATGAACTTTTTAAGAGTTAAAACGTCCAGGTTTAATGGTTATGCTGTGATATAACCACACACAACCAACAACCACACGCACAACCACACCCGACCACACACACAAACACACACAACCACACACACACAACCACACCCAAAGCCACACACACAACTGCCCACACAACCACACACACAACCACACACACAACCACATGCACAACAAACACACGCACAGTCACACACACAACCACATGCACAACCCCACACACATGCACAACCACACACACACGCACAACCACACACACACACAACCACACACACACACAACCACACGGTCAGTGCACACTTTCAACCGACACTATCAGTCGTCAGTGCACGCTTTCACTGGGCACAAACACCACCAGCCGTCAGTGCACGCTTTCACTGGCACAAACACCACCAGCCGTCAGTGCACGCTTCCACCAGGCACACACCAGCAGACGTCAGTGCACACTTTCACCAGGCACACACACCACCAGCCATCAGTGCACAGTTTCTAGAGGCACACACACCACCAGCCATCAGTGCACACATCAATTATTAATGCATCCATAATTAACTATTGTAACAATTGCACTATGGCGCTCTTTACTTTCAAACATATTCATCTAAACCGCAGCATGCCACCATTGCTACAAAAATAAATACAATTTTTTTTGGCCTACAATTTATAGACTTTTGTTGCAATTGGTGTTGCAATATTTAGCAATGCCAATAGCACAAACTTAATTAATGCGAGACCTATTGCATTGCAAATGCTTGTTCCTTTTTCTATGTGCAGGAAGGTGTATCTTACTGCACATAAACAATCATTCCCTGCAACACACACATCCTTGCAGCATGTCGCAACAGTGTCTGGGTTGGTGCTAGGCAGCTTTTTTTAGCGCAAGGGGAAACACAGGGGTGCGCCATATTCTTGTAAATATGGTGCATCCCTGCATTTTTCAAATGACACAGCGTGGCACTGCACAATTGCTCTCAGCTCCTTGTTGCTTCCTTTCATTGTACATATACCCCAATGGGTGGCCCAGTGGTGGGAATGCACCTGGTGGGGTAAGAAATACCAATGGCATATGAAATGCATAATAAATTGGATTTAAAATCTGAGGCAGCTCACAAGACAGCATGGGGATTGATTTGGAATTTAAAAAAAATCCCAAATAATGCAGGTCCTGCATAATTACAGAATTTTTAAATAACCAAGAAAGTCCTTCAATTAATAAATCAACATGGCTTGGAGTTGTGCATAATGCATAATACCATGGAACAACAGATCTAAACTGAGAAAATGAATCTATGGAGCTGGTTTGTGGCAGTCATCTAGGAGAGGATATTGGTTCCTTTTTTGATAGTTCAGAACAAGAATGTGTGACAACTGAAGAGTTTTGAAATGTCGTCGGTCCTAAGAATTGTGAAAGGAAGGAAAAGCCATGGCTGTGCTGATCATCTTCCACCTCTGGTTGGCATTTCATTCTGTCCTACTAACTCTCGCTCTCTTTCCTCTGTCCGACTGCCCTGTAGTCACACCGCTTTACAACTCAACTGCTTTACTCGAGCTGCCTCGCATTGTTGTAAAGGAAATGTCATGTGAGAATGACATGATTGCCTCTAAGGGGTAACATGTCTTCTGCCCACGGGGCGCCCACGCTGCTTCATGTGAACATGGATCCACTCCTGACAGATCTCGCTTGCAGTTTATCATGACTTGTGCATGTTTCCAGTACTTGTCAGTTTGATTACTGTGGGGCATATTACCAACAAATAGCGATAATTATCGCTATGTTGGTTTAGCGGCGATATTTTTATCGCCGAGCTGCGGCGATTTTTATCGCTTAGGAACCTTGCTATTATCAAGGTTTATCTCCTAAGCGATAAAAATCGGCCGAAATGCATGAATATCGCTGAAAAGTCAGCGATATTCATGCATTACCGAGCTAATGCTCTTAGCCATGTTATCCACCTACCATTGGATAACATGGCTAAGAACTGCTCAGGGGCAGGTGTTAGCTTTTGGAGATATTCGCGCTTAGCGTGAATATCTCCAAAAGTTGGTAATAGGAGATAGCGATGTTAGCGACTGTTTCCAGTCGCTAACATCTTGGCACGCCCACTTTGCATGTCATTAGTGATAAACATCACTGACATGCAAAGCGGGGCCCAAGATGGTCGCTATCTCCTACAAGCTGTCGCTAACTGGTGTTAGCGACAGCTAGATAATAGGGAGATATTTTTATCTCCACTTTCTTGGCTTTTAAAGCCAAAAAAGCGGAGATAAACCCCTTTGATAATATGCCCCTGTATGTTGCGTGTTCTTACTAAAAGTTGTTAAAAAAAGAATATTCCTTCCATAGGCTCGATAAAATGAAGCACACATACAATGTGACAGCTACAACACACCCAAATCCTCCCACCAGCTGAAAAGAGGCACTGGCACCACCTCCAACAAGGACGCAGAATCCCAAACTCTCTTTGAGTATCGTTTAAGAGTGAAGAAATCAGACTTTGTCCCTTGTCTCTTGTATTACTTGCGGGTATAAGACATCTCTCTGGACCTCTTATGCTTAGTGAAGTCTAAGAAACAAGGCATAGAAACACTACAGGGCATATGTACAAGGGAATGGCGGAGTGAGGCGTTAAGCACAAAATGCTAATGCCAGGCTCCATTGTGCAAGGGTGCCTGCGCTGAGGGAATGATTATTTATTTGCGGAAAGGTGTCCCTTCCTGCACATAAACAATCACAAATGGCGATTTTAATCTTCTAGGTGTGTGGTTTATGTCCCGGACGGAACACCTTCCTGCACATAAACATTAATTCATGGCGTTGCGCTTTTTCTATGTGTGCAGCACACCTAGAAACGGCAAAAACAAGGAGAAATAAAGACGTTTTGCCATGTTAAGACCAGATTTTCCCTAGTCTTAATTTTGGTGCTTTCTCCTATTTATGGCACCGTTGTAAATAGGGTCAGCGTCAAAATCAATTGGTGTTGCAGCAGAATGCCCACCGCAACACCCATTGCCCACCTCTGTCACACTAAGATTAGCGAGAAAGGATGCCTTATTTACAAGGCGGCGCTAAGCCGCGTCAAGGGGCTTAACGCTGCATTGTAAATAAGGTGAAACCCCTGTCACCACAGGAAAGTTGTTAAAATGACATTCCTGTGGCGATAGGGGTTTGTAAATATGCCCCTACTTCTTTAAGTCCTATGTTACTAACTGCAGACTCTCACAGAGTTCCGCCATCTTCTCCCCTATTTATTAAGGGGCAAATGTATCATATTGTTGCATTACCCGTGTTCCACGCAACATGGCGCAAGGGCGATGCAACACTAAAGTTAGATTTATCAAGTCACGCAAGGCCACCTTGCCTGGCCCTGAGAGGCTTGATAAATCTAGTGTAACGCAACGCATCGCAAATCACTGTGTTGTGTTTACCGGGGGGCATTCCATGGGTGGGACGTGGGTGTTCCCACGCACCCACCCATGGATTTTGGAGCATTCCCAGATTTACCATTACTGGTAGACCTGGGAATATGTCAAAGCGGTATGCATCACCAGGGTAGGCAAAGCGAGGAGCAATATCATTATTCCTCCTTGTTTTTCCTCTTTTCTAGGATACGTTCCTGAAGTATTTTTCATGCAACATATTACTCGTGTATAGTGCATACTGTGAGGGCAGCCGCCTCAATATGTTTGTGTGATTTCAGGTTGTGCGTGGGTGTTTATAATGGACAACAGTTACAAAGGGAAAGCCTCTCTGACCTCTAAGGGTAAGGAATGACCTTGCTTCCGCCCTGTCACACAAAATGTCTATATGCACAGGCAAACAAGTACTGGCAAAGTCAATAGTTATGGGTGTTAACGTAGGGCAAGATTGCAAAGGTTAAGCCTGATTTCTAAGGGATTGCATTGGCCTTATTAGAGAACAATTTCTATATCCACATTCAAACATGTCAGATTGCACGTGTTCAGATTGTGGGTGGGTGTTTACAACTAGCAACCATCAAGCGCTGTTGAATCAGGCTGTATGAGTTCAGGTAGTAGGTTGGTATTTATAACGTGTATCTATTGAGAGCTGTGGAGTTCAGGCCAAAGATAGTGGAGATTTCTCACAATGCACGTGGGTGAGTTATAAGGGATTCAGAATAAATGCTCATCCAATTCTTGGCTTCTCTGCAGAGGGAATAGAGCACGTATCAGGTGTGCCAACGTTAAATGTAATTCTAAGTATAAGTGTGTGGACAAGGTACACAACTGCCTAAATACTGACGCTGTGAAAGTTAAAGAAGAGGCAGTGCTTACAGGTGAATGGGTATGTTGAGTGTGTAGAGGTAAAGGGAGGAGATGCAAGGAAGTATGTGCAGGAGAGAGTGAAAGAAGGGTGCTCCAGTGGAAAAAGATGAGGTGTGAGATATGCTAGTTATGCCAGCTAGCAGGGCCAACCTTGGCTCCGAATGATCTTCTACTCGAGTTCCCACCTCTTACGTACGAGGCCTTCTGTAAACTAGCCAGAGAGATTTCTTCTGGGTCTCCTTTAGACCCTGTTCCGCATAAAATTTGGAAGGAATTTGAGAAGGAACTTTTCCCTTCACTCCATCTAATTTGTAATCAATCTCTTGTGACTGGGACTGTCCCAGCTCAATGGAAGCGGGCGTTAGTATCTCCTTTGCTAATAAAGCCCTCTCTCGACCCGGATTGTTCTAAAAACTATCGTCCAATCTCCCTGCTACCATTCCCAGCCAAGATTGTCAAACGTTTGGTTAGCAACACCCTCTCCAACCATCTGGAACGTCATCAACTACTAGATGTTGATCAATTTGGCTTCCGGCCCGCCCACGGAACCGAAACCGCCCTAATCACCGCTATGGACGAGCTTCAGAGGCGTGCAGACAGAAGGCAGGCAGTGTTTCTGATCCTGCTTGACATGTCTGCTGCCTTTGACACGGTGAACCATAAGATTTTGCTGAAGCAGCTGTTTGAGGCGAGAGTAAGAGGGTCGGCATTGCAGTTGTTCCACTCATTTCTGCAGGATAGGCAGCAGGCGGTGTCTATCCCCCCTTTTCAGTCAGCTTTTACTCTGATTTCACATGGGGTTCCACAGGGCTCAGCAATTAGCCCAATCCTTTTTAACCTTTACCTCAGACCTCTGATTACACTAATCAAAAGCTTCAAAATTAAAATTGTCAACTACGCTGACGACACGCAGATGATCCTCTCCTTAGAAGGAGAGGACTCTACATCTGTTGATGTTTTCCACAACTGCTTGCGCGATACTTCTCGCTGGCTAAAGGACAACTCCCTCCAGTTTAACGCAGGGAAAACGGAGGTGCTCTTTAGCGCTGGAACTAAGGTTCCCCGGCCATTCCCAGATAACTCCTGGCCCCCTGAAACAGGGACCACAGTCCGGCCGGTGGAATCAGTCCGTAACTTAGGGGTCATGCTGGACCACAGGCTCAGTATGGAGACGCATATACAAAAGACTACTTCCTGCTGTTTTGCCATCCTCTGATCCCTAAGGAAAGTCCTGCCTCTCCTACCTTCCCATGCTCGTGCCCAAGTGGTAAGCTGTACCATCCTCAGCAGACTGGACTATTGTAATGCCCTTCTGCTAGGATCCCCTGGGTTCTTGATGGATAGGCTCCAAAGGGTCCAATCAGCAGCTGCTAAACTGGCCTTGGGGCTTCCGAGAAGAGCACACGGGCCGTCCTCTCTGAGCAAACTACACTGGTTACCGGTAAGGCAGAGAATACAATTCAAGGCCCTTTGTATAGCATTCAGGGCGCTCCATGGAATTGGCCCTGCTTCCCTACAATCGAAATTTGCCTGATATACTCCAACTAGGCAGCTTCACTCTTCTGAGGTCAAGCTGGCAGTGGTTCCCCGATTCAATAAAGTCAGATCCGGAGGCAGATCCTTCGAGGTAGCAGCTGCCAAACTCTGGAATACGCTCCCAGCCGAAATTAGGCACTTTACTGAACTTCTCCCTTTCAGGAGAAGGATTAAAACCTGGTTATTCCCCACGATAACTGCCCGATAATTCCCGCTCCTGTGTTCACTTCCATTCTCTTCTGATCTAGTCAGCGCCAGGATGCCTGCAATGGTGGTAGTGCGCTTAACAAATGCCTAAAACAAATAAATAAATAAATAAAATATGCAGGTTGAGGTTTTCAGAAAGATACCAGGATGAAAAGGGCACAAGAGAAACACCGCAGTAGAAAGTGGTTGAAATAGAAAACTTGAGTGATTGAGAGACTCCCAAGACCACTAAGTACCCAATCCACAGACTTTAGTAAGGTTTATGTCGGCCTGCCTAAAATCTTTTGTGTTTTTGTGTGTGCGTATAGAAAAAAACAAAGGTTAAATGGATATTATAGTTAGGTGAAAATGCAAGTTAAAACATAACATTTTTAATTAAGAAAACCATTGAAATGCACCAGTCAGTCATCTCAAGTGGTTTTAACTTGTGTACCAAAGTCACTACAACTCACGCCCCCGTCAGGCACGGTGTTGTAATCAATGATGTCATTTCAGATACTTCAGTGATGTTATAAATGATATAAAACAAAGTCCTGTGCACACATATGAGGATAGTAGGTTTTAGTCTAAAAACCAAAATTCTAAAACAATGTTCTTGAAGAAATAACGAAGGTCGACATCACGATTTTCATGCAGATGGATTTATATATCAATCCAGATCAGTACAGAAAGAAACAAACCAGCCGACACGTGTTACGTCACAACGTGGTACAGTTGTGACGCTTCAGGGCTGTAGGTTTGGAGCAAAGGTCAGGAAATCGCAAAACAGGTGATATTTCCGACCCGGTTGCGGCACGGGTACTGGTCAAGGTAAAAGATCAGGAAAGTTGAAAGTCAACATCCCCTATCGTCTCTGAGTAGACACAATGGCACAGGACGGGTGCGTCCATGGCAGTTGGAGATCAAGGATCCAGCTCCAGGGTAGTAGCGTATTTGTTGTGTTAATCCGGGTAAACCTACTATCCTCATACATGTGCACAGGACTTTGGTTTATATTTGTCGCGTGGGTCTTGACCCACACTCATGCAGGGGTTGTTTCTTGTTTGGGTTTGTTCCCCCTCACCTGTTTGCACTGTGTACTCCCAGACTACAATCTGGACTCTTAATGCCAGAGCGCCATCACTTCCTGTACATAATCTAAACCTGTCACCGATACGAAATGTTATAAATGATTTCAAAGAACATATTATGATGTAATATGTGAGGTAATTATCAGTGCATGGCGAGGTTACGAGTTATAGTTAATATAGGGATGACTTGAGATAACTACAAATTGCAAATCTGAGTGATATTGTTAATTTAAAATGGTATGTTCTGACATTTTCATATAACTATAACACCTATTTAATCTTTTATTATTTCTGTGAATTTCTAAGGTTTTCTTTAAAAGTAAAGTAATATGTTGAATGCCGTGCACTGCAAGCTGACTTTGCGTTGCTACAATATAAAGGGTATTGTTTTAAGTAACCCACACTTACTGACTGTTACAGGGTCAGAGCACCAAAATATAAAAAGTGGGACTATTGGCTTCAACAAGGGGTCAGTATATCAAAATATATAAAGTAGCCCTATTGTCCTTGTCAAGAAATCAACAATAACTATAATCAAATGCACATTTTATTAATTCACACATTGCAATGTTAAATAAACCTTATGATAAAGTTTTAAAAAAATCAACATGTCTTCAAGTCTTTATTTTAACATGTTTAGCTCATAAAATGCAGCCATAAAAACAACCACAAGAGGGACCTTCACTCCAGCTCAAGAGTATAGAGCACTAACTAGGAGTGCTTAATAAATATGTGAGCTCTCCTGGGGTCATGGATTTAATGACCCAGGAGACTTACTTTTATTTTTAATGTTGCTGAGGAGCTGCTGAAGTACCTGCAACCTAGCCACAACATACAAAAACTTGCTTGGTGGCGCCCATAGCCCTTCTGGGGCCCCACTAGGATCCATAAAATGCAGTAAAAAAGCCCCAGTAGGGCATTATGGGGCACGCCATGCAGGAGCACTGAATAATAAAGTAGCAGCTCCTGACACTTATATATTATTATTGTCTTTTTCGTTTTTGTGAGTCCCAGTCCCACCTGGGACACTCACGTCTTTAATATTTTTTGGGTACATTGTAGGGAACCCCATCGGCTAACCTACAAGCGTCAGGAGGCAGCAACACTTTTAAAAAAATTCTAAAAACACTAGGGCACCCCCAAGCCCACTCAGAGCACCACAAAGCATTTTTTATTATAGGGGCTGCCAGGGGAGCACTAAGGCCCGCAGTTCCCTGACTTGCCTGCCAACACCCCTCACAGGTGCGCTTGGAGCTGGCACTGCTCCCACCAGGAGGAAGCAGATTTTTAGGTTTTGACTAGCCAATGCTTACGAAGTAAGCATTCGCTAGAAAAAACCTAATGAGAATAGTATATGGGGCTTGGAATCCGCCCGTCTTCAATTGGCTAGCTCCATAAATGGAGGCTAGCCATTGGAAGACGGGCCTGTCCGTCAATGCCGGACCAGATTCGGGGGCGTTCCCGAGAATTTTTGGCTTTTGGCGACGTCATGCTACGTCAGCCAAAAGCCCTCAGGAACGCCCCCGAATCTGTTCCGGCATTGACTGCACCCGGAAGAAGTCCAGGTGAGTGCTTGCGCTTTTATTTTTTGGCCGTTTCCCACCCCCTCTCCCGCTCTCCGTGTCTCCGGCCCCATTCCCGCCCCCCTCCCGCTCTCCATGTCTCCGGCCCCGTTCCCGCCCCCCTCCCCCCTCCCGCTGCCTCTCACGCTCAGTGCTTTATTTGTTACTTTAACAAATATGTCTAAAAACTGGGTCAGTTTACACGCACCGTCCCCTCAAACCTCTCTGCAAACGATACCTCTACTTCCCGCATTCGCGGCATGTTAGGGCCGTGAGGCTGCGCGGGTGGAGCAGAGAGCAGAGCCCCGCCTCGGCTGCTTTCAGTTTCGTTTTTTAATAAAAGAAAATAAAACACGTGAGACACGCCGAGTTAAAAGACTGCGAACGGACAGAGGATATTCAGTGCTCGCCGGGCTTTATATGATATTCACACTTGGCGCCAGAAGAGAAGCAGCCAACGAGCAGGAGACCCGGACTACTTCAGTCAATTGGACTCCTACGAACGAACAAAAGGAAGCAGGTCCTCCCGTAGTGATTGGCTGACATGGGTGCACCAGCTGGCCGCTTGGAAGACAGCTGCAAGAAATCGTTTGTGACCAATCAAACGCTCCGCGGGAAATATGAGCCTGCCTGACTGTTAGGACCTAAGAAAGCGCGCGCAAATTCTTGTTACACAAGCGGCAGCTTTATTTCAAAAAAATCCCGCTCCGTTGGCCATAGTATGAAATACAAACTTCACGAGACAGAAAAGTCTCTGCAAAAATACTGCATGCACAGACAAAGTTTGGAAAGACGTCAACTCGGCCGTGCAGTCTGTGGCATTTTGCTCGTCCGATTACAAAGTCAGAGAAGACCTACAAATGGTGGGTCGTAAATGCATGGCATAGGCTGGTGCAGGTTACAAGGAACACGGCCATCCGCGCTGGGATTGGCCCAGCCGGCCGAGCCTCCGCCGCGTCATCAAGAGGAGGAGTGGAGAGCAGGAAGCAAGAGATCTGCCGGAACGAAGTCCAGGTGAGTGCTTTGTTTACCCTCCGTGCTGGGGCTAGGGGAGGCTCCCTCCCGCTACCCGTGTGTCCGTTCCCGCCCCCGCACCCCCCCCCCCTCTCCGTGTGTAATGCAGCAAAATCTTTTCTGTATGCGTTGCTTGGTTATTGAGTTCATATATTGATGCAAATGTGGGGTTGTGGTTGACTTGAAGGAAAACATTTTTGAGGGCATGATTTGGACTGTCATGTATGTTAGTGGCTTGTGGGATCATAGACTCTGTTGCCTTCACTGCTGGAGTGAGTTGATCTGCAATTAGATTCGATTGCAGGCTGTCCGCTTCTTATTGCTCGCATTTTGATCTCTCTGATCCTCAGCTTCGACCTGGTCCTGTATCCATCTGTCCTCCCTGCTTCTTTCCATGATCTCTAGTCTGGGTCTTGGATAATTTTCAGGGTTCCCCAGAGCTGTTCATTCAGCTTCTGACTCAGACTGTGCTTCGCATCAGAAGTCAAAAGCATCGGACAATAATAAAAAAAACTCCTTGGGATTCCAAAGTCTCAACTGTCTGTTGCAGTTGGATTTTGCAGGATATGGATCTACTGTACAGGGGGCCGTAAGAGAATGATGCAAAGCTTTGGTCTTTGTGGGGAAAGTGGCAGAGCATTCTGTGTGAGATAGCTGCTGTGACCATAATATCCTTTTCTGAACTTTGTAACTGATATTTACTGTGTTTGTGTAGTTCTTTGGGTGTTCTCCCATGAGAAAAAGAATGTATTGTATAAAAATAATTTGTACGAATGTGTGCATTAAAGTCCTTAAGTCATTAGTGTCTGTGCCGATGAGCTGCACTGTTACGAACATAATTGAGGCATTCTTAGTGGAGGGTGTTTTTTCCATAGCTGGCAGAGACTGCACGAGCTGTAGTGGGGAGTGTGTTAGCACGTATAGATTGCTTCTGATACTGAGCAGACTAAAGGTGATACTATTAGTTGATCTTTCAGGGCGTCTGTGCCTTTTGATGCTTGTCGATCCCTTTGTATGCTCATCATAAGCTCGTTAATTGGCAACTTCCAAGTTTTAACCTGTTTTGCCCCGGAAAAAAATCAGTTAAGACCCACCCCTTAAGGCAGAGGATGTCGGGGGCTGTGCTGTCTCTGCCAGCTTCATCATGGAAGCAAAAGCCAGGGGGTGGGGCAGAGGTGAGGTCTAGGAGCCGGGTGTCTGTGAAGCGATGAAGTGTGAGGTTTCGGCTGCGGTGTCTTATGCCCGACATGACTGACAACTTTCGACACAACTTTAACAGTGTGCTGGGCCTGGAGCATTAGATAATCCAGTCGGGCTGGCATGCACTCTGCAGGAGAATAAGTAATGCTGACGTGCCTGGGGCACTGAGACACCGAGACACTAACGTTTTCCCTTAAATTATTACTTTGATTCTTCTTTATCATGACCCCTGATAGGGGGGACACAAGGTTCGTGCTTCAGAAGGCATAGCGATTCTTCTCTACCCTGCAATATGTTTTAACACAGCAATATCTTGCCTATGGCTCTGAATTAGTTTTAAACACAGAGTAATTAAATAACAAGATGCAAATAAATCCGCTGATCTTTTGTAGTGTCTTAGAAAAGCATAATTGGTGGTCCTTTTTGTAGTTATTTTAAGCTATATTTGTCTGCATCTTTACATATGATTGGTCCTCTGTTACGCAGCAATGTCTGAGATGTACCACTGTACATTGGGAACCTCTTTTTAGTGTATTGTTTCTTTACTATGGGAGGACCAAACATGTAGTCATGAGGTCCCATATATCAATTGTGGGCATGCCCGCAAAGGGATGCTGAATGTTTAGGTTTGTCTTTTTAACTTATGTTGGGCCATAGATTTCATTTAGTGGTATGTCGTGCAGTGTCATCTGTATGCTGGCTGACCTATATCTCTTCCTCATTAAAGCCTAGCTCTACTGGCCTTTCTTGTGTTTGTGGGAGGCAGTTGGTTCATACCTGCCCACTGCATTAGATGAGGGTCATGAACAATTGTTACTTACCTGTAAACAGGTGGTTCTCCAGTATTGGTGTCTTTCATAGATTCACATGCTTGAATATTCCCCGTCGTCGGAGTGGGAGTCCCACGGTAAATAAAATAGCAATAAATACTAAATATATATATAATATATAATAAATATATAAAGTACATAATAAGGATAAACCCAAAATATGCATAGAAGAAGCATAGGGTACCTAACCAAAAAATTCTACATAGAAATGCATGGGAATATAAAAGTTCCAATGCAGCCTATCCTTGTCATTATGTTAGTCCAAACTGCAGCCAATCAGGCGCCAGCAGCCCTCTAGAACCTTCTCCTCAGAGCTCAAGCCCTCAGATTTTCGTAGCACAAGAGTGACCACAGAGTCTATGAGGAGAAGAGAGCCTCTGAGGGGAGGAGGGAGGGTCGCATGTGAATCTATGAAAGACACCAATACTGGAGAACCACCTGTTTACAGGTAAGTAACAATTGTTCTTCTCCAGTATTGGGGTGTCTTTCATAGATTCACATGCTTGAATATAGAATAGTTAGCAGTCCGTATCCCAACACAAAGTTTCCAGAATGCAATGTATAAGCAAAAGGTTGGAATCAACAGGTGTAATAACCCATGTCATAGAAGTTATACAAATATATGTATACATAAAGAAGACATGAATAAACTGGAAACTACTAGGAGGAGGGTAGAATAGAGGCTCACCTTATTGAAAAAGATTACGGAGCACAGCTTGTCCAACTGCGGTATCTCCTTCAGCCATGGCACCCAGATTGTAGTGCTTTGTGAACGTGTGCCTGCTGGACCATGTGGCTGCTCTGCAAATCTGATGCAATGGGACTCCGGCAAAGAGTGCAGTCGAAGAGGCCATAGACCTGGTAGAGTGGGCCCGTACTGCAGTCTGTAAAGGCTTTCCCGCCTTCTGATGGCAGAAAGCAATCGCCGAAGCCACCCAGCGGGCTACTGTAGGTTTGGTGACTGGTCGCCCTTTTTGAAAGCGGCCATAGGCTACAAAGAGCTGATCCGATCTTCGGAACTGGGCTGTTCTGCTGATGTAGAACTTTAAACCTCGTCTAATGTCCAAAGAGTGCAAGCGTTGTTCCGCAGGAGATTGCGGGTTAGCAAAGAAAGACTTCAGTATAAGAGGCTCATTAATATGGAAGTCTGAAGGCACTTTTGGAAGAAAAGTAGGGTTAGTCTGTAAAAGCACAGAATCCGGTTTAAACTTAGAAATGGTGGTTTGATCGTGAATGCATGCATATCACTCACTCGACGTGAAGACGTCAAAGCAAGAAGAAGCGCGACCTTCCAGGTGACATACTTCAGGTCTGCTTTATGGATTGGTTCAAAAGGTGCAGTCATTAATTGTGATAGGACAATATTGAGGCGCCACTCGGGAGGGGGACGCCGAACTGGAGGAAAAGTTCGAAGAAGTCCCTTGAAAAATTGACGTATTAACCTGGATGAACATAGGGAGGCGGAGCCATCATGGCGGAAGCGTGATATTGCCGCCAGAAAAACTCTTAAAGTAGCATGAGACAAACCCGATTGAGCCAGTTGGAAAAAGAAAGGGAGGAGCTCAGCGGGCGTGGCACGCAAAGGATGCACTCCGGCGTCAGCACACCACTGGCAAAAGCGTTTCCATTTCAACTTATAGGTCTTTATAGTTGATGGAGCCCTGGCCTGAGCAAGGATGTCACGACACTCCTGAGGGATGGTTAGATGTGCAAATTCACAGTGTTCAGGTTCCAGGCTGATAAGCTCAGAGAAGAGGGGTCTGGATGGTAGATTTGACCCCTGTCCATGGAGAGAAGATCCATTCGAGAATGAAGAAGAATGGGTTTGCATTGAGACAGGAGGAGCAGCTCCGAGAACCACGCCTGTCGTGGCCACCTGGGAGCAATTAGAAGGATGTGGCAGGGTTATCTCCGAATCTTCCAAAGTACTCGTGGCACCAGAGGGATCGGAGGAAAGGCGTAGGTGAAGAGATTCGACCAATCCATCAAAAGGGCATTGCCTTGGGATCCTTTGTGGGGATGCCAACTTGCGTAGGGGGGGCATTTGCGGTTCTCTGGAGCTGCGAAGAGGTCGATTTCCGGGAATCCCCAACGACGAAAGACCATATAGAGTGTTGGCTGGTGAAGTTCCGACTCGTGGTTGGATGATCGGGATCTGCTTAGGGAATCCGCCAGAAGGTTGGACAACCCCGGAAGATGAACTGCGGTGATTGTGATTTGATGATTGATGGACCAGTCCCAAATCACCTCTGCTAGGCGGGATAACACCGGAGACTTCGTTCCGCCCTGCTTGTTTATGTAATGCATGCAGGTTGTGTTGTCTGTCTGTATGAGAAACGACTCCCCTTGCAGCACTGGTTGAAATGATTTCAGGGCCAAAAAGATAGCCATGAGCTCCAATTTGTTGATGTGCCAGGTCTTCTGGTGCAGAGTCCATTTCCCCTTGACGGAAAGGTCCTGGAGGTGAGCTCCCCAACCCTCCAGAGATGCGTCCGTCGTTAATGTCAGATCCGGGGTGTTGGACAGAAAGGACGTGCCTGCCGCAAGCTGATGTGGTTGTGCCCACCATCCGAGCGCTTTCTTCATGGGAATGGTGATGGTAACCTGATCGTTGAAGGAACCGGTGACTTGACGCCACTGTTCGTCCAGTGCCTGTTGAATAGGTCGTGCTCGCAGTCTGCAATAAGGGACAAGAGCGATGCACAACGAAGCCATCCCTAGAAAGGACTTCAACAAACGGACTGAAGTGCACCTCTTTGCCAGAAGTAGTGAAACTAACCGGAGAATCCTTTGCTGACGTTCCCGGGAGACAAACGCCTTTGCTAGTTTGGTGTCCAGCGTTGCTCCTAGGAAATCCTTGCAAGTTGTTGGCTGCAATTGAGATTTCTCCAGGTTGATGGACAGACCCAAGGAACGAAATACTGTCTGACAAATGGAAGTATGGTGCTGGAGTTGTGAGCGGGATTGCGATTTCAGGAGGCAGTCGTCGAGATATGGGAATATCTGGATGCCTTGGAGACGAAGAAAAGCCATGACCGGAGCCAACATTTTTGTAAAGACTCGGGGGGCCGACCGGAGGCCAAATGGAAGTACCTTGAATTGGAAATGAAGGTGCCCCACCTTGAAGCGCAGGAACTTTCGATGACCTGCGAGTATTGGGACATGGAAGTAGGCGTCTCGGAGATCGATGGTCGTCATGAAATCTCCGACAGAGAGTAAGCGCAAGATTTCTGTAAGCGTTAGCATACGGAAGGTCTGATCCTTGAGATAGTGATTGAGTGCTCTCAAGTCCAATATGGGTCTCCATTCTCTGTTTTTCTTGACGATAAGGAAAAAACGGGAATAAAACCCCTTCCCTCTCTGAGACTTTGGTACTACTTCCACCGCACCTTTCTGAATGAGAAGGTGAACTTGATGAAATAGTTCCTTGAGGTGCGGAGGTGGTGGTCCGGAAGGTGGCGTTGGAGGAGGTACCTCGACAAATTCCAATGCATGGCCTTTTTTCACAATGTCGAGTACCCAACGGTCCGTTGTAATGGAGGACCATTGAGAACCAAACAGAGAGATTTGCCCTCCAATTCTCAGTTCGACAGACAAGTCATTGACGTTTGTTGGAAGTTCCCCTGAAAGTGGGCTTTCCTCGATAGTTTCTGGCAGGTTGCTGACGGGAAGACTGTTGACGGTTTCCGGTGAAACGTTGGTTACCTTGGTTATAGGACCGATACTGACTGCTTCCTCCACGAAAAGTCGATGTAGTGCCACGTCCTCGAGCACCCCGAAAGGGCTGCTTCTTAAATTGAAGGGTACCCAAGGCACGTGCAGTGTCCGTGTCCTTTTTTATGGATTGCAGCGCTTCGTCAATATGCGCTCCAAATAGTGACTTGCCGTCATATGGCATATCCAGAATATTTGTCTGAACTTCCTGTCGAAACGAAGTTGAGCGTAGCCAACCTTGTCGACGTAGGACAGCCGCTCCAGCGAGTTGGCGAAAACCAGTGCAGGCCACATCCACTGCACAATCAATGAGTTCCTCTGAAGTTCTTTCTCCTTCTTGCAGAATCTGCTGCGCTTCTGCCTTGGAAGCATCCGGAAGTAACGCCACATAGGCGGACATATCTGCCCAAGCCTGACGGTCATAACGACCTAAGATAGCCATAGCGTTAGCTACTCGAACCGTTGTAGAGGACATGGAGGAAAACTTCCGCCCAATTGCATCTAGGCGATGGCCCTCTCGGTCTGGAGGAACGGTGATAGTAGACGCTGGATTCTTCGAACCTCTCTGAGCTGCCTGCGTAACGACAGAATCGGGCTTAGGTTGACCTGTAAGGCATGTCGGAGATCCCACTGGCGCCTTATATTTCTTTTCCAACCTTGGTAGTTGTGCTGGTAAAGAGTTAGGCGTCTTCATTAATTTGACCCCTTCAGCCCAGATGAAATCTATAATCGGGACTGTGTGTATCTGTTTAAATGGTTGGTTCTTGAAATCATAAAGGAAGCAATCTTCCTCTCTCTGGACTCGTGGTAATTTGAACCGTTGCGCCGCCCTGTCCATTAATTGGTGGAAGCCTGCAATATTCACTGGAGGAGAATCCCCTGGCGGCACCTGAGAAGGGGATGGTGTCTGAGCACGATAGTCATCCCACTCCGCTAAATGTTCACCACCATCACCATCCACATCCGAAACTTCTCCATCCTCACGCTCTGGAGGATTCTCGTCATCATCATCATCTGGATAAATTGTTGTATGAACTCGAACTGATGTACTTCTATGAATAGTAACAGGCGGCGCTGGGTGTGAAGGAGCCAGTGTCGGCTCTGTAACTGGGTTCAACACCGATGGGACAGCAGCAACCTGTGGAGATGGTGGGAATCGCCGATTGTAATCCTCCAACATACTTTGGAGGTTCGATATCATTGATATAGGCAACATCGCAGCTGGTACTTGAGAGTGAGTTGCTTGATGTTGGCCATACTGTTCCTCTTCATCGTTACTGAAGTCTTGGCACTTTATGTTCAAGTCCGAAAGACTTTGAGCCTGGTCATCAGACTCCTGATCTGAATCAGTAGCAAACAAAGGAGAGGGAGGATTAACCATTTCTCCTTCTGTGAGAGTCCCGAACTGGTCTGATTTGCTGGACTGTAGAGGCAATAAAGGCATTGAAGCAAATGAAGAGGCTGGCGTGGAAACTGTGTCCTGCGCACGCGTCGACAGCATGATATCAGTCGTCTTCTTTGAGGGAACTGATTTTGATGTCGTCGTCGACGAGGAGATCGTCGACGGAGTAATCTTCATGGACATCGTCGTCGCCGTCGTCGACGGAACCTTCAATTTTAAGGTCTTCGTCGACGGAGCGGTCGTCGACGGAGCGGTCGTCGACGGGACAGATGAAGCAGACTCTCTCGTCGACGGGAAAGCCGTCGACGGTACACTCGTCGTCGAGGGCGTAGACGAACCCACAGTCTTCGATCCTTTCGTCGACGACGAACGGGCTGTCGACGATTGAACTCTCTTCATCGACGAAGATGAAATCGGAATTATAGAAGAAACAGTCTTTGAACTGAGAACAACTCTCATCGAAGACGTCGACGCCGAAGCTGACGACGATCCAGAGGCCAGCGTCGTCGTGACTGTCGTCGTCGACTTTGATCCAGAGACAGCCATTCTCGTCAACGGAGTTGAAACTACCGTCGTCGACGGAAAATCAGTTTTCTTCACAGAAAAACTGGAATTCGAAGCAGAAGGAGCCTGAGAGCTATGTCTCGTGGGCCCAGACGTGGTAGGTAAAGGTGAAGACACCGCAGGGGTTAAAGCGAGGGATATTTTCCTCTTTTTTTAGAAATGGGGAAGGCACCTCCTGCACACTACCACGCTTAGAAGCTGCTTTAGAGTGGCCTGAAACGAGACTTTCAGCATCAGAAAGTATATTGTCTTTATCCTTCAGCCTTTGAAGCCAAACTAGTAAGCGGCCCTCTCTATCCTTAAGAGTTTTTTCTGAGAATTTTCTACAGAGCTTACAGCTTCCCACTTCATGGTCAGGGTACAGGCAGTAAATACACTTACTGTGAGGGTCCTCATGAAATAATCTTAGCTTTCCACAGGATGAACAAGCTCTGAAGAGAGACTTCTTACTTGAAGACATTGTAGAGAACTGGAAAACACTTGAAGAGAAGAAAAACTGAGCAGAGCTCAGGGAGACTCCCTTACACACGACGTGCGGTAGAAAATCTGAGGGCTTGAGCTCTGAGGAGAAGGTTCTAGAGGGCTGCTGGCGCCTGATTGGCTGCAGTTTGGACTAACATAATGACAAGGATAGGCTGCATTGGAACTTTTATATTCCCATGCATTCCTATGTAGAATTTTTTGGTTAGGTACCCTATGCTTCTTCTATGCATATTTTGGGTTTATCCTTATTATGTACTTTATATATTTATTATATATTATATATATATATTTAGTATTTATTGCTATTTTATTTACCGTGGGACTCCTACTCCGACGACGGGGAATATTCAAGCATGTGAATCTATGAAAGACACCCCAATACTGGAGAAGCATGTGTACTCACCACCCTGATTGCTTAGTGGTTTTCAACACTGAAAAGCTCATAATACTGTTGGGCTGTCTGGTGTGTCAGAGGAACAGTACTTTAGGGTTTAGTTAATTTCTGCCTAACAAGTATCGCCAGATAAATCTGTCCAGTTGCCTCCCACTCGCAACAAAATCACCTGTGCAGTCTTTCAAGGGTCAGCACTGCCAGTAACCCTCTTGATCGCTGCATAGTGCTCCTAGCAAAGATCTTCACAGGCTCTGGTCTGTATGTTTACAGATTTTTTTTTAAAACATATTTTATTGGCGTTTCAAAAATCACATTTAATATACATTTCGTTGCGATGTTGCATACATTCTTAAATATTTCAAAGCTACTTCATATTTATTCGATTTTCATAAATAATCTTTCATATCCCCATCCCTCCCACCCCCCTAGCAGATTCCAACAGCCATTCCATATGCGTGGCTATCCCAAATAGTAACTAAATGGATCGTCATGACATAATTCCCTGCTTCCTCCCTCTCCCTCCTCATGTTCCTCTTTGATACCACTATTTTAGTGCTTGGTTATATATTACTGACATGGCGTGTTTTTGCTAGGCAGTGAATTTGTTGCCCTATCACGTGTTTTGGAATTGCTACCCTTTGTACTGTGCTGTAAGGGAAGGCCTTCATGAGTATCAGGAGGGAGCTGCAAAAATCACTTGTTCAGCCGTGCAACTCTTGTGAATATCTTGGTTGTGTACTTCTAGAATGGTCTAGTCTGGGTGAGGAAGACTGTCACTAAATACTAGTTTGTGTAGTTTTCTTAATATGTGCCTTATGTAAGTGTTTTATGCGTTCCAATTGCTAGCCTGAGTAACAAGTTGAATGGAAGGCTTTTTTTATGCTGAAGGAAAAGGCTTATGGAGAAGAGTATATTTATGTGTTTATTTTATTCAAATGTGTTGCCTAGACACTTTATCCAGTTCCTTGATGTCAAAGAAATTCTCAATTCCTACATTCTTTTTGATTTTATTGTACTACTGTCATTATTTACATGGTCTGGTATTGCTACCCTGAGTAATGCATAGTAGAGGGCCACAATGGGGATGGCTGGTAACCTGCTATAGAGATAACCATGTTTACATCAGCATAGCCCTTATTTATATGCTTTATCCATTAAATTGTTGACTGGATACTCTTCATATAAATTGCTCAAACTGCCTGTAATATATTAATGATGCTGTCAGTATAGATTTTGGGGCAAGTGGTGCCAAGATTTGAACATGCACTGCTGTATTTCATTTTACTCGCTACCTACGGTTGGCAGTCAGAAGTGTGATTGTTGCTAGTATTTTCACGACTTTTGGACAGAGCACGTAATGTTTAGTAAGAAAGTGCCTTGTAGGTGCGGAGTCTTTGGGAATAACTTAGTTTCGGTATTTCCTTTTTTATGTTCATTTTTGTTACACATCCATGTTTATACATGTTTATACATTGTGCCCAGAGCTCAGTTCATATGAATCCCACAAGTAAAGGTGGTGTTGGTCAAGGAGGGCGCAGGGGGTCATACTGTATCCAGCCTTGCATTTTTTAATCCTTGTACTTCTTTTACTGTTGGTCGTGAACTTGTTATAAGTAGGATGTTTGTGATATTTTTTGTTGTGATCATGGCTTCTCTTAAGCAGGCAACGCATTATAGGCATTGAGTCAATACAATAATACACTTCCAATGTATGTTTTTTTTGCCACACTGCCCAATCAATACCTTTCTGTCCACTTTATACTTCATGCACTAATTCACCAGTGTAGTGCTTACGCTTACAGGAAACACAATAATGATGTTTGGGACAGAGAGAACAGCAGTATCTTGATAAACGTCCTTAATCTTTTTGTATGCGTAATCTGTATTTGCCTGTCCGGGTGCTGCCAATATTTGATTCTAGGCTTTGCTGTCTTGTGTAATGAAGGTAATGGAAGGAGGTTGGTAAAGTTTGTTAGACAGTATTTGTTAGTATTTTTCCTATGCGTATTGTCCTAGTCTTCATATCCCTTCATGTCTGGATATATTTTTGTGACCTCCAGTAGTCAAAAATGGCTCTTTAAGGAAACGGGACATGGTGGAAATCACTTACTGCTTTTGTGCTCTCCCAGGCACCCGATGCCAAATCTAACACATAGATAAAAATGTTGTCATTTACAATGCCAATAGCTCTAACTTTTGCAAAGGCGAAACCGTTGCATTGTAAAGTGTTAGGGGGCTCGCAGTGTGTGTGGGGGTGCTCGCAGTGTGTAGGGGGGGCTCGCAGTGTGTGGGGGGGCTCGCAGTGTGTGGGGGGGCTCGCAGTGTGTGGGCGGGGCTCGCAGTGTGTGGGGGGGCTCGCAGTGTGTAGGGAGGCTCGCAGTGTGTAGGGAGGCTCTGTGGGTGTGTGGGGGGGCTTTGTGTGGCTGTGTGTGGGGGGGGCTCTGTATGGGTGTGTGTGTGTGGGGAGGCCTCTGAGTGTGTTGGGGGGGCTCTCTGTGGGTGTTTGTGTGTGTCATTTGCGAGAGATAAAGCTAATGGCATTGTAAATGACAATGCCATTTATTTATGTTAAAAAAACATAAATAAAAATATTGTCAAGAGCAATGCCAATAGCTCAAACTTTAACAAAGGCAAAACCATTGCATTGTAAATGCTTGTTTTTAATGCTCCTGCCAGGCGGGAGCAATTCTGAGTTTCCCTCCTCGCAAGAGCGTAGGCAAGGAGAAACCTTTGTGCTCCCACCTGGCAGGAGTAGCTTTCTGCAGATGACACTTCCCTGTCCCCACTCTTGATGACAGGGAAATAATGATCGCAAGAGATGAGGCCCCCCGGGACACAGTGACTACGTCTGCTATGGGGGATGGGGTCCCGCGTGCAACAAAGGCTCAGTGAGGGGGGCCATAGGCCCCCTCCACCAATCATGTTTATCTGCCACCAAGGGATGGGGCCGGCCGGTCTCTTAGAGGCTTGGGGAGGTGGCAATACGTCATCTCCCCTTAATTTATTGAATGATCCCATGGGATGGTGTCCCTGTGGCCTGGAAATTGCCCAGGGGGTGCACTGCACGCCCCCACACTAATGAATTATTATGTGCTGCCCACACCCCCGGGCACTTGCCCAGCTGAAGGCTTTTTTTTTTTAAAGTGTGGGACCCCATGCAATTTTACAGTGAATTCGTAGATCACACTACTAGCCCTGGAGGCAAAGGGTATCCCTACCCTGCCCCTTTATATATTTTTTCAACCTTTTTCTCAAGGCTGGGGACTCAATCACCAAATCCAAAAATGGCACCGCCACATCTTTGTTGACATGGTGGCAGCCAATTCAATCTTATCTTAAGATCTGTCATTCCACATTTTCTCCACGGCTTGAAATATCTATATTTTTCTAACCTTAATATCTCTAAAACGAATTAATGGACTTACACCAAATCACAAAAAGCATGCTTTGTGGACCAAGATCTAGCTTTCTGAGAAATTTGGTACAATTCCGTTCAACAGTTTTGGTGGTATCGCTGTTCAGTTTTGCTATGGAAAAATGAATTAGGAAACACATTTGGGACCCCCCATCCTTTTTCTTTTTCAAGCCTCGCTTGATTGATCACCCCAAAAACTTTTTGGGGGAAAGTTTAGTGAAAATTCGTCAAACAGCACCAAAGTTATAAGCAAACCAAAAATGTTTTTTCCCTAAGGAAGCGTGGCCCTAACTATACCATGGAGAAATATATACATATACATACATACTTATATATACATACATATATACATATATACATATATACATATATGCATTAAATTTACTGTGGCAGAAAACTTACCTGGTGTGAGGCGACTCCTTTACAGGCAACCTTCATTTGTGCATGTTTGGCGGCCTGCCTGAGCCGCGGAGAAGCCCCGGTGTTTTCAGGAATACTCCAGCGATGACGTGTAATAACGACGCTACATATGGAACAGGAAGCCGATTTTAAGCAGATACAACGTGCCAGAGATGGGTCCTTCCGTGCTTCACCAACCCACTTGGGTAATACGGACTTTTAATTGAGACACAGTAATGTTTAGCTCACTGAAGCAAGAGTTTAGCACTACGACATCCAGCAGGCCACGGGGTTGGCCAGGCCCACTGGGGCGGGACTGTGTTTTCTAACAAGTAGCGCTAAGAAATGTAACAGCTGTGTTTGAACTATTCAGAGCCTTTGATAAAGTGTGCTTACACGAAACGCGTCAGGCACTGCAGGAACATTTGGAGTGCTGTGCGGTTGGTTACCTCACTGGACCTGCATTAAATTTACTGTGGCAGAAAACGTACCTGGCGTGAGGCGACTCCTTTACAGGCAACCTTTGTTTGTGCATGTTTGGTGGCATGCCTGAGCCGCGGAGAAGCCCCGGTGTTTTCAGGAACACTCCAGCGACGACGTGTAATAACAACGCTGCATATGGAACAGGAAGCCGATTTTAAGCAGATACAACGTGCCAGAGATGGGTCTTTCCGTGCTTCACCAACCCACTTGGGTAATACGGACTTTTAATTGAGACACAGTAATGTTTAGCTCACTGAAGCAAGAGTTTAGCACTACGACATCCAGCAGGCCACGGGGTTGGCCACACCCACTGGGGCGGGACTGTGTTTTCTAACAAGAAGCGCTAAGAAATGTAACAGCTGTGTTTGAACTATTCAGAGCCTTTGATGAAGTGTGCTTACACGAAACGCATCAGGCACTGCAGGAACATTTGGAGTGCTGTGCGGTTGGTTACCTCACTGGACCTGCATTAAATTTACTGTGGCAGAAAACTTAACCTGGTGTGAGGCTACTCCTTTAATATATATATATATATATTTGGAATAACTTTGGTGCGGGTTGACGAATCTTCGCGAAATTTTCAAAACTTTTGGCCAGCTCCTATCCTGAAAGTCTCGGGGTGATTCGTCAAGAAGGGGCCGAGAAAAAAGGGGGTCGCAGCCCCAGGGACCGCCACCCCCGGGGCTTCTCAAAATTTGGTGGGGGCTCTCAGGCCCCCCCCAGCCCCGGGGACTGCCAACCCGTGGGGCTTTATTTTTAAAACAAAAATACCCTGTGTGGGGGGGGGGGCTCAAGTCCCCCCACATGCCCCGGGGAGCACCAATTCCCCAGGGGCACTTAATATTCAAACTGGGGGGTCCGTGACGGACCCACCAGCCCAGGGCTTTAAAAAATAAAAGTGGGAAAGAGCAGCCACATCCTTTTCAGGTGTTGTAAAGGTATTAATCCCACCTCATTGGGTGTGCCCTTCGCAAGGCATTCTGGTTCATGTAGTGTTCTAATTGAGACACGCTTGACGGAGCAGCGGGCCTTGCAGGAACAGCACGAAAAATGCAACAGGCCTGGGTTTACCCAGAGAGCGACCTGAAGGGTAATACTATGTGAGGGGACTTGAGAGTGGCACCCACTATGGATTTTACAAGGCCCAAACTACATGAACCAGAATGCCTTGCAGAAGGCGCGCCCAATGGGGCGGGACTAATACCTTTACAACACCTGAAAAGGATGTGGCTGCTCTCTTCCCACTTTGCACGCCAAGCCATGACTAAGGGAAACCTCTCCTGAAACGAGTAGGTAAATGGTGTTTTATTTGAACTCAGCTTGAAGGAGAATGCATGTCTGTTGTAGCTGCCTTGCAATAAAAGGAGGAAACTACCGCTACGTGGGTGTCTTCATTTGCGGAGCACATCTCATTTGGAATGTTGTGTGGCCGGCTTGGGTCACGAAGACCACCCCACCGCTGTGAGGCGGCTCCTTGTGTTCTAATTGAGACACGCTTGACGGAGCAGCGGGCCTTGCAGGAACAGCACGAAAAATGCAAAAGGCCTGGGTTTACCCGGAGAGCGACCTGAAGGGTAATACTACGTGAGGGGACTTGAGAGTGGCACCCACTATGGATTTTACAAGGCCCAAACTACATGAACCAGAATGCCTTGCGGAGGGCACGCCCAATGGGGCGGTACTAATACCTTTACAACACCTGAAAAAGAAGTGGCTGCTCTCTTCCCAATTTGCACGTCAAGCCATGACTAAGGGAAACCTCTCCTGAAACGCGTAGGCGATTGGTGTTTTATTTGAACTCAGCTTGAAGGAGAATTCATGTCTGTTGTAGCTGCCCTGCAATAAAAGGAGGAAACTACCGCTACGTGGGTGTCTTCATTCGGAGCAAATCTCATTTGGAATATATATATATATATATATATATATATATATATATATATATATATATACAGTCGCCAGTAGATAGTTATAGTTAGGACCTATTTTCCATAGGAAATCCGTAACATTCTATATGGAGTAACTTTGGCGCCGGTTGACGAATTTTCGCAAAATTTTCAAAACTTTTGGCCAGCTCCTATCCTGAAAGTCTCGGTGTGATTCGTCAAGCGTTGGTCGAGAAAAAAGGGGGTCCCAGCCCCGGGGACCGCCACCACCCGGGGCTTCTCAAAATTTGGTGGGGGGGCTCTCAGGCCCCGCCAGCCCCAGGGACCGCCACCCAAGGGGGCTTCTTTAAATTGGGTGGGGGGCTCTCAGGCCCCACCAGCCCCGTGGACTGCAACCCCGTGAGGCTTTATTATTTTTTTTAAAATACCCTGTGTGGGGGGGCTCAAGCCCCACCACACGCCCCAGGGAGCGCCACTCACCCGGGGCACTTAATATTCAAACTGGGGGGTCCGTGACAGACCCACCAGCCCGTGGCCCGGGGCTTTAAAAAATAAATAGTGAGGGCTCACGGCCCCCCCAGCCCCGGGGACCACCACCCCTCAGGGCTTTCTAAAATGTGGGAGGGGGCACGCGGCCACCCTCCTGGAGCCTGGTCGAGGCCCTGGGGACCACCACCCCCCAGGGCCGGCTCCTGCAGTGTCCTGAGGTGCCAATCCCTAGGACACTGCCGTTTGCAATGACAGGGCAGGAGCCTAGCCGCTCCCACCCCGTCATTGCAAACTGCTTTGCAGATTGCTTTTCCACATGGGGAGCAGCATGTTAGCTGCTCCCCATGTGGAAAAGCAATGCCGGCTCCCGAAGGACGCTGGGAGCCGGCTGGGACCGTGGGGGGATTGGAGGCCCCCAACTGAGAGGGCCAGCCCCGGGGGATGGGGTCCCCGGGGCTATTAGTGGCCCGGGAGGGGGGCCCGCGGCCCCCCTCCCCAAATTGAAAAAACAAAGAAAAAACAAAGGCCGGCCCGGTGGGATAGGGTCCCCGGGGCAATAATTGGCCACAGGAGGGGGGCAAGGCAGCCCCCCTCAAAAAATTAATTTAAAAAAGGGCCATGCCCCGGTGGATGGGGTCCCCAGGGCAGATTATGGCCTTGGGACGGAGGCCACGCGGCCCCCTTACTGATTGTTTGAATTTTTTTGAAAGAATTTGGGGCAGGCCCTGGGGGATGGGGTCCCCAGGGCCAATAAATTAGAAAAAGAAGGGGGACCACACAGCCCCCCTTCTTAAAAAAAAAAGAAAAACGGGATCTCATTGGAGGCCACACCCCCTCCTTGCACCACTTTACAAACGCGCCCCCTGACACGTTTACAGAGGGGAAATGAATTCCCCTTGAATACTGGGGGTCCCTGAGGGACAACTAGCCCACCAGGAACCTCCAGTATGCGCCAGGGGGCTGAGTTGCAGAGAGGTGTTCTAAAGCCATGCCCCTTCATACATCTCTCTGCAACGCAGCTCTGTGGCGCTTACTGGAGGTAGCTGGTGGGCTAGTTGCACCCCAGGGACCCTCAGTATTCAAGGGGAGTTAATCCCCCAACTTAAAACGCGCCACAGGGTGAGTTTGCACAGTGGTAAAGGGAGGGGGCGGACCTGAGTTCACATGTGTGCAAACACACCCTGTAGCGGGGTTTAAGTTGGGGAATGAATTCCTTGTCAATCCTGAGGGGCCCTGGGGGCAAACTAGCCCACCAGGTACCTTCACTAAGCGCCAGAGAGCTGCGTTGCAGAGTTTTGTAAAAAGGGGCATGGCCTCCGAACACCTCTATGCAATGCAGCCTCATGGCGCATACTGGAGGTACCTGGTGGGCTGATGACATCTCAAATGACATCACTGATGACATCATCCACGTAACAATCTGATACATCTCATCATACACTAGTATAACCATTCAACACTCATTATATAATATGGAGTACCATATTTAAACCATTGACACACCAATACCAGTTTCTAAAAACCCACTCAGTGATTCCTACATCTACACACACATCTAAACACTTACCTACATATTCACTCATACATGCTAATAAAGATCAATAGAACACTATTAAATATACTTATACACCTACATCGACATTACACACCAGCACACATCCGATTCACTCATGCAGTCATCCTACTCACTTATGCAAACAATTGATCATACTTACATTTACTAAGCTACACAGTTATACAAACACCACTTTATTTATTCATATAGATAGTAACTCATACTTAGTGTGTTATAAAATCACTGTTACAAGTATACAGTTTTCGATACAGTCACTCATACAATTACTGAGTCTTATGTATACTTATTTATATATAACAACTGTCACATACACTGCCTTTTTATATTTTTAGTTTGTTGGACCCGTATCATTGAGAAATATGTTTACTCATCACCACACCCATAAAGAGATTCACTCACCCAAACAACTGTTTCCACATACAGTCTTAACCTCATATACCTACTAAATCAACAATTTACACATCTTTGGACAGTCACACACCTCCCACCCAACCACACACACATTCACTATCCCATACAAATACTCACTTAACTAATTAATAACTAATAAAGACTTTCACATAGCTAGGAACCAACTTATGTAGTAATTTACACAACAAAATATAGAGTGATACAGGTATTCACATCGTTTAATCACTAACCCATATATTTAGTGACACACTTTAAATTAGTCACTTAGACTGTCAATCACATTGCTACTAAATCCTCCATCCAGACACTTATACATCCACTCAGTCTTCGATGCAGATTGCTATATATATATATATATATATATATATATATATATATATATATATATATATATATATATATATATATATATATAAAATACTTATTTAAATATTGAACCAAACCACATTCACTGGATGATGTCATTTGAGATGTCATCAGTGATGTCATCAGTGATGTCACTGACCATGTAATGAATGATGTAATATGTGACATCAGCAGTGGAATGCGGGCGCACAAGTTATACTTGGTACAACTAACTATAACAGAGGAATTTCAATGGTTTTGTACGAGTGAAATGCCCAGCTAACTACAACACCCCTAAAACCTATGTTTTTTTCAGTGAATTTCTAAGGTTTTTTAAATGCTAATTCCTAACTATACCATGTCTGAAACCTATGGTTTTTTCAGTGAATATAATATATATATATATATATATATATATATATATATATATATATATATATATATATATATATATATATATATATATTACCTTCTGGCGGTCACCAGTAGGTAGTTAAAGTTAGGACCTAGTTTCCATAGGAAATCCACAACATTCTATTAGAATAACTTTGGCGCCAGTGGACGAATCTTCGCAAATTTCTCCAAGAAAATGGCCTGCTCCGCTCCACTCCTTCCCTGAAAGTTTGGGGGTGATTCGTCTAGTGGGGGCCGAGAAAAAAGGGGGGTCCCAGAACGTGTTTTCCCCATGCAATTTTCCAAAGGGACCTTTAGCCAGGGCTACAGCCCGAATGGCTGAACGGAATTACACCAAATTTGGCAGAAAGGTAGAGTTCGGTTCGCAGATTTCGCTTTTTCTTAAATGGTGTAAATCCATTAAGTAGTTCCTGCGAAAATCAAAAGTAAAATCATAGCGATATCTAGAGACGAAGTACAGCAAGCGTATCGAAATCCGTACAATTACGAGCACGAGCTGCATGCTGATTGGATGTCAACTGTCTGTCAACACTCCAAACCAGGAAGTGTTGGCAGCCATATTGTGCCTCGGTAGCATCGAGTCACAAGAAAACAGTAAAACAAAGTTGAAAAATAAGGAGAGGGGCAGGGTAGAAACCTGCTGACCCTATAGGCCTGCTCAGGGGGTCCCATATGGATCTTTAGGCGCAAAATTATTTTTATTTTTAAATAAAAAAACGCGTTGTATGCGTATTGTACTCGTACATGGTGGAAAAGGAAAAAAAACTAGAAGTTCGTTTTATTCTTAATTAGCTCCCGGCGGGGCCAAATCCCGGGAGCAATTTTTTTCTATAATGGGGGGCTTGGAAGTGTCCAACAGGAACAAAAGAATGAAAAAAAAAAAGTCATGTCGAGGAAAGCGATGCTCCTGCTTCCTGCGTTTTATCAGGTCAATAGACTGTTTCCTACAACACAAAAGTTTATTGCAATAAATGTATAGAATTTTAACAAGCAAAATCAGGATGAATTTGCGGGTGTGTGCTGCTTGCTGAAAATACTGGTGCAGCAGTTGATGTGCTTGGTGCAGCAGCAGGTGGGTTGTCCTTCAACGTCTGTGTTGCAGCTCGAGCAAAGTTGTTGGGGTGTAAGTTCTTCACGTGTCGCTCCATATTTGCTGTGCCAAAGGAGTATTTTTGAGATGGATCACCCCTTGAAAGAGTTTGGAAAATTTTACAGGTTACTTTTGGAGCATTAACCTTTTTTTGCACATCTGGAAAAGTAAAAAACTGCCAAATTAGAGCTTCTTTCTTCTTCTTTGGAGGTTCTTTAGGAATGAAATATTCCTCTGAAGAATGGCTGGAAGGTGAGTCCATTCCTGTTATTATGGTACACTTAGTTCTATTTGACAAGATTCTCAGAAGAGATGCTTCTTCTTAGAAAGGCAAAGTAGAATTATTAAAATGGGACGGAAGTTTCAATAGTTGTAATAGGAAGTGTTATGAACCAATCAAATCTCTTCTTTTAAAGTCACATGGCTTTGCGTACGCTTACGCTGTGATTACGGTGCTCTTACGATGCGAGTACGCATGACGTTTCACCGCGATTTGTGTAATTGCTTTCAAAAGTAATATAGGATTATTGGAACTTTAAAAAAAAAATCATAATTATCCTAGATAATGTCTTCTGTTAGTATGTTCAATACATACATAAATATATGTTTTTAAACATTTGCGTCTTTGTGTATGGGGCGCCGTACATGACGTCACACGGAACGTGTATGCTAAAAATGATTAGCAGTACAAACTATGGTGCAATCACTCTCTCACTGTCAAATTAGAGCACAGGGTGCGCTATGATAATGGTTAGAAGTGGTCACTCATTGGAGATCCGATTCAGCTGTGTGGCTTATCCTAGGTATCATAACGTTACTTTTTAGCCTGTTTAAGTTTGAGGTTTGCATGAAATCCTATGCTATAGGCAGATATGGATCTTTAAGCAGCGCTTATCTGCATGAAGCTTGGTTATTATCATTTACATATAGGTGCCTGAGGAAGGGAAAAGAAGTCTATGTGAATGGCGAGGATTGCACAATAGCACCAGATCACTCCTTAATTTGTAGACACATACAATTGCATGGCTCTTGTAATCAAGATGCGGCTAATTTGGCCTGAGTTTTGAAAGGCACTCCGACACCTGCTATCATACCAACGTTCAATTTACTGGAAACATGAGTTATTTAATTTGAAATAATGCAGATTGTTGTGCAATGCTAGCAGGCATCGGTTACATGATTACGGTAACTGAGCGTGTGGTTTGCTATAAAAAAGTTGTGTTTACTCCTCTGCATGGGAAGCTGGATGTTTCCATCTGGCTGTCGATTCCGACCTTGAAAGAAGAGTCAACCAAATGAGCCGTATAAGAGCGCTATTGTCTCAAAAAGAGGTCGCTCTTACATCTGCTAGAGAAACATTTGTCCTTCATGTAGCAAACACCCGCACAGAAGTGTATGATTTATTAAATACAGATGTGCCTCTGTATTTTGGGTAGTTAATTCAGAGTATCTTTAATGCGTCTTTGAATACGGGGTTACCTTATTTTTTTAAAGTTAGAAGCAGTGGCCTTGTGACTTCTTTTCAAAGTATATTTGGTGTCTTCTTGGCATTTTTTCATTTGATGTTTTCCAGCATCTTTGGTGAAGCCCGATTAATATTCGCATTAGTTGCCGGTGTGCTTTTATTAATTTGTTAACTTAAATATGGATGCACATCCTGCAGCACACGACAATATGTCCCGGCTGTTGCTTCTCCGCAACCGAATGCTTAGTTATTACGGAGCGCTGCCTCTGGCTACATTGACTGCAGCTTATGGATTATTGTTTCGATTATCCTTTTTCACATGCGTTCAACCTGTCTTCCATTGCCTGACCTGCGATTTCGACTAAGCCCTGGATTTGTGTCTCTGCAGTACGGTGTCTCCCAACGCGGATTATGACCAGCTGATGAGCTCCTTAGTGGTTCATGACTTGCTCTGTTCTGGCGGTGGGATTCAGGAACATGTATGTTCATTCTCACTATTGAATTGGATGGCTGAAATGTTTTGAGATGAGAACAATGACTTCCTCTTGGAGGCTGTTGCTACATACTGTGCTTATACACTGTTGGATTAGGACTCTTTGATTTTTCTACCTATTCTTTATTATTTAGTTACTGTTTTCTATCAAACAGCTAATCATTTTTTATGCAAATTTGAACTTGACTACGCTTTTCAGGCTTGGACTCTGCGTTCCTAATTCGCCCACGTTTATATCACGTGCTTCGATCGAGGGAGGGTGTCGTGGGCTGAGCCTTGCACTCACACCGTGTTAAGTTAGCATGGGTTTATTAGAAGGTTAAACGCCATTTTTTCTTTCCGGCTCTGCTTTGCACACGACACGCACTTGTGATATTGTTTAGAGAAGGCTGAGTATTTTGTTTCACTTGAGAATAATTTGTTATGCTACATTTCTAGACTGCCTTGCTAGTTTAGTGTGTATAGTGAGAGCATGGAACATCAAGGTTATCTTGGATACTGTGTCTGTTATTCGGAATGATCCTCGCACATTCGACCTATAACACATATGCAGCTGTGGCCACGCCTGGTACTGGCGCGTTTAATAATGTATTGTGGAGGCATAATTACACACAGTTGGAGAACATTCGTATCCTGACAGTTTATGCAGAACTCAATGTGATCCACTAATGCTGAGTACCAGAGGTATGGGGCCGTCCATGTAATCCTATGAGACCTTCTGTAGTTATAAACTAACCTGGTAGGTAGGGAGGGTGAAATGTAGGTATATTTTAAACCTGTTTCCCTTTAGCAATATAAGATGCTTTCTCCCTTTGTATTTTATGGAATAGTAACAATGCTGACAACCTTGTTTCTGATAATATGTTTTGTTGTATTATCTAAGGTACTGCGCATGAGATTACGGCGTTAGAAATAAACATTTCAAACTTGCACGTGTCTTTATTTACTCCTTGTTCTGGACTGCTGTAAGACTATAACGAAAGAGTGTTCTTTTTATCCACCTTACTTGAGGTAATCTAAGTTGCATGTTCTGGGTTGACTAGTCATTGGTGTTTTTGCTATAGGACGAAGAACCAATGAGTCACTGATTGCTAGTCTGGTAGGGGGTTTGGGTACTAAGGTGGGTTTTGGTACACCGTAATTCATTGAGGTCCTAAGTCTTTATGCACAGTTCTGTGTAGGAGCAGAATTCCTGCAACAGTAGTTACAACAAAAAGGCTCGATAAAGGGCCTTAAGTTTGAATCAGAATGTGAAATTGAAGAATAATTGATAACCCCAGCCAAGAAAGGGAGCAAGTGTGCAAATTTACAGTGCCTTTGGCTGGGGTACTTGTTAAAATAAAAATGCTCGATAAAGGCCTGCACTTTGAATAGGAATATGAAATAGAAGAATATAGTTGATAATCACAGCTAAGGACTGCAGCAAGTAGTTGTGTGTATGTGTGGATGATGTGTTGATTGAGTGGAAGATGAAAAAGGTGAAAAATAAGAAAGGCTGGAGACACGCAAACTACCCACTGCCTTGTCAGTGAAGAGAATCTTTGGATTTTGAGCTCATTACACAGATAGGGTGTTGGATTCCGCAGTGGGAGCAAGAGAAACGAGTACCACATCTAAGGAAGCAAGCTAGTGCATAAAGTACACACAGTGTGCGGTAGAAAGGACGCAAGAAAGGACGGAAGTGTGCAAATTACCCACTGCTATTCATGGGTAGTAGTTACGAAGAAGGTTGAATAAAGGGCCTGCACTTTGAATTTGAATTAAAAACGAACAATTGATAAGCCCAGCCAAGAAAGGCAGCAAGTAAGTGTGTGTAATTGTGGATGATGTGTTGATTGAGCAGAAGATGAATAAGGTGAAAAATAAGAGAGGCTGCAGAAATGCAAACTTTCCATTTCTTTGTAAGAGAAGTGGGTGTTTAGTTTTCCAGTGCATATATATATACATATATAAATTCACTGAAAAAAATAGGTTTTAGGCAAGTTATAGTTAGGAATTAGCATTTAAAAACCTTGCAAATTCACTGAAAAAACCATAGGTTTAAGCCACGTTATAGTAAGGAATTAGCATTTAAAAAACCTTCGAAATTTACTGAAAAAACCATAGGTTTCACACATGTTATAGTTAGCTGGACGTTTCACTCATACAAAACCATTGAAATTCCACCGTTATAGTTAGTTCAGCTAACTATAACTTGCGCGCCCGCAATGCAATGCTGATGACGCCACATATTACATCACTCATGACATGGTCAGTGACATCACTCATGACATCACTCATGACATCACTGATGACATTATTCAGTGAATGTGTGTGTGAGTGTGTATATGGGTTATTAGTTGGTTTTTTGAGTATCAGTATGCCTGTCTGTATGGTTCACTGTGGGATATTACTTAGTGCATAGATGCATGCATAAGTTACTCACTGTTTGTATGTGTTTTGAAGACAGCATGTGTGCAGGACTGTATGGGTGGATGAGCGTGTGTATGTGTGTGAAAGTGAGTGAATGACTCTCTCAATAGTGTCTTTATGAGTAAGTACATATGTTTTAAACTAGTATATGACAGCATTGATGTATATAAGTGAGTATATTTGAGAGTGAAAGATTGGAGGAGTTGCTATATAAATAAGTATGTATTTCTATAAGTGATAGTTTAAGAGAGTAAGTATGTGTAGGTTTATGTAGAAGTAAGTGTAGTGGTGTATGTATAGCTCTATATGGAAGTAAATTGATTTTTTTTACATGTGTTTGTATGTATGTGATTAACCCTATGGATGACTATTAGTGTGTAACAGGATGTATAGGTGTATGAGTACATATGATGAGTGACTAAATGTATGAGTGACTATATAGAACTGTTGGTGAATGAGTGGATCTGTATGTAGATTTTAGAATTACTGAATAGGTTTTTTCAGTGAATTTCTAAGGTTTTTTAAATGCTAATTACTAACTATAACGTGGCTAAAACCTATGTTTTTTTCAGTGAATATATATATATATATATATATATATATATTTATCTATAGCTACATATATATAACTTGCACCACCGCCGTGCACAGTTTTTTCATCAATAATGTAATTGCAAATGTTGGATTGATATTATAAATGATGTCATAGAAGATGTCATGAGTGGTGTAATATGTGGAATAATTAGCAGTGGTTGGCAAGTGCGAGTTATAGATACCTTATGACATGAGTTATAGTTACTAGAGCAAATTATAACTGGTGAATTTCAGTGGTTTCGCATGTTTAAAATGCAAGGTTGTCACTGAAATTCTCACCTAAATAACACTTTACTTAATTTAAACCTTTGTTAGTTTAAGTGAATTTATAGGTTTTTTTAAACGCAAAGTAATATTTTGTTACCATACGAAAGGCCACCACCCACCACACATGGCCCTGCTTCCAACTCCCAGCAGGCAGCCAAACGCACGCTGAGCAGGCCTTTTGGCCTATGGCCAGGCCCTGTGATCAATTTCCCCACAGGCAGTCCCAATTTCCCCACAGGCAGTCAATCCCACACTGCCCATGACTTTGGCCGTGCTCAGTGGCGGGTAGGCTACAGCCAGGCTCTGTGGCCAATCCACTCAGAGACACCCAACCCATGCTGGACACAGACTTTGGATGTGGGCAGCAAGAGTTTGGCCACAGGGCTTGGCCTGCGGCCAGGTCCTTTGGCCAAGAACCCAGCAGGCAGCCAATTCAAGCTGCTGCAGGGGTTGGCTGGGTCCTGTGGTCAACCCACCTGAATGCAGCCAACCCCCTCTCTGGCTGCCAACCCACGCCACACACTGCCTTTGTTGTGGGCTTTGAGGGGAGTCCCAGGGCCCCCGCGGCCCCAACCAGCTCCCTGCAGGAGTGAAGGAAGGGAATCAGAAAAGAAGTCTGATCTCAGCCTGTGGGAGCATATTTAAATTTGCCACCGGCTGGGAGCAGACTTACTTTCCGTGCACACACTCCTGCAGGCAGGGAAGGCATGTTTGCTCCCGTCTGGTGGGAGATATAAAAATGCTCTCTACAGGCGGAAGTAAGCATATCTTTCCCAGCCTGCATCAGTGTGGGCAGGAAAACTACTGTGTTCTGGGATTAGGCTCCCCGAGACCCAGTAAGTGAGCCAGCCCCGGTGGACGGGGTCCCCGGTGTATTTTTAAGGCTCAAGGAGGGGGGAGGGGGGCGCATATCCACCTCACATTTTATTATACATTTTAGCCCCAGGGGACGGGGTCCCCGGGTCTAATTAGGCTGTATCAGGGAGATGCATTCCACGGAGCTCAAAGAAGATGAAGTCAGCCGCCGCCACTCACACCTGACACCTAAGCTCAACACTAATATACCTAACTATTAACAACCCCATTCTCCCATCAATGCTTACAAACATTGTAATTAAACATCAGACAAACTGGAAAGCACTTTGGAGCTTCAGCAAGGGCTAGGAAAGCAATATAGAAATACAGTACAATACAAGTCGGGTTATGTAGCCAACACTGTGGTCCGCCTCAGAAAGCACTTGTTTGGCACCTGGACAAACTCAAAAATTCTGCATCCAAATCCTCTGCAGCTTTAATATCTCAGTGCAGTCCTGATAGTTTTCATCATATAAACCTCTCACCACTATCTTCAGAGCAATTCACAACAACTCCACCCATCTCCCTCAATTGTATAGCACATATAATTCCACTAGGGCACTATGCACTGCATCTAAGTACCTCCTGACTGCCAAAAACCAACGCTGTGCTTCATTCCTGTTGCGATCCCTCGGCTATTGGCACCCCGCATTGGAATGCTCTACCCCTTGGGCTACAATATCCCATTAGCCACTTTTATATTGTAAATATGCACAAATACTAAGGTTCCTTGTGTTTATTCTTTGTGTATCTGAGATTGCATATGTTCCACTACTCATCACCCATGGCCTCAAATGCTCAAATATGTAATCCACCCAAGTAGTGAAGTTCTATTGTACCACATTATTTGCTATTTATATCACTATCTCTGTGCACAGGCATAAATAAACACACGTTGTAGTCTCACCTGTAACCTACAGTAGCAGAGAACTGCGATGATGCTCAGGAGGATGACCGTCGCAAGGATTCCACCGGTGATGACTACAGTTCCGGCTGTCATCCGACCGATTCTCCATCAAACTCTGCACCAAGGAAAGAAAAGAAAGACTAAGAGGCAGTGCCTGAGGGGTGACAATAAACCTACAGAGCTGGGTGTTCCATGCCGAAACAGAGCAACTAACAAAATGAGCCTCTGTCCAATGTGCATAAAGTGACTCTTATGTCCAAACAGACATCACAACCAGGACCATACCTGTGACTATAGCCACGCCATGATTGCTGAACCTAAAAACATGGGAACTAACGTATTATTATTTCACGCAACACAATACACAACCTGAAGGAGCAGTGTGGCATAAAAGGGAGAGAACAGGATAGTGGCACATCGACTAAGAGATTGCGTTGCTGATCTATTCCCAAAAACTGTCCCACAAGCAGGCAACCTAACGTACTGTACTGCAAAGGTGTGTGTGGGTCTATCATGGTTTTGGACTGGAAGGATACCATTGCATGTACAAACCTGTTTGCATAGACTAACTTAGAAATGTTTCCCACTTAGTATGTGCAAGGAGTAAAAGTTTGAAGAAAAAAAACATTTCTCCCACTTTCTGTATGCCTTCAGGAGGCATAAGGTCTGGCGCAAATACTTGTAACGATTGTTATTAGATAGAGATTTGTCTGAATAACCATGGGTGGCAGCGTGGGAATGCACATGTATCACCCATGTGACTCCTCCTTAAGGCAAAGTAATACTGTTTAATTCAGGCCACTTTCCAGTGCAAAGCAAGTTTTGCTCTGGAAAGTAAATGATGAAGTCAACACTTTGCTCCGGTTTGTGTCCCTTTTGGTGGCTTTGCACCTGCATGCAGTGTTGGTAAAACTGTCTCATAAAATCATGACAGAAAAAACAAATAGAATGGGACTTAACCAGCGTTTGGCAGTCAGGGTGCTCTGCCAAAACCCTGGTGGGGCACCCTGTATACCAAACTTGTGGTTCCCCCACTCTGTTTAGAGTCAGGTGAAATGCTGTTTCCGATGGCCGAGCCTAAGCGGGCTGCACTGGTGAAAATCTTTGACTGGTGATACTGGGTCGCCGATCAATGGACATCAACCCAACTGCCCTATTGAAGGCGTGCACTCCAGTGTAATGTGTTCATGTTCGTTGCCACTAGGCAAAGCTTTACAGCTCGAACTCAAAATAGTTTTTCAACAACACGCTCCTGGTTTGGGAGGTTTTTTTTTCCATACAAAAAACATTGCCTTGCAGGTGCATTGAGCATAAGACCTGCACAGCCAAGCTTCTGTACTTTTAATGAGGCCGCCATGGCAGCGGCTCCACTGAAGGCACCAAAGTCTCCGCGTAACTGACGGAGAGCTCTAAATATAGCAGGCTGTACTCTGCCATCGCAGTAGACTATATGGTTAAACTCACCTTGCCATGCGGTGCATTTTTCTCCCTGTAGCTGGCACTGTTTCGATAGCCTAGAGCCAACGTAGGGACCTTTGCACCATGATGCAAGGGTGCCTTCACTGCATGCAGGATTGTTTGGGTGCAGGAAGTGGCACCTTCCAGCATAAAAACAATCCTAAGACACGTATTCCTCTTTCTATGTGTGCTGAAGAATGCAACACACATAGAAAGAGAAAAGAGGAAAAAACGTATAGAAATCAAGATATTTCTCCTTGTTCACTTCATCTCTGGAGGCGTAAGGATTTGGCTCTTTCCCAGGTTTACATGATTTTTTAAATCCGGGGCAGCATCAAATTCCGTGGGTATTGCTTGGAAAAACACTCCACAGCGCCCATGGAGCACCTCCTGGGCACAGCGTAAGGTGACACAGCGAATTGTGCTTTGTTGCCTTGCTCATGATTTATGTGGACACTCAAAGCCATGCAGGGTGGCTATGTGTGACTTCATGAATCTGATACAGAGCCCTGCGTCCCACATGTACCGATTTACCTGGTGAAAAAGTGATGCAGGGCCCTCATAAATAAGTCCCTTAGTAACAGCAGTGCATATAAACTAACACTTACTGCACAGGACATTTCACACCAAACCTAATCTCTGCAGGCAGACACCCAGACATAGCAAACAAAGAAACAGAGACCACATCAGTGCATTCAGCCATACACTGTTCTACCTGTGGCGAGGCACACAGAAACCTAAGGCAGCACTAGTGCAAGAAGATAGGCGCAGTTGCAACTGCAATGAAGGAACACAGTGAAGTAAAGCAGACACACAGCTACACCCCTTCTTGAAGAAACAGACCGACAACATTTACACAATCACACCTATGCATGTAGACACAGCTACAAATGTTCGGGTGGGGTCACAAGTCTGCAACACCTGTGCATGCAGTGACACTGTCATACTCATTCTTACCTGTGCATGTAAAGATAATCAGACACAACTGTGCACCTAAACTGTAAAAAAAAACATTCATCTTCCAGTGACATTCCCATATGCATAATGTTTTTTACTCCTGTTAGCAGCTTCCCTGTGGAAGAGCACACATGGCATTTGGATGCATAAATGCGCTTTGGGCAGGATCTCACCATTGAACCAAGAACATATTTTATTAAAGAGGAGCATATAGAAACCTTTACTTTTCCCAGTCTGGAGCTGCATCGCTATCTTATCTCCACTGTACGAAGGTGATGGCTGTGAGTGACAGACGTGTGTGCTGCCATCAGAAGAGACTGAGTTGAGTAGTGTTTAGAGCAGGAATCTCCAACAGGAAGCTCGTGTGCCACTGGTAGCTCTCCAGCTACTTGTAAGTAGCCCTCCTGTGTGCAGCCCAGTGAACTAACTTAAAAGCCATTGCTTGGTTGAAATATAACTATACCAAATCGAAAATGTGTATTCAAGACAAACATTTGAGTATTTTCAGAATTCATAAAGTGATGTTACTAGAAAAAAGGCTGAATTTCCAAAATATATTTAAAAGGTGACATTTGAGTGATAAAATTCAAACAGTGTTGGGGAGTCTATTACTAATATTACTAACGTGGTGCTAGGGGCATTGCAGCTATGACTGTTATGAATGACCCATGTAGAGGCATTCTACATTGAAAAAGCATTTTTGGGGGGCGTGGCCAGGCACCGGCGAAGATGGCCGCCTGACTCGGGAGCTCCGCGGAGCCGAGTACTTACCCCATATAATCCGGACAGAATCCGTGTATAACTGCACTCCTCATGCAGCTATAGTCTGGCGCTTAGCAGCGGTGCCGGTAGAATCAACTTCGGAGACTCTGCCTGTCTCCAACGCCGAGCTACAATACTGCGGACTGGGCGCGGGCACCTGCTTGGTGAGCTGGAGCTGCGCACACGGACCGGTAATCACGGGAGGCCCAGGCTTGACGGCCTGGGCTGGAGGAGACAGTGTGCGCCTTTGCTTGTATCGGGGCTCGCGCTCCCCATCTGAAGCGAAAGTGATGCCGGCGGAGGGGCGCTGACAGATAGGCCCATGGAGAGGACTGAGAACAGATGCTAGCACCCAGCGCCAACAACAGGTGCTGGTGAGTAGACCGGCCCAGTGTGTGTTGGGGGAAGGTCCAGAGCATGTGAGGGCCCGTGGTGGGCCCGGATGATTGGCAGCGCCATCGGCCACAAGACACGGCTGGGTGCGGAGTGAGGAGGCCATGCGGGAGGCTTCACCCATGGGCCTGGTGGGGGCCCATTACAACATAAGAGACATCGGGGTGCACCCAGCCCCCCCCCCACCCCCGGGAGTAAGGAGGGACGATTCAGGTGTGATAGCGGGCATAGCGCCGGTCACGTACAACAGCATACACAGTCACTTCAGAAACGTGTGGGCCTTCATGCACGACCTAGGAGACATTTGCAGCGGAGAGAAACGGTGGCAGTGATGTTGTGGGAGCCACGTACGGATAGGTCAGTCGAGGAGTATTGCGGCCAGTGGAATGCACAACTATCCAGGTACCACTACTTGAGGGACGGTGCCCTAGTCAGAAACGGCACAAACTGTCAGCGGTGACTCAGTGGAGAGTGTGCTGGGGCACAAACAGGTGGTGCAGGACCACACTAAGTGCCTAAGTGGACTACACGACTGGCAGGTGTGCCGCGGATCATAGCCATTGGTGGGAGAGCGGGACCCCTGGAGTGCGCCACGTGCCCAAGGGGGTGATAGGGGGGGGTCTCTCAGACGGGCCTGTAGGTGCCACAGGACCGTAGTGGACTGAGCGAGGGTGACTATATCATGAGGCCCGAGAATACTGCAGCCACGCAGTCTAACAAGCTAGACAAGTACGCAGTCCAGATCGGGACTCCCCAGGCGGAGGGCGCATCAGGAGACCAAACCGCCCCTAAAGAACCGTCGCAGGCTTCCATCATGACAGCAATACAGACACTGGGCACTATTTTGGAGACGAAAATCGACAAGATCTCCATCGAGGTTAATCTTCTCCGCACCGACCTCAGTAACACCTCAGAGAAGGCCAAGGCAAATGAAGCCGATATCCGGGAGCTCCAAACATCCACTAAGGCACTGGAACAACGACTTGGTGCACCAGCACCGCCAGGTGGCCCTGAGGTTGGAGGACCAAGAAGGAAGAGCCCAAAGGAGCCATATCCGTGTGGTAGGCGTTCCGGAGGAGTCTGAGGGGCCTAGGGTGGAACTTTTTCTGGAGGACCTGATCCTCAACCGCCTGAAGCCTAAGCGCCTGTCCAACATTTTCACCATAGAATGTGACAACCGTGCACCTATCCCTAAGCCCAAGCCGGGGGCGCCACCCAGGACAATAATAGTGAAAATCCTGAATTATAGGGATAGAGATGCCATCCTGCAGGCAGCCAGGCAAACGGGGGACTTGCAATACGAAAACGCCACAATTCGGTTTTTCCAAGACTTCACGCTTCAGGTACATCGAGAGAGGCGCTCATTTGCAGGTGTGAAGGCAGCACTGGATAGAGGTATCAAATATATGATGTTTTTTCCTGCCAAGCTCAAGGTCCTTGCGGGGGGCAAATCTCTGTTTTTTACCACGCCGACGGATGTGCAAGATTCGCTTGACAGAGAGTCGTCACGAGCTCTGGACCGGGCGGAAGGGGAGAGCTGGAGGGACAATCAGGCTGCGTCGCCGGGATTGACGGCCGGGAGGTCGGATGTGGATGAGCAGAGTCAGCGCACCTGGAGGTCGAGATTGGTCTGTCCTAGATGGGGGACTCTTCGAGAGGCCGCTGAGCATTAGTAGTGATGGAACTGCTGACGTGGACCTCTGCGAACTGTAAAGTATTGTGGGTTCTAGTGCCTGAGTGTGGGTCCTGCTCTCTCTGGTGGATCATGGCGGGGGGGGGGAGCTATCGCATCCTGAAGGGACATGTGAGGAACTGGAATTGATTTCCGGTTATGTAAAGCATATAATCGATTATTTAGAATTAGCATGATGTATCTAGATTACTTACCGCAAAGTACGCAAACACTAGCATACACCTGAATTGCAGTAACGTAGGGTTCTAACATACACTGCTTTGCACGTTTTACACTTGCTTGACTTGACCGACGCCATTTTGTGGCCTCGCTCGAATCCCTACATTAGCAGACCGTATTCAATTATTACACCGAAGTCGTTCCCCTGAGAAATATCCCAACTGTTGCAATACTGCTGTCTCAGCTCGTTAGGCCTGTCAAGGTTATAGGTAGCAGGTGGAGGCCCGATAGGCACATTCCGGGAGGGGTGCGGGGCGGACTCTCTCGGAGTTAGCAGAAGGGAGTCACCCGTACAACCTTGCTAATCTAGGATGAGCTAAACCAAGAGCGCTTTGTCTCCCATATATGGTCTTTCCCTCTGCACCAACCTGTACCAACTTGTATTTTTCCATCTTAGGTAACGGTTTCGAGAATGTAACTGTATATATGTGATGTTCTGATAATGTGCCAGCAGTCTTCTTGGCGGACCTCGTGGGGTTAGGTCGCAAGGAGCTCCTCTGGCAGAGTTTGTTTGTTATAATAAACGATTGGACCTTCTGCACTGCCAACCGACTGATTATTGGTAATGGGAATGGGATTGGTTGTGAATATAACTCTAATTGGGAGGTGGTAAATAATTTCCAGTACTTCAGTTGGCGACTCCGCCGGGACTCCGCGTTGGGGTCATCCCTCTGTAATCAGAAGTGAATCGGGACATTGAAAGGGGTGATCTTGATCGGGGGGGTTGAAGAATAGACCAAAAAGAATTTGGGGTCTGCTCCGCTCTCCTGATTGCGAGAACCCCAGCTGCTAGTGGCCCCACACCGGAGTCCTTCGGGTGTAACCCGAGAACCAGCCAAGTTGGCCTTAGCAGGAGTTGGCAGTGAAGAACGTACAATCTGACCTGCGTGCACCAGGTAAGTGTCTTGTCTCGTTTTGTGTTGGATAACGTTTTTGCAATTTTGGACTTGGAACTTGGCATTTGGTGACCTGTGGTCACGGAGAAACTTTGGAAATAGGGGGTCTGACGGGGCAACATTGAAATTGCACGTGCAGATGCCTCTGGTTTGGTCTGTGAGAAATAACTAGAGATAGAGACTAGACACCTTTTTGGGAATTGCGGTTTTCACTCGGCCGGACTGCTCTCGGGAACGCCGGCAGTTGAGATTGGGGGGCACCCGGACAGATCTGGAGCGGAGCTTGAGAAAGCGGGCTTAGCCAGCATAGTTCGGGAGGTGAACCATGAATACTGTCGGATGGTCTGTAGGTCGGTCTGTGGTTTAGAAACCTGTGTAGCTATCTCTAGGCAGTCTAAGGACAAGACTGTTATAAGAAGACGTTTTGCAGCTTTGAAAATTTGGAAAGGATTCCTCACAGGTGGGAGTCGACGGGCTCCACCTCTTGTTTGCAAATATCTGTGTTTCTGTTTGTTTTTGTCAAATTGAAGGTTTGTTGTCAAATTGAAGGTTGGTTTTTCAATGAAAGAATGACTTTGAATGAAAACATGACCATGTGTATGAGAGTGATATGATTAATGATCATTGATTCTTCTGTGTTATGAACAATAATCCACGATTCTTTTTCAGCTCAAATTAGGTAGAAAAGGGCAATGCCGTGTTTTAGTAAATTATGCTTTGGCTGCGTTCACCGAGGGAGCACGAGATTGGACGAAAGCCAGCCAGCCCCTCCGGAAGGAACACCCAGCCATGATATGTATTGCAAGCACAGGATAGGTCCCCTTCTTTTCAATACCTTATGGCACAAGTACACCAAAGATAATGTGGAACTACAGTGGCCGAAAACTGGGTCTTTTGACGAGAAAAAGATTCAGTATTTACAAGAGCGTCTATTTGCTAAGCGCAGTAGACAGGCTATGTTTGACACCCTTAACAAATGGCAGAACGAGGCAAAGAGGAGACGCATTCAGTCTGAGAAACTTCTAAAAATACAGCAAGGGCAAACTGTAACTCAGAAAGCCATTGCACATGACAAGAATAAGACAGAGAAAAATATTGAGTACGCGGATAGCCAGTTTAGGTTGCAGGTGGATAAGAGTTATGTAACACAAAATGAGACCGAAGATGAGATAGAGGATCTGTTAGATAAAAGACCTCCCCCACCGTATGCTCCACAACGTATATACCCTACTGTACCCCTTCAAGTGGTGGCTGCGCCCCAAGCCTCCGCACCGGAGGAATGCGGGTCTCTCACCCTTCAGGGGAATGTCGGTGCCCCATCTACCTCAGTGAGAGACCTGGCCACCCTCGTCCCTGACCCCAGGCATACCCTGGAATCACCCCATACACTGTTAAGTGTCCCGAGCCCCGTATGGACCTCCCAATCAGCCAGCACAACGCCCGGAGAATCGGGACAGACACCAAAAGGGGGACCGGGAGGTTTGGATGGTAAACGACTATTCACTAGAGCATCTGTGAAGTATGGCGAAAAGGAAGCATTATCAGATCAGGCCGCCCAATGGATGCGGAACAATGTATATACTGTAGCCAACATATGGAGTACTCTAAAAGATCTAGAGCCGGTGATGCAGCAACACGCGTTGTACCAAATTTCCAATTTCCTCATAGGAGCTTGGGAAGTCAGCTTCCGAGATGGAAGTGCGCCTCAGATACTATATAACATCCGAGATTGGACCCATAAATTCAACATGGATCTACAGGAGGTATATAAGAACGTAGACACACTGGTTAAATATCGAGGCAGGATGTTTCTAAAGAGTCCCATCTGGGCTTCTCAACATCCCATGCGAGAGGTACATCCTATTTACCATCCCGAGATTCCCGAAGCGAGCGATAATGCCCAGCAAGTAATACGGGCTCGAGTGGAAGCCCGGTTCCAGGAGCAATGGGTATACACTCCGTGGAAGAGAAGCGAAGTTCTTGCTCTGAAATCCCAACTACCTGACCCCCGTAAGAATCCCACCGCCTACTATAAGGAACTGACCGAGGCGACGGCCTCTGCCGTAATGACCCTGGCAGATGTCGAGTTATTCTTTGGAGTTCCCGTTGATATATGGCAGCAGGTACACGACACTGATCATGCTGAACTAGGGGGAACATGGGAAGACTTGAGAGTTTGGGACGGAGATCGTAAACCAGGGGATAAGCCTAGGAATGAAATAACTTCTCTGCCGGCAAAAATAATAGCATATATGCACACCTTGATACCTCCGCGAAAAGTTGACTGGGATAAACTGACAGCTTGTAGACAGAAAAAGGATGAAAGTGTATCCGACTTCCTCACTAGATTCGAAGGAGTCTTCATTGACTTTAGTGGGCAAGATTTGGCCACGGAGGGTGGAATTAGGTTGTTTGTGAACAGGTTTGTAACGAACTTGGCCCCGGAAATTTCTGCGCGGTTACAGGCTGCAGAAAGTACCTGGACTACCTCCACCCCTTCCGTGATTTTGAGTATGGCTCAGTACTACGAACATAGAGAAAATGAAAGTAAGGATAAAGTAGAGAAAAAGGCCAAAGACCTCAAAACTCAGGTGCTGCTTCAGCAAGTTGTCCGAGGACAAGGAGGGGGAGAGGGGCCAGAGGGCCCATGTCCAGACGGACGGGCGCAGGCCGAGGCACGGGCGGGGCTCCGACGGTAGGGATAAACCAATGTTCATATTGTAAAGAGGAAGGAAGGACATTGGTAAGTGCAGTGTCCGTTGTTGCTTGCCCAGAAAGGTGCAGTCCGAGGGCGGGGACGAGGCGGCCCCGATCGGAATGATATGCGCAGAGAGGAAGGATCAGGCAAGTCTGAACGAAATCATTTCGATGGTCACCAAGGCAGGCAGTATTATCATGATGATTACGCATTTGAGGATCAGGATGCGTATGTCCATGCATAGGACAGCCAGGGACAGAGTAGGGGCCAAGTGTCGATCCCGGTCAATCAACAGGGACCTTATGTAAAAGGGGAATTGATGGGGACTTCTGAGAATTTCCTAATTGACACAGGAGCAATGAATAGTTCAGTTGCTCGATCATTGGTTCCAGGGGCGGCTCTGTCCGGGAAAAATAATGTTTCCGTGGGATTCTCGGGAGTCCCGGTTGTCAGTCCCATCTCAAAACCCCTCCCCTTTACGATCGGTCCCGTCACTGTTGAAACACCTTTTCTGCTAACTTCGCATTGTGAGGAGAATTTGCTGGGCTTGGATATGCTGAAAAAGTTGAATGCCAAAATACATTGCTCCGATGATGGGGTTTATTTAACGATGCAACCCCACACTGACTGCATGAAACAATGTTTTGCTAAAAACGAACCTCTTCCCCCTGAGTTTGATGGCATTCCCGCGGCCTTATGGGCAACCGGGAATGCGGACGTGGGTAAGTTGGATATTCCTCCGGTTCATATTACGTTGAAAAATGGCGCGAAATTACCACGCATCCCGCAGTATAAAATTGCACCAGCCGGTGAACGGGCTCTGCTGTCCATTATTCAAGATCTCATTTACAAAGGGGTGGTGGAAGAGACTGCTGCTAATATTTGTATTAGCCCAATTCTCCCGATTTTGAAAAAGAATTCTGATTCCGGTACACAGGGACATGGTGATGTTTACCGTTTTGTGATTGATCTTAGAGCTGTTAATAAGATTGTTGTACCACAGTATCCTGTGTTGACGGACATCACCACTATCCTCACGATGATTCCACCAACTGCCCAGTATTTTTCGGTCATAGAGCTGAAGAATGCTTTCTTCAGCATCCCTATCCATACCACTAGCAGACAGATCTTCGGATTCTCGTTATCTGGCCGAAGCTTCCGCTTCTGTCGCGCACCTCAAGGCTATACTGAAAGTCCGAGCATCTATAGCCGAGCCCTTAAGGCTCTGTTGGACGACCTGGCCTTGCCAGAAGGCAACGTACTGTTACAATATGTGGATGACCTGTTAATCGCTTCGGACACAGAAGAAGGCAGCAAGGCTGCCACTGTTAAATTATTACACCATTTGGCAGCAAAAGGGAATAAGGTGTCCTTGTCTGAGTTCCAATACTGTTGACAGGAGGTAACCTACCTAGGTCATCTACTGTCGAAGGAGGGTAGGCGACTAACCCCTGAACGTATTACTACCATCTCTAATATGTTTGTTCCTTGCACGCAGCGCGAAGTTCATGCGTTTCTTGGCATCACTTCTTACTGTCGCCAATGGATACCTAACTTTTCGCTAAACCTTTGTTGCATCTGACTACTAAGGACGTGCATGAACCCCTCCCCTGGACGGATGAATGTCAGCACTCTTTGGACTCTTTAAAAACTGCTTTATGTTCTGCTCCTGTCTTGGGCACTCCTGACTACCGTAAAGCTTTTGTACTATACGTGCATGAGGTCGACGGTTGCTCACTCTCAGTGTTAACGCAGGAATTTGGTGGTAAGCAAAGACCTTGCGCTTATTTGTCAGCCACATTGGATAATGTCGCCAGAGCTCTTCCTAGCTGTCTGAGGGCCAGAGCAGCTGTTGCGGTGGCCATCCGGCAGTCGGAAGGACTCGTTCTAAATTCCAATCTGACAGTGATGGTGCCGCATGCTGTGGACACATTGCTAAAATAAAACAAAAACACAGCATCTCACAAGTGCACGCCTCACTGGGTATGAATTGACATTGTTTGCACCGCACATCACGAGCACACGATGTGCAACACTAAATCCAGCTACACTGCTACCTCTCCCTCCGAGTGAAACTACCAATGATACACATGATTGCATTTACCGTACCGAGGAAGAAACAAAAGGAAGAATTGACCTTACCGACATTTCCCTATCTGACCCTCAGGGGGAGTTATATGTGGATGGGTCCTGTTTTAAATTAGCAGATGGAACAACAACAGCTGCATATGCAATTACGACGTTGAAGACAGTAGTCAAAACATTTCGAGTACCCCACCGGTCAGCCCAAGCTGCTGAACTAGTGGCTTTACTACGAGCCTGTGAATTAAGTGAAGGACTCGAAGTTAACATCTATACAGACAGCCAATATGCCTTCGGCGTGGCCCATAGTTTTGGGCGGCTGTGGAGGGAGTGGGGTTTCCTTACTTCCAATGGCCAGAAAATACAGAACGGCCCCCTGGTATTACGGTTGTTAGATGCCCTCACTCTGCCCAAGAAATTAGCCATTATCAAATGCAGTGCACGCAAGGCAATAGTGGATGAAGTGGGGGAAGGGAATGCTTTCGCAGATCAGGTGGCCAAACAGACAGCTCAATCCCGATGTCAGCTATGTTTGTGACGTCCTCCGCAAGATGGGTGAAGGAATCTGAATTGTTTGATAATACTATGGAAAGTGTGAGAGAATTACAGAGGGAAGCCATCCCCGCAGAATTAGAAAAATGGGAAAAGGAAGTAGGGAGACTGGAGGAGAACAATTGTTGGGTTGATCTGACAGAAAAACAGAGGTGGTTACTACCCAATGCATTGGTACAGGCCGTTGTAACTATGGCTCACGGCCCAGCCCACGTAGGAGCAAAAGGTATTTGTGGACTCCTGGGCCCAGTATGAAATAACCCTAATATACAGAGGACAGCTGTCCGGTTAGTCCAATACTGCATGGTCTGTTTGCAACACAATCCGGGGAAGGGAGAAAATGTCCTGAGTGGGAACTTTGCACCTCCAACGTTACCTTTTGAAGTACTCCAGATGGATTACATCCACATGAAGCGTGTTAATAATTTGAAATACGTTTTGGTAGTAGTTTGTGCCTTTAGCAAATGGGTTGAGGCCTACCCTACCAAGGAGAATACTGCTCTGGCCACAGCAAAGGCCCTTCTGAAGGAGTTTGTGCCACGATACGGTTTGCCCCGTTTGATCTGGTCAGACAATGGGGGACACTTCCATAGGGCCCTTGTTAAGCATATTTGTGATGGCTTACAAATAAAGCAAAAATTCCACGCGGCCCGACATCCACAATCAGCAGGGCTCGTGGAAAAATACAATGGGATTTTAAAACTCACGATGGCCAAGATTCAGGAAAGCACAGGGTTGAAATGGCCTGACACCTTGCCCTTGGCCCTCATGTCACTACGGTTTACCCCACATTCTCGCTCCGGCCTTTCTCCTTACGAGATAACATTCGGCCGGCCCACTAATATATGGTGGGTGCCCAGACCACAATGCTTTTCTGATATAGAATATCCTATGTTGATCGATTATCTGTATGCCCTGACTAAAGATCTCCGTTCTATTCATCAGCAGGTAGCATCTGTACTGCAGCCTCTGCCAGAGGGCCCCGGACATCCACTACAGCCCGGCCAGTGGGTACTGGTCAAGAAGTTTGAACGAGACTCCAGCCTGGCTCCGAGGTGGTCTGAGCCACGCCAAATCCTGCTCGCAACCCGGACGGCTGTCAAAGTGGATGGGAGAAAGCATTGGATACATGTCTCCCATCTGAAAAAGCTGCCGCTCCCACTTCCATATGATCAGCGATGCCCAGGGGGAATTCTGACACAGGAAACTGAGAGAGCTACTGCATTCGTACCCTTCTCCGACGCCTGCGAGACCGAACAAAGGCAAGAGGAGGGAGTGACGAGATCGGGTGAACCGGTCCCTGCTGAATCCGCAATTGCTTTAAATCCTGTTTTGAGTACCCCGGCAAGCAAAAGTTCTAATGAGAAAGAGATACCTACAGTGCTATTTTCTGATCAGGAAGTTCCGGGTCATGTGCGATACAACCTGCGGCCGAGAAAACATCACGGTGCCTCAGACCCCACCACTAGGAGATAAGGAAAGACTCAATTGAATAGATAGGGTTTGCTAGTTTGCAGGTCTGAGGTACTGAGCGAAACACTGGACTGAACCCGTTGAGAGCTGGAACTTTGATCACTGTGCTCTGTTCAGAAAGAAAGACTGACTCCTGTTAACGCCCAGGTTGTACAACGGGATCATTCAGATCACAATTCTTTGTTTCCTTGAGATGAACGATAGGAGTCTGCCTGTGAGACTCTGACGGACACAGGGAGAAGAACCCTCTGGCAGGACGGACTGCTAGGCCCGAGTTTATTTTTGGACTTTTAGCTAGGAATGTACCCTTTTGGTCGTATTGTACTTGAAGAAGAACTTCCCATTGCACCTCGATACGTGCCGTTCTATGAACCAATGTTTTCAACCTGGACCACGAGGGTCAAGGTAGCCTTTGTGTTGGTTATAACTGTTATAATAGCTATTTTCATGGGCCTATTCATATATCTAGAGCATAAATACCCTTTGCAAACCCTTTTACTCTCTACTGTTGCACCGCCTGAGCATTTTATGTTCACCTTAGCACCCCACAAAGAACGGCATCGCCAGACCTATGCGAAAAAGGTATTTGTAGAAATGCTTCATCAAACGCACAGTGCTACCAACACCACTGACTGCTGGGTTTGTGGGCTTCTGCCTTCTGTTGTGCACAATCATGATCTGTTCCTCTCGCTACCCCTGTCCTATTTAGGGAGTTGTGAAGCATGGTTCAAAATGTTTTCCGCCATGTACAATCATTATATAGAAAATAACAGACAGTACACCGAGAAAGATTATAATATGATTTTAGCATATATCGAAGCGCACCAAGGATTTGACCCACAAGGTAATGGGGGACGGGGATCTTTAGACCCTCAGGCTTGTATGAACATGTATACTAAGGTTAAGAATAGTACCTGGTTGCAGGATGAACTCTATGATTTTAACCATTTTAATGCTTCCCAATATTTCCAGCTTTTTGTTGATCGAAATGTTACAAGCAAACGCATTGTACCCATTTCGATTTTAAATACTTCCTCCGATTTCTGTGTACAGGGGCTGGGGCATGTACAGGTTGGTGACAGTGTTTGTAATTATACCTATCGTATGAAGATACTTAGCAGTCCACCATTGTTAACGCCACCCAATGTGTATTTCGTATGTGGGGAAAATGCTTACACTTGGTTACCCCGTGGTTGGGCTGGGCACTGCTATCTGTCCTTCCTGTACCCACCTGTATAAATAGGACCGTCCGACTATCATAGAACACACCAGCTACACTCAGCGAGAGCAGTACCCAATAGGCAACGTAGACAGCTCATAGCGACAGAAGTCGATCAGACTGACACCTCCTTGCAGCAGTTCACGGATTTTAGCAAAGGTTTGGTCCCATTCTGGGGACCTATATTTAATAGCAGAGAAATAAGAAGGTTGTCCAGAATAGTAGAAAATGTCATTAACATCACTACGGATATATTGACCAATATTACGGTTGAGCTTCAGGCGACCAGGCTCGTTGCGCTCCAAAACCGTATGGTTTTAGACGTTATCTTGGCCGATTGAGGCGGAGCATGCCGAGTGATTGGCAGCTCCTGCTGTGTATATATTCCAGACTCCGCCCCCACTGTTCATTTGGCCATTCAAAAGCTGCATCGCATAGCGGCCGAAATGCATACCGAAAATGGATCCTGGTCACTGTCCGGCTGGTTCTGGGGGCTCCTGACAACTTGGGGATGGAAGGTGTTGTTAATATTGGGTGGAACGGCTGGTGTCATTTTCACCTGTTGTGTCCTAATACAATGTGGTCCGGCTTGTTGCTCCTATTGTGCTTCCAGAGTAGCAACCATGTGCGTCCCTGCTCCAGTTTCCACTAAGATTCAGATGCTCCAACAGGAGATTTGTGAATTAATGGCTATTGATGAGGAGGTTTTCCAAGATTAGCGTCAACTTTTTCTTTAGCTACATCACGCTAAAAGGAGGGTTTGAGGAACCGGAATTGATTTTCGGTTATGTAAAGCATATAATCGATTATTTAGAATTAGCATGATGTATCTAGATTACTTACCGCAAAGTACGCAAACACTAGCATACACCCGAATTGCAGTAACGTAGGGTTCTAACATACACTGCTTTGCACATTTTACACTTGCTTGACTTGACCAATGCCATTTTGTGGCCTCGCTTGAAGCCCTACATTAGCAGACCTTATTCAATTATTACACCGAAGTCGTTCCCCTGAGAAATATCCCAACTGTTGCAATACTGCTGTCTCAGCTCGTTAGGCCTGTCAAGGTTATAGGTAGCAGGAGGAGGCCCGATAGGCACATTCCGGGAGGGGTGCGGGCGGACTCTCTCGGAGTTAGCAGAAGGGAGTCACCCGTACGACCTTGCTAATCTAGGATGAGCTAAACCAAGAGCGCTTTGTCTCCCATATATGGTCCTTCCCTCTGCACCAACCTGTACCAACTTGTATTTTTCCATCTTAGGTAACGGTTTCGAGAATGTAACTGTATATATGTGATGTTCTGATAATGTGCCAGCAGTCTTCTTGGCGGACCTCGTGGGGTTAGGTCGCAAGGAGCTCCTTTGGCAGAGTTTGTTTGTTATAATAAACGATTGGACCTTCTGCACTGCCAACCGACTGATTATTGGTAATGGGAATGGGATTGGTTGTGAATATAACTCTAATTGGGAGCTGGTAAATAATTTCTGGTACTTCACATGTGGCCTCAATTGTGATGAGCAGAGATTTTTGGTGGTCCTCCCCTCTTTCCTGTGACTTTGTGGTACATATTGTCCCAGACGGGCTGCAACACTGACTAATCAGGGTCAGGCTACGACCTGAAGGGACTGAAACTCAATCCTTGAGGAGTGTAAGCTTACGTAGTACACTGTTATACTATGAGGGGTGGGCGTAGGCGGCGGTTGTAACTGGGGCCGGCGCACGCTCCTCTTAGGAAAGGTTTTCGGGAGGGGGAGGTTTTTTCCCCATTCCAGGTTTGGGTTCCGGGCAAAAGGTACTCTGCTAATTGGGGATGTGGGTAGTTCAAAGCCTACGAAGCAGGGAAGCACGGAGAGGGGTTTGTTGTTGGGGGTGAGGGGGGACACCAGTTCTTGGGGTTGGGGGGAGGGGGAGATATGACTGGGTGTATTAGTTTGGTAAGGTCACACCGAGGTCAGGCACATATTCTGGAACAAAGACTTGAGGAGCACAGGAACAGCTTGGCAAGAAACAGTACATATGGCTATGAAGTGGGATAACAGTCTTAAAATGATTAGCTGGAATGTCAATGGGTTGGGGGACAAACTCAAACGGAGTATCGTGCTCCAGTTTGTTAAGAGACACCTCCTGTATGCTGTTTTACTGCAAGAGACCCACCTGAGGGCAAACATGTGTCAGGCGCTAAACAGATGGGGGTACACCTTGACGGCACACGCCAGGTTCACATCAGGGTCCCGAGGTGTAGGAATCCTTCTGCGCCGCAACTTTCCCATTGTAGTGGACCGAACGGATGTGGATCCCCTGGGGCGCTTTGTGGCGATTTCGGGGAAATGGGAGGGTCGCGGACTTAATTTAGTAACGGTTTACATTCCACCGGGCCTTCAAACGCAATCATACCATGATCTGGGGGAGATGTTGCTGTCCCTCCCAGAGGGGCTGCTCCTGGTGGGTGGGGACTTCAATGCTGTTGTTTCCGGTCAGCTGGATAGGCATCCGGCTAGAGACATTGGGGCAGGACAAAGTTGGCTTCCCAACCTTATGGAGGTGTTTGGACTTATTGACCTCTGGCGCCTCTGACACCCGACACAAAAACAATACACATTTCCTATGTGGTCCACACCGCACCTCCACACATCTAGACTACCTCCTTGCACCAATGCACCAAGATGCAACGATCCGTGAGGACACCCACTTGGCGCGGGGTATATCGGATCATTCCCCTTTTTGGGCACACATAACAATTGGCGACCGCAAGGTTGGATGTGTGGCTCCAATCGCCGCCTGGCACATAAGGGGCGAGGATACCAAAAAGAAACCGACACAGTCAATCGATCGATACTTTGAGGAAAACGTGGGAACTGTTGATTCGGGGGTGGTATTGTGGGAGGCCTTCAAGACGGTGTTGAGGCTCTCTCGATGATTGCGGGACGCCGCAAGGAACGAGAGGCACAATTGGCGACTTTAGAAACTGACCTGCGGGCACCTGAGGGTATGGCGCTGAGTGATCGGAACCCTGACACGATCCACCAACTCCAATTGAAAGCCGCAGAATACAAGGACCTGGCTACTGACGCAGCCAAGACATTGGCGAGGGATAGGGAGGGTAGACTATATGACCAGGGCGACAAGGCAGGCAAATTAATAGCATGGTTGGATAAGAAACAGCAAGCTCAGAAGGTGGTGGCTGAACTTAAGGTAGACGCAGAGACAGTTATTACGGAGCCCCATGAGATTGTTAAGGAGATTGCAACACACTTTAAAAGAGTATATACTAGGAGATCCGAAAGGTCAGAAGAGGAATCGGCGGCCTACTTGGGCGACATCGTCCTTTCCACCCTCTCCGCGGAAGAGCAGGAGACTATGGAAGCACCCCTGGCCGTGGACGAGATAGTCAAGGCCATTCATGACCTTCGTCCCGGAAAGGCTCTCCGGCCCAATGGTCTACCGGTGGAGTTTTACAAGCTCAAACCCAACAGCCTTGGTACGCACCTGAAGCGAATGTTCAAAGATAGTAGGGAGCAGGGTATACTGCCCCAGGACCAGTGCATAGCTACTATCGTTGTTATCCCCAAGGCGGGGAAACCCAGAGAGTCCTGTGCCTCTTATAGACCGATATCACTGCTCAATGTAGAGCTCAAACTCCTAGCCAAGGTGCTGGCCAACAGGCTCAAGCCAGTCCTGCATACCCTTGTACATCCGGACCAATCAGGCTTCATGCCTCACAGTAACACAGCACTTAGCCGTCTCCATGGGGTGTTGGGATGCTGCCACCGGTTGTGCGAGGATGCAGTGGTGGTGTCATTGGACGCAGCGATGGCTTTTGACACTCTTGAATGGCCGTACATGATGGCCATCCTTCGAAGGTTTTGGGGTTCGGTCCAAACTTTGTTAGCTGGGCACCACTCCTATACACAGAACCACTAGCTCAAGTACTTGTTAACAATAAACTCTCTGAGGTTTTCACACTGGAGAGAGGGACGCGACAGGGGTGTCCCCTCTCATCCCTGCTCTTTGCTCTTTCCCTAGAACCGCTGGCGGCATGGATTAGGCAAACCCCTTCTCTGAAGCGGATACGATGGACTGACGAGTGGGAGGTCAGGATCTCGCTATATGCGGACGATATCCTCCTGTACCTTACAGCGCTGCATGAGTCCCTTACTACAGTGTTGGATATCTTTCGGAGTTTCGGAGATTACTCCTGCTACAGCATTAACTGGGGAAAATCCCTCCTATATGTCCTGCACGCTACCCCCCCACAGACTCCGGGTGATTGCCCGATCCAAATAGCTAGCGATGGCTTCACATACCTAGGTATTTTCATTTCTAAGGACCGGGATACGAGCGGAACCTCTTGCCACCCCTACAGCGGCTCCAAAGAGACACCACCACCTGGAAGAACCTCCTGTTGTCGCTGCTGGGTCGAACAACGCTATTTAAAATGATGGCACTTCTACAGTTCCTGTACGCCCTCCAAAACCACCCAGACTTAGTCCCACAAAAGTATTTCGCCACTATCAAGTCTACCCAGAGAGACCTTCTCTGGACCGGAGTGCCCTGTATCTCCCTCCAAAAACTCACACAGGGTTGGTTTGACGGGGTGATAGCACTCCCTGACATCCTGAAATATTACTGGGCGGCACATTTGTCGGCCAATAACCAGGATACATACTGTGCAGGGAATGATCCAGGATACGAGATTGACAAATGGCTTCTTCCGGGTGGAAATGGCTTCTTCCGGGTGGAAACTTCGAGGCGGCTCTCTACTCCAGATTGGGAAGGTACCGCCTTACGGGACCCACCAAACACTCAGTCCAGCTGTGGCATATATTCCAAAAGAAACTGGGTTGGGCTGGCAGGCTCACCCTGGCAACCCCGCTGTGGGCTTCAGAGACGCTAGGCACTCTTAGCCGTACAAAAGGATTTTGAAATTGGGACCGAATAGTCATATCTCGTATCAAAGACTTATGGGGCCCAGAGGGGGTAATAGCATTCGACACCCTTCAACACACATATGATTTAGCCCAGACGGAACACTTCCGCTACATGCAGGTTCGGCATGCACCTCAGGCCAATATTCCTCCCGGGACGTACCTCCCGCAGTCATCACCACTTGAAGATAGACTACTGGATGGCCACCTCCAGGAGAGGGCCATATCTCTCACATACAAAAAGCTCATTAATCATACCCCGGATCTACAACTAGCTCTTAAGGGGAAACGGGAGGCAAACTGACACAAGATTGATGAGGAAGGATGGTGAGAGGCGCTGGCATCCCCCAAGGAAATAGCAATATTGGCCAAATTGCGATTGATCCAGCTGAAGATCCTGCATAGAGTATACATCTCTGGTACCAGGCTAGTCCTGATGGGGCGAAGCGACTAGGGACACTGTTGTAGGGGGTGTGGGGAGGTAGGCACCTTTCTACATATACTATGGGAATACCGGGAGATGCAGACCTATTGGACTCCGGTGCTCAATTGTATGAGAGAGGTGTGGGGGTGGAATTGCGTTCTGAGGCAAAGAGGTGCCTCCTTAACATCTGGGAGCCCTCAGACCTCCCAGCGAAAGATAAACTGTGGGTGACGTTGGGCCTTGTGATAGCAAAGAGGAATATTTCAAGGGTGTGGGGGGCCGCCACAGCGCCTGGAAGAAAAACATGGATTGGAGCATGGTTCAGGAAAAGACAGTCTATGTAGCCAGGGGATTTCCGAGGTATTGGGTAGCGGTGTGCTCCAAATGGAATGAATACAGGGGAAATATATGCGAGCCCCCCATGATTACCTCCATTGACGACCTAATTGATTAATAATCTTTGTAAAATCGAAAAAGGACCCACGCCCATGATTTAATGTGAATTGCCAGCTTTTTGATTCCTTTGACTTCCATATATGTATATCGTGTAGCAAAGGTATGCCTTGTGTGTGACCACCACCACTTTACTTTGTTCTTTTGCAAAATAAAAAGATTTAAAAAAAAAAAGAAAAAGCATTTTTATATTACTGCTGGAAACCGTGATGTTTGCTGCTGGTAATCTTGCACATAATGCCCACTAGTGTAATCTTGTCTGATGTTGTCACTATTACATCTCCAATAATATTAGTAGCTCAGGAGGATTTCCATTGAACATTAGTAGCTCTTATTATAGAAAAGGTTGGAGACCTCTGGTTTAGAGTAAATTAATTGCTAGACCCTACTTGGCCATGAAGGGGGTATCAGCGTGACTATGCTGCCTACAGACGCTATAATATACAATCATACCAAACAATAAGGGTGCCTGAGCCTGTCTACGTACCAGTATGTTTAAAGAATTTCATATTACTCTGGTAAATGGACTTAACATTTGCCTGATTGAGGTGGACACTAATGATTAGAGCTGAAACTCTAAGAACTTTCCCTTCACCTTGTGAGCCAGCCTCCCAGGGTTCCCAAACTTTGCATTTGCAGCCAATCCAGATTTTTTTGTATTTTGGTATTTACATTCCTGGGATACCCAGCAACACAGCTTTAGAATTCAAAGAAAAAACATGCAGCGGCGTGGCTACTCGTGCGTGGAATCTGGAGTTGAGAGCTGGCACCTCCCCTTTGACTCAGTAGACACCATTCCTATGCAAGGGCAGGACACTGGAGCCTGGTCACTTGAGAGTCTTCCCCTGGCATATCTGATGAGCTTGCAGGGGCGGCTCCTCCGCAATGGTGGAGGAGCGTTGCCCCACTGGCTCAGAGCCAACAGGTGAAAAATAAAACGATATACTGTATACAGCGTGTGCAGGGAGGGGTATGGGGGGGGGGGGGGGGAGGACTGGTTTGGGCACTAATAAGTGCGAAAGTGTGTTTAGCCAGTCGGCTTAGGCTGGCCAAACACACATGCAAAGTTAGGTTTCTCCATCCGGGCTGTATTGAACAGCCGAGTTGGAGAAACAGCAAGGACTCCTCTGCCTGAGCGGAACGTCAAACCAGCCTGCTCAGGCCAATCCCCATGCTGCTCTCATTGCATGAGAGTAGTACGGGGATTGTCAGGGAGTCTGTGATGCCACCCCAGTGCCTGCTGGGACAAGGATGCAGCAGAACACCAAGGCACGAGGAGCGATGCGGCCGGCAGATTCAGGTAAGTAGTTTTTTTAATTATCCCCCCGCTCTCCCCCTTCCACGCTCATCCGAGCCCATTCCACACGCCCGACCACCTTGTCAATGTGCCACCCACCACTGTGAACTGGAGATTACCTTGGAACTTGACTGTTGCTTAGGAGCAGAGAGATGCCAGAGACAGCATGAAGCTTATACGGTGGAGTACAACCACTAGGATTACCGCATTCTATAGGCTCAGGCCCTGTTCCCAAAGAAGGAGTCAGAAAATCAATTGATAAGAATCCTTCCTGCAAACCTCACATCTCTATGTTGCATTCTTCTAGTTTTACGATCCTCGGGACCTTTTCAAAAGATTTTCCTACTATCGCCCACCTGAAGTATGAAGACTGCCACCCAGACAGTGATCTCTTCACTCTTTTAATATGGCATCTCGGTTTATCTGGGCCTCCTCAAATTTCTTATGACTCAATCTTAAACATTCTGAACAAGGCTGTCAGTTTAGTCCTAGGCGTCTCGTAGAGATCACTCTCTTCTACTACTGAATCAATTGACGCTGGCTTCCTATTTTTTTGTTTTGGTTTTCATTACATCTAGATGTCTGTCAGTGGATCTGACCAGTAGGTGTGCTATACAAGGTCAACAACTAGATTTGTTTTAAGCTTACACAGAGCCTCCAATCCTCTCGAATTCCGACTTTAAGACTGGATATAGCTTGTTGTGCAGCTATTTTAACATCGTCTCATGTATTCTAGGTCTTGGACTAAAACTTCCAGTACTCTCTAGTACGATTAACAAAAGTCCCCCTCCCCCCATGTAATCGAGCATTTCTCCCACCCCGGAGTCCAGAGGGCTTTAGGCAAAGTTTCCTCATAACACTGTTGCTCAGTCCCTGGAAGCCTCCGGCAGTGCACGTGCGAGGCAGGGTAGCCTGTGGGCTAGTAGTTCATATGCATATTTCCGGGTCTTTAGTGTTGTCTGTGTACTTATGGGGTATGTAGGGGCTCTTCTAACAGCAAACCGCCTGGTTGTTTTAATTCTCCTACTAATGCCTCCCAGGCCCTGCCAGCTTCAAGGGAACCCCAACCTCGCCTGGCATCTCTGAGGCCCCCTTCATAATCTGACCATCGCAATACATCCCTTCTCCAACTCTCCTACACTGGCCTCCTATCCATTATGAATGATCTTTGAATATCTGGAGATTTTTCATAAGTCTACCATAATACAGGCCCTGCCTTTCTTAAGCCACGTTTTAAGAAGCGTGTCTGCACCAGAAACCTTGCTCGGACTCCTTTCACTAGTTAGCCATTAGACTAAATCACAAGGATAGGTGCAGAGTTAAAACCTACTCTTATTTGACAGTGACAATTTGAAACTCGCTTCCTCTTCATGTTTGCTCTCTTACTAATCAATAAACTTTCAGCAGGCATCCCCGGAGCCACATAGATCTTCTTCTCATAAATGGGATACACCCTAGAATCTCCCTAAAGCTATGATTCTGAACTTGTTGCAGGAGCTGGTGTTCTTTATCACACCCAATAAAATCTGACTAACTTGGTTCAGAATTTAATTCGTCGAGTTGAATAACTAGATCCTATTTGGAGTGTCTGTGCAATAACATGCAGGTGTTGGTGCCTAGCGCACCAAAACCCACATCATGGTAACTAGCATACTGTTTTTCGCGTTACATTCCGGCAGGTTTGATCTGATGAAATTTAGCAGAGGGTGAGCTGTTTAATGCACCCGATAACTACTGAGTGCAGTAAACAGCATCCAACTTGGAATTTCACTTCCTGCAAAAACAGGGGTTTACACTGGTGCCAGAAAACATCCACCAACTCAGAACCAGGAGCCAGGTGTGGAAAAGAAAAATGTTAATGTTAATTGTGACTTGTAGAGCGCTTAATACCTGCAGGTTTCTACGCGCTGTGAAAAGAGTAGCTACAGTCCCTCCCAGTGAGTGTAATCCCTGACTGGACTGCGTAATGCCCAGGCTTCGGTGAAGGGGAGAGTCTATAGTTTCTTCTTAAATGGCTACAGGGCCTCGAAAGAGTCGGCAGTTCTCACCGACAATGCAGAGCACACACAATCTCAGTGACCCTTCAGGCGCTACAATGAAACTTACAGCCTCACCCGAAAAGCTCTCATTGGATGAATGAGGCCAGTTACTCCATCATTGGAGTAGAAGAAACCTCTGATTTGGTAAACTGTGTTCCTACCCTTTTTTCATGTACCGCAGACATACACCAAATGTATTTGTGCAACTTGGCTGCAACGCTAGCAAGTTTTAGATTAGGGTACTGCAGATGGGCCTACACTGGTTTGGCCACACTACATTGCATGCTTGTGCTCACGACCCATGCCCATGTTGCTGCAGACAGGTCTGAGTTGCTGACCATGGTGGTGGTGATGATGGTGGAATTCATGGCTGTGACAGATGGATAAGGAAATGTTAGAAACAGTTCCCTTAGCACAAGCATTTAAAGCTCATTTTAGGTTGCCTGCCTGATCTCGTTGCAGGCAGTTCTATATGGGTGCACACCAGGGCCGGACTGGGAACCGAAACTGGCCCTGGCAAAGACCTCGGGCGGCCCAGGGGGTGGGGGTCCTAGTGGAAAGCTTTGTACCGCTTTCCGCTTTTGTTGCAGGGCCAATACTGCTGCTATGCTGCAAAACCAGCCCTGGTTAAAAAACGGCACCCCAGGGGTTCTAAAACCGGCCCCCACCCTGGCGGCCCACCAGCGAAACGCCCAGTGCCCACTACAGCCAATCCGGCCCTGGTGCACACGTGACACAAGGCACACTTAATACCTGATCGCAATAGAGCCACACAAAATATGGGCAAAACATTGCATGGATTTACTTTATATTAAAAAGACTCACAGGGACAACCCAATGTTGTACAGCACCACACAGAACCCTTAGGAAATCTAGAACATAATAACTGTCTTCGAGGTGAGATAGATACAGGCAATGGATTCACTTGCAGCTAACATATACATTAAATATATCCTCAGCCGTGTCCATAAAGTCTCGAAGCTAGAGAATCTTGGTAAGAAAGAGCCTGCTGAAGTAAACAGAGACACCCAGAAGTGATACAAGACTGCCTGTTCACAAGTACTTTCATACAAATGTTTACATTTACAAATATCAGTCATAGCTACCACAGTTTCAAAATTGTGGTGACTGTAATTTCTAAGCGATGTAAGGGACTATTCTTAACTTTATATTCAAGTGATTAGGACAGGATTAATTTAGAAGGGTCACGTAAAATGTTGTGCAAGTTCATGCCAAAGAAGGAGCATGCTGATGATGACTGTGACCATGATTGTATTGATGTGGCAGTTTTGCACCAAACCAAGACCAGATATTCAAGATGTAGCACTCAAATTGGTTGATTTGATTTGTTGATGATTTTTGTCTGAGATACCATTATGGGACTCTTTGAGCAGCAAATGTAGTTTGTACAATAGCGTATATTATGGAAGCATTATATTTGCGTAATGAAGATTCAGCACAAGCACAGCAGAATTGATAACAATTACAAGAGTATGCTGCGTGGCCAATAGATTGATTGCTACAATCTATACAGCTAGCCAATACAGTTTTTGGAGTGATCCATCATTTAGGCCAATTGTGGACACAAAGGGGTTGCTTGACATCTACAGGCACACCTCTTAGAAATGGGCCAAACATTCTGGATTTGTTAGAGGCCCTACAAATCCCAAGGAAGATTGCTGCAGTTAAATGTACCACACACAAGAATGGAGATAACAAAGTATCAACAGGCAACAATTTTGCAGATGAGCTTATAAAGTACTGTGCACTTGGGTGAAATGAAAAATCAGAATGTGAAATGGAAAATGTCGATAGTTTCTTGTCAATATCAGCTCGTTAATTTGAGGAATTGAATGAACTGCAGAATGAAGGATGAAAGGAAAAGAAGGGAAAAATCAGGATGTTCAAAATACAAAACAAAATATTTGGGTGTCACGTGATAAGTATCTGATTTCATGTTATTGCAGATGGTGCAATAATAGGCCTACACAAGTGGTAAATTATTGATTTAAACTACATTTAAGGTCTGAGACACTATATCAGAGATGCGTTGCCTGTGGACAGGTGAACATCGTTAAGAGGACAAATATGACCATGAGTCAGATAGGAAAATCTGAAGATCCATACACAAGATTACAAATGGATATTGTTGAAATGGCCCTGTGCAATGGTTCAAAGACAATGTTCTAAGGGTTATGTGTTTGTTTAATAAGTGAGTTGAAGAATACCGAACCAGATGATGTGATGCCCTCAATGTAGCCAGACTTTTATTAAGAGAGTTTATCTCTAGATTTGATTTGCAAACTCTTTTAGAATTAGATAGAGGAATTCATTAAAAAAATAAGTTATAAGATTCCTTTGCATGGTGCTGAAAGTGTACTAGAAATTCCACATTGGATCCACACATCTCACACGAAAAAAGTGAAGACTGCAGATGAAGAAGTGGTGACACAAACTGCTAATTCACAGAGTCAAGCTCAAGAAGAACACATAATTTTGAGAAGCCTTTTTTGATTACATCACAGTGTGCCTACACAACTCTCTTAGATTAGCGTTTTAGAGATGTTTTGTTTATGCTCGTTTTTTTGTTAGTAATACCCATTTTTGAAGAAGATTAGTTTTGTTCCTTAGATATCCAGCTGAAGTTTTTCCTGCATTGAACTTGATGAACCGAATCTGCTGATTTATATGCCTGTATCTGCTTGCATCAATTTATTTTTGAAAAACAGAAATTACTTGCATCAAATTTCAAACATTTTGAAGAACTTAATTTTTGAATTGGTGCACACTGTTTATATTTTTATAAACAAATGTTATTGTGTCAGTCACATTCCGGTCGGCACTCCCTGACATAGGAAGTGGTTGACAATTAACAAAGCACATTATGATGATGTTGACAACTCGTTTACAATTGTCACAGATACAGAAAATATAAGACAATAAACCATTACCATTTTGACCACACCTGTGTGCTGCATCCAAACCACAACCCTTGTCATCCAAATTGCCCTTCCACTCCGATTGACTCACATATATTCTGCTTACACCCTCCACTGTCCTGCGACCCCCGATGTCCATGCTGATGCATCCGTCCCCCTCGGGCTTGAGGGCTCCAGCCACAGGCCTCGGTACTCAGCCCATCTCCTCGACATTTTAGGTTTAAAGTATTTTATTAAGGCACAAAAACACGGGGAGGGGAGCAGGAGGTCAAGCAAACATACAGTACAAGAAGCGGGACGTTGCAGCGAGTCAGAAGAAAAGCAGGGAGGCAGGAAGCCCCAGAGGGTAATAAGGCAAAGACATAAGGCAATAAGGCATTGTGAACTACCCCCCTGTAGACCCCCACTCCCTAGGCAAGGCCAAGCCCGAATAGCACCCCGCAACACAGTAAAGGAGAAGCATACCGTCCCACCAACCCCCCGACCCCAGAAGAGAAGAAGAAAGAAAAGCAAAGGAGGAGAAGAAAGAAAACAATACCCCAACATCCCCGTCCGAAAGTCAGCAGTAGAAGCATATAACCTCTCTTCCCGCCCCCAACCCCCGGGCCCCGATCCACACACTCACTCCGCCGCAGCTGCCGGCGGCGTCAGTCTAAGGAGGCGCAAATACCGTGGACACGTGAGCTCGTGAAATTCCGTGGACAGCAGTGCCAAAAAGGGGTGCCAGAGCTCCTCAAACTGGTCAACATTCCCAGCCACCGTTAGCGACATCTTCTCCATGCCCAGTACCTGCCAGAGCCTATGCAGCCAACCAGTGATAGAGGGGGCAGTAGGGGTGCGCCAGAGTACCAGTATATTCTGGACGGCGGAGCCTAGCGCAATCGCAATCTGCCTGCCCCTGCGGGATTTCAGCGGGTACATCAAGTCATTGGGGAGGCCTAGCAAGACATACGCGGGGAAGCGCAGAAGCTCGATCTCAAAATGCCTATCCACCTCATCTAAGACTTCCTTCCAGTAGGCCGACAGCACCGGGCACTCCCAGAGAATGTGCGTGAGGGTGCCCTCCTGTCCGCAGCCGCGCCAGCAACCTTTATCGCCGATTTTGCGCATCTCATAGAGCCGCTCCGGGGTGTAGTACCAATAGGTGGACACTTTAGTGAAGGTTTCCGTCAGCCCAGTGTGGTACGCAGAGTGCCTCGCCCGATACGCAATCCTGTCCCACTCCTTGTGACTTAGGGTCCTGCCCAGTTCCCTGTGCCAGCGCTCCCTCCCCGGGTTATGGTAATGAAACGGCGGGGGTTGGAGAAACTTATACAAATCAGTGATGAGCTTGGCGTCCGAGGTCCGGGTCACCAACCATCGCTCGTAGGGCGTAATCGAACGGGCAGCGACGTCACGCACTGGGGGTTGAAGAGCCCAGTGGCGGACCTGCATGTAACGCAGTCTGTCCCCTTCCGTCAGGCCAAACTCCTGTCGGAGCTGCTGGAAGGGGAGCACGCCCTCCGGCCCGTAGATCTGGAAAAGCGCCCTGCAACCCGCGCTCACCCAGTGGGAAAAGGCTCCCGGCTCCAGACCCGGGGTAAAGTCCGGATTGCCAGCAATGGGAGTGAACGGCGATGGAAAAGTGGTGAGCTCACGCAGCTCACACACCGCGTCCCACACTCTTAGCGGGACCCGGGTGATAAAGGAGGCGTAGAGATTAGGCGGGCGGTGAGTGCGCCGCAGGAACGGGACCTCCTGGAGGGTACGGCCTGCAACTGCCTGGTCTTGAAAGAGCCAGTGTTTGTCCGATTCCCACCGGCTCCACTCCACCAAATACCGGAGCTGCGCCGCCTGAAAGTACTTCCGAAGGTCCGGGACTCCGAGACCCCCCGCCTCCGGGGCAAGCATGGAGAGGACCCGCTTCATCCGAGATTTACGGCCCTGCCACACAAAGCGGGAGATGTCTGCCTGCATCTGCCGTATCCAACCCACGGGGGGCTGGAGAGGCAGAGCGCGGAAAAGATACAGGATCTGAGGCAGTATCGTCATCTTCACCGCCGCGATACGGCCCAACCACGAGAGTAGGCCCTTGTTCAATCGGCCGAGTTCCTCTTTGATCTTTTTGCCCAGAGAGGAATAGTTAGCTGCGACCATGGCAGGCAGGGAGGGAGCAAGCAAAATTCCCAGGTAAGGCACCGTGGAGGAGGACCACTGCAGAGGAAAGAGACTCTGAAGGTCCCGCCTGGTGTCGGCAGAGAGCGACACATCCAGTGCAGCCGACTTAGTCATATTCATTTTGAAGCCCGTCACACGGGCAAAAGCGTCCAGTTCCTGGACGCAGGCCGGGAGCGACCGCTTGGGTTCATCCAGGGTCAGCAAGACATCGTCCGCGTATAAGCTGACAGTGTGCGTGTATTGCCCCATCTTCACCCCAATAGCGTCCGGGTTATCGCGAATCCTCTGTGCAAACGGCTCCATATAAAGGGCAAAGAGGAGCGGCGAGAGGGGGCAACCCTGTCTCGTGCCGCGCTCAATGGCAAAGCTGTTGGAGCTGTGTCCATTGACACGCACTGACGCTGATGGTCTCCTATAGCAATTAAAGACCATAGTGCGGAACTTCTCGCCGATCCCCAGTTTCCCAAGGACCAGCTCGAGATATGGCCAATGAACCCTATCAAAGGCCTTCTCCGCGTCGACCGATAGCAGCATCCGCTCCCCCGGGACGCGTGAGGCCTTTTCCAACACGTGCGTCACCCTCTTTGTGTTGTCGACCGTCTGCCTACCGGGTACAAAACCGGCCTGGTCCGTCTCCACCAAACCTGGTAGGTGTAGACCCAATCTGGCCGCCAAGATTCCGGTGTAAAGCTTGAGGTCCACATTTAGGAGCGAGATGGGCCGGTACGAGCCGCACAGGGTCCGGTCCTTCCCCGGTTTGGGGATAACCGACACCGTCGCTGAGAGAAGGTCCGGTGGGATGGCTCCCGGCTCGGAGAAGGAGTTGAACAAGCGAGCCAGTAGAGGCGCGACAGTGGGACAGAAGGTCTTGTAAAACAAGGCCGTATAGCCATCCGGGCCCGGGGCTTTACCATGCTTTAGCCGTGCAATCGCGGAGATGACCTCCTCCACGTGAATGTCCCTCTCTAGGTGGTCCGCCTGGGAGGGGTCCAGGGCCGGGAGGGTCACGGATTCCAAATAGGCCTCAGCCTCTCCCGGTGGGGAAGGCTCTGCAGCGTACAGCGCCTCGTAAAAGGAACAAAAGGTATCTGCCACCTCCGCGTCACCGGAAACCGGGATCCCATCCACCCCCACCAGCTCCTTCACCACATTGCGTTGCTGCGCAGCCCTGAGCCTATGGGCCAGGAGCTTACCGCACCTGTCTCCGCCAGTGTAAAAGGCATGCTTCAGGCGCAGCGCGGCATACTCCGCTCAATCTAGATCCAACGCAGAGAGGAGTTTCCGTGCCGCCTTCAGCTGCTTCCAGACACGAGGAGCCCCTGTTCGGCGGTGAACCTGCTCAAGCTCCCTAACCTGCGCTGTCAGTTCCTCCCTCTTGCGTTGGCGTTCCCTGTTTTCCGCCGAGGAAATGGAGATAAACTCCCCCCTGACGACCGCTTTCAAAGCCGCCCACTGCGTTGCCAGGGACGTGGCAGAGTTGTTATTGTGGGTTAGGTAGTCCTGGATGACCTCCTCCACTCGCTTCACAACCGGCTTCTTATGGAGAAGCGTGTCCCGAAGCCGCCACATCCCCCTAGAGGGGGGGGCCGCCGGCCAAGCAAAGATCCCGGAAACCGGTGCGTGGTCGGACAGGGACAAGACCCCGATGTCTACCGCTGTGGCGGCCGAACGAAGCGGTCCGCTCACCAAGAGATAATCCAACCGTGAATACGTGCGGTGCGCGTGGGAGAAATAGGAGTAGTCCCTATCGGTGGGGTGCATGGCGCGCCAGAGGTCATGCAGGTCCATTTCCGCAAGCTGGTCCTGTACCGCCCTAGAAAGCTCCCCTGTCTGCGGAAAGCGCTGGGCAGACCTATCCAGGGTGGAGTCGAAGACCATATTCAGGTCTCCCCCCAAGATGATATGGCGATCGGGCGAGGCAGTGACGTCCACCAACACCGATTCCAGGAAACGATCCTGGTGGTCGTTTGGGCTGTATACCGAACCAACCGTAAAGGCAACACCTCCCAGACGCATGCGATACACCAGAAGCCTCCCCTTCTGCTCAGCATGTTTATGTAACACCTCCCCCCTGAAGGAGCTGGCTAGAAGAATGGCCACCCCAGCAGTCTTAGTCGCAGCAGAGGAAAAGAGTTGCGTGGGGAACTTGGCAGAGCGCAACCTGTGGCAATCTTTGGAAAGTAAATGGGTTTCCTGCAGGAGGCAAATATCCGCCTGCGACCCCTCCAACAAGGAAAGGATCGCCCTACGCTTCACGGGGTTGTTCAGACCCTTAACATTAAGGGTCACTACTTTCAGGGGCGGCATCGCCTCTAGGGAAACAACGCGCTATGCAGCGAGCGAGGGAGCAGTGGAGGGGGCGCGTGGGGCAGGGGCGCAGGGAAGGCCAGAGGCAACATCACACATGTTCGGACAACTTCGGACGGGACCCCCCCCACACCAAACCAACAGTTAAACCCCCCCAAAGCCAACCCATGGCAACCAACCAAAACAAAGAAAAACAGGAAACAACACCCCATAGTCTCAGTCTAGCCCAAGTGGGCGAGTCTGCAGAAAACAGTCAAGTGGACGTCCAGCCACACACCCCCACCTTTGCCCCCCCAGCCCCCAGCCCCAGCCCAGCATCGTTAAAGCTAAGAGTCTCTCCCCCCGGAGAAAAGTTAGGCCGTTAGGGCCACACCAGTAGCTTCAGGCAAGTTCCTGGCCGCAGTCCTCAGGGCCTCCGCCATGTCTGCTCTGATGGTGGGCGAGTCTGGGCGACTCGCTGTCGCTGACGATTGGCGCCTCCTCGATCTCCGTCGGCCCCGCCGCTCGGGGCGCCGCCATGCGGGTGTAGCCCCTTCCTCCTCCGTAGCAGTAAGGCCCAGTACTCCACAAACATCTTGTAAAGAGCGCAGCTGATGCAGCACCCCGTTCCATCGAAAGATAAGACGGAAGGGGTGACCCCAGGAATAGGGCGTCTCATGCTCTCGCAGAAAGTCCGTAGCGATGCGGAAAGACCTGCGCTTCTGCAGTGTGATGGCGGACAGGTCCTGATAGAGCGCCACAGGTCTTTCTCGGAAGGTCAGCGGCTGCTTCCTGCGGGCCTCCGTCATGATGCGCTCTTTTAGGGGGAAATCCGGCAGGAACGCCAGGATATCAGGCGGGGGTGCCGATGACTGGCGCTGGCGGCCCACCCTGTGTGCTCTGTCAATGCGGATCGGGAAATCCGCTTCTTCCTCCAAGATATCGCGGAACAGGTCCTGCAGATAGGCCACTAGGTCCGCACCTTCATCCGCGGATGGAACACCTCGCACCCGGATATTATTCCGCCTGGACCTGTTCTCGAGGTCCTCCGAGTGGGCCTGGAGCTCAACACATTGCTCCCGGAGGCGGAGGACGTCCTGCTGGAGATGAGTTATCTCCTCATCGCGACGTTGGGCCGCCGTCTCCACAGTATCGACCCGCTCGCCCAGGCCTTCGACTTCCCTGCGCACTTCCCGGACCTCTCCAGCCACCTCGGTCTTAAGAGTCTGAAATTCCTCCTTGAGGGAGCTGAATAAGTCCTCCATGAAGGACCTCGTGACTGGTGGCTCGCCCACGGTTGCGTCCGTTGATGCCCGGGAGGCCCCCGGGGACGGCTGTGCCCTGTCGTGTAGTTGCTGGGACCTGCCGAGCATTTCCGGCAAAGTGCGATCTCCTCGTGCCGCGCCGCGTCTCCCAGTCATCCTGGCACCCGGTGAAGCCTAGGGTCAGTTGCTGTAGGCGAGTGCCACCGCTCGCGGGCACCAGATGTGAGGCCCTCGCCGGGGACAAGGGTAGTGCGTCACAGGCGACAAAATGGCGGCCCGGGCCTGGGCAAGACGACCCCCGGGCCAGCAGGGCAGGCAGCAACGTCCAAAGTGGAGGCCTCCAGCCTCGTACTCTCAGGGAGGGCAGCAGATGAGTCGGTGCCAGGACGAACCGAGGCTCCCGTGTGAGAAGGGTGCGGGCAAGGGTCACTGGGCTCAGCTACACAAAGACAAGATGGCGGGAGGGTGGAACCCAAGGAGGCCGCCCGGGCCAGCAAGTCTATGGGCGACTCTCAAACAGCAACGGGTCCGGGAAGTGCGAAACCGATGTCTCCCTTCACCACCAGTTGACTTGCCCGGCTCGGGCACTGCTCGAACTCCGCCATCCAGCGCCCCCAGGCGCGGAGTTCGCAAGGCGTCACCCCTCGAAGCCCAGGGTAGGGGGAAGGCCACCGGCGCAGGGCTGGGGTTCGTCGCTCAGCAAGGGTGTTTGCCACCAGGGCACCGGTCAGGAAGCCTCCTCACTCCGCGGAGTCCGTCTATTCCGCTCCCTCGGGATCTCCGGCTTTCAGCTTTTCAGCACTCGGCCCAGCCGAGGCGCGCGGACAGCGCCGCCGCATGCCCCGCCTCCAGGCTCTTCTCCTCGGGGCGACCCGGGCTCCACTCCTCGGAGCGATCTCCGAATAAACTTTTCGGGGACTTCCCCCGGGGCCACAGAAGTCAAAGTGGTATCAAAATGTGCCCCACGAACTCCGGCACAGTTCTCTCACCCGCAGTGCAGCCGCGGGGGGAGAGAAGCGCGGGGATCGGGGCTCGGGCTGAGCTGGGCCGGAGGAGCTACGGGAGGAAGCGTCCGCTCACCCCGCCATCTTGGCCACGCCCCCCCTCGACATTTTGAAGTGCTTCTGCGTAGTTTTTTATTTTTGAAAGTTTTTTTTTAGAAAGAAGATGGCTACATCCAAAATAAAATGATGCTTGGTTGTACAAATACTGTTTTGTATTTTCTTTTTTCTATTTTTAATTGCGATATTTGCGAGTTTATATTTTCTGGTTGGGCTTTTGTCAAATAACAAAAATAGTTGGTAAAAAGTGATTGTGGAAAGAAGAAGATGCTCAGAAAGAAAGAAGGAAGATATTGTACTTGATGACCTAATATACTGAGTCTATAATAAGATGAAGGCCTTGCAGAAGACAGATGTGAAGAAATGGGAATTGGTGGATGATTTATTGTAGAGTTTTGAATAGTGTAGTTTGTGATGATTTAAAAATCATCAGAAATGGAACTTTCAAAGTGTTTTTATTCATTATAAAATATTGTTTATTTACCTGTGTTTAAGTAGCATAACTAGGCCGCAAATGTAATTTACTGGCCCTTTGCTTGTTAACCGATATCTATTGTAATGCTTCTGTAGAAAAGGTGTTTTTTTAAAGTTGCACAGACAAGCTTCATATGTGTATGTTCTATCTCTTCCATGTTTTTCCATTTCATAAAACAGTTGAAATGGAGTTTATTTTATGTTTTTTTTTTTCACTCTATCTATTTGTGTGCCTTAGGAGGAAGCCATGTTAGGCTATTGCTGCCCGAGCAACAAGTGTATTTCTATTCATTTTAAAATGACGTATCGTTTAGTTTGCTTCAAAAGTGCAACGTAATCTCCTGTTTGCAGGGTAAAGGGGATTAATATTTGTTAGAGCTGGCACCATTGGCGTGGGTCTCCCCTGCATTTTTTGTTTTTTCCTCCTGTGTTTTTGCTGTGTGTGGCACTCCGTTTTGCTGGTCTAGATGCTTTGGGCACTTTGCCACTGCTATTCAGTGCCAAAGTGCAAGTGCTCCCTCTGTAAATTGTTGTTATGGATTAGTGATCCCATGATTAGCAAGTTTGATTTACCTGTCAGACCCTATTGGAGTGCACTGTGTGCGCCCAGGGCCTGTAAATCAAATGCTGCTAGTGGACTGCAGCACTGGTTGTGCCACCCACAGAAGCAGCTTGTAAAATGTAACTATGGCTTGCCATTGCAGAGCCTGAGAGCAGTCTGGGACTGCCAGGTCGACTTCTCAAGTGCACACACTTGCCAGTCCCTAAACCTTCCCTTTTCTACCTATTAGTCACCCCTAAGGTAGGCCCAAGGTACCCCTGTGGTCAGGGCGCATTGTATATGAAAGGTAGGACATTCCCTGATGTGTGTGGCATGTCCTGATAGTGGAATACTGCCAATTCCGTTTTTCACTATTGCAAGGCTACCTGTTCCCATAGGACAGAATGGGGAGTTTGTTTATAACATCTTATAAACATAATTGGCCATGGGAACAAGGTGAAAAATAAAGTTTAGTATACCTAAACTCAGAATGTTAAAATGCATCTTTTAGTTGGGGTGATTTTCACATTCTGTGTTTGAAAATATCACTTTTAAAAAGTAGGTATTTTCTTGCCTAACTATCCAGTGTGCCTCTGCTAGGTTTGTGTATTGCATGTCTGGCTTTTGGAATACAGGGGCTGGAGAAGGACAGTGGCTCCTGAAGTATGATGAGTCAGGGCTGGGCTTAGTAGACCTGGGCTGCATTTAAAGTAGGGGGAGGAGATTTCCTTTCACATGCATGGGCCTGGTCTGCCTTCAACAATGCTGTCTCCACCTCCAGCCAGGAAGCTGGACCAGTGAAGACAGAACTGTTTTTGGCTGGGTACAGATACTCTCTGTCTTCAGAGAACAAAGGATTTTGTGGTATAAATATTTGGGCCAGGCCAAGAACTTTAGATCACTTCTGGGAAATAAAGCGGAACCTTTGCCAAGGAGAAGAGCCAGAAAAGCTGAGGAAGAATACTGCCCCATGTGCTGTTTGCTGTCTGGGGTTGGCCTGCAGTGGCTACTTACTACTAAGGAAAGGAGAAAAGGACTTTGCTGCTTGCTTTGTCCCCCTGCTTGAAGAAAAGATCTCCAAGGTCTTGAACTGAGCTTGCTCCCTGTTCTAGAGCTCTCAGGAACAGCAAAGTCCTCACTGTGTTTGTGGGCAATGTCTTCGACCGTCTCGGCAGAAGAAAAAGGGTAACCAACTCTGTCATCGAGTCTGCTGCAGGATTCCGTGACCTGAAAGCACCGCCGGGAGCAACGCCTCGCAACGCAACCCTGGTCTCACCGACTCCGTCAATGAGCTGCTGCTTGCACCGCATCCTGTGGGCACCACACTCCGCAACGCTTTGCTACACGCTGCAAGAACGTCACCAACTCCGTCGCTGCCCGACCCAAACATCGATCGGCTCCGTCGCTGCACAATGACCGGCTAGCACCGCAGTGAGCATCATCTCACCCTTCAATGCAAGCCCTGGTCTCATCGACTCCGTCAACGAGCCGCTGGCTGCCCCGAATCGTGAGGACATCGTCAGCCGCAACTCCATTTCACAACGGAACCGCGACGTTTGTCCCGACCAACTCGCAGCGGCGTGTTGGCACAACAAGAAAGGTACTGTGCCCGAGTCTGTCGACGCTTTAACTGGCCCGTATTGATGCAGTCAGCTGGAATTGTTAGACCCTGCAGTATTCAGTATCACGGTGGCCCCAGGAGGAGCTACAGAGTCGGAAGAACTGTGTTTTATTTATTTTCCTGCAATTTAAAGGTTATTTTGCACAAGTACTATTGTATGTTGGATTTTTATCGTATTTGGTCTTGTTGGTTTAGATATAGATTTACAATTTTTTTAAGATGGTGTGGTGTCCATTTGTTGTGTTTTCACTGTATTACCGTTTGTGTTCTGAAATGCTTTACAAACTGCCTCTGAGATAAGCCTGCCTGCTCGTGCCAAGCTATCAAGGGGGTGAGAAGGGGTTATTTTAGGAGGGTATCCCCCTTACCCAGACTAGAAGCAATGGTCCCTATTTGGACAAAGGTACCTACCTCTACCAACTAGAGACCCCTATTTCTAACAAATATTTATTAATTATTTAGGGTTTGCTTAAAGTAATTTATTTTATGTAGCACAATTTCTAAAATGTTGGTTGAATGATTTCATGTATTTTGTTGCTTCAACCCCATAGTACGACTTCACGCCATGTCCAATGCACAGTTTTTCACTTCTGTGAACTTATAAAATGTGCTGTTTATGAGATCTGTGCCAGACATTCTAGATATCTACAAATCTTTTTCCAAACCTTCTGTTACAGACTATTGATCGCTTCCACAAAGGCAGACTCCCATGAGTATGTTTACTTTATTTATGTTTAGAGACCTAATCCTTGGTTTTATACCCAGCAGACTCCCATGTAAGACTGTTATTATTTATTATTAAACTTGTGCTTTAGAACTGAGAGTGCCCATCTTAGACTGTTTGCTGATTTATCTCTTCCCTTTGACTTACAAACTGAGTAGACTGATGTTAGTTCATTATTAAACTATATTTTGAATATGGCTAATGTCCTTATGAAATGACCTGTTGCAATTTGCTTTATCTTCATGCCTTATTGATGCTGATTTGAATTTGACTAACTACTTTTAAGCTTCTGTAATGATTCTTAACTGGGATTCACACGGCTTGATCCTGAGCATTGGCCCTTTTAATGTATTAGTTCAAAGCACCAACAACAACAAGACAAGGATGTAAGGCAAGAACAATGTATTCCATCATAGTCAGTCAATGTCATAGGGCAATGACCTTTTAATGTTGGATATCATTCCTATTGGTCTACACTCAGTTGGACAAAGAGGAAAAAGAACAATAAAGCTATAAAATAAAATGTGGAAACTTAGAAGGAAAAAATACTACATACAGTGTCACTTTGGGGACAATTAAGGGAAGATGGTTTAATGGTATCTCTAATTGGCTTTGACCATCAGTCAAGTGCTGCACTAGGCTCCTAACATAACGGGTTTAAAAAAAACATTCTGTTTGACTTCTGTTGGCATGAGGCTAATTATCAACACAAACGGTGGAAGTTCTACACTCTATGTATTACAAGTTAGAAATATTCTCTGAAAGGACGACATCAAGCGCGCTTTATAAGTTGATATATACATGAATGTCATTAGAACGAACGGTTTGCTAATACACATTCATTCTGCATGCAAGTCGTTATGATGACTTGCTTTAGAGGGGCGCTGGACTTTGCAATAGGTTAATTTACTATTACAACTCCAGTCTGCGCAACAGTAGCGAAGGTATTGGACTTTAAATCAACACCATTCCACCAATGCGCTCTCTCTAAAGCAAGATGTTGTAACGACGTCCGTGCTGAACGAATGTGTGTGGAGAAAGTAACCACTCACCACAGTAAGTTAAATACTTCATTGTAGTATTGAAATCTGAACGACATCCATAGCCCTGCAAGTCAGATACTGAACAGAAGTGCGTCTTGGAATGTTGACAGCACAGAGGGTCAGCCCAACCGGGACAGAACAGGGGGGGGGGGGAACGCAATGTACCAACATTACATTTTAGGTAAATACAACACATTTCCTACCCCATAGCGAAACAGCACACCAGGGTATCTGCACGAGATGTAGAATTTCAGTCTCCCAGAACACTTAGAACATCCAGAGTGGACTGATCTTAGGAATTAAAGTTTACCTAGTCTGCACCCTTACATGTCCCTTCCCAGTGCACTTAGGTCTGTGAGTACATCTAGAATACCAATCCTGATATTTCCTATTTTTTCCTGCTTATATCCGTTGTCATCCATCTCCTCCTCCTTCCCCTTAAGCCTTAATTGACCCATATTAGTGCCTGGTTCTCTTACTTTTTCTGATTCTAATGGAGGTGACCCCGTCACGTCGGATGGCATGATTAGGTACGACCTAATCATTTCCTCAAGTGCTTTTCTCACATTAGCCTTACTAATGCTATTCAATTGCACAATCTCTTTGATCATCTGATTTACTCTCTCGAATATTCCATTCACTCTAGGACGGTACAATGTTGTACTTTGATGAGATGTAACCAAACTATTTAGTTCCACACTCATCTGAGATAGAACACTCTGGACCCCCTTTTCCAACACCAATGTAGGAGAGACTCTGTTATGTTTTGAGCAGTCTAGTAGCTGGGCGTGGGCGGAGTCATGGGGTGGAGGAAGAGGCGGAGCACGAACAGGAAAGGGGCAGTTAGAGTAGGGACAGGGACGAGGAAGGAGTGTGTTAATAAAGCTCCTTGAATATCAAGTAGTGTCTGTCATTATTGCATGCACGACACTACAGCTGGCGACGAGGGTTGGATGAAGTAACCTGCCATCCCCACCGCGAGGAAACGAGCGCACTGTCCCTGGGAAGCACCGAGAAGTAGTCGCTGTCGCGACACATGTGCCCCCAGAGACGATCGCCGCATGAGGACCCAGGCCAGCGACAGCTGTCGCGGCTCCACGATCCGTCGATCGTGTGGAGCGCTGCCGAATGAGTGCTGAAATAAGGTTGCTGCCGAGAAGTCACTTCGCGCCAAAACAGGAGCTCAACCCGGATGCGTGCAACTTGGGAAGGCGTCGGAAGTGGCAGCGAGTGAAGCGACAGAATCGCGAGCCTACTGTGACCCCTTCGTGAAGAAGCTCCAGGGAAAGCGAGTGGAGCGCGGCTGCTACAGTGCTGCTGACAAGCTTGGCGATCCGGTGAGTCTCAGTAACTGGATCGGAGCGAGGAGAATGAATGAAGTTGAAATCTCGCGGGAGCCGAGATTTCACTAGCGGCGGCCATCTTGAAGTCAGGCAGCCCACAAGACAATCCCTATGTGTAAATGGGAAGCGGCCATTTTGAAGTCAGGCGGCTCATGGTTTCAGCAAACAAGCATTGGTGAATGTGAAAAAAGCACTGGTAAATGCAAAAACAAGCACTGGCAGATGCAAACAAGCATTGGTGAATGCGAAACAAGCACTGGTAAATGCAAAGATAAGCACTGGCGAATGCAAATAAGCCTTGGTAACTGCGAAACAAGCACTGGCGAATGCAAAATAAGCCTTGGTAACAGCGAAACAAACACTGGTAAATGCAAATGCAAGCATTGGCAAACAAAATAAAATAAGCACTGGTGAAAGAAAACAAGCACTGGTAAATGCAAAAACAAGCATTGGCAAACACAAACAAGCATTGGTAAATGCGAAACAAGCAGTGGTACCTAACAACGAGTCTTGACAAAACGACTGGCACCAGTAGAATAAAAGGCGACGTAGCCAATCAAGCTCAAGGATGTCGAATCCACCGCCAGAGAATGGCAACGCTGCAGTGGCTATCTCAAGTGAACCTCGAATATCACATCTGCGTCCCCCTGAACCACTAATGTTGGTGGCTGGTGGAAGCATGGGCCTTCGATGGCAGGAGTGGCTAGAAGATTTTGAGGACTATCTTGAAGGTTCAAAGGTCACTGTGGATAGAGAGAAACTCATTGCACTGCGTAATTTAGTTGGCAAAGAAGTCGGCAAAGTGATTAAAGAGCTGCCAGAAGATGACAAAGGGACTTATGCCAAAGCAAAAGAAGCGCTGAACTAGAAATTCATACATAAAAGGAATGTGGACTATGAAAGATATGTCTTTCATCAAGCTCGTCAAGACAAAGAAGAAATTATGAGCACCTTCATCTCCAGGTTACGACGGGTGTCTCAGTACTTTGATGCGTTCTCAACGGAAGACGCTATTCAACTGCAAGTGATTGAAGGCTGTCACTCCGAAAAACTCTGAAGGAGGTTGCTCAGAAAAAGCCACAACCTTGACGATATAGAAGAAATGACAAGGGTACATGATCAGGCGAAGGAACACGCCAAGTGCATGGAGACAGGAAGAAGTGAGAGAAAGGAACAGGCCTTCTGGACGCACAGCACCAAGACTCGCAGGAGATCAGGTGAACAGCAAAGAAGGTCCAGACCAGCCTCTCGTCATCAACACAAAGGACACAGACGCTATGAGTCTAGCCGGAGAGCCAAGAAGGCCGAACCTCCTAAGAAATCGAACTGGTCTAGAAAGTGCTATCGATGTGGATATGATTATCCGCATTCAGACGTCTGTCCAGCGATGGGTCAACAGTGCCACAAGTGTGGGCGCAAGAACCACTTTGAAGCAATGTGTGGAACATATAACAAAGAAAGGAGAGGTGAAACGAACAGGCGACAGTCTGACCCCAGAAGACACCACGCCAAAGCGGTGCAAGATCGGGCGATATCATCCTCTGGATCGTCCCGCTCCAGCCGAGACTCTCGTGAATCTCAGTGGACCAGAAGGTCACCGAAACGATCACCGTCGAGAGAGTCCAGATCGACGTCTGCAGAGTCTAATTATACTGATGAATATGTTTGCATGGTATCAGACCCTGATCAACTAAAAAGGTATCTTCCTCTGGACATAAAAGTGGGGACTCATGCGACACAGTTCATGCTTGACAGTGGGGCATCCCTGAATTACATGTCCGTGACAGAATATAACAAGATGAAATCACCACCTCACCTGAGCCCAGCACACGTAAGAGTGTTCACCTGGATGGCGAAGAAACCACTTCCATGCTTGGGCAAATTAGAAACAACTCTCACACATGAAGATAAATCGGTGACAGCACATATCCATGCCATTGAAGGTCCCGAGGCGGAGTGCCTCCTCAGCCTGCCGACGGCGGAACGTCTCCGCCTTGTGGAGATCCTTTACAGAGTCAGTGATGACCCGGACATAATCCGCAAGTTCCCTAAATTATTTACTGGGCTAGGCAAAATGAACAAATGCCAGATCCGCCTCCACATCAATGATCAAGTACGCCCTGTAGCTCAACACCCTCGATGAGTGCCATTTCATCTTCAGCAAGCGGTGGAGGAGGAAATTCAGGAGCTGCTACAAACTGACATTATTGAAAAGACAGATGGTCCTACGCCATGGGTGTCTCCAGTTGTCATAGTCCCAAAGAAAGGCACTCCAGACAAAGTGCGCCTATGCGTAGACATGAGACTTCCCAATACTGCCATAGAGAGAGAGCGTCACCCAGGACCCCACCTGAGTGACATGTTATCATGAATGGAGCCAGGATATTTTCCAAACTTGATCTGAACAAGGGCTATCACCAGTTGGAACTCCATGAAAAATCAAGTTATATAACGACTTTCGCTACACATTCGTCTGTTTAGATACAAGAGACTAAGTTTCGGCATTTCATCAGCAGCTGAAATCTTTCAAGAAATGATTCGACAGACCATCAGACACATACCCAACTCGCTGAATTACAGTGATGACATCCTGGTATATGGGTCAAACACGCAGGAGCATGATAAGGCGCTGGATAGAGTATGCCATGCTCTCCCGGAGGCCAACTTGACTCTAAATAAAGATAAGTGTGAGTTCCACCAATCCACTCTCAAGTTCTTTGGCCATGTGTTTTCGGGAGCAGGCATGAGGCCTTACCCGGAGAAAGTGACTGCACTCAACGCCACCAAGAGTCCCCAAGATGTCAGCGACATTCGTTCCTTTCTGGGCATGGCGAGCTATTGTGCCAGATATATCAAAGACTATGCCACCATCAGTCATCCCCTGAGAGCTCTCACCAAGCAAGGACAACCTTTTGTGTGGAGTTCCCAATGTGAGAGGGCCTTCCGGGAAATCAAACACGCTGTTGAGGCTGCAGACAATCTGGCATACTTTAACCCCAAAAGAAAGACTGAAATAACAGTGGATGCCAGTCCAGTAGGTCTGGGTGCCATCTTGGCCCAGTATGACAAAGACAATGATCAACGGCACATTGTGGCCTACGCCAGTCGCAGTTTGACTGAAACAGAAAAGGCCTATTCTCAACCAGAGAAGGGGAGTCTCGCAGTTGTCTGGGCTTGTGAGCACTTTCACGTCTTCATCTATGGTAAGCATTTCACCAAGATAACAGATCATCAGCCGTTGGTCACCATATTTGGCAACCCCAATGCCAAAATGCCACCTAGGATAGAACGTTGGGGCCTGCGCCTACATGAATACACATACACAATCATCCACAAACCGGGGAAAGGGGAGAATCCTGCGGACTACATGTCCCGACACCCTCAGTAATCCCAGGACTCGCCTCCATCATTTGCTGAAGAATACATCTATTTTGTAGTAGGATCAGCCCGACCTCCGGCCATTCCCTTAGAGGCAATCCAGGAAGCCACTGCCCAAGATGGCATTCTTCAGAAAGTCATGCGTCGACTGCGCACCCATCGATGGAGACACGACAGTGAGGAAGAGAAGACCGATCCTCAGGTCCGCCAAGAAATGCAGGCGTTCAGACACATCTGCGAAGAGCTATCTGCCACCTCAGAGGGTCTCCTCCTGAGAGACCATCGGATTGTCATCCCGAGGCAGTTACAACAAGGAGTCATCAACCTGGCTCATGAAGGTCACCGGGGAGTGGTTGCAACCAAAAGAAATCTCTGTGAACGAGTCTGGTTCCCGCTGCTTGATTCCATGGTGGAAGCCACCCTCAAAGACTGCCTCCAGTGTCAACTGGTCAGCCATGGAACACCCCCGGCCCGCTTCAAATGACTAAACTACCAAATGGAATATGGCAAGAACTAGCCATGGACTTTTACGGACCCCTTCAATCGGGCAAGTATGTGGTGGCTATCATGGATGAGTACTCAAGGTTTCCGATTCGTGCCCTCCACTAATGCCTCCTTCACCATCGCAGTACTTGAGGAGGTGTTTGCCGCCTGGGGTGTTCCAAAGGAACTCAAAACGGACAATGGTCCTCCGTTCAATGGCCAGGAGTTTAGTGAGTTTGCACGACACCTTAATTTCAGACATCGAAAGGTCACGCCTCTGTGGCCACAGGCTAATGGCACTATTGAGAGGTTCATGGCAACTCTGAAGAAAACATTCAAACAAGCCACGCTTGAAAAGAAGGACTTGCAAGTTGCCCTCAACGAAGTCTTGCGAGCCTATCTGACTACCCCACATGCCACCACAGGAAAGTGCCCGGCCACTCTCATGCTGGGGCGACCCATCAGAACCAGAATCCCGACGTGGGAAGGTGCTCTGCGACCAGTGTCTCCGACACATGTCCACCAAGAGGTGGCTCTTGCTGATCGCACCAATAAGAACAAGATGAAATCATATGCGGACGATCGACGGCGAGCCAAGTCTCCTTCCTTACAGATGGGGGACTGTGTGGTGGTCAAACAAGAGCAATGCCGAAAGACAGACTGCATGTTCAAAGATGAGCCGTTGGTTGTCACCCAACAAAAGGGCACCATGGTTACAGCGGCATCTGAAAGGAGAAAGATTACCAGAAATGCGTCTCACGTTCAAAAATGCACGCCGGGCCTGAAAGAGGCTCTTGAACAGGATGGAGAGATACCGGACACACAAGGACCCAGTCAAGTGGGCACAATCCAAAGACTTGATCAGCGGGCTGAGACTGAATCGGATGCTGGCAGTATGAGTCTGCGACCGAGAAGAAACATTCACAGACCTCAAAGACTGATTGAAGAACTTGAATAAAGTTAGTTCGTTCTTTTGTTAACAAAGGGGGAGATGTTATGTTTTGAGCGGTCTAGTAGCTGGGCGTGGGCGGAGTCATGGGGTGGAGGAAGAGGCGGGGCATGAACAGGAAAGGGGCAGTTAGAGTAGGGACAGGGACGAGGAAGGAGTGTGTTAATAAAGCTCCTTGAATATCAAGTAGTGTCTGTCATTATTGCATGCACGACACTACAGGCTCCTTCATTCCTTAACATGTCTTGACAACGCACTATTACTGAACTAACAGTCACATTTTCTACAATCTTTATTTCCACTCCGCTGGAGTGATAGTCAAACGGGGATTTGGTACATCTAGCATCCCCTTCCTTTGCTTCCCGGGGTCCCACAATGTGCATTGCAGATTTCTCCCCTAGGGTGGTTGGTAACCCAACTGCCGATATGCAGTCTTCCCTGCTCACTGTAGACTTATCAGTACTAGAACAACTCCTGCACTGTCCGAAGTATCTCCCTACCATGGTTCCCACTGTTGGCCCCCAGTAGTGTATTCTGACTTTGTTTACCATTAAATTGCAACCTAAATGACCACCATGGGTCACAGTCACAATACTTCCTCTCATGATCTCCTGTGGTACTATTTCCCTCTCTCTGAACAAATCCTTTCCTTGGAAGATTAGTTTGTTTCTGACCTCCCTAAACTCCTTCTCCAGCTCTCCTAGTTCAAGAATTTTCTCTTCTTCCTCTTCTACACCTTGGCTAAGGGTGACCCCTATTCCCTTAGTGTTTATGTCCATAGTTATTCCCGTGTCCCCTTCTGTGTCCAACTGGCCCAGAGAAGGAAAATTCATTAACTTACATCTCCTTTCCTCACAGCCTAGTCCCATTTTGTCAGTGCTCCCTTTCGTTTTTATTACTATGGGCGCAACTCCTTCAGAGTTCTCTGCAGGTTCTATCCCCTCCTGCCTTAAATACTTTTCTTGATCTTCTTTTGTGGTTTCCTTCCCACAAATGATTTCTCATTGCAAATTTCTTTTTGCTCTTCTACCACCTCTTCACCACTCACCCTTCTTCCTACTATCATAACTGGCTCTTCAGCTGTAGGGTCTAATATCATCCATAAGTCTTTTTGTTGAGCCCATCCAAGTAGGTTTAGACCGTCCGTTGCCACATAGACTTTTCCTAACGTGCTTCTTCCCTTAAAAGATATTCTTCCTGTGAACATTCCTTCTAACGGTATTCTTTCATTGTTGTAACCAATCGGGCATGCATCTGGTTTTACCAACTTTATACCTCTTTTCTCAGATTTCTCCTTGTATGTCTTAAAATTGATAAAAGTAAATTGCGAACATGAATCTGTGTATACTTCTATTGCATCGCCATTAAGATCAATCATACATTTTGGTAATTCTACCATCTTGACAGAGTCTACGTCTTTGTTGTCTATGCATAACACATAACCTTCTTCACTTACATCACTATTGCTTACTAGATTCACAGATTTTTTTTAATTATCTTTGCATGCTCTTTCAAAATGCCCTTTCCTGTTACAATTCCTGCAAGTAGCTGTTCTTGCCAAACATCTGATACTGTTCGCCAAATGTCTTGTACTGCCGCATCTAAAGCATTTAAGTCTGTTTTCCTCCCTGTATCGCTCTTCATTTTGTTCCTTATCTAATTATTTTCCCTTTATACTCTTTACAGCATACACTTCTCTGTAATTCTCCCTACTGTCACCAATTTCATTTACCTTGCTCCCCTCATTTATATTTCTTTCTTTCACACATTCAGCTGTGTGTTCCATACTCTTGGCTATATCTATGGCATTTCTCAAATCTGGATTACCTACCAACAGCTTCTCCTGAATTTTCTTATTGTTGGTGCACCTCACCAACTGATCTCTTATGAGTGATTCTGTTAAGTCATTAAATTCACATGTGTTTGCCAACCCTCTCAAGCATGCTATGTAGTTCCCTACCTTCTCATTGTTCCCTTGTACTCTTCCATACAACTTGTGTCTTTCTAACACTACATTTATCTTGTCAGCATATTGCAATTCTAGTTTCTTTAAACTTTGTTCATAGATATCCACGTCTACTCCTTCTCCTTCCCCTTTTTCAAATACGGTAGGCTGTCAAAAACGTTCCTTCCCTCAGTTCTTAGATTTATTAGGAGTATATTCTTCCTTCTTATAGCTGAAACCCCACTTGCGCCTATTGCAACCACATAGGATTCAAAACCCCTACTCCAATCCTTCCATGGCAGCACTGGATCCACCTCCTCAGTTAGGAAGGGTGGCGGTTGGCTCATGCTAACTGCCGCTATGCTTATGATGACTTACAGAGATGGAACTCTCTCTTCCAGAACGTACTGCTAATGCACAGGTGTACCACTTAATACCTATATCTTTAAATATGCTAAGTCACTCTGCACTAGTTTACCTACTATTTCGCTAACTTCCTTTGTTCTTTCCCAATAAAGGTGCTAGTACACAAAAATTTCACAAAGTTACTCCTACACTATCCTTTGCCTTCCTTCACTTTTTATTTTTTTTTAACTGGCTATGTTTCACTTCTTCCTCGAACTTGCACCGCCTTACTAGCTGCATTCTGTAGAATCTGCCGTTACTGTCCAAAGTCAGCTTCCCTTCGTCGATGCTGCTGCTGCTTGAAAAACTACTTCCTCAATGTGTGATTCACTCCTTCCCTCAGAGCTGCTCCGTCGCTGCTCCTCACGCTCAAGAAGTGTTCTTCTCCGAATCGCACCTCGAAGTTTCTTCCTCCACAACCAGTCTACAGCCACGCCATGGGTCTCCTGAACGATCGTCGACTTGCTCTTTCCGCGCTGTCACCTGTCAGGTATGTCTTCCCCTTCCGTCACCGTCTGTCACTATCTGCTGACTAAACTTCCTCACAGCTGGCCTCTCTGCCCCCTATTCGACGAGCTGCCTCTTTCCTTCGTTCACCGCTCAACTTCCACAGCTGCCTCACCTCACTCCGTCCATTCAGGGGCACTGCTGCTGTCAATTTTATTTATTTATTTATTTATTTATTTGATTTATATAGCGCGTAATCAACCCGGGGTCTCTAAGCGCTTTTCCAGGTATGTAACAACCAAGTTCTACAGCCAATCATCAAAAATTACAGCACACCCCATGCTTGCTGAAAAAGCACTGTTTTCAATTTTTTCCGAAAAGGCAGCAAGTTGGATTCTTTGCGCAGATCGGTAGGTAAGTTATTCCAAACAGCTGGAAAGATGTTGGAGAAAGCACGACCACCCAGGGTGGATAGTTTGAAACGCGGTTGAGTTAACAAAGTAGCATCTGAAGAGCGCAACCGTCTACCAGGCTTGTATGGGGCCAGACGGGCTTTGATGTAATTTAGCGCCTTTCCATACAGAGCTTTATGCGTGATGCAGAGCCCTTTGAACAAAACCCTTTGTTTGACCGGTAGCCAGTGGAGTTCAAGCAATAAGGGAGAAGCATGCGTTCTCCGGGGTTTCTTGAAAATCAATCTAGCGGCATCATTCATAATAATTTGCAGCCGGTTCAGATGTTTTTGAGGGAGCCCAGCATAAAGTGAGTTACCATAATCCATTCTGGCTAGGATCATGGCAGAAACAGCGCGTCTTAGGGTGGCAAAGGACAAGAGTGAGGACATTTTCCTAAGCTGTCGAAGTAGGCCCACACACGTGCCCACCACTCCAGAGACTTGCCTTTGCATTGTCAGACTCCCGTCCAAGGAGATGCCCAGGCTTTTCACTACAGCTGCCGGTTTTGGAGGCGCTCCTAGTTCTGATGGCCAGAACAGATCATTCCAGGGGTTGCCCATGATGGTAATTGGCAACACCTCTGTCTTATCTGAATTGATTTTCAACGAATTTAGAGACATCCAATTGGCAGTGTATCTCAGGATGTTCTGCATTCTTGCGTGTGCATCCGAACAATCCTCCATTTGGATGACAATTTGGGTGTCGTCTGCATAGTTGTAAATTTGGCAGTCCATCTGGTTAAGGGCCGAAATCAGGGGTTGTAAATAAACATTAAATAAAAGAGGGGAAAGGGCAGAGCCTTGTGGTACACCACAGGTGATAGGTACTGTGGTTGAGGATAGGTCCGCCAGTTGAACTCTCTGAGTTCTCCCTTGGAGAAAAGAAGTGAGCCAGACAAGTGCTGTGCCCTGTATGCCGCAATTGACTATGACAAACGGTGTCAAAGGCCGCGGAGAGGTCTAATAGCTCCAGGGCTCCAGGAAGTTTCTTGTAAGCTCTATTCCTTAACTCATCCAGGATGGATAGCATCACTAGCTCCGTGCTATGATGCGCACGGAACCCAGCTTGATTTTTCTCAAGTAGGACATTTTTCTCCAGGTGATCAGAGAGATACATAAGGACGTGCTGCTCCAGAACTTTGGCCAGAAATGGAAGCTGAGAGATCGGCCTAAAGTTCTTTAAGTTCTTTACGTCTGCCCCCATTTTTTTCAACAAGGGGATCAACCGTGCCTCCTTAAAGGATGATGGGACCAGTCCTATTTGTAGGGAATTATTGAGGAGAGACAGAACATCGTCCTCGATGCCTGGCATGGCTAGTTTAAAGATCTCCGGGGGACACGGGTCGGCCCGAGAGCCTGATTTAACCCGCCCTACAAGATTTGCCAATCTGTCCTTTGTAATCAAGGGCAAGGTGACTAAGGGATCATCTACTGGGCGAATGATCGGGACAATCTGTAAAGGACAGTCCAAAATTGGGGTAGTAGCTATTTCCGATAAGAGATCTTTGATCTTAGTGGAGAAGTAGTCCTGGAATTTTTGGCAGTCTTCTTGCCTAAACTCAGGACTCTGCTCCTTATTTTTCCTGAGTTCCGTAAGGACCTTGAAGATTTCTTTCTGTGGGTCCGGAGCTCTAGAAATCCTGTCCTCATAGAACTCAGCTTTCCTTGTCAAGATAGCATGTTTATAGGAAGCGAGCTCTTGTGTGTAGAGACTCCGTGCGTTAAGGCTGTATCCCTTCCGCCATGCTCTCTCAGATTTTCATAGCATCCTCTTTTTTACCCTAAGGGATTCATTATACCATGGGGCCCCCGCTCCTCTATCTACCAGCTTCATCCTTCGAGCTGGAGCCACGAGATCCACTACACTATTTAATTTGTCTGTTAAGGCTTTGCAGATGATTTCTGGGTTCTGTTCCATCTTGTTAATATGAGGACGGGCTAGGAGATGAGCTACCATTTCATCCCCATCTATACGTTTCCATTTCCTCACAGCCCTCCATCCTGCTCCAGGCTTCCCCTTCTGTTCATCTACCGATATCATACCTTTCATACCAAATTACTATTTTATTTATTTATTTTCCTCAGCGCATCCTCTCGGCTCTCTCCTCTGGTAGCTCCAGCACACTGCCAAATAATTATTTCTTTTCCGGTGCCTGTTCCATTTATTTCATTCCACTTCCATGAATGTTTTCCAATTTCCTCCGATATCCGCTCTTACTGCCATACGATTTCAGTCACTTGAAAATGTGCTTTTCATTTACGGTGCGAGAACCTCACCGCACTTCACTATTTCCTCCCACCTGGTTCACACAGGAGGTTACACCTGCCGGTTCTCCTCACACCGTGCTCTCTTCTTCTTCACCCTACACCACATTCAGGGTCACTCCCTAAAGTGTTCTTTATTCTTTTTTTTTCTCCTCATTCAGTTCTTAGACAACTCTTTTGCTCCACTCTTCACTCGCAAAAGTTCCGGTTACTCACTCAGCGCTGAATTCTTCTTTTATTTCCTTTACTCCTTTCAACTCCGGTACTTCAATGGTCCAGGGCAACACAAGGAGGGAATGTCGCCGTTGGCCTCCTCCCAACAGTTGTCGCCACAGTAAGTTAAATACTTTATTGTAGTATTGAAATCTGAACGACATCCATAGCCCTGCCAGTCAGGTACTGAACAGGAGTGCGTCTTGGAATGTTGACAGCACAGAGGGTCAGCCCAACCGGGACAGAACAGGGGGGGGGAACGGAATGTACCAACATTACATTTTAGGTAAATACAACAGTGTGCTTATGATGCGTTCGTTCTATTGCCAGTGTTGTGAAAGCACAGCGTGATTCCGAGTTCGTCCTAAAGGAAGTTTCCCATATTCATGGAAATAATGATTGTCTCTGAAAACAACCTTACTTGTTATCTAACATGAATCCTGATGTAAGAAGGAGCTCAAGAGAGAACGGAGAGGAGGGAGCTGAGATTAGTGGAGTGAAATGAGATGGAGAGTACAGAGATGGAGTAAAAGCTGAGATGCAGGAGAAGAGTAATGACATGGGGTGTGCTGAGATGGAGGCGGTAGCTGTCATGGATGAAGGATTGGAACTGAGATGGAATTGGCCACCTTTTCTACTTACTCTGAAATGGCAGAATCTGCTTTACTGTCACATTGGTTGGTAAGGACATGTCCGAGGCATGAACAGAGCCATAAGTAGAACTGTAATTCTGCAAGCTGCTTCTTCCTGCAAACAGACAAAGAAAGAGAAAGGCATTTGTAATGGGGTGAACGTTAAGAAGGAACAGAGAGAGAGAGAGAGAGAGAGAGAGAGAGATACATGCATAAAAAACATCCAAACTCGCAGAAAACTCAAATATTCATAGTGCATAATGTGTAGCACCTTTATTTTACTCCCTGGCTGCAAAGCCAGTGATGTCAAAATTAGGGTGAATAGTTCTCCATCTGGGATACAAAGGAGTAGACATGATGTGAAAATTGAACACATTGCAATCAATAAACAGCATAATGAGGGATGCTCAATATAGTCAATTAGCACTGTCCAGTCTGATGAACATGAGCGATGTGACTGCAGTTGCTTCCGACAATCTGAGGAACAGCATAGTACAGTACTCAGGGTCCTCGCGCATGGCCAGCATGCAGTAGATGCTTCTCCTATCTCAGGTATAAATGTTAAGTTTGGAGTCACAAAAAACGTTCACATTCTTTGCAGAGGAGGCTGGTAGTAAGAGGCATCATAGGAAGTTAGGCTAAAAGACAAAAATCCAAAGGAGGGTCTGGCACAAAGATGATGACAGTTGTCTCATAGGGATTATATTTAAGGCGATTTTTGTATCTCCACTTGTCAATCGTGTTTAGGCAGACAGTGACTAGTTCCACTGAGCCACTATTTGATCCTGTACCCAGTAGAACCTTTATGTAATCTAAATAATCAGAAAACGTTTAGCATCATTGACTAAATAAGCTTAACCATGAATTTCAAAAACTGAGTGTAAGGCTGAGAATTGAGGGACATCCCAGAGTTGAGGCGTTTATGGGAATGGCGGATGAGTCATACATTGTGTCCTGCCAACCAATAAGACCTTGTAAGACCTAACAAACACCATTAAAGTCAACTGAGGTGGGCCTGAGGAATCCTGTGGAAATGTACTCACTAACTGCTATAACAAGGTAATTGTCGGGCGTGGCTATGCAGCGTAGCAAGATGGCCGCTTAATCAAGTTGCTCCGTCTACACAGTCTCCCCCACATATATCCGCCCCATAAATCCGACACCCGAGAAGAGAAAAGGTGATCAGAGAGTGTGTGGATATCGGTCCAGGAACTCCCATGTCCGATGCCCAAAGCCAGAGTTACAGGACAAGTTGATCTGAGGTCTGTACCAATGCCCGAGCCGGGACCTGATGTGACGGCTGAAGCCGCTGAAGTAGCTGAGTGGAGCAGCCGAAATCTACTACAGGCCCAGGGTCTTGGCCTGCACACTTGGCAATGGCATAATCGAGACCTGTAACACCCAGCGGACCCACAGCACACCACACCACGAAGGCAGGCAGAGTGGCAGAGGAAAGTGCTGCAGGTGTGGACCTACCAATGCCGGACTGAGGATCGGGCAGTGAGAGTGCCCGTAAATTACCACGGCGGTGCACAATCCTGTAGGGCGAACTTGGAGATGCAGTGAGGAGGCAGCCAAGGGTCCATGGTGAGTTGGGGGAGGCCCCCCCTTTTCTTGCCTTCTTCCCTTCCCTCCACGTTAAAGCTGCGGAGGAATTAGTGGCGAACTCCCTCCCAGTGTGACAGCGCCCTGTGGCGTGGGACTGAGCTGGAAGCTGTTGTGAGCCCCTGGTAGAAGAACGAGGGAGACTGGAGTTCCACTGAATGGCACAGACATGGAACCATTGGAGGTGTGAGATCGTAATACCACATGTGTCCCACTGTGAATAGCCATATTAATCTGCTGTGCAGACTGGAGTGACGAACAGCGGTGCACACTACGAGTGTGGGATAGCCCCACCTGAACAGATTGTGGGGGACCGCGCTCAACTCCTGAGAATATCCAGTAACCCAGTAACCCAGAGAGTGCACGATTAAGGGGCAGCAACTTGTGCCCTTCCTTCTCCCTGCACCTCTACCCCACAACCCTGCATGCTTGTGGCATCTGCGAGTAGAGACTCGACTCAACACCATACCGCGCACCAGTGGGGTTGAGGAGGCGGAGAGATTAGACCGTCACATTTTTACCTACTGCGAAGCAAATATGGAGAAGACCAAAACGACTGGCATGAAGGGCCCGAAAGCTGTCCAGACTAACAAATTAGACCGCTACACTCTCCCTAAAGAAACACTGCAGGACTTGCACTCCAGGGACAAATCTGTAGGTGAACCAGGGGTGGAGAGCCAGATGCTCACATTGAAAGACGTAACAGAGGCGATAACTGGGGTCAAGACCTTGTTGGAGCATAAGATGGACTCAATCTCGATTGAAGTGAACCTCATTTCAGCAGACCGCACTAAAATCAATGAAAAGGTTAAACAAGTGGATATCACTACAGCAAGCCTGGTGGATGACGTCACGCAACTCCAAGGTGACATCCATGACCTGCAAACCTTCTGCACGTTTGCTAAACACAAGCTGGACGATTATGAGGGGCGCCTCTGAAGGAACAACATACTGGGGGTGCCGGAGAGAGAGGAGGGGCAATCACCGGATCTCTTTGTGGAGGATCTTATCCTGAACCACCTGCAACCAAAAGGCCTGAGCAAATTGTCATAGAGAGAGTGCACAGAGTCCCTGTAGGTCGTCCGAAGCGGGGGGCTTCCCATGCCCAATACTAGCGAGAGCGCTTAATTTCAGAGACAGAGATGTGATACTCCAGAATGTCAGAACAGCAACCCCACTCCGCTACAACAACACCAAAATCACCTTTTTTCGAGACTTTACAGGCGGTGCAGAAGCAGAGGAGATCCTTTCTGATGGTTAAGAAGAAACTCAGAGAGAGAGGTTTTAAATATGCGATACTGTTCCTGGCATGAATACATGTGGAGGCAGAGGGACCGGCCTGGTTCTTTGAACAACCGGAAACAGCTTCCGAATGGCTTGAGAGCCGGAAAGAACACAAATATAATCATAATGGCCTCACCGACAAGCCGGACACCCAGCTTAAAGCTTGAGTAGGGCCCTGAGAACAAGGTAGGTCCTCCTTCGGCCGAGCTGGGTCCTCAACTGTGATAGGCGCAGGAACCTGGGACCTATAATAGACTTGATCTGATGGGGGTGCTCTCTCAGTGACTAAAACTCATACAGTGGGATATGACTATTCTTGGGAACTATGTAACAGTGACAGGGGAGGACAGAGAGACGGAATGTCGCGCCTACTATATTTATTCTTTTAGTTCACTAGTTGGGCGACAGGCACTCTGTTCTAAATGGCAGTTGGACGCCCAGAGTGCAGGGAAGCAGGGAGGAGGCTGTTGGGTTGGGGGTTCACATTTGTTTAATGTTATGGTTGTAGCACCGACAAGACACGTTGGCACTGATACAGAGGAAATGAAGACTTATTCTAAATTCAATGAGTACACAGTGGGACAAAAGTGCTAAAATACTGAGCTGGAATGTCAACGGGCTTAGAGATAAGGTCAAGCGCAGTGTCCTCCTGCAGTATATTAAACGGCAGGCTCCTGACTTTATCATGCTTCAGGAGCGCACCTGGTGGGAAACTCCTGTAAGGCGCTGCACCGGTGGGGCTACAAATTGATGGCACATGCGGGTTTCACTACCCGCTCATGAGGAGTTGGCATTATGATGCGAAACTCCTTTCCCCTCGCCATAAGTTCCACATGGACAGATGATCAGGGCAGGTATATAGGAGTCACTGGTCTATGGGAAGGACACACCATAACACTCATGTCAGTGTACATACCACCTGGCTTTCAGAGCACCACATTTAAAGACCTGGGCACTATTTTACTCTTGGACAAGAATCCAGAGCACACTTAGTGTATCCAATCAAATTTCAATCTTCAAATGGCCAAACCAATGGGATAGATCAAACCAGACATGAGTTTTCAAAAGTTTTATTGCTCAACAGTGTTCTTCTTCTCAGAATCACTGTGCCTATTATTCAAGGCTACACGTGTTTCATCACGCACTTGGAAACTGGAGCTGCACCAAGCTCAACCCACGGGCAACAAACGGCCCCTAAATACTGACGCTGTGTAAACCCCACACGCTACCCCCATTCTGACGAAACGGAAACCGAAAATCATCGGTACCGCTCTCGTGTTTACTGAAACTACCCGATTAGGACCGGGACGGAATTATCACCGGTCACCCGATAACACGCCTCGATCATTTAGATCAGCCCTGAAGATTCACAGCCACATGCTGTGATGAAACACGTGTAGGCTTGAATGATAGGCACATGATTCTGAGAAGAAGAACACTGTTGAGCAATAAAACATTTGAAAACTCATGTCTGGTTTGATCTATCCCATTGGTTTGGCCATTTGAAGATTGAAATTTGATTGGATACACTAAGTGTGCTCTGGATTCTTGTCCAATTGCATTAGAGAGAGGACCCTGATCCTCTCCTCTTACAGAGGTTAAGGTTTTCCTCTGCCAAGAAGCACCTAACTTTATACTACGATACCTTAAAACTTACCGTGATAAGTTGAGCGCCAGATTTCTGAACACTTAAAAACCTGTTCACAGACTGTATAACTATTTTACTCTTATTATCAGAAGGTCTTCTAGTGATTGGGGGCGATTTCAACTGAGTGGCTTCTGGCACGTTAGACCGCCATCCTCCATGTGAGATCGGACCGGCTAATCGATGGCTGCCTGACTTCCTGGAGGCTCTGGGGCTAGCTGATGGGTGGAGAACATACAATCCAGAAAGAATCCAGCACACTTTCCACTCCTTTCCCACATAGACTACATTCTAGACCCCGCTTCACAAGTCGCTAACATCCACGAAATCAAACATTTAGCTAGGGGAATCTCCGATCATTCCCCGGTGTGGGTGCAGATAGTCCTCAGCCAGGCAAGGGTGGGTAAAATGACCCCCATTAACCCGTGGTATCTCCGAGACCCTGTAATCCGTAAAGACCTACTCAAAGACATAGGTAATTACTTCCAAGAAAACGAGGGGACAGTAGACTCCTCCCAGACCCTGTGGGAGGCATTTAAATCAGTAATACGAAGACAAGCCCTGTCACTAATAGTTGGGATGAAGAATCAATCAATCAATCAGTGACACTTATAGAGCGCGCTACATACCCGTAGGGTCTCAAGGCGCTGGGGGGGGGGGGGGGGGGGGGGCGCTACTGCTCGAACAGCCAGGTCTTCAGCTTCTTCCTGAAGGAGAGGTGGTCTTGGGTCAGGCGCAGGTCGGGAGGGAGGGAGTTCCAGGTCTTGGCGGCCAGGTAGGAGAAGGACCTTCCTCCTGTAGTCGCTCTTCGGATGCGGGGGACGGCGGCGAGGGCGTGGTTGGCTGATCGGAGGTGGCGTTTGGGAGCGTAGAAGTTGATCCGGCTGTTGAGGTAGCTCGGGCCTTGGTCGTGTAGGGCTTTGTGTGCGTGGGTGAGGAGGCGGACGGTGATTCTTTTGTTGACGGGGAGCCAGTGAAGGTCTCTCAGATGTCTGGTGATTTGGCTGGTTCGTGGGATGTCGAGGATGAGTCTGGCTGAGGCGTTCTGGATCCGCTGGAGTCTCTTCTGGAGCTTGGCGGTGGTACCGGCGTAGAGGGCGTTGCCGTAGTCCAGTCGGCTGGTGACGAGGGCCTGGGTGACGGTCTTCCTGGTCTCGGTGGGGATCCACCAGAAGATCTTCCGTAGCATGCGTAGGATGTTGAAGCACGCCGAGGAGACGTTGTTGACTTGCCTGGTCATGGAGAGGGAGGAGTCCAGGATGAAGCCCAGGTTGCGTGCATGGTCTGTCGGTTTGGTTGCGGTGCCCAGGGCAGGAGGCCACCAGGAGTCGTCCCAGGCGGAGGGTGAGGAGCCCAGGATGAGGACCTCCGTCTTGTCCGAGTTCAGTTTCAGGCGGCTGGTCGTCATCCACTCGGCTACCTCTTTCATCCCTTCGTGCAGGTTGGCTCTGGCGGAGGCGGGGTCGTTGGTCAGGGAGAGGATCAGCTGGGTGTTGTCGGCGTAGGAGATTATGCTGAGGTTGTGTTTGCGTACGATGGCCGCGAGGGGGCTCATGTAGACGTTGAAGAGGGTGGGGCTCAGAGATGATCCTTGAGGGACGACGCAGATGACTTCGGAGGCCTCTGATTTGTACGGTGGTAGGCGGACTCTCTGTGTTCTTCCGTCGAGGAAGGAGATGATCCATTCCAGCGCCTTGTCCTGGATTCCGATGTTGCTGAGGCGCTGTACTAGGGTGCGGTGGCAGACCGTGTCGAATGCCGCGGAGAGGTCTAGGAGGATGAGGGCCGCTGTTTCTCCATTGTCCATCAGGGCTCAGATATCATCGGTGGCGGCGATGAGGGCGGTCTCGGTGCTGTGATTGGCTCGGAAGCCGGACTGTGAGGGGTCGAGGGATCCGTTCGTCTCGAGGAAGGCGGCCATCTGCTTGTTGATGGTCTTCTCGATGACTTTGGCTGGAAACGGGAGGAGCGAGATGGGGCGGTAGTTCTTGAGTTCGGTGGGGTCCGCTGTTGGTTTCTTGAGTAGAGCACTGAGTTCGGCGTGTTTCCAGCTCTCAGGGAAGGTGGCGGTGTCGAAGGATGTGTTGATGATGTCTCGCAGGTGGGGTGCGATGACAGCGTCGGCCTTGTTGAAGACGTGGTGAGGGCAGGGGTCGGTCGGTGATCCGGAGTGGATGGAGTTCATCGTGCGGATGGTGTCATCGGTGCTGATCGGGGTCCAGGCGTGGAGGGTGGTGGTGGGAGGTGGTTGTTTGGTCATGGTGTGCGTTGGTTGGTTGTTGAAGCTGTTGTGTATGTCCGCGATCTTGTTGTGGAAGTATGAAGCGAGGGAGTTGCAGAGGTCTTGCGATGGGGTGATGTCGTTGTTTCCTGCGCTGGGGTTGGAAAGCTCTTTAACGATGTTGAAGAGTTCCTTGCAGTTGTGTGCGTTGTTGTCCAACCGGTCCTTGAATGCTGTTTTCTTGGCGGCGCGGATCAGCTGGTGGTGCTTCCGGGTGGCGAGCTTGAAGGAGGTCCTGTTGTCCGGTGTAGGTTCCCTTCTCCAGGCTTTCTCGAGGGCTCGGCAGTTCTTCTTGGAGCTCTTGAGTTCGTCGGTGAACCACGGGGCTCTCTTGCTGCCGGGTCTGCTGGGCGGGGTCCTCAGTGGGGCGAGCTCGTCCGCGCAGATGCTGATCCACTTCGTGAGGTTGTCGGCGGCCTGGCTGGGGTTCGCTGAGCTGGCAGGAGGGTGCTGGCTCAGGGAGGTGGCGAGCTGGTCTGCTGTGATCTTGTTCCAGCTTCTGCGGGCGGCCTGTTGCTGGTGGTGGTGGGTCGTCGTTCTCTTGAAGGTGAAGTGGACGCAGCTGTGGTCCGTCCATTGAAGCTCTGTGGCGTGGCTGAAGTCGATGTCTGTGCTGGAAGAGAAGACTGCGTCGAGTGTGTGTCCGGCGAGGTGGGTGGGGGTGGACACCAGCTGCTTGAGTCCAAGATTGGCGAGGTTGTCGAGCAGGGTGCTGGTGTTGCGGTCGTTGTTGTTCTCCAGATGGAAGTTGAGGTCTCCCAGGAGGATGTAGTCAGCGGAGGGGAGGGCATGCGGGCTGACGAAGTCGGCGATGTCCTCGCTGAATTGTGTGCGTGGTCCAGGGGGTCGGTAGATCAGGGTGCCTCTGAGGGTGGTGTTCGGGTTGGTGTGGATCTGGAAATGCAGGTGTTCGGCGCTGGTCAGGGTGTTGTCGGTGCTAGTCGTGAGACGGATGGTGTTCCTGTGGATGATGGCGATGCCTCCTCCCATCTGGTTGGCGTTGCGGTCCCTCCGGACGATCTTGTAGCCCTCTGGGATAGCGATGGCGATGTCGGGAGCTGAAGAGGCGTTCATCCAGGTCTCCGTGAGGAAGGCAACGTCAGGGGCTGTGGCGTCTAGGAGGTTCCAGAGTTCGATGGCGTGTCTGTGGACGGAGCGGGTGTTGAGCAGGATGCACTTGAGGTGGGTGCTGCTGGTGTTCGATTTGGCGGGTGCTGGTGTGAGGCAGGTCCGGATGCAGGTGAACTTGCAGGCGTGGCAGCTGAAGGGTCCGTGGGTGCGTCGAGGTGTGGCTTGGTGGCATTCTGGGAGTCGGCCGGTGTTGAGTGCGATGAGGGTGGCGGCGGAGTACGTCAGGCGGGTCGGTCGGGGTCTTCGGGGGCCAGGGGTCCTGGCGCTGGGCGCGGTCCGGTCGCGGACGGGCGCAGACGGGCTTACCTTTGGCGCGCCTTCGGCGCACAATCGGCGCGCCCGCTGCGCGTGTCCGCTGCTCGTTCGCACGGTCGCCATATAAGGCGAAGTGCGCGGGTGGGCGGAGCAGCTGGGAGGCGGGAGCGGGGAGGGAACAGAAGGAAAAAAGGGGCGGGGTCTGCGGTGGTGGCGGGAAGCGGGGAGCGGGGAGGGAAGACGGAGGGCGGCGAGGTAGGCGGGCAAACAGGAAGGAAAGCGCTGACACAGCAAAAGAATAGCAATAAAAATACAATACAAAATGAGACGCTAACACGGGCACAGAAAAAGAGAAAATAAAAACAGGCACAAATTACGGTCAAAAAAAGGCCAAAACAACCGACAGCGGAGTCAGCCGGCAGCCGGCAGCGAGGCAGAGGGCAGGCAAAGGGGCACACGCAGCAGCTGGTGGCCGTGCGGCGCGGGGGTGTCCCACAAGTGGGTCACACTCACCTGCGTCGCACGGTCGCCATATAAGGCCAAGTGCGCGGGTGGGCGGAGCAGCTGGGAGGCGGGAGCGGGGAGGGAACAGAAGGAAAAAAGGGGCGGGGTCTGCGGTGGTGGCGGGAAGCGGGGAGCGGGGAGGGAAGACGGAGGGCGGCGAGGTAGGCGGGCAAACAGGAAGGAAAGCGCTGACACGGCAAAAGAATAGCAATAAAAATACAATACAAAATGAGACGCTAACACGGGCACAGAAAAAGAGAAAATAAAAACAGGCACAAATTACGGTCAAAAAAAGGCCAAAACAACCGACAGCGGAGTCAGCCGGCAGCCGGCAGCGAGGCAGAGGGCAGGCAAAGGGGCACACGCAGCAGCTGGTGGCCGTGCGGCGCGGGGGTGTCCCACAAGAAAGATAGACAGAAAGAGTGTATGGAAGCAGAGGCAGAGATCTACCAGCTAGAAGGGTAATTAGAAACCGAGGTGGTTACACCAGAGACACTACACTTGCTACGCCTCAAACAAGACGACTACAAAGTTCTAGCAGCTGGTAGGGCCAAAAGTCTAGGGAGGAAAAAACGGGGCAGAATAAACGACCTGGGAGACAAAGCGGGGCAGCTAATTGCTTGCCTCAACAAGAAGGAGTGGGCCTACAAGATATTGTAAATCAGTTTGCCAGCCACTTCAGTACTGTAAACACGACCGGTGCACCATACACTGAGGATGACTCCCACGAGTTACTGCACGACATAGCGCTCCCCACCTTGTCTGAAGAAGACCGTCACTTCTTAGAAAGTGATTTGACAGCAGACGAAATAGCGCAGGTCATTAGATCACTACACTCAGGAAAGGCCCTTGGTCCCAATGGTATACCCATTGAGTTATACAAACTCAGGCCTGACAAATTAGCCCCATACTTGAAGGCCATGTTTGAAGAAAGCAAGGATCTGGGGATACTTCTGATGGACCGAAGGGTGGCTACACTAGTCACCATCCATAAGGAGGGTAAACCCAAGACTGACTGCGGCTCGTACAGACCAATTTCCCTACTCAATGCAGAGCCCAAAATTCTAGCCAAGCTCCTCGCCAATCGTCTAGTCAAAATAATTGGGGGTCTTGTACATCCTGATCAGTCAGGTTTCATGCCACACCGCAATACAGCACTGAACTTGCACAGAGTACATGGAGTTCTGGGGAGAGTAGCTACGATCCAAGAAGCAGCTATAATTGTGTCGTATGATGCAACCATGGGATTTGATTCCTTCAAATGGCCCTTCCTCTTGGCAGTGCTTGTGAAAATGGGGTTTGGTCCGGGCTTCACCGGGTGGGTGCGCCTCTTGTATTCAGAACCCTTAGCGCAGATCGTGGTCAACAATAAAATGTCAGACACATTTAAGCTGAGTCGGGGGACCCGTCAGGGGTGTCCTCTCTCCCCTCTTCTGTTTGCCCTTGCCTTGGAACCACTGGATGCATGGATTCGGAAGGACCCAGTAATACAAGGTCTGCAATGGTCTCCTGAGTGGGAAGACCGTGTTTCATTATACATAGATGACATTCTATAGTACATGGCCTCCCCAAAGAAGTCCCTGGTGGCGGTCCTGGACATCCAGGCAATATTTGGCAGATACTCTGGATTCTCCATCAACTGCAGTAAGTCCCTCCTGTACGTCCTCAAAGGGGACCCACTCTCTCCACCACAGGACTGCCCAATCCAAATTAGCACAGTGGGATTCAAATATCTAGGAATCTTTGTCTCCTTGGATCAAACACTCCATTTCAATCACAATCTTCTCCCGCCGCTACAGAGGCTTAAACTTGATATAGCAAGTTGGAAAACGCTTCCTCTTTAGCTACTGGGCAAAGCGTCTCTCTTTAAAATTATGTCGTTACCCCGTCTTTTGTATGGATTGCAGAATTTACTAGAACCTGTCCCAGCGACGTACTTTAGAGAAATTGACGACCTCCAGAGGGACTTGCTGTGGAACGGGAAGCCTCGCATAGCATTGAACAAGCTCACACTGAATTGGTATGATGGGGGGATTAGCTATCAAAAAATACTACTGGGCGGCGCATCTTGCGGCCATCAATCATGGCACCTATGGTCGCCTTGATGATCCGGGATATACCATGGACAGGTGGCTCCTACCGGGAGGGAATTACAACAGGGCACTCTATTCATAACCCAACCAATACCCATTGACCAGCCCAACTAAACCCTCGGTCCACATATGGCATACCGCCACCAAAAATGGGGACAGAAACTCATGTTGGCAACCCCCTTAAGGGACTCCGAAAAGCTGGGTAATCTATGGAAGTCGAAGGGATTCGTTAGGTGGGAACTCATTGGGATCTCAGAAATTAAGGATATGTGGGAGAAGGGCGAAGTGAAGACATTTGCCTCTTTACAGAAGCTGCATGAGTTAACTGACTCAGAGCGCTTGTGATCCACACAGATCCACCACGAATTACAATCACACCTCCCTAAAGGCTTCTCCACCCCCGGAATCCTCTCCATTGAAGGATAGATTACTAGAAGGCCACCTGCCCGAGAAAGCCATATCGTTCACATATAAGAAATTGATCAACAATATGGCAGACCCCCCTCCAGCCACTACAAGAGATATGGGTAAGGGATGGCATCAATGTAGGCGATGAAGAGTGGCAGGAGGCAGTATCTCCCCCAAGAGTGGTGGCAATCTCAGCTAGACTCAGGGTAGTTCAACTCAAAATTTCCCATAGACTGTATATTACGGGGCCTCGTCTGGTACATATGGGTAGGGCTGAGGGAGGAGGTTACAGGCGAAGATGCGACCAAGAAGGCACATTCATTCACATAATATGGGAATGCGAATACATACAATCCTAAAGGCGAAAAATACACAACATACTAAGTGACGTGCTCACGTTCGTCCTCCGCCCAGAAGCACGTAGATGCCTCTTGAATATATGGGAACCTATAGATCTGAATAGTTACAACACACAGTGGGTTACATTGGGATTAATATTAGCAAAGAGGAATACTGCACAATTGTGGGGAGAAGCGCAATCGCCTAAAGTAGAGACCTGGAAAACAGACCTAGACTGGTGCATGCATAGAGAAAAGACTGTTTACACAGCCCGGGGTTGCCCTAAAAAATGGTCCCGAATATGGAGCCTGTGGAACTCCTACAGAGGTAATATCTGCAGTCTACCACGTAACAGTGTACTGTTGCAATGATCTGCTACTTATTGTCTTCGCTAAGTACGAATGTACTGAATTCCGGCGACCCTGGCGAGCACTCCCGGGCAGAGCTACTGAAGGCGATACAGGGGTCCCACACCGCCTTGGAAAGACAGATCGAGACGATATCCATAGATGTGAACCTCCTGAGAGCAGATCTACGTAAGGTAATGGATAAAGGGACCGCTGCGGAGGGGAATATAGTCCAGCTGCAGGAGCAGGTGGCGTCCCTCAAACAGACAGTCTCGCGGTTCTCTGCCTCGACGGGGGAGTTGGAGCGTAGAGCGGAGGATGCCGAAGGGAGGGCACACCGCAGAAACATTAGGGTCCTTGGAATTCCGGAACGCGCGGAGATGGGGAACGCTGAGCGCTTCCTGGAACACTGGATCCGCACCACACTTCGCCCTACGGGACTGTCCGATGTATTTGTGATCAAGCGCGCCCATAGAGCGTTGGGCCCGCCACCGAGGCCCGGCGCTCCGCCGCGGACCCTCATCGCCAAAATCCCAAACTATCGGGACAGGGACTGTATCCTGAGAGTGGCCAGGGAAACGGCTGACCTCACTTTTGAAAACTCCAAGGTGTCTGTGTACCCGGATTACACTCGCCAAGTTCAGGAACAACGAAAATCCTTTTTGGCGGTCAAGCAGAAGCTCCGAGACCTGCACCTGCAGTATATGCTCCTCTACCCCACAAAACTTAAGGTCATATCCCAGGGAAAGGCACATTTCTTTGATGGCCCTGAGGAGGTATGGGAGTGGCTGGAGATCAGAGGGGATGCCCTCCCGCCGGGGGAATGGGTGGAACCAGGAGTACATGGGGGACACGTCCTGCAAGGAACCGTAGACCCAGACGCGGGCGCTCGCCTGACGACGCTGAAAACGAGGAGAGGTGGCGAGTCACGGTGGGAGACGATGGAGCCCTCTGCTTGGAGTCTTTGGAGCCCGGGGACCTTCCAGCGGCCCGGGCAGATCCCCCTCAAAATGAAGTACTGGTTCCGGACATCTTGCCACCTGCTGTGGACGCTCTCCCGCCTACCGTCGAAACGATCCCTGAGACAGAGGGGGATCTACTGGCTACATCTGAGACCCGGTCCTGAGGGACGTCTTTGCTCTCACTCTGGTTTACCCTATATTGTGAATGTTAGCTGAATCCCCTGGGACCTATCCTGCTTGGGACAGTGGGAGGATTTCTTTGGATATGTTTGATCTAGTAGGGGGGTGGGACTTCGGGCGCGTTGGATGTCCTGGCAGACGCACATGTTATACCTCTAAGAGTCAGAGTCACCTATGATTGTCGAGTTAGCTGGGAGTGCTGGGAGCTGGATGGGGGGAGGGGTCTCTTTTCTTGCCCTGTTGGGGTGGTTTAGCCCATTTGGGCACATGGGAAAGCTGTGTACATCCTGGCACCAGCAGGGGAAGGGCATATTAGCATGTTTGGTTGTTGCAAGAATATTGCTCGTGGGAGGGAGGTGGTTGGGGTTCTGGGAGGGAATGTTGGGGGAAAATGTTGCAGGCATCATGTGTATCACATTTCGGGCACGGGGTTGGGGGGTCACCGGGAGTAGAGATGTAGCCATGGGATATAAGTTCTTAAGTTGGAATGTGAAGGAGCTTGGCACATGCACCAAGAGGCATAGGGTCCTGTCCTTCCTTCGAAAGCACGGAGTTTCCATTGCATGCCTGCAGGAGACCCACCTTGATGATGATGGTGCCCAAAAGTTGGGAAAAAAGTGGCGGGCCAGATGTTTCACTCCTCCTTTTCTACATACGCTAGGGGGGTCCTGATATGGGTGGCACCCGGGGTCCCATTTGCCATCCAGTACGTCAAGGCGGATATACACAGCAGGTACCTGCTCCTGCGGGCGAAGCTGGATGGAAGAGATCTTACCATATTGAATTCGTACGCACCCAACATAGATGACCCTGGGTTCTTCCTGAACCTGCAGGAGGTCCTAATCCCTGACCTGGAGGCTCCCCTGCTTTGGCTCAGAGACTTTAATTGTGTCCTGGATCCTGTACTGGATAGGTTTCCACCCCGCACGGGCACAATGCTGCGTATGACAGCGCAGCTTCGGGAGGTTATGGGAAACTTAGGGGCTAGTGATGTGTGGCGCCTGAGCAATCCGACACAGAAACTGTACACATGTTTTTCCACCACTCATAACACATATAGTTGATTGGACAGAGTTTTGGCTGCGAACTTAGACGCTACTATTTCCCTGGAGATTACACATCAGGCCTGTTTTTGTCCGACCATTCCCCAGTAGCATGCGTTTTGAGTTGGGAGAGGCAGTCCTCCCGCCCTCGGACTTGAAGGCTGCCGGCAGATCTCCTAAAGGACCAAGTGGGGAGGAACCATATAGAGACCGCCCTTACCAACTATATAGATCTGAATTGGGAGGAGGAGAACTCTCCTTTGCTACCAGGTGGGACGCCCTGAAGGCGTTGATAGGGGCGAATGTATGGGCCTCACCTATGGGTTCCAGAAACAGCTTCTTCGAGACCTACAGGAGGCAGAGGATAATCTCCTGTGCCAGCAAACGTTGTCGGACCCTGAGGACTTGCATCAGGAGACAGAACAGGCAGCCCGGTCTTGTGTGCATGACATCTTAGACTGGCTAGACAAATATACCCTTGGCCAATATAGGCAACGTCTTCACAGAGAAGGCGACAAATCGGGCCGACTGTTGGCCTGGATCCTTGAGCGAGAGTTCACTCCGGAGAGGATCGTGGCCCTGTGGGGACCTACGGGTGGTGTGGTCCACTCAGAAGTGGGCATTCTCCGAGTCCTCCAATCCAACCTACAAACAGTATATGCCGCGGATCCCGCAGTCACCGAGATCTTGTACCTCCCTTACATACAGGGGTTGACCCTGCAGTCCCTCCCTAGGGCGGTTCCGGACGAGCTAGATGAAACACCGACACTGCGTGAAGTGCCCGTGGCGATGGCCTGCCTGCCGAGGGCTAAATCTCCGGGGAGTGATGGCTTTCTGCCTGAATTTTATCTGAAATTTGGGGATACTCTTTCCCGCCTCCTCTTACAAGTGTATCTTGAGGCGTTCGAATGTGAGACTCTTCCACCAAGTATGAACCAGGGGGAAATTTGTATGATCCTAAAGCCGGGGGGAGATAGGTGCGACCCTTCGGCGTATCGCCCCATCACCATGATTAACACGGACGTGAAGATTTTGACCAAACTCTTAGCCGCTCGTCTGGCGCCGCATATGGCCCATTTGGTCCACCCGGACCAATGTGGGTTTATCCCGGGGCGCAACACTGCCATGAACCTGCGGCGGTTGAATCACATTATACACGAGGTTCGCGACAGGGAGGATCAGATGGTCTTGGTGTTGATTGACCTCGCTAAAGCGTTCAACACTGTTGACTGGGGGTATCTGCTAGAGGGTCCTCCGTGTGATGGGGCTGGGCCCTAACTTTTGTTGATGGGTCCGCATACTGTATAAGCCCCCCCGTGCCAGGGTGAGACTAGGTGCGGCACGATCGGAGGAGTGGCAGTTGGGACGAGGTACACGCCAGGGGTGCCCCCTCTCACCGCTCCTGTTTGCCCTGGCAATAGAGCCTTTGGCAGTTCGAGTCCGAACGGGAATGGCTCAGTGGGGCATAATGCTAGAGGACATGTGCAATGTGGTTTCCTTGTATGCGGATGACGCCCTTTTTTACTTGATGGCCCGCTGGAATCACTGCCTATCCTGCTACAACACCTGGACCGCTTCGGCGAGGCTTTGAGTTTGAAACTTAATCGCGGTAAGTCTTTGATCTTCCCTCTGGCGGGATATGGTCCGGGGCCGCTGACAGATCTGCCGAACCTTGGGCTGCACTGGGAACAGGAGGCATTCCGTTATCTCGGAATTCAAGTGGCCCCAACGGACGAGCAGTTGTTGGCTCGGAATGTCGATCAGATTCTTAAGTCCTTACAGCAATCGGTGTCCTTTTGGAACTCCCTGCCACTCTCCCTTATGGGACGGCTAGCCGTCGCTAAGATGGTAATGCTCCCCAGGACGCTTTACGTCCTCCAGAATTCATTGTGCCCTCTCCCCCCGCGAGTATTCCGCACACTTAACACATTGCTTATGTCCCTACTTTGGGCGGGATGGCGTAGCAGGGTCGCCCTTCATACTCACTGTTGACTGGGTGTGAGTGTTTGGTTCAGATGCTCCGTCCATCACCACCCTCTTTTGTACCGCTTTGTTCGCCATAAGTTGGCAGGGTATGCTCAGACGTGAGTCCCTTGCTCACTTTGCCACTGGATTCAAGCAAGCCTGGCTGCAGATGGCTGTAATGCCAGAAAACGGTCCTAGGAAGCTTGAATACGGTCCAGGGAAGGCATGGCTTGGCAGTTCGGGCTGAACTGTACCCATGAGGCACAGGGTCAGACTGATTTGCATATGGCCATGTCTGAACTGGGATGGCAGAGTGGGCTAAAGAATGGTGATGGATTAAACCCAGATCTGTTGACTGGGTGTTAGTGTTTGATTGGTTCAGATGCTCCATCCATCACCACCCCCTTTTGTACCGCTTTGTTCGCCATAAGTTGGCAGGGTATGCTCAGACGTGAGTCCCTTGCTCACTTTGCCACTGGATTCAAGCAAACCTGGCTGAAGACGACTGTAATGCCAGAAATCGGTCCTAGGAAGCTTGAATCCATTCCAGGGAAGGCATAGATTGGCAGTTCGGGCTGGACTGTTCCCATGAGGTACAGGGCCAGACTGATTTGCATATGGCCATGTCTGAACTGGGGTGGCAGAGTGGGCTAAAGAACGGTGATGGATTAAACCCAGATCTGTTGACTGGGTGTGAGTGTTTGATTGGTTCAGATGCTCCATCCATCACCACCCCCTTTTGTACCGCCTTGATCACTATAAGTTGGCAGGGTATGCTCAGACGTGAGACCCTTGCTCACTTTGCCACTGGATTCAAGCAAGCCTGGATGAAGATGGCTGTAATGCCAGAAACCGGTTCTAGGAAGCTTGAATCCGGTCCAGGGAAGGCATGGCTTGGCAGTTCGGGTTGGACTGTTCCCATGAGGCACAGGGTCAGACTGATTTGCATATGGCCATGTCTGAACTGGGGTGGCAGAGTGGGCTAAAGAATAGTGATGGATTAAACTCAGATCTGTTGACTGGGTGTGAGTGTTTGATTAGTTCAGATGCTACGTCCATCACCACCCCCTTTTGTACCGCATTGTAGTAAGTTTGAGCATTCTAGGGAGAGAGAGAAGTCCATGTTTTTCAAGCAAGAGCCAGATACTTGGTCAACCTGCCCTCATTGGAGGGAATTCACAAAAGAAAACCTTTGATGAACCCCAAACACTTACCTACATTTATTTTGTAGAAGGGCAGTATTAATGTTAATCCCCAAGTCATATACAATAATCCTATCATTAGGAGGAGGTGCAAGACATTTGATACATCCAGACTAGAGTAGAACAAATGCATTTGACATAAATGATACATCATACTTGCATCTCTTAAGAGTTATTGTGGATCCCACAGTGGTTTACGAAAACCAACCATGGTGTGATGCTGACTACATGATGAAGCATGTTACTTTTAAGCAGGTGAGGGTTTGTCGCCACATCGAGGTTTGGTATCAGCCAGACCTTTTGATTTTACTAAAAGTATATGTGTAATATACTTACAGAGGCTGTCAGCCAGCTCTTTTATCTATTGATCTGTTATTGTGTCATCCACATTTTTCATCTGCCGAGGATAGCAATCAGCTTAAGCATAAGGCTGTGGGTCAACAAACTTCAGACATTGGTTTTCCTCACTGTAAATGTCAACATTCTGTATTTTCACAAGGAGCCCATCCACATGCAAAAATAATAAGAGTACTACATTGGATGCAAATTAATTCAATTTTAAAACATAACTGGTCCTTATTAAGGTAGAGTCGTTCACCATCAAATCTAAAATAAAATGTGGTCAAAATGTACAAAAGAATTTGTACTTTGATTCTTTTTAGACATTTTATTCAAAATCCTATGCATCAGTATTCCGAAAAACGACATTACAATATATATTAGGAATAGATTCCTTTAAAAATTGGCAGACATCTTTTGGGGCATGAAGCCTAAAGAGATTTCCGATGCACTTATTTTTTTAACATCAAGGAACTTAGGAGAAAACATTTGTAGAATTAACGCCATGAGGCAGGGCAGTTAAAATGGTGGGTGTAGGAGCATCCAGGGTAGTGTGCCCCAGGCTAGGATAATTTTGGGGCTCCATGCTGCCCTGTTAAAGGCATTCATGGTAGCAAGTGCTTTATAAATGCAAACCTTTTTTCTCTCTTCTGTCCCTCCGCTATACTTCGCAGTCCAAATAACAGACTAACATGTCCATCACTCAAATTACTCTCATATTTCACTATACTAATTCACCTCTAATCCTTTATGGGTTCTGGAGTAGTGTGCTACTCGCCAAAAAAGTGATAAAACACCCCAGCAGGGGTATCAAGTGCTATATAAATGCAAACTCTATTCCCTCTTCTATCCCTCCATTATCCTTCTCAATCCAAATAACTGACTAAAATATCCACCACTCAAATTACTTTCATATTTCACTATACTAATTCACCACTAATCCTTTATGGGTACCAGAGTAGCGTGCTACTTGCCGAAAAAGCGCCTCGTCAGGGGTAGTAAGCGCTATAGCTGCTTTGGTGCCCCTCGATTTAACTGCCGCGTTTTGCATGGTTGATCATACTCTCCTGCTACGTCGACTAAAAAATCTGGGAGTGGATGGAATGGCCTTGGCCCTTTTATCATCCTTCCTGCATGAGAGGAGATTGACAGTGTCTCTTGATGGATCCCTACTTGTTGCCATGTGGAGTGCCGCAGGGCAGTTAGTTGAGTCCCTCTTTCTTCAACGTCTATGTCTCCGAACTGGCACCTCTGATCAGGGAATTTGGTTTTATGCATCATACGCGGATGATTCCCAGATTGTGGTAGCAGCGTATAAAAATCAGATCTCTCCTGCTTTGCAGTTTCAAAATTGCATAAGTGCGATCAACAACTGGATGAGTATGCATTGCCTTAAAATGAACTCCGCTAAGACGGAAGTGTTGATATTCGGTAATATACAGCCCATCTGGAGCAAACTGTGGTGGCCAGCAGGAATGGGTGCGCCGCCTACTCCAATCAATCAATCAGCACATTTATAAAGCGCACTACATACCCGCTAGGGTTTCAAGGCTCTGAGAGGGGGGTTGCTGCTACTGGTCGAATAGCCAGGTCTTAAGGAGTCTTCTGAAGGTGAGTAGGTCTTGGGTCTGCAGTAGGTTGGTGGGGAGAGTGTTCCAGGTCTTGGCGGCGAGGTAGGAGAAGGATCTGTCGCCGGATGTCTTTCGATGGATGCGGGGGACGACGGCGAGGCCTGCGGAGCAGAGCTGTTGGGTGGGAGTGTAGAAGCTGAGTCTGTTGTTCAGGTAGGCAGGTCCGGTGTTGTGGAGTGCTTTGTGTGTGTGGGTGAGGAGCTTGAATGTGATCCTCTTGTCTACGGGGAGCCAGTGAAGGTCTCTCAAGTGGGGTGAGATGTGGCTGTGGCGGGGTACGTTGAGGATCAGTCGGGCGGCGGCGTTTTGGATGCGTTGGAGGCGTCGCAGGTGTTTGGCCGGGATGCGTGTGTAGAGTGTGTTGCCGTAGTCTAGCCTGCTGCTGATGAGGTCCAAGGGTTAAGGCAAAAAATGTGGGTGTGCTGATTGACAACAGACTTACTTTTGGTCAACAAACAAATGCCATTCTGTCTGCCTCACACTTTCTCATAAAGAAAATCAGAAAGGTACTACCTATATTCCACCTCAAACCCAGAAAATGGTAGTCACTTCCCTTATTCAGTCAAAATTGGATTACTGCAATGGGCTTTACCTCAATGCCCAAAAGCAGTGTCTGAAGAAGTTGCAATTGGTCCAAAATTCGGCGGCTCGTCTATTGCTGAATCTGCCTCGGTATAAATCTGTCTCCAATGAGATTCGCAAGTTGCATTGGCTTCCAGTTTCTCACCAAATCAAATGTAAGGCTCTTTGTTTGGCCTACAAAGCTCTGACGCAGAAAGGTCCAGCTTTTCTTCAGAATCTTTTTGTGTGGTATCAGCCAGCTAGACAGCTCCGTTCAACGGGGGCAAGCCTTTTGGTGGTGCCTAGAATTAGGACCTTGCACTGGGGCGGGCGGGGCTTTCATTATAGTATATCCAAACTGTAGAACTCCCTTCCATTAGAGATTAGGAATGCTACCTCCTGTGCACTCTTCCCTGCAACCCCCCTGCTCTCCCACCACCCCCTGCGCTCCCCTACACCCCCTACCACCCTTTTTTAGTGGCGGCCGCCACTGGTATTATATAGTGCAAACTTGATCCGAAGGTATGAGAGCGCTTTACATGAGCACCAGTTGGTTACATAAGGACACATTCATTTTTGTTAGGCACAGTGAGATTAAGTGATTTGCCCAGAATCACAGGATGTTGAGCGTCATGGCCGAGACTCAAACCCCGTTCCACAGACTTGAGACCGACCACCCTACCTGTTAGGCCACATCCTCTCGAAAGCATCACAGATTGTGCAAATTATTCCAGGCAAATTTAAATACCAAACCAGCTTTTATTGTAGGCAAATTCCAACCCCCCAACATAAATCTGTTTTCAAGTTATTACCAATACGACCAATTACATCAGTAACCACAATCACAAATATAACTGTATGATGAGGCTAATACTAGCAAAAATGCAAACAGGGGCGGGAGGACATTGTCTGACTCGCAGTGGCCTCCATGCAGTGGCGGCTGCAGCAAGAAAGCTGCGCTAGGCCACGGGAGACCGCCAGGCCTCAGCTTGGGTCACTAACTGTTGAATTGTGCTCCGGCCTTGGGAGGCTGCAGTGAGTAGAAAGGACCACTGACATGGGGCCATAAGGATTGCGTGCAGGCCCTTGCATATCAACCACCTCCCCAATCACCATAGTTGCCAACGGTCCTGTTTTAGCAGGGACAATCCCGGCAAGTTGGAGACTGTCCCAGGTAATATTGTTGCAGAAACTGTTCCACTTTATTACACTCAGGTATGCAAACAAGAACTTTCTATCTGCAGCAGCCCTGTTCTGCAAAGTGTCCCGAGATTATTTTAGGTCTCGCCTAAGCCATCGCTTTAGCGATGCTTTGGCGCGATATTTAATGGGGCTTTAAAAAATGCTCCCAAAGTGCGGATCGGGTACAGTGCATGTGCGCCGGGCGCGTGCACCATTTTTCTGCCTGCAGATCACTTTTGCGGCCGCTTTGATGTTCTCAGAGAGCAGCGCGGCTACTAAGAACATCAAAGCGGCCGCAAAAGTGATCACAGGCGCGTGCACCATTTGTCAGCCTGACTGTGCTCTTTTTGCACTTTTAAAAAACTCGCTTTTTTTTGTTTTTGCGATCGCGATGCACTGCCGTAGTTGCTGGCATGCCGTATAATCTCACTTTTAATAATTCTCTTGGTTGTTGCTTTTCGGAAGGAGCCATTTTGCTCACTAATTTCTTTCTGCCTTAATTCCTACTCCCAAATTGGCACTCCTAACCACAATTTAGTTCTGAGTTTTTCTTTTAGCAGCTGCTAAGATATCTTTCTGTCCCTGCAATAACTATTTAAAACGCGTTTGATTCCGTTCTCGTCTCCACACAGGTAATGTCATTATTCACTCCTGCGCCATTTGCTCGAAGAGTCTCAGGCACGTCTCAGAGAGCTCCTTCTCTCCATCCTAACAGCTGTCCTCGGGCTGCCGAGGCCGCCGTAAATCTCCGTCCTCCCCCTCACGCCCTCCAATAGCACCTTTGTGACACCAAAGAAGTGGAACGATTTTATGGATTTCCTTAGGAAACCGTTCAGAAATACTGATGGAGAGTATAACGCCAACTCAACCATTTCAGCCCTCGGACAAATATAAAATAGTGGAGGCGAGCACTTTAGTTCACGCCTCAGCAAACTTTTTGCATGGAGGGCATCCTCAATTTTTGGCACAAAAATAGAAGTGATAGTGTAGCACACCATCCTACCTTACCTGACGTAGGGACTCGGTGAAATTACTACTTTTCTGAACAGGCATCCTTTACTGGGATTGTGTTTTTTTTTTGTTTGCTCTTTGAGACAGTTCACCAGCATACAAATTCATGCACAATACACGTACATCGAGGGGCTTTAGCAGGCCTCATCCATTGGTGTGTGAGCAGGTTTTCTGGTTTTGAATTGTTCTGGCGCCTTCAAAACATGGTGCTGGGTGCCTCATATCAACATTTTGTCTCACTGTTCTGCACTGCTACTGCTTTAGCGCCTGTTGCCATCTCAATCCATTGAAAACCTCTCAGCTACTAATACAGCCACACTCAGAGGACACATTAGCATGCACCTGTTTTTTCAACTTTGCCACACACATGCAGCTGCATGAGTGGGGATGAAGGGGAAATGTAATTCTTGGAAAATTTTGTAACAATTCTGAAAACGGGGAATTCTATAAATCTTCAAGTTCGTCTAGCGAGCAAACCACAGTGACAGAGGAGTGTTTACATGCCGGCTGCCCCTCATCTTCCCGTTGGCTCACTGCACAAGTGTTACTGGGACAGAGAGGGGGCACAGCATAGACAAAGGGGTCAACTCCACCACCCAAGTGGACAATAGCAACTTTGTCGCGGTCCGCCATGAGTGTATTTAACATGGACAGCAATGTTGTGGAGGCTTCGTGCAGGCCTCCAGATGTCGCAGCCCCACTCTACTGCCATTCAGTGCCCATGCGCTTGGCTCCTGGCTCCCAACGGGAGCGAGCAGCTTAACTTCTAAAGTCACCGCCTGTTGTGTCCCCACGGCAGCTCCCTCTGTGATAAAACTGCAGGATCAAAGGCAAGATGTCGTAAAACCTCGTGCTGCAGACCCGACAGTCTTCCGCTCTGTGAAAGCTGCGGGGTATCCTTTAATTGTCCACAGACAGCTGCAGAAGTGATTCTCGTCACATCTTTTTATTTCCAAAGCCCTACTTCCTTCCTACCGGCAGCTCTGGGGTGCAGCCAATAATGTGCAGTGGCTCCTTACACGTTTCAACGCCTTCTAATGTATATAAAGCAATACCTGGTCGATAATTAATAGTGCAATGTCCAGTGGCTCTCAATATTAAAGTATTTTACTTAGCGCTGACGCTAAAAGGTGGATTTAAATAAAGAAATGTTGTTCCGTGGAATGGATTACAGGTAGGAGACAAAGAGGTGAGCAGCTTACCTTTGTTTAAGCAATTTGTGCATGGTTTTGTTCAGATTGAGCTTTGAGAGAAAAGTGCTTCTTGATCGTAGTGCTTTTGTTTCATTAGGACATCTGAAACCCGATGTATAGTTTTGTGTTTTTCTTTCATCACAGAATTGCCTATGCAATAGCTTGTAGTAACAGGACATTTAAGTTTTCCGTATTATTTTTAGTTTTATATAGCGCAAACACGACCTGAAGGAATCAGAGCGCTTTACGTGAGCACCAGTTGCGTTACAGACGGACACATTCATTTTGTTAGGCACGGGAAGATTACGTGATTTTTTTTAAACAGTTGTGGTTCAAGCCGAAACCCTACAATCAAGGCTGCCTTTTGGCGTGAGCGGGTTTAACCCAGGGCCAGGGTGCCAATCTGTATGGAGCTGTATGCATTAAAGCCCTGCAGACAGCAACACCCCTCTTACATGGTTCCAGTGATTCCAATTAAATAGCTTTAATTTTTCTTTCCGTAGGTGCCGTTTTACGCTTCATTACCCCCCTCTCATCAGCCCTCACCGCCCCCCCTCCCCCCGCTGCAACGCACCAAATCGATTTGCACCTACTACAGCTTGTTTTACAAGGGCCAGAATGTCCTTTAATTTTACTAGTGCCTCCCGTGTCCTCCTTTCAAACAATAAATTGTAGAGTCGCGTTCTAGTGCTCACGCTACGTCATCACGTAGCGTGAGCGGCGGCCATCTTGGATCGTGCTAGAAGCGCGCAATTCGAGAGTCAGAGCCCGGGCAGAGAGGCTGCAAGCTCGGCGCTCTCTGTGCAGTGTAATAGTTTATAATAAATAGTGATACCTGCATACTCCACAGTGTCCTGTCGTCCTTGCAGAGATAGAAAACATTACATAAATATGCTTTGATTTAACTAGTGGCGTGCACAGTATTTACATGAGCCCATTTGCGCACAGCAGCTACCTTCAGTTGCACGTTTGTCTTTGTTCTGTGAATCATTAAGTCTTTTAAAAGATGACGTGATTCTCTGCTGGAGTGTGAACACACTGGGAGGCCTTTGAGGACGGCCCAGAGAGCGTTAATAAATGTCTGGGTCCTTGCACCGCTACAGGAGGGTGTCTTAAACCTTGTTTTAAAACTTCTTTTGCTGCGATTCTGCGCCAGGGAAGGCTCAGTGACTCAGCCTCCTGCTGTCAAGTTTCTGTTTTACTTTCTTCTGGAGTTGTTTGCACGGATTTGTCTTCAGACTGTTGGTTCTATAACAGTAACTAGGAGGCATCCTTCTAAACCGGTCTGAGGTGGAAGCAAATGTGTTTCCTGGCACATCGCGTTATGTCTCTTTGCTCCAGTTTAAATATGTCGCCTGGCTTGGGAGATTACAGAAAAAAGCTAACCGTCTTGCACTAATCAGAGCTATATAACAATAAAAAAAATTCTGTTGTGTCTATGCCTTTGAGAATGTTGCATTGTGTGCACTTTTTGTTTGCCCTTTCTTGTTATTTTGAGACATGGAGAGATTACACTGTTTGCCCAGAATCACAAGATGTTGAGCGGAGCCGACAGCCGAACATGCTGTCCCAGTTACAAAGTCATATTTACAACAAGGGGTGGTGAGGGACAGAGTCTCTGAATTAAGCAGAAAGCTCTCACCCAGTCAAGAGATCAGGGCTAGATCCAACACCGTTTTTTAGCTCACTGCACCATCCCAGTTTCAGAACCTGGCTGTATGCAAATTAGTCTGTTCCTGTCCCAGTGCATGATGGGAACAGGGCAAACCAAACTACAAAAGCCAATTCTTACACTGGGAAGGAAACAAGCTCCCGGGGACCGGTTTCTGGCATTACAGCCGTCTTCGGCCCGGTTTGCTTGAATCCTGATGGTGCAATGAGCAAGGGTCAGAAACCGGTCCCCGGTAGCTTGTCTCCTTTCTGGTGAAGAATTGGCTTGGTAGTTTAGTCTGCCCTGTTCCCATGATGCACTGGGCCAGGGACAGACTGATATGCATATAGCCAGGTTCTGAGCTGGGATGGTGCAGTGGGATAAATAACGGTGATGGATCAAGCCCTGATCTTTGGACTGGGTAAGAGTGGTCTGCTTAATTCAGACACTCTGTTCATCACCACCCCCTTTTCTGAATCGTTTTTGGCCACTATAGGTGTGGCAGGGTATACTCAGACATGAGTCCCTTTCTCACTGCACCATCAGGATTCAAGCAAGCCGGGCCGAAGATGGCTGAAATGCCAGAAACCGGTCCCCGGTAGCTTGTCTCCTTTCTGGTGAAGAATTGGCTTGGTAATTTAGTCTGCCCTGTTCCCATGATGCACTGGGCCAGGGACAGACTGATTTGCATATAGCCAGGTTCTGAGCTGGGATGGTGCAGTGGGATAAATAACGGTGATGGATCAAGCCCTGATCTTTGGACTGGGTAAGAGTGGTCTGCTTAATTCAGACACTCTGTTCATCACCACCCCCTTTTCTGAACCAGTTACAAAGTCGGCAGCTCTGCTAGTTAGGCCATACTCCCTCGTTCAGTTGCTCCTCCTTTTATCTGTCTAGAATGGACATAAGAGCGCTTTACATCAGCCCCAGACTACATGAAGGCATTTTTTATTTTGCAACATGGAGAGATTACGCAGTTTGCCCAGAATCACAAGATGTTGAGCAGAGCCGACAGTTGAACATGCTGTCCCATTTACAAAGTCGGCCGCTCTGCTCGTTAGGCCATACTGCCTTTGTATCAGTTTTCAGACGACTTCAAAACATATCTGAATTTGTCTTCACTTTTTTGCCCCCAGAGGCTGTCCCTCCGCCACCCCGCCCCTTCACTCCCCACGCTCCTGTGCTGTGTTTGCGGCAACCTAAAGCAGATTTCTCTGGAGATCTGTCGGATGACTGTCCTTTGGCCAGTCTTAGATGATAAAACTATTGCAACTTGTGCATTCTTTTTTTTTTACGGTTTACGGTTGACATGCGTTTTTTCCACATCTCGAAGTTCCCTCGTTGTTTTCTGAATATTACTTAAATGTTATACGTTTTTAATCAAACTAGCCTTTCAAAATTCCCATGTATGGGCATTTTCTTGCCTTACTTGCAGGACAAAATATACAGAAACGTGCAAGAAACTGGTATGAAGTTAAAGGCCTGGCGTCTTCTAATCTGGTGTTCTAAAGTGTACATCGCCTAGGTATAACACTATGTGCTGCCCTGTGTTCTCATGGCAGCACAAACCTTGGTTTATAAACAGGCGGTCACAGGAAGAAACAAGCACTGGCGTTGCCAATAGGTCTCGCATTAGGAAAGTTTGACCTATTGGTATTGTAAATGACAAATTTAGTATTTATGTGTTGGTTTTGAAAATAGTAAAATTAATAGCTTTGTCATTTACAATGCCAATAGTTTTAACTTTTGCAAATGTGACACCTATAGCATTTGTATTGCAATATGTGTCGTATTTACGTGACTTAGATGTATTGATATTACAAATAACAATGGCTTTTAATTTTTTTAATAATTAATACTTAAATAAAAGTTATTGTAATTTATAATGGCAATAGCTTAAAATTTTGTAAATATCTTTTGTGAATTAGGTGCCATGCTTACCAGTAAAAGGCTGGCTCTAAGGGAGTCTGGTTTCGGTAAGAATGTCAACAGGCACCAAAGGCACGCAGCTGCCAAAGATAAAGTGCGGCGGCAGTTGTGCCAATTTTAATTTAAAAAATAAAAGCATGGTCGCCATAATTGCATGCAGCTGAAGCCCCTGAACATAACATACAGCGCAGGGTGTAACGCGCTGGCAAAAAAAAAAAGCAATTCCACTCGCACATAATAAAACAATGGTACGATCACCATTATTAAAGGTGAAGCCCAAAAAACATAAGATAAAGCGCAGCATGTATCGCGCCAGATAATATAACAAAGAGCCACGCGGTCACCCTGGCTCTGCACACTCCCAGGTCTCCTGTGAGGATGAGGCGTAAGAGCCCTCCAGCACTAGACGGCAGCATGAGGCAGGACTCTTGGGGGGGAGGGTAGTCACGAGCTACGGGAAGGCAACATCACAAGGGGGCGGGGTTGTAACCGTGCAGGAGACTGCCGAGCTTAATTAGCTTTCAAGATAGTCATTAATATGTTGTTAATTTGAAGGGAGGGGCGGAGGCGTAAGAACCGCTGTGCAACACAAGAGGATCCGGAATGCGGGCTTGTAGTTATCCAAATCAAAATAAAACAGTGAAATACTTCTAATACTGTGTGCAAAAGCACCACTTTGAACAGTTAAATTATAGTGGCCTCACTGCTTGCAGTCAATAAGTGTAATACATGGGCAAGTTTTATTTAGAAAATGCAGTCGGAGAGAGAAGGAAAGCTGTGTGTGTCAAATGTGGCATGCAAGGTAGTACACACATGATTACATTTCTGAAAACACCTATGTGTGCTGATAAAATACAAATCTTAATCTTTATTTGTAAGCCAACTTGCTCTCACCGGAACATGCTAAACTTGCTTTTTTGAATAAAATGCAGTCTTGTCCGATAAATTACACAACATTCAAAGACACGAGACAATATGTTTTGGAGGTAGTGTGCAGCAACAAACAAAAGGCAGGGGCAAGATCTCTAGGTCCCTAATGTGCCAATGCAATTTTATTCCTAACACAATAGAATGCGCTGAATGAGTTTGATTTTGAAAAGGCTTTTGGGGAGATAGCTGAATGTGTTTTATTTATTTATAAATAACTTTGCCCAGAGCAGTAAGGCTTAATTACGAGGTAATATGTTAAGTACATCGCTCTCAACCTGTCAAAGTTGCGACAGTTCCCCGAACAGTGAAATGCTTAGCCAACTCAAATGTAAAATGAAGATGCTACGGCCGGCGCCAGCAACATTCAGGAAGTTGTTTATTTAGTGAAGCCAGGATCTCAAGCGAGGGTCGCCCGAGTGCTGTGAGGAACGCATACATTCCGCATGTGATGGGGCAGAGAAAGGCATGAAAAAGATGCATAAATATGCTGAGGGCGGTGGAGAGGAGGTGGAAAAGAGGAAACAGTTAGAAGGGGAAATAAACAAGCGTTAAGAGCGGCCGGGAAACTGAAAGTACGGTCGGCCACCGGCCAGCCATGAATAATTAGGGGAGGAGAAGCCGCACAGCACACGCTGGGAGAAGCCCTTTGATGTGCTGTGTGGCCGTGAAAAAATGCAATTAGGAGGAGGAAGGGAGGCTGATGCGCGTGCTTGTTTGGTCACGTGATTCACGTGAACTCAAAGAAAACCGCACAAACTAAACCTTTGGTTTCACGAGTATTTTGAGCACTTGAATTCTCGCTCCGCTCAATGCGCTTGCGCGCATTGATAGGTCGCGGGACCTAAAAAATACTACTGTCTAGGTGCTCCTAGCTCCTTTTAATAGAAGTGAATCTCACCCAACCCTGGTGTCCGGTGTACCTGCTAAAATATTTTCTCTTTAACTGCCTGGCAGGTTCATGTGGACGAAGCAGAACTCTGGGATACATGTTATGAAAAATGCATAGTAATATTCTGTTCTTTCAAGTAGGAGGGCGGAGTCTCCATTTTAACTTGACTCCAAGGCAACCCCAGCACGGAATTAACACAACCACACACACACACACAACCACACACACAACCATACACACAACCACACACACAACCACACACACAACCAACCACACACACAACCACACACACAAAAACACACAACCACACCATCAGTGCACACTTTCACCAGGCACAGAAACCATCAGTCGTCAGGGCACGCTTTCCCCGGGCACAAACACCACCAGCCGTCAGTGCACGCTTCCACCAGGCACACCCAACCAGACGTCAGTGCACGCTTTCACCAGGCACACACACAAAACCAGCCGTCAGTGCACGCTTTCACCAGGCACACACACACCACCAGCCGGCAGTGCACACTTCCACCAGGCACACACACCACCAGCCGGCAGTGCACACTTCCACCAGGCACACACATCACCAGCAGGCAGTGCACACTTCCACCAGGCACACACACCACCAGCCATCAGTACACAATCTCTACAGGCACACACACCACCAGCCATCAGTGCACACATCAATTGTTAACGCATCCACAAATAACTAATGTAGCAATCGCAGTATGGCGCACTTTACTTTTAAACAAATTCATCTAAAGCGCAGCATACCACCATTGCTACAAAAATAAATACACATTTTTTTGGCCTACAATTTATAGACTTTTGTTACAATTGGTGTTGCAATATTTAGCAATGCCAATAGCTCAAACTTAATTAATGCGAGACCTATTGCATTGCAAATGCTTGTTTTCAAATGTTGGCAACTATGCCCCCCATATGAAACGACGGTGACCTTACCTGAATCACTGAACACCAGCAAACAGGCCCCCACAAGGAATGGGTGGAAGGAGCCCATCGGGCACCCGCCCTGGGACTCAGGCCCCCATTACTGGGAGAGGGAGTGGCTTAACGCTAGAGAGGCCGACCTTGAAACTGGGGAACCAGGTTGGAGTCTGGCGGAAGGCTCAAGCATCCTGTGATTCAGGGCAAATCACTTAATCTCCCCCAGCTTAAAAAAATAAAAAATGAATGTGTCCGTCTGTAATGCAACTGGTGCTAATGTAAAGTGCTTTGCTACTTTTGGGTCGAGTTTGCGCTATATAAAAATGTACTTTATAATGGGGGAGGGAACAAGGAAGCTGGACCCAGGAGCTCCCAGACTACGGCCCCATGGCGTGACCCCTTCCTTATTTAAAAATACGAACAGTGGCAAGTAACTAATCCATTGCAAGCCACATAGCAGCTGATACTCTTCGGTTGACTGGACAGCATCAAAGGTGTTGAATATTAAGACTCGCCTCCACCTGGTGTTTGTACTAAAACCCCCCTTCACTTCGAATTAGACATTCCTAGCTCAACCGGGCTTCACTACAGGCCCGTAACTCTGCCCCCTCTACATAGTAGTGTAACAGTCGAGGATACCAGTGTAGCTTTAGGGTGACTTCTAAAAGCATGTCGCGTGCTACTTTGGTGTGCCCATTCCCCCATTCGGTGGTCTCCTTCTGAGCACCCATTATCCTCTTGTGCACGGTCCCATGACCATCCTTCTACTACAGTGTGCCTGCTTTTCATCTGGGGTGAATGTGTGTCCGATCTAGGTTCGATTTTTTCTATATAATTGCCCCATTCGGATTAGCGCGTGCCCCTACCCACTTGACCAAAAGGAATAGACAACATGTTGTTCTCGACTTGGGCCCATTTGCATAGGTTCATCACCCAGTCTGTCAGTGTCGGTGCCATGCTGGCTTCCATGACATTGCAATGCACCGTTTAGTAAGCATTAATGTCATGCCATCTAATAGAGACACATGTTTATTTTTTTTTTTGAGTCCGTCATTAGCCCCAACAGACACAGCAAGACCTCTCTAGCATCAGTTGGTCCATGAGCTCTGATATGTATTGGAGTATTGCGTTCTAGAATCCCTCTATAGCTGTACAGGGCCATATCATGTGCTGGAAATCAGCAGCTTCCTCTGCCCACCTGGGGCACGCTGTTTCTGCTTCTGGAGACATGCAGACTATCTTTTGAGGAGTTACATAAGTGTGATGGAGGTAGTTAAACTGGACATACCTCTTTCTGGCATTTCTAGAGAACCCTTTAACTGCAGCTAAGCATTTCTCCCTTTGTTGGCCCAATAAGGCATTGTCCAACACTCGTTCTCACCACTTCTTGAGATGTCCCAGTTGATGTGCATTGTTATGCAGCAGCGCTATATAGAGTGCTCTGATAGTGTGCCTTCCAAAACCCTGTGTCAATAGTATTTGAAGTGGTTTGAGGTCGCCGGTTCCGTGGCGGCCACTCCCCACAGCTCACGGAGCAGGTTGCTCATTGCCACATGGAGTAAAAAAGTACCTGATACCAGATTATTTATTGGTCTCTTGCAGAAGATGGAAGGGTTTCAAGGTCCCTTCCGAAAAGAGATCCCCCCATACTTTGATGTTCACCTTCGTCCGAGGAGTATATCATGTAATTCAGCAAGTGCTGCTGTCTCCGTAATGGTCTAAAGGGGCAACTCCAGGGCATACATTGGCTTTCCGGGCGAACCCTTCATTTATTTCCTCCAGTACCAATGAGCTGTCTTGAACAGCAGGTTAGTAATTGTTCATATCTCGTCTACTCCCCAGGGTCCCAACAGCAGCTGTAAGCTGTCCAGGTGTTCCTGTATAATATGGGTCTCTGGGTTTCCAGGTCCCATCAGCCATGTTGTTGGCCACTACAATTGCTCTGCTGTGTAATATAATTGACAGTCGAGAGAAGATAGGCCCTCTTCCTCTCAGGGGAGATAAAGGTCATTTACCGGCACCCCGCACCTCACTTTAGCACATTTTACAAATGATATTAAGGATAAGAGCTCACTGAAAAAGGGACGTTTCAGTATGAGTGGGAGTGCTGCGAACAAGTTAATAACCTAGGGAGTTTCAATATTTTAGGGATTGTTATGGACCCACAGTGGATATCAGTAAAGCGCACCAGAATGGGAGGGTGTTCCAGATCGAAATGAGAGTTTTTCCTAAGTTACCATTGAACATATCTTTTTCAGAATGGTAGTTGTGCACACTTGAGTATTTAACTGTGTCCTTCACTAAATGCAGTACTGTGTTCAGTCAAGGCTAATGTCCATCTGTTTCCCTGACAGTCACCAGGAACTGGAAAAGTCTTTACCAGTTCACTTTAAGGCCCCGGCAAAGTTCTCTAGTACTGCCATCACTGGGGTGATGCTTCATTCAGTGGCCATTCCTGACCCTACTACAACTTAACTAGGTTTGTTGTCCCACCAAAGGTGCAAAGGGGCAATATGGGTAAGCCACAGGCGACACCAACCCCACAACAAAGCAAAATAGACAGATTCACTAGATCTACAGCAGGACAACAACTCAATGAAGATAGCACATGCCCCACTGAGCCCGCAAAGACACATATCACCCCAAAGCAGATCATTCAAGCTATATGCAACACCAGAGCAAATAGGGAGACATAGATCGGTGAAGTAGGTGTCATTGTGGGCCTACTGCAGCAGAGCTAGAGAAAGATGGAAGACTGGGTCACAGAGGCAGAAACCAGAATCCCAACAACTGAAGATTCAGTAAAGACGTTATTTACAGATGTTATTCTACGGAAGGGGGTAGTAGGCCACCTAGAATTCAGAATCAAGGGCAGATCAAGAAGGAACAATCTCTGATTTGTGGGTTTTGCTGAGGGTGTTGAGGGGCCAACCCCAGAACACTTCTTGAGTACCTGGATGACATCCTAGGTCCTGGTTCAGACACTCTGCCTGCTTTGTGATCGAGAGGGCACATTGATTAGTGTAAAAAGGCCTCCTCCCAACCCCATCCTTCCTCTCCATCCCACCCCGAGTCCCATAACTGCTCCATTATTAAACGACGGCAACAGACACAGTGCTGCGACATTCCTGGCTCAAATCTGACCTGACCATTGATACCTTGCATGTTAGTATGCACTCAGACTATACACTACAAGTTCAACAGATGAGACAATCTCTTTTAGCTGTCAAGCAGTAAAGCAAAAGTGAAAATCAATGCACTTAACGTACATGCTAGTCTTCCAGACAAACATGAAGATTATCCACAATGGTAAAATGCACTTTTTTGAAACACCACTTCATATTTGGAACTGGCTGGAGATATGGCGAGTTGGTAGATGATCGCTTTCAATCCCCAACAAACCCGACCAGAAGGGGAGAGGACGAGGCTCCCATCCCTCCCTGGTACGCCCCCACTCACTTTATATAATATAGCTCCTGGTGAGTGATGTATTGCACTGCTAGAACATTACATTCCTCTCACACACACAGGTCTTCATCTAGAACTGACTATATCTTTCTACCCGCTTCAGACATTAGATACCTTAGCGCAACTTGAATCTTGCCCCGCTCTCTGACTGACAATGCACCAGTACTGCTCACCATTAAGAAAACTGTACAATGACAACACAGACTAAGGAGACTGAGAGCCTGGTGGCTCCAAGAAGATGACTTTGAGGAACATCCTAGACAAACAGATAGTAAACTACCTCAAATTAAACATGGGAACTCTTAAGTCTACCTCCATAATATGGGAGTTATTTAAAACAAACCGCTTTACAGGGACAGATTGCCTCATATCAGACTGAAGCCAATATAAGTAGGTACAAAGATATCGGTTATCTAGAGGACAGTATTAACTAGAGGAGGAGTTGATGGATCACCCTGATAAAGTGGTACTGCGCGGTCTAGCATAGTTAAAAGTCTTGTTAAGGCTGACCCTATTTGAACAGCAACTCTGGCACACACAGCAATGCAGCATCAGGTATAGAAACTAGGGGATAAGACTGGCAAGCACTTTTGTTGGCTGGCCAATAGAGACATAGAGCTCAGACTTCTTAACTTCTTAAATTCTTAACTTTGCGGAACAACCCTTAGAGATACCCACCACCATATAGAACATGAATTTGCTTGCTATTACAGATCCCACCATGGCTGATCGACATAATCCAATTGTAGAGGACTTGATAGTATCCAGACTTTTTGAAGAAGCTGTCATTAGCTTGATACCCCCCACCCCTTCTGTATGGAGGAGATATCAGAGGCGCACACTTTGCTTTCCCCGAGGAAGACCCTCTGTTCCAATGGTTTTCCAGTTGACGTTTTCAAAATTAAAAAAATATTCATCACACTTAACTTCTCCACTTTTAGCTATACATTGGGAGGTTTGCAAGCTCGGAATCCTGCCCTATTACCTTAGAGGTGTGGTCATAACTGTGATCACGAAATGTCAAAAGCCCCTGCAGGAATGTGGGACGCATCGGCCAATCTCCTTAATTAATTTTGAAGCGAAAATATTGGCAAAAATCTGGTTGGGGTGAAACCTGACTTGATAAATGAAGACCAAAATACCTTCATGCCAGAGTGAAGCAAACATTCCTGTGTTAGACGATTGTACAGTACCTCGTGTGCTCTGAGGACTCTGGAGAGCGCAGGGCCCTGATTTTGATCAAATTTGAAAAGGCTTTCGATTCAGTGCAGTTGCCTTTAATGAAGTGTCTACTTGAACGCATGAATATTGGTCCTCTCTTTCGTAGATATATACAAGTTTTATACAAGGAACCATGGGCACAAGTTAGGGTGAATAGTATTTAGGTCTCGCCCTTCGCTATTGAACGAGGCACAAGGCAAGGTTGCCCTCTGTCAGTCCTCCTATTTGCCCTCACCATTAAACCACAATACCACACTTCAGATGGGAAACATTGAGGGAGGACATAATATTGTTATATGCCAACAATATCTTATTCTACGTCTACGACCCAGAGAATTCCATGCCCAGATTAATGTAAATGTTGAGAATCTAATGCGGAGCTTCTGGATTATTACCACAATTGCACTAATTCTACCTATGAGATGGAGCCTGGCAATTATGATAGCATCAGTATGCAGAACAACATTAAAAGGGTCACGAAACATATTAAATACGTGGGCATGTATATTACCTCTAATAGAGCGTGTGGGAGTTAAATATTGCACCTCTGCTTTCTTAAGTTAAACATAATATGGAGACGTGGCACTCCTTTTACCTCAATATTGCAGGAAGAAGCACACTGTTTAAAATGATCACTCTGCCCCCCAAAATTATTCTTATGCAATCTCACTGTCCAACCTCTCCCTGCCATCAGCACTTACCGGGTTTTTGTGGGTAGGGAAACATTCATGCATTGCATTTCAGAAGTGTACTATCACTTTACAATGATGGTCTAGTGATGGTGGCCATCCACATTTATTATTGGGTTAGCAATACTGTCCCTAATACCAACTGGCTTCACGCAGACCGCAATGACCCCGTGCATTACCTTAGAGTTGGATCATTTAAGATACAGTGTGATTAACCTTCTCTATGCCATAATTCAACAATGCAAACTTCCCCTTCCATTGTAACGTTGCTGAAGTGCTGGCATCAAGCAATATGTTGCATTAAGTGGGTGGGAGCCTTACCGGCAGAGATCCCATTGGGGCTTAAACATATTATATTATATGACTAAAAGATTTCCGTTCTTGGGATTATAATGGCATTTCCACATTAGGTGACATCTGAACCAGTGACCATATGCAGCCATTTTTATACTTAGCAAAGACTTACAACATGCATAATTCACAGTTCTACCTGTATGTTCAACTGTGGTATGCTCTTGATGTACACAAGAGAGATATAGACACCCTCTCAGTGTTTATCCCCGTGGAGGCGAAAATTACACTAGCAGCACTTGAAGGGAAGGGTATCTCCAAACTGTATCGTACATTAGTGACTATCAAACCAGATCCCCTACTAAAATTGCGGGACATATGGGTGAAAGATTTCGGTCCCTTAGATGAAGAAGAATGGGCGGAGGTGAAGATGACTCCTAAAGTTCTAGCAGTATGTATGAGAATTAGACTTATTCAATTGAAATACCTATACAGAAGTCACGGCAGCCCAACTAGAATGAATAAAATGAGTTGGTTATCAATTACCACATGGTTTGGAAGTGTCGCATTAGCCAACAATATTATTTCTGTATACACTCAGCTTAGTCCCGAGTTGGGCCACTTTTGTCCTGAATTACCCAGGACAGGGTAAAGAGGTTCTCCCAGTTCTCTTTACCCTGTCTTGCATCACTAACAATCACCAACCATGAAGCACTCTAGAACTTTCCTTTGTTTGATGACATCTATTCAGTTTTTATATGTATTGTGACATGATTCACTGGACAACCCCTTTAAATAGCCGCAAATGCTTTGTTGATGGTTTCCGGGGCCACATCATAAACAAAATCACTGATGAAGTAAGTGATGACATCACAAGGGCATCATTGATACCCTCACCAGTGTCATCAATGATCTCTTCAATGACATAATTTAATAAGAATTCTTTGAATCACTCAAGATGCCATACGCGTGATGCTATGTTATTACGATTTACAAAGTGCGGAGTCTGTCTTTAGTGTGGGCTTGTAGTACGTATGCCATCCCTTGGGAGTCTACAAATGCTATCACTGACTGAACACACTTTCTAATACAAAGTGGCGCTGGGCTGTCAGTCCGATGACCATCTAAGGAAGAGATTCAGTAGAGACAAGACAGCCTGGTACTAGTGGTGTTTTATCCTATAAGCACTTTTGTTCCAGACAGATGAGGCGAAGGGTGGGCGTGTGGTGTCGTTAGCGAGCACCATGAAGTTCTACTTTCTAAATACACCAGAGTAGGAGAGCTGAGCGCAGAGGTCACTCTGTGTCCGTTCCTGTTAGTACAAACGCAATTGATGCCGCAGCGTGGTGAGGTCCCAGCGGCCCATTCAGTCCAGCACTGCATTAAGCAAAGAGACAGGAGATGAAGGTGATAAAGTGGTGTATGCTTCTAGCGAATATGCAACACTTGTGTAAAGTCAAGGAGGAGTATCCTCATGTTCTGGGTTCCCTCAAGGTCACTTTAAAGCGTTAAGGTCACCACATAACTTTTAGGATCCTACAAGGCGTACAAAGGGCAGGTACAGTGCTTAATTCGAGCCGGTGGTTGTAGGTGAGGCCACAGCCACTCATTTTTGGGGGACTAGCATTTATTTTTTCTCAAAAGACTCTGATTCAGACCAAGAGTGAGAAAAATACACAAAAGAGGGAAAGAAGGAGTTAGTAAAAGCATAAAATCAGTGTCAAAGAGAGAAAGCTGGTATGAAAAAGAACCTGCAAGAGTGAGAACAGGAGTAAGGGAGTGTCTGGTGGTGAATAAAAGAGGCATTAAGTGGAATCAAGACTAAGCAGCCTTGGTATTTGGCAATCCAACCTTCTATGATGCCAGCTATGGGCTTCTGAGAAAAACTTTGAACCCTAGTACTTATTCTATTACACCTTAAGTGCTGGTCTGATATAACATACTTAATGTGTAAAGCCCAAATATGGCAATGCAATACTGTTTAATGATACATACTGTTTACTTCGGTATCTAGGAATCTCAATCATGGTTTAGAATTTGTCATAAATGAGGTCATCAACTGTTGAAATGGTATGTTATGCTCTCTAGCTACTTGAAAGTGCCACGTCACTGGGTCGTTTTTTTATTTCACTGACCCAAACACAAGGAGGTCCACCTGGCAGTGCCACAGTGCACAAAAGGCCAGACCAACACTTGTCGTCACTCATGCTCAAAGGCAAGAACCCCCCACCAATGACCTGGTCAAGATGGTATACTATATGGGAAGAGGCAGACACCTTATTAGATGGCTCTACACAGGCATCAGTTCGCATACCAAAGCCAATCTAGACACACTGAGAATTGCATGGGCGGGAGACATAAATAGGGACCTAACAGATCAGGAATGGGTGAAGATACTGGAACACCCAAGGAAGACATCGAGGAACACGAAATTCAAATTTATACAGATAGACTATGGTATTACACTGAGCTTACCTCACACCACGTAAGCTAGATAGAATGTTCCTCCAAACACAACATTATTGCCCGAGATGCTTTCTGGAAAGTGCAGACCTACTTCACATGTTACGAACCTGCCCAAAAGTGAGGGGATATTGGGACACCGTCCGGCACAGAACAGGAGAAGCGGTAAACTGGGAAGTGGAAAACGCAGTGGAGGAGTGCATTTTAAGGTTGCACAAGCAAACATCCAAGTATAAAGGGCAATACAGTTTTATAGATCTAGCACTCATATTAGCTATACGAGTATGAGCTATATGAGACGGAAGTCGTGGAAACCCCCGGATGTACTGACCTGGCACACGGAATTACTGTGCTGGGGCACTGCGTAGAGAAGAACTCAAGGACTTAAGGAAAATACCAATACCATTGGATGGAATGGGATGGGATGCTAGAAGTCATAAAGACAATGGATGATGTTTAGGGACTGATGAGAGTTGTGCAACTGAATGCGTGGAGAGGTAACCATATCCAGTAAACGACGCAGCAACAGGGAGATTATGGATATGCGCACATGTATATGTCACGAGGCTAAATTGAATAATACACATGGGGATGGGAGGAGGGAGGTGGGAACAGTTTGTTGAAATATTATGTTGGAATAAGACCGTCAGCAGTGATCAATATTTTGACGATAATATGTGAGCTATTAAAATTGTTACATAGCCTTCGTATGTACAATCGTACTGCAGCAAAGCCATGCAGTAGGCATGTGTGTACTTATTGTGACATTTAAGACGATACATGATATATAACGTGATGGTTTGATATGAACATTGAAAAAGCCAATAAAATAGGTTTAAAAAAAAAATCACTCATGCTATGAACGAGGGTGTACTGTGATGTAGCCTTAAGGGAACAGGTTATGATGAACAAAAAGAAACCATAAAATACATCTGTTAATAATTGTGACAATTACAGGATCTTATGCAGACTCATGAGTAAAAGCTAAAATGGGTGCAAACACCATTTGCACCTGCCGAATCCCTGCTGATGCTGATGTCCCTCTCTCTCTCTCTCTCTCTCTCTCTCTCTCTGTGTCTCTCTCTCTCTACCTCCCACCCCTGCCTCTCTTTCTACCCCCCTATGTAGGAAGTGGCAATTGCTTGTAAAATTGTGCGAGCATTAGTAGACCCAATAGCAGTGACCAGCCATGTTGGGTCTAGGCGTAACGTGGTGATTTTGGAACTATCTTTTTTAGTTCCCAGTTAAGCCCCAAAAACTATCTTGGGACAATGTGACAGTCATCATGAACTATACAAAATAACGTTCCACAATGGATGAATGTTAATTTCTATACCTCGTGAGGCTGCCACGTAGTGTCTACATACAATGTGATGGCTATTTCAGAATTATAGAAAATGCCATTCCAAGATGGTCTATCAGTACTGTTAGCCTTTCCTGTGCTGGGGCCATTTTAGACAAGAAAAGGGGACAAGGGATACCCTACTCACTTGGAACCAGGGTCATTAGTGTATAAACAGAAACAATGGTTCCTGTGGGCTAATATAATGATACTGGTAAATTATAGGCATAATCACAGGGTTAAGTTGATATCCAAAGGAGAGGCACACATATACAACACAATGTCTGGTAATCAAAATCGTTATTTATATGTATGAACGAAATGCAACAATTTTTACAAAATTATTTTAAAACATAAGGGTAAATGCATAAATGGTGAATAAGTGTCCCAGTGAAAAATGGAAACTGCAAGAATAGTGACATACTGTGACATAAACAAAAGGGTTTCCAAGATATGAAAGTAAAGTCGGCCATTAAGAAAAGATAAATGATAGGAGCAGCCTCCTTATACAATTATAGGGACTGTTGAATGGTTCGCTTTAAGGAATTGTCGACGTCGTTTCGACCCCTATAACAGTGAGGGGTCTCTTCAGGACCTATTGATATAGGGGCATCTGAATAAGGAAAGAACTGTCAGCGTGAAAGTGGTGCACCCCAGGGAGGTGGTAAGGTATAAAGGATTATTCACATGGGACCCGGCCGGGCACCCAGTCGGGGGAGCTGACTGGGAGGGGTTGCTGGCAGTAGTCTTCACGGTGGAATACAAGCATGTAGCACTACGTAGGAAAGCACAACGTGTGTTTTAAGGATAATTGTCTAAGTGTAGACAAATCGGTGCTTATCACGCTTCTAATAAACACTCCGACCTGGGGGAGAATTGTATTTATTGGTCTATGTACATCATACAGTATCGACCAAATGGGCGAGGTAAAACTCTCGGAAGCGCGATGCTGCACACGTGCGTCAGCTACGCATGAGTCCGTCTACCTAGCTACGCAGTTCTACCAACTACCATTTTACAAGCATGTACTGGACACTGGAGAAAACGAGTTCCCCAGCAACATGATGGCTTCACTGAAAATAGGGATATTTGGTATCAAACATCTCGAATTAATAAACCCATAAAACTGATGCCAGTTGGATTTATTAATATATGCACACAGAGGGCACCTTAGAGATGCCCCCTGAAACCTACCAGATACTGGTGTGGTGACTGGTTTTTGCCAGCCTGACAACAGAGCAGCCGCGGCCCGTCCATTGGGCTGAGGGGCCATGCGCCCTGCCTTTAGCCCCTCATAAACAGTGTCTGTCAGGCTGAACAAAGGTCAGCCTGAAAGACACTGTTCCTTTTCAGGTAAGGCAGTCTGGAGCCTGACATGCGCTAAATGTGCAGGCTCCTCACTGCCTGAGTTGAACTTTGCTGGGCTGAGGAAGTCACAGCTCCTCAGGGTGCAGCAAGGATCCCTGAGGCCCCCTACCCCCTGAGTAGCGTCACTGATTGCCTCGCACCTGGGCACTTCATTTTTAAGCCCTGAAGCACCCATGGTCAAGTGTCAATCAGTGACACTTCATCACAGAGTGGGGTGGGGTCAGCAGTCTCACTGACCCCATCCCACTCAGTGATGATGTTGGGACTAAGGTCAGCCAATGAGGGAAGGCAGCAGTCCCAAGCCTCCTGGGACCTCTGAGGCAGAGCAGCTGGTAGGAGTGTGTTTTTTTTATTTTTTAAATGAAATGTTTGTTGCATGCATGCTTGAATGTATGAATGTTAGTAATGAGTGTGGTGAATGGATATGTTTCTGTGTGTGTGTGCGCACGTGTGTGAATGCATGGCTGTGAGAATGTATGTGTGCGTTTGTATCCTATCCGCCCCCCCTCCCTCCTACAATTACCGTCCGCCACTGCACCAGAGACAAGGTTCTGACCCCCAAGGATGAGGGCCTTTGCTCCCAGAAACAAAGTGTGCTCTGGCAGAGGGTGTTTACACCCCTCTCCCACAGGATGGCTTGCAGATTAGCATTCAAAGGAAGGGGAGATTCAAAGATCCACCGCCTTTGGTATGCAAATCTGGCTTCCCTCACAGGAGAGGATGCCGCCCCCCTTTGCCCTGTGCCATTTGGCACCTGGACAGGTGGGAAAATTAGCTATGCAGGAGGAGGAGTCCTAAATTTCCCATGCATAAGTTTGTTTTGTGTACTCTTAAAAAGTGTTAAGCCTAATGGAAGTCATCAACATAAGCCTTCAATTTCGTGGTATTCCCCATTTTTTATGAATCACCCTTAAAGGTAGCAAAGCTCATAATTCAAAAAGTTTTCTTCCTGGTTCTTACTTCTTAAAGAGTCTCACCTGTAACCTTGTAGTGCGTGCTCTAATTAAGACAAACTTTAATTATACATGTGCCTTCTTCCTCATCGCTGGTAATCCAAACTGATGTGACAATATAAGGAGCAGAATACAATTGAGTGTACGTCACCAACCTCATAAACAATAGACCCACTCACATGGAGTGCAACTCAACAGCCTCATGAAAAGAGACGCCTCACATGGAGTGCAAATCACCGGCCTCATGAAAAGAGGCTCACTCACATGGAGCGCATGTCACAGGCCTCATGAAAAGAGACCCACACACATGGAGCATCAACACTAGCCTCATGAAAAGAGAACCCCTCATATGGAGCACACATCACTAGCCTCATGAAAAGAGACCCATTCACTTGAGCCTTTTACAGGTTTGCTTTGTAACTTTAAGATCCCTCATCCGGAGTGTTTTTCTAGAATTTCTAAGGTTTTTGTCCATAGCATATCCCCTCTTCTAGGGAGGTAAACCTGGGGAGAGGGGTTGGCCTAAAGGCTAGGGCGGTCGACCTCGAATCTGGAGAACTGGGTTCGAGTACTGGCAAAGACGCTGTACATTCTGTGATTCTGGGCAAATCACGTAATCTCCCTGTGCCTAACAAAAATGAATGTGTCCTCATGTAATGCAACATGTAAAGCGCTCTGATACCCGAGGTCAATTTTGCGATATACAAAACTCAGTAAAAAAATTTTAAAAAATAATATTGCCTTGAATTAAAAAAAATCCAAGAATACATCATTTTACCACCCTGCAAACATTTGCATGTGCTATATTTATTGTGGATTAGTATATGAAATAATGTAGGAAACCTCTATCGAAATAGGATAGCTTGCCTGATTATAGGACAACTGCACAATTTGCCTTAACCTTTTAACCCATGCACACATCATGATTGTTCCAGCAGGTGTTTTCCACCAACTTAGCGATGGTGTGATCATGAGAGGATTAGAGGACGAATTATTGGAATAGGTGCTCCTTGTTTGCCTTCTCTCATGAACATTGGAGCGCCCATTCTTGTTGCATTAACATCAATGATATAAACCTACTTTTCCAAAACGAACCTTTTATTGTAAAGTCTGTTTATAGAAATTAAAGCAGAAACAAAGGCCAATCAAATTGAGGACACATGTTACAGTAAGAAAAGCAGCAAAATAATTTCACATTCCATGTTACACACAAAACCGACCTTTTAATCCAACTGAGAGCTCACATTCCTTCTCACTATTAAACATTCTACACTTTTAGTGTCCCGCACCACAATCACACTGCACCTGAAGGAGCTCGACGGGCTCCCCATTCACAAATGAGCACAATTCAAACTCCTCATACACAGTTTAAGACATTGATAACACTGGCTCAGCATACCTCAACAATTGCATCTTTTTTCACACACCTTCCAGACACCTCCGCTCCTCTGGACTCCCCGATCTAGTGGTCGCAACTTCTCCTCCATCGTTCCTAAAGCATAGAATGACCTGCTACTACACATAAGAGCCTAATCCTCACTTGTTAAATTCTGCAAGAAACTGAAGACCTAGCTTTTCGCGTAGTCCCACTAGGCCACTAGGTGTTCCTAGACTCACACCTGCACAGCACCATGATACCCTCCCGGATGATGGTGCTCTTTACAAATCTGCCTAAAATAACAATATGTACGCAATTAAGGTAAGTACTCCTTTCGCCATAATTTTGTCATGAACAACAATAATCAAATTGTAGGTTAGTCTCTTAAAAAATTATCTCCGCACTGACTGAAGTGGGTGTTTCAGACATCTGTAGACCAGCCAAGACCCAGACAACATCCTATCAGATCCTTTAAATGACATTTAGTAATGTACTGCTCACAGACTTGCGGCTCAGGGCGCAGAGGTATGCTGTGCATCAAATGTGAAAGCTCTAGGAATCCAGGATAATACATCCTGAAGAAAAGTCTTAGTTATATCCTTACTGGTTCAATCTGGAAATTAAGGTTGAAGATAAATGTCAGCAGTACTAAAGAAATAATATAGCTGACAAGGTGAAGTTGGCAGGATATCTTTGTGAGGTGCGCATGCTAAAAAGCAAGTCAGAATATCAATGGAACTAAGTATTAATTACAAATTATTGAAAAAAATATACAAGTAAGTCTTGATTTCAATAATTAAGTCCACATACATGTACTTACTCTGTACATGTAAGAGGCTTTCTTAGTATAAGGTGATCACTTATGTAACTGTAGCACTATGCACTAATCCAGACAACCCTTATAGTGATTTTTTTTTTTGAAAACCTTTATTCAAAAAAGGAGATACATGCGCAGGCCCACAACCATCAAGGCCGGCTGCAAAAACAGTCAATAAAAACAGGGGAAACTTAGGCCAATCAGCAATCAGGGTATGTTAAAGTACACCAGACGTGGTTGTGGGGCTCGCAACACAGGATATGAGGTTTTCATTTTTAAATTTTAGAAAAAGAGTAGGGGCTGCAACAACAAGGACATCACACCTTACAGGAGAGAAACACAAAGGAGACGATTGGGACGTACCCCAATTACAGTCGGAGATAGGCTATGACTACAGCAACTATGCAATCTAGGCAGCCGCGGCGATAATACTGGACAATAGACAATATTACAATAAACAACATTTCTAAATATCACCCCAGAGAGCCCACCCCCCAAGAAGAGAGAAACAGAGGCTTGTTGAGAAGCCGGAAAAAGAAAAAAGGTGCAAGACCACGAGACAGCCAACCCTGCTAAAGAGGAAAGAACCCTCTCAAAGCCGGAAAAGAGCGATAGGGACCATAGAACAAAACAAACTAAAATAACAACCCCCCCGCACCCGCCACCCTGCACCCCTGTAATGGCTACGGCCTAACCCACTAACAGCGTGCCTGTCGCCCCGGAACTGCCCCACAGAAGGGAAAAATATAAGAAGTGGAGGAGGAGAAAAACAGACAAGCCCCCGGACACCTGGTACTCCCCGCCGGCGGTGACCCCCCCAAAGCACAGTCATCATCAAGCAAAGCAAACATTCGGCATTATCATGGGGAGGACAGTCACCAGGAAAAAAACGCTCCCATCCCACCCCCGGCCCAGTGAGGTACTCGGTGCAGTCCCGGCAAAAGTAAACTGAGCAACCCCAGGAAAATAGAAGTCAACCCTGCAAGCCTCACGAGGAGATCGATCGCCAAAGTCATAACAGTTGCAAACAAAGGGAGCGTCTCAGGTGGTCCAAAGCAGTGGCGAGGAGCAAGAAAAACTCAAAGTCAAAGTCAGCCCTGACCAGTGCGAATCCGTTCCGGAGCACATTCCGACCAAGTCACATCCGACCAGAGGTAGACAAAGCGTCCATGGCAGACCGAGGCATTGAAGGTGGAACAAAGCCCGGACACAAAATGGCGGCCTCCGTTATACAGACGGGCCGGAACGAAGAAAAATGGCAGTCCCCTTCGACAGGACCCCGAGACTCGGCAGTGAAGAACAGGACATCCAGCGACGATACACCATCGGATAGGAAACGTAAAGGGAAGACCAGGCACTGTAGCAGATGAAGGAGAAGTGAGGCCGACTCTCAAAGGAGCAAAGTCGGGCTGCCGCTCGGGCCCCTTAAAATGGCGGGTCAAATCGCTCGACTGGACCGCAAACTGCTGTTCAGGTGTTGCAGCGTCAGTGGCCGGTCGCGAGCAGACATCATCCAGTTTTGCCGCCAGGGAGACACATGCGACGGTGAATTGCGAGCGGAGCGCCCCAATCGCCGCCATTACGGAACTCAATGAATGTGCGCTATCCATCCCCTCCATCCTGGGGTCCAAAGGACGGAGGGGGACACAATCTCCAGCCCACATCGCCGGGCTCCGGGCACACATTTGGCGATCTCAACAACAGGGGCGCCCCGAACTGGCACACTCAACACAGACACCGGCCGTGGGTGCAGCCCGTCAGCCCCCGGACCGGGAAACGAGGGTCAGGCACACAACCCACAGCCACGGTGCAGGAGGATCGCAGCACGTCACAGTGTCTCTTCTCCGGCACCATCCATCAACGAGGTCACAAGTCGAAAGCGGAAAGAATTATTCAAACCTGGAAGACCGGCCACAATCGCGGTCCCACAGCCGATGTCGATCAGGTCCCTCTCGGATGTTTCAAAAATCGAGGTCCCGGCGGCAGCCCGGGAGTAGGCCGAAAATGGGACACGACATAACTCCGTCGCTGAATAAGGTAGGAAAACCGGGACAGCACCGTTGGCATCAGGCAACCTTCAGACATCCAGGCACAGGGCGTGGGTAGAGGATAAACAACAGGATAGACGGGCCGCCGGCGGAGGTCGGCAGAGCCGGGAGCTTATTCGACCATCTTGGTTCGCGGCGTAGCTCCTCCCCCCCCTTATAGTGATTTTAATGGTCTTAGACAACCTTAGAAAGCTCTCCAAGTGGTAGCTGTGGAGAGCAGCCTTCAAGCTTAGTCCAGAAGGAGTGTGAAGCAGCTTGTTTTACTAGTACTCATCATTTAGTATAGGTTAAGTTAAATTATCCACAGTGTAGTTATAAAAATATGTATTTATTATAAACACTCTCTAACACATTGGAATATTTCCTACCTGGAGATATAACCACAATACACCCCATACTTTTGCAATAGAACACATAAGTAGCACAAATACATAGTGGTCTCCAGGGGGTGACCAAACCTTATTCCAAGAAAGTGGAATGCGAACCACGATCTAAGTCAAGACTGGACCCAGAAGACGTAGAAGACCCGGGGACCCAGGGACCCAACCAGGGTAAGTAACCAGGAACCCCACGGAGGCCATGTGCAGAGTGAGAACACAACCACGTGCTCAATACAAGTCAGTGGGTAAGACGCAGATGCAGTTTTTAAGAAGAAGGACCCTTCCCGGAGGACACTGAAGAAACGCTGTGGAAGATGGAAGGTTGGAGATACACCCCACTCGTGGATACCCCGGGAACCAGCATACCTACAACAGGGAAGCCGAGTGCATATGTGTGAAGTGATGCTGGAAACCGTCTTAGACCACAATGGAGGACTTCAGTGAAGATGCCGCTGGCGAAGAAGGTGAAAGAGTCTGGTGGAACCCAAAGGTGGATTCAAGATGAGAGGTACCTGGCAGCAGAGAGGACTGCCACTCAGGAGTGACCAGGAGGCACCGCTGTCAGATGATGCTGGAGAGTTGACAGTGACCTTGGCGCTGCAGCTGTGCGGACCAGCTGACGCTCTGAAAAACCAGGAGCTATTCACGAACTGTTCCACGTTGGATGTTAAGAGCCAAGGTTCAGTGTCCACCAGGAACACCAACATGCTTTGGCAACGGCAACAAACGTAGTAGACGATAAAGGTGCAGTGTCGGGACCAGCAAGGTTCAAGTGACTCACCATGCGCAGGTAAGTCAGAGCAGGCTGCGAGCAAGCATGGAAGCCCATTGGAGCCAAAGAAGACCTTCAAGAGGACCCTCTGGCCAAAGGCAGAGGAGTCGCAAGAGGACCTCGAGCAGCTCACCAATGATGAAGGCCCATGGTGTAGAGGATGCGGTGAGGACGAAGATCTTGGTAGCAAGAGATGCTTGAGGCTGGAGCTTCTTGGAGCCCGAAGATCTCTGGTAAAGAGTATCAACAAGCCTTGGCAACAGCAAGTTGGTGCAGTGCACAGGGGTAATGCTCCAGTGGTTCTGACGAGGGATACTGGCTTCAAACTTGCTGTGAAGACAGTGCAGGCCTTGAGGGCACCTGTGTTGCTGTACCTTTAGGAGTTCTCAGAAGCTCAGGGATTGCAGACCAGTCAGTTTTGTTGCTGTGCCAGCAGGTGCAGGGAAGTGACTCCTTCACTTCAAGGGAGATTCCTTTGGGTGTCTTGGATGTCTACAGGCCTGTAGGAGAACCTGTATGGAGCACAGACAATGCAGAAGACTGACAGAACAATGAGAACTGGAGCTGCAGGAGTCTTCCAAGTTGCAGTCTTGTTTCCCAAGGCGAAGTCCAACGCAGTCCAAAGTGTCCAGACGGTTGAAGATGAAGTGGTTTCGGATCTGAATATTGTCCCACAACAGATTGAAGGAACAACCTACAGGTAAGCCCTTAAGTACCCTAAGGAAAGGGTTGGGAAGATTTAGGGGTCCCTCCCACAGGAGGGGCTGGACAGTGGGGAGGATACGCCCCTCTCATTTGTCCTGTTTCACGCCAGAGCGGGAGCCAAGGGCTCTCTGAACTGGTTCTAACTGTAGTATGCAAGGAGGGCACCAAATGTGCCCTTCAAAGCAGTCTAGTGGCGCTGGCAAGCACCCCACCAGGTCCCAATACACTAAGTCCGGCCTGGGAGGTGGTCACACCTCCCTGTGACAGGAAACCTATTGTCCTGCCTTACCCTGCTAAAGCTTGCCTTAGCAGCAGAAGGGCAGAATCGTTTCTCTGGTCGGCAGCAGCCACAGTTTGCTGGCCAGGGAGACTGGTACCGGGAGCACTGAGGGCCTCCTGGAGGGGGCCCACAGTGCTTGGAATTTTAACACGACAGGGTTCATTACAACGAGTTTAGAGATAGCCATCGTGTAATGATGCCGGGCCACTCTATGCATTGTAATGGCTGATGCACTTACAACCCGTAGAATGGACTCCGAGGATTGTAGGGGTGTCCTGCTCATGCAGGGGCACCCTCACACGTATAACCGAGCACCCTGCCTTCATGGTTGAAAGGCCTGCCTTAGGGGTGATTTATAGGTTTTAAGTGTAGTGACCACAGACATAAGGAAACTTATATCTGCCGTAAGTGGTGCTAGCACCAGCTTACACAGGCTTCAATGGCAGGCCTGTAGTAACCGTTTAAGTGTCTCTCATGGGTGGCATAATATATGCTGCTGCCCATGGGGAACCCCTAGTGTACCTCATCCCTGGGTACCTTAGTGCCATATTCTAGCCAATCTACGGTGTACCTAAGTACTCACCATGTCCAATTTAGGGAAGAAGCACAGAGACTGGGGTCCTGATTAGCAGTATCGCCCTCAGACTAGTGAGAAAAACATAATGACACCAGCAAAAAGTTGGGGTAACCATGAAAGCAGATCCTGCTTTCCTACAGTACATATATCTTCAAGGTACATAGATGTGGAATTAGGAATAGTAAATCTATTCTTCCCCATATGCACTTACCTTTGGCTATTTTGCCCCTCAATATTCCTTTCTTGATATTCTTGTATGTCTTCAGGCCGATATTCAGTGGTACGGCCTTTGTGAGATATTGACTTTTGGAACATGTTAAAGTGTCAATTTGGTGTCTGTCTGAACTATGGAGTTACCTGAAAATGTCTGCAAAAATAACACCTCCAATATACTTTTGTATGAAAGGCTTTTTTGTTAATGTTGTGTTTATTAAGCCTTTTTTTAAATTTTTATTTTTTTATTTTATTTTTGTACAGGGACATCAACATTGCATGTAAATAAGGTGTACTGCGTCAAACGTATCCATGAGTAGAAAAACATATACCCCTAGGATCAATACACAGCCTTCTGCTCACATCCCGGAGGCCGGGCGGCGTTAAGCTGAGGGTCATCATAGACTCACACAGTATTTGGACTCGCATCGTCAAACTTCCAGTGTTCAGATCACGTTTTCAAATAACAAGAAGAAAGGGAATGAAGAAAAGATAAAAATAATAAGAAAAAGAAAAGAAAAAAAAACAACAAACTAGAGGTGCCTACCCAATTATCCACGTCTCTTTATACTTGTGGTGTGTGATCTCTGAGAAGTTGTATAATACTCATCAAGCAAGTACCTATTCCGCAATCTCAAACGTGCAGCGAACACAAGCTGTAACCGCTCCAAGTAAAAGGCTTCTCAACCAGTCACCCCATCATCATCCAACACTCCAGCCCGTCCGCCTCATTACCAGGTCCTGGCGTCTCCTATAGTCAAGATTTAGTCCCCAAAGTTCTTGGGTATTGCTATTGGGAGGCAGAAGCTCACTCTAAGTCTCTGACTGCGTGCAACAATAAGTCAGGTCTCTAATCCACTGCGTTGCCTTGGGTAGGGGCCCCCTCATTAAGCACATGGCTAGCCTCCTCTTCGCCATTAGCATTCTCATGTCCACTATCCTACGCTGCGCTGTAGGTAGTACTTTGGAATAACCTAGCAGTGCGAGCGCCGGAGACGGGGCTATCTCCGCCTCAAGGATCCTACTTAGCACCTGGAACACCTCGCCCCAATAATGATGCACACCCGGACACTCCCATGCCAAGTGCATAAACCCAGCATCCTGCGCTTTGCAGCGGTCGCATGTCGCTCCCTCACGTAGCCCAAACATCTGAAGGAATGCCGAGCCCAGCCCTAGCCGCGTAAGTACCGCCCTCAGGAAAAGGCCATTCCACAGAGTCAAAGGCCTTCTCCATGTCTAAGAACACAGCCATAGCCCTCGAATCTGGTCTCGTGTGTTGAATGGCACCAAATACCGTACTTAAGTTGTATGTAACGTTTCTGCCTACCACAAACCCCGCTTCAGCAATCAGCTCCGGGGCCAACAAGGCCAACCTAGTTGCGAGTACCTTAGCATATATTTTGGTTTTCCCATTAAGGAGAGACAATGGCCTATAGGAGCTACACTCCTCTGGGGGCTTCGGCATTGCGACTAATAACGCTTCCCTCATCGTGCTCGGCATTTGCCCAGTTTCACACATGTCCGCGAACAAGGCAGACAAGTGCGGTAGCAGCAGCTCCAGAAATGCCTTATAAAAACTGACCGTTAAGCCATCTGCTCCAGGAGCACTACTCGCCCTCATCCCTCCCAGGGTGTCACAAATCTCATCAAACTCTATTGGTTGCATTAAAAATTCACGCTGCACGTTCATTAAGAACGGGAGTTTTATATGCTCCAGATAGTCTAGGATATCCTCCTCACTTCCTGTGGCGCGTGAAGCGTATAGCTCAGAGTAGTATTCCAAAAACCTTTGTGCTATCTCCTCCTCTTCAGTGAGTATAGTTCCCTCCTTTGACCTAACAGCTGTGATTGCTACTTTTCGCCGTTGCTGTTTAATCATATTAGCCAAGACCGTCCCCGGCCTATCCCGCTCCCCATATGCTCTAGCTGGCGCGTATTTACCCAAGTGCTTTACCTACGCTACTGCCTCTTCCTGAAACTCTGACAGTAGCCCTTTCATTTCCTCCTTGGAGTTGTCAGTGTCTCCTGCTAACAGTCGTTCCTGTGTTTATTAAGCCTTATAGCATTGCATATTGCAAATTTCAACAGCACAAATTAATGAAAACGTTCTAAAAACTCCTTGTTGAGAAATTCTTCCATTCACAAAAACATTTTCCACAACAACAGTGGTATCTGAGCACCCCTTTGCTAAATACTTTTCACTTTCTTCTACAGATCCCACCCTTAAGAGACCAATGGTGGATCATGGTTAAGGAAAATAAATTCAACCAACTCAATAAACAAAATAACCACCCCTCGTCACAATTAAAGCTAGATTCATAAAACAGACCGCTCAGCATGGCCTCTGTAAGCTATTTATTTCGTTTTTAGTAGTGAATGAATGAATGATGAATGATTACCCATTTCTATAGCGCATGGTTACCCTGAGGCATCCCAGCGCTTACGTGGTCCAGTCGGCACCAATGATTTTAGCAGAATAGGAAGGTTTTCAGCATCTTTCTGAACCTGAGATGGTTCTCCTCCATGCGAATAGCATCTGGAAGATTATTCCACAGCTTTGCGGCCTGTAGAGAGAAACGTCTGCCCCCGGTCCGTGATCTCCTAGTCTTGGGGATTGCCAGTAGATTCTTATTACTAGATCTCAGGGTTCTAGATGTTTGATAAGGAGTAAACAAGGGTGCTAGAATGTCTGCTCCGGAGTTATGCAGGGCTTTATGGGCAATAGTCATTGCTTTAAATTCAATTCTTTGTTGCACAGGCAACCAGTGTAGTTGCCTCAATGCTGGTTTGGCAGAGGTTCTGCGTGGGATATTTAGTAACAGTCGGGCAGCACAGTTTTGGATGGTCTGAAGGATCTTAATTGTCCCTTTAGGGGCACCCAGATAAACTGCGTTGGAGTAATCTAGTCGTGATAGTATCAGACTTTGTACTAGGATCCTTCTAGCTTCAAAGGGAAGTACTCCTAGGACCTTTCTGAGTGCTCTCATGAGGGCATAACCAGTCCCTGCTACCTTCCGGGCTTGGACCTGAAAGTTAAGGGCTGGATCCAGCCACACTCCCAGGCTTTTAATTTGCTCCTTGGGGGTTGGAGGCTGCCCCAGGGAATCCGGCCACCACATATCTACCGAGGTAGGTGGTTTGTGTCCCAGCATCATGACCTCTGTTTTAGCTCCATTAAGCTTCAAAAAGGAGTCGTTCATCCATTCCTGGACTTTGCTAAGACAGGAGGAGAGATTGCTATAAGTTGTCTCCTGCCCAGACAGGGAGATGATAAGCTGAGTGTCATCAGCATATGTTACCAGTTGTACTCCCCAGGGTTGCACCACCTCAGCCAGAGGTCTCATGTAAATATTAAATAGAGTCGGGCTGAGGGATGACCCCTGGGGAACACCACATTGGAGCTGTATTGGGGCAGAGGCTGTGTCATCCTCAAATACTGAGAAAGTCCGATTGGAAAGGAAGGAGCTAAGCCAGTTCAGGGCGGTCCCAGTGATACCCACATCCCTCAGTCTCTGGATGAGAATTGTGTGATTGACGGTATCAAAGGCCGCACTGAGGTCTAATAATAGTATGGCCGCACATTTCCCCTCGTCCAGAATCTTTCTGGTTTCCTCAATTACTGCCACAAGGGACGTTTCAGTACCCTGTTTACATCTAAACCCGGTCTGGGTGTAGTGCAGCAGATTATTGGCTTCAATGAAGGTAGATAGAAGAGAGTTGACATGTTTTTCAGCTATCTTGCTAACAGTTGGCAGCAAAGAGATAGGGCGATAGTTGGAACAATCGTCGGGGTTAAGATTGGGCTTTTTTAATAACGCCCTTACTCTTGCTTGTTTCCACCTTGGTGGGACTACCCCGGTGGTCAAGGACGTGTTGATCACGTCCTGTATTACTGGGGCCACTGTGTCTGAGACAAGCTTGAGGATGGTGGGTGGGGCTACATCACAAGGTGATCCAGATTTCAGATTGCCTAAAAGCAGTTGGGTCTTGTTGCCATCCAGGGGAGAGAATTCATTAAGTATAGGTAGGACTTGTACCAGGGGGGGGTTGGGCCTCATACAGTCATCTGGGGCAGTCACCTGAAAGGATGCGTAGATGTTTGCAACCTTTGTGGCAAAGAAAGTTGCCAAGTCTCTGCAGCGCGGGAGTGCCATAGTTGAGTCCATCACGGGGGTGGGGGGGGTAACCAAAGTTTTAAAAATTTTAAAGATTTCCCTGGAGGAATTGGCAGCTAGAGAGATTTTTTCCTGGTAATAGTTAGATTGGGTCGCTTTTATAGCCTGCTTGTAATTGCGTCGGGCTAGTCTGTAAATATTTTTACTCTCTTCACCATAGTCTTTCCTCCACTTTCTCTCCTTCTGTTTACATATCTGTTTAAGAGTTCTCAACTCAGGTGTGTACCAAGATTTTTTATTGGCCCCTTTCCGGTGGCTAAGTTCAGTTTTGGGCAAAGTCGCCTCAAGAGATTCCTCTAACCAGTGATCAAATCGCGCGTTTGCCTCTATAGGGTCATTGGTATAGTCAGGCTTATTTTTCCTAAGTTCAGATGTCCATTTGTCCACAGGCAATTTGGACCAGACCCTGCACATTTTTTTGAGACCTTGGTCTGTATGGGTTGCTTATGGTGGGTCAAAGAGAAGGACAGAAGAGTGTGGTCCGACCAAGGAACCACTAAGGAATTTTCGAACTTCAGCGCGTTCATATTAGTATAACAGTGATCAAGGGTATGACCTGCTATATGCGTGGGACCTAGAACAATTTGTTTGAGTTCAATCACTTCTAAGGCTGTTGACAGTTTTTGACAGGCATGAGTGTCTCCTTCGTCAAGATGTATATTGAAATCTCCTAACATAGTGAAATTAGGGGCATTGCAGGAGAGGTTGATGGCACAGCTCACAAGCTCTTCACAGAATTGGCCGAGGGGTCCGGGGGGCCTATACACAAGGAGCCCTGTGCATGTACAGGTCGGGGACAGTGTAATGGAGAAGGACAGACTTTCTGACCCTGCTATAGAAACCTTCTCCTGTCTGCAGATCGCTGATCTTTTGTAAATTATAGCAATCCCTCCACCCCTGCCATCAGTACGATCTTGTCTCATAATTGTATAATTAGGCGGTAAAGCTCTTACGATATCTGGGTCTGAGCTCTCGTTGGTCCATGTCTCCGTTAGGAAGAGCACCTCCAGGTCTCGTTCTTCCAAGAGTAGTGAGATTTCCAACGCATGCTTGCGAAGGGATCTGCAGTTTATTAATGCCAGTGAGTATGAAGCAACGGTAGGGGTAACGATATCAGGGGTAAACTTAAAGTTGCAGCCGTTACAGGGGATATGGTCATTGATGTATGGAGATAGGAGATTACAAGTGGACTTGTGCTCCCTTCTGATTGCCAGGAGTTGGTTCCTATCGTATGTTATAGATGGGTTAGCAAGGGTCCATGATGTTGGGGGGGTAACCCCTAGTCCCGTACCGGCCCGGACGGGCCCAGACGGGCTGGTCTTTGGCGTGTCTTCGGCGTGCCGAAGGTGTGCCCGCTGCGCTCGACCGCTGCGCTGTCGGGTAATGACCATGATAGAGAGGTGGAAAGGGCGTGTCTACCAGTGCTGGGCGTGGCCCCGAGACACGTGGGAGGGATGACGCCGAGTGGGGATTAGCAGCTTCCCCCTCGAGCGTTTCGATGAGTGCTACGAGCACTTTCAAGGTTCCAAGGTTTTAAAATAGACAAATAACAATTTTACACGCAGTAAAGTATTTTTAAAAACACAGTATGCTCCTAACACACCCCGGCTTTCGCCTCAGGGTAGCGAGCTGGACAACACCGGCTGAAGGGTCAGCGTGGCGTTTATAGCTTCCTGGAAGGGCGTGTCTACCAGTGCTGGGCGTGGCCCCGAGACACGTGGGAGGGATGACGCCGAGTGGGGATTAGCAGCTTCCCCCTCGAGCGTTTGGATGAGTGCTACGAGCACTTTCAAGGTTCCAAGGTTTTAAAATAGACAAATAACAATTTTACACGCAGTAAAGTATTTTTAAAAACACAGTATGCTCCTAACACACCCCGGCTTCCGCCTCAGGGTGGCGAGCTGGACAACACCGGCTGAAAGGTCAGCGTGGCGTTTATAGCTTCCTGGAAGGGCGTGTCTACCAGTGCTGGGCGTGGCCCCGAGACACGTGGGAGGGATGACGCCGAGTGGGGATTAGCAGCTTCCCCCTCGAGCGTTTCGATGAGTGCTACGAGCACTTTCAAGGTTCCAAGGTTTTAAAATAGACAAATAACAATTTTACACGCAGTAAAGTATTTTTAAAAACACAGTATGCTCCTAACACACCCCGGCTTCCGCCTCAGGGTAGCGAGCTGGACAACACCGGCTGAAAGGTCAGCGTGGCGTTTATAGCTTCCTGGAAGGGCGTGTCTACCAGTGCTGGGCGTGGCCCCGAGACACGTGGGAGGGATGACGCCGAGTGGGGATTAGCAGCTTCCCCCTCGAGTGTTTCGATGAGTGCTACGAGCACTTTCAAGGTTCCAAGGTTTTAAAATAGACAAATAACAATTTTACACGCAGTTTACTCCATAGTACTGTATCTTTAGGCAGAATACTTCTCCAAACGAGCAAGCCTCCTTAATTCTGTCAAAGTTAACAATATTGTATTTCCGATCTGCCTTCACCCAAACAGACGCAAAAACAACAGATGATGGACAGAATGCAGAACAATGTCATACATTCACCCCAGTACAGAGATCTGGGCCCAAATCCATCGTTTTTTTGCACTTCACACCACCCCAGTTGCAATTTTCACCCACACAGACAGCATACATACCGAAAAGCTTCTATAACGAAGAGTCTGGCTGATTCTCTCCGGAGTCAGCAGTGCCCTCACTATTTTGGGAAAATCACCTTTGCAGCACAATATATACTGAGCGGATAATGTCACCTGTAAGAAATGATATATAATAATTTTTTTTAAATACTTTTCTTTATTAGGTATTTGAAAAATGATACAAAAAAATTTGGCCTATCTGATAATGCATACATTTTTAACATTTATACAGAGTGGGTATGATTGTGCAATGCTTCCCTTTTTTCTGGGTGGTTCTGTAGTTAGTGGGTCTTATGCAGCTAGGGCACGACAGTCGGGGTGGCGGGTTGTGTGAGGAGCGTGAGGGCGGGAAACAGGTCAAGCTGCGTGCCTCCTGAAGTACTGGGTTTTTAAGAACCCAGCGGTGCCATGGAACACACCCTAAGACTTCGAGTCCTTCCTGTTTCAGACTACAGAAACACAGAGTCTTCTTGGTGAAGTCAAAGATCGTATTTATTGGCTGCAGCCAGTAACAGGTATCCTAGAAGTACAACACGGTGTATATTCTCAGGAGACTGCTCAATCTTACAAAGCCAGCCTTCTCTTTTTATACAAAATATTATGCTTTAGGCAAACATTCCTTATTTTACAGTTGACCATTCACATATTTTCACTACAAAGAAAAAGCAGAGTCATGATGACAAACCCATATTTTAGTTTGTCCAGCCCACAATCAATTACCTGGCAAGGCCCAGTATTTTCATCAGATATCGACGGACCCCCTATAAAAACGGGCACCTCCTCCTCGTAAAGCAAGTCATAAAGAAAGAAGATGGGACAGGTGTGTGTAAGATTAGGCATGGTTTGTGTGCGATGAAAGGTTTATGATATGTTGTGCCTTGATACTAATCTCATTCGGCCACTGGGAAAGGAACTGGCCGAACAGGTTTGGCTTCAGGCAGTGGAGTCAGCTTGCCCAGGTCACAGAGGAGTCAGCAATGGTGTACGAGTCCTTCAGACTCGTTTTCGGACTTAGTCATTTGGCTTATGTGAGGGCAATCACAAAATAGCTGCCGTTCACAAAATGGAACCCGAGGGTTCAGGACGGAAACTCTGATTTCAGGGTGATTTTGTCACCCAAATATGACGAAAATGCTTGTGCATAGTATTCTAATCATTCTTGGTCTGCTGATACCAAAATCGTCATGATACGACGATGTTTATAACACGGGTCCAGAATTTTCAGTACCACAGACCCTCCTTTTGCCCTTACATAGGCAATAACCTATACTCACGCTAATCTGAGTCCAGGTCTATATTCATAAAGTCATTGAGATGTTGCTGTAGCATCATTCTATTACTTAGCTCGTTTCTTGATACAGGTTTCCTTACACACGATGTAGCACAGAGGCCACATATTGCAGGAGCACACTGTACACACAGACAGAACAGGAAAAGAATGGCTAAGATCATCCCAATGACTATCAGAATCTTCCATCCCCAGGCGGATATCAGTTCCCAGAACCACCCCATCAATGACCAATCTCCTTTATCCACATGAATAGATTCAGAGATCTTATGCAGTTTGGAAATGGCCTGGTAGACTTTCGGAGCGTTATATGGGATGAAAACAGAGCAACTTGATTGGATCACTTTACATAACCCACCTCGGTCTGCAAGTATGACGTCTAATGCGACCCTGTTCTGAAGAGTCATAAGGCGATCCGACTGAAGCTCAGCCATCAAATTACTAAGGGCACCGGCGATTTCAACTACAGTGGATTCAACCACCCTTGTCAATTGCCTTATGTTCCTGCTGTTAACCATAGGTCCCCAAAACGGCAGAAAACCCTTTACGAAATCTCCAAATTCTTGTCCTGCAGTGTCTTCTTCACTGATGACACCTCTAACTATCCTTGTCTTATGGTAATCTGCCGCGGCCGTGTAGGTGGGAGGCAACAGGAACAAAACAAAACATGTGCCCGAGAAGTCAGGGGGCAACCATGTATAGGCTCTAACATGGCAGATGAAATAGGTACCCTTAGCTGCTAGAAACGAAGGGGAAATCTGAGACGTAAAAACATTTGTTTCAGTGCAGATACATTTCCCTAACTGAGCTCTGGGATTCTTGCCATTACCTTGCAGACATAGGTGACCCTGATGGGGTACAATCCAAATCGGGGAGGATCTCTTTGCTCGCTGGTTCTCACTCAGAGTAACTCCATATCCTGTTACATTCCATCTAGCGTAAGCTTGTAACTCATCTCTCGTTCTATACGAGTCAATGGTTCTGCTCATATTTGTGATTCCTGCTACTAATGCCTTGTTGCTCGAGTTACTTTTCGTGGAACGTGGGGGATATGGTTCGATGGCATATATGAACATCGTCTGAAACGCCCACAAAGAACCATAGTAACTAAATGGTAAGACCAAGTATGGGATACCCTTGTCTGTTGTATGTGGCATAAGACCACACACCCAACAATTAGTTGTGTTCACTACTAATTGGTGTTGGTGTAAGAGCTGAATGAAGGAGTTATTGATAAACTCTAATCTTCTAGTGGACTCATGCTCAGGCAGAGGGTGAAAAGAATGCGAGGAAACAGTAGAAGGTGGTATGGGCTGTGTAGTGGGTGCAAAGGTCACTTGAAAAGAGAATAAAACATATCCTATTAAAAACGTCATTACACTAAGCAACATGAAAATACATAATATCAAAAATCGTTTCTTTGTTATCAATATACACATTCTGGTTTTAAAGTCCATCTGTTTGGCAGGTCTCTCCATCTCGAAAAACTCCATCCTCTCTAATTGCTGCCCGTGGCGGTAGGGTGTTCTATGCTAAGGAATGCTTCTGTCAGTCCAGGGCAACTCCCTTAGACCAACCAGAACTGTCGACCTAACATCTTCCGCTGCACTCCAAAGACTTGGGCAACCACGACCCGGATGGCGGTTCGAAAAACAAAAATAAGAAAGTTTCTCAGATGAGAGAGCTGCACTTTCAAAAATAGAAAAAAAAATGTATTTGTCCATAGTTCTCGGCCTCAAATTATAACGGCTTTTTCCAGGTGCTGTCTGGTTCTGTAACAAGAGTTCAGGCTCTGTAGTGTTCAATCGAATTGACGGTGGCACAGCTTCTTGCAAAAGATTGTCACTTTCTCGTTCAGAAATTGTTCCTTTTACACGTGCATCGCTAAAAGGCAGAAAACGAGGCACAGTCTCAGTCTCAGAGTCAGCGATCCCCTCCTGGACCCACCGGTCGTAAGGTAGAGGCAAAGGGACCCTCTTGCAGTGTTCGCCGTGGATCCAGTTCTTTTTCCCTTCCACTCGAACAGCTGATCTTGTTGAGAGAAGGACGAGGTGAGGGCCGGTCCAATGGGGCTGGTCATTCTTTGTCCGTTGGAAGTTCTTGACCAGCACCCATGATCCAGGATCGATAGGATGTCCTGGAGCTTCAGAGACCTGAGGCAGAGTATCGTGAACCTGTTGGTGTAAAACACGCAATTTAGCCGTCAATTCATACAAATAATCAAGCAGTACAGGGTGTTCGATCTCCCTGAATTTTGCCGGCCTTGGCACTCCCCATATGTTGCCGAACACAATTTCATAGGGACTAAGTCCCACTCGCGAATGCACAGTCATTCTTGTTGATAGGAGTGCTAAAGGCAGAGCGTCAGGCCATTTAAGACCAGAACTCGCTTGGATCTTGGCCAATTTCAGTTTTAGTGTGCCATTATAGCACTCTACTAGTCCAGCTGATTGGGGGTGATTTGCAGCATGTAATTTTTGTTGGATACCTAGCCCTTCACATACTTTCTTCATCACTCGACCCACAAATTCACTCCCATTATCACTCCAGACCATTCTCGGCATTCCAAACCTAGGGAATATGCTTCTACCCATCTCGAAAAGGCACAAACAACAACGAGTACGTATTTCAAATTGTTGCACCTTTCCATGTGGATGAAATCTAGCTGCAAAACCTCGAACGGATACGTTGGAGGCGCAAAATGACCAGCTGGAGTTGGGGTTCCCCTACCAGGATTGTATTTCAGATACACCATGCAATTCTTGACCACATTCTCTGCACACTTAGGAATTCCAGCATTTTGCCATACTGGAGCTAACAACTTACAAATCCCTTTCACACTGATATGAGCCATTCCATGGGCCATTGTCACCACTGCAAGCACATACGCATCGGGTAACAACCATCGCTGATGTTCTGACAATTCAACCCAACAACCATTTGCATCCAATTTACCCGTACTCTCTCTCCACACACTCAACTCTTTCTCTGAAGCTTCAGCTTGAATAGACTTCACACTCTCTATCGTATCTTCATACATTCCAACGTCACCAATCCATCTTGCAGGGCCTGCAACATACATTCGATTCTCTACATCTTTTGCTGTTTCTTTTGCGATTTCGTCAGCAAATGCATTTCTACGACCAACATCATCAGTAACCTTTTTGTGTGCACTGCATTTCACAATCGCAACTTGTAACGGCAAGGTCAGTGACTCAAGAAGCTCATTCACCAACTGACCATGTTGTATCTTAGCTCCATGCGAAGTCAGGAACCCACGTTCTTTCCACAATCGTCCAAAACTATGAGCCACGTCAAAGGCATACTGGCTGTCAGTATATATGGTCACTCTCATTCCTTTCGACAACACACACGCTCTCGTAAGTGCAATCAATTCTGCTGCTTGTGCTGAATTATGTGGGATACGTGCAGCTTCAACAATCGTATGCAAAGTCGTAACAGCATATGCCGCAGTCGTATCACCATTCGGCAACTTAAAACACGAACCATCAACCCACAAAGTACCATCACACTCAGGAACAGGAGTGTCCCTAAGGTCTACTCTCCCTTTCGTCTCTTCTTCAGTTCTCAGAAAACAGTCATGCTGTTCTTCACTATCTGTCTCACCTGTAATTGGCAACAACGTGGCTGGATTCAACGTATTGCATCGTTTAATGTGCACATGACTCGCTAACAACGTCAACTCGTAACCCGACAACCGAGCACTAGTTAAATGCTGTGTCTTCGTACGGTTCAACAAGGTATCCACTGCATGTGGAACCATCACCACTAACGTGTTGTCCATAACTAAACCAGCAGACTGTCGAATTGAAACAGCCGCTGCCGCTGTGGCTCTCAAGCAACTCGGCAACGCTCTCGCTACAGGATCTAAAATCGACGAACAGTAAGCACATGGGCGTTGCTTATCGCCAAACTGCTGAGTCAAAACTGACAATGCACATCCCTCTCTCTCGTGAACATACAATGTGAAAGGCTTACTGTAGTCGGGAGTACCCAAAACAGCAGCCGAACACAACGCATTGCGTAATTCTGAAAAGCTCTTCTGACATTCGTCAGTCCAAGGAATAGGATTTGGAGTATCCTTAACAGTAAGTGCTGTCAAAGGCTTCGCTAGCAAAGAAAAATTAGGGATCCACTGTCTACAGTACGACGTAATACCCAAAAAGGCACGCACTTCTCTCTGCGTCTTAGGAACACTCATTTTCACAATAGCTTGAATTCTCTCTGGGGTCAGTTTCCTTCCTTCCTTCGATAAGAGGTGACCTAAGTAGGTTACTTCTTGTCGACAATATTGTAACTTGGAGAGAGAAACTTTATGATGACAATCAGACAAGTGGCGCAGTAATGACAAAGTGGCTTCCTTACAAATCTCTTCAGTATCAGCTGCAACTAGCAAATCATCAACATACTGAATAAGGGCTGCACCATCAGGTAAAACCAACAAATCCAGTTGTGTTTTCAAAGCTTGGCTATAGATCGATGGACTCTCGCAATAGCCTTGAGGAGCGCACTTAAAGCGAAAACTGCGTCCTCCTAAAGAGAATCCAAAGATATCCCTACTCTCTATGGCAATCGGGATACAGAAGAAAGCATTCTTCAAGTCTATCACCGAAAACCATGTGGCTGTAGCCGGAATCAAAGCCAACAAGGCAGTAATATCAGGCACAACGGGAAATTGAGGAACAACAATTTTGTTCACTTCGCGAAGATCAATGACAAACCTGTATACAGGAGGCTGTGAAGAATCAGTTCTCTTCAAGACAGGCAAAACAGGACTATTGCACACATTACCTCTTGTTTCCTCAATAACACCTTTGTCGATCAGATCATAAATGATCGCTAAAAGTGCACGCTCACCATCACTCGAGATGCGGTATTGTGGAATGCGCGGTAACTTAGCATTCGCCTTCAGCGTCACAACATATGGGGGAATGTCCAATAAGCCCACATCATTCGGACCAATAGCCCATAATGAATCCGGTAAAGAAGACAATTCAGATGGAATACTATTCTTTGACAGGTACATCGGAGAGAACACTCTCTCACCCAATGTAAGATGAACTCCAGACGGAGAACAATACAGTGTCGCATACAATCTCTTCAATAAATCCAAACCCAACAGATTCTCATTACAACCGGTAGTCAATAGAAGGGGTGCTTCGATCTTACGTGGTCCAACAGAAAGAGACAATGGAGCAGAAATCGGATTCGTAACGCGGGCGCCAGAAAAACCTACAGAAACATTATCAAAGCCAGACAAAGGTGCGCCAGGGAGTTTAGAGTGCATAATAGAACTCTTTGTAGCACCATTATCCAACAGAAAAGGTTCTGACACACCTGATGCAATCACTTCAACATAGGGTCCACTCTGATCTACTGGAACTGAAACAACTCCCTCTCTTTGTCCATGGCTGCCCTAACAATCATTACCGTTCACTTCGACACCTTCAACATAGTAATCATCCATATAGTACTGTGCTGTCCTACCAGACGAACCTTGCTGTTGATCAAAACTATTCATCGAGTTCTGTGGAGGCAAAGAACGTACGTTCTGTCCGCGACCTCTACCTCTAGGCACTTATTGAGCACCTCGACCTCTAACACCAGAAGCACCATTCGTGTGCTGTAACAAAACCGGACAACTATTCTTGAAATGACCATCTTCTCTGCAATAGGCACACTGATTAGGCCCATAGGGGAGACGCTGTTGAGAAAACTCGTTCCTTTGCGAGTTTCTCGAACATTGCTGAGGTTGCTGATAATCGCGCTGACTATTAATACGGGGTGGATAAGCTTGTTGTAGAAGAACTTTGGTCTTCAATTCCTTAGTCTTCTTATCCACTTTCTCTAACTCATCTTTGCGCCTATTTTCATAGTACTAAGCCGTAGCTAAAATCTGTGCTGACGAGGAGACGGGCCAAGCACTCTCAGAATCCTTCAACTTAGTGCACAACTCGGGAAGCAAATTATGCACGAATTTATCGACGAACAATCTCTGGCCACCTTCGGTAGCCATATCTTGACCACTATGATCTACAAAAGTTTCTTCAAACCGCGTGAAGAAATCAGAGACAGTCTCGTCTTTCTTCTGCTTACATGCAGACAACTTGTCCCAATTAACACGCACTTCGTGCATCAAAGTCTTCATGAAATTAATAATCCTACCAGGCAGTTAGGTAATAAGATCTTCAGGCTTAGCACCTCCAACTTGTAGGAGAGTAGGGTCTGCAATCCTATGATCACCCAGATTTTTTGCTTTTGTTTCACTGGTTTACGACTTTCTCTGGCTGTGGGCCTGCCAATCAGACCCACAGCCTGGCTGTTCTCTTTCTAAATTACAACATGTACCCTAGGTGCATTTGCCAATTGGTACTGGGCCACCTTATCAGACCCTGTAACTCAGGGCATAGGTGTACCCAGGGCTGCCAGGGGCTGCAGCATGTATTATGCCACCCCTGTCTGGCCTCTTAAATTTGACACAACTGGCTGCATGACAGCTGGGGCAAAGTCGTGTAATCATACCTATACCTAGCCCTAAAATGGACACACAGATTCCTATCAGTCACTCCTATGGCAGGCCTTGACAATCCTGAAGGCAGAGTGCTTGGAATCGTGTGAGATGGTGCTCTGGCATGAGCTGAGCCTGTCTGCAACCAAGTCCTAATAGCTGTTCCATGATATCGCATACCATATACTCTTAAGTGCATTATAATCCTCGCGGTTAAATGCTAAATGCTAACTTTGGTATTGCTTTATCAAAACATGTCGAGTAAGGTGTCATACGAATTGGAATTCTAACCCCTCGCCAATTCTGGCGACGGGGTTAGCATTCCACCCTTCTAGAGGGACACGACATGTATGTAACTGTGAACCCCGGTTAAAGTTAAGCGAAGCCTCAGCTCCACAAAATGGATGCTGCCACCACAGACACGAGTCTGACCCCCTGCAGCTGGGAGTCCTTCCAGCGAGGGGAGCCTGGACAAAGGGTTTCCTGTCAGGGGCGGTGCTAGCACCGTCCCAGACATGGTTTTGTGTATCCTGGGTAGGCAGGGCTTTTCAGGAAGGTGACTGCTGAGTGGCACCCCGGTGCTCACTACGCATAGGCCGGTCTGAACCAGTTCCAGGGGCACACCAGCCCCTGGCCTGGGGAAGTCCGGCATGGCAGAGGGGTGTAACCACCCCCCACCTAGTCCCACCCATAGGCAGGACCTAGTCACCGGGTCAGCCCCCTTTTTTTAGTATAAAGATGGGAGCGGGCCCCCTGTTCAAATTAGATCATCTTTGGAATCAAGACACGACTTTCTTCGAAAGGACTTCAAGATTTCTTCTTCAAGATTCTCCCTTGTGGCTAAGGAGTAGTCACCCTGCATCAAGCGGGCACCACCCTAAGAACACTGCGGTCTGCTGCAAGTCCTTCATCACGAATCCGACGACCCAGCTCGACGAGACCCGGCTTCTCTGGCACCTCTGACCTCTACTCACCTCTACAGCAAAGCTGAGAACCGTGAGTGCGACGAGACCTCGAGGGACCGACGATCGCCAAGACTGCACGACTTCTTTGTAACAAGCCCACCGAGTCTTCCACTGGTGAGTGCTTTGGGGTCCGAGAAGCCCCAACCCTGAGCAGCTCCAGCACCGAAGATCAGCCCTCCAGCATCTCCACGATCTGCGTGGGGCCCTTCTGCTTTTGCGTGCTCACCGCGCTGTGTGGCTACTAGCCGGCTGGCTTGTGGCCTTCTTCACGACGCCCGACGACATCACTGCTGCTGGTCTGGTTGCTCCAGACTGGCCCTTGCTTCCTTTTTCAAGAGAGGCACCCCGGACCCTCCTGGTCCACTCCAGACGCCATTTTAGGTCCACCGCGTGGGCTTGAATTTGCCAAGGCTTTGTTGCCCAATCCTGGGTCCAGCGACGCCGACAGCTTCCATCTTCGTGGGACAGCTCGTTCCTCCTTCCTGGTCGCCGACAACGCCTCCTGGTCCGTGAGATCTTCGAGCACAGCGTCACCCACTCACCTTGTCGAGGTGGCTACCATCCGGCGCCCTCCTGGTGCCCACTGACTACTGGCTAGTAGTCTCGAACTTGGTCCCCTCTGCTTTCAGGTGTCATCTTCCATCGATCCAGGCTTGGATCCACCGAACTTTCTTCACTGGTCGCCTGCCAGCAACTTCTTTCTTCCAGGCTCCTGGTCCGGCAACGAGGATTCCCGACGTCTTTTGAGCCCTATGCAGCTGCAGCCCCTGGGCTAGGTAACTTCGGCATTTCGGTGCCCCAGCATAGCCTCACTATCCAAGGGTCAGGATCCACTTTCGTTTTCTCCCTACCAGGTCGGGTTCGCCCGAGAACACTAACTTTACAATTTCTAGCTACCATAGACTTTGTCCCGCATCCCGCGTGAGAGTGCACACACTGCACCCGAGTCCCCTGGGTCTCCTAGAAGTAATCTAACGATTCTATAGTCAAGTCCTAGCGATTCCAAAGCCTATTAGTACTGTACTTACCTGCTAGTAATTTCGCATTCCACTTTCAGAGTATATGGTTTTCCGTGCCCCTCGGGCATTTGTATATACTGTGCTAACTTAAGTATTTTTGTAAGAGTTTTGGTTTGTGCTTAGTACCCTGTCCTCATAAAGAGTACAGGGCTGTTGTGATTCTTAATAAATAACTGTTTATTTTCATAACACTTGTGTGGTGTCCTTTCACTTGGTATTCAAGGGGTATATGTGTGGTAAACGGCTGGCTTAACACGCCCTCTCGAGTCTTTAGCCTTAGACTGCTCGTATCCACGCTACTAGGATAGCTGGTCTATAAGGTTGACTTACAACCAATCATCAATAAGGGTTGCTGGACTGATACATAGTGTTCACTAGAATAGTGAGCACTGCATATCAGGCCACCTTCTCACACAACTTGTCTATCATTTGCAGCAACAAGATTAACCCAGGTATCACCCAATTCATTAGCATGATCCGTATGTCGAATCACGTTCCAGATAGGCTGTGGAACAACATTGCCAAACAACATGTCTATGTCCGCTAAATTCATGACGCACGAACCCACAGTTTGAGTGAGCTCTTTCTAATATCCCGCTGGATTTTTGCGCGGATCAGGTAAAGTCTGCTTAATCGCCAGAACTTCAACACGTTTCCAAGGAACATGCACCCAAACTCGCTGAAAGTGCGCAGGAACATTACCATCATCAGGTCTCCAAACTGGAGGAACCTCACGCATCGGATACTGACGCGCTTTTCTCCTCACTGACGAATCAGGCTCAAACAATCGCTCAGAAGGAGCATTATTACGAAACGACAACAACGTCGACACCGCTCTCTCAATGTCGAGAAGACTCACAATTGTCCCTTTCGCAAACTCGGAACGCACTCGATATAATTCTTCAGGTGCTTTATCCACTTCGTCCATCCACTGTTCATCGAGGAACACACATATCATTTCAAAAACGTATCGTTGCTTTGGTGCTTTCCATTGTCGGAAAACATCCATAATACCCTCAAGATCGTACTGGGAGGTATACGTAACCCATCTACATGCCATGTGATCCAATACTACACGCTCATCTGTATCAGGCAACTGACTACGTGATTGTCTATCCTCATGCACTGGAGACATACCCAATTGTCCCAACAAAGGAGAAAAGAAACCAGAAACAGCAGCAGTCATACGCTGCCTAGTAGAAGGAGAAGATGGAAGAATAAGGGAAGACGGAACAACAGTAGAAGAATACAAAGCCGGACCAGAAGGAATACTACAGACAGGCGTAGTAGTGACAGACAAAGGGGGAGGCAAAGTTGGCGGTCCCTGAGGAGGCTGCGCCAAAGGAACAGCAGCCAACGGAAGAGGAGCTGACTGTGGAGGAATTACGGGTGGCACAACAACCGGAGGTTGCACAGCCACAACTGCTGGCGGTGGTGCCGTAGCACTCTGTGCATAAGGAGGTGGTGAACTCAAAAGATGTGACATTAAAGGATCTTTCGCAAGATCTTTCTTCTCTTCCTGCTCTTTAAACAGTAAAACTGGGTAGCATCTATCTACCGCTAACTTCTTTGCTCTAAGCATCTGTTCGCTTTCCTGCTCTTCCTCATTATCCCTAAACGCAACAGCAGCCTGTACCATTGACATACCTCGTTCACGTTTATTCCTCTTCGCTAATTTAATTTCTTTCTGTTTGGCTTCTTTGCGCCATATGCGGAAAGAGTCAAACATTGCCGGCCGGGCTTTCTTCTTAAAAAGTTTAACCTCCAGATTATCCAAAATCTCTGCGTCAAAGCTACCATATTGGGGCCATTTTAAAACACCATCTTTCCTGGTGTATCGGATCCATACTTCATTATATGTGATGGGGCCTACGCCATGTTTCACATAAAGTTCATAGGTTGGAGTTCCAATCGGAGGAACCGGACACGAGACCTCCAATCGGGAATCCCTATTACAACCAAGACAAAACAGGTTTCCAAGTCTGCTAAGAACAGGCATCTTCGCTCTCTAGTCTAGCTTCAAACTTCAAAGGAGTATCGAATACGATAGTCTCGTGAATACACGAGTCCCTCGGCTTTGGTACTTGCAAGTTCCAAATTAAAGCGATCCCAAGGGGATACCCAAAAACTAAGAACCAAACTAAGGACTGGGAGACGCTCCACTCAAACTTAACTGAGGTATCGATGACGTCACCAGAAGACTCGTCTAACGTTTCGCTCTACCAATCATCAAGGGTCCAAAACAGGGCGATAGTCAGGGCAGCAGTCCTTCGTAGCCGTCGGGAAGCGGGGAACCTCGCAGCAAAGACTTTTGGACCACGTCGAGATACAGGGGTAGATGAAGTGGCGGCCTTCCTCCAGAATTTTCACACGAAGCTCCTCACGAACTTCTGGCTTGGACCGGTACCGCTGATACCGCCCCACATTGGTCGCCAACTGAAGTACTGGGTTTTTAAGAACCCAGCGGTGCCAGGGAACACACCCTAAGACTTCGAGTCCTTCCTGTTTCAGACTACAGAAACACAGAGTCTTCTTGGTGAAGTCAAAGATCGTATTTATTGGCTGCAGCCAGTAACAGGTATCCTAGAAGTACAACACTGTGTATATTCTCAGGAGACTGCTCAATCTTACAAAGCCAGCCTTCTCTTTTTATACAAAATATTATGCTTTAGGCAAACATTCCTTATTTTACAGTTGACCATTCACATATTTTCACTACAAAGAAAAAGCAGAGTCATGATGACAAACCCATATTTTAGTTTGTCCAGCCCACAATCAATCACCCGGCAAGGCCCAGTATTTTCATCAGATATCGACGAACCCCCAATAAAAACGGGCACCTCCTCCTCGTAAAGCAAGTCATAAAGAAAGAAACAGGGACAGGTGTGTGTAAGATTAGGCATGGTTTGTGTGCGATGAAAGGTTTATGATATGTTGTGCCTTGATACTAATCTCATTCGGCCACTGGGAAAGGAACTGGCCGAACAGGTTTGGCTGCAGGCAGTGGAGTCAGCTTGCCCAGGTCACAGAGGAGTCAGCAATGGTGTACGTGTCCTTCAACTTGTTTTCGGCCTTAGTCATTTGGCTTATGTGAGGGCAATCACAAAATGGCTGCCGTTCACAAAATGGAACCCGAGGGTTCAGGACGGAAACTCTGATTTCAGGGTGATTATGTCACCCGAATATGACGAAAATGCTTGTGCATAGTATTCTAATCATTCTCGGTCTGCTGATACCAAAATCGTCATGATACGACAATGTTTATAACACGGGTCCAGAATTTTCAGTACCACACTCCAGCATCAGGAAAACATACCAGTCCTAGGGGCACGAGGTAAGTTGGGAATAAAAGGGGGTGGTTGCTTGCTTTGCGTGTGAGCCCTTAAGAGTGTGAGACTGTGGAGTCTGTGCAGGACTCCAGAGGTGAAATTATATATAATTATTAAATACAGAAATTGCCAGAATCACCTCAAATTCTCTCTGGAACCTTGTAAGCGATTCATTGAAGTCTAGAAGTCTTCAAAGGAGATCCCACCACAGGCTCTCATTTGTGAATGTTTGGATCAGTCATACTCTTTGGCCTGGTAGGTCCAAGGCCCACAAGGTTAGCTGCTGGAAACAAGCATCGCCCTAAGTTGGCAGGGTATACCCAGACGTGGGTCCCTTGCTCACTTTGCCACTGGATTCAAGCTAGCCTGGCTGATGAAGGGTAGTACCCAGAAACCAGTCCAATGATGCTTGTTTCTAGTTCAGGGAAGACCTGGCTTGGCAGTTCAGGCTGGACTGTTCCCATGAGGCACAGGTTCAAGAATGATTTGCATATGGCTGGGTTTGAACTGGGGTGGAGTAGTGAGCTAATGAATGATGAAGGATTCAACCCATATCTGTGACTGGGGATGAGTGTCTGAAAAGTTTCAGCGCTCTTTCCATCATCACCTTGTGTTTGCTTTGTTCCTGTTTTACATCTGTGATTTGTATATGATAAAAAATATCTGTTTGGAAAAGCAAGAGCTTGGCTAATCTGGGATGCACAGTACTTTTGCTCGTAAGAGCAGCGCTGAAAAAAATGCAAATCATGCCTGAGGCATGAATAGAAAATAGCAAAGAAGAGAGGAAATACATTAAGCAATCATGCCCCTACCGCACTCCTAGCACCACCCACAGATAAATGCATAGAAGCAGAAAAGGGCAATTTGGCAACAAGCCGACGCAAACCTTGAAAGCAAGCGTAATGTAAAAGGTACAAGTAGAGCAACGGAAACTCAATTTCACAGCACATGAGCACACAATTAACAAATAAACAGCTGCCGCAGCACTATAATCTAGCAGAGAATCAGCAAACCCTCCCGCACGCAACAGAAGCAGAAGTACTGTTACAGAGCAGTGTCCGCAGGGACTTGAGCAGCAGTAGCAAACCGGTACCCAGTGCAACATGCATTGGCAAAGCCAATAGGTCTTGCCTATACACGAGCTACCAGCCTTGCCAATGTGATTTTTAGCCATGTTGTACAGCAGCGTGGTTGCTGTTCAGCACAGCTAAAAGTTTGTGGCATAGAAGAGAGTGGCAAATGGAGTGGTGTAAAGAGGAGTAGAGTGGAGTGGCATAGAGTGTTGATGAAATGGAGTAGCATAGAATGGAGTGTTGTAGAGAGGCATAGAGAGTCATAGATTAGAGTGGAGTGTCATGGATTAGAGTAAAGTGTTGTGGAGTATAGTGCAGTGGCATAGAGTGGAGTTAAGAAGTGTGCTGTAGAAAGGAGGGGTGTAGAGTGGAGGAGTGTAGAGTGGAGGGGCGTAGACTGGAGGGACATAGTGTAAAGTAGAGGGTAATGGATGGGCATAAAGTGGCATAGCATGGAGTGGAGTAAAGTGTTGCAGAGTGGAGTAGAGTAGAGTGGCAGAGAGTGAAATGGAGTAGAGTGGCATAGAGCAGATTGGCGCAAAGTTAAGAAAGTGTCATAGGGAGTCAGAGTGGAGTGGCATACAGTGGACGACAGTGGCGTAGAGTGCAGTTGAATGGAGTAGTATTATAGATTTGACTGGCATAAAGTTACGACAATGGGCAGTTGGGTCAAGACCTAAGAAAATTGTTTTAGGGAGGGTATTGGGTTAGTGTTTTGAGGGGAACCCGAGAATGTTTAAGGGTGGGCCTTATAGGTCGTTATTCTATATTAGTGAGGTGTATACCATGTATTGAATAGTTTTTCTCTCACTGACCTGTCCTTTAAAAGCATTCTTATTCACTAAACTTATGTTTGTGGTATATATTGTGCCATTCAGTTTGATAAGGAGAAGAGGCAATGTGATGTCTCCCTCCCCTGGCTTTTAGGGTGACCTAGGTTAGGATAGGACAGCATGCATTGGTGGGTGAGGCTTAGGAATGTTCAAGAAGTCTTACCAAGGTCTTGGATGACCTCTTCAATGGCTCACCACACCCTTGGAGGTCTTGTTAGTTTTTTGGAACCATTCAATCCATATTTTTCATTTAGCAGCCTTACGTATAGGGACCATAGGAAAATAAGTATGGTAGTGGGTAGGCCAGGTGTAATGTTGTCTGATGGTACATTTTTATTGGGACAGGTTTGCAGCAGTGGAGGTTTACTACTATAGGCAGGTCTGTGGGAAGGTGGGGACCCATCGATGAGGGATCGTTGAGGGTTGGATTGTTCCTGGCAGGAAAATCCAGCCGAAAGATGGGGGTCAGAAAATTATTAGAACCACTCCTCTGAAAAAGGGAAAATGGTCAAGGGCAAGATGGATACAGAATGAGTCAAGAGGCAGTTAAGTTAAGATGATGGTCAGAGGGGTCAAGAATTAAGGTACTTGTTGCTGGAAGGTGATCAGTCAATGTTTTGGGGGTCAAGGAATGTTTAAGGGTGGGCCTGTAGGTGTTTTATCTATATTACTGAGGATAGGGTGTTATATATTGTATTGTACTGTTTTACTACTATAGGCAGTTCTGTGGGAAGGTGGGGACCTATTGATGAGGGATCGTTGAGGGTTGGATTGTTCCTGGCAGGAGAAACCAGCTGAAAGATGGGGGGGGGGGGTCAGAAAATTATTAGAACCACTCCTCAGAAAAAGGGAAAATGGTCAAGGGCAAGATGGTTACAGAATGAGTCAAGAGGCAGTTATGTTAAGAGGATGGTCAGAGGGGTCAAGAATTAACATACTTGTTGCTGGAAGATCGTCGGTTCAATGTTTTGGGGGGTCAAGGATGGGCCTGTAGGTGTTTTATCTATATTACTGAGGATAGGGTGCATTGTACTGTTTTTCTCTCACTGATCTGTCTTATTAAAGTTGTCTAGTCCACTAAACTGGTATCTGTGGTAATATTGTGCTGTCCCCGATAATCGGGAAGAAAGAAGGCACATCTTCCCTTGGGATTTTCGGGTCACTGTCACAATCCTATGGTGCCCTAGGTTAGGATAGGACAGCAGGCATTAGTTGGACAAAGCTTAGAAGTGGCCAAGAGGGTTACCAGGGTCTTGGGTGGTCTCTTCATTTTGTCACCACACTCTGGGAGGACTTGTCAGTTTTTTTCGACCCACCGAACCACTCCTTAGGTTTGGGGACAGTGGTAAGAGAATAGCGGGCAGTTAATAGAGCAGGAGTAATTTTGTCTGATGGTGCATTTTTCATGGGACAGGTTCTCAGCAGGTCTATCTTGTCAGAGGTTTGCTACAGTAGGGAGGTCTGTGGGCAGGAGGGGTCAAGCCGGTGAAGGTTAGTCCAGGGCTGGTCTGCTCCTGGCAGGTAAATCAAGCTTAAGGATGGTGGACACAGAATTAATATTATTATTAAGAAACTTATAGTGGGCACAGGTACCCCGGGGGGTTTCCCAGTGCAGAACGGAAGTAGGGGGAATGGTTAGAGACTCTGCTCTAAAGATGGGAATATGGTCACGAGATGGACAGGGCAGGGGTCAAGAGGGAGCTGAATTTAGACAATGGACAGATGAGTCGAGACTTAAGAGAGTTGTTACAGTGAGGAGATGCTCTTGGTGTTTTGGGGACTCCAGAGAGGATTTAGGGTACGTCTAATTGTTTGTTGTTCTGTATTAGTTTGCTGGAGTTTTATATCATGTACTATTTTATTTTTCACTCATGGACCTGCCCTATTAAAGGGGCCTTTTCCACTCAAATGGTATCTGTGGTTACAATATAATGTCTAGCTCAAAATAGCATGCACATAGGGTGCCTTTGCAAGAGGGAGCAAGACTGTACTTTAAACACCAAATAGTCTACTACGTGTGCCTGCTACATTATCCGTGCAATTATGTCATTTCTCACTGAAAGGCTGGGGTCACGGCAGGGAGGGTTGCAAGAGAAGGCTTTCAGGTGCTCGACTGCAGCGAAAGAGCTTTGGGTGGGCAGAATTTGGATTGTTAGCCAGACTCATGAAGTGCCATTAGTTAGCTGCCACATCTCAATACGCAACATGCATTTTTCTATAATGTCACATTTTGAAAGAGCAGAAACACACCACACAACCACAAAAAAAAGACCAACAACATGAGGGGACTGAATGTCTCACCGTTAAAATTAGCATAACCAGTAAACTGAATTGTTAACGACTATTCAGAACCAGCAATACCAGTAGAGTGAGCCTTCCTAGCCGCGTAAAAACACAGTAGCAGCATCATTAGGGAACTGAATCCCTTTTAACCACAAATAACCAGCTATGAAACCAAATTCCCAGTCCTCCAGAAAAAACAATGCAATCGGTTAAATACCTTACCTGCCCCTTGGGTGGGGTAAGGTCATCACTCCTAGTGTTTCCTGGTGGACTCTTGAGATTATCTGACATAATGGGCTTTACACAGCCAACTCTTGCAGGTTGCTATCCTTTTGTTCCAGGACATTGCATACAACCTATGCCATGACCTATGCAATGTAAGCTGTGGATTGCGTCAAACTAATCTTCAGTGATTGGGCCTATCTTTTCCATGGTAGTAGGCCAATCTCTTCACCCCCTGGTAGATGCAATATCATGATTGCTTATACCAGAGAATGCCATGCGATGCTTTTATTTTGCTCATGTGTGGATCCTTATGGCCCCACATAGACAGACAGCCATAAGCAGGCAGAGTCAACAATAAATTAAAATGTAAAATGCATCTATTTTATCTCTCACAACTCTTCCTCCAACCTTATGTTCAGGGAACTTAAACAAGATATGACACCACTCTGGTAACGCATGCATAATATTAATACACTGCTCACATAGGCCTCACTGCAACTCTTACACTCTTACAATCAAGCGCCCACACAGAGTGTGACATGATACCCACTAATATGTTTTAAATACTTAATCAGGATTATCAAATGACATATCAGTGTAACTACAATGCAACACCACCATCACCAACCAGCAACTCCAGGAGGTAGAATGCCTCGCATTACCTCAGAAACAGCCCACAAGGGAATTCATTTATCTCGATTAACCTTCTTCAGGAAAAACAACAGCCTGAGAGAATGGATTGTATCTGAATCTGCTCTTCTGATACTTCAGGATTACAGGGTTGAAGGCCTCTGTCATGAGCAACAAGCAGTATTAGAGAACTGAATATTTTCAGTTTTTTGACATAGACCTCATGAGGTGAAGAAATCCCAGGTAATTCACTATACACATAAAGTACACAACACCAAGTATGGTGAGTGTTGAAAAAGAGAAGGAAGTAGAACTAAGGGCCTGATTTCGATTTTAGCTGACAGGTTACTCTGCCACAACGGTGACGGATATCCCGTCCTCGGAAATATAAAACCCATTATATCCTATGGGATCTATTTTTCTGCAGACAGGATATCCGTCACCGTTGTGACCGAGTTCCCCCGTCCGCCAAAATCTAAATCAGGCCCTAAGACTGCAAGCTGTGCCACAATTAATAACTTCTGCTTATCCATACATTTCAGCCATACCTAACTCCCTTACTAAAGGACCATAGAAGGATTTCCAACTAAGAAACCCAGAAAGGGAGAAGCAACAAAACAAGCATCAAAGAGACATCAGTGTGTTTTCATCATAGTGAACGTTCAACGTAGACCCAACATCCAGCACATAGTGCTTGCAGTAAATGTAGGGAGTCGCCAACCTTTTTTTCCATAAACACTTTACATAGTAATAGAGCAACAACGTACATCATGAGGACAGCATGATTACATCCTGGATTTGGCAATACAATAAGACAATAACAGCATATTACATTTCATTTACATCACACATATCCACAACCTTTTTTGACATCACACATATTACAATTTAAGACGCAGGGAGATGTTATTGTCTTATTGTAAACATAGTTACAAGGCCATATAAAGCCACGTAAAGTGGCTTTGCGTGGCTTTGTAAATATACTACAGCACATTGCACCATCGAAGGGTCAAAAAATTCACGCTCCGGCAGCGCAAAAGTATCCGAGGGCCTCGTAAATCAGGCTCAATGTTTGGTAGAGGCCAAAGCTGGGACTGCAACCTAAGGCTTAAGTTTGCAAGATCATCACTTTCGCCACTAGATCCCATCATCTCTGATGTTAGTGTAGAGAACTACATTTCTGGGACACCAAAATGCTAAACTTTTAAAAGGCCACAAGGTGGAATCCCATCCGATACAGAATAAGAAAGTAGGTTTTCACTACTAGAGTGTTCATGTAGGACCACAGTTTACTTTGTCTGAGACTGGAATCAGGTGGCCCTCTAAAACTAGAAGACTGAGGGAGGAATTAGGATCTGATAAAGAAAGAAATTACTACTCATTGTTGAAGAGTGAAGGCCTTCGCTATCTCTGGGTCCAGGAAGGCTCCTCGAAGGTCAATTGTTGGACCTGAATCAGCCACGAGTTCTTCTCTGACAGAAAGACAGAAATCTTCCAGTATTGAGTTGGCTGGGGCAGCGAGGGCTCAGGGTGTCCTGCAGAGCAAGTAGCGCTTGTCCCCAACCAGCATTCATGGAGACGGTAGATGTGGGCACCCCATCACCCGAGGAGAGTACCCTTCATTGCCATCATCTCGGGGAAGCAGTGGCTGAACTAAGGTTGAAATGGAGCTTGTTCTAATAGAGATTTGCTCCAGTGACAAGCATGCAAAATATGTTTTGCAGTAAAAGGTGGATGACCCCATCCCGCAAAAGTTGGAATCATTCATTGTCTGTCTGAGCCTTCATGAGCCTCTCCAGAACTGGTCTGGGCTTTCACAAACCTCTCCAAAACCGGGCTGGGCCTTCAGGAACCTCTCCAGAACCGTTCTGAGCCTTCATTACCCTCTTCAGAACCGTTTGAGCCTGGGCCTTCACAAACTACTACTTTTTCACCCTTCACCAACCATTTCCCTGTTGTCTTTTAAATGGCGGATATCTTCAACCTCTGTATAACACTGACAGTGAAATATGTATATACTCATGGGTATGTCATTTTACATATGCTTAAAGTATACAAACTCACACATTCTTAGTATATCATTAGCATCAGTACACAGGCATAACAAATGTCCACGCAGTCCATGCGGTGCAGTGGGGCCCAGAGGTCCAGTGGGCCTCCTCCGGCACTGGGTAAAGGTGGCGGGCACCTGGCCTGAGACTGGGTCTGGAGCGTAGGGGAGAATCCTTCATGTACTTTGCAGGGAGGCCCCCTCAAGTTTTGTTACACGTTGGGGCCACAGAGGAAGCCCCAAGTCCCCTGTGGCCCAACCAGCTCCCCACCCATTCTGGGTGCTGGCAGGATGCAGCACCAGTGCTGTGCTCCCACGCGGACAGAAGCAGTATTTTTCGCGGCTCCCGCCCAGGCAGGGCCTCATTTCTGTTCCCTGCACAAGAGAGTGCAGGCAGGTAATGCCAGCACTCTCCGTGGTAGGGAACTACAGTGTCCCAGGCAATGGGGCCCCCCGGGACGATCACCTGCTCTGACTGTGTGTTTTCCCCTTTATATTTATGTTTGACCCCTGGGGATGAGCTCCCCGGGGCGGCGGGGCCTCTTTAAACTTGTGATTGGGGGCCATGTGCTCCCATCCCCATTTTAAAAATATCAGCCCAGGGAGATGGGGTCCCTGGGGCCTCTTTAAAGCTGAGGAGGGGGACAGTGTGACCCTTTGCATTATAAATATACTAGCTCTGGGGGGTCGGGTTCCAGGGGCCTTATGTAGGCACTGAAACAGGCTACATGCCCCCACTCCAAAAAATGAAAAATGTGTTGCTGGAAAACTGGTGATCTGCGGTACCAATTTTTTTTATGCTGTTTTCCAACCTCTATAAGTTTGTTTTACTTTATTGTAGGATAGGGACTTAGTCCCCGAGTCCTCAAAAATGACTGCCACCACATCTTTGTTGATGTGGTGGGAGCCAATCAGATCTTATCTCAAGATCTGATGTCTCTGTGGATCCTCTGAGGCGTGAAATATACAAAGGTTTTGAACCTTAATTTTGAATAAAACTATTGAACATATTTACACCAAATCACATACATAACGTTTTCTGGGCCAACATCTTGCTGTCTGCCAAATTTGGTGTAATTAAGTTCAGCAGTTTTTGCGGTATCACTGTTCAATTTTCCTATGGACAAATGAACACGGAAATCAAATTTTGGGACTTCTCTTTTTTTTCAGCCCCTGTTTGATGGATCATCCTAATGAACCTTTTGAGGAAGGAGCTGAGGCGATTGGAACTTTTTTTGAAAGTTTTGTGAGGATCCATCATATGGCATCAAAGTTATAAGCAAATCAAAAAATGCTTTTCCTGTCGAAACTCAGACCTAACTATAAGTACCCAGGGTTGACCGCCACAGAGTAATATAGACATATATATCCATATTAAGTTGTCTTAATTTCAGTGGCAGCTGGCAGATGGACAGTGCCCATCAGCCACTCCCACAACTTCCAACTAGCCTGGACTTCCTCAGACAGAACAGTGATTCTGACAGTGCTTAATTTGAGCCGTGATTGATAGTGGGGGCCATCAGCACTTATTTTTCTGCATCAGATGTTCACCAAACTCAAGAGTCAGAAAAACACACAGGGCCTTTGTAATGAACGGGGGTGCATTGCTTTTGCACCACACATTGTGATGCATGAGGAGCGCAACCCACAAATGAGATTTGTCAAGCAATGCAAGGCCACTTTATTTGCGACGCAGAGTGGCTTGATAAATCAGGAGTTACGCAACATCTACCATTACTGGTAGACCTGGAAAGGTGCCAAAAATATATGCCTTCCCAGGGGAGGGGTAAGAGGAGAAATATCTTAATTTTTCCTTGTTACTTCCTCTTTCTATGTGTTCTGCATTCTGCAGCACTCATAGAGGAATATGCCTCAGGGGATGTTTTTCTGCAGGAAGGTGCCCCTTCCTGCACAAAAACAATCCTGTATGGTGCAAGGGTGCCTGTGTTGGCGCTAGGCATCCCATTGTGCGGCAGCGTTGGGGAAAAGGCTGGAATGCGGCGCATTGTGTTAAATATGGTGCATTCCTGCCCTTTCCTTGTAAGGTGACTGTCTACGTTGCATTGCTATTTAATAAATATGCCCTACACATTTACGACTTTCGGGATTCACAAAAGAGAATTCGTAATAGTAAAGTTAGGATTCCTAACTTTACTACTACTAAATGCCTTTTGTGAATAACGAAAGTCGTAAAGTTAGGATTTTGTCTCAGTTTAGTAGTAGTAAAGTTAGGAATCCTCACTTTACTACTACTAAATGCCTTTTGTGAATACCAAAAGTCGTAAAATTAGGATTTTGTTTCAGATTAGTTTTGTGAATCGGGCCTATACATGTTAAAATTAGGCCCTGGCAAAATTTGCATTTTTTCCTTTGAGGAAATTAGGCGAAATGGTCACACAAATAAATAAATAAATAAATAAATGCAATTACACATTATAAAAAATGATGATGCATTTTGCACTGTTTTTAGCGTGAACTGTGTCCTGATACCCATTTTTCACCGTAGTGCGAAGTTCACGCAAAAAAATAGCATCAATTCACCAACTAAACAAACAAGTCATTTCTGTGTCCTTTGTTAGTATATTTACCGGAACAGAATCTCAATTACGCAAAGTGGTGTAATCTCTGGCATTTCGCGTAAAAACCGTAATGGAATATGCCTGGAATGATGCGAGATTACACCGGAGCAAACGCAATTTCAGCCAGGCCTAGTTAAAACTGGCCCCACTCACTCCACCTGCATCAACGGAAGTACGATGGGCGGCTGTCTTGCCTGGGCTTGTTTTCAATTACTATGGGGGGGGGGGGGAATAAGCAGCATGTATTGCCTGTAAAATGTCAGAGGTGACCTCTACTGACCCCTCCCTGGAGGATTCTGCAAGGGAGCCATGCAGAAAGCAGCTGGTGATTGATGAGCGTGGCCCCCCTCCGCACCCCCACTTTCCGCAAGGCCCCTCCCCGCCCTCCTCCTCCTCCCCTTCCAGCCTGGCTTCTTGCAGACCTCACTTAGTTGCAGAACTGATTTGATTTAGACCCTAAAGAGAGCTGCGGGCAGTGATTAGCAGTCTGGAGAGAGAGGGAGGGGGCTGGGAGGGAGGAGAAACGGAGGGAAGTGCAGGCAAGTGGAGGGAAGAGGCACTGAAAGGGCACGGAGGGACCCTTTACTCATGCGATAATACAATAATACAAGGTGCTTTATTGGCATGACAAGTCGACGAGTGTTGCCAAAGTAAACACATCAACTACATTCAATATGACCCTCTCTCGTGCCGCGGGCATGTCAGGTTCCAGTCTGTCTCAAAGGCCATGTTTCATGGTACTTCAGCACACTGCAGCCATTTTATACACCATGCCTTTTTTTTGGACCAGGCCTATACTTATGATTCCGACTTTTCTGATTGTAGGATTCTCTAGGGATGATTCAGTTATTTATGCATTGGTGTGAGAGAAATGTACAGGAGTGGCCTACATCATTTCATCGAATATGAGTCACACATGCTTGCTTTGCTGTGAGAGTACTCTGCACCAGGCTGGCTGTAGCGCTGGTGGGGCCCATTGGAGCATTCTTTGGTGGGTCCTGGGGGTGGGGGGCACTGCTGCAACTTTTGGCGGATACCCAGGCCTCCCACTGACCTCTTTCTCCATGGATTTCCTCACTACCACCCTCCAACTGTGCCCCTTCTCTTTTTATAGCCATTCATATTTTTTTCCGTCGAGCCTGGGCGGCGCTTGTGCTGCTGCGAGGAATGCGGTATTGGAGTATAGCCTTGAAGCCCCGCACACTCTCCGCCCATATATATTTATTTTTTAAACAATCTTTATTAGCTTTTTACTTATTATTTTCCCTACAACCCCACTCCCCCAACCCACGGTCCAAGCCATTATACAGAGAACAAGCATTTGCAATGCTATTGATCTCGTCTTTGGGACCTTATATGTATTTATCTATGCAAGACATTAGCCTGGGTGCTGAAACATCTACTGTTCTTTAACATGGAGGGAAAGTAAGCACCAAACTGCATGACATGCATGGGAACACATGGAGCGAAATATTGCCTTTCGGCAGGAAATGGTATAGTTCAAAGCTCTGTTTTTAATATAAAATCAGGGCCTTCGGTGGTTATATCACTGAAAATACAGGATTTGAAAAAAATATTATTGTCTACGGGTGCTTGTGGAAGACAATTTCTACGGACTGGAATCTAGAGAATGCTAAAGTGATTCTGGTATTTTACTGACCTCTGCTGGTCGTTTTTTATCGAGAAAGTTAAATAGAGGCAGTTGCCAGGAAAATAAAAAAAGAAAGTCCCTCAGCAGAGGGCAATTCTGGTATTTTACTGACCTCTCCTGGTCGTTTTCTATCAAGACAGTTAAATACAGGCAGTTGAACAGAAAAAAAGTCGCTAAGCAGAAGCAGACAAGTCCTAGGGCTGCTCTCCAGAGCCCACAAAGTACATACACATATAAGTATATACTAAAGTATATACAAGGGGTCTCAAATGATCAACCTAAAATCAACAAAGGCTTGAGCAATACAGCAGTTGAGCAAAATAGACTTATACAAAGAAGAAAAAAAGAATGAAAAAAGGGATGCTATAGACGAATATCAATAAGCCTTCTCCATGGGATTCTAGAAATTCCCTCAAAGGCGCCCATATTTGCAGCCCCCTTTTACGAGCCCAAGAGCCTTTTGGAGCATAAACAGCCCTTTCAAAATGGTACACCGAAATTAAGCGGCACAGCCAATGATTAAAAGATGGAGGTGCAGGGTCTAACCAAGCTGCCGTCAAACACAGTCTGAAAATAGCCATCGTGGGAAACAAAACCATAGAATGTGCCACAGGGTAATATTCCTGTTCATGAACCCCTAAAACAATTAATTGTGACATGACCGAAACCCTCAATTTCAATTTAACCTAAAAAAAATAATTTTGCTCCCGTCTTAGGCTTACTAACCCTGGACAATCTGCCAACATATGAACTAAATCAACCCCAAACAATTGACAGCAAGGATATTTTGTACCGCCAACCCCTCCACCCCCATTTGCTGATTTTTGCCGGAGTTATATATAAATTAAACCAGGTCTTGTAGTGTTGGATATGCAGGTTGGCGGATAGCAGCGTTGATCGAGCTAGTTGCAAAGAGAGGAGGCTATCCCTCTTAGTAACCCGAATACCTGCCTGCCAGCGGGCAACATGTTTCCCAATACCATCTCCCAACTTATCATTCAGCAATTTGTAAATCTTTCCAATCGGGGTTCAACCTCCCCTCATCAGCTCCACCAAATCAACCTTAATAAACACTTCACCTCCACCCTTTTTCTTCCCAACAAAATCTCTAATTTGCAGAAATTTGAAAAATTAGTTATTTCCTAGTGAAAATGTTCTTTTGACATCATCAAAAGTAGCAAAACCATCCTCTTCAAAAAAAATCCCAAGGATACATGGGCCATTGTTTTTCCTTCACCGCTTGATGTGTGAATCACGAAATATATCTGGTAGGAGGGGGTTAACTTGGGATTGGGCGGTTTTGTTTTTACACTCCCCTCCAAGTTTCTTCCGGATACTGGTCCAAACCTGGGCTGCCTAAAATAGGGTCCCAAGTTTCCACCAGATACTGGTCCAAACCCGACTCTGCCCATATTTTCAATTGGCTTGTGTCATTGTCCTTCATAAATGCTGGCTTCCCAGTCGTTATAAGGCTTGTTAGTCCCTCCTTGGGAGTGTCTTGTCTGCATTTGTTACCTCCCATAACAACTCGCCCTTTTACTTGTCTTGTTACACGGTCTGCTTTATCTTGGCTGTGAGCACTTTTTTGTTTAATGATTTGCCACTATACCACCCACGATGTCACAGCACGCCGCCCGCCTTTATTTTAATTACTAATGGCTGTCCACTTTAACTATAGCGGACGCGTTTATTTATTTTAGCTGCGCAGTCCGCTTTAAGTATAGCAGCCGCGCTGACTTATTTATTTATTTTGTTTACTAGCGCCCATGCGGAGCATTCACATTCATGGAGGCCGCGCCCCTTACTTTAGACAAGCTGCGTCTAAAAAAAGGGGCGCAGCCCCTATTAAAGTGAAAGCGTGGCATGGGCGTTTTTACAAAAAAAAATCTGTTTGTCAAGTTGACAAACAGATTTTTTTTTGTAAAAGCGCCCATGCCACGCTGTTAGATCTGGGGGTCTCTAGTTGGCTGAGGTAGGCACCTTAGACCAAATAGGGACCCTTGCATCTAGTCAGGGCACAGGGACACACACTGTAGATAAACCCTGCTCCCTCTAGGTAGCTTGGCTCGAGCAGTCAGGCTTATCCCCAAGGCAATGTGTAAGTATTTGCATTCGGTTACAATGACCCCCCCAATGTACACCACAAACTGAGACCACACAGGTGAGTTATACATAAATAACTTTTATCTAGTTTTGGCACTGTAAATAAAATCACATAAGCATTGCACGTATTTCTCTTATCACTCTTCTTTCTTGTTTCAGGTAGGCACTTGTTTTAGGAAAGTTTCAAAATAGTCTCTAGTCTCTCAAAAATAGATTGTGATAGAATGACTCAGGGGTAGGAATTCAGCACTCAAAAACGTGCTTCCTAAACTGTACTTGGCCCTAGCAGGAGCACCGCTCCTTCTACTCATGTTCCCCCCTTCTCAATGGGGAGATCGGGCACTTGTCGTTGGTCCCCGTGTCCCACGCTCAATGCGGGACCTTCGGGGGACGATGCGCACGCCCAAGAATACTTCCGAGGCGAACGTAGTCACTTGCACAGCCCCAGCGCTTCCTCTGCAGCCGGTGTCAATACCGGGTGCTGGGGGCAGGCGATCTCTCTCTCTTTAGGGTTTCAGACTCACTCTCGCAGGTACGATCGTTGTTGCAGGCTTCTCCAATCCGGTCGCCGCATTTGCAGGCTTCTCGCTGACGTCGAGGAGTTCTCCGGAGTCAGCCACTCACAGCGCGGCTCCAGGGACAGCTTCCGATGACGCGGCGGCACTTCCTCCAATCGATGCGCAGCTCACGAGAACAGCTTACAGCAGCGGCCAATCACAGCGCGTCTTCTCCGACGAGCCTCCAGGCAACAACCAATCAGGTTGCGGCCCCTTCGTGCATCAGCCAAGGTGCCGATCAGTTTGCAAGTTGGTTTCGCGGGCCCTAGGCCGCGGCGGTGAAGTCCGATGGCAAGAATTTACGGCTCCCGGGGTCACAGGTCACGCGACTCCGCACTGAGTGCGATTTAACCCCTTGGGAACACCGACAACACTTCTTCAGCCCCACACGTGCCGATGAGCACGTCGAACAGTGGTGCAACTTGTAGGGAATCTTCAGCGCGGCGCTCCTAGACACTCAGAGCAGCCAGCGCGCCCCACACTCGATATCTTCCGATTCTTCAGATTGAACCCACGCTTCCAGGAACACACAGCAAGGCAAGCAGGAGGGCACAGCAGATCTTAGGGAACACAGCAGTTTCTTCTGGGGCAACCTTTGTAGTCCTGGGTTGCAGACAGGAGGCCAGCTCTTCTCAGGCCCTTGGAGATTCACAGCAAGACACAGCACACAGCAAAAGTCTTTGTAGGTTTCAAGCAGGGTCACAGCACACAGCAAAGTCCCTCTTCTCCTCAGCTCAGTTGGTTAGTAGAACAGGTCAGCCCTTAGAGCACACAGCAAGGCAATCTTCCTTCAGTTCTTCAGTCCTTCTTCCAGCAGAGGTTCCTTCTTGATTGTTGTAGAATCTGATTTTCTGAGGACAGGGGTCCTATACTTATACCCCAAAAAGGCTTTGAAGTCCTTTGAAGTCCCTAGAAGTCCTTAGAAGTTCCTTGTGAAATCCATCCACATCTCAACTAGCTCTGACGTCAATCTCGCCAACTCTGAACACCTTCACTTCCAGATCCACATCGACCCCAAGACCACACTCAGAGGCACCCTCCTTTACAGGCCTCCAGGACCCCGCGCACAATTTAGTGAGGACATCACAGACTTCATCACTCCACACGCGCTCCCCTCCAAAGATTACATCCTTCTGGGAGACCTCAACTTTCACCTTGAAAAGAACAACGACCGCAACACCACCACCCTCTTGGACAACCTCGCCAACCTCGGACTTAAACAACTGGTCACTTCCCCCACCCACATCGCAGGTCACACACTCGACCCTATCTTCACCTCCAGCAATCATGTCTCCTTCAGCCACACTACGGATCTCCTCTGGACTGACCACAGCTGCGTTCACTTCACCTACAACAAGCCGAAACCCATCAACCACCCCCAACCAACTCTGCAACGAAACTGGAACAAAATTACCATCGACCAGATCTCCTCATCGCTCCTTCTAAACACCCCAGCCCACTCTTCTAACCCAGACCAAGCCGCCACCAACCTCACCCTATGGTTATCCAACAGCGCCGACATCCTAGCACCACTGAAAAAACGCCAAAGCAAACCTGGCAGCAAGAAGGCCTCATGGTTCAACGATGATCTTAAGAAGTCCAAGAAACTCTGCCGCTCCCTTGAAAAAGCCTGGAAAAAAGACCCAACCACTAGCACCAAGGACGCCTTCAAAAACGCCACCCGCACACACCACCAACTTATCCGAAAGGCCAAGAAAACAGCATTCAAGGACCGACTAGATAACAACGCCCACAACAGCAAGGAACTTTTCAACATCGTTAAGGAATTTACCAATCCCTCGGCCAACTCCAACGACATCACCCCCTCTCAAGCCCTCTGCGACTCCCTGGCTTTATTCTTCCACAACAAAATTGCAGACATCCACAACAGCTTCAACAACCAACCCGGAGACCAACCCACCCAACCATATGCTGAACATTCTCCCCCCTTGAACACCCTTAACGACTGGAACCCAATCTCCACTGAGGACACCATCCGCCTGATGAACTCCATCCACTCAGGATCCCCCACAGACCCATGTCCTCACCACATCTTCAACAAAGCAGACTCCGTCATAGCACCGCACCTCCGAGACGTCATCAACTGCTCCTTCAACTCCGCCACCTTCCCGGAAAGCTGGAAACACGCTGAACTCACCGCCCTTCTGAAAAAACCCACAGCGGACCCCACCGAACTCAAAAATTACCGCCCCATCTCGCTCCTTCTTTTCCCGGCCAAAGTCATCGAGAAAGCGGTCAACAACCAGCTCGCCGCCTTCCTCGAAACCAACAAATCCCTCGACTCCTCACAGTCTGGCTTCCGAGCAAAACACAGCACTGAGACCGCCCTCATCGCAGCAACAGACGACATTCGAACTCTACTGGACAATGGAGACACAGTCGCCCTCATCCTCCTCGACCTCTCTGCAGCCTTCTACACAGTCTGCCACAGCACCCTTTTACAACGCCTCAGAAACATCGGAATACAAGGAAAAGCACTTGAATGGATCACCTCGTTCCTCATCGGAAGAACCCAGAGAGTCCGCCTTCCACCATTCAAGTCCGAGGCCACTGAAGTCATCTGTGGCGTACCACAAGGATCCTCACTCAGTCCCACCCTCTTCAACGTATACATGAGCCCCCTCGCGGCCATCGCCCGCAAACACAACCTCAACATCATCTCTTACGAGGATGACACTCAACTGTTCCTTTCTCTCACCAATGACCCCAGCACCGCCAAAACTAACCTACACGAAGGAATGAAAGAAGTTGCCGAATGGATGAAACACAGCTGTCTGAAACTGAACTCAGATAAAACAGAAGTCCTCATCTTAGGTACATCCCCCTCTGCTTGGGACGACTCTTGGTGGCCGGAAGCCCTTGGAAAAGCACCCATCCCGACAGACCACGCACGGAACCTAGGCGTTATCCTGGATTCTTCACTTTCAATGAACAGACAAGTCAGCGCCGTCTCCTCATCCTGCTTCAACATTCTTCGCATGCTCAAAAAAACATTTCGCTGGATCCCCACCGAAACCAGAAAAACAGTCACCCATGCTCTGGTCACGAGCCGACTGGACTACGGAAACACCCTCTACGCAGGTACTACCGCTAAACTCCAGAAAAAACTCCAACGAATCCAAAACGCCTCAGCCAGGATCATATTAGACATCCCGCGTAACGAACACATCTCTGGTCACCTGAAAAACCTCCACTGGCTACCCGTCAATAAGAGGATCACTTTCCGACTTCTAACCCACGCACAAAAATCACTCTACGATATCGGTCCAGAATGCCTCAACTCACGACTGTCCTTCTACACCCCCTCCCGCCAACTACGCTCTTCCAGCCAAGCCCTCGCCACCGTACCTCGCATCAACAAGACCACCATGGGAGGTAGATCCTTCTCATACCTGGCAGCTAAAACATGGAACTCACTCCCCACTTACCTTCGCCTTACCCAGAACCACCTAGCATTCAGAAAGCAACTTAAAACGTGGATATTTGACAAGTAATCCTCCTCCCCTCCCTAAGCGCCTTGAGACCCTCTGGGTATGTAGTGCGCTATATAAATTCTTTGACTTGACTTGACTTGACTTGACCCTGAATCCTTGTCTGATCCCAGATCTGGGTGGAGTGGAGCACTTCGTTATCTGATCTTCCTGGTTCCTTTCAAGGAAAGGGGCAGGGTCGTCAGCCACCCAGCAGGAGGTTGGAGCCAGTGTTGTGGCAGGCAGGCACATCCCTAGCTATTTCCAGGTGCTACCTCCCCCCTTCACTTCCAGATGCTAATACCAGCACCCCATCAAAGGGCTGACTCATCTAACCCCCGGGGGGCTTCCTGCTCCTGTCACTTCCAAACCAGACAGTCAATCCCCAACCATACCCAGGCACACAGGAGGGTCAGACAGGAGAATAGCGACTTCTCTAAAAGTACTATTCTCCCACTCAGGATTTAAAAACCACCCCTCACAAAAGATGGGTTATTAAATGCTGAGCGCAGGGATATGAAACACTCATGTCTTATCTTGTTCCTATGAGGAGTTAGGCTGACAGCCATTGGCCCCAGCCTCTCCCATGTTATCCTATAGAGCAAGATAACCTTGCAGCAGTGAGCACATACAATGGCTGTTGTTCACTACCAGGGCATGGTACCTGCACTAGTACATGCCCTACCTTTTACATACACCGTATCCTGCCCAGGGGGGTACCTTGGGCCTTCCATAGGGATGACTGATGTGCACAAAAAGGGAAGGGTTAGGCCCAGTCAGTGTGGACACTGACCAGGGTGACATGGCAGTCCTAGAGACTGCAGGCAGGCCTGCAAAGGCAGGCCTGAGACACCATTTTAAAGCTACACATGTGGGTGGCGCAATCAGCGCTGCAGAACCACTAGTAGCATCTGACATCACCAACCCTGGCACACACAGTGCACATTACTAGGGACTTCCTGGTGATACAGATATGCCAATCAGGTATATCCAATCAAATATGATATTTTACCTTAGGAGCACTTACACTCTGACACTGATTAGCAGTGGCAGAGTGTCCAATACATCTAAACCAGCAAAACGAAATTCAGCATAGCATCACAAATCCAGGTAGCAGAGGCAAACTATAGGGGAAGAACTCACGCCAAAGATGTCAGGTCTAACACACGCTTTCACTTTAATAGGGGCTGCGCACCTTTCTTTAGACACAGCTTGTCCAAAGAAAGAAGCGGGCCTCCATGAATGTGAAAGCGCCACATGGGCGTTAGTAATTTGCAATGCAATAGGTCTTGCATTTGCGAGAGTTTAAGCTATTGAAAATGCCAATAGCTCAAACTCTCATAAAAGCGAGACCTATTGCATTGCAAATGCTTGTTTTTATAGTGATACTCATCTCAGTGTAGGGTGTCAAAACGCTTTACATCACACACACATATTAAACAGAGACAATTAATTCAAGATTTGCAAATTAGGGTATAGGAAAGGAGGGATACAAGGTGTAGTAATCGCATATCATCTGTACTACATATTGAAGGCAAAGAGTGCTTGCCTTGGACAAACACAGATTGTATTGTATTGTAATTTCATTCATATAGCGCTTACTACCCCTGACGATGCGTCGAAGCAGATGCAGAATTTAAAATCTAATGCAGTTATTTGGGTTGGCAGCGCTAAAAAGAATTTATTGCTGTCCAAAACCTCCCTTTTTAGCTTAACTAATGAAAGATGTAGGGAAAAACAAGAATGAGGTTCTAAGCTACGCTTTGAGTTTTTTAATCAGCCGTTTGATTCTGGTTTATAGCACTTAGAGGGATTGTAATTTATGCAAGTAACTCAACAACCTCTATGACGAAAGCAGTAAACCACTGGACTAGCTACTTAAAATACAAATTTGTGATCTGTTTTTCAAACTTTGTGCTTTCCAGCAGGCCCCTTAGCACTCTGTGCTTACGAGACAAAACTGCAAAAGACAAAACCCATATCTCTGCAGTAAGTACATTAATGACCCAGAGTTTATTTGACATTTTTATTTTTATTATTACTTGAAAAGTGCTAACCACACAAATAACTCCTCAGCAGGTGCATTTAATCCTGTAAAATATTGTAAAATGCACCCTTCCCCCGAGTTTGGCGCCTGATGCGGCCACACTGTTCACACCACCTTAAAGCCAGCACACCTTTGCAGGGCCCATTGTCATTTTCAAGATTGACCAATCGTGCTACACGTACAATCTGCCTACACCAGAAGTACCGTGGTTGCCATATTGGTGAGGTAATGGAAGCCAAAAGAGTCCTATGTACATGTGAGCAGAACTTCCTTAGACTGTGTAACCGGAGGATGAAGGCCAGTGTCCCTTATTAATCATTTAATAAAATTACACCTTTTGCCTGCAAAATTCTGGTGACCTGAGCTAGAGCTCTGGTCTTGTCGCTTGCTCAATAATTGACAGGACACAGTAAGTGCATATGCTCAGACACAGTAATTGCTGTTGCCTGCCCCCACATCCCATCACTGAGCAGGCTCCAGTGACATGATCTCAGTGATGCTAACTCTGAGCTGAGTGACTGCCTCTGCTCTTCCACCAAAGTGAGCCAACTCCAGGGCCTGATGCAACCAGAAGCCCCCCTCACGACCCCTTTGTATGGGGTGGTGCTGTTGAGTAGACTCTTTCTTAAAGTAGGCCGAATCTAGCTGGACTACAGCCTTCATCAACGTCAGCAGTGTGAAAGACTGTCAGGAGGCACCTGGCTTCTATCTGCGTCACCTCCTGCAGAACTTCTACAAACCCACCTTTGGCTATTCCTGAAAACTAGGGCTCCCATCCAGAGACATCTTAGTACTTCCGCCACAGAGTACCACTTGGTGGGCAGGCATTAGGTCAATACCCGTGGTTCCTTCCTGAACACTTGCTCTCATGTACTCCGCACCTCAGGCCTCCACTCCTGCCAGGGGCCATGTGGCTCTTATCCACCAAGTGTTGCATCCCATGATGCACTGCTACTTCCTTCGCTGTTACAGAAGGAAGTTTGCATTGCTACTGTACAGGCTGCACCTGTTCTATGGCAATGATGCTTTCACCGCTGCCTGCTTTAAATCGCTATGTGTGTGCACACAAAGTTTGACGCCTGTTTGTGTAGAAGCAAAACTTGCACTGCTGATGCTCATGTGGTGCTTCTTCTCAGTTTACCCCACAGAAAGAGGAACCAGGAGATTATATAGGTCCAGCACACTTGCTCATTGTATCACTAATCTATGGGTGGACAGAGGGAGGGGGTTCAGTTCCTCAAGATTAAGAGAGTGTTCCAGTCCAGGGGATGTGCTCCAATAGGAGCAAGTGCCCTCACTCTCCCAGAAGGGTGTCTTGCTTCACCATTGGGCTAGCTCCTCGTCAGGCCGGAACTGCAATGCCCGACGGGAAACCACTGGGGGGCCTTTAGCCGATCTTTTTATAGCTGTATGGTGAAGAGGGGGTGTGTGGGCTCTAATGGTGTGTGTAGAGTCTACGCTGTGCCTTTAACAAGTCCCCAGTACTATAATTTAAATGTTGGTGAATTTGTGAGTCTATGTGTAACATTTGGAGCATGAAACCAGAAATGCATATGCATGCCATTCGATCTTTAATGAAGAGTTGGAAATCTAATTCTAAATGTATGTTCTAATGTGATGTCTGTCCCTTTTTTGTGTTACAGGTTTTTTCTCCAGGTCAAGGTACAATTTCACTTTGTTACCTGATGTATGACTGATTACTTTAACACAATGCACTAATTGTTGAATCTAGACATTATGTAGGTCCCCCGATAGAAGCATGGAGGGGAGCAGTCAAGTTTCAAGTTTTCAAGGTTTTTTTTTTGAGCAGTCATAAAATTGGGCGTGGCAAAAGAAGAAGCCATTAGACTAGATGATCCACGGGGAACACGCCGCAACTCTATCTCCACGGAATGGGCAGCTCTCTTGCACGAGTTCAAGCAGACACATAGGACACCCACGGAATCCCTGAAAGACACCCAGACGCTGCAATGCCCCACAACCCCCCACATCCCATGCACAAATGCTCGAGGGGAGCCCATCCCCCCTCCCCCGCACACAGCCCACAAGCGCTACGATGAGGGAGCAACCCCTGGTGAAGCCCAGACTGCTGTAGAACACTCGAAACCACAGCCCTGCACCCCATCCCTGATTCCACCCCCCAAGGTATACCATACCCCTTGTTGGTTCATTAAAAACAACACTACAGATCCAGAACAGTCAAGAAGATATAAGCCACGTACGGAAGACAAAAACACATCTAAACACTCAATACAACCACTTGTTCACCATACTGGCAAATTAATGTAACTGATTGATGAATAACTGCAAATGATGTTGTTTATGCTCGTATACTCTGTCTGCATCAGAAAAAAATGTATAAAAAGGTTTACAAAAAAGCACATCCCCTGAATTGGAACACTAATATATCTCTCTGTTCTCAGCTTACGACTGAAGATTTAGAGACAGAAAATGGATCAACAGGCAAAAGAAATTCAGGATCTGTGAATCGAATAAGGCAGGTAAAAGCCTAGCTGTATACTTAAAGTTTAAGGTACGATGAATACGATTAATAGCAGACAAAATTGCTGACATTTTCAAAGATTTTTCTAGTACTTTATACTCCAAGAACAAAGACATAGACAACACTAAAATTCAGAATTATCTAAATGAATGTGACCTCCCAGCCCTTTCAGGCCCAGAACAGTTAGAACTCAACAGCCCAATCACCGCACCAGAAATTGAGAAATCAATCAAATCACTTAAATGTGGAAAAGCCCCAGGATCTGATGGGTTTAGTGCCACATTTTATAAGTGTTTTCCCTCGCTTTTAGTTCCCCCACTCTTACACCTGTTCCACAAATTTAGTAATGCAGGCAAAGTTACCAGTACACTTGCTGAAGCCATCATACAGTGTTACCAAAAGACGGGAAAGATCCGACACTCCCCAAAAATGACAGACCGATATCCCTCATTAACTTAGATTGTGAGCTTTTTGCAATGATTCTGGCCAATCGTCTACAAAAATTCTTTCCTAAACTTATTCACCCCTCACAGGTTGGTTTTTTTTAAGAATAGACTTTCCAGCGATAATACCAGGATCTTAGCCCATGTATTGGAAAAGGCTAAATTGACTAACTTGCCTACAGTGGCCGTCACGCTCGATGCCGAAAAAGCATTCGACAAAGTTGATTGGACATACCTAGAAGCGGCACTGAATAAATTTAAGCTAGGAGAAAATGTTAAGCGGATGGTAATGTCTCTATATTTCAGCCCCTCGGCTAGAGTCCGAGCAGGAGGCTCGATCTCGCTCTCCTTCCAGTTAGAACAAGGAACTAGACAGGGCTGCCCCCTCTCTCCCTCACTATTTTAACTTGCAATTGAACCCTTCTTATATCACATTAGGCACAATGACTGTATCTCAGGGGTCCACTTTAACGATTATATGGTCAAAATTACCGCTTATGCCGATGACGATTTGGTGGTCTCTGAAGAAGCTGATAAGGCTATCCCTGCTCTCATGTCCTCAATAGAAAGCTTTTCTTGGGTGTCCGGATATAAGCTAAACAAAGATAAGACTAAGTAAAACTCCTAAATAACCACAGTGGCAAAGAGATTATGGGAAACTCCGCCCTTTCATGGCAACCTAAATGTTTTAAATATCTGGGCCTAGACTTTGATAAAAACCTGATCTCTACCCTTCACAATAAAGAAACTTTAGTCTATAAAAAGATATCCACATTACTGGAAGGGTGGTCCCCTAAATATCTCTCATGGTGGGGAAATGCTGGTGACTCCTTTGGTTAATTATCTAGCTAGCATACTTCCAATGACTTTCTCATCTGATTTTCTGAACAAGGTCTATAAGCTCTTCAATACGTACCTCTGGCAGGGTAAGAAACCCAGAATATCACTGAATAAGCTACAGCTATCTAAAGAAAAAGGCGGTCTGGGTCTCTCTAACTTTAGGAATGGTCAAACAGTGTTTCTCTGCAAGCAAGGAGCCAACTGGTTGACCGCACACCCGGACTACACTCCAGTCTGGCTCGATATAGAAAAGTCGCTCATCAACAGAATGTCATTATCTGCCCTCCTCACCATGGACTTTTCCCACCTTCCTCACTCACAATATGTTCTCCTTAATACCAAGAGAGCCCTCCTACAAGTATACAACCTCTATAAACTAAAAATAAATAAGTCTAACATGTCCTCTTTATGGCGAAATCCTTCTCTAAGGATTGATGGTAGTATGCTCTACTGGGAACACTGGTCTCAAAAAGGAATAAACCTAGTAAAATACCTCTTTACAGGGCTCCTTCCGCTACCTTTATCAACCCTTCAGAACCAACCCAATTTAACCTCCATGGATTTTTATGATTTCCTAAAACTGAAAGCCCTCCTCTCAACGCGCTCTATTAAACCCTATGAACCATCATTAGTTCCTCAAATATCACTAATACTGAAAACAGGACACACCATCTCCAGAACATACAAGCTTCTATTACCTAACCCACAGAAGATGCATAAACAAAGCGAGGCCAAATAGGAATCTGAACTCAACTCCACTAATATCTCATTTGAATGGGATAAAATTCAACACAGCCTTTTCGAATAAAATATCCCCTATTTTATCACAGACTAAGTATATGTTACTCAATAGGTCATACTGGACTCCGGAAAAACTTTTTAAACTCTGCCCAAACGAAAGCCCGACATGCTGGAACTGGAACTCTGCAGTTGGAAACCTCGCCCACATGCTCTTCACCTGCCCCACCTTACAGCTACATTGGGATAAAGTTTATAAGTGTTTAGGTCACATTTTCAACATCAATCCTCCCAGGGAATTTTCATATATTTTATTGGGCGTCCTAGACCCGGCATTGGTCAATGTTTTTTTTTTTTTTTAATTTTTGAAAACCTTTATTGTGCATAAAGAAGAATAACATATACGGGCCTACAACCATCAGGCCGGCCACGAACGATCAAATAGCACTTCAGCTTGCGTTATGCCTACACATTACCGTAGCAGAGTCTCAGACATTAAAAGGAAGAAAGAATGAAGGATATCGCAGCTCCGTGTAACAGGATGAATGTAGGTTTAATTTTAAAGTTTTTTGTTATGCAACTATTAACTTCAGGCCGTAGTGTTCCGTACCAATAAAATAAGCGAAGAACAAGGTCCATGCAGGCGGGACATGACGTAAGCAACTGTATCAAGCCAATCGTAGATCGATAATCAAGTCCCCGCCGGGGAGGACGGTTACACAATAGCAATGCCACAGAGTAGCACCTATGACCCGGTTACAGCACCACTGCCACCCTGCACCCGGCATTCCCAAACATGGACAAGAAAGTTAAAATCATAAAGGAGAACAAAACAGGTCCCATAGAAAATAATAAAAATGAAATATAACCCTACACACATGCAGAGGCTATGGCCTACCCCCCCCCAGCAGCGTGTCTGTCGCCCTATAAACCCGAAATTTAGAAAGGAGAAGAGTCGGAAGAAGAGAGGAGGAACAGCAAGAAAGAGCAGAAAGAAAGGAAAAAAGAGGAAGAAAAGAAGAAGAAAAAGGAAAATTTCACTCTTGGATACAGGGAGGAAGAAAAGAACAAGCTAGTCTACCACTCCCTATAAGAATAAATGGGGGGGGAGGAGCCCACCTAACATCCGAGCTCCCGGATCCCAGCCATCCACTGCGTCCCACACTGAAAACCGCCTACTCCAAATGCGACAGAGCTGTATTAAAGAGCAACAGTAGGAAAGATGGAGAAACCATGTCACAGTGTGTGCGCCCAACATTTGCAAAAATAGTCCTAGTGTTCTTGAAGCCCACCCGAGAAGACATAATATCAGTAAACACCCCAAACACGACATGATAGCAGGCACATGGCAAATCCAGTCACTGATAATAATGCATTCCCATATAGAACCACCGGACTCCCACAGGACCGCCCTCCCACCACCAAGGAACACAAAAGTGCAGGATAGTCACGAGCTCAAATGGGCGAGGGGCTGCAATGGCAAAACTGTCAGCAGATCAAAACGATGAATAGTCCGGGTCTCCGCCAGCCGATCAAATCAGTCGAGGTGATATGCCCCTTCAACCCTGGCCCGATCGACGAAACATCTCCAGGCAGGACCGTCGCAGCGGATACGTGTCCGGCAGAACAAAGGGACAAAATGGCCGCACTCGACATGAAGGAATCATCAGAGAGGAAGATGAGCGTCTTCGTCCTCTAACTAACGCAGCGGCCAAGATGACAAGCCCCCCTAGCCATTCAGGACGTCGCTCACTCCAGCAGTGTTGAAAGAGGGCTCCGAGGGCTACACTCTCAAAGGGGGCAAACAGCTGGGAGAGTGACAAGCGAAGCCCCGAGTGCAGTTGGTCAGGCAGAATCAAAGTTCCCGGAGCGAGGGGAAACCTCGCAACAATAGTAGCATCGGCAGGGAGGCACGGAACACTGTAGCTAGGAACATTGCGATCATCCGCTCGCACTTGTGGTAACACTGTATCCACTTGAAAGGCGCACACAGGCAGTATAGAAACAGGCAGCGCCGGCCGTCTGAAGGAGGACACAACTTCATCGATCTGATCCCCCAGTTGTTGAGCAATGTGCCGCCATGTTGCTCGTAGATCTATGAGGGCATCAAGAATGTCGCCACAGGTCAGGTCACTCCGTGATACCAGCCGATCCGCAGTACATCGCGTCACATCTGACTCTTCACCCGGGCCAAGTGCGGGCAAGTCTGCACAAGCTGGGGACAAGAGAACAGCCCACTGGCTCTGCTGGGGGACAAGCGCCATTGCCGTCTCACCCACGGATCCACACTGGAGGGAAGGGGGGGTGACTCCGTCAAAGAAAGGCGATCGTCGCACCACGGAGGGGCACGCAGCCACCAGTGCGGAGGGCCAGCACAATGAGGTCTCCCTTGGCTCCCGGGGGCACGAACTGTGCGCGACCAGAAGGGCGCTGCAAAATGGAGTCTGCCCAGGACAAAGGCAGCGTAGAAGGGAGAGCGAGGAACAAAGAGATCCCGTCTTCCAGGCGCACTCACCACAGCAGACTGGAGTCGCACCCCGCGGGTCAGGATAAAACCTCCCGTCTCCAGCAATCAGGCCGATCCAGACGCCGGCACCTCCACTGCCCGTCCGCCCAGTTGAAAGCACCAATGACCTGCGGCTGCAATCGGCACCAGGGTCGCGGTCAGCCCCGGTAATCAGTTAGTCACCAAATCCTCGTCCAAAACGGCCGGCGAAGGTCTCAAATGAAAGCGACTGACTTCAGCGCGTCCGTGTCATCGTCGCAGCGTGGTGCAAGAAAGGATTAGTGCCAGGATTTCAAAGCGAAGCAGACGGCTTTGGGAGCCGGGCGCTCACACGTCCGTCCCGTCCGCCATCTTGGCTCCTCCCCCCCGGCATTGGTCAATGTTAACGATCGACACTTGATGGATCTCATGCTCACCTTAGCCTGTAAAGTTATACTATGCAAATGGAAAAACGCCAAAGATGTATCCTTTAGAAGTTGGCAGGAATGGCTGTCCTTCCCAAGAGGCGCGGACGACCCGGCACTTCACACTTCCCCATGGCGTAAGACTCACCGGAAACTCTGGAAAGCCCTAGACGCCTCATTTTTTCATTTGACCCTCCGTGAATTCAATCTATTGTGGTAATATTTGTAACTACAATATATCGCCATTGCTATGAAGGTGTAGGCTGTAAGATTATCTAATCTTTGGTATGATACCAGACTGCTTACTTATGTGGTCCCCCATGGTATATATACGCTCACTGATGTACCCATATCCTGTGGTCTGCATGCAGACGTTGGCTGCAACTGACTGGCACTTGAGTAATTCAGAATCTGAGCAATTCAGCATCTATGCAATGATTAACATGTATGTATTCTTTGATTCGGATCTATTGATTGTTATTTTCATCTCTTTTCATGTATGTATTTTTTCATTTGTATTTGTGTTCTCAATCAAAATGATTTGAATACAAAAAAAGAAAATAGTTTCACTGCACAAAAGCCAAAAAGATTGGTATTGTCAATGCCTGTTTACCAAAAATACTGTTCAAGCTTTATAGTTCGTTAGTGTGAAGGGTAGACACAGCCTTTCTCTTCCACACTCATGCTCAAACAAGTTTAGTGGGGATGGTATAGGTATGTGTTATTTTTTTGGCTATTTTGGTCTACTTAAATATACAGACCTATTTGGCAATGATGTGATTGTTCATTGACAATGAAACCATTGGTCTCGGGTGGGAGGAGGGGCTAAGCTAAAGATGGCTTAGACAATTATGCTACTTCCCTGAAATGGGTTGAATCTGAGGTGTAGGAAGGAATCCCTTTTGGGCCTCCTATTGAATGTATGCAGAGCTAGATTTTTGCAGAATTTCGATAATTACCTGACAGAGGATCTGGTTCACATTGTAATTGGGTGTATGTCCTCGGAAAATAAAAATATGTTGAAACCCCTTGTTTAGAGTATGGTATAGGCCTGGTGCTGTATGCCTATAAGATATTTCACTCCACCTTCGAAAGTGACAATGTCCGACTGTATTGTTATAATATGGTCTTGGGCAAAATAGACGCAAGTCCACAGAGACCCTCTAGATCGCCTTTGTATTAAATGTGCAAATATATTGAACCAGATATGCCTAGAACATTTTATTACTGGTAAGATAATTGTGCTATTTTATCTTTGTGCCTCACCAATATTTTCTGCAGACTGCCTGTTCCATTTTGTTTTTGTAAGAATACAAATGACCTTTCTCTACTGTGGGCAGTAGTGATCAATATGTTTGATCACACAGGATTTCCTGAGGATGACATGTTATGTCCTGGACTGTCATTTTCTAAAACTCTTTTTATTTGAATTGTGTCAAGCACCAGATACATACTTTGCTATACCCTGTAGATTCCAACTTGTGATCGTGATGGACTTCAATGCTTCATGGTTGGAATCCAGAGCCTGTGCAAGAGCTTGAAATGAATTACTGGTGACTGACTCTAGAGTCAGCAGTAAGACCCATGAAAAGCTCTAAAAGAAAATCACAATCTTCTCTCTCTTTTCAGGCATGTAAATGGGATGTGCTTGTGCATCTGTTCATAGAATTACACGAATCTCACAACACAGCAAAGTGTTGTACAATTTTCATCAGTACATTATTTACATTTAATGATACTCTCAATGTCCGATGCTGTCAGAGGTTCTTAGGGATTTGGTGGTGAAGCCTGTCTGGTTCCAGACATGTATGGTGAGAAGGTTTACAAAAGCCATCAGAAATAATAGTTTCATCTGCTTCATGTCATTATCAGCCGGAAATTCCACCCTCCTTAGAACTTTGCAATCAAATTGCAGACTTCTTTGTGGAAAAGATTGACCTTATACAAAAGGATTTCCCAATTCCTAAAGTCGACCAGCCCTCGACCCCCTTTCACCAAGGAGAAAATGCAACTGGTAATCTTAACACCTTCACACCAGTATCACTTATCCAAACCAGGGAAGTAATTCTTGCCTGCAAATCAGGTGCCCCTTCTGATTTGCGCCCCCCACGAATTCTCCATCAGGCAATCGAAGTGGTCAACCGTTTGATAAACAAGATTGTAAATACCTCTCTTAATACAGGCATAGTCCCACGCCAATGGAAACAGGCAGTCGTAAAACCACTGATGAAAAAAATCAACAAACCCCCTACAGAGCTGGCCAATTTACGCCCAATCTCACTTCTCCCAGTTCTGGGCAAGATTACAGAACAGATGGTATATAAAGAACTAAAAAGATACGTAGAGACCAACAATATCTTGCATCCTCAACAATCGGGTTTTAGGCCAAGCCATTCCACAGAAACAGCCCTGATTGAACTTACTGACTCCATAAAAATCTTGCAGGACCAAGGAAAGAACGCTGTTCTAATCTTATTAGACCTCACAGCGGCGTTCGACACCATCTCCCATACAATACTGATAGGAAGACTTAGAGATATCGGAATCTCAGGGGTAGTATTGACATGGATTATCTCTTTTTTGACGGAGAGATCACAAACAATTGCATTAGGCCCTTTCCTTTTCAAGGAAAAAAAGGTTTTGTCAGGAGTTCCTCAGGGCTCTATTCTGAGCCCACTCCTGTTCAATATTTACATGGTTCCTCTCATCTCCCTCATTGAATCATACAGCATACTTGTAACATCGTATGCCGATGATACTCAGCTCATTGTTCCTCATGAGAGGAACTCTACCAATGCTGAACAAAACCTTAAGAACTGTTTGAAGGATGTGTTTCTCTGGATGGATAAAAACCATCTTAAATGCAATGTCAATAAAACAGAGATTCTTCCTATGGGAAAGTCCCAACATTTCTGTCCCAGCAAATGGTGGCCCGAAGACTCTCCCGCTCCCCCACAAACTGTGTCATCAGCAAGAAATCTAAGGGTCTTATTTGACACCGAGCTTTCATTTGACCAACATGTGAGGAATGTCGCAGGAAGTTGCTTTAGCATCATCAAATCCGTAAATAAATTTTTTGACTTCCTGCACATCGACTCACGAAAAGCTGTCACTGTGGCCCTAATCCTCGCACGCTTGGATTACTGCAATGGCTTGATGGCCGGCGTTAAGAAAACCACACTAAAAAAACTCCAGAGTGTACAACACGCAGCGGCCAGACTTGTCCTCAAATTGCCAAGGAAATCCTCAGCGTCAACTGCCTTAAAGACTTTACATTGGCTGCCCCTCCACAAGAGGATCTTATTTAAAATCCTGATTGTTGCCTTTCGAGCTTTCAATGGCGCCGGCCCGAAGTATCTCATTAAGCGTTTCTCCCATTACAATCCAACTAGGACATTACGATCCGCAGGAGAAAACCTCATTAAACTGACCAAATTCAACTTCAAAACTAAGGGGGGTAAGACCCTAACCTTCCTATCTTCAAAGGCCTGGAATGCAATGCCCAAACACCTTAGATTGCTGACTCAGGAAAACCAGTTCAGGAAACATCTGAAAACCTGGATCTTCAATCTTCCAGACGAGTACGTAATGACAGCCATTTAACTCTGAACCTGCAATTGTATGCACTTTGTTTTATTAGCGCCAGGATGCTCCTTCCAGAGCGATAGTTGCGCTCTACAAATAACCAATACAAATACAAATACAAACAAATTATCGCTCAACGCTGTTTCGGTACTCCTGCTTCCCTGGCCTATTTCATTGTGGTACCCAGGACCGGCTTAAGTGCTGGTAGCACCCAATGCAAAAATATTTGTTGCCACCCCCCTCCGAAGACCTCCTTCTCCATGGATTCCCTCCCTACCATCCTACAATGGTGCCCCTCATCGCTCCATAGACCCTCGCTCAGGTGTATTTATTTGTTTTTTATTTCATAGTGCCACTTACCCAATGTAGGGTGTAAGAGCATTTTACATGACACACATATTATGCAGAGACAATTACTCATATGTGTGTAAGCAGGGCTGGACTGGGAACCTCGGGGTGGGAATTTTAGGGAGGGGTGTGGAAGTGTGAAGCACTACGCCAATATTGCAGCACCGGTGCAAAACCGGCCCCCAGTAACAAATCCTGACCCACCCTTCCAGGCTCCCAGGGAAATGCCTGATGCCTGCTACGGCCTGTCCGGCCCGGTGTGCAAGTCAATGTATAGGAAATGTTCCAAAAGACAATGGAGACTACAAGGTGTAGGATTCACATGTCATCCATACTTATAGACATTATTTGTTAAGAGTGGTTGGTCTGGAGAAATACAAACTCATGATTTAACCCATTGGGTGCGTCAAAGGGCCCCTAGCGTCTGACTTCCCAGTGGGCATGTGTGGAGGATGGTCGGGGGCCGTCCAAAACATGCCCAGTCATTAAATCCCCAGCACCGTGGCAGAATTTGCGCTGCGGTCAAGGGGTTAAAATATAACATAGTGGTTGGAGTTGTCTTTACTAAAAAGTTTTTTTATTATCAAAAGGAACCCTATGTAGCATTTTAGACATTTTACGCAAGAGAAGATCAATGATATCTTTGCACAATACTATGCCGGACTGTATTGAGGCCCGGCTGATTGTGATAGGACCGCAGCCCAGGGATACTTGGAAGGACTGCAGTTGCCTCGCCTAGAGCCAGACAAGACAGAAGCACTGGGGTAGGATATTAACCTGCAGGAAATATGGGCAGCCATGAAGCATATGGCGCGCAATAAGACCGATGGCACCGATGGTCTGCCAACGGAGTTTTATGCAAAATATGTAGGAGAACTGGGCCCTAGGCTGGTCTCACTCTACAGTGCAGCTTGTGAGGCAGGGACTCTGCTGGAAAGCACCAAAGATGTCCTTATTGTTACGGGTTTGAAGCCGGGAAAGCCAGCACTCGAACGCACAGCCTACAGGACACTTTCCATGTTGAATATGAATTACAAAATACTAAGCAAGATCTTGGCGACCCGACTGTTGCCTCATATGGCAAAGCTGGCCCATCCTGATCAGGCTGGGTTTATTCCTGGGCGAAATACAGCGATTAACAGACGACGGCTCCTGGCCATTTTGGATGCAGGGGACTATGATGACACCACAGCGGCGGTGTTTGCAGTGGATACTGAGAAGGCCTTTGACAGCCCTTCCTCTATGTAGTGCTGGACGCAATGGGATTGGGAGCTGTCTTCTCCATCTGGGTGCAATTGTTATACACCAACCAGACGGCAAGGGTGCGCACGGGTAGGGTCATCTCCCGGAGTCAGGCTGTAGGATGGGGCACACGACAGGGGAGCCCCTTATCCCTGCTACTGTTTGTCCTGGCTATGGAGCCCCTGGCTTGCTGGGCGAGAAGAGAACGAGACTACAGGGGGCTGCTGACGAGAGGGACATCGCACCATATAGCCATGTACACGGATGATCTCCTGATATTCCTCTGAGACACTGCGGGGGATTTGAAAGGTGCTCAGGCCATGCTGGAGACCTTTGGCAGCCTCGCTGGGCTGAAGGTTAACTGGCAGAAATCAAGTTTGTTTCCTGTGATGCCTATTGGACCCCTGCCAATGGCGCTGGATAACCTATAGTGGGAACCCAGCTAGCTGTCTGGCGTACCTAGGAATGACGATATATCATGGAGCAGCAGAGCTGCTGGTGGCAGAGCGATAAGCTCTCACCGTTCTTCTATGGACTTTTGGAAGTCACTGCCACTGTCGGTAGCTGGTAGATTAGCCTTTCTGAAGATGGTGGTCCTACCACAATTACTGTATTTCTTTGGAGCCCTCCCAGTCTGGATCCCACGTGCAGTGTTTAGAGATCTAGACTCGCGGATCATATTGTTCTGATGGGGAACGGGCCGCAGGTGGGTGGTATTAGCCATGATGCAGCATTCTACGACAACTGGCGGTCACGGACCTTGGAACGTATTACCTTGCAGCACAATTTAACTGGTTGATTCAATGGCTGGCAGTGGGACGGAACTCAGATAGGACAATACCCATTCGCGCCAGCAGCTTCGGTGAAAGCAAAAATACTGTTAGAGGCACAGAGGCAAACCTCACAAGACAAAACTGAAACTAAGGTGATAGCTAAATGCTGGGTAAGATATCTGCATCCGATTTTGGAGCTCCCTGCTCTCCTGACCTACCCATTGCCTTGCTCCGACACCTCCCACATAGGGGAATCTGGACAGGCCTAGATGCCTGGGAGGAGGCGGGAGTGAGGACGATAGGAGATCTCTTCCTGAACTCTGAATTGCTCTCCTTTGAAGACTTTCGAGCAGAGTACGATTTTCCCCGATGTCAGTTCCTGCTGTACAGAGCCTTTACTATGGGATGAGAAAGCACTGGGGGTCGGGAACCGTGGAGCCTCTGGCGCAGGACTGCTGCTGATATGTCACTGTCGGTGGGAAGGATAAAAACAGTCTCCTGCCTATACAGAGCAATACACCGCGACATCCAGAAACCACTGGAACGGTTGTGGCTGCAGTGGGAGGAGGATTTGGGAAGCTCGATCCCGGAGGCAGACTCGGAGACTATAGTAGGGAGAATGCGGAAGGTGTCCCGAAATACGCAGTTTAAATTAATGAACTACTATGTGCTGCACAGAGAATACCTCACTCCGGCAGGCATCAGATAGTATTTTCAAGTGGAAGCGGCAGCCTACCTCATATGTGGGGAAAAGGAAGCGCATGTGCTGCACATGTTATGGGACTGCTCCTCGCTGAGCACATTTTGGGGGGAGGAGATACATATAGTAGGAACTATTACAAAAAAAAGGGATCCCAAACACCCCAGGCCACTGTTTACGGAGTTGATTCCCACTTACAGCCAAGATAAAAATGACAGAGAAATTCCAGGACCTGCCGTTTGTACTGGCAAAGAGGAAGATCACTAGGAACTGGAAGTCGACAGGAGGCCCTATGGTGGGAACCTGGAAGTAAGAGGTTGAAAAATGTGCAAGAGCAGAAGGGAGGATTCTTTTACTAGAGGCAAGGTGGGGCATAGGCACATTGCACAAAGTAAGGACGTGGAGAATACTGGTGGACGAACTAGCAGCATTTGGCAGAGATGCAGAGAGGGCACCCCCATGAGATCTCCATCACCTGACCAGCGGAGAGAGGAGATCCAGGCCTGACAAGGCGAGGGCGAAAGTAGTATCTTAACATAACCCCTGTCATAGATGATCACACGATATTGAACAATGACAGAACCCCATATTTAATCACCTGTCAGATAGAACATTATCTAGAATCGGCTGCAACTCAAGGGGGAGGGAGGGTGGTTGAGGGCATTGGAACTCTACGGAGTAGTTATTAAAGGGAAGCCAGGAATATATGAATGTTAACCTTGTGATATGTTGACCTATTGATGTAAATGATGAGTTTATTTGAAAATTCAATAAACTGGTTTAAAAAAAAATATATATGGGAGGGATAAAAAGATTGTAAATCCCTGCCTTGCAATTTCCATGCAGCTATTTGATTCTTGTTCATAGCTCACTGTGCCATATTAGGAATGTAACTTATGAACTGCAAGTAACAAAAGAAAGTCAGTGACAACAGCAGTAACCCCCTGAGCAATCTACAAAGAATGCAATTATTTGATCCCCATGTTCCACTTTATGCTTGCTGCAATAATTTGTGAAGAGTCATAACTGGGACACGATAAATCTCAGATCCCTCCAACAGATATATTAATTACCAAAATTGGCATTTTTATTATTGTCTGAAAATTGTTCTCACAATGGCACTGGTCGCACCGCCCTAAAGCCGACACTGGTGGTGCTTTTTGTCACTCTGCTCCGATGGCTCAAATCCATGTTCTTGGTGCAGGTTGTCCCCAATGATGTAGTAGGTTTTGTCTACTCAGTTCTGTGTGAGTTTGCCTTTGGGATGGGTCTACATGTCATGTCATTCTCAGGCTGTGGTTGTGCTGGGGTAAATATCTGTGTCATGTCAGGGCTATACCATAATGGTGCAAATTAGTCTTGACCCTGTTCCAATTGGAACAGTCCAGCTCAAACTGAAAAGCCAGGCCCTCCCTGAACCAGAACACAAGCAACCCAAGACCGGTTTAACCCTAGTTATGGGCTCATCCGCCAGATACAGCTTGGTTCCAGTGACATAGTGTACCTGGGACCCAGTCTGGGCATACTAATCCCACTTAGGGCGTCAAAATAAAGTATACAAAAATGTTATTGATGAAATGGATCTTCTGAGCACACAGTCTCAACACCCGCAGTTCCACAACTGTGAACTAGCCCCTGGATACTTCCTCTATTGCTTGTCCCAGGATGGATATTTACACAGGCGATTCTGTTGTCAAAGTTCAAAGACAATGATTCCAGATGCCCCGACCTGTGCCTTTTCCTGGCACCTACCGCCACACGCCCTGCTAGATGCTGCCTTCACTGAAGAAATTAGGGCGGATATAGTTGGTTATTTTGATAGTAATGTTGGGTCGGTGTCTACAGAATCGATACTATGGGATGCATTCAAGGTGGTAATTAGGGGGCAGTGCATAGCACGTCAGGCTGGTGTTCTTAAGGCTATTAGAGGTACCCTCAGTAAGTTGGAAAAAGATCTCAAAGACCTTGAAAAATTATTCTGTGACAACCCCACTCCTGAGCTTGCGACACAAATCAAAGTCAAGCTGTTAGACTACAACGAGGAAGCACTGCGTGAGCTTAAATTTTTAGGCAAACAGGCAGAGGCGCGCAGATATGGCGAAGGGGATAGACCCAGCAAGACACTAGCCGGGCTCATTTCTACCATGGCAGCGCCTGCCCACGTGCACACCATCATTAACCCCGAAGGTGCTGTGGTTATAGGCCAAGAGGAGATTCTCTCAACTTTTGCCGAATTCTACTCCAAATTATATGAATCCACACATGTGCCATCTCGGGATTTGCTTGAATCCTACTTAGACTCCATTGCCCTAGTCTGGTTTAACGATGCCCACCGCAAATATATGGACCTTCTGGTGACAGTCCAGGACGCCGCTAAGGTTATTAAAGGTCTGCCCTTGAATAAAGCCTCAGGCCCTGACGGGCTGACCACGGCCTTCTACAAGGCTTATGTGGATGAACTGGCACCGAGGCTGCATGCTGTCTATACTGAAACCCTAGTGGAGGGAACGTTGCCGGACTCTATGAGAGAGGACCTTATAGTCACGCTTTTAAAGCCAGGCAAAGACAGCAAATCCCTTGATTCCTACAGGCCCTTGTCTCTCATAAATGTGGATGTGAAGATATATGCGAAAATCATTGCAGACCGCCTTTTACCACTGCTTCCAATGGTGGCCCTACCTGACCAGTCGGGGTTCATACCGGGCCGTGCAACCTCGCATAATTTGAGAACTGTCTTCTCAGTGTTGTACTACCTCCATCCAGACGTGCAGGCCACAGCGATATTTTTAGATGCCACTAAGGTCTTTGATTCTCTTGAATGGCCCTATCTCTTTCGAATACTGGAACGCATGGGATTTAGCCCAATGTTCATAGCGCTGATTCGCCCACTCTACACGGCACCTAGGGCGAGAGTGAAGGTGAACGGCCTAATATCTGCCCCATTTTCTATCTCCCGAGGCACGAGACAGGGCTGCCCTTTATCCCCACTCCTGTTTGCTATGCAATGGAACCGTTGGCGGCCAGAGTTCGGCAGCACCACACTGCGCGTGGGATTGGCTTTAGCACCCGTAGCCTATTGATTTCACTGTATGCAGACGACGTGACCCTGTATGTCTCGAAACCGGCCGAAAACTTGAACCCGCTGCCCCGCGAATTTGTAAAGTTCGCTGGACTGTCAGGCATTACAATAAATTGGGCCAAATCGGTCATCTTCCCGCTGACTGACAGCACCCCTGAGGTGCAGCCTGACTTCCCTCTACGCTGGGAGGCGGATGAAGTTAAATATTTGGGAGTGTGGATAAGCCGCAAACTCCAAGACATCTGGACCCTGAATTTTGGAAAGGCGTTTGCTTGGCTGGAGGAGAAGGTTGCCATATGGACAAAATTGCCGCTATCGCTTGCAGGCAGAATTGCCCTAGTGAAGATGGTGGTTCTGCCCAAATTCTTATATCTCTTTGTTAATGTTCCGATCCCCTTGATGAAGCATTTTTTCACCTGCTTGCGCTCCCAACTATTGACATTAATATGGGCAGGCGGACAAGCAAGACTATCTTGGGCGCTCCTGACGTTGCCATTGCGACATGGTGGAATTGGTGCGCCGGACATGCACCTGTATGCCCTTTGCGCACAGGCCCAGTTTGCACACTTTTGGGCCTACCCCTCCCTATCAGCCAAATGTGGCGGTGGAGATGGACTCGGTGGCTCCGCTCCCACTCAGTGTCGCCCTATATCACAAAACTCTGAGGCCATCGCTTGACGTGGATACACCTAACATGCTGCGCTGGGCATGGCAAGAATTGCGCAAGCGTGAGGGGATTTCTATCCTATACGCTCCGGCAGTCCCTCTCGGGCAGAACCCACTGATGCCATGCCTAGCGGAAAGTAAAGGAGGCATTTCCCTGGCAGGTGAAACATTACATACATTTTCTGATCTTTATCCCGATGGCATGTTCCGCGACATGCAGCTGACGGTGGATGGCCCGGCCCTTTCCATGTTGCATGGAGCTGCCCATCCCTCCATGGTCATTGGACGGCGATCTTTGATGCAATAAATCAGATCCTTAGGAGAGCCGACATGCCTTCCCCGCTGCTGGGCCTGTTGGGGGGGGGGGGGGTTGGGGTAGCTGACATGGAACCCAAATGTCGCAAGCTACATGCCCTCTAGTTATTATATGCCAAGCGCCAAGTGGCTATCCTCTGGGGGCGCAGAACCCTTCCCAAATTCGCAGATTGGTTGTCAGACGTGACCTATGGCCATACTCAACTTGGAACGTACTGGAAGTCCATGCTGACTGCCTCTCGCCCGAGACATCTGGGAACCATTCCTCCAATGGGTGCGTGATAGAGATTAGTCGATGTCTCCTGGACCTACTGGCACGTCGTAGCTCGGTATTGCTGCCGGGGGGCGAAGTGTTGATCTGAGCACAGGGAGGAGGCTGTCACTTCTAACGCGTTGGCCAAATTTAGAACTCGCATATTGACCACATTGTCGGGGATTGTGTCGCTTACTCTGTCTTGTGAATTCGTGGGACGCCCCCTGCCCTCCCGACGAGTCCATATATCTATGCATTGATTATTAGACGCCATACCGGCCACTTGACCACTGATGACCTAACCTTTTGTAACATGTTATTACTGTTTAAAATATGATAGACATGTTTCATTCTTGGGGTACTGCCTACAGCCTATGTTGTTATACTGTTCACAAAAACATGCATCCTTGTGTTTGAAACTGCAGTTGTAAGAGCTTTGCTGACTATACTGCATATGCTATTTGTGTAAAATGCAATCTGCTATGTGTGTTTCCATTTTTCAAATAATAAACAGAATTAAAAAAAAAAAGTTCAAAGACAATGAATTTAGAAAGGTCTGATCCCTTTATTAGGCTTCTAGTTATTGTTTTTCCATTCTGTGATTGTGCTGCAGTAAACCTCTCCAGCATTCATTGTGCGCTTTGTATCTGTGCAGAAGTAGGTTTCTATAGCATATCATTCATTTCCTTTGTCTATGTTCAGGTAAGTTTCCATGGCACACAGTTCCTGCCCTGGTTCTGTGCTGTGGTTGAATTCCATTGAATGCTGTTCACAATCTGCACAGGGTAAGTCTCATTGGCATAGGTTTCCTGCTCTCTACCGATGCAGGGATAGTTTTCTGTGGCACGTGATTCCCATACATAAAGCGTAATGTGGTAATTCTTTGCTGCATGCCCTTCCCTTTCCCGACTATCCCATGGTGCTGCCTTTCCTCTAGTTGCATCATTGGGTAATTGCTCTGAGAGGGATGTGTTGTTGCATTGGTTGTCTATAGAGCTCCATCCCATGCGGCATTTTCCAATCGTTGGGCAAGTGTTGTCGACACCTGCAAATTACAGTCAGATTGTCACGTGGAGGTTCTCTTCAATGATTTTGTGAAGTGGGCCCATGGTATTCCTTCTCAGGTCTTTGATAATTGCTGGTTGAAGCTATGCATACCATGAAGGCTTTTGCCTGGGCAAATAAGCCTTCTGTCTGTAGACAAGTTCCTAGTGAGTCTCATTAGTTCTTCCTTGATGATATAGCTGAATAAAGTTGGTCCCACTGTGGTCCACTTCCTACTGAGGGTCTTTAAAAATGGAACTGACTCATCATTTCTTGCTGATGGAATTATCAGGCATTCCTTGTCACAGCGCCTGAGATAAAGCTTCTTTTTATTAAAATGTTAATTGTTCCAATCCACCAGGAAACCAAACGCATTCTTGGCCTTTGCGCTCTTGCTCTGTACCTGGGGCAGCTCTGTATTCTGGTCAAGTGGTAGCATTCTCTACATTCTCTCTCTTTTAAATACTTTGGGGCCTTCAACACACCTTGTGAGCTGCTGTGACAATGTGCTGGGTGCCATTTTGCTGCTCTGAGAATAAACTATTCCTGTTTCACCAGCATTCTCTCAAGGGGTGTTGTGCACATGATGCTAGAGAAAGAGTTATTTTTACCTGAATTCGATTTGATTCTTACTGTGATGGTTACTTCTAAGCATTTTCTCTATGTTGCACTGAAGCCACTCGAGCTTTTTCTAGTTCTAGTGTCTCTGCTTTTTATTAGGCCAGAGGCATGAGGCTGAAAATAGCATATTGTTAGCATACCAATAACTTCCATTGCTTACAATTTTTTGGCTTCATTGTCACTCCCATTTACTTGTTTCTCATTCAAGTACTTTCCTTGTTCAGCTTGTGTCTGTTCCCCCGCCAGAGCATAGCCCTTTTACTTGAGTTCTTCTACCGATCACTTTTAGGAAACTACTTTTTTCCTTTTTGCTTCGACACTGCATGAGAATGCATATGTTTCCAGTTTTCTACCTCATGTGCTTCTCTCCACCTGCACTCTGTGTTACTCTCTCTCACCTGTGTGCTTCTCTCCCTCTTCCTGTATTGCTCTATCTTGCCCGTGTACTTCTCTCCCTTTCCATCTGCTCCGTTTTTGCTGTCTCTCACTTGTCCCCATTCCCTGTGTTGCACTCCCTCGAGCTGATTTCCCCTTTCCTGCTTACTTCTTATTGCTTTCCATCTCCAACTACTCCTCCGCCCCCTCCCACATTTCTATTTTGTTTTTAATCTTAACTTTTTATTTTCAGATTGTTTTGAGGAGGGCCTGACAGCAAATTACCGCTGAAACTTTTATTTACTAAATAAAAGTTTAATTCATGCTACTTCATTTGGATTTTTTATTTACCAAAGCACCTTGTATCTGTAAATAAAAAAAATGCTGCCCACGTCATGTACATATGTTTCGATGCAGGTTTGCATGGCTGCAAAATTACACGGTGCTGCCTACAGAATGATGCATGGTCAAATTATTTGTACATATTTTAAGTCGAAACACTGTAGCCTGGCTAAAGACTTAATGCAAACATGTGAATAATTTACCCGGAAAGCAACTTGGTCCATTGCTTTCCATTGAGTTTTTGTTTTGTCACTCTAATTTTGTTGCGTTCTATTCAATAGTTGTATTTGTTTTAGCCCATCCATAAAGTCTTTGTCTCTCCTGTGGAGTTTCCCATCTCTCTGGCCAGCTCCTGTTATCCTTCCACAAGTGTATGGTTTTAGGATTTTTAGAATTTTTATTTTCTAAAAGCACTCCATAGGAATGCATGCATTACCACCGTTGTCTGTTTTCCTACTTCTCCTAGCACATTTCATTTCACAACCTTATAAAAATGTAATGTTTCACAACTTTGCCCTTTGAGACGCTCTTGCACATGCTTTCACTTTTATACAGCTTCGCCCTACGAGTCACTCTTCTGTAACTTTGACTCCATGTTGCTCTCTGTCTTGTTCGTTTGGAGCCCCGCTAAGTACCACCCATCAGGCGTTCCACTAACGCATTTCAGTGTGGTGGTCCGCATCACTGCACTAAAATGCAAAGTCAAGCATATTTAGCTCCTCCTTGGCTGTCAAGCGGCCCGGATCGTTGACTGATAATAAACCATTTTTGACTAGTATGAAAACTCAGAGTGGCGGCACGCGCTGTGCACTGTTTCTAACAGGCTTGGGGGCTGCCTGAGTTCTAGCGCAGCTGCTACTGCTACAATGTAACAGATGGATTGGATTCACTGCGCTGCAGCGGCATGACCATACATTTCATTGACGTGGGAGGAGTCAATGAGTGCCCAATGACGATGGATAAACACTGACAGTCAGCCAGTGAGGTCAGGTGTGAGTCTCTGAAACTCACAGTGATAGGCGGGTGGCTCCTGGTGCAGCCGCCCGCCCCGACAGTTGAATGAGAAGGTTGGCTGCTCAGCTGGCGGCAACACGTAGGCAGCGCAGCAGCTAAGAATCGTGACCCCCACCGGCGGTTGACTGAACCACGAACTGGTAGCTGAAGTGGTGTGTAGCTGCCCAGTAAACCTTCCTGATTGTGCAGCTATGTAGCTGAGCCAGCCGCGACCCTGAATCATAACCGGCAGCTGGCGATGCTGCGGGCGCAGTCCGAGCTGGGTTGTGGAGCCCATTATTAACACCGGCCAGCACCAGACTGGCTCTCGCCTGCCCTCAATGCAGGAAGTGCCCAGCATTGACCCTATGGTATGATACCTTCAAAGTTTTAGGACCCTAATGTGCTTGCACACAGACCCTACAACATGGTATAATACATTGCACTTTAATTATAGCCATGTTTCACAGCAGTGTCACGCACGCCTGCTTGTTTGCAGATAATGCACTTAATTATGGGTGCAGGTTGTTGTTTCTTGTGGCCATGTATTAGGGCTGTGCAGCGTTTTGCCTGCGTGTTTTTTAGGTCTCGCCTAGCTATCGCGTAAGCGATGCTCTGCGAGATATTTAGTAAGGGGCTTTTGAAAAAGCTCCCAAAGGCTGCAGGCAGATCGGGTACAGTGCATGTGCGCCGGGCGCTCGCACCATTTGTCAGCCTGCGTGATCACTTTCATGGCCTCTTTGATGTTCTCAGTGAGCCGCACGGCCACTGAGAACATCAAAGCGGCCGCGAAAGTGATCAGACACATACTGTACTGCTTCCTTCCCAAGTGTTGCTTCCAACTACTAGCTCAAAAAAAGCGGCTGCTTTGATGTTCTAATTCTCACGTGCAACTGCCACAAATCCAAACTATTGACTGAGTTTCTGCTTTAGCAATGGTCTTCTCCTCCTGTAAAAATCTGCCTATCAGGATTAGTCATTTATGGCTGCAAAGCGCCAACGTTTCATTTGACTGTGCAGTGCTTCGAAAATGACTCTAGCAAAGGCAATAGTTTTGGGCTATGCAAAGTATTATTTATAGATTTTTGTATTTTATTTATTTCATATGTCACAACAGTAAACAATCATTTACAATGCAATGGTCTCGGCTTTGTTAAAGTTAGAGCTATTGGCATTTTTTTCATTTTTTGTTTTTTTAAAAACATCAATAAATGGTATTGTCATTTACAATGGCAATAGGTGAGCATTAGAGAGTAGTAGAGAGTATTAGCGGACACAGAGCCACACACACACAGAGCCACACACAGACACACACACACACACACAGAGCCACACACACACAAACACAGAACCTTACACACAGAGCCATCTACACACACAGAGCCACCCTCACAAAGAACCACCTACCCACAGAGCCATCCTCACACAGACCCACCTACAAAAAAAGCTACCCACACAGAGCCACACACACAGAGCCCAACACACAAACACAGACAGAGCCACACACACACACAGACAGAGCCACACGCACACACAGACAGAGCCACACACACACACCCAGACAGAGCCACACACACACACAGACAGAGCCACACACACAGACAGAGCCACACACACACACACAGACAGAGCCACAAACACAGAGCCACACACACAGAGCCACACACACACACAAAGCCTCACACACACAGAGCCACACACACACACAGACAGAGCCAAACACACATACACACAGACAGAGCCACACACACACACACAGACAGAGCCACACACACACACACAGACATAGCCACACACACACACAGACAGAGCCACACACACAGACAGAGCCACACACACAGAGCCACACACACAGAACCACACACAGACAGAGCCACACACAGACACACAGACAGAACCACACGCACACACACACACACACACACACAGACAGAGCCACACACACAGAGCCACACACACAGACAGAGTCACACACACACAGAGCCCCACACACAGAGAGCCCAACACACACACAGAGCCCAACACACACACACACACACACACAGAGCCCAACACACACAAACACAGAGCCCAACACACACACACACAGAGCCCAACACACACACACAGAGCCCAACACACACACACAGAGCCCAACACACACACACCGAGCACAACACACACATAGACACACACACACACAGACATCCCTCAGTCTAGGTCAGCCACACGCCCATCTCTGCCCAGTAACGCCCCAGGGAACAGAGGCAAGAAAAAACGCTCACAAGCTGGGAACAGAGGCAAGAAAAAACGATCAGAAGCAGAGAACAGAGGCTCTAAAAAACGATCACAAGCAGGGAACAGAGGCACTAAAAAAACGATCACAAGCAGAGAACAGAGGCACTAAAAACACACACAGAGCCCAACACACACAGAGCCCAACACACACAAAGCCACACTCACACAGAGCCACACACACACATACACACAGAGCCACACACACACACACAGAGCCACACACACACAGAGCCATACACACACACACACACACACACACCCACACACACACACATACACACACACACAGAGCCACACACACACACACACACAGACATCACTCAGTCTAGGTCAGCCACACGCACTAAAAAAAACGAACACAAGCAGGGAACAGAGGCACTAAAAAAACGATCACAAGCAGGGAACAGAGGCACTAAAAAAACAGTCAACGGGTATACTCGATGCCTCCTTAATTATACGATATCACCCACCATAGGGCCACAACATCGTAACAATCGCTGTACCTTCGCCCATGACCATTGCTGCTGCTTTGTATAGACTCGTCCACTTTAGAAACTCTTGTATTGTTGCACCCCCCTACCCCCCACCCTCATACCCTGGCTAATCAAGGTACATTCTCCAGTAGGTGTCCTGCTCCAATGCATCCACAAAAGGATCACACACAAACTAATCCACAAGATCGTACATTACACGTTGGTCATTTGGCAGTAAACGTACCTGCCTCGAGGCGCTAACCGGGGGGAAATTTATCTAAAAAGGACCTTTCCAGAGCTCAAGTTTGTTGTATATATGCGACATTGGAAACAGTTGTCGCGTCCTCCCCCTCTTTAGTTACTCACCAAACTTCCATAAAAACCCTCCCCCACTCTCTAGATCGATCAGATTTTTACCTGCTCAAAGGCCGGCACCTCTACCCTGGGGAGGATTAGCTTCTTGCGGGCGGATCGCTTGGCCTCCACGGACTGGGGGTCGCTGTCGGATTCTGGACGAGTTCGCTTCTTCCTGGTGGCCGAGGAGCGGGGGTGCACAGGGCGGGCGGGTTAGTGCCAGGCGGCGTGCGGGGCAGGGAGAGCTCGACGGTCCGCGAGGGGCTGAGCGCGGCGGGCTGCTCGGCTAGCAGCTTGCAGCTCTTGCTTCCTCGGGGCCCGGAGCAGGGCGGGGTGCCGGCCTTGCTCTGAGCGAAATAATCGGTCATCCGAAGCTGGGCCATCGCGGGTCACGATGGAAGGAATACACAGTGTTCTGAAAGAGAACCCAGGGGAAGCGGTGACCAATGGACCCGGCCACGGAACGTCATTTATGGCAACAAGGGGTAAGATCACAATAGAGAATGGAAGGAACCACGGACACAAAGTTCTACAGAGGACGATACCGACACACGGTACACAACAGTGCTTCAGCGGGCGTGCGAGGTACCCCAGAGGCAAGAAAAGCAAGCACAAACGGGGCAGAGGCAAGAAAAGCGAGCACTCACCGGCTGGGGCGGAGGACTCGGACGTTCTCCGTTGCTTCTCCGGCAGCAGTCAAGTCGAAATGACTCTCAGAAAAGCCCCGATATTTTCCGACTGGGGGGCGTGTTTTTCTTTCTCTACTCTTCCCATTGGCTGGAATGTAAAATTCCAGCCAATGGGAAGAGGAGAGAAAGAAACTAAAAAACACCCCCCGAATCCCAAAAAGACGGGGCTTAAATGGACAGACGCCCCCCTCCTCCAATGGCTGGCCTCCGTTTAGGAACTTAGCCAATGAAGAAGAGGGGCGGATTCAAGCTCCACTTTGAAAAACATAAGATATCGCCGGCGAGACTGCGCAAGCCCACCCTACGCAGGCCGAGACCTAAAAAGGGAAATAAAAAACATGCCAACACGCAAATGTGCAATCCATGTGCATGTATAGAAAATTTTCTTTTATTAATCATAACTTTAATAGAGAAGTTACTTTGCTTCCTAGTGGGCAGGTATAGAAACTCTTTTTAGTTTTGGCGCACCTTGATGTGCCTCTGAGTGGCCCTCAGTGTGCTGTTTAAACCTCAATGTTATAGTTAAAACCTCCTTGTGCCACATCAAGTTAAATATATTCGGCCCTACCACTGTAATTTACTCCATCCACGTCCCGCTGTTCCATGAGCTGTAGAGGTAGGACCGCATTTTAACAAGCATTTGCAATGCAATAGGTCTCGCATTATTAAAGTTTGAGCTATTGGCATTGCTAAAGAATGCAACACCAATAGCTCAAACTTTAATAATGCGAGACATATTGCATTGCAAATGCTTGTTTTGGGATGTGACGCCTTTGGAGCAGGCATCGGGAAGATGCAGCCAGAGCTGCAGTGTTTCACAGGCAGGGCCTGTACCACAGAGTGGTGAAGCGAGGGAGCCTGACTGTAGGCCGGAAGCGTGCTGCCCTTAGTTTGCAGACTACAGGAGCTCACCCTACATCTGCAGGCTGATTCCAAGCAAGAAGGGGCAGTGCTGTGCAGAGGGTGGTTTATAGGGCCAATCAGAGGCTCGCTGCACCTCACAAGCCCCACTTGAAACACATTTGTCCTCCATTGCCCTGTTTACAGAGGGTCGGTTCTTGGCCTTCTCAGGGCAGCTTTGGGGCAGTCTGGACTGCGAACAAGCCCAGGTGGCAGAAGCCGTCGCTCACCCACCCTTCTGGAGCTTCCGCCTAATGGGCCACTCTCTCCAGACTCACCCCGCCTGAGAGGAGTCGGGAGCAAAAGTTTGCAGGCCTCATTCAATGGCTCTGAGATTAAAAGTGTTGTCAACTGACATGAACCACGTATTTCCGCAAAACTGTATTTTTTATTTCATTAGGATTAGTTGTGTGTAAGTGGTTTTTACTAGGTTAGTGCCCTTCCGTTTCTGTTGGTTTACAACAGTTTTAACATAGTCTTGGAGTTTCTCATTCCTCAAATGGGTGTAATTTCTGATATTTAAATGCATCCCTAATCTTCATTGCTTGATTTTGCTCGCGAGAAAATGTCACTCTGAGTTGTTGAAACGTTACTCATAATTCCACTGAAATTATGAAAATATCACACATAAGCAATCTGAAACCTTGGCAGCTATGCGTTTGCTACCTCGTGACCTAGAGTGTTGCTCCCCTTCTGGGCCCAACTTGGATCCGTAAATAAAAAGAAAAAAAACTCTTTCCGCATTTTAAACGCAGCACCTGGTTTGGGCATGTGCCTACAAAATGATGCAGCCAGCCACGTAGACTTTATTCCCTTCTTATTAGCCTTGCTGCACAGAATGCTGCACATCAGGGATGCTGTGCAGCTGAGCTAAAACTACTGTAAGAGCAATAGTTCCCAAAGGTGAGACCTACTGACTTTGCCAATGATGTAGCTTTTTTATGCTGTGAAGAGCCCATGGGTATCAAAGACGAGACCTATTATATTTGCCAGTGCTTGTGTTGTCAATATCAACTGTCCGAGTTCTCCCTTCTTCGTGCAGGTGTATGCTCACATTTGATTGTGCGAGTTGATATTGTTTATGCTTGATTGGCGTGCTAAAAACTTCCTTAAATAACACAAATTATCTTGCCAGGACTGCAATCCACTCATCTTCAAACGAGTCGGGTTGTTCTTGACTCCTAATAACTTCACTAAGACAGTAGTGTCATACACATGTATTGCATAAATGGCACTCTTGTTTCTTAGATCCTCATATGTTGATCGATTTCTCATTATCACCCTTCATGCCACTTTTGAAAGCAACACAGAATCCTTTCTTCTGGACAACATCATGTTGTGTTTAGTAGAGGAGGCTGTTTTGCTACTCGCTTACGGGACATGAATCTGTATGATGCTGTGTCACCTCTTCAGAGCATACAGTCTCAGCACCTACAGCTCCACAACTGTAGATTATCCCTTGGCAGTGGCGGCTCCTCCACTAAGGCGGAGAAGATTCGCTCCACTGCTCTTCCAGCAGTTCTAAAAGAAAAAATAAAACAATAGTAATTCAACGTTATTGTCATTTTATTTTTCCTGCTGCAGTGGCTCAGTTTCATGCGGTCGGGCTGGCCAGAGCGGGGGGGGGGGAGGGGAGGAGTGGTGGAACTTTCTAAGTGCGCAGGCTGGTTTGGCTGAGCATCTTGGGCCAGTCGAACAGTCACACGCACTTTTGCCATCGCGGCTGGAATTAATCGCGGATGGGGAAGCAGGGGTCATGCCGTTCCTGTCCCTTGTTTTCTCGGCTCTGGCTCCAGCCCCGACTCCTGCTCCTGCTCTCCTGGAAGTGGAAGAACAGGAAGTGGGCAGCCTCCCTTCTCCTAAGCCAATCACAACGCTGCAATGGCAATATTGTGATTGGTGGGGATGCCGTCCAGCCAGGGGCTTACGGGGAGGCCTTTTTCTCCATGTAGTCTGCATTGCAGCCTGCATGGAGAAAGGGCAGAGTGCACATGAGGGCCGACTAAACAGTCATTGCGCCCTTAGGAGTGGGCACACCACTCCTTGCTCGCAGAGCAGCCCTGCCAACTGCTCAACCGCCCCCCCCCCCAACCAAACCCTTCTGCTTTCTCGCAGTGCGAGAAGCAGAAACATAAAATGGTAGTTATTACCATTTTATGTTTCTGCTTCTTGCACCGCGAGAAAGCAGTGGGGCGACGCTCCTCCGCCCTAGTGGTGGAGCCGCCCCTGACACTTTGCATGTTTCCCAGTAGGCTGTAATGCACAGCCTGGTGAGGAACATGTACAGGCTCCCAGTCCCGGTCTGAGCACCGGACCATGGTGTTCAGACCAATCACGACGCTGCTGCCATGGTGACAGAAGTGTTGTGATAAGTTTTGGGGAGACTGGGAGCCCGGGGTGCTCGAGACAGGAAGAAGATGAAGAGGACAGATAAGAGGTGGCAGGTGGCTGTACCCAGGTAGGTGCTTTTGTTCCCTTCATTTCGCCAGCCCCCCACCAACCCCATCTGGTAGTAGCCGCTACTGGCCCATGGACACTTCCTCTATTGCTTGACACAGGATGGTTATTTACACAGGAGATTCAATTATCAAAGTTCAAAGATATTTCATTTACAAATGTATGGTCCTTTTTAGTTCCGAAAAGATGAGCGCCCACCAAGCATAGAATGTAATGTATTGCTATGGCTGTTCTTAAATCCAAGATTCCAGTGCATCAAACTGGCCAGCAGGTTCAGGAATATCTGAGGAATACCTTTCCTTGCTTCTGATAAGATATCTTCTTTCCGTCGTTTATCAGCCTTTCCTGGAAGATAAGGGTTTTCTATTGATTATTTTCCCATTTCAGGTTTTCTGACTGTTTTGCTTTCTAAGCTTCACATGTGAGCATCATTATATTTTACCTTACCACAGAACTCCAATAGCAGGACCAGCTCTGAAGAGTGTGTTCACCAAATAGCAAGGCAGTTTGTTGAGACCTTTTCACTTTTGTAGACCCCCACATCATGCTTTCCAAAGCTGTGCACAGGACTTGGATGTCCTGGCCTTAGGAGTCCTGGTTAGGTACTGCACGAGAGATTGATCATGCAAGGCAATTAAGTGTAACAGGGCTTGTTCTAATTGGCGTCCACAGGGAGACAGCATCACCATGGAAAGCCCTGGTATGCATTAAGCACACTACCCTAGAGTGCAAACACGCCATGACATGGGGCACAGGGGCAGTGCAACAACAAAGTTAATTTTATCAAGTCACACAAGGCTACTTTGCGTGGCTCTGGTTGCTTGATAAATCTAGAGTAACGCAGTGCAAATTGCTGTGTTGCATAACTGTGCCGCAGGGAGGCGTTCCATGGGTGGAGCGTGGGTGTTCCCACGCATCCACCCATGGGTTTTGGGGCATTCCCAGATCTATCAACACTAGTAGACCTGGGAATGGGTCAAATGCGATGCCTCCCCAGATGAGTGTAACAAGTACAACTATCTTCATTTCTCCTCGATTTTTCCTTTTTCGATGTGTGCTGCATTCTAGACAGAGGAAAAAGTCTCTGAGGATTGTTTTTGTGCAGCAAGGTGTCCCTTCCTGAACAAAAACAATCCTGTTTGCAACACAGGCACCCTTGCACCACAGTGCAAGGGTGCCTCCGTTGGCGCTAGCGGCAGTTTGTGCACCAGTGAAAGGAAAGGTCAGGAATGCGCCATGAATACGGCACATTTGTGCCCTTTCACGCAGCATGGTGGCTTGCTGTGCTGCGTGAAAGTTCGGTAAGTGTGGCCCACATTTTTTTGCTTTCAGTTTGACAGAGAAACTGTCAAAACCGCTGGTTGCTTAGTGGGAGCTTTGGGTTCACCCATTTACAACCATTGGCTTTCTTCAACCAGCTTCTTTCAACTGCTAGCATGAGACTTTGTCAATTATGTTTTGGCTCACCTCAGTGGACTATTCATCTCTCACTTAATTCTATTGTCTGTTTGGCTGTATCCTTCCACCTGCACTCGAGTGTTTTTGTTTAATTGCATGAGGGACTACCTTACAAGCATAGCCTCTTGCCTGTGTCTGCTCCTACTGTCCCTCTTCTGTGTGTCCTCTTTAATGTGCTAATTGTACAGGCATTAACACATCAAACCAAGACCTATCGGCTGTGCCAATACTTGTATACATCCACCAATGGCCAAAGAACGCACCTCATCACTCTGGGCAGCCATTATCTTCCATTTTTCCTTCAACATTAAAAAGGGACCAAAGGACAACTGACCTCTACTGATGAAAATCTAAAAGGGTGAGGTTTCCTTTACCGTTCTCGCAGTGGTGAAAGACATTTCTGAAGTCTTGCATTATTAAAAATATACGAAGCAAGTCATCTCCAATTTAAAAGTCTCAACATACAAGCTAGATTATTTGACGGGCTGCAGATGCTTTCATAACCAATTACAATTTAAATTTGGAGTATTACTGCTAACAATCTGAAGAAGCTCCCCTAACGATCTACGTTTAAGTGAATAAAATAGGACAACTTGGCTCAGGATTTCACTGTTTTCTTTTCGTCACATATGTTAATGTGCCTGCGTGAAATTCACTGCACCGTCCTCATCATCAAAAACAAGAGCCAGAAAGATAAACACCTACTTAAACAAAGGCAAAAATGCTTACAACCTCATCTCGATAGAATACATTCTGAGGCAGAATCTTGCCCCCACCCTACTGTCGAAGAAAATTTCACTTCGTCTTCTTTTGGGTCTAGTCTGAAAGCAGTGGTGGCCAGCATGACTTGCGGGGGCCTGGGTATGTTCGACACTCAGGCTGTAATGCAGACTGCATGGAGAACAGGGTAGTGCGCATGACTGGTTTGGGTGGTTCAAGAGGGCCGGCCAAACAGTCATGTGCATGTAGGAGTGGGCAAATGACTCCTCCCCTGCCCTGCTCCCAGAGCAGAGCAGCCCCACCCACCCGCAAACCAGCACAAACATAAAATGATAATAACTCAAAGTTATTATCATTTTATGTTTCTACTATGCACTGCTTGAAAGCAGTGGGGCGATGCTCCTCCGTCATAGCGGAGGAGCCACCAGTGTCTAAAAGAATTATTGACGAAAGTGGCTGGGAGATGTGCAGAATGTAGGAAAAAGGCACAATGGCCTCTTGGTGAACTTCTCCTAAAAGGTGACCTCCCTGTCCGGAGCCCTCGGCAAAAGAAGTAAAACCACATGGTCCGCGGATGGAAGGGACCAGCATGGGGTTTCAGGTGACCTTCCGGGTTGGAGCCCTCAGCAAAAGAAGGGAAATCACAGGGCTCCCTGGGGATGCTTCTGACTGGATTTGTACTTCTTGGACCAACAGCACCGCTTTGATTCTCCATGTTTTTTCACGGTTTCAGAGGATTGACAAACCAGAAACAGAGTGTGAGGCTTTCTCCAGTGCCGTGGACAGAGAGCCCGGACAGTGCTAGCTTGGGTCTCGCAAGGAATGGAAACACCAATGGATGTTTGATTGAGAGCAGCATCTCATGCTGACGATGACAAATGCTCCAACAAAGCAACAGAGCCGACATAATTTCAGTGCTTTGGCAATTGGGCATATTCCCATCTGACATTATATAATTGACCGTTCTGGGGGCTTTACTTGCTGTTCCTTTATCTTACCTATCACCAACGGCGGTGTACTGATGAAAGAGTATTGCAAAGTGCTGTATTTGCCACCGGACACCTGCTACTCCAGTGCCTTTTCAATACGGGAGCTTTGGGCACTGCGGGGGTGAGCCGCTGCAAGGTGCCGCTTCTGCGACACTACATTGCCCATAATCCCCTGCGTCCTCCAGCAGCTGACTGTAATCAGCCATAGTTAAGGGCTACAGAGGCCAACAACGGGTCTGTCCGCGCCCATCAGCAACAGGAAGAGGCAGCACTGTGCAACCCCTCTTGGCCTGGTGAGGTGGATCCTCAGGAGTGTTATGGCCGAGTGATTACAACGTGCACCCTGAGGTCTGTTGTACTAAAAACTTTAGTGGCTGGTTATTACTGGTATTTATCTATCTTGACGTCAGACCATGGCCCGCTTGGGGGATTGACTTAACCCGCAGCGGAATGTTATTTACTGATCCCATTTAAGACTCATTTGACTTTTGACCGATGCAAAACCTACCTGGAAAATATACCTAATAAACATGGTTGTAATTTTGAATGTGCAATATTAGCCAATTAATAGCTAATAATCGAACATAGGGAAAAAGTAAACATCCAGGGACCGCGGTTGACTAAACCCCTAAACAAAACTCGATCTTCTACTATGAATCATATAACGGGCGTAATTGGGCAATAAGAAAGCAGATTATGTGTGTGGAGGAATCACCAACTACTTGTACTGAGGGGACCTCAGGGCCTGTGTTACTGAGTGAGGTGGCAACATTAACTCCTGCCCTAAGTAAATCACCCAGCAGAGAGAAGCTCGGTGTAACTGTAAGGGCCAAAAGTATTCTTAACTCCACCTCACCGTGTATTCTGGGTTCCACAAACACCAAGGAAACGTTTAAAAACACCTAGCACTCATGTTGCTCCTTCTATTACAACTTCAGAATTACAGGGAGGGGATGGACGGATTAATTAGGAAAGTAACTGCACAGAACCATGCATTTACAAAAGAAGACAATTAGAGCACCAAACACAACAAGCATTGGAAATGCAATAGGTCTCGCATTAGAAAAGTTGGAGCTATTGGTCTTGTAAATGACAAATATTTTATTTATTTGTTGGTTTTTCAAATAGCTAAATTGATAGCTTTGTCATTTACAACGCCAATAGTTATAACTTTCGCGAATGTGACACCTATAGCATTTTGAATGCAACATGTTTTGTATTTACGTGACATAGATGGCAGCTCTGGTCGTTAGGCCACATCTCTAGAGAGCAGGAGAGTGCAGCAGGTGTGAGAGGGTGAGTGGGTGTGTGAGGGTGTGTGAGGGTGTGGGTGTGTGAGGGTGAGTGAGGGTGTTTGAGGGTGTGTGAGGGTGAGGGAAGTTGTGTGAGGTGGTGAGGGTGAGGGTTAGGGGGTGTGAGGGGGTGGTGGATGTAGGACAGTGGAAATACACACTTAAAGCCCACTAAGATCAGAAAGTGCTAGGAAATATGCTAAAATTAACAGCGCGTGTTGAAATAATAGGAACATTGAAATATTTATCTTCACGAGTATCACTACAACTGATGGTATAACTTGGGTGACAAAGATGATCAACAAATAAACACACTCCACAGAAGAGTTGGATTATGCCTTGGATTCATGAGAAAGCGGAGCTCTCACTAGATTTTTCACGGTCACATTAGAGACAGCAAAATTCAGGATATGCTTGGAAACTGCAGACAACAGATTATTGACCAGCTGGTGACACGGCTGAACACAGGCCCGGCTCCGTACAGAGGGCAGCTGCCAAGAAGCTGTGGATACACTCTATGGCTATGCGTACCATGTTGTAAACATCAGAGCTATCCCTCAAGCTAGCACATATGCCGCAAGCCTATGCCCCCGAGACAGAGCCTCGTCAGAGGAGTTGGCATGACAGAGTAGGGCTACGGTATCTGGTTGGAGAGTGGTATAGTATATGCAGGGGATCAGGTTTGTGTTAAAGAAGGGTGAGTCACCAGGAACGTGGCGAATGGGTGGCGATCAAGGTGTGGGGACTCACTGGCACTGTCTGGCCGTTGTGTAGCTAAAGAAGGTTTGTAGTGTACTTTTCCGGTTTCCTTGGTGTCAGCTTAGAGATCTATTGGTGGATCTAGAGCCGGATAATTCCCCGTGTTTATGGGGCGGCCATTTTTAAATCAGGCACTGCGGGGCTCTGTAGTAGGTTAAAAACACCTGTTTAAGGTCCCTTTGTCGCCAGAATCAGGGTCGAGGCGGGTCGTGAATTCCCAGGGGCCCGCAGCAGAGGGACACCGAGTTGGCTGCAGCCCTGCCTTTGGGAGATTAATTATCGTAACTGCCCTGACTGAGCGGCCATTTTAGGGTCAGGAGCTAAGGAGCAGGAAGAATAGCTCTCACTCCTTTACCAATCTAAATCCCTGTGGTGACCGGGCATGGGAGGCAGTTCGTAGAAGTCAAAGAAGAGGGTCTTGTGAGTCGGCTACACGGCGCCAACAATTTGACTACAGGCGAGAGTTTTAAGGATTTATAGTTAGACCTTTGTTGGACTTGTCCTAGTTAAACGGCCATTTTAAGGTCAGGGGATTGTGACAAAGGGGCATAAGAGAAACTCGCGCACCGTTTCACGAGAAGAATCTTCGTGCTGGCCTGTGGGGGTCCTAGTTAAACGGCCATTTTAAGGTCAGGGGATTGTGACAAAGGGGCATAAGAGAAACTCGCTCACCGTTTCACGAGAAGAATCTTCGTGCTGGCCTGTGGGAGGCGGCCCATGTGGGTCGAGGCAGGTCAGGGCTCTCATGTGCCCACTGGGTCTCCTAGAGGGAAGAGAGAGAAGGGGAGGGGGGAGGAGAAATGCGACACGGCGGGCAGGGGAGGGGGCGAAGCGGGGAGAGGGAACAGACGGAGAGAAGGCAGATAAGCGGAGGGGGGGAGGAGAAATGCGACACGGCGGGCAGGGGAGGGGGCGGAGCGGAGAGAGGGAACAGACGGAGAGAAGGCAGATAAGGGGAGGGGGGAGGAGAAATGCGACACGGCGGGCAGGGGAGGGGGCGGAGCGGGGGCCTGGAGTGCGGCTGAGGGAACTGATGTGCACGCGCTTTTAAGCTCAATGCGCATTGAGCTTAAAAGTCACGGGCACTGCAAGGAATCGCAACGATTCCTTGCAAGTTGGTTCAAGAGTGGATAAGCCCCCATAGTCTCGCAAGCTCGATGCGCATGCGCATCGACAGGCGAGACCTAAAAACGCCCATACCAATCCAGGACTATAAAACATTAGTGAGCTCAGTGCAAGCCCAGGAAGACGTGGTAAAGATTTCCTTTAATGCACTTACCAACAGATTAAAACATATTGAGAGTATGTTTCAACATCTGTAGATCTACTGGGGTGGTCGGGGGTGAGGGGGTTAATCATCTTTGCAATCAACATAGAGAAGGCCTTTGACAGTCTCAAATGCAGGTTTTTATATGCAGTCATGGAGCATATGCGGATGGGGCCGGGCTTTCTATGATGAATAAAGCTACTTTATACGAATCCCCTAGCTAGGGTCCGTACGGGACGCACAATATCAGAGCAGTATCGGGCGGAGAGGGGAACGCAACTGTTTGCTCTAGCTATGGAGCCGCTGGCGTGCCTTAATAGGACAGGGGACAGATACAGAGTGTAGGAGAGTAGGGCCTGCAATCCTATGATCACCCAGATTTTTTGCTTTTGTTTCACTGGTTTACGACTTTCTCTGGCTGTGGGCCTGCCAATCAGACCCACAGCCTGGCTGTTCTCTTTCTAAATTACAACATGTACCCTAGGTGCATTTACCAATGGGTACTGGGCCACCTTATCAGACCCTGTAACTCAGGGAATAGGTGTACCCAGGGCTGCCAGGGGCTGCAGCATGTATTACGCCACCCCTGGCTGGCCTCCTAAATTTGACACAACTGGCTGCATGACAGCTGGGGCAAAGTCGTGTAATCACCCTTTGCTGTAGGTGTAGTATACCTATACCTAACCCTAAAATGGACACACAGATTCCTATCAGTCACTCCTATGGCAGGCCTTGACAATCCTGAAGGCAGAGTGCTTGGAATCGTGTGAGATGGTGCTCTGGCATGAGCTGAGCCTGTCTGCAGCTTGCGGAACCAAGTCCTAATAGCTGTTCCATGATATCGCATACCATATACTCTTAAGTGCATTATAATCCTCGCGGTTAAATGCTATCTTTGGTATTGCTTTATCAAAACATGTCGAGTAAGGTGTCATACGAATTGGAATACTAACCCCTCGCCAATTTTGGCGATGGGGTTAGCATTCCACCCTTCTAGAGGGACACGACATGTATGTAACTGTGAACCCCGGTTAAAGTTAACTGAAGCCTCAGCTCCACAAAATGGATGCTGCCACCACAGACACGAGTCTGACCTCCTGCTGCTGGGAGTCCTTCCAGCGAGGGAGGCTTGGACAAAGGGTTTCCTGTCCGGGGCGGTGCTAGCACCGTCCCAGACATGGTTTTGTGTATCCTGGGTAGGCAGGGCTTTTCAGGAAGGTGACTGCTGAGTGGCACCCCGGTGCTCACTACGCATAGGCCGGTCAGAACCAGTTCCAGGGGCACACCAGCCCCTGGCCTGGGGGAAGTCCGGCATGGCAGAGGGGTGTAACCACCCCCCTCCTAGTCCCACCCATAGGCAGGACCTAGTCACCGGGTCAGCCCCCTTTTTTAGTATAAAGATGGGAGCGGGCCCCCTGTTCAAATTAGATCATCTTTGGAATCAAGACACGACTTTCTTCGAAAGGACATCAAGATTTCTTCTTCAAGATTCTCCCTTGTGGCTAAGGAGTAGTCACCCTGCATCAAGCACGCACCATCCTAAGAACACTGCGGTCTGCTGCAAGTCCTTCTTCACGAATCCGACGACCCAGCTCGACGAGACCCGGCTTCCCTGGCACCTCTGACCTCTACTCACCTCTACAGCAAAGCTGAGAACCGTGAGTGCGACGAGACCTCGAGGGACCGACGATCGCCAAGACTGCACGACTTCTTTGTAACAAGCCCACCGAGTCTTCCACTGGTGAGTGCTTTGGGGTCCGAGAAGCCCCAACCCTGAGCAGCTCCAGCACCGAAGATCAGCCCTCCAGCATCTCCATGATCTGCGTGGGGCCCTTCTGCTTTTGCGTGCTCACCGCGCTGTGTGGCTACTAGCCGGCTGGCTTGTGGCCTTCTTCACGACGCCCGACGACATCACTGCTGCTGGTCTGGTTGCTCCAGACTGGCCCTTGCTTCCTTCTTCAAGAGAGGCACCCCGGACCCTCCTGGTCCACTCCAGACGCCATTTTAGGTCCACCGCGTGGGCTTGAATTTGCCAAGGCTTTGTTGCCCAATCCTGGGTCCAGCGACGCCGACAGCTTCATCCATCGTGGGACAGATCGCTCCTCCATCCTGGTCGCCGACAACGCCTCCTGGTCCGTGAGATCTGCGATCACAGCGTCACCCACTCACCTAGTCGAGGTGGCTACCATCCGGTGCCCTCCTGGTGCCCACTGACTACTGGCTAGTAGTCTCGAACTTGGTCCCCTCTGCTTTCAGGTGTCATCTTCCATCGATCCAGGCTTGGATCCACCGAACTTTCTTCACTGGTCGCCTGCCAGCAACTTCTTTCTTCCAGGCTCCTGGTCCGTCAACGAGGATTCCCGACGTCTTTTGAGACATATGCAGCTGCAGCCCCTGGGCTAGGTAACTTCGGCATTTCGGTGCCCCAGCATAGCCTCACTATCCAAGGGTCAGAATCCACTTTCGTTTTCCTCCTACCAGGTCGGGTTCGCCCGAGAACACTAACTTTGCAATTACTAGCTACCATAGACTTTGTCCCGCATCACGCGTGAGAGTGCACACTCTGCACCCGAGTCCCCTGGGTCTCCTAGAAGTAATCTAACGATTCTATAGTCAAGTCCTAGCGATTCCAAAGGCTATTAGTACTGTACTTACCTGCTAGTAATTTCGCATTCCACTTTTAGAGTATATGGTTTTCCGTGCCCCTCGGGCATTTGTATATACTGTGCTAACTTAAGTATTTTTGTAAGAGTTTTGGTTTGTGCTTAGTACCCTGTCCTCATAAAGAGTACAGGGCTGTTGTGATTCTTAATAAATAACTGTTTATTTTCATAACACTTGTGTGGTGTCCTTTCACTGGGTATTCAAGGGGTATATGTGTGGTAAACAGCTGGCTTAACACGCCCTCTCGAGTCTTTAGCCTTAGACTGCTCGTATCCATGCTACTAGGATAGCTGGTCTATAAGGTTGACTTACAACCAATCATCAATAAGGGTTGCTGGACTGATACATAGTGTTCACTAGAATAATGAGCACTGCATATCAGGCCACCTTCTCACATTGGTGAGCAGCGGTTGGGATTTGAGCTTGCTGTTGTTTTACCACACGTATCCTAAGAATATCTTGTTGAAAGATCACATAAGTACTGTTAGTACATATAACTAAGCTTAGAATACTCTGAGTTCTACTGAACCAGCTGTTGCAGCTCCTCAAGGCTTAGCACACCTTGGCTGCAACTCTTAGCAAGGGATCAGTAGGTAAACACATAGTGTAGGTAGGTGCATCACTTATACCACACTAGAAACAGTATGTCAGACAAAGGAGGAAACTCTGAGTCTCCCCTTGTGTCAGTGGACCCTCCACAGGTTTCCTTCCAGATATACTGTGCTTAGCTTCCATGAGTTACGACAAGTGTGTACCTCTAGGAAGATTAAGCAAGGGGCTAACCCCACCACCTCCTTTCTGATTGGTCTCCTGGAGACTTATGATGCCAGAAAGGCTGAGAGACTTCTTAGCCCTTCTAATCCAGATGGAGGCATGCCTCCCCTTGAGGGAACCAGAGGAGACCCTGACCTAATCCACCTCTCAACTGAGAATGAAGAAGGGGAGGAGGATGAGGATGAGGATCCCTCTGGGGATGAGGCAGACAAGGGACAGGTAGAAGTCAGCAGACTAACCAGGTCCAACTTAAGCAAACATGACAGTGGTACTGGGGGACCCCTGGGGCCACTATCAGGTCAGCTTAACATTGGGAATGGACGAGCCAGATCTCTATCAAGAGGCTCTGGCAGATCCCTTCAAACCAATGGCTCTCACAACTCTTCTCAAAGAGGGATGACTTCCCCTCAGAGGAGAGTGTATGAAGCTAAAGAAAGGGCAGCCAATCTGAGGATTGAAAGGGAAGAACTTGCCCTGGCCAAAGAGAGGCTTGCCTTTGCTAGAGAGCAACAGTTAAGTGGGGTAGTCCCCACTGGTGGCAGCATTGTACCTAGCAATAGGGAAATGAGTTTTGATACAAAACACCTGGGTAAGATAGTGCCCCCCTTTAAACAAGGGGATGACATCCACAAATGGATTACTGCTTTTGAGAGGGCCTGCACTGTGCAAGGTGTTCCCCAGAGTCAGTGGGCAGCTATCTTGTGGCTCTCCTTTGAAGGTAAAGGTAGAGACAAGCTCCTCACTACAAGAGTGGAGGATGCTAACAATTACCAAGTCTTGAAAAATACACTGGTTGAAGGGTTTGGCCTAACCACTGAGCAGTACAGGGTGCTGTTCAGGGATACCCAGAAAACTCAGTCTCAAGATTGGTCTGACTTTGTAGATTGTGCCACTAAGGCTTTTGAGGGCTGGTTGCTGGGCAGTAAGGTTACTGATTATAAAGGATTGTACAATTTGATGATGAGAGAACAAATTTTAAACAATTGTCAGAACCAGTTGTTGCATCAGCATCTTGTTGACTCAGATCTGACCTCTCCCCAAGAATTGGGAAAGAAGGCAGACAGATGGGTTAGAACAAGAGTTAAACAGAACCAGAGCCAGAATCAAGGTGGTCAGAAGAAAGCAGACCAGAAGGGTAAAGATTCTAAGGGGGAAGAAAATGACCAGAAGTCTTCGACAGGTCCCCAACAACCCAAAGAGGGTGGGGGTCAGGCTCCCCAGAAGAAGAAAAACCAAGAAGGCCTATCTAAAAGGTGTTGCCAATACTGCAAAAGTAAAACTCACTGGTTTAGTGAGTGCACCAAGAAAGGAGGAGGGCAGACCCCTGCCACTGCAGCCCCTAAGGCACCTGTGCCCCCTAGTACAGTCAGCAGTGGTAGTGCACCTCCCAAGGGTTTGGTAGGGTTAACCCTGGGTTCTGAGGGGTGTGACAACTTAGTTGGTACACTCACTCAGGCTGTCCTTGTTTGTACAGGGGATGTGGATATGTCCCCTGATATAAGTCCCAATACTTTGGGCAAATACAGACAGACACCTTTCATTAATGGAAAAATGGCTCAGGCCTATAGGGACACTTGTGCCAGTGTCACAATGGTGACACCTAACTTTGTGGACCCTGGACAGATCATGCCAGGTACAGAATTCCTGGTGACCAATGCAAGCAATGTCACTACCAATCACAGTATGGCAATTGTAGCTTTCTCCTGGGGAGGGGTAACTGGCCAAAAGAAGGTTGTAGTTAGTTCAGACCTCCCAGTAGATTGTTTGTTGGGCAATGATTTGGAGTCATCACAATGGTCAGAAGTGGAGCAGAGGACTCACATGGAAATGTTAGGCTTGCCAGCACATGTGTTTGCTGTGACCAGGTCACAGGTCAGGAAATGCCCCACTGAACAGGTGCTGGATCCTGGAACAATGGACCAGACACCTCCCAAGAAGAAGAGCAGTAGGGTTAAGGCTGTGCCTTCCCCCTTGCCCCAGGTTGAGGATCAAGTCTCAGAGGAGGCTGACCTACAGGAATTGAGGGAAACTGAGCCCAGAGAGTTTGAACTTGATCAAGTTGAATTCTTGGGTTCAGGGGGACCCTCAAGGGAAGACCTGGGGAAGGACCAGTTAAGCTGCCCTTCTCTTGAACCCCTCAGACAGCAGGCTGCTGCTGAGGCTGCTGGGAACGCCACAGGTACCCACAAGGTATACTGGGAAGATGGACTCCTGTACACTGAGTCAAGAGACCCCAAGCCTGGCATGACCAGGAGGCTGGTTGTACCCTTGTCTCAGAGAGGTTTCCTACTTACCTTGGCCCATGAGATTCCCTTAGCAGGTCACTTAGGCCAGACAAAGACTTGGGACAGGCTTGTCTCACACTTTCACTGGCCTCACATGAATGAGGATACCAAGGAGTTTTGTCGCTCCTGTGTCACTTGCCAAGCCAGTGGTAAGTCAGGTGGCACAACAAAGGCCCCCCTTATACCAATGCCTGTGGTAGGGGTGCCCTTTGAAAGAGTGGGGATTGACATTGTTGGTCCAATGGAACCCCAGACAGCATCAGGGCACAAGTTTATACTGGTGGTAGTGGATCATGCCACCAGGTATCCTGAAGCTATTCCACTTAGGACCACCACAGCACCTGTGGTGGCAAGGGCCCTAGTTGGAGTGTTCTCCAGAGTGGGCTTCCCTAAGGAGGTTGTCTCTGACAGAGGTGCAAACTTCATGTCAAGCTACTTAACTGCTATGTGGAAGGAATGTGGTGTCAACTACAAGTTCACTACACCCTATCATCCACAATGCAATGGGCTTGTTGAAAGGTTCAACAGGACCCTAAAAGGGATGATTCATGGACTACCTGAAAAGCTCAGGCGTAGATGGGATGTCCTGATTCCCTGCCTTCTGTTTGCTTACAGAGAGGTCCCACAAAAGGAGGTTGGCTACAGCCCTTTTGAACTTTTGTATGGGCATCCTGTGAGAGGCCCCCTGTGTTTGGTGAAGGAAGGATGGGAGAGACCTCTCAAAAAGCCTGCAACCAGCATAGTGGACTATGTACTTGGTCTCCGCTCCAGGATGGCTGAGTATATGGAGAAGGCATCTGAAAACCTTAAGGCCAGTCAAGAACTTCAAAAAGCTTGGCATGACCAAAAGGCTGTCCTGACTGTTTATCAGCCTGGACAGAAGGTGTGGGTGTTGGAGCCTGTGGCCCCAGCAGCACTCAAAGACAAATGGTCTGGGCCCCACACAATTCTTGAGCAAAAGGGAGAGGTCACCTACCTGGTGGACCTTGGAACTCCCAGGAGTCCCCACAGGGTACTCCATGTCAACAGGCTCAAAGCATATGTCGACAGGAAGGACATGAGCTTGCTCATGGCCATAGATGAGGGACAGGAGGAAGAGAGTGACCCTCTCCCAGACCTGCTCACTCAGAATCCTGATGATGGGTCAGTAGATGGTGTTGTCTTTTGTGGCAGCCTCTCTGAGCATCAACAGAAAGACTGTAAACAGGTTCTTCAGTCTTTCAGACATATGTTTTCTCTGACACCCAGTCAGACCAATTGGTGTACCCATGAGGTTGACACTGGTGACAGTCTGCCAGTTAAGAGTAAAATCTACAGGCAGCCTGATCATGTTAGAGACTGCATAAAAACTGAAGTGCAGAAAATGTTGGAGTTGGGAGTCATTGAACCCTCAGATAGCCCTTGGGCTAGTCCAGTAGTTCTAGTGCCAAAACCTCACACCCAGGATGGTAAGAGAGGGATGAGGTTTTGCGTAGACTACAGGGGTCTCAATGCAGTCACTCAGACTGATGCCCACCCAATACCAAGGGCAGATGAGCTGATAGATAGATTGGCTTCTGCCAACTACTTAAGCACATTTGACTTAACAGCTGGGTATTGGCAAATCAGGTTAGCTGAGGATGCCAAGCCCAAGACAGCATTTTCAACCCCTGGTGGGCATTATCAAATTGTGGTAATGCCCTTTGGTCTGAAAAATGCACCTGCCACCTTCCAAAGGTTGGTGAATCAAGTCCTCACTGGGCTGGATGACTTCTGTGCAGCATATCTAGATGATATTGCTGTCTTTAGCTCCACCTGGGAGGATCACCTGGTCCACCTGAGGAAAGTGTTAGAGGCTCTGCAAGCAGCAGGCCTCACTATCAAGGCCACCAAGTGCCAGATAGGGCAGACACAGGTTGTATACCTGGGCCACCTTGTAGGTGGAGGCCAGGTTCAGCCACTGGAGAGCAAAATACAGTCAATCAGGGACTGGGCTCCTCCAACCACCCAGACTCAGGTTCGAGCTTTCTTGGGCCTGACTGGTTACTATAGGAAGTTTGTCAGGAACTATGGATCAATTGTGACTCCATTAAATGAACTGACAAGTAAGAAAATGCCAAAAAAAGTTCAGTGGACAGCAGGCTGTCAAAAAGCATTCGATGACCTAAAGCAGGCCATGTGCACAGCACCTATCCTTAAGAGTCCAGACTACTCCAAACCATTCATTGTCCAAACAGATGCTTCTGAGTTGGGTGTGGGAGCTGTTCTATCTCAGCTGAATTTTGATGGTCAAGACCAGCCCATTGCTTTTATAAGCAGAAGGCTGACCCCCAGAGAGAAGAATTGGTCAGCTATTGAGAGGGAGGCCTTTGCTGTGGTTTGGGCCCTGAAGAAGCTGAGGCCATACTTGTTTGGCACTCACTTCAAGATTCAGACCGACCATAAGCCCCTCTTGTGGCTAAATCAGATGAAGGGTGAAAACCCCAAACTGCTTAGGTGGTCCATTTCCCTACAGGGGATGGACTTTACAGTGGAACATAGACCTGGTACTGATCATGGCAATGCCGATGGGCTCTCCAGATATTTCCACTTAGAACAAGAAGACTCACCTGGTCAAGGTTAGCTTATTGTCCCAAAGTTTGGGGGGGGTCATGTAGGAGAGTAGGGTCTGCAATCCTATGATCACCCAGATTTTTTGCTTTTGTTTCACTGGTTTACGACTTTCTCTGGCTGTGGGCCTGCCAATCAGACCCACAGCCTGGCTGTTCTCTTTCTAAATTACAACATGTACCCTAGGTGCATTTACCAATTGGTACTGGGCCACCTTATCAGACCCTGTAACTCAGGGCATAGGTGTACCCAGGGCTGCCAGGGGCTGCAGCATGTATTATGCCACCCCTGGCTGGCCTCCTAAATTTGACACAACTGGCTGCATGACAGCTGGGGCAAAGTCGTGTAATCACCCTTTGCTGTAGGTGTAGTATACCTATACCTAACGCTAAAATGGACACACAGATTCCTATCAGTCACTCCTATGGCAGGCCTTGACAATCCTGAAGGCAGAGTGCTTGGAATCGTGTGAGATGGTGCTCTGGCATGAGCTGAGCCTGTCTGCAGCTTGCGGAACCAAGTCCTAATAGCTGTTCCATGATATCGCATACCATATACTCTTAAGTGCATTATAATCCTCGCGGTTAAATGCTATCTTTGGTATTGCTTCATCAAAACATGTCGAGTAAGGTGTCATACGAATTGGAATACTAACCCCTCGCCAATTCTGGCGACGGGGTTAGCATTCCACCCTTCTAGAGGGACACGACATGTATGTAACTGTGAACCCCGGTTAAAGTTAACTGAAGCCTCAGCTCCACAAAATGGATGCTGCCACCACAGACACGAGTCTGACCTCCTGCTGCTGGGAGTCCTTCCAGCGAGGGAGGCTTGGACAAAGGGTTTCCTGTCCGGGGCGGTGCTAGCACCGTCCCAGACATGGTTTTGTGTATCCTGGGTAGGCAGGGCTTTTCAGGAAAGTGACTGCTGAGTGGCACCCCGGTGCTCACTACGCATAGGCCGGTCAGAACCAGTTCCAGGGGCACACCAGCCCCTGGCCTGGGGGAAGTCCGGCATGGCAGAGGGGTGTAACCACCCCCCTCCTAGTCCCACCCATAGGCAGGACCTAGTCACCGGGTCAGCCCCCTTTTTTAGTATAAAGATGGGAGCGGGCCCCCTGTTCAAATTAGATCATCTTTGGAATCAAGACACGACTTTCTTCGAAAGGACATCAAGATTTCTTCTTCAAGATCCTCCCTTGTGGCTAAGGAGTAGTCACCCTGAATCAAGCGGGCACCATCCTAAGAACACTGCGGTCTGCTGCAAGTCCTTCTTCACGAATCCGACGACCCAGCTCGACGAGACCCGGCTTCCCTGGCACCTCTGACCTCTACTCACCTCTACAGCAAAGCTGAGAACCGTGAGTGCGACGAGACCTCGAGGGACCGACGATCGCCAAGACTGCACGACTTCTTTGTAACAAGCCCACCGAGTCTTCCACTGGTGAGTGCTTTGGGGTCCGAGAAGCCCCAACCCTGAGCAGCTCCAGCACCGAAGATCAGCCCTCCAGCATCTCCACGATCTGCGTGGGGCCCTTCTGCTTTTGCGTGCTCACCGCGCTGTGTGGCTACTAGCCGGCTGGCTTGTGGCCTTCTTCACGACGCCCGACGACATCACTGCTGCTGGTCTGGTTGCTCCAGACTGGCCCTTGCTTCCTTCTTCAAGAGAGGCACCCCGGACCCTCCTGGTCCACTCCAGACGCTATTTTAGGTCCACCGCGTGGGCTTGAATTTGCCAAGGCTTTGTTGCCCAATCCTGGGTCCAGCGACGCCGACAGCTTCATCCATCGTGGGACAGATCGCTCCTCCATCCTGGTCGCCGACAACGCCTCCTGGTCCGTGAGATCTGCGATCACAGCGTCACCCACTCACCTAGTCGAGGTGGCTACCATCCGGTGCCCTCCTGGTGCCCACTGACTACTGGCTAGTAGTCTCGAACTTGGTCCCCTCTGCTTTCAGGTGTCATCTTCCATCGATCCAGGCTTGGATCCACCGAACTTTCTTCACTGGTCGCCTGCCAGCAACTTCTTTCTTCCAGGCTCCTGGTCCGTCAACGAGGATTCCCAATGTCTTTTGAGACATATGCAGCTGCAGCCCCTGGGCTAGGTAACTTCGGCATTTCGGTGCCCCAGCATAGCCTCACTATCCAAGGGTCAGAATCCACTTTCGTGTTCCTCCTACCAGGTCGGGTTCGCCCGAGAACACTAACTTTGCAATTACTAGCTACCATAGACTTTGTCCCGCATCACGCGTGAGAGTGCACACTCTGCACCCGAGTCCCCTGGGTCTCCTAGAAGTAATCTAACGATTCTATAGTCAAGTCCTAGCGATTCCAAAGGCTATTAGTACTGTACCTACCTGCTAGTAATTTCGCATTCCACTTTTAGAGTATATGGTTTTCCGTGCCCCTCGGGCATTTGTATATACTGTGCTAACTTAAGTATTTTTGTAAGAGTTTTGGTTTGTGCTTAGTACCCTGTCCTCATAAAGAGTACAGGGCTGTTGTGATTCTTAATAAATAACTGTTTATTTTCATAACACTTGTGTGGTGTCCTTTCACTGGGTATTCAAGGGGTATATGTGTGGTAAACAGCTGGCTTAACACGCCCTCTCGAGTCTTTAGCCTTAGACTGCTCGTATCCATGCTACTAGGATAGCTGGTCTATAAGGTTGACTTACAACCAATCATCAATAAGGGTTGCTGGACTGATACATAGTGTTCACTAGAATAGTGAGCACTGCATATCAGGCCACCTTCTCACACAGAGGCCTACGGATAGGGGGACATACTCATCAAATAGCGCTCTATGCGCATGACTTGCTATTGTTTCTGAACAATCTAGGAGGGGAACTGCGAGGGGCCAGAAAATGATGACTGAATTTGTGGCGCTGTCAGGGCTCAAAGTAAATTCACAGAAATCCAGGCTTTTCCCACTTGTAGAAAGTAGAACCCACGTGATCTCTGATGGGAGCCCCGGTGCCTGGAATACCTGGGAGTCAAGAATTACATTTCCCCAAAGGACCTCCAGGAAGGGAACTTAGGAGCTGCAACAAGGTCTTTGAAGGCCTGTATGTCGTTCTGGGGGACTCTCCCTCTTATCGCTGGCTGGTAAAATAGCGCTCCTAAAAATGGTGGCTCTCCCGAGGTTACTGTACTTCTTTACCACATTGCCCCTGGAGATCCCAAGAACGTGGTTCACTGAACTGGACTCCCTTATGGTATCGTTTATTTGGGTAACTGGCCGCTGGTGGGTGGCCCTTCTGACACTGAAGTGACAAACAGGAGAGGGGGACTCGCAGTCCCTGACTTCGAATTGTATTACCTGGCTGGACAATTACAACGCTTTACACAATAGATAGCAGGGAGAGAGATGCAGAAAAGAGAGATGGGTCATTTTGTCCCTGAGCTTGATTTACATTTACAGACACTATTGAGGGTCGGGGGACACTACGAGAATTCACGAATGAACTCCGGGTGATACGGTGCTGCTGAGGAAGGTGTCTACAGAGAACACCAAGCTGAGTCCCCTACACTCTGCACCTCCCACTGATGGTAATACATACCCTACCACACGGGGGACAATGGAGGGGGTTGGAGTACTGGCTACTGGTGGGAGCAACCAAGCTGGGAGACCTATATAAGGAGGGGGTGCTTGTTCCGTTTGAGGAGTTCCAGGCAGAATGGTGTATACCCCTGGGTCATTTTCTGCTCTACAGAGCAATAACGGCGGCCATCAGACAGCATTGGAGGATGGGCACCTCGGAACCCAAACATCACTCCACCTGTCGTTACATAGTCACGGTAGGGGGAGGATCAAGGTAGTCACATGCCTGTATAAAGGGATCAGTAATGACTCTTTATAACCCCTGACAACTCTGAGAGAGCGCTGGGCAACAGACTTGGCCGTTCCTATGGAAGATATAGACTGGGGGAATGCACTGTCAAGGATCCTTACAATCTCGAGAAACGTACAATTCAAGCTAATTATTTTTTATTTCCTTCATCAGGAGTATCTCACCCCGGAATGTATTAGCCAATACTTCCACAGAGAGGATGCCCATGATGTGGAGAACTTGGGGTGGTAATGTTTCACATGCTTTGGGGCTGTCAGACAGTGCTCACATACTGGCAGGAGGTCACCTCTGTAGTGGCGAAAGTAACCTAGCGGGTGGTTCCCTTGAGTCATTATATTCTAAGGAATCAGGAGAACGGATTCTTTTATTGGGGGGGTTGACTTTAACCTCCGAATGTGCCCCTTTCCATCCAAAAGGGTCTGCGATATGGCCAATCCTGATAGCAGAGATACAACACATTTCTTGCATACGGTTATGGAGACCAACTTAATGAGAAACTTTTTTAACTTGACCTGCACATTAATCTTATTAACCAACAGGTGGTAAATCACAGTTCCCCAGCAGCTGAGAACATTGAAATCTCCAGATTAAACAGATATATTCTGCAATGGTCCATGATAAATCCCAATACATTTTTAGAACAGCTAATTGCTAAATAGGGCTTAGATGATACTGAAGGGGTAAAAAAGTCATTGACGCATTTATGTCAATCACCAAGGGAATCAAAGAAGGGCTAACCTCGTATTAGAACCAAGAAGTAAAGGTGAACTGTGGTTGGTTCGAGTCTGCTTGCACTAGGGCCCATAAGAGATTAAAAGCAGCCCTATGCAAGCAACCTAGGAACACCCAGGAAGTACACGATTGTAGACATGCATATAGGTTAGCCTTAAAACTCCGTAAAGAAGTCTTGAAGGAGGAGGCTTGGGAGAATTTACACGAGGCATGCCTTAAGAATGGTAACACAGCCTTTTGGCATGTTATCGACTCCCCTTTTTTAAGCGAAGCAGATAGCCCCCAAATTGAGATCGCTATCACAGAGGCCGAATGGCTAGCTCACTACTCTAATATCCATTCAAACCATGTGGAGAGCTTCATTGAACCTTCCCTATGGGCGCCTTCTGGAGATCCTTCCATGATGGTACTTACTCGTGAACTTACTTACCCTAATTTCACCCTTGAAGAGATCCCTTCGGCTTTAAAGGCGAGTAAAGGCGGTAAAGCACCAGGCCCAGACAGCATCCCAGCCGATCTTTATAAATCTAATATTGACCTATGGGGCACCAATTATGTAAGTAAGTAAGTAAATTGATACTTGTATAGCGCACTACTCACCCGCAAGGGTCTCAAGGCGCTTGTACGAATACCGCTGTGGAACCCGTCCTGGCTTTCCCTGTGAGGCATCCACTCCTGGACACCCCAGGGTGAAGGCCAGGCATCCTTAGCGTTGTGGGGGCCGTTGTGGAGATTAAGCAAGCTATTGCCCAGAGTTGCAGAGTGGGACTCCATGATTGTAATAGGCACCGAGACGAGAATTATCAGGTCCGTGGAATTTTGAGCCCAACACCCGCCGAGGCGGGGAATTGAACCCTCGTCCTGGGCTAGACCTCTGCATCAGGGTCTGCCGCTCCAACCATTGAGCCACACTTCTCCTTATGACACTCCTTTTTAGAACCTGCTGAAGTGCTGGATTTTTAAATACCTGGTCAGAATCCCTCATAGTGCCAATTTACAAGAAAGGTGATCGCAACAGCCCTGCGCAATACAGACCCATCTCTTTACTAGATTGCTAAGCTAAAGTGGCTGGCCCTATTCTTTTGTGTAGACTACAGGATTGGGCTGACTCAAACAATATTATCTTAGGACCTTCAATGTGGATTCCACCCAGGAATAGGGACAATCGAGCAGGCTATTAATTTGAACTTATTAATTGGGAAATATTCGATTATTAAATGAGGTAACCTGTTTCTTGAATTTGTAGACTTAACATCTGCATTTGATTCTGTCGTGCATGATAAACTATGGACTATCTTCCTTACTTTGGGCATGGACACAACAATAGTTAACTTCCTTAGGCACATGTACTTGTCAAGTAGGGTCTGAGTACGTTATGGTCTACTCTAAAAGGACAATGCTCACAGCTGTTCAACACAGAGAGAGGGGTCCGGAAAGGGTGTGTTCTTGCCCCTTTATGTTTCATTTATATATTAATAGCCTGGGCAGTGTCCTAGCAACTAAATGTAATGATCTTCCCCAAGTCGGGCACCAACCCCTACCAGCCCTCTATGCAGAAGACATAGTGCTTTTGGCCCGCACCCCACTTGGATTACATCGTTTACTCACTAAATTTGTTAAGTATATGCAGAATCTGGGTCTGAAAATTAATATAAGTAAAACTTTTATAATGATATCAGAGAAAAGAGTAACATAAAACTGTGACATTTTAATTGAGAGTACTAAAATTACTCATACATCATCCTTCTCATATCTAGGGATTTTATTTGACAAGGAGGGGACTGGAAATCTGCAGTAAATTCCAGGAGGCTCCGAGTAGTTAATATTATGTCGACTCTGCTTAATTTCTCTAGGAAACTGAGCAAGAAGTCACCAAGAGACATGATGACCATATATAAAGCTAAATGCCGGACTACTGCCATGTATGGGTCAGAGTTGCTGGGACACATTAATGTCGAAGTACAGCAGTTGGTAGAAAATGCTTACTTAAAGAATCTTGTAAATGTAAATGTGGGATTCTTGTAAAGCGCACTGTTACTCTACCCGAGTGTCCTGGCGCTGTAGACAGCTGGGGAACCCATCCTGGTTTTCCCTGTGAGATGGTCCCTTTCTGGGTATCTCCAGGGTGAAACCAGGCATCCCCGGCGTCTGTGGGGGGCCGTTGTAGAGATGAGGCAAGATTAATGCCCAGAGTTACAGAGTGTGTTCCCTGGTTAGAGTAGGCACTGAGGCGAGAATTATCGAGTCCGTTGACCCCTGGTCCACGACCCTGCCGCCTCGGGAATTGAACCCTGGTCCCGGGCCATTCTCTGCTTACAGGTCTGCCGCCTCTAACCAGTGAGCCACACCTCTCCACACCAGTGAGCCACACCTCTCCACTTCTTACCCTTCCCAAAGGCTGTTCCACCTTTGTTTGTCACATGGAACTGGGTGCCCCCTAATTGAGTCTCTCCTGCTCTGGCATAAAATCTGGTCATCTGAGTTTACTGAATTCAACCATGATATTATAAAGGATTGTCTCAAATCCAGGCACGCCTTTAAAATCCCTTGGCTCAAGCATGTCAAACATTTTTTGGATGATATTGGCCACCCTGAGTATTTTGACTACCCAGGGTCTTTGGTTAATATCCCTAGGAAAGCACTAAAATCAGAGTGCCTCTCAATGCTTTAGGATCTGAGGCTGTCTATTGAGAGGCTGTCTATTCAGATAGTGAAAACTTATATACTCAAGAATCAATTGCTCCTGACCTCATATGATATGCAAACTTATTTAATAAACTACACAGTACTCGACATAGATTTGTATTGACACGATTTAGATTGGATATTTTTCATCATCAAACCAGTTTTCCAACATATGTGACATTGTATCCACGCAGAATACTATGTATATTATTTTTTTCTGTAAATATTATTCAGATTTAAGGAATCACTTTATTAAGCCACTGCTAAAGCCCTTCAACATTGTGCAATGTGGACCAGCTTCTATACCTTTACAATCTCTTCCAAATTTGTACACCTGTGTTGTCCTATCATGGTATTTATGGCTGTTATTACCCTTTACAAGCTGTTAAAGTAAATCTTTTATTCTTCTTTTTGTCTTTTTTATGAGAGTAGGAAACTGCATTGCTCTTTTTATCTGAACTTAACATTAATTTGTAGATAGTGTTTTTAGTTTTTCACCCTGAACCTGAACAATTTATATCATTTTTATGTACGCTTTTATGATTCATATTCTGATATCAAATAAAGGTTATTTTCGATTCGACAAAAAAAAAAAAATTGTATCACAGAATCACAGTATCAACAGCCCTGGGAATCCCCAGAAAAAGCGAAGGGGGAGGCAAGCTCTGTGAACATCGTCAAGACTCAAATGTTTTACGTTAATACACACAGCTCTCTTGTATTGATCACATAGTAGACTCCCACAATGAATACAAATAAGTGCCTAGCTGACAGTGGTGGCTTCTCCGCTATGGCGGAGGAGCATCGCCCCACTGCTTTTCACAGTGCAAATAAAATTAAAATAAAATGATTACAACTAGATGTTATTATGATTTTATTTTTTCCTGCTGCTGCAGTTTTGCAGGGTGGGCGGGGCTGCTCTGCTCACAGAGCAGGGGGAGGAGTGGCGGACTCACTGTAAGTGGCGCATGAATGTTTGGCCGGCCGTCTTGGGCCGGCTAAAAAGTCATGCACACTTAGCATGTTCTCCACCCAGGCTGCATTACAGCCTGGGTGGAGAACATACCCAGGCTCCCAGTCCCCATCTGTGTGCCAAACCACGATGCTCAGACCACTCACAACGCTGCATTGTAGCATTATGATTGGCTTAGGGGGGCCTGGGTGTATCCTGTTCCTGGCAGTACCCAGAGACCCGACGGGGGAGAGTGCAGTAAGTTTCCCCCACCATCCGTCCTGCGATCTCCGATCCAGGCCAGCCGCCACTGCTAGCTGATCTCATGACAACAATCAAATAAACATTCTTCAGGAGTTACAAAAATATGAACAGTTTTCTCCTGAGCAAGCTGATTCACAACACAACAACAATGATGGGCACATTTTGTGAGCAATGTTAGCATGAGCAAGGAAACCTGGCTGAAGCAGGTTACAGTTACACTAAGAAAGGCAAACGCATTTCAGATTTTCTACCCTACCAAATTACTTCCTCTGTGGTATGCTTCTAACTGATAGATCAGCTAATTTTATTTATTTTATTTAAAACATTTGTATAGCGCGGCTGACACCTTGCAGGTTTCCTGGCGCTTAGCAAATACTCTAGACTAAGGGGAACTGGCGGAAGAGAGCAGCTAAGGGTTAGGTATTTTAAGGGAATAACCAGGTTTTGATATGTTTCCGAAAGGGGAGGAGTTGTGGGATTTGACGGATTTCGAGAGGCATACTGTTCCACAGCTTAGCCGCTGCGACTCGGAAAGATCTGCCCCCCGTCCTGACCTTGTTGTATCTGGGAACAGTTACCAGGCAGGCAGAGGCAGAGCGTAGGGTTCTGGTGGGGGTATGCCAAGTAAACATGGCCTGCAGAGGTTTGGGTCCAACTCCGTGGAGCGCTTTAAAAACGAGGCAAAGAGTCTTGAACGCCACTCGTTGTCTGAGTGGGAGCCAATGTAGCTCGGCTAAGGCCGCTGTGGCTGAGGATCTTCTGGTCCAACCAAGAACTAACTTGGCTGCGGCCGACTGAACTCTTTGGAGTCGGTCCAGTAGAGCAGCTGGGGACTCGAGTAGCAGCGCGTTGCAGTAGTCCAGGCGGCTGAGAATGGTGCACCTGACTATCTGCTCTCGGGCTTGTACTGGGAGGAGTGGCATAATTTTGCGCAGGGAGCGCAGGAGAGCTGAGCAGGTTCCCACAGTTTTTGCAACTTGTGTTTCTGTGCTCAGTTTATTATTCAGTGTGGCCCCAAGGTTGCGGACTGACGTGACTGGCAGAGGTTTATCTGGTGTTTCCGGAGGCCCGAAGTCGCAGGGGAACTGGCGAGGTATTCGACTTCCCGCGCAATACAGCACCTCCGTTTTAGAAGAGTTGAACTGCAAGGAGTTCTTGTGCAACCACCCAGCCGTCTCCCTTAGGCAGTCATGAAAGGCTGCAAGGGGGGTAGAGTCTTCTCCCTCCCAGGAGAAGATGAGCTGGGTGTCGTCCGCATAATTAATTGTTTTGAGTCCATGGGCCTTTATTAACGTGATCAGGGGTTTTAGGTACACGTTAAAAAGGATGGGGCTGATGGAGGAGCCCTGAGGGACCCCGTGGGGGACATGGGAGAAGGTGGATTGAAAAGGGGGGAGGGACACAGCCTGCCTCCTGTCCCATAGATAGGAGTGGAACCATAGCAAGGCTGTGCCCTCCACCCCAGCCTCACAGAGTCTCTCCAACAGGATCCCATGGTTAACCGTATCAAATGCGGCAGACAGGTCCAGTAGGATCAAGGCTACTGCCTGGCCCCTGTCTGCCCGCATACGAATGTCCTCCATGGCTGTCCTCCAATGATACTGCAATGACGTATTGTTCGACCTACCATCTTTTGGTGTGTTCCCACTGTCTTTTTGCTTTCTGACCTCCTGTTTTTGACTCTGTTTTTGCTGGTTTCATGTCTCTGCACAATTTCTCACTGCTTTTCAATGTGAAAGTGCAAGTGCTCCTATTGTAAATTGTATTAAAGATTGGTGTTTCCATGATTGGCATATTTGATTTACTGGTAAGTCCCTAGTAAAGTGCACAAAGTGCCAGGGCCTGTAAATCAAATGCTAATATGTGGGCTGCAGCACTGATTGTGCCACTCTCACTAGCAGCCTCAAAGGGTTCTCAGACCTGCCATTGCCATGTCTGCGCGCAGCTTTTACTTCCATGTCGACTTGGCAAGTGCACCCACTTGCCAAACCCTAACCTTCCCTTTAATTACATGTGAGGCACCCCTAAGGTAGGCTCAAGATACCCCTATGGGCAGGGTACAGTGTATTTGAAAGGTAGGACATCTACTGGTGTATGCGACATGTCCTGATAGTGAAATATAGTATATTTTGGTTTTCACTTTTGAAAGGCTATCTGTCCCGTCGGATATAATGGGTAACACTTTGTAAACATTTTACGAGAATATCTTCTCATTTGGACAAGATAGAGAAATGGAGTTTAGTATGCCTTAACCCAGAATGTAGAAATGCATCTTTCAGTAACAATGATTGTTATGCTCTATGTTTGAAAATACCACTTTTAGAAACTGGGTATTTTCTTGATTAGCCATCCTGAGTGCCTCTGCTGGGTTTGTGGATTGACGTTCTGGCTTTGGAGTGACAGGGGCTGGGGATGTGTATTCGCTAAAGACAGCCACTGGGGGATTGAGGTTTGTCCTGCGTTTCCTGGAGGAGTCAGGGCTGGGTTGAATGGACCTGGGCTGCATTTAGAGTAGTGGGAGGAGATTTCCCTGCACCTGAATTGGCCTTCTCTGCCTTGGACAATGCTGTCTCCACCTCCTGCCGGGAAGCTGGGCCAGAGAAGACCAAACTGGTTCGGACCGAGTACAGACACTCTCTGCTCAAGAGAACAAAGAGAAATTGAGTAACAGTTTATTGGGGCCCAGACTCCAGAACGTTAAAACTTGCTTGGATCAAGGAACCTGCCAAGAAGAAGAGCTGGAAAAACTGCCAGGAGGAGTGCTGCCCTGCTGCTGTGTTGTTGTTTTGTTGAGTTGGCCTGAAGTTGCTGCTTCTGCCTTGGGCAGTGAAAGGACTGGACTGAACTTTCCTAATTCTTTGCTGAGTAGGGCTTGAAATAGAGCTTGCCTCCTGTTCACAAAGTCTCAGGGAAAGCAAAGACCACAGAGGGCTACTCACTGATGATGACGACCGCCGCGTCCACTGAGCCGCTGCTTGCTCGGCCTAACTTCACTACACTGCCCTGGTCGCACCAAAGACGTTGCTGCAAGTTGACCTCGACACCCATGACTGAATCATGGTTTGGGGGCACCGCTCGTAAGTCACACTACGCACTGACCCGTCCCACATCGCTATCTGGGCCGACCAACGCCAAATCCCATCAACCGGCACTGCCGCTTGCACCGTGACCTATCAGTACCGCAACGATCACCGGTCCGCACCGCAGCCCGGGTCTCACTGACGCCGATGGACAAACATCACTGAGGCACTTCCTGCACCACGACTTGAGGGCTCAGCACGCTGCACCGCTATGCTTCACATTGCAACTGCGATGGTTGCCACAAGCAGTCCGCAGTGACTTGGTCTGCCGGAACCAAAGGTATTGTTTACAAGTCGGTTGACACTAACTCCGGTCCGCACCAATGCAGTCGGCTGGAACTGTTGGATTCTGCTGGTTTCAGCACCATGGTAGCTCTGGGCGGAGCAAACGGCTTTAAGGAACTGCATTTTTAAGTTATTCTTGCAATGTGCAGATTTTTTAATACTGTATGTTGGTCTTTTATCGTTTTGGTCTTGTTTGCACAGATAAATATCGGCTATTTTTCTAAAACTGGTGTGGTGTCCGTTTGTAGTGTTTTCATTGTATTAATGTTAGTTATGTGCAAATGTTTTACACACTGCCTCTGAGCTAAGCATGACTGCTTGTGCCAAGCTACTAAGGGGGTGAACAGGTGTTATTTCAGTAGTGTATCCCGCTTATCCTAAGTAGAAGGAAGGGTACCTCTTTGGACAAATGTGCAAACCATTGCCAACTATAGACCCCTATTTCTAACACGTATTCAGTCTGATAATCAGCCATAATTTAGACACATTCTCCATCTTAGTGTTGAGGTTAAATAAGAATTCCTGCTTTGTACTAGACCTCCTAGTTACACAAAAGTACAGAATCGTCTGGTATGTCAGCCATCACAAAGTAGCGATCATACATAAAACTGCATCAATAGGATGGCCATTTCCACCACAACCTTATGATACCTTTGCATGTGTCAAGTTATCACTCAACTTCTCACCCACCTACACCGGCACATGATCTACCACAAACTAAAGAGCAACACTACAATTGTCGACCAGCTAACAGAATATATAATGGAGAGTCTCTTCATTTTCCCAAACAACATCTTCCTAGCTGATTTTAACCTGATCAGGAAAAAACCCCAGATGCAAATGCTCCACTGCAGTTAGTAATTTGCCTTTCATAACCTCCAGCAACTTACCACACTTCCCACCTAGACCAACTGTAACACACTCCATTGTATTTTTAATTAATCCAACTGCTGACTATCTCGACAGATTAGCCTCAACATTTTCCAGTCCCTTATCACATTTTGTTCATATTACTATCCAACCCCTCAAACACAAACACACACACACACCTCAAAACTCTCCACAATAGGTCGATCCATCCATACACTAAAAGGCTGTCCTTGTCTGCTCTTCAATGCACATAACCCCTAAAATGAAACGAAAGATTCCTCAGTGAATGTCAGGATAGCTACAAAAGAATATGAATGCATCATTTGAACAACTCTGGATCAACCAGCTCCCTTAACAACTCAGGCAAATCCATCTAAAGCCTAGGGAACCATCGTTTTCTGAATAAATTGCCCAAGTCCAACATATGCTCAAATAAATGCACCATCTCTACAGCACAATCCAAGAGCAGATAATCATAGTTCCAAATCTACTCGCTGTTCTGGCATTTCAGAAATCTCTTCACCCCTTCAAAAACCGACCCAAACAAACAAGATATTTGACAAATTTCTTGCAGACTTTATTGATATGGTTTGAGTAATAAGTGGAAACTTCAACATAAACAAAGCATCTCTAGGCTCCCCGCTCTAAATGGATGAATATGTGAGCTCCTTCATGCGTATCTCAACTGATGAACTAGCAAACACCATCCAGCATCTAGAGCTTACAAACTACTTTCACGACCCCAATCCAGCTATCAAGGACAATTTTACCATCTTCCACAGGACTTGGTGCAACTTGATCAACGTTCCCCCTAGGGAAGCACATATTCCAAAGCTCACTGAAGACAAGTCTGATCACCCCAGTACTCAGAAAAACATAGGTCCTGATTTCGATCTTGGGAGCGGGTTACTCTGTCACAACAGTGACGGACATCCCATCCACGGAAATATAAATCCCATTATATCCTATGAGATTTATATTTCAGCGGATGGGATATTTATCACCGTTGTGACGGAATAACCCATCCGCCAAGATCTAAATCATATGAAAAACAAAATAGGGCTGGCTCTAATCAGCAAGGCTGAGCCTATATCATAAACAACAAAACAAAGATGCCAGTGCTGATAAAAGTGAATGTAACATGAGGTAAATCCTCCACTAACTGAAAATCAAATTCAGAAAAGGGATTGCTTTTTAGTCGCAGCTTTATTGTGTATTCAATAAATTTTTATAAAATGCATTTGTACATTTGGGGATGAAACATTAAAGGAAAAACAAGGATGCAAGGCGACACATGAAAAGGCAATCAAGTTAGAGCGAACCACCATTCGTTCCTACAATCATATCACTTTCACCAAGCATTCAACAGCACACAAGCTACTTTCATTCATACCATATATACATTATCTACAACAGGAAAAAACAAAAAACACTGCAGCTGCCTGAATGTAAACACACTATTTGTACTCCGTAGTGGCAAATGACAGGGGTTTGGCACTTTCGAACAGTTTTTTGCAAATCCGATAGAAATTAGAGAGTGTCCAATCAATAGCTAATGATCTATGTAAAGTTGTAACTCTTAGATCAGTGGCAGAACAGTGTGAGGAAGGGCCTACGCGTTTCGAATCTCCTATGATTCCTTGGAGATTCTCATCAGGGCCTTTGAGCAACACCTAATGTAGCAGGCGGTGGTCCGCAGTAGGGAAGTGTCGGGGGAATGGACCCAACCCTCGCTAAGAGGAGCTGAAAAGTCCAAGCGCGATGGGAGGGGTACAAGGTCTGAACTGGCAGGGCTGTGAAGCAACGTATCTTATGTTGTTTGAATTGCGGCGTCCTTTAAATCCAGGGCGGAGCGCCTGTCGTTTAATCTGGCATCCTCCGTGGAAGAGGAAAACAGCGTCAGCACAAGCAGGCAAATGTCCGGTGTGCCAGCTGGACCCGGTTTGAAAAGAGACGGTCCTGGAAACCCGCACTTGGTCGGCGTCGGTGTTCGCGCTACTCACTCGCGCATGCGCATCCAACTCCCAGGAGTCCCCACAGGGTACTCCATGTCAACAGGCTCAAAGCATATGTCGACAGGAAAGACATGAGTTTGCTCATGGCCATAGATGAGGGACAGGAGGAAGAGAGTGACCCTCTCCCAGACCTGCTCACTCAGAATCCTGATGATGGGTCAGTAGATGGTGTTGTCTTTTGTGGCAGCCTCTCTGAGCATCAACAGAAAGACTGTAAACAGGTTCTTCAGTCTTTCAGACATATGTTTTCTCTGACACCCAGTCAGACCAATTGGTGTACCCATGAGGTTGACACTGGTGACAGTCTGCCAGTCAAGAGTAAAATCTACAGGCAGCCTGATCATGTTAGAGACTGCATAAAAACTGAAGTGCAGAAAATGTTGGAGTTGGGAGTCATTGAACCCTCAGATAGCCCTTGGGCTAGTCCAGTAGTTCTAGTGCCAAAGCCTCACACCCAGGGTGGTAAGAGAGAGATGAGGTTTTGCGTAGACTACAGGGGTCTCAATGCAGTCACTAAGACTGATGCCCACCCAATACCAAGGGCAGATGAGCTGATAGATAGATTGGCTTCTGCCAACTACTTAAGCACATTTGACTTAACAGCTGGGTATTGGCAAATCAGGTTAGCTGAGGATGCCAAGCCCAAGACAGCATTTTCAACCCCTGGTGGGCATTATCAGTTTGTGGTAATGCCCTTTGGTCTGAAAAATGCACCTGCCACCTTCCAAAGGTTGGTGAATCAAGTCCTTACTGGGCTGGATGACTTCTGTGCAGCATATCTAGATGATATTGCTGTCTTTAGCTCCACCTGGGAGGATCACCTGGTCCACCTGAGGAAAGTGTTAGAGGCTCTGCAAGCAGCAGGCCTCACTATCAAGGCCACCAAGTGCCAGATAGGGCAGACACAGGTTGTATACCTGGGCCACCTTGTAGGTTGAGGCCAGGTTCAGCCACTGGAGAGCAAAATACAGTCAATCAGGGACTGGGCTCCTCCAACCACCCAGACTCAGGTTCGAGCTTTCTTGGGCCTGACTGGATACTACAGAAAGTTTGTCAGGAACTATGGTTCCATTGTGACACCATTAAATGAACTGACAAGTAAGAAAATGCCAAAAAAGGTTCAGTGGACAGCAGGCTGTCAAAAAGCATTCGATGACCTAAAGCAGGCCATGTGCACAGCACCTATCCTCAAGAGTCCAGACTACTCCAAACCATTCATTGTCCAAACAGATGCTTCTGAGTTGGGTGTGGGAGCTGTTCTTTCTCAACTGAATTTTGATGGTCAAGACCAGCCCATTGCTTTTATAAGCAGAAGGCTGACCCCCAGAGAGAAGAATTGGTCAGCTATTGAGAGGGAGGCCTTTGCTGTGGTTTGGGCCCTGAAGAAGCTGAGGCCATACTTGTTTGGCACTCACTTCAAGATTCAGACCGACCATAAGCCCCTCTTGTGGCTAAATCAGATGAAGGGTGAAAACCCCAAACTGCTTAGGTGGTCCATTTCCCTACAGGGGATGGACTTTACAGTGGAACATAGACCTGGTACTGATCATGGCAATGCCGATGGGCTCTCCAGATATTTCCACTTAGAACAAGAAGACTCACCTGGTCAAGGTTAGCTTATTGTCCCAAAGTTTGGGGGGGGGTCATGTAGGAGAGTAGGGTCTGCAATCCTATGATCACCCAGATTTTTTGCTTTTGTTTCACTGGTTTACGACTTTCTCTGGCTGTGGGCCTGCCAATCAGACCCACAGCCTGGCTGTTCTCTCTCTAAATTACAACGTGTACCCTAGGTGCATTTACCAATTGGTACTGGGCCACCTTATCAGACCCTGTAACTCAGGGCATAGGTGTACCCAGGGCTGCCAGGGGCTGCAGCATGTATTATGCCACCCCTGGCTGGCCTCTTAAATTTGACACAACTGGCTGCATGACAGCTGGGGCAAAGTCGTGTAATCACCCTTTGCTGTAGGTGTAGTATACCTATACCTAACCCTAAAATGGACACACAGATTCCTAGCAGTCACTCCTATGGCAGGCCTTGACAATCCTGAAGGCAGAGTGCTTGGAATCGTGTGAGATGGTGCTCTGGCATGAGCTGAGCCTGTCTGCAGCTTGCGGAACCAAGTCCTAATAGCTGTTCCATGATATCGCATACCATATACTCTTAAGTGCATTATAATCCTCGCGGTTAAATGCTAACTTTGGTATTGCTTTATCAAAACATGTCGAGTAAGGTGTCATACGAATTGGAATACTAACCCCTCGCCAATTCTGGCGACGGGGTTAGCATTCCACCCTTCTAGAGGGACACGACATGTATGTAACTGTGAACCCCGGTTAAAGTTAAACGAAGCCTCAGCTCCACAAAATGGATGCTGCCACCACAGACACGAGTCTGACCCCCTGCAGCTGGGAGTCCTTCCAGCGAGGGGAGCCTGGACAAAGGGTTTCCTGTCAGGGGCGGTGCTAGCACCGTCCCAGACATGGTTTTGTGTATCCTGGGTAGGCAGGGCTTTACAGGAAGGTGACTGCTGAGTGGCACCCCGGTGCTCACTACGCATAGGCCGGTCTGAACCAGTTCCAGGGGCACACCAGCCCCTGGCCTGGGGAAGTCCGGCATGGCAGAGGGGTGTAACCACCCCCCTCCTAGTCCCACCCATAGGCAGGACCTAGTCACCGGGTCAGCCCCCTTTTTTAGTATAAAGATGGGAGCGGGCCCCCTGTTCAAATTAGATCATCTTTGGAATCAAGACACGACTTTCTGCGAAAGGACTTCACGATTTCTTCATCAAGATTCTCCCTTGTGGCTAAGGAGTAGTCACCCTGCATCCGCAGGCACCATCCTAAAGAACACTGCGGTCTGCTGCAAGTCCTTCATCACGAATCCGACGACCCAGCTCGACGAGACCCGGCTTCCCTGGCACCTCTGACCTCTACTCACCTCTACAGCCAAGCTGAGAACCGTGAGTGCGACGAGACCTCGAGGGACCGACGATCGCCAAGACTGCACGACATCTTTACTGCAAGCCCACCGTGTCTTCCACGGGTGAGTGCTTTGGGGTCCGAGAAGCCCCGACCCTGCGCAGCTCCAGCACCCAAGATCAGCCTCCCTGCATCTCCACGATCTGCGTGGGGCCCTTCTGCTGTTTGCTGTGCACCGCGTTGTTTGGCTACTAGCCGGCTGGCTTGTGGCCTTCTGAACGACGCCAGACGACATCACTGCTGCTGGTCTGGTTGCTCCAGACTGGCCCTTGCTTCCTTCTTGAAGAGAGGCACCCCGGACCCTCCTGGTCCACTCCAGACGCCATTTTAGGTCCACCGCGTGGGCTTGAATTTGCCAAGGCTTTGTTGCCCAATCCTGGGTCCAGCGACGCCGACAGCTTCTATCTTCGTGGGACAGCTCGATCCTCCTTCCTGGTCGCCGACAACGCCTCCTGGTCCGTGAGATCTCCGAGCCCAGCGTCACCCACACGCCTTGTCGAGGTGGCTACCATCCGGTGCCCTCCTGGTGCCCACTGACTACTGGCTAGTAGTCTCGAACTTGGTCCCCTCTGCTTTCAGGTGTCATCTTCCATCGATCCAGGCTTGGATCCACCGAACTTTCTTCACTGGCCGCCTGCCAGCAACTTCTTTCTTCCAGGCTCCTGGTCCGTCAACGAGGATTCCCGACGTCTTTTGAGTCCTATGCAGCTGCAGCCCCTGGGCTAGGTAACTTCGGCATTTCGGTGCCCCAGCATAGCCTCACTATCCAAGGGTCAGAATCTACTTTTGTTTTCTCCCTACCAGGTCGGGTTCGCCCGAGAACACTAACTTTGCAATTTCTAGCTACCATAGACTTTGTCCCGCATCTCGCGTGAGAGTGCACACACTGCACCCGAGTCCCCTGGGTCTCCTAGAAGTAATCTAACGATTCTATAGTCAAGTCCTAGCGATTCCAAAGCCTATTAGTACTGTACTTACCTGCTAGTAATTTCGCATTCCACTTTTCAAGTATATGGTTTTCCGTGCCCCTCGGGCATCTGTATATACTGTGCTAACTTAAGTATTTTTGTAAGAGTTTTGGTTTGTGCTTAGTGCCCTGTCCTCATAAAGAGTACAGGGCTGTTGTGATTCTTAATAAATATCTGTTTATTTTCATAACACTTGTGTGGTGTCCTTTCACTTGGTGTTCAAGGGGTACATGTGTGGTAAACAGCTGGCTTAACACGCCCTCTCGAGTCTTTAGCCTTAGACTGCTCGTATCCACGCTACTAGGATAGCTGGTCTATAAGGTTGACTTACAACCAATCATCAATAAGGGTTGCTGGACTGATACATAGTGTTCACTAGAATAGTGAGCACTGCATATCAGGCCACCTTCTCACACTGCTTTACTAAAACTCTACATTGAACCCGTGTCCGATTGTGAACACGGGTATTGATGTGCACCAACAGGTCAAAAACACCCAGCTATTCCTAACAACCGTGACAATAGAAGACACTGCCACCCCATTAAACTGCTTCTTGCATTTGCAATTCTGGATGAAGAACTTCCTTCGCATAAACGCCCAGAAAACATTATGGCTCCTCCTCTCGGCCTGGTCTCATTGAATTTGAAGGGATTCTTGCACATATTCTCTGCCTCCACAAAGTCTTTTGGATTCACTCTAGATTTTACCATCCCACGTATCCACACATCAGCAAGTTGGCAAAAGCAGTTAACTTCATCTCCGGTCCTTAAAGAAAATGTGCCACCTCATTCATTCTGACCATCTCAACAGACTTCCATTAATTAATCACAGCCAGGCTTTAGGAGTGCCACCTGGATGCGTGCCCCCAAATGTCTACCACTCAACTGAAACTATTCCTTTACTCTGCAGTCTTTTCTACTCTACAGAAAATTTTGATGACATCACCCTTAAACTTTATGACATACACTGACCATCCATCATGTCCAATATGTAATTCAAAATCTGCTGTGTAATTCATGAGTACAACCCCTTCACCTAGTGACCTACTCACGAGACGAAACTGCACTTACCTGCCAGACGACGCCACCGCCAGGAGTCATTTCTAGGCAGCCAGGTACCTAGAAGCACGCCGCCACCGCCAAGAGTCATTTCCAGCTGACTACACGTGGGCGCCAGGAGGCGCACATAAGCGTCACAGAAACCGGCGGAGCGGGGGAGACGAAACTGCACTTACCTGCCAGACGCCGCCACCGCCAGGAGTCATTTCTAGGCAGCCAGGTACCTAGAAGCACGCCGCCACCGCCAAGAGTCATTTCCAGCTGACTACATGTGCCGCCGCTCCGGGACTACAATTCCCGGCAGCCTACGCGGCGGCGCGCTTTCTGACAACGCGAGGGCGCCAGGAGGCGCACATAAGCGTCACAGAAACCGGCGGAGCGGGGGAGACGAAACTGCACTTACCTGCCAGACGCCGCCATCACCAGGAGTTATATCTAGGCAGCCAGGTACCTAGAAGCACACCGCCAAGAGTCATTTCCAGCTGACTACATGCGCCGCCGCTCCGGGACCACAATTCCCGGCAGCCTACGCGGCGGCGCGCTTTCTGACAACGCGAGGGCGCCAGGAGGCGCACATAAGCGTCACAGAAACCGGCGGAGCGGGGGAGACGAAACTGCACTTACCTGCCAGACGCCGCCACCGCCAGGAGTCATTTCTAGGCAGCCAGGTACCTAGAAGCACGCCGCCACCGCCAAGAGTCATTTCCAGCTGACTACACGCGCGCTTTCTGACAACGCGAGGGCACCAGGAGGCGCACATAAGCGTCACAGACACCCGCTTCGCGCGAAGCCCAGGCAAAGGGCGGGCCCTCTACGGCCCTCATCGGCAGGAAGAGGGAGGAGCAGGGCCAAGAGCGCTGCCCAAAAACACCCAAGTAAGTGACATACTCCTTCAAACCCCTGTAAGCGCCTGGGATACCATATTGTCTTAAAACCCCGCGGACCTGCATTGTTGTAACCTTGTTTAATCGCACGGAAAATGTCTAAAGCGAAAACACCTTCAGCTCCACTTAATACAATAGACAACTACATGGTTCAGAAAGTTGCCAAAATTAATCATGACAGGAGATCATCCCTGGGACTGAGTTATTCGCCAGACTTACTCATTGACAACACGCCTCTACCTACTTCAGCTCTTGATATCAGCAACGAGGTGTTTCAGACCCCAGATAACAACCCTTTGACCCAACTACTAGTAGTAATCAATGAACCAGCTCCCGAAAGCACAACTGACATTGACATTATCACTCTAGAAGAGGAAACCCCCACACCGGTCCCAGCTCCTAGAGTAACAAAGGGGGGGGGGGAAGAATATACCTAAACGGGGTGGTCTTTGATCAGGTAAAAAGCGCCCTGACGCTTCCCCCCCAGGGAAATACTGGAGATGATACTAGGAGTAATGTGGGAGGAAAGGTTCATCTGGATGAAGACCAATTTAAGAAGCTGCTGAATGCCATAGATATAAAATTAAAACTATTACCAACCCACTCCTAAGCAAAATAGACCAGCTCACAGAAGAAGTTAATAGACTAGGAGTGCTTTTGCAAAAAACATCAGAAGAAAAATCAAATACTGCTTTGTTAAACTCAGCTACAGCTGACCCAAAAATTACTAAAATTGCACAGGAGTCAGACTTTTCTGCAAATACTTCCCAGAATACCATGAGGAGGCCTGCCCAAGGGGGGGAGGGATCGAGAGACCCGGATCCAGTTATTAATGGTGAGGATCCTGCAGGGCCCAGCTCTAGAAGCACAAGAGATCTTGACAACATAGAGAAGGGGCCAGTCGAACTAATAGTGGAAGCTTCCCCATTAATATTGGTCCTAGCAAACGTTCCTCAATTAGAACCAGGGCAAGTAGAGAACATCCCTTCTTTGATAAATAAATCACTCCACTGGTTATCAAAGAACATGGCTTTCAAACCAGGAGGCAGGGATCAGTTGGCACAGGAAGTAGTCAAAGCTAGAAGAGTTGAATGGATCGGGGGTGGCATCAAAAAATTCAAGGGGGATTGTGTGGTGCTACATTTCTCAGATCCAGAAGTTTTACCAAACATTCTAGCAAATATATATCCCCCTCAGCGTAGATCCACCGAAATAGTGCCACTAACGTTGGATTTCTTTTATATAAAAAAGGGAAACATTCTAAATCCAACACTGCTGAAAACGAAATGGAACCCTGTAATAAGAAAAGCCAAAATCCCTGAAAATGAAAATAATTGGGGCATCTCGATCGAAAACAGGTTCTCTGCCCTTTCAGGCCTAAGCCAATGTGATTGACTGGAAAAATCGAGGAGTTTAGGGAAAAGTAAGGATATAGAGGTCAAACATGGAAACAATAGTACTCTTACGATATCAGGAACAGATTGTTGTGAGGGCAAGATACCTGACCCTAGAGATCACACCTTCAATGCAGTAGAGAACAACTTACCAGTTGTTCATACTAGTATTATTGCTGTAGAAGTTATTTCTCCACCTTGTGCGCTCGCCTTTAACCAGACTATTCCCTTAAATGAGAGGAATATGGAAAAGGAAGGTAGCATTAAGTTCATTTCATGGAATATTGCGGGTATCCAACATAAAATAGAGACTCCAGATTGGTGTGAGTTCATTGACCGTTATGATATCATTTTGCTGCAGGAAACATGGTCAGTGTTACCAGTTTTTCGCCAGGGCTTTCTAAATTTCCACGTGCCTGCGAAAAAGAATATCAAGGGACGCCCTTCTGGGGGTCTAGCTATATGGATACGCCAATCTCTGCAATGTACCATCAAGCAGAGCCATATCATTAATAGTGACCTACTTTCTATTGTACTCACCTGGGTTCACGGTCACAAACTTGCAATATATAATATCTATGCAAGGGGAACCCAAGGGGGCACATTTTCTGATGTAATAGGTGCTCTAGATAATGACTTAGAGATGCTACCTACGCAGTACACTATCTTGGTGGGTGGAGACCTAAACACAACATTTGAACCTCTAGGCTGTGAGGATAACGATCTGACACAAGAGGAAGACACCAAATGGGGAATTCCCCAGTTAGACCTCCCGCTGGTAAAAAGGTGGACAGAAGTAGCAATACAGGTCAAAAGCTTATGCCTATCCAGAGGACTGAGGGCAGCCAATGGCCGCACCCCTTCTGACCTACAGGGTAGGCATACCTTTGATAACCTAAGATCAAGTAGCAGGATAGATTACATTTTTGTAGATGTTAGAGGCTGGTATAAAGTGGTCGATATGCAGGTCATTCCAAGGTTGGAGAGCGATCACAACCCCTTGACTTTGCTCTTCAACATGGAACAAAGAGTAACTTCAGAAAACCCGGCTAGGAATTTTACGACCCTAGATGTTGTTTCATCTAACAATCTCCGTCACATTAAATGGATAACTTTGGTAGACAACCCAGAGGATAGGCAGGCCCTTGAGGGGTTAGTTATTGATGAAGTAACCAGACTACAGGCTTTTATGAATGATACAAATTTTAAACTACTAATTGAAGAGTCACAGCTAAAGTTTTTTGCTAACATACAGAGCTATTCTTTAAAACAACCAAGAGGAGGAAGGGTACTGGACCACCCATAAAGAGGGGATGGTACGACCAATCCTGCAGAATAGCGAGACAAAATCTCAGTACAGCGCTGAGATCTAAAATAGGAGTTTTAAATGCTAGGGACGAATATAGAAAAACACAAATCAAAGCAAAAAAACGGTGGGATGAGAACCTTTGGTTAGACCTGAAGAAAGCATGTGTTGACAAACACCAGAAAGAGTTTTGGGCCATATTAAAGTGGGGCTCAGGGGGAATAGCTGATTGCCCGAAAAATCATGTAGCAAAGGAGGCCTGGGTAGACTTTTTTAAACCCCAATATGCAGGCAACTCAGGTTCGGAAATTGTTCCCCCTCCAGCAAGGGTATTTTTTACCAACGAACTATTTTCACTGAAAGATGTACACGAGGCAATGGATGGAGTGACCAGAGGTAGGGCGCCAGGAATTGATGGAATACCGGCAGATGTGTTTTTTATCGGACAGGGACAGCTGGTGTAAATACTTTGTATGGCTTGGTAATGCCATTGCACAAGGGGCAAAGATACCAGCAACATGGAAAGGAGCGGAAATAATACCCGTTTACAAAAAAGGGGATAAGGCTTTACCAAGTAACTACAGGCCCATCAGCCTTATCGATTGCGCCCAAAAACTGATGGGCAGGATGGTACAAAACAAAATACAAGCCTGGATAGTTGATAAGGACATCCTCTCCCCGTACCAAGCTGGTTTCCGCCCTCTAACTAGCTCTGTCGACCAGGTATTCCACTTTTTAACTATATACTGGAAAAACGTAACCCTGCTAAATGGTCCTCTGTTTGCTGTTTTCGTTGACCTGAAGTCAGCCTTTGATCTAGTTCCCCAGCCAAAACTTTGGGTTGTCTTAAGGGATCTCGGAATAAGCCCTGAATTACTAACTTTGCTTGTAAGGATGCATGAGAACAACTACGCCCGGATTAGGTGGGGTGCCCAGGGAGATGTTACGGAATCCTTCCCTGTCGAGAGAGGCGTGAGACAGGGCTGTGTCCTGGCCCCCACCTTATTCTCTCTCTACATCAATGGCATAGTTGATTTTTTGAAGCAATTTCCGACGGACGCTCCACTATTAGATGGGAAGCGAGTTCCAGTACTAATGTTCGCAGACGACACCTTGCTGGTCTCGCGGACCCCCAGCGGTCTACAAAAGACAATAAACGCTTTTGGTGACTTCTGTCGGATTCGGGGCTTGGAAATAAATACATCAAAGACTAAATTTATGAACCTGAATCCCACTAAGAAATTCAAGGGGAAAATGATCTACAATGGGGCTTTCCTGGAGGAAGTGGATGCTTTTACCTACCTAGGCATCTCCCTAAATGCTAACATGAACTGGAGATCCCACATGGATTCTGTAGTGCTAAAATGTAATCAGCTGGCAGGGGCAATAGCCCAAAAGCACAAATCTTCATTCACAAAACCAATCCAGCCTGTAATGGAGATTTATGGTATGAAAGTGCTGGGTGCGTGTCTTTATGGATCAGAATTATGGGGCTTCACCAATTTGAACACACTAGTAGTTGCAGAAAATAAATTTCTTCGGCGCATAATTGGTGTCCCACAGAGCACCCCCTCGACCCCACTTCATTATGATCTTGGGAGGAAAAAGATCCAGGATATGGTCAGACTGCGTCCCCTCCTATATTGGAGGCGTATAAAAACTACTCCTGAGTTGAGTCATTACGCAGCTGCCCTTTTGGATGTTGATAACTCTGACACTTTCCATAAAGTACTTTGGCTCAAAGAAGTGAGGAAATTACTCCAAAAACTGCACCTTGAACACTTGTGGTCTGCAGTAGACCCAGATGATTTTCCATCAAAGACTACATTGAAAAAATTGTACTGGGACATGATAAATAACGCTGCATTGACTTCAAATCAACCATCTGTGCTGACATCCCAGTTTCTGGAAGTTAAAACTATTCCAAAACTTGAACAGTACTGGGACTTGATCTCTAAGCCTCTAGATAGGAAATTGTATTTTCAGCTTAGAATTGGCTCTTTACCCCTAAATGCTTTCACGGTCAAATGGTCTCCTGATAATGTAAACACTTGTTTTTACTGTAAAACACATGTAGAGGACATCCCACACTTTCTATTTGTATGCCCTTTATATGCTGCCCCAAGGAACAGATGGTTGAAGCCAGAATGTAGAAATTTGGGGACAAGGAAATATTTAGAGGCTTTAAGGATTTTAAAATCAAATAGTGCCCCTAACCTTGCAATTGCTGTAGCTAAATACATGGGGTGGGCATGGATAATACGCACGCGCACTTTAAAACTCTAATGAATTACCAAATCTTACCCTTTTTAAACTTTGTGCTGTGACCCTATTTTATAAATGTACATTTTTATTGAGTTATTCGTCAACAAAGTATAAACTGTATGGAATTTAATATGTTTTTTAACCATTCTAAATTAGTATTTATTCTGTTTAGATTAGGGATACATGCTTTTATGACAATGTTGTCGAATAAAGTATTTAAACTTGAACTTGACCTACTCACCATGCCTGCGCCTTAAGATGTCTCAGAAGACTCACTCATACTTGAAGTCCCTAAATTCAAAACCTGCACTGCACAAAAGCAGTCCTTGTCTGAAACAACCAACAGTCTTCCCTCCAAACTAAGACAAGCACTGACAAAACCGATAAGTCTGGCTTTCAACCGGCTCTCACTCCACTCCCTCTTCCCTCTGCGTTGGCCTTAGTAACATCGCCACGTGGAAGTTGGACGGGGGGAAAACAGAGCTTCTTCTATTTGGTAAGAACACTACTCTGTGGGGGCCCCAACAATGGCCCACACAAATGGGTACCCTCCCCGTTCCCTCTAAAACAGCACGCAATCTTGGCATCATTTTTGATGACCAACTTCTCTGAAGCACCACGTGGTTAAAACCTCCTCCATCTGCATTACCATCATCAAGTGGCTCCGTAAGATCATTTGGATGCTCCCTCAGGAGACACAGAAAACCGTAGTCCAGGCCTTAATCACCTCCAGACTAGACTACGGCAACATTCTTCTCCTGGGGCGTGCAAAGAGGTGACCCGTAAACTCCAGACAGTACAAAACATGGCGGCTCGACTGCTCTGTAAACTTCCCAACCTATCCCCCACTTCCAACTCTCTTTGTAAATTGCACTGGCTACGCATTGAAAGCCGCACGAAATTTAAGGCCCTCTGCTACATGCACAGAATCAGTGCAGGTTGGGCCCCACCCTACCTTAGTACTTTAGTTCATAGGTACTGCCCTGCCCGCACTCTCCGATCATCCAATCAGTACAGGTTTCAAGTTCCCAGAGTTAAGAGAGCCAGAATGGGTGGTCGTTCTTTCTCCGTCCTGGCTCCCTCCCTCTGGAACTCTCTTCCACTATCGCTTCGCACTGAATCCTGTTACCTCAAGTTTAGCAGAGAAATCAAAACTTGGTTATTTAACCAATAATTCTGCCTCCTCTTTTTCAGTCTGCTCTCCCCCTTAATCTGGTTCTTAGCGCCGGGAAACCTCCGGGTAGCTGTGCGCTTTATAAGCTTAAATATAATAATAATAATAATAAAGGAGTGTTGTATGGTAATGTGGGGCATTACAAGGAGCTAGGCTGGGAATGAATATGTATTTGTGTGGAAGCAAAGAACTGTAGAGTAATATTGATGATACAAGGTCAAGTGAAAGTTGCACTGTGTAGCCAGACTTATAAATCCATGTAGGTTATTGACTGCCCTCCTCCTATCTGTGCTGCAGCCAGAGAAAAACACCATAAATTATATAGTAATCCAAGACACTTTACTAGCATCACAATATCATATGGGCCACTGAAAATTCAAGCCCAGGCAACTGGATAAATAAACAAAATTATCAGAACTATTTTGTTGTAGATCACACTTTTGTGATCACACTGTTTAGTGGAACACAACTTCCCCCCCAATCAAAACATGTACTCCTGGCTCCCAACATGTGGGTGGAGCCAAAGCCCCTTTCCTTGTGATTCTCACATAATTGTCTGGTGACATCTGTGCCGTCAAGCTAGACAAGAAAAACTGACTGCACATCTCCTCCAGAAAACAGCCCAAGAGTCATCTTTCCAGACAGTTCATAAACTTATAATGGCCACAGTGAACTGGGGATCTCCAGAGAGTTCAAACATTGCCAGGAATAATATTTACTTCATGATTCTTTCAACAGTTTAATCCTTCCGCCAATCTTGATGTAATCCTTGTTGTCAGGACTATTTCATTATAAATACCCTGCTGTTCCAGACTAATTATATAAATGCAAAAAAATTATGAATACATATATAATTGAATAAATAATTAATGAATAAATGTGCAGTCAGTAACTAACTGCCCAGGTTCAGTGACAATGAACCTGCAGGTGGACTTTACTGTTCGTGACTGCAGTTTGAATGTTAAAGGCCAGCCACCTCTGACCACACTTGTGCGCTGTAGCTCTAGCCATCATGGTGGTACACTCCCAACACTGCTACGTAGCAAAGCTTCCACATGATATTTCCATGTTGTTGGACTTGGAATCTTTTGGCGTGTTTCCCCTGAGTTTTTGCTTTCTGACCCGCAGGTTTTGACTCTGTTTTTGCTGGCGTAGTGTTTCTGCACACTTTTCTCACTGCTGATCAGTGGTGAAGTGCAAGTGCTCCTGTGGCAAATTGTGTTATGGATAGGTGTTTCCATGATTGAATATTTGATTTACTTGTTAGTCCCTAGTAAAGTGCACTGAGTGTGCCAGGTCCTGTGAATCAAATGCTACTCACTGATTGTGCCACCCACGTGAGTAGCCCTGAAAAGGTAACTCAGACCCGCCATTGCAGAGTCTACGCGCAGTTTGAAACTGCCATGTCGACTTAGCCAGTGCTCCCACTTGCCAGTCCCTCACCTTCCCTTTTCTTACATGTCAGCCTCCCCTAAGGTAGGCCCAAGGTACCCCTGTGGGCCGGGTGCAGTGTATGTGAAAGGTAGGACATGCCCTGGTGTGTGTGGCATGTCCTGATAGCGAATTACTGCCAATTTCGTTTTTCGCCATTACAAGGTTACTTGTTCCCCATAGGACAGAATGGGGAATTTGTTTATAACATCTTATAAACATAACTGGCCCCGGGAATTAGGTAGGAAAATAAAGTTTAATATGCCTGAACTCAGAATCTAAAGATGCATCTTTTCGTGAAGGTGATTTTTACATTCTGTGTTTGAAACTACCACTTTTAGAAAGTAGGTATTTTCTTGCTCAGTTATCCTGTGTGCCTCTGCTGGAATGTGGATTGCCTGTCTGGGTTTTGGATGACAGAAGGCTGGGGAGCAGGAGTGGCTCCAGATAGTCTAGATGGGTCAGGAAAGGGCTGAATAGGCCTGGGCTGTAATTGGGGAAGTGGGAGGATATTTCCTTGCACCTCAAAGAGCCTGGTCTGCTTCTGACCATGCTGTCTCCGCCTCCTGCCAGGAAGTCACACCAGAGAAGGCAGAACTGGTTCTGGCTGGGCACAGACACTCTCTGCCTAAGAGATCAAAGGAGGAACTACCACTTTGGTGTGTGCTTTGCTGTCTTGGCAATGAAATGACTGACCTCAACTTTCTGCAATCTACTTTTGTGAGTTTCTCCAAGGGCTTGAGGTAGCGCTTGCCCCCTGTTCAAAAAGCCTCAGGTACAGCAAAGACTTCAATCTCTTCTGCCCTCAGTACTGGGGGCTGTGTGTTTTGTGCTGCAACAGAGGAAAAAGCAACCAGACGCCATCTACGACGCCGCTGCAGACTCCATGTCGTTGAGGCACCATAGAGGGCACCACCACAACGTGACCCTGGTCTCACCGACGACGTCTGCTGACACCGCCACTGAGCCGCTGCTCGCACCAGGATCTGTGGGCACCGCACTCCGCACCTCCTTGCTTCCAGACAACGCCTTGGCCTCCCCGATGATGCCGCTTTACGCCGAAATCTACACCGCTGCTTGCACCGTGGTTCGAGGGCACCGCTAGTAAAGTTACACGACGCTCGGCCCTCATCCTGCTCCACAGCCTTGGCCTATCAACGCCGGCGCCATCAACTCTAGTTCGTCAGCCGTCGACAGTGCTTCAGCAACAACGACACTGCTGCTTGCACCGCGACCTGCCAGCAACGCGACAAGCAGCGCATTCACTTCGCACCTCGACCCTGGTCTCACCGACAACGCCATCTGACGCAGACGCTGAGCCTTTGCTCACACCACGACCTGAGGGCACCGCGTGTCGCACCGCTGCACTTTGCACGCGATGCGTTCCGATGCCAGCACTCCTGACTTCAACAGAGAGGAGATCGATCTGCAATGCGTGGGACTTAGAGGGCCCTGACGTCTCCTGCACCGACCTTCGGAACCGACGTCTGCTAATGCTGTGCTTTCGGAAGCTCAACAAAAGGTCGCCGACCCCTTGCATTTCTAATAGGTACATGTCTTCCCTACACCGTAGCTGGCCCGTGATGCTGCAGTCAGCCAGAACTGTTTGGATTTGTTTGCTCACGACGCCGTTATAGTCCCAGACGGAGCTATCGACATCAAGGAACTATTTTTCAAGCATATTTTGATAACCTAAGATTTTTAAGTACTGTATTGGGGATTTTTATTGTTTTTGGTCTTGTCTTAAGTACATAAAAATATTAGGTATTTTTCAAAACTGGTGTGGTGTCCTTTTGTAGTGCTTACACTGTATTACTGTTTATGTGCAAATGCTTTACACACTGCCTCTAAGATACTCCTGGTTATTTTAGGAGTGTAACTCCCTTATCCTGACTAGAGTGGTGATTTCTGCCCGACTTTGACACATGCCCTAGCCAACCAAAAATACAATTTCTAACACATGTGCCTTGAGCATCATGCAAGTTTCCATTAATCGGGTTTCTAACACTTCACACTCTGAGAGTTGTAACCAATGCATCCACACTGCTGAGGTCTCTTTGCTTATAAATAGGTGTCAGTACATACCCTTCTCATCCGACCTCAGAGTTGAAGGAGTATGGTGTCAGGATTTGCTCACAGGTTGGGGTGATGAGTCAGGTCTCATTTGAAGTGTAGTATCAGGAATTTTGTTCCAGAGCTATTCATCAAGTTATGAAACGCTCAGAGCCTCTGTCCTAAGTAAATGGTAATCATTAGTCAGGACTGACTAATTTCCCATGTTACACAGCTTCACCCTCACGCTTTAGACAGCTCAGTAGTCTGTCTGGTAAAATAGTTCTCCAGTCTAAGGGTCTCATTTAGAGGGCGACAGGCAAGGGCTCATTCTTTCTAACCCTCTCAAAACATACATCCACTCGTAGTCATGGGCAGGCTTTGGGAATGCCACCTGTACAGCTGCCCCCATACATCCACCACTCAACTCAAAGCGGTCCTTCACTCAGCCAGGCTTGTCCACTCCATTGGAAATTCTTTATGCACACCACCCCCAAACATTGTGACCTACATTGGCAATCCATCATGTCCAGAATTCAATTTAAAGTCTTCAGTGTAATTAATGAGGCCTTCCATGACTACTACACCACTACCCAAATGACCTACTCAACATCTCTGTCGACTTGAGAAGATTCAGAAGTAAGACAAGTTCATACTCTAAATCCCTAAATTAAGAACCTCCACGGCACAAAAGCAGTCATTGTCTGGTGCTACCAAATATATTCCTTCCAAACTAAGAGAACTGATTGCACATCTCCTTCAGCAGGCAGCTCAAGATCCAGCTCTTCAGACATTTCCTAAACTCACAATGATCTCAGTGAACTGGAGATTTACAGTGTTTTCAAACTTTGCTCTCATGAATATTTGGTTCATGCTTCTCTCAACAGTTTAATCCTTTCCCTATCTGGATATAATCCTTTTGTTATGTCATGTTTCATCATAAATCACCCTGACATCCATTATTCTACGCTCATTATATAAATACAAAGATCCAAAGGTCCAGCTTGATTTGTCAGTGGGGTTTGATACGGTGTAGCTTTTCATTCTAACAGAAAGGCTGAGTCCATAATATATGCTGACAAGTAGACAGTTCCATGGTTTTGCTCCTGAATGCTAACAGAATTACAATTAGACATTATACTTCATAGTCTGCTAGACTAATTTATGAAGTCCTTCAATGCCTCTCTTTTTCCTTCCTGGCCTCTTTACAAGTTGGTGAAAAATGATGTACAGCTGATATGTTTCTACATATCTTCATAGAAAGCAATCCTCTCTGTAGTTTCCCTACTCAAGTAGTGTGATGAGGACACGTTGGTATGGAAATTAAATTAACCTCTGGTTCAATGCACCTAAAATGGAGATGATCCTCTTTGTACCCAAGCCAAGAAATCTTTCATTATGTCCTGCGGTCACCATCACTGGGGGAAATGCTCCTAATACCAGAGAATACTAAGAACCATGGCGTCCCCTTTCCTCTCCGCTTTTTTCATTTAACCAGACCAAACAAAGGTATGCTGGCACCCTTTGGTCCTTGCTTGCCCAACTTCAAAAAGCCCTTAGTGCCAGGTAAGAAAGCTTTAGAGACTAACATGAAAAGACAACAAAGTGATGGATGCAATACTTCAATTAATCTCAGCTATTGGCAATCGGTTGGGGTTGCATGCCACTCCATCGTATTTTGCTCTTAGTGCCACTCTAGACAAAGGCCCACCTGGTGTAAATCAGTACAGACCTCGCTAAAGAGTAACATACATTGATGATCATTTTCCCCAAACCTGAATGTCCCTCCAGTACCCACCAGTATGTCCGATGATTCTATTGAAGATATGACATCTAGGTTTATAAATACCTGAACTTTTTCTCTAGAACAAGGAGAAAGTCTACCTTAACTGACAGGCCCTCTGCTCTGGTTTGTTCAGTCTGTACCCCACACAACAATGCCGACTCTGAACGAAAGTGCAAGAGGATTCTCATTCTCATGCACCATCCTTCAAGATGACACTCAGGAGGCTGAGTCAGCCTAGCAGTGCTGCTTGAACCTGCCTAGTGTTGTAACGAAACTTGAGGGGGCCCCCTTCAAAAGTACATGTGGGGGAGCCCAACGCCCCAGATTCAGTTGGGAGTTCTCTGGCCAGGGACCTGTCAGTAAACAAAGAAAGTATGCTGTTCCTAATTACGAGACAAGGGAAATCTAAGAGAACTGGTTTTGCGTGGTCATGAGATGTAGGAGGATGGGGATTACTCCTCTTGGAATTTGGGGCCCACACACACCCGGCAGGGTGTCATGATTCATCATAGGGCTGCTCCTCGTCAGGTCGGCGCTACAAAACCTGACGCGCTCCCTATCAGGGGCTCTTTGGCAAAGATCTTTTATTCCAAATTACCGTTTGGTGCCGTGTGGGTGAAGGGCCTAACCAGTGTAGATGAGTGAGCTGAGGTGTGTAACCTGAAGAAAGTATAAAACCATCTTGGAAGTACCAACAAAAACAATTTTAATCAATAGGTCTCCCAACCTGATTAAACGAAACAACGGCACATGTCTGAGGTTATATCTCAGGTAGGGCGCTTTATTGTGTGGTCAACATGTTACTCGCCTAGTTGTCAATCAATCTGGTATTCAAATCACAATAAGAGATGCACCACCTTTAGACCTGGGAGCGGCTATTGCAACAGGAGGCGCTGATATTGCAGTGCATACCGATAGGTGGATAACCTACACTACATGGTACATCTCTTATTGTGATGTGCATACCAATGTAATTTGCTTCCAGTTGACAACAACGACTACATGTTGTGTTTTATTTCAACGCCAATTGGGAACTCGTCTATTCTTCATGTTTAGGACTGCCAATTGAAACAGTCCTTTGCAGAAGCAAACATTTTGGGATAAAATTTGGAATTGCGCCGTGGATTTGGTGTTATTTCTTTTGAATTGAAATCAGCGTTTTACGTTTAAGCTGCCCTGAAGAAGTCCAATTTTAAATAGACAAAACGTGTTGGCTGAGGTTTTTTATGAATTGAACACAATAAAATAAAGTAAGAAAAGTCAACCTATGGACTGTATAGACAATGTTATTCACAAGGAAGTGTCATATCACCCCCTATCCATCGGTATGAAGAGAGATACCGATGGATAGGGGTGTATGTGGAGATTTGCGCATAGGGACATTCTTTTTGGCCATAAATAACACAGGTGACTAATGATTGGGTGCTGCATGCGGTTTTTGGCCCACTGCCCAAATCTCGAATAACTGTCAGCAGAAGCTGTTTGGTTTGGAAAGAACTAGTATGCGCTTACTAATAGCTTACAGTAAGCTTACACAACCCACCCATTACTTACCATTGATTGGTTTCTTTGTCACTCTCATCTGCCTGCTTGTTATTCGATGGGGTTCCTTGGTTTCTTGTGTTCGTCCCTCTTGACAAATTAAGCACTGTAATGTTCACTAACATTCCAATAGAATAAGCACAATTAATTGGTTTTCACTTCGTTTCTCGTTTCTCTTCTCTCTTTAAGGTTCATTCCTTCCTCGTTCCTCTCACATCCATACCTATCACCATCCTTAATATCCGTCTAAACTAGGGAGTGTCCAAAGTGGGTCCAGAAGGACTAGTCCATGATGGATGATAATCAGTGATGTAAATAAGTTCCATTTATGTTAATTGTAGGTATATTTACCGAACATGGATATCCCGCATTTCTGGATTGCATTAGGCCTTTGTGTAAATGAAAAACGTCCCTCTCCCACCATTATTCCTTCTCCCCTCCATTCGCTTCCTTCCTGACTTCAATGGTTTCATATCTCTGCTCCTTCGGTTTCTCTTCAGCTTTCAGCTTTAGGTCACTTCCGCCCTCCCTCCCCTTTGCTCAGTCCTGCGTATGGCGCGGCCGGCCGCGTGCGCAGCGTGGTATCGATGCCATCACGTGCGCCGCTCCACGCGCTTCAATAATTCATCCTCTGCTCCCCGGCCAGGCCTCCCCTTCCTACCGTCAGGAGGTGCGTACAGGTGCCGCAGGGGGCCGCACGGCGCTTCCACGGAGACAGAGATGCCGAGATGGTGCAGGCATCATCAATAAGCAATGGGAAATGCGGAGGGGATCCCGGGGGGCTGGGCAGGCAGCCAGGCGCACTGATGCCATATGACGGCTACAAATACATTACAAGCTGCGGACATGAGCGCGCATTAGCGGAGGGAACACAACATTCGAGGTGTCGGGCGGACGGACTCGCGTCAGCCAGGGAGGGGGGTGTCTTTGAGAACAGGGGTAGTGATCTTTGACCTCTCCCAGTGTATCATAGGACAGATGCTTACTGTGGCTATTACAGATATGTCCACTAACCCATGCCACCGGTGGACAACACCTATTGGGGTAATAACAACAGTTAGTAGACCTTCGAGACTTTGCTGAGATGACGGTCTTAAAAAGTCCAATTATCACTTCGTCTCTTTCTTCACAGTCTATGCCTAGGAAACAAACAACTCCACTGAACTTCTAATAAATACAAATTGTTACCCATTCCCATTGGCCTCAGGAGGATACGCGGTTGCCTCTCACTCGGGTGTTCCTGACTGTCTGTTCTCTAGTGCTCCAGACACTTCTTTGCAGCTGAAGGACTGGCTCCTTTCTAGATCTCGCCTAAGACAGCTTATGCCATGTCTGTTGACACATATTTTTAGGTCGATCCTGGGCAGCGCTCTGCAAGGCATACTGTATTCAGGTATGGACTTGGTTTCTAGCTCTGTCCACTCTCTGCCCATATTTTTCATTGGCTTGTGTCATTATTCTTTGTTAACTCTGTCTCTTCGTTGGTCAATAGGCTTAGTAGTCCCCCATTAGTACCGCCTTGTCTCATCTTGTAACCTCCCATAAGGACTGGCCCTCTTACATGTGTTGTTACTATGTAGGCTTTAATTACAACCTCCGAGCACTATTTAGTTTAAATTGTTTTTGACAGGCTCTCTCCTAACTTTTTTTTTTATGGACTGGTACACCACAGTGGGGGCCGTGCAGCATGTTTTTGTAAAAATATTTTTTCACTTTCTTTTGGGTTGTTTCAAAGCACCCTATGTCATGCTTGCACGATAATAGAGACCACGGCCATTTATTTAGATGAACAGCATCTAAAGAAAGGAGAGCAGCCGCCATTAAAATGAAAGCGCTGTTTGGGGCGCTTTTACAAAAAAAAAAAGCAATTGTTTTTCAAACAAATGTTTTTTGGGTTAAATCGCCCCATACCACGCTTTCCCTTTAATTGCGGCTGCACCCTTTCTTTAGCTGCAAAAACAACAAGTGATGGACCGAATGTGGATCAATGTCACACATTCCCCCAGTCAAATGATCTGGGCCCAAATCTATCGTTTTTTTGCACTCCACACCACCCTGGGTTAGACAATGGCGATATGCAAATCAGCTCTGACCCTGTTGCCCCATGGGAACAGTCCAGTCCGAACTACAAAAGCCATGTCCTTCCCAGAACGGAATCAAGCATCCGAGGACCGGACCGGTTTCGAGGTAACACCTCTCATCAGCCCGGCTAGCTTGACTCCAAGTGGTGCGGAGTGCCTGGGACGATGGATTTGGGCCCAGATCATTTGACTGGGGGAATGTGTGACATTGATCCACATTCGGTCCATCACTTGTTGTTTTTGCAATTGCCGCCCTAAGTGCGCTGGGGATGCCCAGACGTGGGTCCCGGGCACTCCACACCACTTGGAGTCAAGCTAGCCGGGCTGATGAGAGGTGTTACCTCGAAACCGGTCCGGTCCTCGGATGCTTGATTCCGTTCTGGGAAGGACATGGCTTTTGTAGTTCGGACTGGACTGTTCCCATGGGGCAACAGGGTCAGAGCTGATTTGCATATCGCCATTGTCTAACCCAGGGTGGTGTGGAGTGCAAAAAAACGATGGATTTGGGCCCAGATCATTTGACTGGGGGAATGTGACATTGATCCACATTCGGTCCATCACTTGTTGTTTTTGCACTTTCTTTAGCTGCGGCTCGTCTAAAGAAAGGGGTGTGGCCTCTACTAATTTGCAAGTGCGGCATGGGGTGCTTGGAAACAAAAAATATTTGCAATGCAATAGGTCCTGCATTTGCAAGAACTTAAGCTATTGTCGTTTTTGTAAAAATATTTTTTCACTTTCTTTTGGGTTGTTTCCAAGCACCCTATGCCATGCTTGCACGATAATAAAGGCCAGGCCCATTTCTTTAGACGAACAGCATCTAAAGAAAGGGGAGCGGTCGCCACTAAAATGAGAGCGCTGTTTGGGGCGCTTTTACAAAAAAAAAAGCATTTGTTTTTTGAAACAAATGTTTTTTGGGTTAAAGATCCCCATACCACGCTTTCACTTTAATGGCAGCCGCGCTCTTTCTTTAGATGCGGCTCGTCTAAAGAAAGGGGTGTGGCCTCTACTAACGTGCAAGTGCGGCATGGGGGGGCCTGGAAACAACCCAAAAGAAAGTGAAAAAATATTTTCACAAAAACGACAATAGCTTAAGTTCTTTCAAATGCAGGACCTATTGCATTGCAAATATTTTTTGTTTCCAAGCACCCCATGCCGCACTTGCACATTAGTAGTGGCCACACCACTTTCTTTAGAAATGGGTTCCTGCATTTGCAAGAACTTATGCTATTGTCGTTTACAATGCCAATAGCTCAAACTCTCATTAATGCGAGACTCAATGCATTGCAAATGCTTGTTATTATCTTACAGTGGTCGGGCTGAGAGCCCATTTCTTGCTTACGCTTGATTGGCTTCATTGTCACTCTCATTTGTTGCTTCTTACTCGTAGTTGTGTGGGATTTCCTTTCCCAAAAGCATGGATGTTACTGCCTTTCAGTTGCTTGCTTTTTCGGCACTGCCTTTTTTGTTTGTTTAAGCAATCAACACGAGTCCATGGGAGCAGATGTACATAGACTTCCGTTTGCGATTTCCTAATAGTGAATTTTTTCGATTCGCTATTAGGAAATCACAAACAGCTATGTACAACAGTGTGTTTTACACTGTTTGCAATTTCCAATGGGTTGCAAGGGACCTGCCTCATGAATATTCATGAGGCAGGTCGCAATTTGCAACCCCATTTGGAATGGCTAGCACTCACAGGGATGGTGGCCTGCTGGAGTCAGCAGACCACCAGGCCTGTCACTGCTTATTAAATAAAGCAATTTTTTAATTTTGAAATGCAGACCGTTTTCCTTAAAGGAAAACTGGATGCATTAAATAAGAAAAATGAAAAATGTCCTTTTCATTTTATAAAAGTAGGCAGTGGTCCGTGGGACCACTGCCTGCTCTTAAAAAATGTTGGTGCCCACATTCAGAAAGGGGAAAGGGTCTCTTGGGAACGCCTTCCCGTTTGCGAATGGGTTACCACCTCCTTTACGTGTTCGGTAAAGTATGAATGTTTTGCGACCGCATTCCGGTTGTAAAACATTCATACATGCCCCTACTTCCACGCAAGTTGCTCCCCTCCACTTAAAAAAACAACGTTTTAATGCATTTTTTTTCTTGTTAGTTACGGTTCCAATACCGATCAGTAACTAATAAGGAAAAAACAGGTGCTGCGTCATTTTGTAGGCAAGCGCATGCATGGTGCATGCGCCTACAACATGTCGTGGCCAGAGTGTCAAAAGCTTTTTTATTTCCAAATCTTTAGCCATGCGGCACAGCTAAAAACATTGAAACAGTGGCAAAGCCTGTAGGTCCTAAAAGTGAGATATATTGACTTAATTATGTCATCTTACATTTTTAGGGTTGAGTTTTTTTTAAAAGACAATGTCTTCTGGGCAGCCAGCTAGCTTCGCTTTTCCCTATACCCTGTTCAGAGGTGCCCACAACAGGGTTCCACCCACCGTAGGGTTAAGGGTTTTGTTTCAGAGGGTAGGGTCTTTCACAACTCAGCCGTATCAGTGGTTAATTTGTGAAAAAAATCTGGGGCTCTCATCAGGAGCCATCTTGCACCAGCCCATTTCTCCTGTTAGCACCACCTAAAACATAACCATCTGCTAACCATGAAAATGAGGAGAGCATGTGGCATATTGGCTTGAACTGTCGACTTCGGAGCTGGGGAACCAGTCGGCTCAACATCCTGTGATACTGGGCAAATCACTTAATCTCCCTATCAAATTCAAATTCAAAAGATACTTTATTCGGTTTAAATCACAAAAACCATAAAAGTGTACAAGCATTAAAACAATCCATCATCCGCCCATAAAAGAATATAGCAGCTAACATGGATAAAAACAGAAATATACAGAGTGTAAAGTTTTTTCCTTTTGAAAACAACAATATGCACATTAGTGCCCTTGGTTAAGGTTTCGGACGGTATTTTGTGTTTATACAAAGTCCTCTAAGGCCAAGCAATCTTTTTGCTAAGTCTCATTGCGATAGTTAAAAATTTAGCCACATTAAAAATGACCCAGATCTCTGCCAAGAGTTGCAGGTACAGCAAGGCTGGCTTCACTTGCCTAAAACCCTTTCCTTTTAGCAATGGTATAATAAATTTAAATCTAATACCTTTGAAGTGGCCACAGAAAAACAGAAAATGAGCCGTATCCATGATTGAACAACCATCACATGTGCATAATACTAAATCCTTACTTCTAGTCCAAACGGGGCGGCCAGAAATTAAGAGATGTATTTTATTCAGACGGAACCTTGTTAACAAGTACCTATGATTAGCGTTGTTCACAACTTTAAGGTACAGTTCCGGTTCGGGGTCGGGTGAGACAATCAGCTGATGGGACCTGACAGAGGATTTAAGCAGCTCCCTGCCCTCTCTGTCCATTCCTCTATTCAGCAAGAAGGTGAATCTCCCTATCAATTTATGTGTCATTAACTGGTGCCCATAAAAAGCACTGGTGTAGATTAAGTGCCAGTGTTGAGCACCGGAAACCACCGGCTCAAATTAAGCACTGTCCTGTATCACATCTCACTATTTGTCCACCTCAGAGTAAGAGGACTCGCAGGTTTCAGACCTCACAGGATTACTTCTTTCAGGAAACCCATCTCCCTTCAGTATTATTCCATACCCTTCTTGCTTTTACCGTCTCAGGAAACACAACACCTTAGAACCCCTCCCTCAGGGTTTGAAGGGATTAGGTTTTGAAGATCAGGACCTGGCAGAGCAAACTATTTGACTTCCCCACTTCCTCTCCCTCTTTGGACCAGGAGGGAGCCTGAGGATCAGGGTCTTAACAGGTTAGATATTTGTGAGACAATGACTTTGGGGCGCCCCTCCAGGGCACTGGCATCGCCATTCCGTTGGTACCACTTATTTCAAATTGGGGTTCAAGTTTAACCATCACTTTTGGGTCAGGGTTTTTAGGTCGGCTGGATAACGCAGCTATCTACCAAGCTAATGTTAACAATGCTTTAAAATATACATAGAGTGGACTTTGGCTCCAACCAGTGGAGTATTTCTTTATCACCTCATTCTATTGGTTGTGTGATGTATGATCATTCCGCCTGCTAAGGAGTGCTTGTTGTGCAGAGCAATAAAATAATACAATAAAATATGCAGAGCATGGGGAACTATTTTACCTACCTGAATCATAACAAATTGCATTCTTGATTCCATATATTGGTTATCTAAAGAAAACAATCGTTTTATTTGTTTTTCACAGCAGCAGGCTGTTCGTAATATTGCTTAATGTTTCAGTCATCACTATAAATGCAAGCCAGACATATTAGTTTACCAGTGCTTGTTATTTGAGAAGCCAGGGCCTTCTCAGGTGGCTAAAAATTCAGGAGTGCTCCATTAAAAGCCCGAGAAACATAAGACCCTGTGTAAGTTGTGGCATTCATAGTCATTAGACTCAATGTTGTTAAAAAGTAATACAAGCAGAACAACTGTGTGCGAGGAAGGCCTTACTGGACATGTGTATGTCTACCTGTCAGGAAAGCCTTGCATGAGACGCCCTTTAAAAGACAAACACTCATAGAAATTGGCTTATGCCGAGTAGTTTGCTTCAAGAAAGTACTAAAAAGTACCAGTGCCTCGAATTTGAAGCATGGCATTATCCAATGCACCTTCTTGTGGTGCGAATTATTGGAGGAAAAATCTTATTGTTACATATTGTTTCCCCCCCCCCCTAAAAAGACGCAGGTCCACATCATAACCAAGATGCCTTGCTTCACCACTGAGGTTGCTCCTAGCCAGAAACAAATGTTTCTATCTGGGCTCACCATATGACAAGTAAGCAAACTTTCTCAGATACACTCACCAATGGACAATATCACTTACTTGGTGCTGTGGACAAAATGTAAAACAAGGATCCATATTTCAGTATCTATGAAGATCGTACACAGAAGCATTTAGAAACTTATGCAGAAGCATCCCTGTTGAAAACCTCACAGTGGGGCAGAAAATATCCTGATAAAGGTGCATAAAATAGAGGAACTTGGTGAATACTAATTGACCCCCTGGACAAATCATCAATGATGCAATTATCAAACATGCACTGGCAAAGTATATAGGTCTCGCCTTTAAAAGGTCAGCACCAAGCCATTGGTTTTGCCAATGCAAGTTTGCACTGGCCAGGGGTAGAAGAATAAAAAAATCATAATGACGTACAGTGCATCACAACACATGAGAAGTCATCTTGGAATGTTTTTTCCAATAAAAAAGCATTACTAGATGGTTGCACATGCGTGTTCATGTGTCATGTATATCAGCTGTCTTTTTGGACATTTTTTTCGGAGAAAAATACATTCCTTGGCGGACACATTGGATGACATCTTAGAATTGTTTATCAAATAAAAATCATTCCAAGAGGCGGCTGATGCCTAGCCATGTGTCGTGACACAAGTGGGGCCATTTTGACACTTTTTAAAAGTTTCATTTACTTTTCCAAGATGGCAGTTTTAAAATTAGTATATTGAATAAAAGAAAATAAAGTATCCAAATGAAACTTGCAAAAACAAAAGAAGAGTGTGGCCCCATAGCAGTGTGCAGATGATAGGTCCTCACACAAATATTTAAAAATAAATAAATAAGGGTACTGGAAATGGGACGCGAGGAAAGCCATGGATGAGCGGGGAAGTGAGCAGCCTGGTAGTAGTGTGCCACTGCTAAACACTTGAAAATAATATTTTTTGAAATATTTTTTAAATTGCAGAGAGGGTGAGAAGGCACCAACAGACAAAAGGTGGATGATGCGGAGAGAGTGGGAGAGAGGCCATTTGTTTTCATGAAGTGCTAAAAGACAAATGAGAAATAGCTCTCTAATGTCCGCAGTGAATGGATAAAACCCATCCAATGAAACCTGTGATAAAGATACCAAATCTCTTTGAGAGGGACAAAAATTAGATTTGGGAGGAAAGCCAACATATCAGTATCATTGAATAGGGATAGGCAATAAAGCTATTCAGTCATGAGCAAGATGCTGATCCAAAGCCCATTCGGATACAGTATTGTAGACAATTGTTAGTCAACAAGAGACAGCTAATCTGTCTTCAGGCAAGACCTAAGACGGGCATTTAGAAACCAAAAACTCACAGTCTTGCTACCATGGTAGTCTTTAGTTGTTCTGTTGGCACTTTCAAGGTCGATTTTAGTCCCGTTTTACACTTTTCATTGTGCACTGCTCCACTATTTTTGTGACACCAGGTGGTTAAATCTATGCCTATCTGTGTGGCCATCCCTCCCTTCAAGTCCAACTTCCAGCCGCTGGCCATGGGGGTTCCGCAGGGATCCTCGCTGAGTCCCACATTATTCAATCTGTACGTGAGACCGCTGGCTGAGGTCGCTAGGCAGTGGGGCCTGACTTTGGTCTCATATGCCGACGACACACAGCTGGCAGTTACTCTCAGCGGGGATGCGGAACAAGATGCCCCCAGGTTCCAGAATGGACTGAAGGCGGTGGCCAGCTGGTTGACGGGGAACTGTCTCCAGCTCAATGCCACCAAGACAGAGGTTATGATTGTCGGGAAGAGAGTGGAATTATGGGGTGACCAATGGTGGCCGTCAGAGTTGGGACCGACTCAGACTCCGGTGTCGGAACTGAAAAACCTGGGAGTTTGGTTGGATGCTGGTCTCACCTTCGTTGGCCACACCAAGAAAACAGCAGCGTGCTGTTTTGGCCTCCTTCGGGGCTTAAGACCTGTCCTCAAATTTTTTGATGCCCCAACCAGGCAGCTGGTAATCCAGGCCAATGTTATCTCTCGCCTGGACTACGCCAGCGCTCTCCTGGTGGGGGCCAACCTGACAGAAATCACCCGCTTACAACGGGTACAAAATGCTGCGGCTCGAGCGATTGTCGGCCTGCCCAGATTTTGTCCTGTCTCAAATGTCCTCCGATCCTTGCACTGGCTTCCAGTGAGGAAGCGAATTCATTTTAAGGTCCTTTGCTTGACCTTTAAAATTCTGAAGGGTATAGGTCCCCAGATCATGTCTAGCTTCCTGTCCTTTTATGTACCTACACGCACCCTGCGTTCTCAAGGCCTGGCTCTCGCTGTGGTCCCTAGATTCAGGCTTTGTCGTGCGGGTGGACGCTCTTTTAGTGTCAAAGCTGCAACCATCTGGAACTCCCTTCCGGTTGAAATCCGCCTGTTGGAGGACCTTTTGCTCTTTCGAAAAGCTATTAAAACATTTTTGTTTTAGTTAGTCTTCTCAGAGGTTCTTCCCTGTTCAGTTCCTTGTTATGTTATGTCCTACCTTGTCACTGCGCCAGAACGCTCCTTCGCTGGAGCAGCTGTGCGCATAACAAATACCGATAACATAACATAACATAACATAAATAAAGTCATCTAATCCCCATGAAAAAATGCAATAGGTTATGTGGTTGCCACTGAAATTTGAATTGCGCTTTAGAGGTAATGAAGCTGAATCACCGTCAGCCTTTCATCCTTCCGAGGTTAAAAAAACTGAGTACAAATAAATTGAAAACTAGTAACATGCTATTTACAGTGGTTAGAAATGGAATACTGCAATATTAAGTGCTATGTAAATAAGTGCTGGCAAATCCATTGGGTCTGGATTTAACAGGCTATTGCATGCATCGTTGGCATACTATAGGGAGATTTAAAAGAATGACCTACAACGGATGCTGTAGTTGTAAAGCAGTTCCTCCTGTAATTCTGAGAAAGGACTCATGTGGAGGTAGAAGGATACACATAAACAACCAATAGCTTTATGCCAGAGGTGAATACTCCACAGGCCTGAGCGAAGACTAGATTGACAAACAAGGGAATACCCAAAGAAAGAAAATATTCCCCTACTTTGAACTATATGACTACAGCTGAGTATGTCTGCAAATAATGGGATCTCAATCGTTTCAAGGGAGGTGTATGAGAATTATTTCCGTTCCCTCAAAGAAAGTTTATGTATTTCTCTTTCCTCTTTTTTTTCCTTCTTTCTACTTTTCTTTTTTCCTGCATGCCTTCTTTGTCTTCTGCTTTCTCTTTTCCTTACATCTTTCCATCCTTGCTTGCATTTTTTCTTCCCTTCTTTTGTGCTCTCACTCCATTTGCCTCTCTTATATTCTGTTTCTCTCTGTAGCCATGTTTAGTTTCTGTACCACCTTTGGACCCCACCATAAAACTATGTCATGGTATCACCATTCTGATGTGAGATTTATTAGCTTCTGGTTCTGACTTGAGACCTGCATGTTACAGTACAAAGTAAAGAAATACCATAAAAACATGGCTTAATTTGAGCCAATGGTTTCTGGTCCTGGGCACCAACACTTCATTGCCAACACTGGTGCTTATGATGGTCTGCCACAATGTGGCGGTGTTTATTTAATTTAGAGATGAGCGCTACAACAGTTTTTTGTCAGTTTAATATACCTTGAAAATGGCTAATACCTGCCCCCAAGCCATTCTTATAACTTTAGGGGACTAGAATAGTCTTAATTCCCACACTAGAAGCCGTGTAATGGTTAGTACTTGTGTTGGTTCTGTAATTGGCAGCGCTGACAGGGGCAATGGGTGGTGCAAGCTGCAATGGCCTCCTGACAAGGGCCCAGCACTTATTTTTCCACAAATTAAGCACTGCAGAAAAAACAACGTAATCTGTCCAGTGCCCCTCCACCCCCGCTCAAACTGGATTAGCGGGTGCTTCACTACACCCTTGTTGACAAAGTCTCAAGCCAATGGCTGAAAAGGGCTGGTTGAAGAAGACCAATGGTTGAAAGGGATTGAGCAAAAGCCCACTCTATGTATACTGTTAGCAGCAATTAGTTTGTTTGACAGCAGAGCTGTAAAAACCCAGACCTAAAAAAAAATATATAATTTTACATAGAGTAAGTTATCATTCAGGGGCTTTTGAGGCTTCTCTACCCAGGTATCTGTCAAATATGGGGTAAAATGATACATTTTTAAGCTTGTCAGGGTAGTAACAGGCCGGTCTCTAATAGGATCTCACAGTCCTTATGGGGTTTATGGGTAAAGGAAAAAAACTTTAAACCAACCTTATGTTAAATGTAAAGGCTACTTTACAAGTGTCTTTGGGGACACTAACCCATCGAGTTTTCAGCAATCTATGGGTAAATATAAGAACGTTAAGCAAGTAATATTTAAAACCTTCTTCTGCTCTTCATTACCCTGCATCTCATAATTTTCTAATTTCCAACACATTATCTACTTCTCCCCATCACTGTCACAGCCTCCTCTTGTCCCATATTCTATCGAAGTGATCTGAAGCACATGTCTCTAGCTTTATTTGCTTTAGCTGTTCTGAACTCCTTTCTTTCAAAGAAGGCTTCCCGGCTCGATCCCCAGACTGTGACTCCACCGTTCTGTCCGAGTTACTCTCTACTTTACTCGCCTTTGTTGCTCTTTCGAAGGCATTTAGGCCTAATGAAAAGTCTCCCCACCCTTTGCTTAAGCCTGCTCTCTGGACTTCTGCATGCCATTTCGCAAGCCTAAGGTACAAGCATGGAACAGACCATTATCTATCCTCGTTTAATTTGTAAAAAAAAAAAAATAAGTCCAGGTCACAAGACTTCTTGAGAGGCTGATCAAGGATTGGGTATGTACCAGGCAGGAAGGTTTACCTTGGTCACTGCACCTGCAGCTCTACTACTGCCGCAGCCCCCACCACCTCTGGTGTGTCCCAGTTTTTGACTCTATAATCAGGCTGGGTGAGGAGCAGTAGCATGCTCAGCATCCAGGAGAGTGAGTTCCAATCTTTCCTTTATTTCCATTGAAGTTTGCGGGAATGGAAATGGACTTCCAATACACTGGACTTGTTAAGGAACACTGTACAGAGGTCCTTCTTTTGTGTCTATAACTATAGTGAACATGAACCAGGGATCGATGTGCTTACTAATACTGCTGTTTCATACGTCAGTTTTAGACTAGGGGTAAGCAGAAAATTCTGCTCTGCTAGCACAGTGCCCACTAAACGCTATGTGAGTAACGTGGAGGTTCAACAAAACTCCGCTAAGCACTGCAGGGCAGAGTGTTTTCTTGTGTGTAACTGCCAACGTTAAGTTGGAGAGAAAGAATTTGCATCTCCTTGCACAATGTTCAGTTGCTAGAATGCCTCCTGGCGATATGTTTTCAACGCAGTCAGTCGCTGTAGGTCATGACAATCTACTAGAGTGGCAGAAAGAAGAAGCGCCCTCTGGCATGCCGCATGGTGTAGTTTGCGCTGATTTTACAATGCTGAACTAACTCCGGTGTTAAAAATCAGTGCGAACAGCGTGACATTTAAAATTCCACCCACTTGCGGAGCTCTGCAGAATCTTGCTGAGTTTTTATGTAACTCAATCTCCGCGAGCTCTGCCCACCCCTACTTCATACAAGGACAGTAAGGGAAGTGAAAGACGTCCCGATCCCATAAATGCAGGTGGTGCCCCTGGTCAACCACTGGCACAAACTGAGCAGAGTTTATCCTCTTTTTTTGCAATTAAACACTGCAGCTTAAGTGTGCTAAAGAGACTTTTATTTGGAAACTTATCTGAGTCCAGGATCATCAGTCTTATCACTTATTTGCAAACCTGAATCACTCACTTTCTACTCCAACTCCAAATCCCTCACTTTTTCCTCATTCTGCAAAGGACGTTTATCCTTACTTCATCTTGAAGATGTTCAACATTTGCATTTCCTTTTCCTCTCTTTCAGTCTCTTTGTCCAATACTGTCCTTTCTGTGCCTAAAGAAGACTTAACATTAATCGTTAACACTTCCTTCCCTTGACTCAACTCCTTCTCTCTGAATCTGAAGTAATATCCCTACTTCATGATAGCAGGCCTACAGTATCTCAGTTGGATTCTCTTCTACTTAAGCAAAACCCATACATGCCAACATTTTAGAAGAGAAATGTGGGAGATAAAAGAAAAATAATAATAGGGACAATGTATTACTCCCATTGAATTCAAGTGAAGAAGAAGCAATTTCAGGCGGGAGACAGACAAAGCCATTTTTTGCTTAAAAATCAGGAGTCTCCCACCTAAATAGTGTCAATTGGCGTGCATGTAAGCCTGCCGTCTCTTTACAAGCACCTTATTGGGATTCTTTGTTCAATATTTCTCTGTCTTTTTTATTTTTCCCTCTCTCTAAGGTTTCAACTCCACTTTCTCTCCTAAACAAACCTTCCCTGGAACTTATTGATCTCTCTAACTTTAGAGAAATTTCTCTAATTCAGTTCTTTTCTAAAAATGTGGTTCTCTGTCAACATTTTACTTTTTTCATGTGCAGTCTTCTGTACAATAAGACTTTCATCCTGGATTCTGCCCTGTAATGGCTCTGCTTTCTCTATCTAGCTCTTTTTCTCTCATGCTGTCACAAACAATCTAGCATTCTAAGGGGGATGTTCACAAGGACTTCGCTCCAATTTATCCCCACCTTAACGCATCAAAAGTGGAGATAGAATTAACACCCTATCCACAAGCTGGTGCAAACTGCAGACATTGCCAGTATTCCGGCGATAACTGCCCCAAAATGTATCTCCACGGTGGACACCATCAACTAACCCTAATGAGATGCAGAGTAGGCGTTCCCGTGCAAAAACACACGAAAAAACCACAACACCACTTTCACAACGAACTGCCAGATCAGCAATGCGAGTCAAAAACACTCGATAAGCCGCGGTAGCAGCCAGTATTTAACACCTGCCTCCTGCAGGTGTAGGGCCGGATGACTACCTGCAGTAGGCAACGGAGCCCCGCACACAGCCACACCAGTAGAACAAACAACGCCATGGAGGTACTCATCATGCAGCTCAGAGCCCCAACAGGGTCACAACAACCACCGCCACCACCCCCAGGACCCGGACCCTCCCCCCCGGACCACCACAGAGGCATCGCAGAGTAAGACAGCGGACCTACCGAAAACGCACCAGTCTCACAGACCTAAAGCCCAAGGGAGTCATTGCCCTCTACAGTCTCAAACGGACAACCATCATCCGCATCATGACCCACATCGCCCACAGATTGACGGTCCCAACACAGTGGAGAACCAACTTCCCTCCGTAGACAAAGCTGCTGGCTGTGCTGCACCTTTTGGCCTCTGGTATCTTCCAACCAACAACTGCCAGAGTGGGAGGGGTATCACAGCCAGCCCTAGCAAAGTTCATCACGCCTGTCCTGGATGCCATCCTCAGCTCCATCCCCCAGTACCTTCACTTCCCCCAAACTGCGTAGGAACAGCAGGAGACCAAGCAAGGCTTCTACACCATAGCTGGATTCCAGGCCGTGTTGAGGGCAATAGACTGCACACATGTCCCACTTATGCCCTCTGCGCATACTGCACACCACTACCACAACAGAAAGCACACGCATTTCATCAATGTGCAGGCAATAGTGGACCACCTAGGACTCTTCACCAATGTTGTCGCAAACTACCCCGGCAGTGTGCACAGTTCCTAAATCGTCCGACAGTCCATCATCAACTAGCGCTTCCAGGATGGCATATATGGAACTGGACTACTCGTTAGTAAATGCCAAAGCAACACACCACACACCTCAAAGCCACCATCACACAACGCACAACTGTGGGAATGCACATGTGACCAAACCACATACAAAATGTCAATCAACTCAATTAAAGTTTTTTTTTTAAAGAGCTATGATGTGGACCGATTTGGCAGTGTCTTAGTGCTTTTTTTAAACTTTAAGACACGCTCAGGTAGAAGCTAGAGAATTAGGGCTGATTTAACTCGATGCTGAGAAAGCATTAGGCCGTGTGACCTGGAATTATTTATGGAGGGGCTTGCAACAAATGGGGTATGGGCAGGGTTATATTCAAGCTCTACAGGCACTATATCACCTCCCCACGGCGAAAATATGCGCAATGGGACGCTCCTCGGAAAGTATCTTGATTTCCCGTGGTACACGACAAGGGTGCCCTTGTTCACCACTTTTATTTGCATTGTACATTAACCCTTTTATTATTATGTTAGAACGGAGTAAAAAGATTATGCTTTTTATTATCAATGAAGACCAGTTCTATGTAATGGCATACGCCGATGATATTGCAATAGTTACCTCTAACCCTAGTCTTGCAGTACCCGAAATAGAATTCTTAGCGCAGTAATTTGGCTTGGCATCTGGATATAAATTAAATACAGCCAAAACTCACATTTTATGCACAAACCACGTAATGGATAATGCCTCCAGGGTGGTTAGGGAAGCCACATATCTGGGAATCAAGATACGTTCTTCTGTAAAAGAGATTGTAGAGGTCAATTGAGGCGATATTTTATGGGGAGTTAAACAATCACTTGAAAGATGGGAGAATTTGCATTTGTCTTTAGTTGGTAGAACTAATATATTGAAGATGAATGTTTTGCCCCGGGTTATGTATTTTTTCAGGGCAGTGCCTCTGGAGGTACCCGATAAACTAATACAGCATTTAGAATCACTCTGTGCTAGATTTTTGTGGGCCCCAGGGAAGCCTAAAAGGGCTGTGCGTTATATGACCCTTCCTCTAGAAAGAGGAGGGTGGTCGGTACCTGATTTTGCTTTCTATTATGCCTGTATTTTGGTTAATGCACATAATTTGTTGACTGGGGAAGAGGTTAGTAATCCTGCTGAAGCCCCCTCAATCTACCAGATGATATTGGGTCCCAAGGTGAAGCACTTTTTGTTTAAAAGATTGGATGGTAGCTATTTTAAAAGAACCCGTTTTAAGGTGTTAAACACAATTCGGAGACGTGTTAAGATACCTCCACTTTCGGGCTATACTCCTATGAATGCTATTGAATTGCTGCCTCTGATCTTTTGGGATTATATTGCCTCAACATGGAGAGAGAAGGGCATTACTCGACTTGGTGACATGTATCAGAGTGATGGGAGTCTTTATTCATTTTTAGAGTTGGCAGAGAAATCATCTTCTCTCAACTCAATTTTTTAAGTTTCTGCAAGTAAGGGATTTCTTGGGAAAACATCCAATTTGTATTATAACTGTTAAAATTGTAGAAATTATTAGACGACAGGGAAATATCGGGCTAATATATAAAACACTAGTAGAGGGAAGGCCAGGTGATTTGGAAAAGTATAATATCAAATGGAGAACTTGGCTGGGAAACCCTGAAATTTCAATGGAGAAATCAATCAATTTGTCTGGGGGGATTTTCATGGCTGCTAATTTAAAAAGTCAACATTATAAAATGGTATTTAATTTATATCATACCCCTGTTAAGATGATGAAGTGGGGGGGGGGCAGCATGATGGAAAAAGTTTTTGCTGTTGGACTGACAGTGCAGACATCGTACACATGTTTTATGCCTGTAATGTGCTTAATCCTTTGATAGACTCTATAGAGAGGTTTTCGATGGAAATTATGGGGGTTTCTGTTAAAATCCCTTAATCTATGATGCCCTTAGGGATTGAGGAAAAACTGTGCAAGGGGAAATTATTGTATACACACTGTTATTTAATTTTTTTGGCTACAACGGTGGCACGGATATCAATAGCATATTTTTGGTTACAGCAAGAGACTCCTTCTTTCGAGATGTGGCGTGCCAAACTGGTTAATGTTTTTAATATGGAGTACAGTTTATATGCTGTTAAAGGATATATAAAAAGGAAATTAGGGTTACAGGTGTGGGGGGCTATGGGAGATTATATGGAAGGATAATGAATTTTGGCCAAATGATATTTGTTTTGTTGTTTAGTTATTTTTATGTAATGGTATATTATGTTGGACCATGGTTTTATTTTCTTTCATATTGTTATGGTATGTTATAGTTAATGATGGATGTCTTTATGTATTTTTCTGCTATGGATCTCAATTAAAAAAAAATAATAATAGCAATGCTGTATAACATGTCTAAAAAGCATTGACAAAACCAATTAATTTTGCAGAAGCGAAACCTATTGGCTTTGCCAATGTTTGTGGTTTTTTGCAGTTTTATGTAGCACAAATGCCATACGGAGATATTGGAGGGCTTTATGTGCGCAGCAGTCCAATTACACAAGGTCACAATCATTTATTTTATAGGCACAGCAAGAGTAAGTGATTTTCTCCGTAAGACAACGACCACAGGAAATAGGCAGCATAAACAAAAGGGCAAAAAGGGGGCAGGGCAAAGTGTGATACAGAGAGGGGAAAACAACGGGTGAGAGGGTGTGGGTGGGGAAAGGCAAGCAATAACTGGAGGGGTTGATTAATTGGTATAGGACAAGCAACAGGAGGTGGGGGACCAAAAAATGGTCAAGCAAAGACAGGATAAACAATGGAGGTCGAGGGATGGGACAAACAACAAGGGAAAAACAACAGGTGGGAGGGTGTCGATAGGCGAGACAAGCAATAAATGGGGGGGGGTGTTAGTTTTCCCTTCACCGTATCTACATAAAAATCACGCCATCATAAAGAAATCAAAAGCCCGGAAGCTGTTAGGAGAAAAGATGACCTGCAGATGCACTTGTAGGGAATTCTCGTTCAGAAATGAAATAAAAAATACCTTCAGAGTGAGTAGCCAGTGGAGGGGCATTGGCCAATAGCCAGTGGCCCGTGCCCAGAAGCTGTACTTGGACCAATCTCCACTCCACGGCATGGAGGGCAAAGCAGATCAGGAAGTGAAAGCAAATGATGTGCTGGCCAATCAGAAGCATGTAAATTAGTGTGACGTTAGGATCAATGAATGGTAAGTCAAAGTAAGTATTGTGTGGGTACTAAGCCCCTTTTAAGATTTTTTTAATTGAAAACAAGAGATTTTGCAAGCACAGCGTGTGCAGGCAAAACCTAAAAATGCACCTCTAAGGAGAGCCAAAGCCTGCTCTGTGTGTATTTTAAAGATTGTTGGTAAAATGGGTCTTGCAGACAGCTACACTCTCAAGGTGCAGAGCTAATGACTGCAAGCTGAAATAGCATAGACCATACTGAAGTCTGTGTATGCCCTCAATCAGGTTTACATTAAAGACAAACATCATGCCAACTGAGATTTAGAGTCAGACAAGAGGGTTGTGTCAGTCCAAATTTGCTCAGCTTTGAATTCATGCCTTGCCGACACTGTTGTAGAAGTCACAAACACCAGGTAGTCTGCTGCTTAGCTCAGAACTAAAATGTCTAGTACATGCAGAGGAACTGCTAAGCTTGCTCCCATCACAGAAGGTTTCCAGGACACTGTTAGACCCGTAGAAGAACACTGCAACTCAAACACCGGTAAATAATCCTAAAAAGGACCAGAATGAGACCTTCTGGAATTGAACTGAAGAGCAACAGAAAACCATTCAGATTCTTTCCTAAAGGGACAGAGGTTGAGTAGAGCACGAAATAATTAACTTAACATATCTCACATAGGAGAATCTCAGCATATTAAAGTAAACGCTACGAAGCCCAATTGGCAGACAGTCTAATGAACCATCTTTAGATGGACCTGTTACAGTAAATAATAATAATCTTTATTCGGCAGTAATCACAGCCATAAAAGATACAAAGATTTAAAAAATGCCGTAACAAATCCATTAAAACAATATATCATCACTGTACAAAATCAGGGGTCCCTCTTTATATCAATCACGTCTTGAATGTCTTGATCTTAATACTGCTCTTAGAAAATTTGTGACAACAAAAAAAGTGTACGAAGATTAGGCAATAGTACTAAACAAGCCTGCCTGATTCCCAATTCTTTTAAATAAGGTTTAAGATACAATCGCCTAGGATAGGTAAAATATTTACGTAAAAATAAAAAATCCTCTGGAGACCTATTGTCGCAGCCACAGGGGCCTCTGTCTTCTACAAATAAAACAAAGTCTGAAGGAAAGAGGACTACATGATGAAACATATTTAATCTAAAACGAGTGATTAAAAATCTATCATGGGCGCTAGTTAAAATGGTGAGATAAGTCTCCATGCCCTGTACTGTTTTGACTAGAACAAGTCTTCTTACCATGTGTTTACTGAGCTCCATGCCCTCATGCTCTGCAATGGCTTTTTTTCAAAACAAGTCTTTAACCCCTCCCATGCTCATGACGAGCTGAGCTCGTCATGACCGTTGCGCTGCGCCCACGCAGGGATAATTCCCCTGCTGTGCTGGGCGATCTAAAGAAATGGGCGTGGTTGTGATGAGCTGAGCTCGTCATGAGCACACAGCCACTGTGGCTCATGACGAGCTGAGCTCGTCACGAGCACCAGGGCACTGCCCGCGCCCCCCAACACAGCGGGGGGATTAGCCCCGCAGGGGAGGGGTTAATCAATTGTTTGTCCTGTCGCTTCATTGTGTCAAATGTTTTAAAAACGTCTGCTCTTCCTAGGCCAAAAAGGTTTCCTTTACATATCTTAACCAAGGGATTTTAAAAGCTTGGTCAAGCGAGCGGCAATCCAAAATTACTGCTCAATTAAAAGATGCCTCCTCTTTGGACCAGACATTCACACAACGAAGGCTTAACTGCAACTAAATCAGATGTATACTCGGTCCCTAGTTCCTTTTGTGCAGTTAATATATTCCATTAGATTGTATTTTAGTGATTGTGTGTGTGTATATTTTAGTGATTGTGTGTTTGTATTTTAGTGATTGTGTATGTGTTCCTCGTGTGCAGTTAATATATTGCATTAGATTGTATTTTAGTGATTGTGTGTGTGTGTATTTTAGTGATTGTGTATGTGTTCCTCGTGTGCAGTTAATATATTGCATTAGATTGTATTTTAGTGATTGTGTGTGTGTATATTTTAGTGATTGTGTATGTGTTTCTTGTGTGCAGGTAATATATTGCATTAGATTGTATTTTAGTGATTGTGTGTGTGTATATTTTAGTGATTGTGTATGTGTTTCTTGTGTGCAGGTAATATATTGCATTAGATTGTATTTTAGTGATTGTGTGTGTGTATATTTTAGTGATTGTGTATGTGTTTCTTGTGTGCAGGTAATATATTGCATTAGATTGTATTTTAGTGATTGTGTGTGTGTATATTTTAGTGATTGTGTATGTGTTCCTCATGTGCAGTTAATATATTGCATTAGATTGTATTTTAGTGATTGTGTGTGTGCTTCATATTCCTGATGAGCACAGCGCACTACTCTGAGTGTGTTTGGAGTAAGTGTATCTGTCAGTTAGCAGCATACATGTGTATTGTTTGAATGTTACGCATGATGATCAGAGTTCTGCAAGCGTTTTGTTGCTCTGCCTATGTAATTCGTGTGAGGGTAATAATTCTAGTGTTCTCAAGAGAGTAACTATCACAACAGGAGTAATGCTGGTACCTCGATGTGTGTCAATGTTGTTTTTACTGAACAGCCTTTGTTGCAGCAGTGGCTTTTCTATTAAATGGTAGTTGAATACCACAGTTTTTTTAATTTGGTCTTTGTGTTTTTAACTATACATCATTCGTCTGTGAGATTGCTTTTGTGCAGAAGATTGTAGGTTAAACATTCCAGAAACTTTAAATAAATGTGTTTTAGTCAACTAACCTCTGTCCCTCATCAAGAGTGCTATGAATTAGTATGCAGCATTGGGATAACAGGGTCAATCCCATATTTGCCTGAACTAATATGAGAGGGCTCTCAGGTGTGATTAAAAATGGTGCATGGTTAGTATGAGAGAAACATTGTAGGGGTCTTTAGGGAGATACCCGAGTGGGTATACAACGGTTTCAACGCAACTTTTACAACGCATACTGTTTCAATGCACACCGTTACGACGCAGGATCCTTTACAACCAATGCCTTTACAACGCATGACATTACATAGCAGATGCTATTACAACGCATGCCATTACATCGTAAGTTTAGGTAAGTATATCATTTTATTTAACCATAATTTTAATTACAATTTTTTTAAATTAATTTAAAAAATATTAAAAATAAATTACATTAATTTAAGTAATTTAATATATATAGTTTGGGTTATGGGGTACAGGGGTATTTTTAGGGTTCAGGGCTGGGTTTGGGTTATGGGGTACAGGGGTATTATTAGGGTTCAGGGCTGGGTTTGGGTTTTGGGGTACAGGGGTATTTTTAGGGTTCAGGGCTAGGTTTGGTTTTTGGGGTACAGGGGTATTTTTAGGGTTCAGGGCTTGGTTTGGGTTTTGGGGTACAGGGGTATTTTTAGGGTTCAGGGCTTGGTTTGGGTTTTGAGGTACAGGGGTATTTTTAGGGTTCAGGGATTGGTTTGGGTTTTGGGGTACAGAGGTATTTTTAGGGTTTTGGGGAACTGGGGAATTTTTAGGGTTCAGTTTTTAAATAAATTTAAATAAATTAAAAAAAGTAATTTTAATAATTTTATTATTTATTAATAATAGCTCTTTATTAATAATAGTTCTTTAAAAAATAAAATTTAAGTAATTTTTTTTCCCTACACTATCCAGCACTTACCCTACTATTACACTCCCCTGGAGTTAGAATATTATTTATGAACACCTAAACTATTTTTTAAAATAAATATATATATATTTACAAATAAATTAATTTAAAAATAATTTAATTTATTAAATTAATTAAATATTTATTAATTAATTTTTTTAATAAAATAATATACTTACCTATACTTACGTTGTAATGGCATGCGTTGTAATAGCATCTGCTATGTAATGTCATGCGTTGTAAAGGCATTCGTTGTAAAGGAATCTGCGTTGTAAAAATTGCGTTGTAATGGTGTGCGATGTAAATGTATGCGATGTAACGTCATACATCCACCCGAGTGTACATTGACAAGTCATAGAGAAGTAGATATGATTTTATAGCGAAGCAGAATAAAACACTTACATCTGGTGACACAAGTATTTTATTTTACAAACGGGTGAGGAAGGAGCCCATAAATGGGTGGGGACTGGCGGACAATAATTATAGGACCTAGACCTCCGGAAAACACTAATTAAGTTGTAGGTTTAAAGGCTCTGGAACAGCAACAATTCATGAAGAACTACTCATGAAACTGAAACTACTGAAAGTGAAACTGAGGCAGTCACTATCCTAACCATCCTTCTGGGTGGACCCTAGGTAGTGTGCAGCCCAAAATCCATGCTGCTGCAAGCTGCCGGATCAAGACATTAGGATCAACTGTGCCAAAGTAAGCAGAGAGATCGTCCAATAGTATTACCGCCTGGTCTCATGTACTTCTCATCCAGAATTCCCAACTGGAAAGACTTAATTCCATGTATCAATCAATCAATCAGGTAAATTGTAAGCGAGCTACTCACCCGTGATGGTATCTTGGTGAAGGGGGGGAGGAGGGGGTGCAGTTACGTACAGTCAAAAAGGCCAGGACTTGAGAGCATTCCTGAAGGTGTTCAAAGAGGGGGCGCGTCTGATGTCCATCGGGATTTTTTTCCAGGTCTTGGCCGTGATGTAAGAGCAGGCTCCTCCCCCTGCTTTGGCTCTGCGGATGCGTGGGGTCTCGGCGAGGACGAAGTCGGTGGTTCGGAGGTCTCTTTTGGGTATGTGGAAGTTGATTCTATCGTTGAGGTATTGGGGTCTGGTATTGTGGAGGCATTTGTAGGCATGGGTGAGTATCTTGAAAGTTACCCTCTTCTCGATGGGGAGCCAGTGGAAGTTCCATAGGTGTTGGCTGATGTGCTCATGTCGAGGGATACCGAGAACGAGTCTGGCAGCTGTATTCTGTATTGTTTGAAGCTTGCGGAGTAGAGACGTGTTAATACCGGCGTAGAGGGCGTTTCCGTAGTCTAGTCTGCTGGTTATGAGTGCGTGGGTGACTATCTTCCCTGACTAGGGGAGGATCTAATTGAACGTCTTACGGAGGATACGGAGAGTGCTGAAGTAGCTGGAAGCGACAGCATTGACCAGTCGGTTCATGGAGAGGGAGGAGTCGAGTACGATGCTGAGGTTTCTGGCGTGGTCCGTGGGGGTCGGGGGCTGCAGAGGGCAGTGGGCCACTATGTGTTGTTCCATGCTGATGGGGTGGTTGCGAGAACTTCTGTCTTCTCTGAGCTGAGCTTCAGGCAGCTGCTGCTCATCCAGGATGCAACGTCCTGCATTCCTTCTTGGATGTTGAGTCTGGTGGTGGTGGGGTCTTTTGTGAAGGAGAGGATGAGCTGGGTGTCGTCAGCGTAGACTACTATGCTGAGGCCATGCTGTCTAACGATGACCGCGAGGGGAGCCATGTAGATGTTGAAAAGGGTTGGGCTGTGCGATGATCCCTGGAGCACTCCGCAGTTGATTTCCGTGGGTTCGGAGAGGAAGGGGGGCAGTCTGACGTAATGGTCAAATCCTAATCAAGAGCTAAGTAGAACTACATCCTCTTCATATACTTGAACAATCAACTGGCAATAGGTTTCTCCGCCATCATGGTAAGCTGGGCTGAAAGGATCCGGATTGGGCTTTCTGTAGTGTCATAATCATGGCTCCTTTTATCACTGAAGGAGCCCGTCCAGATGTTATGGATGTGTTAACCTTATTGGTGACCGAAAGAACTAAGATCGGGACTTGGATCACTAGGAGCTCCTGGTTTAACCTATGTAAACATGTCTGAGACCTCAGCTGCTGACAATAATTGCAGCCAAAATATCTGGCCAGGAAGCTCGCATAAAACACTGAAGGTGGCAGCGTTTTATGGAGGGCAGAAATAGCCTGATAGATGTTCATTTGTTTATTTAGAAAGTATTGCCATAACTTATCACAAGAAGTTTGCCACAGAGGAGTGTTAGTTGTTCCACATTCTGGTGATGAGAAATGTCTAACTAGTTAAATCTAACTTATTTAAATTTTCAAAATGTAGGCAGTAAAATATATCTAAATATCTTAAGTAAATAAATATGTCTTGTGTCACAGACACAGTTGATAGCTGTGTGACATCGCCTGCCTCAAAATGTGGATGTGCATCAGTAAATAGGCGTTGGACTTGTGTAACTCAGCTTATCGAGTTTCCGCATTACCTACTTTTGGTTACATGCTACTTACTTTACCAAAAATCCTCAAGTTGTGCTCCATCTGTGGGCAAAACTCAGAGTAGATGCTATTTACGCACCTTACACATTCTGAAGAGCGAGTTATTGGATTTTATTGGGCTCAATATTGCATCTCGCACCGAGGCGTCGGTTCTCGAGGGCTCGTAGAACGGAATGTTTCTCCCAGCAGGAGCTTTCATTGGTATAGTGCTTGTATTCAGAAAATATCTCATCAGTGGAAGAGCCTGCTCATGGAACTGCTCTTTAATTAAAGCACTCTATAAAGGAATGTTTTCATAACACGAGCCATAGGCAGGGGAGTTGGGGTATGTGTTATCAAGGGAATTCTAATCTCACAAGGCCCTCTCTGCAGAAAAGAGCTTCCGGGTTCGGTCACGTGATGCTCTTTCAGATGCGATAGATTCCGGTCACATACATGCCAACCTATGAGAACAGAACAGAATCAAATTTTGAGAAAAATGTGTTTTCCCCATTGACCTCAATTGAAGCAGAATCGATTTCAGGCGGAAGGCAGCTGAAATAAAGGCTTTTTTCTTCTTATAAATCGGGAGTGTCCCGCCTAAATCGAATCTATTCGGATGCCTCTTGGCTAACCTTTCTGCGGTTTGCACACCACTGCATAGCTGCCAGGTAACAGCTCCCCTGCTTCTGCGCAACTGCCGTATTAATGTTAATTAACGTGAAAGCTTAAACAAAGAGCTGTGTGAATATTGACCCACCGCAAGGTCTTGAAACAGACCCAGGTGTACAAAGCATCCATCCAAGCGACTGCGAAATGTGAGAAGAATTGAGAGAACGGAAGTGTGCCATTGGGACCTCAGACACTGCCCGCGGGGTGATCAATATTTAGGCCACATACCAGCTGCTTCAAATGCGTTATTGCTGCCCTGGGACATGAATCACATATTTAACGAGAGAGAACAGTGATTGGACAGTGTGGGGCTGTAAGGCACTCTTAGAGGTCCTGTGAATCAGCAGGACAGTCGTCTCAAGGTGTGTTGGTGCCATAAGCTTGGTACCTTTTGGAGTCACTCCATTCTCTGCTTGTAGAGTAGTCTTCTTGCAGGAAATGATTGAATGAATGAATAAAGAATTTTAGCCACTTCTGGCGAGGCTCGAACATAAGGCAGGTATCTCTGGATCTGATCTGTATCGGGTTACTCACTGGTCGTAGCCAAAATGTCAGAATGGGATCAATCAAATTGTCCAGAGTCTTGCTTCTGCCAGAAGGTAAAACATAATTCTAAAAGCTTTCCAAGATCCGAAAGCGATGAAACCAGCCACACAGCTGAGAGAAAATCAACAATAGACAACTCACCGAATACCTCAACAACCACCAACTCGGCTCCACTCAGTCTGGTTCGAGACCCAATCACAACACGGAATCTGCCCTTATCGCCACCACAGATGACATCCGCATAATTCTGGATGGAGGTAATATGGCGGCCCTCATCCTCCTGAACCTATCTGCAGGATTTGACATAGCTTGCCACCCCATCCTCAGCCAACACCCACGCTACATCGGAATACAAGGACACACATTCCGATGGATCTGCTCCTTTCTGACTGGAAGGACCCAGTCTGTCAGCCTTTCACATTAAACCTTGCATGTTCACGACCTCATCTGCGGTGTTCTGCAAGGATCCTCCCTGAACACATATATGATCCCTCTAGTCAGCATCATCCACTCTCACTACCTCAACTTCCTCTCCTACGCTTATGACACGCAACTCATTCTCTCCCTCATGGACAAGACACCCATTACCTGGATCAAGGTCAATTCTTGCATGACTGAAATTGCCCACTGGCTGAAGACCAACTTTCTACGCTCTACTCCAACACGACAAAAATTCGTAATTTTCTGGAAGAGCAAATCACCCTAGGACCACATCTGGTGGCCAACAGAACTAGGACCTACTCCCACGTTCACCAAGAACCTCAGGATCATCCTTGAAAACAAACTCAATATGACCACCCAAGCCAATGCAGGCACTGCCTCAGGCTTCCCAACTCTGAAAGTACTGAAGCAGATTTTTAAATGGTTCCCAATCCTGCACCCTCTGGACTCAATAAGCTGGACTATGGGAACTCCCTCTATGCCAGGATCAACCAAAAAACAGAAGGCAGTGGACCATGGGTATACTCGCAAACATTTTCCAAGGGGCCGCAAAGTTTGGTCTAGGGTGTGACTGAGGGCCACACTGATGCCAGCAGGGGGTGTAAAGTGGGTGTAGGGGAAGTCAAGCATGTATATCTAGTAGCTGTCTTTATTATTATTATTATTATTATTATTATTATTGCATTTATTGAGCGCACAGCTACCCGGAGGTTTCCCGGCGCTTGCCTTGGGAACCCGTCCTGGCTTTTCCCTGTGAGATAGCCCCTACAGGGCATCCCCAAGGTGAAAGCCAGGCATCCCGCCGCAGGGGGCCGTTGTGGAGATTAACCTCATGGCTGCTAATGGTTTTCCCCTCCTGTGCTGAAAAAACGCAAATACCAGTGTTACATGACGAGCTGGGCTCGTCATCAGCTTGCGAGGAGGCTACACCATGACGAGCCCAGCTCGTCATCAGCCTGGAAGGGGTTAAGCAAGCTTAATGCCCAGAGTTGCAGAGTGAGAACCCATGATTAGAGCAGGCATCGAAGCGAGAATTATCGAGTCCGTGGACATTTGAGCTGAAGACCCTGCCGCGTCGGGAATTGAACCCTGGTCCCGGGTCTGACCTCAGCTTCCGGGTCTGCCTGCTCTACACCGTGAGCCACACTTCTCCAAAATGAAGGTGTTCCTAAAGGGCCTAGTTACTTCCTTTCCCCAACTGCAATTAACCTTTAAATATGTGTTTGCTGTATATTTAACTTTTTTTTCATGTTACTGCTGAGCTGAGTAAACGACAGCCCAGTGCTGCTGCTGCCCAGGGGGATGCATGTAAAGGTCAGGATGGCTGCTTGCAGCCCCCGGAACATACTGTGAGTATCACTGCTGTAGACCATTCAGAGATCAGTGGCCAGAATCGCCATCAACCTCCCACACCACACTTACATCACACCACACCTTAAAGAGCTCCACTGGCTTCCCATTCACAAACAAGCACAATTCAGGCTCCTCAGCTACACTTTCAAGACACTACAAAACACTGGCCCAACAATCGCATCTGCTTTCCCAAACCTTCCAGACACCTCTGCTCGTCCAGACTCCTACTTGCACACATCTCACACATAGAGAAAACCAGATCTAGCAGTCGAGCCGACCTTTTAATACGTGTTAGAGAGTCCTCTTCACTTTTCAAATTTAGTAAGAAGCTAGATTTGACTTTTCAAGAAGTCCTACTTTCTAGGTGTGGCTAGACATAATATGACAAGACGGGTTTTAAAAACGTTGACATCATTCTAATCTTCTCTTCTTTTCTTCAAAGCAGGTCGCAACTCTAGCCTACTCAGTTGTTGTCTACAAATCATTAAGATCACAGGTTTTCTGTAGTTTGCATGCATTTTAAATAATGCACTACTACAGTTTACCTTCATTGCTGTTTGCCTTAAATTTAGGAAATATTTATGTAGCATAGCCACTCAGACACCTTCAGCCAGTCTTTTTAGCAACAGTATGTACTTACAATTATAGAAAGTGGAACTTTAAGTCCTACAATGCAATTTACTCTGTTTAAAGGCCCCTGCTGGCTGATGGTGTTGTACATGGTGTATCCATTTGCAGCTAATCGGTCTTTCTGACACATTATGGCCTACTTCAAAGAGGTGTTTTTGATGGGATCAGGTGCATAAGAAGAGTGATATTTGCTCTATAATCATGGGACACAGCATCGCCCATCTCTTACTTTGGAGTGGCACCACTCCTCTCACAATCGTGTGTGTGTGTGTGTGTGCGCGCGCGCGCGCGCGTGCGCGCGCATGGGTGTGTGTGTGTGTGTGTGTGAAGTAAATCTATCTCTAGAAAGTGAAGTGAGTGAACAGGATTTCCTACTTTGTCCCTTTTCCAGGGACATTCATCATCTGGGATCATTTTCATTCCCACTTGTAGATAATGTGAAGCAATTTTTCATCTACTTTTGCCACACTGAATTCTGAAAGTGGTTAATTAAAGTTCGAAAGCTTATCCAATGCAGCAGTACTGAGCTTAACGAGGACCATCATCCAGTCCTTGTTTATAAAGTAATATAAATGCAATTAATGATGCAAAATAGAATGCCTTAACATCACACATAAATATCCGGAGTACAAAACATTTGATAGAAAAGGAGGGACATAAGCCTGGTGCGATTAGTAAAACAAAATATAAGCGCTAGGGAGCTATAGAGAAACAAGTTGGGCAAAAATTAATATTGTTCACACCTTGATCCCGCCTTTACTCTTTCCCAACCCTTGACTTCCCCCCTACCCACCCCATTGATGCTTGCACCGCACACGGTGCACACAGAAATGGGAATTAACGACATCATAAGCACATCATTCGTATTGGATAAACTACTGAACAGTTAACGCTTCAGCACCGCAGAAATCAGACATTGATTGAGGATTTGATATGTACTGCTACATAACCTTATCTTAAACTAAAATGCAAATGCTTCTGATTGTACATGGGCACATATCAGCAAAAAAATACAATGTCTCTAACTAACCACACAAATTTAAATTAATAAACAAATGTAAACAAAAAAATAAATGCAATTCATTAGAGAGTGAACAGAATAGGTTGCCGTTGCACTCAAGACAGTGTATATAGTGTTAAGTAACACAATAAACCAAGCATATATCAAAATGACAGAATTATCAAAACAAAAGAACTCTCAATAAGTAGATCTTGGAGTCTTTAATGTGATGAACAGCCAGCCGACACGTGTTTCATCGCACTCGCGATTCCTCAGGGCTAAATGGCTGTAATCCAGTCCGAAGGTCGCTCAGCTGGTGATACTTCCAACCCAGCTGGGCCCTTGACCATAGATACTCCGGTCGAGTATCCAATATGAGAACAGTTATTATTCGATGTATATCAGAGAGTATCCGCTTGACGATTTCAGAATTATATGGTTTTCTATTTATTTTGCCCACGGCGAGTAGGATAATACTCCAATGGTATAGGATAAGTTCAAATGCCGTGGTATCTGTCGATGTATCTAGCGCTCCCAGCTCTGTCAAGCGGAGAAGCGGCTTGTAAAGCGTCCGGATCCGACGGCCGTGTTCCTGTTTCACGAAGTTGACGCGGGTGGAAGCTCTCAAAACTTAGTAGGCAATTCCTTGATGTTGGTTTAGGAATTGCCTACTAAGTTTTGAGAGCTTCCACCCGCGTCAACTTCGTGAAAATCTGCCATTTGGACAGTTTCTAAGATTAAGGAGGAATTGTTCTGAGAAATGTGACTACGAAGTGCAGGCCAAAGAACTGTGCGACAAACTACACCAAAGACAGTATCCCAAAAGGATTGTCCAAAAAGCAAAGAAAAGAGCATCCAATAATAACAGGGATGCACTACTGGAGTCAAAACCTAAGGAACCACCATCAGATACCTCTGAAAGAAAACCAATCTGTATCACTACCTACACGGTAGCTTCGCAGCAGGTAACAAAAATCGTAAAAAAACATTGGAGAACACTGAACAGTGGAGGTCTGAACATCACCCAACCGATGTTCAGTCATCGGAAAGGGAAAAATCTGAAGGATTTAGTGGTACATACACGTCCGAGGAATATGGAAGGCCCTATCCGACGTTTACATCCTTTGCCAGTTGGACACCACCCGTGTTCCAATTGTAGTGTATGCCACCTTACTGAAACCACCAAACAGGTGACATGTAACACAGGCCTCGTATGGGATTTGAAAAACTTCTCAAACTGTAATACATCAGGGGTCGTATACATGATCACATGTGTGTGCAATTTGCACTACATAGAAATGACAACCAGAAAGGTAAACACAAGAATGGTTGAACATCGCAGTAACTTCAGGTGCAAACACTCAAATACAAAAATTACAACACACTTCCTGGAAAAGGCACACACACCCAATGATATGCGTTGGGTAGTGCTGGAAATTCAGCAACCCCATGCTGACATGGAAAAGAAACTACTGGAAAAAGAGCAACGTTGGGTGTTCAGACTCCGCTCGCACATTGTGGGACTAAATGACGATATTCCCTGGGGACAGTTTACCTAAATGATAAACGTATGCCACACGAGAACTGATCCGTAGTGTAAAAAACTCATAGAGTTTCACATATGTAAATACTACCATCTACCCGAACTGTTGCATGAATCATGATGGGGTATCATGGCTTTTTCTGCCATTCCTAGCAAATTATTTCATGAATGTGAGAGATTATAGTTAACCCAGAGGGCATAACTGGTGAACCTGGTGCGTCAAATAATTTTTCGAGTTTATGCACTTTAAAATGATCAGGCCAGCATGTACCCTGATAATACGCTAAATTCCCCATACAACACCCCAAATTATTTTAGAGGTGTGATTAAGCCCGTATAGTCCCAATTAAGTACCTTCTCCTAACAGAGAACGAAATCGGTACCCCTAAGATGGCCGCTACGAATGCGTGAGATAGCATGGAACAACACGCTCTAGTTCACGTAAGGGTGTTCCCACGCCAGCGCAAACAAACCGCGAACGGTATCTCCTTAAAAACAACACTGAAACCCTTAGTCCGATAACATCCGGACCGGAGGGAGACAAGTAGGTGCCTGAATGCAGGAGGTAACCGGAGCACAAGTAAGTAAGAACAGGGCACCAAGGACCGCCATTGGGTCATTGTAACATCGCCAACCAGCGCGCATTGTTGGGTGATTTACCAACTTTGTTTTTCTCCCACTAGAGTTGCTAGGATACCGATACCCCTCCAACTCCATGGGGCCCAGTTAGGTCTCTTGAAAAGTATGTATGAGTGTGTATGACAGATGAATGCTTGGGTGTGTCACTGAGCGAGGTGTGTTTTTTAATCACGTTCAAAAATGCACGAAATGAATCACCTTTTTGTGCATGAAAACAACCACGGCCAACAAGTCCGCTTTCAGATCACAGAAAACCATCACATTTTCTGCCTAAAAACTGTGTGTGATAATATATGGGGTTATTCACCCCGTGACCTTTCAAGTTGTTTTTTATCTTTCAGGAAAGACGTGTTTTTTGGAACAAAATACGTAGGTATTATTGCATGCACTTAGTAGAGTTTGCTGCAGTTGAAAGTCTTTTTCTATAATATCTCATTGAAAGAGCTAAGGAGTGGCGAACACAGGGCTGGTCCCTGTGTAGTCCCGAAGAAGTGCTTGGGGTATGCACGAAACATGTCGACTTAGGAGTTGATAGGTACATCTGGACACATTAAGTTTAGGGCAGCCTATCTCCCCACCCTGTTTTTAATATTACCACCTAGAGGTCAGAATAAAGTTTATTGAAAACCTACTGGGCAGGTATTTTTAACCCACATCACATAGTCCACTCCCCACAAATACACATGCACCACACATAGTCCATAAAAGTGCTCCTACGTAACTTCGCAAGTCGTAGCACGCCCCAGCCCGTAGAGGACTGGGATGGCCCCAATGATGAAGCATGTCACCGTGGGGCAACCCCGGTGAGTGAGGGGACACCTAAAAAAGGAACAATTTTTCCTTTTTATATACATTAAACATAATTCTCACAGTCAACCCCAGTGTGTGCTGGCTGTTTTTCTAGCAAGGCTCTTAGGTATCTGGAAACAGAAACCTTCTTTGTTTGACCTATTTCTTGGAGGGCGAGCCTAGCTAATAATCCTCTAACTCCCTTCCTTATTTATTCCCCCACACTCACACAGGAACTGCACACCTTCTTTAAATTCTAGCCTCATTTGGGAGCCCTTGTGCAGGACCTCATAACCCAGCTCTCAGTCCCCCCTTTTTTTAATACACACTTCAATGTAAGCAAACCCAGGGCCGGACAGTCCTTTTATTCCACCAGAGGTGGACCGGAGCCCTTGGTGGCCGATGTTGAAAACCCAGGGCAGATCTTGGAACATCTGTCCACTTTCCCCAGGTCTCCGAAGTTAGTTGCAGCAGGGACAGAAGGCCTTCTAGAGAGACAGAAAGGGCGGGAGAAGGTAGAGAGGAAACGATCACAGAGGGAAAATAGAGAGGAGAGAGGGAATGGATTGATGGCGAGAGATTGCACGAAGAGATGAAGGGAGCTGGTTGGTTTGAGCATTTTTTGCCAGGGCGGCGTTTGGTCGCCCCAGTATGGCCCTGGTAGCATCTATGGGCAGAATTACTAACATTTCATTCAACACAATGCAGCGGGAGAACTTGCTGTGCTGCATTATGTAAAACGGAGAGGGCAGAAAGGCACCATATCTACTAAGATATTCCGCCCTTCGGTTCCCTCCTTGCACTGGTGCAGTGTGTGTGCATGTTCAATGGTGCCTGCATTACAGGCAATATTGTTTTTGTGCAGGAAAGTATACCCTCCTGCTCAAAAACAATCCTAAAGTGCAATTTACTCTTTCTAAGTGTGATGCAGAATTAAAGCATAGGCATTTTTATTTTGATAGAGTTTTATATAGCGCAAACTTGACACGCATCGGGTATCAGAGCGCTATACATAGCACCGGTTGCGTTACATGATTACACATTTATTTTTGTTAGGCACAGGGAGATTAAGCGATTTGCCCAGAATCACAGTATGTTCAGCGTCATTGTTGAGACTCGAACCCGGGTCCCCAGATTCAAGGCCGGCTGCCCTAGCTGTTAGGCCAACTCCTCTCTCCTCTCATTTATAGAAAAAGGCAGCTGAACACCATTCAACATAATTTAAAAATAAAATAACGCTTCGAGTGGATTGTGATGCAGGCACTTTTTCTGGGAACTGCATATGGCACTCTCTCTTAACAAAAAGAGCTGAATTTTCTGACATTTCTTGTTTGTTAGGTCTTGTGTTAGCCTAGACCTTTTGATTTTTCTAAAATATATATCTATAATATACTGACTTAACAGGGCTTTCAGCCACCTCTCTTCATCCATTGGTCTGTTGTTGTATCATTCACATTTTGTTCTTGTTCCACCCACTACAGATTACGGCACGGGGCAATGAACCTACTTCAGCCACTGACTAAGTTCACTTTCCGTGACTGCATTTAGCCCTTTCACAAGGAGCACTTCCACACACAAGGTAGTTCCCATCTGTGCCAGTGTTTTTGTTTGTTTTCACTTTATGATTACTTCACTGTTGCCTTTATTTGTAGAACCTGATGTGGTAGCACAACACTTTATACCAAATGTGAACACAGGGCACATTCCAGCTTTATCAGTTCCTGTCTCTTGCCAGTGCTGTTGTAAATCATTTTGTAGTGTTCTTTGTATATCTGACTGCAAACTGCATTGCAGCGTTGTGATTGACAATGGGGAGCCTGGGTGCTTTCTGGTTCCGGGACTCGCCGGAGAAGTGGAGGAGAAACGCGAACAGCGGAAGAGGTAAGTGGTATTTCTATTTTGTCCCCCCTCCACCCTTCTCCCCGCCCCTCCACCATCATTTCCTGCCAGCAGTTGCTACCAAAACATTTTTGCCTTTAGCCAATATATATTTTTTAGATTGATGAGGTTCCAGCAGCACAATAATGTTGTGCAAAAACCATGGCCAAACAAAATCAAAATTTGATAACAAGCCGGCTGCCAAGGCCAGGCCTATTGGCTTTGCCAATGCTTGTTGTTTGTGCAGTTTGCATGTTTATGGTTTCTCAAAGTTATTTGAGATAACAGCCAAGTTGCATGAAGCTGCGCCAGAAACAAATTCACCCCGTAATAAATAGACGTATTTTACAAATCACAATACCGCGAATGGCGTCACAGGTGACGTCACACGGGCTGTGAATGAAGGCATTACAGACAACACTAAATATACTACAAATATTGTGATCACAAATAACAGCGACTGCGATACCACGAAGGCATCACAAGTGGCGCTCTAAGCACTATCAAGACTGGTTTCAAAAATGAAACCGCATGTTATATAAAGGACGATATTGCAAGCAACACCACGAGGATTGACGTCACTATGTGATTTCAAGACTGACATAAAAAATAACATTACTTGCAGTCAAAAATGAGGTCGCTCATAAGACCATCTGAAAATAAGACGGGCGCCAGATATTACAACGCATAATAAGTGGCGCAGCCGGTGTGTCATTGGCCCTTGTGCAAGGTAGGAAATTGTCCCGCTGTCTGCTGTTTATATTGCAAAATACATAAATAATCAGGGTTTGATGTCCCTAAGACTTCTGGGCCCCGGTGCCACTGCACCTGTTGCACCAATGGAAGCTACGACCCTACACATAATTTCAAAAGTGACATCACAAATATATAATATGGACAATTGCTTCACAAATCACACCACCTGATATCAAGACCCATCTCAAAGAGAACCGCTTGTGATGTGTGTAGTGTTTCCAAAGAATGATTCAAAGAGGAAACAAAGCATAGGTTTGGAGTCCAGTTTATTCGCCTCATCCATCAACAGCTTCAGGTCGTAACTGACCTGGAATCATGTAAACATTCCTATTCTAAGAATGATGGAAACATTCCTAATCTAAGCAAAGGGGCTAGAACGAGGGAAGGGGAAAAGCAGGTAAGAAAGCACAACATAACACATCTCCCATCTTTACAAAAAGCATAATGAACAGAAAATAAAGAGGCAAGGAGATAAAAGAAACAGATGAGCAAACGAAAATCAATGACCATACCTTACACGTAATCTTTCATGTACATTGGAGCACTACGTAACCTTTGGCTCCTCATGCGAGAACTGGATGGAGAGTTGTGACAAGTGCGAGAAGCATTGCTTATGCCAAAGAGATTAGAAGAGATATCAGAGTCAGACAAAGAAAGGTTCTTAGACCTGACGACTACAACTCGACTCTTGTTCCAAATCCTCCCATCCTGTGTCTTTACAGCATTACCAAAAACTTTAATGACCGGCCTAACATTGGTATACTTGGACCACAGCCTTCTCCCTACCGGTGCCTTTATTTTTATAAGGTCACCTACCTTTACATCATGAAATTTAACACGTTTGACTTTATCAAAATATGCCTTCCTACAAATTTGTTTCTCAACTTCTCTCTCCCTCCAGGCTCCCACATGATTATCCACGAATCCCTTCTTCATGTTCATCCAACCTGGACACCACATCGTGTTTGGAACCCTCCCTCTAAATAGCTCAAAGGGAGATTTTCCAGTGGTCGAGTGAGGGGAGTAACGATAAGCATCTATTCTTTCTCTTAATGTATCCTTCCAATTCAAGCCACTAGCTCTTGCGAGCTGGATGCACTCTTTCAACGTGCGATTGACCCTCTCAACTGCACCATTTGTTTCAGGGTGATATAGAGATGTTCTCTTGTGTACTATTCCACATTTTTTAAGATAGTCCTCAAAGACACTAGAACAGAACTGAGGACCGTTATCTGACAGTAAACTATTAGGGAAACTCTCTCTCAAGAATATGTCCGATAAAAACTTTATGACAGAACTAGAAGTAATTTCAGAAACAGCACGAACCTCAATCCATCGTGAATACAAATCAACTAAAACTATCAGATATGGAGTGTCAGAAACACCCGTAAGGGGCCCTAAAATGTCGATTGCCAATTCATCCCAGGGATGATCAGGTAACTCTCTACATACCATAGGCATTTGCCTGACTTTTAGGATCTCATCACTTGCGCAGCATTCCACACACTCCCTCACCAAACGTTCTATTTCCAAGTCCATTCCTGGCCACCAAAACTGAGTACGAACCATCTCCTTTGTTTTTACTATTCCCAAATGACCAGAGTGTGCATGAGAGAGTAATTTTTTTCTTAAAGTGAAAGGAGGTATGAGTCTCAACCCACGAGTTAGCAGGTCATCTGAAATTGAAAGTTCATGAGAAACTAGAGACCATGGTTTGTCCAAGCGCTTGTTATCTTTTAATAAAGACATTACTTTAACCAGCTCTTCATCTTTCAACAATTCCTCTTTCCACTCTTCTTTACTTACAACACCCTCTGTGACCTCACAAACGTTCAAGTATTCATCTACATCAACATACTCATCTTCGTACCCCTTATCATCGCTTTTAACCAATCTAGAAAAACAATCAGCAGCCTTGTTAGACACACCGGGTAAATACTGGACTTCAAAGTCGAATTCTTGTAACGATATGATCCATCTTCTTATCCGAGAAGAAATGGAATCTAGTCCTTTTTTACAAAATACTTCTTTCAAAGGCTTATGGTCAGATTTAACAATAAATTTGGTCCCCCAAACTAAATTCTTGAACTTTTTAAGTGCCCAATATATGGCTAATGACTCTTTTTCGATTACAGAGTAGTTTAACTCAGGACCACGAAGGCACCTGGATGCACATGCAATTAAAGACTCATGTCCTTGTTTATTTTGTACCAACACCGCCCCTAATCCCTTTTCACTAGCATCAGTAAAAATGACAGTGGGTAAACCAGGAACAAATGCCTGCAAGGATGGAGCTTTCTTTAATTCCTCTTTTATTCCTTCAAACTCCTTCTTACACTCATCAGACCAAATAAAAACGACACTTTTCCCAGTGAGTCTCCTCATGTTCTTCGTCTTGTCCGCAAAATGCACTATAAACTTACCATAAAATTCTACCATCCCTAAAAAGGACAATAACTCATCTCTATTGATAGGTTCTGCAACATTACTGATGGAAGTAACCAAATCCGTTTTCGGAAACACACCTTCACTCTTGATACAGTGCCCTAGGTAATTTACTTCTTCTAAGCCAAACTTACACTTCTCTTTCTTAAGAGTCAAACCAGAATCAGCAAGTCTTCTCAACACTTCACACACCCGCTCGTTGTGTTCCTGCACATCCGACCCATACACTAGAAGGTCATCCTGGTAACATTTTACCCCACGCAGACCTTTAAGTAAGTGTGTCATAATCCGCTGGAAAACCGAGGCAGCTGATATCAACCCAAAAGGCATCCTTTTGAACTTAAAAGTCCCCATCGGTGTTACAAAAGCGGTTAAGTCTTGACAAGAAGTGTCTAGTTCTACCTGGTGGTAGGCAGATGCTAGATCTAGGGTAGTGAAGTATTTCGCACCCTCTAATGTGCCTACCATTTCATCTATGTTGGGTAACGGAAATCTGTCTACCACCACCTCTTTGTTTAACGCTCTTAGGTCTATGCACAAACGAATCTCACCAGTGGGCTTCTTCGCAACCACAATGGGAGACAACCATTCCGTGGCTTCTACAGGCTCTATAATGTTATTTGAAACTAACTTTTCTAACTCTTCTTGTACCTTTATCTGTTCTGCTAGTGGAATCCTTCTAACTTTCGCTACCACAGGGATAGCACCTTTCTTAAGCCTGATACAATGCTTATAGCCAGTTAAACATCCCAACTTGTCTTCAAAAACAGATGGAAATTTTCCAGAAAACATGTCAGCAAGATTCTCCACCTCCTGAATTCTCACCTGCGGTGTGGCATTAGGATCAAGTGTGACTCCAAGATCACGTTGGTCACGCCAACTAATTAGTGCATCCCCGAAATTGGTAACATAGATTTTTCCAGGAATGATTCTACATCCTAATTCCATAGTAGCAGTAAAGTAACCTAAAATCTTAATTGGTTTACTGCCATACCCTAGCGGTAAGATGTCACTTTTGAACAATTTAACATTTTTCCCAAAGGTTTTGTGCAAAAGCTCCTCATCAATCATAGTGATCTGCGAACAGGAATCAAATTTAAATTCTATCATGGCATCATCTACCTTAACTAAATGTGTGGGATGTTCTAATACTCCATCACTAACTTGAAACGTAACCGTTTTCACTTGTGGTTGTGCCCATTTCTTGTACGTATTATCCCTTTTATTACCTTTTGTCCTGCAACATTTTGAAAAATGACCTCTTCTCCCACATTCATTACAAATAACCTTTAAAGCAGGACAATTTGGTGAGTTAGCTAAATGTCCGGGGTTGGCACACCTGAAACAAGAAAATTTGTTAGACATATTAAAATTAGAATTATATCTGTTTGCCATGTTGTCATTTCTCCCACTTTCTTCTTTTCCTTCTTTCTGAACCTGACAAACTACTTCTTCTACTTTGGATTCCGTTTTCTTCTCAGGTTCTACTGTTTTCTCTTTTTCTCCTTTCAGTTTATCTACGCATTTTGTCATGTGTTCGACTTGTTTTGCAATGACAAGTACTTCCTCTAGAGGTGGTTCATCCTTCAGCCATAACTCTTTACGAATGCTGTCATGTGCACATTTTAAGACGAACTGATCTCTTATCCTTTCTTCTAATGTCTGTCCAAACTTACATGAAGATGCCAATTTTCTTAGAGCGGACACGTAGTCTTCTACAGACTCATCTCTCTTCTGACCCCTCAAACCAAAATGGTACCTCTCCATTATTGTGCTCAATCTTGGAAGATAGTGACGATGTAATTGCTCTATTGCTATTTCATACTCGTTTAGGTTTCTCTGTTCTGCTGCTGTGAGCTCAGGCAAGTGTTCTAATACATCCTGTCCTTCACCGCCTAGACAGTGTAATAGTAAGGAGAGCTTCCTTTCTGCACTTAGGTTTGTACCACATACTCTCGCATAATTCGCAAAAATCTTCTTCCATTTCTGCCATTTCACACTAGGTTCACCTGGACTTATCAAAAAAAATGCTGGTTGTGTGACATTCTGCATATTTAACTTATTTCCTTTTTTTCTTTTTTTATAAATAGTCTTTCTTCTCTTTATCCTTTATTGTGCCCTTGATCTACTTTTTTTTTTTTAATGTTATTAATAAAGATTTATTTTTGTTAAACAATGAGCTTCTTCCGCTTCTTCTGTCTTTTTTTTTTTTTAGTAGAATAGGCTTTGTGAGATCATACTCCTTTTTTTTTAAAGACAGATTCTATTTTCTTTCAGAAGCATTCCTTTACATTGTTCCTAAAGACAATCAGGGTTCTTTTCACAATATCCGTGTTTTTTTTTTTTTAAAACGAACGTTTCTTCACCTTACGTTCTTTTTACTATGAGCACATAAAGTTTAACCATAGGAATTCTTTTCCTTTGTACGCGCGTTACACACAGCGTGTAATGAGGCTTGGAACGCACGGTGACTTCCTTCACACGCTGCGTGCTACGTCAGTGGACCGCATGACGTCTTCTTTGTCTACGCGCTGAAATCCCTCGCGCAAATAGAAACGAGCAGCGCGAGCGCCTTTAACGGCTCAGTAAACAAACATACGCGTTGTTCGTATACTTTCTTTTACGTCCCCTTATTATTTTTTTAACCTCCCTCCGTACTCCTCACCAGACTAAGGAGTTTCCTTTCTTCGTTTCAAATCATCGACTCAGCCGCTGGAAAGACTTCGCTTTCATCGAATGGAAAACAGCCGCTGGGGAGGTACTTCAAGTAGAGGACAGCTGGGTGTTGAGGCGATGTGAGGTAGGATCGTCGCCAGTAATAATGTAGTGTTTCCAAAGAATGATTCAAAGAGGAAACAAAGCATAGGTTTGGAGTCCAGTTTATTCGCCTCATCCATCAACAGCTTCAGGTCGTAACTGACCTGGAATCATGTAAACATTCCTATTCTAAGAATGATGGAAACATTCCTAATCTAAGCAAAGGGGCTAGAACGAGGGAAGGGGAAAAGCAGGTAAGAAAGCACAACATAACAATGTGTTAACCCAAAAATGGCACCGCATAATATAAAACAATGATATTACATACACCACGTGATAGGAATAATTGCTTCACAGCTGACAGTGTGTGATAAGATTCACAACCCACTGCCATCACGTGGATGACCACCAGATGACACCACGTGCGCTATCAAGAATGACGCGATAGAGCACATTATGTGATAACACTGATATCGCATACTATGACAGAGGCAGCAGCAGATACATCATGAATGCACATAGAAGCACGGGGAGCATGGTCTATAGAATGGAACCACACAGTGGTGAAATCCACTACGCGTCCTTTGCAGAGCGCGCTACGGGTGCGACTCGCCCTGCATTGGATGCTGCTGGGCGGGGCTCGCCGGTGGGGGCGCGGTGCCCTTCCACGAAGGGTCAGCCGGCCTCTCAGACATCCATGCGTGAATGATTCACGTGTATCCCCCCACCCCCAGCCAATGCGCACACACCGAACCTGATTTCTCATTTATACTCAAACCCCTCGTGACCTTTTCCAAAGCAAGACATAAATTACTCGGAGACATGTCAATTAAGGGTTCTGCTCGGAAGGCCTCGAGGAGCCCTCCGAGCACGAGGCCCTCCATTACCGAGGCAGAGCCGCCGTTCCACGTCCACCGACAGACAGCCGAACAACCGAGGGGGCGCTAGAGGGCGAAGGCAAGAGAGGGGGTGGGGACAGACGGGAGACTCTAAAGAGCCCTGGGCAGTTGCGCAGCAGGGCCGGAGTTTCCACCGGTGCAGTGGCACCGGGACACAGAGGTCTAAAGGCCCCGCCGATGCCGGATAATTTCTGTGTTCCACAGTTAAAACAACGGACGTAGCGTCCATTTCCTTCTTTGAACTACGGTAAGTGACACGCCGGCTATGCCACCTTTGGAAGAGTGCCATGGGCCATAGTGCAAGCCCCATATTCACGTGCTGAGTGGAAAGAAACACACCCATAGCTGTGGGACTGACAGCCCCACAGAGCCCCAGACCCTGGTGCGACTGCACCTGCTGTACCATTGACACAGGTCAGGGGACGCGAGGGAGAGCGATCGGAGCGCGCGAGGGAGAGCGATCGGAGCGCGCGAGGGAGTATGGTCGCGAGAGTATGGCGGGCGATAGCATGGGAGGGGAAGGGTTAGTGGTTGGGGAGGGGGAAGGGTTAGACTTTGGGGAGGGTGAAGTCAGCGATACTACTTCATGTGGTGATGGATGGGGACACCGTGACAGGGAGGGACTAGGGTGTGACGGAACACCGTGATGGGTTGGGAAGGCAGTATGGACTCCTTCCTTGTCTGAAGGGAGTGACAGGGAGAAGGGAAGGAAATTGGGAGCTAGAGATGGATGGGACAAGGTGTGAGGTGAGGGACGGAGAGCGTGACAGTGATTGGCAGCCAAGGGCCGCGAGGGGGGCGTGTGAGTTAGAAGGGCTGATAGGGAGAGAAATGGTGACAGCATGGAAATGAAGGAAGGAACTATGGCAGAGAGAGGTCTGAGTGGAGACCCAGCGAGGAGACTGAGGGGGGATGAACACAGGGAGGACGTGAAGGAGGGTGGAACATTGTCCTTGGTATAGAAGAAACACGATGAGGCAGGATCGGGAATGGATGAAGTAAAGCGGGTGGGGGCTGGCGGGGGGTTATCATGATCCTGGTGGGGTATTGGGGAGGGGGGAGCCGGAGCTGGGCAGGAAGCTGGAGAGGGGGGGGGGGGGTGAAGGAGAATGAGGCGGGAAAAAATTATTTCATGGAGGGAGGGCGGGCAAGAGGTTATTAATTGGGGGTGTCGCCTGACAGAAAAGAGGAAGCATAACAGGCAGAAGTGTGGTAGGGAGTGGAGAGCGGGAGCATGTTAAGTGGTAGGGTCGTAGGACGGAGGGTGGTACCGACGGGTTATGGGTGAGGGAGCATGATGTGAAAGGGCAGGGTGCGACTGAAGGAGGGGGCGTGGCGGAGAGCACATTAGAGATATGGCAAGGGGGGGGGGGCATGACGCAGAAGGCGCTTGGTAGATAGCTGGTGCTCGAGACAGCATGGAGGGGAGGCAGTCTGCTGAAGACTCGTGGTAGCGAGCTCACCGGTGAAATATCTTACAGGGAGACATCGACGGGGTCAAGGAGAGAGCTTCGAAACCACATAACACCAACAAGGTCATGCATGCAGCTTTCAAGTCACTGAAACCTGAATAGGGCCCAAGAAGAGTGGCTCCGAGCGACAGACTAACCAGCACGACTTCTTTCAAAAAGACAGAGGTGGCTTCAGAGACACTGAAAATAGGAGTGAGCGAATTTTTCCCAATTTACTGTTGCATAATTGCACACATTTTTATGAAAATTACACAAAAAGGCAAAATCCAGCATTTTTTGCTATATTTTATCATGAAATGCAACCACAGCAGTTTGGATTTTGATCTAAAAATTAGCAGTGAATTGCACATAACACGAACCGCAATGCCATTCTGTTCGTCTGCATTGCTCCTATGCTCCAGCATCAGGATTTTCACCAAATGGCACCCTAAGTATGTGAACTGGAGTCATTTCAGAAATGTAGCATACAAAGTATAATGCAGAATTCTAAAAAGTTCATGAGATTACGCTGTTGTACTGATGTAATGAAAATTTCACCTGGACCTAACCGAAGAACTGGGAAGGCCATAAAGGGTCCTTCTGAAGAAGGAAAACATCTAAAAACAACCAAAAGGGAAGGGTTAAACGGGACCAACAGGACCAAAGATGGATCAGCAGAGATACATACACAAACAAGACAAAGGCAGGTACATTTAACAAACTGAAAGACCAACAAAGAGAAGGAGGGAAGTATTTAGACACTGAAATCACAAATAGGGCAAAGAGTAGCCTCATAACACCACTAAACACCACTAGAAAAAAAGCGTAAACGTCAGAGGCACTCAAATATGAACAAGGCCACGGAAGGGGTTCCTGGGGCACTGTAACACAAGAGGGCATTTCAGAGACACAGAAAGTCCGAAAGAACCAAGGAGGGAGCTTCAGAGACATGAAGCCAACCCTTTAGACAGCCTCCTGGTAATAATGAAAAGTAACTGAAAGACAAAGAGCGCAATAAAGTAGTAATCTTATGCAAAGACACCTTGCCTTGGAACTCCACATGGCGGCCTTCCAAACTTGGACACACTCGCCTCCCAGCAACCCATGCAAAGAACCTCAGAATAGTAATTGGCAACCAAGTTACCATGACAGGTCAAGTGAATGCAGTCTCTGTCTCCGGCTTCCACACACCCGATGCTCAAGAAGATTTTTAAATGGCTCCCCACCAACATTTGCAGACCCATCACCCAATACCTCATCACCAGCAAGCAGGACTACGGCAACACAGTCTATGCTGGAATCAATGCTCAACTGATCAGAAGACTCCAGACCATACAAAACTCTGCAGATAGGCTCACCCTCAACCTCCCAACCCACAATGACATCACCTGCACCTCAAAGAGCCCCACTGGCTCCGATTCACAAATGAGCAGACTTCAATCTCCTCATGCACACATCACAAAAGCCTTACACAACATTGCCCTCATATACCTCATCAACCGCATAAACTTTTACAAATCTACCAGACACCTCTGCTAAGCTGGACTCCCACTCGCATTCACGTTCCACATACCCAGAACCAGATCCCGCAGTTGTGCCTTCTCCTACCTCGCACCTAAAGCATGGAACAATCTGCACATCACAGCCTCTTCCTCAGTTCTTGAATTCCACAAGAAACTGAATATCTGGCTTGTCACTTTGCCCTGACCCTGGCTCGACCAAACGGCTCTTCCTTCAGCACCAGAAAACCCTCCTGGGTGAGTTGTGCGCTATACAAATACACATAACATAACTTTCAGAGAGACAGACAAAAAAACTAAAATAACCAAGGTGGAGACACCGAAATCCAGAGACACTGAGCTAACATGCAAGATAGCCTTCAGTGAGATACCAACAGGGATAAGGAGGAATGTGTAGAGACGCTGACATCACCAAAAGGGCTGAAGAGAGTCTCATAGATCCCAAAAACACTATAAGAACCAGGCAGTGAATCAGAAGCACTGAAATATGAAGGTGTTAATGAAGGAACCTCAGACACACTAAAACACCACAAGGCACAAGAATCACCAAAAGGGCCAAAGAGGGAGCTTCAGCCACACTTGGACGCCAAAGAGGGCAATGGAAGAACCTTCAGAAGGACAAAAAAAAAACCGACAAAGGTGCAGACACCAAAGCTCAAACATGTCCAGGGAGGTAGCTTCACATGCAAACTAATGTTCTGTGCAAGAAAAGGGCCAAGCAGGTAGAGCCAAAGTCAATGAAACAGATTCATTCCCAAAGAGGTAACTTCAGAGATGCTGAACAAATATACCCTTGGGTGAAACTAAAACGTGGCCGAGGAAGGATCTTCCAAAATATCAACAAAACCAAGGATCTTAGCACACACTAATATAGAATAGAGGGATCATGAGAAACATTGAAACAACTCCAAGAAGGGAGCTTCAGAGTAACTGTGGTAACCTCAAGATATCCTATAGGGAAACCAATACAGGGAAGGAGGGAGCTTCAAAGACAATGAAACACCAACAGGGCAAGGAGGGAACTTTGGAAACACTAAAATCACAATCAGTACAAGGGAGGTTACAACATACACCCAAAACATCAACAAGACCAGCGCAGAAACTTCATACGCAAGTCAACACCAACAGGCAGTGACTTAGCGAGGCTGCCATGGGCTCCTTAGAAAGAAATTAAATGGTCCTCCGACTGATGTTTGTGTAGGTAAAATACAGCAAGAATTAGGGCTCCATGGGCCCCTCTGGCTTTGGTGACCGGTGCCACTGCACCTGCTTCACCATTAATAACTACTGCACCTACCAGCATGGCCAAGGACACTCAAATTACCAATAGGATCAAAACGGGTGTGTCATAGACACCAAACACCAGTAGAGTCAGTGAGCAGCTTCAGCAACAAGGACACACCAACAGAATTCCCAAGAGAGCGTCACAGACGCTGGGTTACCCATGAGACACCCTGCACAGCACCAGCAATTCAACCATGGAGAGAATTTCAGAGACAGTGTACTTAACAGTGAGGTACCCTTCAGGAAGGCGTGGACATATGCGTGAAGAGAGGTGCAGAGACAGTGGGGCAGTTTACGAGACACCCTTCGATGACACCAACAGGAAACAGCCAAAAGCCTTTGAGACGCCTAGCTGATATATGAGACCTCATTCACGGAAATATAAGCTAGAGACATAAGAGAACGCTTTATACAATTGTCCAAATCATTAGACACCTTCTAACCAAGACGATGGCCAAAAGGACAAATGGGAGTGTCTACGAGACACCGTGAGACACCCTTCATGGAAACATCCACATGTCCACGAAGAGAGGTCAGGAGACAATCAGCTGCACAATCAGTAACGGAGAAAGGATGCCCTGGGCCCCGGAACAACCCGGGAAAATGAAAATTTTGACTGCTGTTGGGATACAAAATATAGCAATTATCCGGATTCAATCGGCTCCTCCGGGATCTAGGCCCCGGTGCCACTGCACCTGCCGCACAGATTGATAGCTACACCCCTGGACCCGATCTTAAAGTAAACAGCACGATGGCTCGATGAGAGCATTTCCCCGAGTCCGTGCCTCTCCGGTCCGCAGGATGCGCGCCATGCCCTTCCAATAATGGCCCTCCCACCACAAGGGTAGAGCGCAGTCTGCCAGGACATGGCCGGCGGGGGCTAGCAGCGCGCTTACCCGGGAGCCTAGGGCTTGGATGTCGGCATGGGGATGGATGGAGGTCCGACGCGGGCCGGAGACCCCAAGGCTGAAATCCGAGCGCAGCCGAGGAGCCTGAAGATGGATCTCCGCTGGGGGCCGGGTGGTTGCGGATACAGGTCCGAGCTGGGCCGGAGGGTCAAGCACTGGCGAGCTCCTTTTCCAAGGGGACTTCTGCGGGGCGGGGAGGCTGCTCTGAGCTCTTCCTGGATCAGGAACCCTCTCTAGGAGGATGAACGAGCCGTGCGCTGCTACCGTCCCCTCCTCCTCGCCCTCCCCTCCTCCCGCTGCTGGAGACGCTCAGCATCTACAGGAGAGAACTTGGGCATGCAGACTGCAGCCTGGGGAGCCCACCAATCACCCCCGCGCGAGCCGCCTTCAGCGCGCGGCCTCGCATCAGCACCGGGGACGGAAGCACCCAGGGGAGCGAGCCACGCGCCGTGCAGGCATCAGTCACTGTGCACTCTGTGCACTGACGGGAAACCAAGTCACCCCAGGGGAAGCCGCTGCACTCTGCATGCACCCGTCACTGTACACAAAACAGTGCCCTGACCGTAAACCACGCAACCCAGGGACCCCCCCACCCCCACTGTGCATGCACCTGTCAGTCATGAATCCGTTAATGTACACACATTGGGCACAGACAGGAAACAAAGCCACCTCGGGGAGAGCCCCTACACTCGATACGCACCCGTCACTGTACACATACCAGTGCACTGACAGGAAACCACGCACACTGGGGAAACGACCTCTGAACTGTGCATGTACGTCAGTCATGCATCCGTCACCGTCACTCTACACACACACTCTGCCCTGACAGGAAACCAACCACCTCGGGGAGAGCCCCTGCACCCTGAGTGCACCCGTCACTGCACACAAAACAGTGCACTGACAGGAAACCACACTCGCCGGAAAACGACCTGTCCCTGTCACCAACCGCAGTGTACACGCACATTACACACTGACAGACATAAATACAACATAAACAACCAAGGAAAGTGAGCCAGGAAACCGAGCTCTGTACGCATCACTATCACCACACATGATGATATGCACGCATGAGACACTGCCAGAGATAATTAGACACACAGGGAATAGTCGCAGCACTGGGCATGCAACTGTCACCGGCATCACAAACACAAATGTACACATATGCTGACAGACATAAAGAAAATCATACAACTAACAACCCGAGGGAGAGGCCAGTTACTGCACACATACGATACACACTGTGCACTGGCAGAAATCCACACAATCTAATCTTGGATGTAGTGTTTTCGGGCATCACTGTGAACACACAGACTATTGTACACACATTACACTCCGACAGAAATAAAGGCAAAGACACAGGCAATCGACCCCTAGGATTGAGTAATATCCTGTGCTTGCACAACCCACTCTCAATGTGCACAGCAATATACACATCACATAATTACAGAAATGAAGGTAAAGAAATACACAACTTAAAGGAGCAAACCCCGACTGTGCGTGTATACACGACTGTCTGGTTACATAGTAAATGTAGTCTTCCTACGCAGGTAAATATCACGCAGTATGCATTCGTACATTTGCCAGCAATACTTTACCACGCAGCTAAGTGTTTTTTTTATTGTTACAGCAAACAACTGATGGATGGAATGCTGACAATGCAAACATTCTCCCTCAGTCAAAAGTTCTGGGTTAAATCCATCGTTCTTTTACCACGTAGCTAAGTGTTTTTTTTTAATAACATACTTTTAATGTTATTTAAAAGATTGGGTTAGATGCGGGTAGAGTTAAAGTGAGGTAACGATTTTAGGGCTGGGTAGAGGTAAAGAGAGGAACAGGTGAATTTAAGGTTGAAGGGTGGAGAGAGGTAAACTGAGGTAGGTAGACATTTAGGGTTCAGAGGTGGGTAGAGGCAGACGTAAAGGGAAGTAAGGGTCATTTTACGAATCAAGAGAGGAAAGAGATAAAGCAAGATTAGGAGCTAAACTAGGGGAGTTTAGGGACTCTCCTCCTCAAAAATAAAATGTAAATGCATATGTGCAAATACACAAACACACACATATATTTGTGTGTGTCTGCGTGTATATCTATATATATATATCTACATGAATTAATTCACAAGGATGTTCCCATGTGCAACGTCGGATTGGGAACGTGGTCACTCCGGCAGTACCCGAGGGGCCGGTGTCTGAGCTCCAGCTGTGGGCTGCTTTTATGAGCAGCCTGGGGGCCGATTTGGGTGGTTTCTGTGTTGTTAGGATGCTGCCAGCGTACCAGTGGGTGCCTGAATGGTCTTTCTGGAGGCAGATGGGCGTCCATTACCTACCTTTTATGAAACCAGCAGAGGTGTCACTCCCTTTCTCTCGCTGGGCTGGCATATTAATATATGCATATTGAGCGGGAGCAGGGGGCCTGAGCAAAAGTGGCCTCACTTGTTTTCAGGTGTGTTGCACCAGTAACTAATCCGTACATTTTTTGTAACCCTCTCCCACCCCCCCTTTTTTAAAATAAAATTTCACCAAAGCAGTGTTGGGGGGAAAGGCAATATGCAAATGTCGGCAACTTTTTAATTTAGGGTGCCCAGGCGGATTTTGAATCCCAATCCAACCCTGGGGCCACGCGGAGTGCACACACAGGTTGTAATTGTATTTGCAAAAAAACAGCTCCATTAGTGTACACCAAATAGCAGTCCTATGCCGACGCGTTTCGGACTTAACGTCCTTAATCAAAGGCGGCGCCTCATTCAATGCAGTGCTGATTCCAATGTATCCCCTTGTTGTTCATTAACATTCGAGTGAGCTGCCATTCAAATGCATTATGGGATTGAGAGTCACAATACTAACTTTGTAGGTTGGAATTGAACAAAAGTGCCTGCTGCCAGTGTCCATCACCACAAAGTCAGTTTTAAAATCATATGCCAACTTCTTTCCATTGATTGGTGTTAATATAAACAGGCCACAGACAAGCTTCTCCTTCCCGTGGTGGTGCAAACTCCATGACGAGCTCACAGCTGTGGTCGAAACCGTCTTCTTTCTGCTGAATAAATACCTCTACCGATGATCAGTACGGCTCGAGAATCATTCGTGTTTGTGATTCTTTATTAAATATATATGTATATATATATATATATATATATATATATATATATATGTAGTAATGCACGGCAGTGCAAAATGGATTCTGACACATTCCCAGATTTACCAACATTGGTAGCCCTGGGAATGTGCCAGAATTGGACGTCTCCCCGCCAGAGGCGCAACAAAGAGAAATATCTTTAGTTCTCCTCATTGTTTCTTCTTTTTACGTGTGCTGCATTCTGTAGCACACTTAGAGGGAGGAACATAGCTCTGAGGATTTTTTTTGAGCAGGAAGGTGTACCTTTCTGCACAAAACCATCCTGCGTGCAACACAGACACCCATACAACATGACGCAATGATGCCCGTGTTGGCCATAGGCAGCCAAAAAAGGAATGTGCTATGTAATGAAAAATATGGCGCATTCCTGCCCTTTCACACAGATGCCTTGCTGCGTAGCGTTGTGTGGATTTTTGAAAAATTTGCCCATTATAGCTATATATTATACAGATATATATACTATATGCTTTGTCCATATTCTTCAAGCAATACTTGAATTTAACTTCACGTCTGAATAAAAGGCATGCACTTATCTTAAACATCTCCTTTGAATAAAACTAGTTTCCCCAAGCTTTTAGAATGGCTCAAGCAAGCAACTATTCTGAACTTAATTATCTTTCTCCTAGACTTGTGCTGCAAAAAAAACTATTTTATGGTTTTAGTGTGCTGCCCTCTTTTTAGGGCTCGCCCTTTGCGATACACTGTGCAGCAGTGCTCGCGCAGGGCGAAAGCCCTTTTGTCTGGGGTCTGAAACCGACCCTGCAATCGCACACGCTCATACATGTGTGATTCCTTTTGGGTTCCGCTATTGGGCTTTGTGTGCGTGTATTTTTAAAACCGAGCACGCAATAGGCCAAAGGCGGGCGCATTGCTCCGCCCATGGCCTAGTGGTGTCTGTTACGCCAACGCAAAGCCCATATGTTTTCAATTATCGTGCCCAGACACGGGCGCAATCATTGAAAACCTATGTCTCGCAGTGGCCCGCGCACCACTTGCAGGCGTGTTTTTTTAAAACATTTTTTTCTTTAGCGTACATTCTGTCTCCAGGCACTCCGTCGAGACAAGTAAATACACGCCCATTGTGTACATAGTTGGCGTACACTCCTGGCAGCATGAAAAGCAGTCACGGATAGTGAATTGGGTCTAATTTTGGAACGCATTCTCTCCTTTGACTCGCTGTAAAGTGCTGCAGAACTAGCATTACTGTGTTCGTGCAACAGACTCATGGCCCATAGTCCCTGCTAATTTACTTTTGTAGGAAGGTGGATACCTGACTATGGTTACCCCCAACTTTTTGCCTGGTGTTTTGCTGGTTTTTCGACTTAGTTGACCTGGGACCCTGCTATTCAGGGCCCCAGGACTACTGCTCTCTCTCTAAAATGGATTCCCTGTACCTTAGGTACATATCCAATTGGTACTGGGCCACCTTATCAGACCCTGTAACTCAGGGCATAGGTACACCCAGGGCCTACCAGGGGCTGCAGCATGTATTATGCCACCCCTGGCTGGCCATCTAAATCTGACACAACTGGCTGCACGACAGCTGGGGCAAGGTGGTGTCATCACCCTTTGCTTTAGATATAGTATACCTATATCTAACCCTAAAATGGACACCCGTATTCCTATCAGTCACTCCTATGGCAGGCCTTGACAATCCTGAAGGCAGAGTGCTTGGAATCCTGTGAACTGGTGCTCTGGCATGAGCTGAGCCCGTTTGCAGCTTGCGGAACTAAGTCCTAATAGCTGTTCCAGGATAACGCGTACCATATACTCTTAAGTGCATTATAATCCTCGCGGTTATATGCTAACTCTGGTATCGCTTTATCAAAACATGTCGAGTAAGGTGTCATACGAATTGGAATACTAACCCCTCGACAATTCTGGCGACGGGGTTAGCATGCCACCCTTCTAGAGGGACACGACATGTATGTAACTGTGAACCCCGGTTAAAGTTAACTCAAGCCTCAGCATCACAAAATGGATGCTGCCACCACAGACACAAGTCTGACCTCCTGCTGCTGGGAGTCCTTCCAGTGAGGGAGGTTTGGACAAAGGGTTTCCTGTCAGGGGCGGTGCTAGCACCATCCCAGACAGGGTTTTGTGTATCCTGGGTAGGCAGGGCTTTAGAGGAAGGTGACTGCAAGTGGCACCCCGGTGCTCACTATGCATCTGCCAGCTAGAACCAGTTCCAGGGGCACACCAGCCCCTGACCTGGGGAAAGTCCGGCATGGGAGAGGGGTGTAACCACCCCCCTTCCTGGTCCCACCCATGGGCAGGACCTAGTCGCGTGCCAGCCCCTTTTCCTAGTATAAAGATAGGAGCGGGCCCCCTTCCAAATTAGATCATCTTTGAATCCTGAAACAACTTTCTACGAAAGGAACTCTCGACTTCTTCTCAAGATTTCTCCCTTGTGACTAAGTTGTAGTCACCCTGCACCCGCAGACACCATCCAAGAACACTGCGGTTTGCTGCACGTCCTTCCTCCGGAATCCGACTGACCAGCACAACGAGACCCAGCTTCCCTGGCACCTCTGACCTCTACCCACATCATCAGCTCAGCTGAGATCCGTGGGTGCGACGAGACCTCGAGGGACCGGCCATCTTCAAGACTGCACGACTCTTGCCCAGCACGACCGCCGAGGGATCCTCGAGTGAGTGCTTTGGGGTCCGAGAAGCCCCAACCCTGAGCAGCTCCAGCACCGAAGTTCAGCCCTTCAGCATCCACCAGATCTGCGAGGGGCACTTCTGCACTTTGCTGCTCACTGCGTTGTCTGGCTACTAGCCCGCTGGCTTGTGGCCTTCCCGACGACGAACGACGACATCAACACCGCTGGTCTGGTTGCTCCAGACTGGCCCTAGCTCCCCTCCAAAAGAGGAGCACCCCGGACCCTCCTGGTCTACTCCAGACGCCATTTTGAGTCCACCGCGTGGGCTTGCATTTGCCAAGACTTGTTGCCCCAATCCTGGGTCCAGCGACGTCGACAGCAGATACCATCATGGGACAGCTCACACCTCCATCCTGGTCGCCGACAACCCCTTCTGGTCCGTGAGACTGCAGAGCCCAGCGTCGCCCACTCACCTGGTCGAGGTGACTCCATCCGGCGCCATCCTGGTGCCCATCTAATCACTGGCTAGTGATTCAGAACTTGGTCCCCTCTGCTTACAGGTGTCTTCCATCTTCGATCCAGGCTTGGATCCATCCGAATCTCTTCACTGGTCGCCTGCCAGCAACTTCTTCTTTCAGGCTCCATAGACTGCAACAAGGATTCCCGACGTCTTTCCAGACCTATGCAGCCGCAGCCCCTGGGCTAGGTAACTTTGGCATTTTGGTGCCCCAGCATAGCCTCACTATCCGAGGGTCGAGATCCTTTTTCGTTTCAGCTCTACCTAGTCGGATTCGTCCGATATCACTAACTTTACGAAATCTAGCATCCATAGACTTTGTCCCGCATCCCGCGTGAGAGTGCACACTATGCACCCGATTTCCCTAGGCCTCCTGCTAGTAATCTGAAGGTTCAGTAGTCCAGTCCTAGCGATTCCAAACCCTATGAGATTAGTACTTACCTGCTAGTAATTTCGCATTCCACTTTTAGAGTATATGGTTTTTCGTGCCCCTCGAGCATTTGTGTAAATTGTGCAACTTATAGTATTTTCGTAAAAGTTTTGTTGTGTGCTTAGTACAGGGCTGTTGTGATCTAAATAAATACACTGTTTATTTTCATAACACTTGGGTGGTGTCCTTTCACTTGGTGTTCAAGGGGTATATGGGATGGTATAACAGCTGGCTTAACACGCCCTCTAGAGTTTAGCCCGAAGACTGCTCATATCCATGCTACTAGGATAGCTGGTCTATAAGGTTGACTTACAACCAATCATCAATAAGGGTTGTTTGGACTGATACAAAGTGCTCACTAGAATAGTGAACATTATATATCAGGCCAACTTCTCACATTGGTGAGCAGCGGTTGGGATTTGAGCTTGCTGTTGTTTTACCACACGTATCCTAAGAATATCATTATGAAAGATCACATAAGTACTTAGGTACATATAACTTAGCTTAGAATACTCTGAGTTCTACTGAACCAGCTGTTGTAGTTCAACAAGACTTAGCACACCTTGACTACAACTCTTAGCAAGGGATCAGTAGGCAAACAAATAGTGTAGGTAGGTGCATCACTTACACCACACTAGAAGCATGTCTAACCACGGGGAGTCTTCAGACACCCCTCTTGTGGTTGTGGACCCTCCACAGGTCCCTTCCAGATATGCTGCTCTTAGCTTCCAGGAGATGAGACAAGTGTGTACCTCCAGGAAGCTAAAACAGGGTTCTAACCCTACCATTCCTTTTCTGATTGGTCTCTTAGAGACTTATGATGCTAGGAGGGCTGCTAACACAGATCCTTCTCATCCAGATGGGAATATGCCCCCCTTAGAGGGACCCTTTTGTGACCCTGACCACCACCTCCAGGCAGCAGATGATGCAGAGGAGGAGGAGGAAGAGGAGTTGTCAGAGGATGAGGCAGACAAGGGACAGGTAGAAGTCAGGAGACTCACCAGGTCCAACTTAAGTAGGCATGCAAATGGATTTGGGGGACCCCCAGGGCCACTCTCAGGCAGACTTAACATTGGGAGTGGACGAGTTAGGTCTCTATCCAGAGGCTCTAACAGATCTATTCGAACCAATGGCTCTCAGACCTCTTCTCACAGAGGGATGACATCCCCTCAGAGGAGAGAGCATGAAGCAAAAATGAAGGAAGTCAATCGTAGGATTGAAAGGGAAGAACTTGCCCTGGCCAAAGAGAGACTTGCCTTTGCTAGAGAGCAGAAATTGTGTGGGGCAGACCCCACTGGTGGCAGCATTCTCCCAAGAGAAAAAGACAGGAGTTTAGACACTAGACACCTGAGTAAGATAGTGCCCCCCTTTAAACAAGGAGATGATATCCACAAATGGATAACTGCTTTGGAGAGGGCCTGCACTGTACAGTGTGTCCCCCAGAGTCAGTGGGCAGCTATCTTGTGGCTCTCCTTTGAAGGCAAAGGTAGAGATAAGCTCCTCACTACTAGAGTTGAGGATGCTAACAATGACCAAGTCCTGAAGAATACACTGGTTGATGGGTTTGGTTTAACCACTGAACAGTACAGGCTGATGTTCAGAGACACCCAGAAAACTCAGTCTCAGGATTGGGCTGACTTTGTTGATTGTGCCACTAAGGCTTTTGAAGGCTGGCTACTGGGAAGTAAGGTTACTGATTTCAAAGGATTGTACAATCTAATTATGAGAGAGCAAATCTTAAGTAATTGTCAGAACCAGTTATTACACCAGCAGGTAGACTCTGATCTGACCTCTCCACAAGAATTGGGTAAGAGGGCAGACAAATGGGTCAGCACCAGGGTCAGGCCTAAGAACCAGGGTGGTGACCAAAAGAAGGAATCAACCAAGCCTCAAGAGAAGGGTGGGAATAAATCTTCTGATCAAACCACAGGGCCCCAAAATTCCTCTGAAAAGGGTGGGTCCCAAACTTCTCCCAAAACCCACAAGAAATCTTATTGTCATACCTGCAAACAGGTAGGCCACTACAAAAGTGACAGCAGTTGTCCCAAGGCCAACAACAATAAGGAGAATATACCCCCAGGTACTACTCCCAGACCCCCTGTTACCACTAGTGGTAATCCCCCAGGTGGTGGGAGTGGCCCCAAGAATGTGGTGGGCATTGCTTTGGGAAACCAGGTGGATTATGGCCTAGCCAGATCCCCTGACACAACTCTTGTCTGTGAGACTGGCATGGGGTTTGCCAACTTCACTACTGGTACCCACATTTTGGGGAAGTATAGACAAGAGCCCCTTATCAATGGTCAGAAAGTTGAGGCATACAGAGACACATGGGCCAGCATCACCATGGTGATTGACCATCTGGTCCCCTCTGCTCAACTGACCCCTGGTTTCATTTATCAGGTGACAGACGTTCATGGAGTGAAAAGAAGGCATCCCATGGCAGTAGTCGAGCTCAGCTGGGGTAATGTCACAGGGCCCATGAGAGTGGCAGTGGCAGACACCCTACCTGTAGATTGCTTACTGGGGAATGACCTGGAACTCTCAGCATGGGCTGAGGTGGAGCAAGAAACCCACTCCAGGATGATAGACCTACCCAGAAAGATTAGTGGGGCAGTAATAGCTACAGCCCCAGTCTGAGCACCATTCCTCCCTGAAAAGGTTGGAAGAGCAGTGGTAGCCACTGCCCAGGCTCAGACAGACTTTCCAGAACAGGATAGGAGGGCTGTGACAGTCACAGCCCAAACACAAACTGAGTGCCTTCCTGAAAAGGTTGGTAAGGCTGTAATGGTCTCAGCCTCTACTCAAACAGATAATCGTGTTGTGAAGCCTGAAACGATGGATCACTCCACTCAGACAGAGAGCATTGAGGAGGAAGAGACATCTCCCTCCCACCAGACTTTAGGAAAGGATCAGCCTCCTCAGGGAACTGATCTGACCCCTTGTGAAGGAACTGCCCCAGAGGTAGTCAGGCCTAGCCTGGCAGAGCCCCTGATGTCAGTGGACCCTTCCAAGGTGGGACCCAGTCTGGAGCAGGTAACCTGCCCCTCTCTACCCTGCCTCAGTCAGCCCAGGGCTGTAGAGGTCAGGGAGGTCAGTGGTGGACCCCAAAGGGCCCCCTGTCCACGAGAACCCCCCAATCAGCAGATTAGGGCCACTGAAGCTAGTAGACCTAGCCAAGTGAAAATAAAACAGACTCCTGAGGGATCCCCCTTAAAATTAGCTAGGGACCTCCCACAGCTGGACACTGTTGGGCACAGCCAAACCTGGGGCCTAAAAACCCCAAACCTGACCTGTCCCTCCAGTAAGCCAAACAGAGGGACTCAGCCTCCAGCTTTAGGTAGCCAGAGGTTGACCCTGAGAGCTCATAGCAACTCAGTCATGGAAAGAAAGGCAGATTTGGTGAGTAGTGATTGAAGGAAGTTGAGCCCAAAAGTAGTGGAGCCTCACTCCAGTACTCCATCCCAGCACCAGCCTTTTACTTTGCCAAAACACACCACAGGTAGTGATTCCCTATGGTGGAGACCCTCAGATACCCTTAGGGTGAGGGATTGCTTAGTGGACCATGATACAGGGGGTAACCATAGCCCGGTTCTGGGACCTAGGCCTTATCACGGCCAAACGCCTGCTCACCAGACACTGGAAAAGAAGAGAACCACCAACCCCCGCACACTGGTACACATCCTTTATTAACTGGGCCAGAGCAGAGGGCACGGCGCTGAGCGGAGAGGAGATAGCAGGTTTGAGACAGTTCCCGATCGCACACGTCTGGGATGGCATCCTGGGATCCCTGCGGGGGGAGGGCGAGGCCAGGGGGCTTACGCAGAGACAACTGAGAGGGGTAGGCGCCCCGCGAGCGGCGACACCATAGACAGGACGGCGCGCTGCGCACCCCCCCCCCCTCCCCCCTCCCCCAGGTGAGCAACACCGACCCCCGGAACACAGGCCGCGACCACAATTGGACACACACACACACTGGGGCTCTCCACCACACAATGGCCCGGCCACTGCACTTAGCACTATAGCCTAGACACAGCCCCCACGAGTACACTCCCCCCCCCTATTCCCGACGCCCCCTACACACCCCCACGTTAAACGTTTCGCACTCCTATTCTTACTAGCTGCGTGTATACCCACCATCACACAGCGGCGGACAGGTGCCGCTACTTGAACCCTCGGCAGGGAACGCGGGTGCAGGTGACACCCACAGTCAGTGCAAATGGGGAGACACATATGTCTTGCCACACACGCCGTACACTGAACCGGCAGCTGGGGTGACATTACCGCTCACCGGGCCCGTACCCCACCAGCTTTACAGCTACTCATGCAAGCGAGCCATAGATACCACATTTCACTGACGCGCCACCAGCGCATACCTCACAAGTTGATGGGACAATGGTGCCGTGCGCGCCGTTGGCACGTGATGCAGCACTGGCACCACAGACACACTGGGACACACCGTAGTGAACAGCCCTGTTTTTATGCTGAGGAGTTAATGGTTGAGTTATAGAAAAATGTAAAATGAGACGTCAATTACAGGAATGGTCGTGCAAAAAATGTGAGGAATATGTACAAACTATCTGTGACAAAGCACGCCAGACAACGAACGAGACACTGCATAATGCCTTCCCCTGTACCCTATGCCCCAACATTGCACGGACTACTTGCAGCCGGCCCGCAGGGTTGTAGGCTTGGCTATATGTATTGCACTTTTTCTCACAATAATAAACGTCTTCAAAAAAAAAAAAAAAATTATACAGGGGGTAACCATGCCAGTGCATGTACCACCTCATATGGCCACTCAGGCAATATAGGCTTACCTGGTCAAGGATAGCCTTATCTCCTTTCGTTTGGGGGGGGTTGTGTAGGAAGGTGGATACCTGACTATGGTTACCCCCAACTTTTTGCCTGGTGTTTTGCTGGTTTTTCGACTTAGTTGACCTGGGACCCAGCTATTCAGGGCCCCAGGCCTACTGCTCTCTCTAAAATTGATTCCCTGTATCTTAGGTACATATCCAATTGGTACTGGGCCACCTTATCAGACCCTGTCACTCAGGGCATAGGTACACCCAGGGCCTACCAGGGGCTGCAGCATGTATTATGCCACCCCTGGCTGGCCATCTAAATCTGACACAACTGGCTGCACGACAGCTGGGGCAAGGTGGTGTAATCACCCTTTGCTTTAGATATAGTATACCTATATCTAACCCTAAAATGGACACCCGTATTCCTATCAGTCACTCCTATGGCAGGCCTTGACAATCCTGAAGGCAGAGTGCTTGGAATCGTGTGAAATGGTGCTCTGGCATGAGCTGAGCCCGTTTGTAGCTTGCGGAACCAAGTCCTAATAGCTGTTCCAGGATAACGCATACCATATACTCTTAAGTGCATAATAATCCTCGCGGTTATATGCTAACTCTGGCATCGCTTTATCAAAACATGTCGAGTAAGGTGTCATACGAATTGGAATACTAACCCCTCGCCAATTCTGGCGATGGGGTTAGCATTCCACCCTTCTAGAGGGACACGACATGTATGTAACTGTGAACCCCGGTTAAAGTTAACTCAAGCCTCAGCATCACAAAATGGATGTTGCCACCACAGACACAAGTCTGACCTCCTGCTGCTGGGAGTCCTTCCAGCGAGGGAGGCTTGGACAAAGGGTTTCCTGTCAGGGGCGGTGCTAGCACCATCCCAGACAGGGTTTTGTGTATCCTGGGTAGGCAGGGCTTTAGAGGAAGGTGACTGCAAGTGGCACCCCGGTGCTTACTATGCATCTGCCGGCTAGAACCAGTTCCAGGGGCACACCAGCCCCTGACCTGGGGAAAGTCCGGCATGGGAGAGGGGTGTAACCACCCCCCTTCCTGGTCCCACCCATGGGCAGGACCTAGTCGCGTGCCAGCCCCTTTTCCTAGTATAAAGATAGGAGCGGGCCCCCTTCCAAATTAGATCATCTTTGAATCCTGAAACTACTTTCTACAAAAGGAACTCTCGACTTCTTCTCAAGATTTCTCCCTTGTGACTAAGGAGTAGTCACCCTGCACCCGCAGGCACCATCCAAGAAAACTGCTGTTTGCTGCACGTCCTTCCTCCGGAATCCGACTGACCAGCACAACGAGACCCGGCTTCCCTGGCACCTCTGACCTCTACCCACATCGTCAGCTCAGCTGAGATCCGTGGGTGCGACGAGACCTCGAGGGACCGGCCATCTTCAAGACTGCACGACTCTTGCCCAGCACGACCGCCGAGGGATCCTCGAGTGAGTGCTTTGGGGTCCGAGAAGCCGCAACCCTGAGCAGCTCCAGCACCGAAGTTCAGCCCTCCAGCATCCACCAGATCTGCGTGGGGCCCTTCTGCTCTTTGCTGCTCACCGCGTTGTCTGGCTACTAGCCCGCTGGCTTGTGGCCTTCCCGACGACGAACGACGACATCAACACCGCTGGTCTGGTTGCTCCAGACTGGCCCTAGCTCCCCTCCAAAAGAGGAGCACCCCGGACCCTCCTGGTCCACTCCAGACGCCATTTTGAGTCCACCGCGTGGGCTTGCATTTGCCAAGACTTGTTGCCCCAATCCTGGGTCCAGCGACATCGACAGCAGATACCATCGTGGGACAGCTCGCACCTCCATCCTGGTCGCCGACAACGCCTCCTGGTCCGTGAGACTGCAGAGCCCAGCGTCGCCCACTCACCTGGTCGAGGTGACTCCATCCGGTGCCATCCTGGTGCCCATCTAATCACTGGCTAGTGATTCAGAACTTGGTCCCCTCTGCTTACAGGTGTCTTCCATCTTCGATCCAGGCTTGGATCCATCCGAATCTCTTCACTGGTCGCCTGCCAGCAACTTCTTCTTTCAGGCTCCATAGACTGCAACAAGGATTCCCGACGTCTTTCCAGACCTATGCAGCCGCAGCCCCTGGGCTAGGTAACTTCGGCATTTTGGTGCCCCAGCATAGCCTCACTATCCGAGGGTCGAGATCCTTTTTCGTTTCAGCTCTACCTAGTCGGATTCGTCCGATATCACTAACTTTACGAAATCTAGCATCCATAGACTTTGTCCCGCATCCCGCGTGAGAGTGCACACTATGCACCCGATTTCCCTAGGCCTCCTGCTAGTAATCTGAAGGTTCAGTAGTCCAGTCCTAGCGATTCCAAACCCTATGAGATTAGTACTTACCTGCTAGTAATTTCGCATTCCACTTTTAGAGTATATGGTTTTTCGTGCCCCTCGAGCATTTGTGTAAATTGTGCAACTTATAGTATTTTCGTAAGAGTTTTGTTGTGTGCTTAGTACCCTGACCTCATAAAGAGTACAGGGCTGTTGTGATCTAAATAAATACACTGTTTATTTTCATAACACTTGTGTGGTGTCCTTTCACTTGGTGTTCAAGGGGTATATGTGATGGTATAACAGCTGGCTTAACACGCCCTCTAGTGTTTAGCCCGAAGACTGCTCGTATCCATGCTACTAGGATAGCTGGTCTATAAGGTTGACTTACAACCAATTATCAATAAGGGTTGTTTGGACTGATACAAAGTGCTCACTAGAATAGTGAACATTATATATCAGGCCAACTTCTCACAACTATTATAACACATGTTAAGCAAAACATGCATGTTCTTTGTATGAGTAAGTATTTGAGAGTCCCAGAGAATAGGTATAGTCCGCCCCCCATGCACAGCACCTCCTGCGGCTCTCCATCCCCACGCCCGTCTTGCCAGCCTGGCAAATGAACTCCGTCGGAGCCGCCAACAGGAGACCCAGGCGAGTGTGGAGGCCGCGCCCTGTGCAGCAGGAGAGGAACAACGGCGAGGAGAGGGATTACCACAGCCTCGGGTTCAGTAGGAGTGAGGAGCGGAGTCAGTCGTGGAGAACATGAAGCAGCCCAAGCCCGAGCCTGAGCGACCACGGCGGGAGGTGCCTCTTGGTTCAGTTGGCACGTAAGGATTGAATCCAGCTGATGCCTTGGGAGTAAGCAGAAGGAGCGAGGAGGAGGTGGCGTGATCGCTTGAAGTGCTGCTTGTTTTTAATGTTGTCACCTTGTTGCAACGTCTCCAGCAGCAGCAGTGCAATGGGATTTGCAGAGGCCGCCCCTGAAAGGGGGCTCGAGTGCCGGCGCCAAAACGGACGCCAGAGCCTAGGAAGGATCCGGTTCCAGACACCAGAAAGCGCCCAGAAGCAGATGGGGCACTTTCAGCTCGGCAGAACTCACGCCATGTTGGTGCCTAGTCGCCTGGCCAATGGGGGGACCAGGTGACATTGGACCCTCCCCCAAATGGAAAGGCAGCAACCACCCGTATCATGGCGGGAAAAATTGTGGGGGATAAGGCGCCGCTCCCCAGACTGCAGCTCGTCATTACATCGTGGAGCTGGGGAGCGGCGCAGAAGGATTTTCGAGTCCCACCCACCCACACCTATGCACCAGCAGTGTCGCAGTGCTGGCTGATAAGAGAGATACAGCGGATGGTTATTAAGGCACACCAATGGGGCGGTGTGTAGAAGGAGGGCCACTCACTATGGGGTGCTGAACGGCAGGGTGAATAGGCCTGATAAAAAAGGGGTAGCAAACGGAGACAGCACTCGCAGCCCAGACCCAGCCGGACGGCAGGGCACAAAAAGAGACTAGCAAGGTAGCGAGTTGGGGCCTAACTCTGGGGAGAGGCTACACCCCACACGCAAAGGGGCGTGGAAACCAACAGAACAAGTTGGACCCCAAAAGTGCCAAGAAAGGAGATACGCCTATAAGAGAGCGGAATAACGAACTGTCATGGTGATCCACGATTCTATGATATGCAAAGGAGGTATGACAAGCAAATGATTTATGACCAGGAATGAAGGATGACCAATGATTTACGACAATGTAACGCAAATGATTTATGATGTCCAAGTTATGGCGGTCCATGACACAAATGATTTATGGTACACAAGTGATTTATGACACATGAAGAATGATCCTCTGATATGCAAATGAGTGATGACAGACAAATGATTTATGACAGACTAAATGATTTATGACAAATGATTTATGACAAGCGACGCCAATCATGTACGACGTCCAGTTTATCATGACACAAATGATTTATGACATACGGATAAGGTATGACACATGATTTATTATAAGCCATGATAATGATTCATGCCCCTGGCCATAAAAGTTATGCCCAAGCGGCAGAAAGTGAGCTGGTATATAATGGTAATAAAACTGCGGCTAACAACGACCACAACAAAAATGCATATCGTGTTGGCTGTGCTTTTTTAGTAATTCATATGTAAGGAAGTTGGCAGGCCATCTGAGAATGGGCCTGTGCAGGAGTTATGCTGCCCAGGGGATCACACATAGAACACATCACATGCCATGGTACTCTTGTATTAAACCAGTGACTTCCAGCGCCACGTTTCTCGTCATTCCACTGCGCACAATAATATTAGTCAGTCCTTTTTTCAGAAAAGGTTCAGCCTACACACAGTCTACTCGCTCCCTTAACTCAGACTCAAATCAACCCAAAAAGAGGTCCCACACATTCAACGACGCAAGAGGCAGGTGGCATGATGTTACTCTTTCCTGTTTTCTCTTAGGGTTTGAGACCTCCTAGAATTTCTGGCAACATTTGTCGGCCTTTTTTTACACCTTGTATTCCATCTTACGCCATCTTTTGTTCACCAAGAACGGAGAGGGTGGACAAATGGTATTAGTTCACGTAGCAAATTCAATTAAATTAACCTATTAATATGAACAAGCGAAAGTACAGATCACGTGGTCACTATCCCAAATGCACAGGCATTAGTTGATACTTTTTGGTTTTGGTATAGATTAAAGATGTGTCTTGTTAATTAAACTGTTACATGTAAATCAAGAATGGCATGCAAAAGACACTTAAACATGCTCTCTCGCAGTGTTCCTTTCGACATCCCGTACACAGAACGGGTTACTGTCTCTTACTCAGGCGCAGGGCTGCCCGGTGCATTTTAGACGCAGAGACGACCCCCTTCTCCGTTCCATCTTAGGCGCACGACATCCGGATGTGCTGCAAAAGAAATTTGCATCCAAGACGGAATTTCAGCTGTGGTGGAATTGTGCACTAAGGGTTTCTACTTGTTGAGTTTGGAATTGACTGTTTCTCGCAGCCACGCAGACTGAAACATAAATGTATGTGTGTGTGTTAGGTTTGTGCGTGCCTGGGCGTGTGTGCGCATCTGTGTATGTGTGCATGCCTGTGTGTGTTTGCCTGTGTATGTGAATGCATCTGTGTGTGTGCGTGCCTGCGTGTGTGTGCATATCTGTATGTGTGCGTGCTTATGTGTGTGCGCCTGTGTATGTGTGCGCATCTGTGTGTGTGTGTATGTATGTGTGTGTGTGTGTGTGTGTGTGCATGCCTAGGCATGTGTGGGCTTCTGTGTGTGTGAAAGCATCTGTGTGTGTGTATGTGTGTGTATGTTTGCCTGTGTATGTGAAAGCATCTGTGTCTCGGGATGTGTGCGTCCCTGTGTTTGTGTGCCTGTATATGCGTGCACATCTGTGTGCGTGTGCGTGCGTACCTGGGCCTGTGTGTGCATGCCTGGGCATGTATGCGCATCTGTGTGTGTGCTCGTGCCTGGGCATATGTGTGTGTGTATCTGTGTGTGTGTGTGTGTGTGCATGCTTGTGTATTTTTGCCTGTGTATGTGGAAACATCTGTGTGTGTGTGTATTTGCCTGTGTATGTCAAAGCATGTATGTGTGCGTTTGTGTGTGTGCGTGTGTGTCCAGGGCAATACAATCCTGCACTTCTGTCAAGATTAACATAACAACAAGCATTTGCAATGCAATAGGTCTTGCAGTATTAAAGTTTGAGCTATTGGTGTTGCATTATTTAGCAATGCCAATAGCTCAAACTTTAATAATGCGAGACCTATTGCATTGCAAATGCTTGTTCCATTTGTCATTGGAAACGCAGATGCACATGTGGGGCCACGAGAGGTAATAGGGGTGTTTTAGCCTCAATACGCCTATTATTGAGAGTACCGTGTTGCAATCTCATTGGACGGTAGTGATGTAAAGATACTTGTAAATAATTGTGAACCATAAATTATAAAATGCTGCTGTTCGATTGCAGATGCTATAGTCTTCTTGGGCAATTGAAAATGGGAAGAACAGGTCTGGTTTATTCTAGGGCTGCTGTCTCCAAACAAAAACAATTGCTCCTGTAAGTAAAGCACCAGCTGAGATACCACTCTTTGGATCTCTTGAACCAGCTTCCATTCTTAGCCTTTAACGTCAATTCAAGGATGACTATGTCATAGTCAAAGAAGACTCACACGCCAGCCAAATCATCACTTGCTTCATCTTGTTCTTCATCAAATCAGCCAAATGATAAAGGCTATTAAAACCCCGGATCATTCAGGCTCACTATGAGACCCATGCCCAGTGGAAGTATTGCTAATCATGTGTGTTAATATCCTTAATACAGATATAACTATTAACTAGCAATCATAGTAAATATACAACACAATAGAGCTAAGATGGTGGTGGGGCGGATTTTAATTTGAGTCGGACGCTCAGAGCCTTAGAAGAGCACTGCCTTAAAGCAAAGCACATACGTTTGAATATCCAGAGAGCTCCCTTCCTAATCAAGCAAACATTTGGCAAAGCCATAGCATCTGGCTTTAATGTGACAACACATGCAAACCGAGGCACATACAAATGTATTTCCGTGTGATAATACATTAAAGCCAGACCTATTTGCTTTAGTAGTACTTGGTAACAGTATGGGTGGCGGTTGTTGTGTTTGTGGAGGTGAGGCATTGGTGGAGATGGTGTTGCGGCTGGTGGTATCATTTGGGTGGTATTATTTGTGGTACTGGTGGTCATGATGCTTTATTTTGTAAATCGGTTTATTAACTGTGTATTAAATAACTGAAGAAAATACCCTCGCAGGAGTACTAGCAATAAAGATGAGTACATCTTTTTAGTTACAAGAAATTATTAACCAGGCTCCGGTCCAGTCACAGGGCCATCAGCATTAACAATAGCGAGACAGGAGAGTTATCTATCCCTCAACAAAAATCCCTCCCTGCGCAGTCAGGAACGATCCGTTGATATTGTGCTATACAACAGATTTTTGATGTAGAAGCGACCATAACCCACCACCCACCAAGTAACAGCTATTTACACATGTCCATGGCAAGGCAGAGTGTCAAATCCACTCAGGGGAGCCTCATATCAGAATAATGCAACCTGGAACGTCTCCGTGAGAAACCAGTTCAAGTGAGCCCCCTTTTGTCTAGTATAGTAGCTCCTGTTGGCGGGATGGATGGACCCTAGGCGAAGGAGCTAAGGAGAAGTGCTAATCATGGCGGTTGTTTGTCGTCTTTTCTGGTCATTGTGTGTTATTGGTGGTGCTATTGAACTGGTATTGGGGTGGTAGCATGGGTGGTAGGGTGACCATGGTGGTATTGCTGATGGGTGGTAGTGTTGTGGTTGTGAAGTGGTGGATGTAAGGTTTTGTTGTGCTGGTATTGGTGGTGGTACTGGTCGAAAAAGGATATTATCAGTGCCGGTGATATAGATATGGTGTGGTACTCATGTTATTGGTGGTAGTGTGGTATTGGTGGCGGTGTGGTATCAGTAGTGATGTAAGATTAGTGGTTGTGTGGTACCGATGGTGTGTGGTATTGGTATTCATGGTGGTGTGGTATTGGTGGTGATAGTAGTGGTATTGGTATTTGGTGGTTGTGTGTTAGTGGTGGTGGTCTTGGTATTGGTGGTGGTGTATTATTGTTGGTGGTGTGGTATTGGTTATGCTGGTGGTATAGATTATGGTGGTGGTGGTATTATTGGTGATGGTGGTGGTATTAATTGTGGTATTGGTAGTATTGGTGGTGTTGTATTATTGATGGTGGTGTGGTATTGGTTATGGTGTTGGTATAGATTATGGTGGTGGTATTAATTGTGGTATTGGTAGCACTGGTGGTGGAATGGTGATGTGTGGTATTGGTGATGTGTGGTAATGGTGACGGTGTGTTATTGGTTGTGGTATTCAAAGTGGAAATAGTGGCGTTATTGCTCATATTGGTGAGGATGGTATTGGTTTGGGGTTGTTTGTGGTGGTGGTATTAGTCGTGATAATGGTAATGTTAGATTTGGTATTGCACATAAGAGATACAAAATTGAATTTGAGGAAAGGGGTAATGGTTGAGAGTACTTTCAGGCGCAAAATATTCCTTCATGATTAAACAATGCTATAACAACGTAAGAGGAGAGAAATTAAACTCCAAAGGGCTAGTCACATGAGATGCAGAAAACGTCTCCTCTGGTTCCCAAGCCCAGTCTGTGTATGTTTTAAAAACTTGGCCATAAACGGCCCGGCAAACAGTTACATCTTAGGCTGAGTGTACTTTTAAAATGCAAAATATTCCCTCATGATTTGCAATAGTGTAACACCGTAGGAGAAGTAACGAAACTTGGAAAAAACAAGAGCACCAGATCATAGCAATCCTCTGGGTGGAGGCAAAGCCAGTCTGAGTATATTTTAAATACCTGGTATCAAAGGGTAAGGCAGACTGCTAACTCTGTCTGAGCCAGGCTTGAATATGGATAGGCAGAGAGAATTCTTATTGGATGCTCTGTTCAGTCTGGGAATGAGGGCATTAAGTGGCAGATTCCTCTCAGAATCTCCCATGAAGCGTATTCATAACACAAGGTCATATGACACTTATCGGATTTGCTGATCTGTAACACTGCATGCGTTTATATGCCTATAGGGTTTCTTTATCTTATGCAGAACAGAAACGGAACATCAACTAAAGTCATTTAAGATTAATGGTTGTAGCAGGAATGGTGGATGTATCATCCATCTTGGGATGGGATAAACAGAATAGAGTAACATAGTCATGAAAAGCTAATCAAATAGCCTCTGAGAGGGAAAAACAAAAACACTTTGCAGAAGAGGTGCATCAAAAGGGGTGAACAATGTTTACCACAAATCTTTTTCCCCCGCAGGGATTCCCAACGCGGTCATTACAACGACCGCGTTGTGATTCCGCATACCATTACTCCTCAAGTCGGAACAACGACTTGCAGGGGGGTGGGGGGGGGGGGGGGGGGGGGGTGGGTGTTGGATTTAAAATCCAACACCTTCCCTATTGTCCGCACAGACTGGAGTTGGAATAGTAAATTATACTATTCCAACATCCAGCGCCCCCCCTCCGCAAGTCGTTGTTCCAACTTGGGGAGTAAAGGTATGCGGAAAACGACGAGTTGTGATTCCCTGCGGGGAAAAAGAATGTGGGATATCAACGTATATTCATCAAAAGGTGATGCCCTCTGGGAAGCGGTGACTTCAGTAAAGGCACAGAGATCTCGCCTGCTGCGTGGGAATCTTAGTATTGTGGGCTGTCTGCAGCCTGGGTTGCGGAGGCCATTCCTCTGCTGATCTGGCAGGCTGGTGGGTCACCCTTTAAACGTAAATAAGGCCTTTTATCTGCCTGCTGTCCCCTATGAAAAATACCCCAGGCATGAGGAATAGAAGTTCAAAGAATGTTAGTAAATGAAAACATGTAGCTCTCTAGCAAGTAAAGAGTAAATCCAAAAACAATGATAATCAGGCACAGTTAATTAAAGGCATAAAGATGTCCTATAAGGTATTCAAAGCGAATAGACTAAGAGAAAAGATGGATCGAGATATCTCAGCCCTGCAAGGCAAGGATGTGCAAGAATAAGAGAAGGACATTTGGGTAAAATCTACAAGCAATAGCATACCTGCGCAGGTCTGGGAAAGGCATACAGAATTTGTCTATGATATAGAGCTATCAGCACGAAACGAATTCAATAAAATGAATAATGTGCAAGCAACTTTACAAATCAGTTTCGAAAAAGGGGTTGGAGGTATTAAAGTTCGTGAAATGACAGAGCAGCAGGCCTCACTAGCACCATAAAAAGATATATAAACAAGAGTGACTATTTCAAATACTGTCTGCAACTGTACCATAATCGTGAAGGACATGTTAAGAGTTTCTGCGAAACAATTCGGAGCCTGGTCAAGGTCTCTGACAGGGGTCAAAGGTTTCTGAGAGTGAGATGACACTCTCAGAGGATCTGTGTGTGACACAATTCTTTTGCGTATCTCTGAACTTCTTTGAGGGAAAGCTAAGGGTGAGCTGAGGATCACTCGCAGCTTAAAGGGGCTGTCTGGAGACTAGCTCAGGGTCTCTGTGACATTCTGAGAGTTTTGAGGCCCTGCAAGAGATGTCTATGGGTCATTTGACAATCTATAAGGACAGCTAGGGGAGTGTAAGTACCGGCTTGGAACAACTCCTGAAGTTATGCAGCTGTTCTTTGAGGGCATGCTTGTGGTTTCTGGAGGCTTGCCAAACGTCTCTGAAGGCACGGCAGGTGTGATTAATAAGCGCAAGATGAGGATGGTTAATGATGTGCTAGGGGTCTCTGTGGGATGAATGGGGATGGGTAAAGGAAAGCTAGGTGTTACTTACTGAAGGCAGAGGGTGTTAAGGTCCAGCCAAGGCTCTTTAGGGGCTTTAGAGGGGTGGGGTGGGGGGTGACTGCAGGCAGCACAATGGTCTCTGAGTGGTGTTTAAGTATCTGTTGGGGGCATCTGAATGCAGGCTAAGGGTTTGCACTTTTGTCAAAGAAACATCTAGTAAAGATGGTCAGAAGGCCAATAGGGGTCAGGGGAGGGGTATGTATTGATCAACTGAGTTGTCAGAATGCCAGCGGAGGGTTGCAGGGGATCTGCTGCCATCGTCAGAAGGTATGCTGAGAGTTTCTGAGGGACATCTGGTGGTGTCTAATGACTGCTGGGTGGAGGGCTGGTTGAGGTATCTAATGTCCCAATGGAGGTGTTTGAAAGCGAGGTGAGTTTTAAGAACTCTGGAGATGTACTGAAGATCTCTAAGAGGTGGTCTGAATTGTCTGGGGGTGGGCCAGACGAGGTATTTGAAAGGTGGTTGATTATGTCTGAAAGCCAATATAATGTCTGCGGCATTGCCGATTCTGAGAGTGTACATGATAATGGTCTTTGATCCTATAGTTCTTTAGTATTTTGAAAGACCAATTGGGTGTGTCCGATAGACAGGTAGCAGCTTTGGATAGTGAGATGGAGGGCACTGTGGGCTATTTGGAGGTGAGTGAGAGCCAGTGCTTTGAACTTTTGAGGTTTTGAGGGGGGAGAACTAGTGGTGTTTAACGACCCAGTAAGGTATCTGGCTAGGGGCCATAAAGGGGGCGTGGGGTTCCATTGGATTATTTTTCCCCATGTCAGCACCTCTTAGGGCCTCAAATTCATAGATCATTTTTCAGGTTCATAAGGGCAGCAAAAGGTTAAAACATAATCCATTCTTTCTCATGACTGGATTTTTGCTGAGTATTATTGTTCCATATAATAACAAATGTTGCTTAAAATGTATCTCTGAGTCGGGCTTTGCTGAACCCTGGGTCCTTTTAGTTTCACTTTCTAGCCACAGTACTGCATGAAATCCCTGCCATAAGGAATCGTCACAGCTACACCTCAGAGGGTTGTGTGTGATTTTCCATCACAAGTTTGTTTGATAATAGATTATTTAATTTTTTTCGTAAAGGAATATTTTAGTGGCATCACAGAGTACATTTTAGAATTATTTTTGTATTTTATTAGGTGTCCAGTAACTCTTTTACTTCTGATTTTCATATTCTGTTACAGGTCTTCTCTTTTTATTAGCTTTTCTGGTGCTCAGTTCGATATGGTTCATCATACATACCAACAATCCCAAAGCGGGTGAGGGAATCCCTAGTCTGTAAACTGCAAATTATGTTTTTTTACCTTTCTTCCTCTTAAAATGTCCTTGACAACAATGCAAGTTAATTAAGGAATCAACCCCACCCCATATTTTTTTTCACTGCTCTTCCTTTTTAGGTGTTCCAAAATGACACCATGGGGTCGATTCCGATTCGGGAAAAAAAACGTCCGTACAATTTGTATCCAGAGCCCTCTCCGTACGAATCGTACCCGTCCGTCCGAGTCGCCTAGTACGATCCGTATTCCGTGAATCCGTCCGAATCGTCGCGATCCGTACGTATTGCAAGGCTGAAACCGTGAACCGTACGGCTGGTACACATGACGTACGACTCGTACACATGCCGTACAACCCGACGAGTACGATCCAGACCGGGGTATGAGGACCCGATTCATACGGTCCACGTCAGGTAAGGGCGAGTCGTACGGAAAAGCACACAAACACATACACACCGTACGGTCCGTACACCCCATGATCGTAGGGGTACAATTCGTACACCTACGATCATGGGGTTGTACGAACCGTTCCCCATGATCGTAGGTGTACGAACCGTACCCCTACGATCATGGGGTGTACAAACCGTACCCCATGATCATAGGTGTACGAATCGTACCCCTACGATCATGGGGTGTATGAACCGTACCCCATGATCGTAGATGTACGAACCGTACCCCTATGATCATGGGGTGTACGAACCGTACCCCATGATCGTAGGTGTACGAATCGTGCCCCTACGATCATGGAGGGAACGCACCGCACCCGGGGGGGCTGTTCTGTACCTGTTTCGGCGCAAACTCTGCTTTTACGGCTGTTTTCAGCTCCCGTAGAAAAAGGTTCGTACGGTGCATACCCAACACGTATCGTACTTGCTGGGTCGTAAAAACCAGCCGCGAACCGTACAGATGTCGCGTACAGCGGGTTCCGAGGGAGAATCGTACGGAGATTAGAGTCGTACGGTCTCTGTACGACTCGTACAGAGTACGGCTCCTGGTACAAATCGTACTTCATCGTACGTACGGGGGATTTTGCAGGGTACGATTCGTATGGGAAAAACGCTCCGAACGGCTATTCGGAGCGGTTTTTCCTGAATCGGAATCGGCTCCCATGTGTATGAGAGTTTGCGTATGTACGTATCTGCTTTGATGTGGGTTCAGCATCTGGTGGTCTAGATAAGAAAGCACATATACAATAACTCTTTATCGGGCACAGTCCAACCTGTCAATTGGCCTTGTTCCATAACTGACACCATTAGCCATTCCGGACTTTTTTTTTTGCCACAATCAGTTTGCATACTACAATTTTTAGGCCATACTTAGAATGTAAAAGTGAAATAAAACGTTTGGAATTGCGCATGAAGTTGATGAAAAAGCGGGACTGAGCACCAAACTGACATGGTAATTAGCATGTTTCTGCAGGATCTCCTCTTCAGATATCCTTCATACCTTGAGTTTTATGAGTTTGCTTTGTGTGTGCTGTGCTTTGCCATGCTGGTGTGATCTCATCTGATAGCTGCCGCATGTGGATACTGGGTAATACCAGATCTATTTGTAAAGCAGCGATAGCCAGTGTCTGTGGGATTAAGAACCATCATTGTAGTTCCTTAAAGAACATCTACTAACTTGATAAAAACGTTGGGCCATATTTACAACAAAGTAACGCAGCACGGTGTCGCAAGTCATTTGGATGTGCTGTGCTACTTTGGAAGCACAGGGAAGCGTCATATTTACAACAATATGACATATCCCTGAGCTCTCCCCTGCACTGGCACACAATTGGATGCCATGCGCCAACGCAGGCACCCTGGCACTATGGTGCCAGGGGGCCTGTGCTGCGGGGATGATTACTTTTGTGCAGGAAGGGACACCTTCCTGCACAAAAACAATCAAAATATGTGTTTTCCTCTTTCTATGTGTCATGCAAAATGCAGCACACATAGAAAGAGGAAAGAACGAGGGAAAATGAAAACATTTCTCCTTGTTGTGCCTTCCTATGCCTCCCCTGGGGAGGTGTAGCATACTGACACATTCCCAGGCTTACGAAAGGTTGTAAATCTGGGAATGCGGCAGAAGCCATTGGGTGTTGCGTGGAAACACCCACAGCAACACCCATGGCTCACTCCTTTCATGCAAAGTGCTGCGTGAAAAGGGGCCGTATTTACAAGGACACGAAAAGCCATGCAGGGTGGCTTTACACGTCCTTGTAAATATGGGGCAGCAAAATACGCCGCTGTTACATCACATAAAAGTGACGAACCTGAGGCACAATGGGCTTGTAAATATGCCCCTAAGTATTGTAAGGTTATACTATTTGAATTGCTTATAGATTAAGATGTCAGGTTCAGGTCTGGCACATCCATAAGTCTTAGCAAGCTGGGTTTCTGCCTTACAGCAGCACAAAAAGGCACTGAATTCCAAGAAACAGATGAAAAAATTATTTTGATATTTTGCTGTGAACATGAGCATCCTTGCACCATTCATCCATTAAAGGTAGGCTCAGGAGGGGGCGTGGCTTGGATGCCGAGGAGGTAGGCAGCGTGAGTCCGGAGCTCCGCGCCCGATCCCGAATATCATCCTGATCATCTGAACGGATTCCAGCAAAACTGGGATAATACAAAATCTGAAGTCGTCGCGGAGGGTGCGGCGTTCGCAGCGGACGACCCAGAGCTGTTCCTGGCCCTGAAATTTGACTTTGAAGACCGGCACCGGGTGTGATGCCGTCGATCTAAGATAATTAAACAACAAGATGGCGCCCTGAGTCTGGGACAAAGAAACGACAGGAGCACGAGGCCGGACTCTTCTGCTGCCCTATTATTGGCGGTGTTGGATGGGCTGAAGGACCCCTCTTGACCTACTCGGCGGGCACGGGTGAATTTTCCTCAAGCTGATGCGAGCTGTTGGGAATCGTGACCATAATTAAGATCGCCGACGGAGCGCTAAAATGGCGGCGGCCCTGTGACGACGGTCCCGAGTATCCGAGCACAGGCTGGCATCTGAAGGCTCAACGGCAGCAGTAGACCCTAGAGTACGGCGTTATCTAGTGCGATTGGAGCGGAGCCCACTGTGCTAAGCACATCCAAGATCTCTGATCCTATTGCCCGGGGAGTTGCCTGGTGGCAGAGCTCTGCAGTGCGGAAACAGTGGGGGTGACAAAGGGACCCTAGAGGCCGCTACCATTTGCAGCCGAGATGGTGAAACCGAAAGGGAAGGGGGAAGGAGCGACCGACACAGAGGCGGCGGATGGAGCGGATCGTGATCAGTCTGCTCTCCAGCGCATGCAGGACCGTATATTGGAGGCCATCGCGACCACGAAAGACGCCCTGCAGCAGGACATCGCCCAGGTGGCGACGGGCCTGGGTCTCCTGAAAGCAGATCACGATAAACTTAAGGATAGAGTGAAATCCATTCAGGAATTGGCCCCGGACCACGCAGCTGTGAAAGCGCAGATGGCGGACGCCCTAGACAGGCTGAAGGTGCTGGAGAGGAGGGCCGAGGATGCGGAAAACAGGAGTAGGCGCAATAATGTTCGCCTCGTGGGCCTACCGGAGAAAATTGAGGGCGACGATATGGTGGGCTACCTCGACCACTGGCTACGCACTGAGGTGGCACCGGAGGGGCTATCTCCTTTCTTCTACCTGGAACGGGCCCACTGGGTACCGGCTCGGCCGCCGGCCCCGGGCCTTCCACCTTGCCCGGTGGTGTTCAAGTTGCTCCATTACAGGGACCGGGACTGGCTACTACAGAGGGCGAGGGAAGCGGGACCCTTTCAAGTGGACAATAACAGAGTCACCATGTTCCCGGACTACACTTTTGAGACTCAGAGACTTAGGGCCAACTTCTTGTCCCTCAAGCATGAGCTCCGTGGAGAGGGCATAAAATACTCCCTGCTCTTCCCAGCGAAGCTGAGAGTGGTGGTGGATGAACGATCGCTCTTTTTCACGACTTCGGCGGATGCTTGGGCCTGGTGGGACACCTATAAAGCTGGAACGGACGGAGCTAAAGCCAGGGCGGAGGAAGCTAGAGTGGCACAGCCGATCAGGAAGTCCCAACGGATTCGGAAAAATCGTCGGAGAACTGGTAAACCGTCCGTGTCACAAACTGAGACAGAGAGGAAGGCGGCCCTACAGGCGGTTGTGGACCTATCTAGCGCGACCAGAAGTCAGTCCGGGAAGGGTACGGACTCTGATGAGCAGGGCACGGGGTCGGAGACGGGGCTCTCGGAATTTGGTGGAGCCAAAGGCCCTATAGTGACACCGCAGACTTCTGGGGAGATCCTTGAGGCATGACACGCTGGACAAGAGGAGCGGCCTACCGGTCAGACACTGGGGCGCTGTGCCCGTGAGCGCAGTGTACTGTGATATGGGGTTTCGTTAATCTGTAATGAGGGGATCATGGGGCGGAATGTGCGGGACTGATTTGCTTTGACAAACTCTCTCGACATTGGTCCGCGCCCTACTGGCCCTTACGGTCATCGCAGTGGAGACTGCGAATACTAGTGCCTTCTTTTGAGGGGTAGTTGGGTGTGATAGTTTGGATGGGGTTGCTTCCGACTGTGGGGGGCCTGTCCTGGGGGGGGTGGGAACCAAGAGTAGTTGGGGTTGCTCAGGTTGTTTTTGGGGGGGGGGGTTCATTTGTTTGGAGTGGGAGGGAGGGGCAGCATGCTGTTGGCAAACGCGCATGGTCGATAACTTTTATTGTTCTGTCTGTGTGTGCAAAAGGACATGGCTAGTACGGGGGCTCTGAAATGTGTGACCTGGAATGTGCGGGGTCTCCAGACTATGGTCCGAAGGCACAAGGTTCAAGCGTCTCTAAAGCGTAGGGGTGTGCACATAGCGTTCTTACAAGAGACGCATCTCAACAAGCAGGAGGGGATTGCGCTGCAAAGAAGGTGGAGGGGGCAACTGTTTAACACGACATATTCGGCCTTTGCGAGAGGAACGTTGATTTGGATACGGGCGGGGGTCCCTTTCCAAGTCACCAAGACAATGGTGGACCCAGAGGGTAGGTATGTAGCGGTGGAGGGGAGATTGAGGGGCCGGGTGGTATCTCTCTGCAGCGTGTACGCCCCCAATGTGATTTTGCCCGCTTTTCTAACAACACTCTCGGGCAAACTGGCGAGTTATCTGGCAGGGCCAGTGCTCATGGGGGGGATTTCAACTCGGTGGTAGATGTTGATTTGGATAGATCCCCACCCCACCAGCACACAGAGTAGCAAAACGCAGGCTGGAGTGGCAGGAGAGTTGGGCCCTGGGGGACGCCTGGAGGACACTACACCCCACCACTAGGGACTATTCCTTTCACTCACATTTGCATGACCTACATGTTAGATTAGATGCGTTTCTATGCTCCCTACAGTGGGTAGCGCGGAGTATTTGGCTCGCACGATGTCGGACCACAACCCTTTGTTGTTATCCCTGAACTGGATGGTGGAAGTTAACTGTGTGCCAACATGGCGACTGCGACCTGATACCTTGGATGACTTGCTTTTCAGGGAGGCCTTAGGGGAGCGAATAGAGCGCTACTTTGAGGAGAATAGTGGCTCCGCCTCCACTAGGGCGGTGGAGTGGGACGCGTTTAAAGTGGTGGTAAGGGGGCACTGTATTGGGAGCACTGCAGGGGCTCGTAGGACTTTGCTGGATGATCTTGAGAAGGCAGAGAAGCGGTTGAGGGAGAAGGAGAGGGAACGCCCGAATCACCCCGAGCTTCAGGAGGGGCTTAGTGGCGCCAGAGAAGCACTAGCGGTGGAATTAGAACGGCTGCGTAGCTTTGACCATAAAGCGTATATGACAAAGGTGCATGCGGAAGGTGATAAGGCGGGGTCGATGCTGGCGTGGCTTGCCAATCCGATCAGGCGGGGCACGCCGATCATGGCGATTCAGGCGGTGGGAGAGGGGCTGTGCCACACCCAAGCCGGGATTCTGGATAGGTTCAGGGCATATTACGAGTGTTTGTACGAGAGCGGAGAGACGGGCGGGATGGATGAGCTGGGCGCCTTTCTAGAAGGGTTACAGCTACCGCAATTGGAGGAATTGGAGGCAGAGGAGTTGGGTCGGCCCATTACGATCGGGGAGATAGGGAGTGCGGTGAAACAGATGGCTGGGAATAAGACTCCAGGGCTTGACGGTCTCCCGATAGAGTTTTATAGTAAATATTTGGAGCACCTAGCTCCGCAACTACAATTGGTTTATAATGAAGCGCAATCGCGTGGTCGGCTCCCAAGCTCCATGTGTGAGGCCCTTATGATCCCATTATTAAAACCTGGCAGAGAGGGCGCCGCCCTTTCATCCTACCGTCCATTGTCCATGCTCACGACGGACTACAAGATCCTGAGTAAAATCCTGGCAAATAGATTACTAGCCCACATGACCGGTCTGGTACACAAGGATCAGTGCGGCTTTATCCCTACGCGTAACACTACCCACAATATCCGCAGGCTTACTAGGTTGATGGGGGCCCACTGGTCGGACGCCACTACTCCATTCGTGCTCTCCATAGACATCGAGAAGGCCTTCGATAGCCTTGAGTGGGATTATCTATACGAGGTGATGAGGCGTTTCGGGCTGGGGGACGGGTACATCAACTGGACCAAAGTCCTGTACACGGAAGCCACAGCTAGAGTCAGGGTTGGCTCCCTGATCTCGAAGCAGTACCCCGTACGACGAGGCACCAGGCAAGGGTGCTCCCTCTCTCCCCTCTTGTTTGCTTTGGCAATGGAACCCTTTGCAGCGGAAGCCAGATCTGGCCGCCATTATGCGGGGCTGATGTACAGGGACAGGCCGCATCTCATCTCGTTGTATGCAGATGACCTGCTGATGTTCTTGGCTGATGCGGAAGCAGAGCTGCTGGGGGCGAGACGTCTGTTGGAGCTGTTTGGGCGACTGTCGGGCCTGAAGGTCAATTGGCCCAAATCCTTTCTATACCCTCTGAGACAAGGAGAGCCATGCCCTCTCACGGCGCAGGAACTCCGGTGGGAACCGCATTGTCTGCATTATCTTGGCGTTTACGTCTACCATACCCCAACGGATATGCTGGATGGCAATATTAACCGTTGCATTACTGCCCTGAGAGGGAGTATGGATTTTTGGTCCACTCTTCCACTATCACTGGCTGGTCGGGTCTCCCTGCTTAAGATGGTGGCTCTGCCCAGGCTGTTGTACTACTTTAGGATGCTCCCGATATGGATTCCGGGCTCCTTTTTCCGACGCCTGAGATCATTAACCGTAGCGTTTCTCTGGGGCACAGGTAGGTGACAAATCCCGCTGGACACCCTCTTGCGGCCCAAGGATGAGGGAGGCATGGCGGTGCCTGATTTTGAAGGTTATTATCTAGCGGCTCAGCTGCAGGCTTTCACTCAGGAGGTTGCGAGGGTATATCGAGGCCCGGAGCATGCTAGAGATGAGGGCACACCGCGGCATGTGCTGGCGTACATCACGCTGCATCAGAAGCTCTTGGTTAGAGATTTGACAGTGGAGGAACAGACATTTCGACTTTGCTGGAATCGGGCGCGCAAACGAGCGGGGGTCCGCCTTATGTATGCTCCGGAAATTCCGCTGGGGATGGTTACAGCCCTCCCTCATGGAGGGGACTGGTCGCGTTTACTGGGCTGGGAAGAGGCTGGGGTTCAAATGCTGGGCGACTTGTATGAGGATGGTGTGCTGCTCCCGTTTCAGGAATTGCAGGAGCGGTTCGATCTCCCGCGAGGCAACTACTTGTTTCATGCGGCGGTAACAGGCGCTATGCAAGATCACTGGGGTGAGGGTTTGCAGGAACCGGCGATCTCCATGGCGTGCCAATATACGATGATGGCAGCCGGGACCTTTAAGGCGGTAACCTGTCTATACTCCAGAATGTTGCGGGAGGCCTTGCAGCCGCTCGCGGCTTTGAAGGCTAAGTGGGAGTTGGACCTCCAAACGGAGATCCCTGATGCAACATGGGGTCAGTTGCTACGACGGGCACGGAAAAGCTCAAGGAACGCCAGGTTCCAGCTCATACACTTCTACATTATTCATCGGGCATACCTCACGCCTGGGAAAATACGGCAATACTTTGGGGTGGAACAAGCGGCATGCCCCAGGTGCAACACAGTTGGGGCGGATTTGGGTCACATGCTGTGGGACTGCCCTGCCTTGTGGGATTACTGGCAGGAAATCGGGAGGGCTCTGAATAATGCTACGGATAGGGACATACAGTACACCAAGGCAGTAGGGGTCCTACATTGGTTTCCGCACACGTCTAAGAATAAAAATACCAGCCGATTTATAGATTTGGGGCTGATCCTTGCGAAGCAGGAGATAACGAGGAATTGGAAGTCGAGAGCGGGACCCACGTATAAGCGGTGGTATTGTGAATGTTTGCGGTGGGCAGCGTGTGAAAGTACTTTGAGGTACCAGATGGCTAGGAGAACGGATGATGAGAAGGCTATGGAGAGGGCAACAGCATGGGTAATGATGGTACAGGCGCTCCGAGATGATACTGATGAGGGGGATGAGGAGGAGGAGGAATTGATGGCAGCTGACCCCGCTAGCACACCTAGGAACACACCTTAGTGAATGTATAGGACCTTCTTCAACACACCAGACCTTACACTGACTAGGATTTTTGCACAGCGCTGCCACAGGGGGGGGGGGGGGAGTTCGGGACTGTTGGGCGGTGGGGGAAGGGTGTTCGTTAGGGGCGGGGGAGGGGCAAAAACCACAAAAGCAGTCAACTTTTTCTTGTAAATATGATGTCGGACGTTGAACTATGCAGCAAGGAATGGACTCAGCGCATGGCAGATTAGTCTTCTTTTTGGAGACATGCCAGTCATGATGGAGGGGGAGAATTAATAATATGTCTTCTTGCTATGGTTTTTTGATTATACAGTGCAATTAATGTCTGTACAATTATTTTGGTGCTGCAATAAAAACGATGTTACAAAAAAAAAATTAAAGGTAGGCTCAGGTAGTTATGTCAATACAGAATGCTCTTTCAAATCAGATGACACAATTATTTTAGATAGCAGCTGGCCAGCCAGGTTTATGTCCTTTTTTTGTTTTATATGCCAGCTTTGGTGTTTTAATAGCACTCTATAGTGTTCGCTGGTCTTTATATGCTATATATTCGTCGCTAAAATTGGAAAGAAGATGCCATGGCTTAAGGAAAAATAACCTTTTGTAACTGAAGTGTAACAAGAGACAGATTATCCGCATATGTACACAGAAAAATTACTTAAAGGTAAACTAAAGTAAAGATATACATTCTTAATTACAATTTCAGGCCAGTTTCATTGGGTAAGATGTGTTGGACGTTAAAATAGAGCAGACCATATCAATGAGGAGACTATAGAATATGAGCAGCAAAACAGTGGTGTTTCACAAAATGAGCAGACCGATGCGAATTTTAAAATATGCAGCAAACAATTTCTTAAGACCATGAACACAACAAAAGTAAAAGCAACCCATTTAGATAAATCAAGCAAGCAACAGATGGTCCCTCTGGACCATGAAAGCAAATCTGCACAAATTAATAAAGTTGACACTAAACTACTGAATCCTGCTCTTTAGCGTCCCAGGACAATTACTGATTCCATAGGTGCAATTGTTCACACTGATTATTTATCTGAAATATTCCAAAACGAGACATTAATAAAAACGCAGGTGAGGGACCTCTGTTTCCTTAAAGAGACCAAGAACAAAGTGTGCAGTTTAGTCCCATTTGGGCACATTCCAATAAAACGCTATGAAATTCTCCAACACTTTTTACCCTACTAGATGAATGTCATTTAACATGCACAACTCTCTGTAAATTAGCCATTATATTTCGATCATGTTTTCAACCATTTCACCACTACACATATGCCATTGGTCAATAAGGGCTGATTAGAGTTCGTCAGAGAGGGTCTTCTGCCACAACTAAAGGTCCACCTGCCTCATTTGGAGCAGATGGGATCTTCAGTATGTCACAGACGAAGACTACTCCTTTATCCACCCCAACATACAGCTGCAATGGCCTGAAAGAATAAAAGCCGTCAGAGGTTTAGCCACTTGTCTGCCCTTTTTAAAGTGGGCATACAATTGGTCAGTTTTCATTGTGCATCATCACCAGGTAAAATCTGGCGGTATGGGACAGCGAAAACTGTAAAATGACCCACACGCCATAGGAGAGGTGGGGCTTTAGGTGCATATCCAGGTTTACTAGTGATGGAGCGAGCTTTAGAAATAATTTTATTCTGGCTCGTGATGTCATACTCTCATAACTTGAAATAATATATTAATGAGTGTTTGCATGATTTGTTATAATTAAACCAATTTAGAGCAAGATTCCACATCATTATACAGGACTAATGTGCTTTATGTTGAATTTGCAAGTCTGTTTTGTAACACATAACTAATATTGTTTTGTTTGTCATGTTTGTCCTATTGTCGTTGTCACTATTAATATGCGGCTAATCAATCATGGCATGTGCTTTATTATATGTGCTTACATGTTTGTCCTATGTTGTGATTGTCTGTCTGTGTATTATTTAATCATCTTTTTACTCTTTCAGGAACTTAAAGCTGGACTCTATGAAGAATGGTAGATTTTAAATGTGCTGCTTTTCTGTGTGCTTCTGCTAGGTGACTTATACTAATGGGTTAACATTAGCTATGTAGGTTGGAAACAGAATGACTTTCATTACCTGAATTAATTATTGTTTTGTGTTTGTTTAAATAATAGTTTTCTGGAAAGTGACGTGAGCTAAAAGTGGCGCAGTGACGCAAGCAAAAGTGGCGCAGAAAATTGATGCTTTCTGAAAAGAGGCCTGCTGTTGAAAAGCCACATGAGAAAAACTTATTTTGAAAAAGGATGAGAAGCCTATGAACTTTTATTGTGAAAAGGTTTGAAAAGAACTGCAAAAGGCTCTCTGTGGAAAGTTTTGCTAATGTGCCACGAGAAGCTCAGAACGGACAGGCTCAAGGCCAGGATGTGAGTCGCGGCATTTTTGTGCACTACACGAACGATCTTTTGCTACAAAATGTAGCAGCCTAAGGAAGTGCTGCCAGGACTCTGTGCATGAACAATGGCTTTGTGTAAAAGCCTGGACTTGAGGTGGAAGATGCCACAGTTTACTGTGGCGTGAGGTGGTTCAGCCAATGGGGAGCCAGAATTCAGCTGTTGGAATGTGAAAATAGTTAGTTTAACCATAGTTTTAGGGTATAAGAATAGGCTCTAGGAGCAGATTTTTGGCTTACGCTTCTTGATTCCAGAGGGACGTGTTCTGCTGTCCGATGATTACACGTAAGGAAAGGGTAACTTTAAAAGACTTTGTTTTCAGGCGATGAGGGTAGAAACAGAGAGTTAGTTAGGATTTGGAAATGCTCTTTTCACTTATTTCTGCTAATGATTAATATTTTCTTGAATTAAGCTCTCTTTATAAATGCTGAATAAAACTTTCTTATGACTTTTTAAAATGCTTGCTTAATAAAGTTCCAAACCTAAGTTTTCCTGAATATGTTTGAATAAACTTTTAAAATGACAAGCTGGTCTTGTTTATTATAGTAAGTTTCAAAACAAACATATTAGATCCATTCGCCTCATGATTCAGCTGCTCTGTTATTTCTATGGGCCTGGTATTGATTGGTAAGTATGGTGGTAGATAGTGACATCATTTATGCAGAATTTTAGTAGGAGCGCTGGATCACTAGCTTTAGTAAGTCTAGGAATGCACCAAACGCTTTGGGTGAATCCATGCAACGCCTCCCAGCTGCAAAGCAACGCAAGGCATCACTATGCACTGTCTTGCATTACTTTGTGTTTATTAAACCACACAAAGCGACACAAAGTGGCTTTGCCTGGTTTAATAAATGCCAAAAAGGATTTTGCGTTAGGGCTGCACCATAAAAGTGACGTAACCAGAATGGAAACCTTATTAAATCTGCCCTTTAGGGTCATCAAGTCAAAGTTTAAGCCAACATTAACATATAGAAAGGAAGCAAACCAGGACAATTACCTATATGGTACAAACTGTGAGAGTTTGCAATTTCTTTGAATGTACTGAAATGGGGCCGAGACATATAGGGATATGGAAAGGGATTGGTGCACAAGGCACTCTCGGTATAAGGAGCAGATATTTCAGCAAGTGAAGAATAAATCCTTTCAGCAGGATGAAAGGGGAATTCAAGGAGAAAACAACCACTGGCAAAGGTGTGGCCTTGGCAAACCATGAGTGAAGTTTATATTTGTCTATTTTTATTGAAAAGATATGTCACAAAAAAGCTATTTAAATATGCTGTCGCCTAAATGTTGTAGAAATGTGGTTTCAATAGATATTCTAAATCTATATATATATATATATATATATATATATATATATATATATATATATATATATATATATATATTCATCAGATATAATCCATACTACTATTATAAAGAGAGAGCCCAAACCTTTGAGGTGGGTAAGCTCAAGAAGTACAGCACCAATCACAACACCCAATATAGCATTGGAAAAGACAGTTGCAGCAGATGGACATAGGCTATACAAGTGGCCACCATATACATTACAAAGGTTACAAAGGTAAAAGAACCTTAGGGGTAAAGTAGTCCCTTGTGGGCATGGGCGTTGTGCTGTCAGCGATGGGCGCGGCAAACAAACCTTCACAGGACTCCCTTGTGGGCGTGGGCGTTGTGAGAGGGGCGTGGACAAACAGCAAACACCAATAGGCGCGGCATTCATGGGGCGCAGCATTCCCCGTCATTACTGGTAAAAGTAAAAACGGCATTGTAAACAAAAACCTTCACATTACTCCATGGTGGGCATGGCCGTTGTCAGAGGAGCGTGGCAAAACCTGAATGGGCGCTGCATTCACGGGGCGCGCCTCGTGGACGTTGGCAGAGGGGCGTGGCCAAACACCAATGGGCAAGGCTTCACGGGCCGCGGCATTGCTACGGTGCTCACTCGGGGGCTCAAGCCACTCAGCCTAACAGCGGGGATCACAAAGCTTTGCATACTGCTCTGGTGCTCAGGCGGGGTCTCAAGCCACTCACACTAACAGCGGGGAGCACAAGCTTCGCTTATAGCACGCGCAGGCCTCGCAAGCACGCTGTCACGCACTGCAGTCTCAGCGTACACAGATTTACAACAGGCAGCCTTCGCATTTACCACTGCCAAAATTGCTACGGCCCTCAAGTGGGGATTAAGGACAATCAATGTACCAGCGAACATTACAAAGCTTTCACAAAATAATTGTTCACACACGCACTCTCTGGGTCTGGCAATGCGGAAAACCAATTTATTCTCCGTCCCGATTCAACTGAAACTAAAAAAGTGGTATACCGTGAGATCTTACAATAAATTTTGCTTGACTATTACAACCCTTTGCACACATTCTATTTCAGCCCCGTACAACGTCGGGACAGGCTGCTAGTATAATATAACAGTGTAGGTGATTCCTAGCAGAAGTACTTTAAACAGGTATAGAAACCCTTTTTAGTTTTAATGCACATTACAAGGGAATATGCTTCTTATGTGTGGAAAAAGGTAATCTTGGCTGTGAATCACTATAACCTGAAGACATAGTTTAAACACATAAGGATGACTACAAATAAAATAATAAAAAGGATAAAGAATAGAAATAAAGAAGTACTGGCATAGTAAATTAAAAGGCCTACCTGCTACGGTATTGAAGTGCACTTCTTTTTAGGTGGACATGCAGATCTGATGAGGAAAAATTACGTCACAGTGTCAGGGAACCAATGACTGAAGTGGGCTGAAGCAAAATATGAATGACTATGGAACAGATATATATCTATACTACTATTATAAAGAGAGAACACAAACCTTTGAGCCAGGTAAACTCGGGAACCACAGCGCCAATCCACACACCCGCTACATCGTTGAAAATGTCAGGGTGTGCAGATGGACATAGGCTATATAAAATAAAAATTAAACGTAAGTTTAAAAATTTAACTTAAAAAAAAAAGTAGTCCCCTGGAAGTAGCGCCGGCCGCGACGTAGCGCTGGCTGCGATGTAGCACTGGCCGCGACGTGCGTGATGACGAGGGGGAGCGGCGGACATGAGCGGCGGACAGGCGGGGAGGAGTGGTGACGAGCGGCGAGGAGTGGTGGTGAAGTCAGGAGCGCCGGCTCAGGTAAGGCAAAGGGACACGTAAAATGTCGGGGCGGGAGGGGGCCGGGGGCGGGAGGTGGCTCCGGGACACGGACAATGCCGGGGCGGGCGAGGGCCGGGGCGGGCGGGGGCCTGGGCGGGCGGTTGGCCCTGAAGCCTCATTGCCCCCGGACAACATCTGGGCGGGCTGCGCAAAGGGACATGTAAAATGTCGGGGCGGGAGGAGGCCGGGGGTGGAAGGTGGCTCTGGCACATGGACAATGTCGGGGCGGGCGGGGGCCGGGGCGTGCCGGGGCCTGGACGTGTGGTTGGCCCTGAAGCCTCATTGCCCCCCGGACAACGTTGGGGCGGGCTGCTAGTATATATATATATATATTAGGGAAATCGTCATTCACAAACGCCTTCTTACAAAAGATGCTGAATAACGAAAGAGCAGAACCACAGTTTCTGTGCCTTTTCTCAGTGCTTTATTTGTGCAGTTTTCAGCCCGCAAACCGCCATGACGCGTTTCGCCTCCACCAACGAGGCTTGATCACATATATGTTTTAGTATAACATGAGGCTGACCAGCAGACTAGCAGACTATAGGCCAGACCTAGAAAAACTAGTAAACAAACATTAAACTCGCACAGCATGGCAATAGTAAAACCGTATCTGCTAGCTTCTCTGCCAATTAAATTGAAAATCAAATATTTAAGTCTGTGCTTTGGTCCGTTTTCGGCGGGGGAATTTAGGCAAGTCTCAGGCTTCGAGGGCTCATTGGAGACTATGCGATTATGAAAATAAACAATAGCTCATGGTGTATGCTGCTGTCCATCCTTAATTAGAGAAAGTGCATTTTTACTGAAGCCATTGTTTATTAAGATGGGGTTTGGTACATTCCAAGAAACATCCCTAAACGCTGGAATAGTAATTAACATGCAATTAAAGGCCCAATATGTAAAATATATGGATGCAATCAACAATACATTATCTGAAACAGAAATTGACATTCAAGAAAACAGCTTTCAGAAAGCAACCTAACCTACATTAACATATCTAGGTATTATTTTGGGAGGGTGAACAATCGTAATGATTTTGTATATATTTGGCAGTAAATGTTTGACACTGTTTTACCAGAGAGGCAGTGATAGTGATAAGCATAATTTTACTGATGATTAACAATTATTTTAGCTTATGTTGTCAAGGCTGGAAGAAGCCCTTCAATAATTTCCAGACAAGTTATAAATAAGCTGGCCAAGTTATTTAGCTGTCCATTCTGTGACTAATAGTGTTTGAGTTGAGAAGGGAGATAGTTGCTAAAAAAGTGTTTTTCTCTTTTTATTAGTTACTTTTCTTAATAGTTTTCTTTTTCATTGGGACATATATTGTAATGGTTTTGTTGGGTATATATTATAATGGATTTAATTAACTGCAAGAATTAAGAATACATATCAATACATTTAAGTAGGTTTATTGTATCAGTGATTGAAGCACACGACTGTAATGTCCTATTTAAACAAAAAAACACTAATAGCCAGGATGAAGGAAGAATGCTTTTGGACAAGGTTCATTCATGCTTCAGGCTCATGGTTGGAATGAGATCTGCACTTCTAGACACTGGGCACAATATTACTTGGAAGAACTTTGGGAATTCCCCACCCTTGTGAACCTGCCAGATATCTTATAAATATTATCCACTAGGGGGTATTTGTGGCACTTAATCGAGTATGGTGGAACGTCAATGTGTGCACCTGCTGGCCGCAAGTTTTATCCCACAGATTTGTCTAGCAGGAGACGATGGGTCTATTTGTCTCGCCAACCTATGCTCTGGTCGATTCTTATGAACACTGATTCACTAATCTCCCTGATAGCCAAAAGCTACTTCCATGAGCCAAATTCATAAAACGCTTCATCTTCATACCCCAAATGCAAACTGTCAACAACCACCAGGTGTTTCCACAAGGCAGTTTAGGGTGGAGACCAACTGTGGATCCCCTGCTCCTCCAGGCACCATCACCACCTTTCTTGCGGCACTACAGGGCAGGAAGAATCCTAATATATCTGTATCCCACAGTGACATGACCGAGATACTGCAGCTTGACTCATCATTCATCTTCCAGGCATTTATTTCAGTCCAATACATTAGGGGCCCCTCCATCGACACTCAACTAATTCCCCAACACGGGAGTCCAATTTGACAACAATCTTTTCTTGAAAAACCATGTCTTACCTCTGGGCTCATCTTGCATTTATCATCTGTAAGGCGATGGATATGTCCATCAAACCAGCCAAAAATGTTAACTTTTTGATCACATGTTTCTTGACCTTTTTACTGTGAGTGAGCCTCACAACTGGTAACTCACAGGGAAAGTCAGAGTGGTTTACTGTCTTTTCTGCAGTGGCACTCTATTATACACATAGGGGGAAGAAAGCCTTCGAGTGCAGCTTTGCTTCTTTTTGGCCTACAGAGGCAACTAATGTATCAAAATGGGATGGAACAAGCATGGCAAACCCAAATCTGAAAGTTCCAGGACAAAATCTGTAGAGCTTATGGGTCATCCAGCATTGTCATATTTCCCTGGCTCAGCTCACGATCAAAGCCCAGGTTGTTTGTCACCCTGCTTTGCCCAGTTAATTACATTTCTCTCCAGCATCAGGAACAAAGGCCACCCCACACAAAGGGTGCAATTAACAGTGCTTCACTCAGCACCTAAGGAAGAAAGGGGTGAGGATGAAAGATCTTCATTCATCAATTAGCTGTCACACTGTACCAAGGATGGGCCAAGCAAAGCCCATCAAACAAAGCAGGACGTCCAGACCTCTGGAGCCAATACAGGAAGAGGGTCCTTCTTGAAAATTTGGTGTGAAAACCCTTGGCAGTGGAGTGAGTGAGGATAGGAGCAGAGGACCAGTGACTCCTGGGTGAGAATATTTTGAATTGTACTAGCATGCTGTGCAGGAGGGTTGGGACAGGGGCGGAGAGATGATGTGGAACTCCAGAACCTTCTAGAATATTTCGCTCCCACTTAAAAGGTAGTGCACAAGGGGGAGAGCTCTCTCATGGTTGAGTTTTTCTGCTGGACACTGGGACTGGAGGTGGCAGCCATGGTCAACTAGAATGAGGAACCCCCTGATGCCCAGTTAGATTTATGACTCTGACTATAGTTGATCCCAGGACCAGTGGGTCTCTCCCCAGGACCAGGAAAGCTGGTCTCCTTATACCAACTAAGGACTAGTTGGGGGCAAAACTGGATTTCTGCACCTAGGAGGAGAAAAGCACCAGAGGAGAAAATGGAGAATGGCTTGCACAGGGAGCCAGTAGAACCAGCTCCCTGCAGATTCTACCACTTTGCAGGCCAGAAGGCCAATGGGAAGGGTTCCAGGTGGGCATGGTTAGCCCCCCACTAGCAAAATAAGCCCAACATGGAAAAAAAGGAACAATGGGACCCAAGATATTGCAGGATAAAGAATTTCACCTTTGACCCAACTCCCCAGTGCAGTCACCGAGCGCATGGAGCACTGCTGCAGCATGGCTACATTCTCCTGGGGTGGGCCAGGGCCCCTGGGTCACGGTAAGGAGTAAATTAAAAATGTTAATCCTGGGAGTGGGCGTGCATGGTGCCCCATCCCCAGCATTCGGAGGGCCCGTTGATCCAAACCCCTGGACTGGTTTATGGTCTCTGATGGTGCCAGACGATGGGGTAGCACAGTTACACTTCCACACAAGACCAAGAGAGAGACTGGGCCCAGGATTCCCAACTCCAGGCCCCCGAAAGAGTGCAGTAGGATAGGGGAGTTCCCCCACCGGTGGTGGAGCTGCCTTGCTACCTTTGCCCATGTCTTGGAGAGTGGGCAGCCGCCACCAAATTCAAGGGGCCTGCCCGCTGGAGTGGGCAGGGGAAGAAACCTGCCGGCTCCCACAGCAGTATAGGGAAGTGCTGCCCATGCTGGGAGCTGACAGGGAAGCCAGTGGGCTGCCTGGGCAGCCACCAATGCTAGAGGCATGTGGGAATGCCCGACTGGTACTGGGTACCCCCAGGGAAAGTGAAGGCAAGCCGCAGCACATCTGAAGCGGTCGGAGCCGCCTCTCATTACATATGCAAGCTCCAGGCGAGGGAGTGCTTCATCAAGTCCTTCGGGACTTTTATTTTGCCAAAAAATCCCACGCAAGGTGGTGGGCCCGGTACAGCAGGGGCATCACCAACAATGCCAGGAGAGGGTAGAGAGCTCCAGGAGGGCAGCATCTCCCCCAAAGTACTGACCCTAAGTTGCCAGGGTCTCAGGAAGAAGGTAAACCCTGGGATTCCCTTCTATAGACAAGCACTCCCCAGGCTGGAGCGCTACAGTTGGGAGCGCAGCGCTCTCTAGGGGCTAAGAAATTGGCTGAAGATTCTGTGGCCTTACATTTGTTAAATTAAATTAAAAAGTTAAATTTGTACACATTGTACATATTGGGAAAGGCTTTAGTTAAAAATGTTATTCTCCATGGCCTTAAGCAATGCTTTAATCAATGATGTTATTGACAATGCATTATTTAAAGGGTTGTTAATGCTGACAGTAATCCATGTTCCTAAGAGGCTACAATGTTTTATTAATGATAATGTGAGCACCTTATTGCAATGCCTGATTACTCATAATAAGTGCAGAAGAGGATGTCATGCTTTACCACTGATAATGCGGGATGGCATGCTTTATTGCTGATAATGTGGGCACACAATTGTAATGATTGACTATTCATAATAAGTGCATAGGGAGTATGGTTACTTAGGTTAGTGATTAAATGAAGTATTACCATAACATATGAGTCTAGTCTTGAAATGTGACAATATTGACCTAATGTAAACTGACACCTGCATATATAGTAATGGTCTATGTTGCACACGAAGGAGGGTGAACTGTGAATTTTAGGGTCATGACCCTTTAGGGGTCAAATGTGATGTTGCCAAAAGAATTACCACCAGCCTTAAGTATATTTGCTAATTACTGAATGGTATTGAGTCTTGTGTGTGTAATACATTTACTTTTCTAAGGAAAAAGCACACTGGAAAAGTATTTATTGGTGGTTATTATTGCATACAAGCAAATGGTGATTACTAGCCCACACCACCTTCCATGAGTGGGCCTTAGACGTCTCTGCTTCGCTACCCTGAAAGAGTAAAGAGCTACAATGGGGTGTTTTGTTCCCAGTGGAGGGTGAATGTGGACCCATTACTTGTGAAAGCCACACAACGAATGGGCCGTTTGCTAACATCACCTAACAATGGCCCAAAAACTCACTTTGTTCCAATTCACCCCAATCAATTATCTCTAAGTTATAGTCCATCGATAAACAAGCCTCTTTCATGTGAAAGACATTGCAAGCCCACCTAGAAAGAACCTCATTGACTTCCTGGAGAGACTTATGCATACTCCATAAAGACTTATGCTGTGTTCTGCTTTACATATTTATTTGCCTTGCATTCTGCCATTGGTATTGCCTCGCAGTACAAATATTATAAAGCCTCCACCCACCTTCAGTACCTGATGATCAATAATAATCTTCTCAGAGCTCTCAAATGATCTACAAACTCCAGGGTCCTAAAAACAACACCAGTAAGTTTAAAGATGTGCAGAGAAGACCTGATCTTGTGGAACTATGTAACATAATGTACATGGCATAAAGAACGCATTCCAGTGTTAAAACATTCTGAAAACATGTTTATTTTATTTATTTAGTTAATTTGTATAGCGCAACAGCTACCCAACAAAGGGTTTCCCGGCGCTAATGATCCATTGATTTGATTGATTCAGGTCTTCAGATGTTAAACAGCCAGGTTTTTAAGGCCTTCCTGAATTTCATATAGTTGATTTCCTTCCGAAGTGTCAACGGAAGAGTGTTCCAAAGTGAGGGTCCAAGATATGAAAAGGATTTGCCGCCCATTCGTGCTAGCCTGATTTTTGGAATCACAAAGTGGTTAGCCGTGGCTGATCGAAGGGTTTGAGATGGGCGGTAGGGATGTACTAGATTTTGTAGATACTTGGGTGCACTGTTGGTAGAGATCTTATGCATAAAGCATAGGGCTTTAAACTTCACCCGATTCTCGATTTTCAGCCAGTGCAGTTCGCGGATGTACTTAGTGGTTGGTGTGGAGATGGGAATTTTCCACAGTAATCTCGCGGCTGCATTTTGCACTGTCTGTAATCGGCGGGTTGTAGCCTTATTGGCCCCCAAGTATAGCACGTTACCATAATCGAGTCTGGAGGTTATTAAGGCATTAATGACTGTTTTCTGAGAATGTTTGGGCAGCATCCAACAAATTTTTTTCAACCACTTTAGTATCGCAAAGCAGGTAGCTGACGTCTTCGCAGCTTGCTGATTAAGATTAAGCGATTCATCAATGATGACTCCTAGGTTGCGGGCTGATTTGACTGGAACCGGAAGGGTGCCCATATCGTCTGGCCAGTGTTGGGGTCCCCAGAGCTCTTTGTTCTTACCTAGGACAAGTAGCTCAGTCTTCTCACCGTTGAGCTTGAGAACGTTTTTTCTCATCCACTCAGCGATCTTAGTTAAGCCGAGTTTTAGTGAAGAGGGGTTATCAGACTCTGAAGATGATAGAGAGAAGATGAGCTGAGAATCGTCAGCATAGGAGAACATAAGTAATCCAGTCTCTTCTACCATTTTGGCCAGCGGGCTCATATAAATGTTAAAAAGTAGCGGGCTCAGAATGGAGCCCTGAGGCACTCCATGTTTAAAAGTCATAGTGTCAGAGCAGGCGGACTGGGAGAAGACTGGGAATGTGCGCTGTTCCAGCAGGGATTTAATCCAGTTACAAGCTGCGCCCCTGATGCCTATGGAATGGAGTGTTTGTGCAAGGACAGAATGTGACACAGTATCAAATGCTGCACTGAGGTCGAGCAACAGCAAAGCTACCGTTTCTCCCCGGTCCAGCATTAGACGGATGTTTTCGGTGACGCCTAACAAGGTCGTCTCCGTGGAGAAGCCTGTGCGGAATCCTGATTGATGGAGGGGTAGTAAATCATGGGTGGTAATGAAATCGGTGAGAGCCCTATGAATATGTTTTTCTAGTATTTTGCAAAGGTGGGCAACAGAGAGATAGGTCTAAAATTGGATGGCAAATTGGGATCTGCTCCCATTTTCTTCAGTAATGGATGAATCATCGCATGCTTCCACTCATTCGGCACAGTTTCTTCCTGTAAGGATTTGTTAAGGAGATTGGTGATTATGTCCAAGGCCCCGTTGCTGAGTTTTTTTAGGACCGAACAGGGTAGTGGATCATTGGGCGAGCCAGATTTAATAGTATTTAATAATTTACGCACCATGTCGAGGTCAAGCTTCGGCCAGTTGTTAAGAATAGCGGAAGGTGCCTCGTCAGAGGAGAGCGGACAGTAAGGCAGAACTGCTTCAGCAGAGGTGATGGAATCTAAGGTATCAGTTTTAAAACTAGTATCAGTAGGTGGAGTAAGAGGCAGAGTCAGATGAGTCTTGACAAGGTCATTTGTGACTTGGTCTATACCCTGATGTATTTTGTCCACTTTATCGACAAAGAAAGCCGCAAGGGAGTCGCATTGTGGTTTATTAAGGTCTGGCGGCGATTGTATAGTAAGGGAACCAGCCAGTTCTCTCACAGTTTTAAAAAGTGTTTTGGACTGGCCAAGGGCTTCCGTTATTTTAGTGCAGGCATGTTCAGCTTTAGCTTTAGCACATAGCTTCTGATAATTTGTAAGTTTATTTTTATAAGCTAGTTTGGCATCTGGACAATAGGTCTTTCTCCATTGCCGTTCTGCGTTCTTGCAGCTGCTTTTTTCCTGCTTTAGGGTCTCAGTGAACCAAGGGGCGGGAGGGCGGTGGGAGTTTTGTTTTAATTTTGTTTTAGGCAAGGAGGAATCGATTGCTTTTGTAAGCCAATTTTGGACAGATGTTGAAAGATCTTGTACTGTTGACTTTGTACAGGGGAGATGTCCTTCAAGAAAGGAGTTAAGATTTTCCATATCAAGCTTTTTCCATTTCCTGACAAGTTGCGTAGGTACCGGTGCATTATCCTTGTTGGAAAGTTTTACGGGGAGGGAAAATTTAATCAGAAAATGATCTGACCAGGGCACAGGTAAGGCAGTGTGTATATAGATGTCATTTAAGTTGGAAAAGATGGGATCCAACAAATGACCGGCTCTATGTGTGGGGCCGGAATTCTTTAGGGTCAAATTAAGGGACGCTAAATCCGTTATAAAATCATTGGCTATTAAGCAATTCTTTTTTTCCAGATGTAAGTTCGTATCACCCAAAATGGTGAAGCTCGCCATTTTCATAACTAGAGGGCCAATAAGTTCTAGCAGGTTAGGTAGCCATTTAGAGGCGGCTCCCGGTGGCCTATAAATAAGTGCTCCAGAAAAGGTAAAGTTAGGTGTGAGTGAGAGTTTGAAAGTTGCGCCTTCGCAACCTTCACATGGGAGCTTGCTGAATTCACAATTATAACTATCTTTAAAAACAATTGCTATTCCTCCACCTAATTTCTTTTCACGGTCAAGTCTAACAATAGCGTATGTGTCAGGGAGAGCCATGGCTAAGTCTGGGCCAGAGCTATCCTGAAGCCATGTTTCCGTTAAGAACACAGCGTCAGGAGCCTCATCCAAAAGTAAATTGAAAATTTCAGTTTTATGCTTAGATAGTGAATGACAGTTGATACTCAAAAATGAAAACAATTTTGAACTAGTTGTCATATTTTTCTTAGGTTTTCTGACCTGCATAGCTCTTGTTTCTGCAGGGTCAATGAAGAATTGGCAGCAGTGGCAAATAACTTTCTCTAGACCTGGCTCTATTAGCCTGCACAGGGGATGTCTAACAGGCCGTAGGGACAGCAGACGTTCTGTTGTGAATGTTGTCTCTACCTTACTTTTAAAATTATTTGTTTCCTGTTTCCACTAGAGGTCGAGATTTCTTCCTCCAGCAGCAATAATTGGCGGAAGTATGTGATTGCCAATTTCATGTGGATGACCCAAGCGTCTCTGAAAATCAATATAGACAAAACCAAGGTCTTGATTGATGATAGGCAGGTTTCTGAGTTGCCTGCCCCACATTAATGACCCATAGAATTGGGCTTACACCATTGCAGTAAGTTCATAACCTTGGACTTTGGCTTCATCAGGCATTGACCAACTCTCCTCAGATTAATAAAATCTTCTCATCTTGTCTATGTCATTTACGATTACTAAAATTCACCCTTTTCTTTCTCTCTCTTTTTGCCAGTTTATGGTCCGGGCAGTGATACTCTTACAGTTTGACTTCTGCAACTCTCTCTTATCTCAGTCTACCAGACAATGCTGTCAACCATCCCCACCGTGTTCAACATGGTGCATTTAATCTTCGCAAGCATGCCTATAACCCCTTGTTTATGTCTTCTTTAAATTGGCTCCCTGTTCATAGCGGCACTCTGTTAACAATTCTCTGTCTGGTCTACCTGGCCTCGCTTGAAGAAGGTCATCTCCATCTTCAAGATACATTTATTCACCACCTTCTATCGAGTTCCTTGCGCTCCGCCTTTCTCAGATTACTCACACTCCAAAATCCTGCACCCTTGCATGGGGGGGGCATCTGTTCTTCTTTTTAGCATACAAAATCTGGAATTCGCCTCTCCTTTCCTGTGCACTGGTACATTTCTCGGTGGTCTACACAGTTCCAAGATACAGTGCTGGTTACATGCTGCTCTTTTTAAATAGCCTGATCATCGTCATCAGATGCGATGGAGTCTTCTACTCATTTGCCTATCCCTTTTCATTCATCCCTCCACATTCTTTCCCTCACCATCCCCAGTCTGACCATCTCCCTGACATGGTCCTCAGTTAGGGTGACAGATCTGCCAACCTGGAACATGTTTGTAAATGTAGCTGATGTCCCAGCTTTCAAAGTGGGTTTACTGCGCACAGAAGGAGGCAAGTATTTATGTGCATCAGTGCAGATTAATTAGCACCCTGAACCATGTGGCAGGGACTTCCTGATAATATCTACATGTTCGACACAAATCAGGCTAAATTGTATAGTAAACGCGAGATACACTAACTCTTTAGAGCGTGTATGTGCAAGGTGCACCGCCTGGAGGACTAATACTTTGGTGATAATAGCTAACAGAGGGTGCAAGATAGCCATATCATTTTGGGAGTGGGTTGACATTAATTGCACAAGCACAAAAAAGGAGAAATGCAGCAGAGAGAAATCTTCCATTATATTATCCAGAAAGCTGTGTGTGAAGATTAACATTGCGACGCTATCCAGCCTCGCAGGAAACAAAGTTGAAATGATAATAGTTGAGGAATAATTGGGAATAATTGAGGAGAAGGCTGTAAAGAGACCTGAGAATAAGTACGGGACACAAACACAGACTATTTGGTTTAGGGGAGATGATGGAGCATTAGATGCATGGTTTGTAATAAAACAGCTAATGAGTTTACTAACTGATCAGCCAATACAATAACCACAAGGTTGATAATATATATATATATATATATATATATATATATATATATATATATATATATATATATATATATATATATATATATATATATATATATATATATATATATACATACAAAAAAGGAGGGAACTCTGCTTAGTTCTCAAGTTTAGGTGGAAAGGAGCTCCTGTTAGAGCACTCTCAACACCAGCGACACTCTAGATCTGCTCACCTCAAATGTCGGCTTTTCTATCAAAGTTTTTAATCATAGGATTAGCAAAGTGTCATCCACGCTGAGATAGAAAAGGACAAAGTCTTTTGCCATTTCTTATACAGGGTGCTCCCTTGTGTCTGGACAAATCTATACCTCTCTGAAGAGCTCTAATTAGAGTGAAACACTGTGTCAGGGGTTGCTTCTACTCATTTCAGGTTGGCTTGATTTGGTATTTTACCAATTCAAAGCTGTAATAATGTGCCTGGAGTGATAAATGGCTTTTGTCATGTTACAGCTCGGCAAGAACAGCACTGTGTAAGTTCTATGCTTAAAGACTTTGCTGGAGAAATGGCAAAAGACTTTGTCCTTTTCTATATCGGCGTGGATGGCACTTTGCTAATCCTATGCTTAAAGACTTTGATAGAAAAACAGATATTTGAGGGGACAGATCTAGATGTGTCGCTGGTGTTGAGAGTGCTCTAACAGGAGCTACTTTCTACTTAAACTTGAGAACTACCCAGATTTCTCTCCTTTTTTACATAATTTATGCGTCACTCTATGCCTGAAAGGCTTTGTTTTGATATATATATATATATATATATGGTCTTTTTGTAGACAAAGTGAACGCAGCTGTGGTCCGTCCAAAGGAGAGCTGTGGTGTGACTGAAGGAGATATGTTTGCTGGAGGTGAAGATAGGGTCGAGTGTGTGACCTGCGAGGTGAGTGGGGGTATTAACAAGTTGTTTGAGTCCGAGGTTGGCGAGATTGTCCAGAAGGGCGGTGGTGTTGCTGTCGTTACTTTTTTCCAGATGAAAATTGAGGTCTCCCAGTAGAATATAGTCCTTGGAGGGGAGGGCGTGTGGGGTGATAAAGTCAGTGATGTCTTCACTGAATTGTGTTCGGGGTCCTGGTGGCCTGTAGAGGAGGGTGCCTCTGAGTGTGGTCTTGGGGTCGGTGTGGATCTGGAAGTGAAGGTGCTCGGCGCTAGCGATGTTGACGTCTGAGCTGGTTGAGATGCGGATGGAATTCTTGTGGACAATAGCGATGCCTCCTCCTGTTTGCTTGTTGCGGTCTTTTCGAATGATCTTGTAGCCTTCTGGGATGGCAATGGTGATGTCTGGGGCTGAGGAGGCGTTCATCCATGTTTCAGTTAGGAAGGCGACGTCCGGAGAGATGGTGTCTAGTAGATTCCAGAGGTCGATGGCGTGTTTGTGGACGGAGCGGGTGTTGAGCAGGATGCATTTTAGGTGGTTGGTGTCAGGTCTCTGTTTGGTGTTAGTGGATGTGGAGTTGGTCTTGGTGCCGTCAAACTTGCAGGAGTTACACGTGAAGGGACCATGGGTGTGTCCGGGGGCGGCTTGAACGCAGTTGGAGAGTCTGCCGGCGTTAAGGGTTAGGAGGGTGGAGGCGTTGTATGTAATGCGGGTGGGGTGGGTGGGGCGGGGACCAGGGGGTCTGGCACTGGGCGCGGGCTTGGCGCGGACGGGCGTAGACGGGCTTACCTTTGGCGCACCTTCGGCGCGGCCGCAGCGCGTGAACGCTGCACGTTGGTTCATCTGCTTCAAATGGAGAGTGGAGGGGGCGGAGCATGGGAGGGTCAGCTGGGAGGCGGGATCTAGGTGCAGGGAGGGTCTGGCGCGGGCCAAGGGGTCAATACAAAATGGCTGCAAGGTAAACAAGTGCACGAAAGTAAAATATCCAAAGCGCTACACACCTCGAGGTGCACCACAATGAAAGCGCTAGCAGAGGTTTGTGTGAGGTAAGTAGCGTTATACACAGAGCTATTTGTTATCAATGTCAGTTGTTCAATAACACGAGCGCTGCACAGAAAGCCCAAAAACAACTGTCTAATTTCTATGTAAGGCGCGTAGGTCACGAGCGCTGCACAATGCTATTCCAAATGAAATGCAGACAGAAGACACGAGCGCTGCACAAAGCTATTCCAAATGAAATGCAGACAGAAGACACGAGCGCTGCACAAAGCTATTCCAAATGAAATGCAGACAGAAGACACGAACGCTGCACAAAGCTATTCAAAATGAAATACAGGCAGAAGTTACGAGCGCTGCACAGAGCTATTCAAAATGAAATACAGGCAGAAGTCACGAGCGCTGCACAGAGCTATTCAAAATGAAATACAGGCAGAAGTCACGAGTGCTGCACAAAGCTATTCAAAATGAAATACAGGCAGAAGTTACGAGCGCTGCACAGAGCTATTCAAAATGAAATACAGGCAGAAGTCACGAGCGCTGCACAGAGCTATTCAAAATGAAATACAGGCAGAAGTCACGAGCGCTGCACAAAGCTATTCAAATGAGATGTAAGCGAGATATAAACAGTACAGCAAGTTGATTAGCAGTAGTATACAATACCAATAGCTCACACTTTCCTAATGCGAGACCTATTGCATTGCAAATGCTTGTTTAGGAATATTTTTAGTTCGTGAAAATAGACACTTAGAAAACTTTTTTGGTGAAAACCAGACAATGGATTCCTATTGAAGGAAATACACGTTACAGGTGAGTAAATCGGAATTCGTAGTTCGGCTGATTTTAGAGGAATATTTGTCCGTTTCAAAAATCGACACTTAAAATTTTTTCTGGTGAAAGCCGCACAATGGATTCCTATGGAAGGAAATACAAGTTACTGGTGAGTTTGCTTTGAATTACTTTTCAGGGTCAGGGTTGGGCTAAAGATGCAGCACTGGGGTCTCTCCTGAATACAGGTGAGTAAATCGGAATTCGTAGTTCGGCTGATTTTAGAGGACTATTTGTACAAGTGAAGGAAGGGGGCAGAGCCTGAGGTGAAGTGTGCAAACACGCCTTGTGGCGCATTTTAAGTTGGGGAATTAATTCCTCTTCAATCCTGCGGCTCCCTGGGGTCCAACTAGCCCACCAGGTACCTCCAGTATGCGCAAGGGAGCTGCGTTGCAGAGAGGTGTTCAGAGGCTCGCCCCTTTTTACAAGACTCTGCAGCACAGCTCCGTGGCACTTACTGTAGGTACCTGGTGGGCTAGTTGGCCCCTAGGGGACCTCTGGATTGAAGAGGAATTAATTCCCCAACTTAAAATGCGCCACAGGGCTTTTTTGCACACATATCACCTCAGGCCCCACCCCCTACCTTCACCACTGTGCAAACGCGCCCTGTGGCGCGTTATAAGTTGCGGGATTAATTCCTCTTCAATCTAGAGGTCCCCTGGGGGCCATCTAGCCCACCAGGTACCTCCAGAGTGTTGTAAAGCTTTCCTGGCTGATGAGGGCTGAAAGCCTGAAACTGCTCCTAGGATGCTTGTTTCCAGTCTAGGGAGGACCTGGCCTGGCAGTTCGGGCTTGACTGTTCCCATTGGGTGCAGGGTCAAGACTGATTTGCATATGGCTGGGTCCAAACTGGAATGACATGGTGAGTAAAAAACTATGGATTTAGGTCCAGATCTCTGTACTGGGGTGATTGTATGACATTGTTGTGCATTCTGTCCATCAACTGTTATTTTTGCAATTGTCCTTTTTAAAGTAGACCTGTTCAAACCTTTAAGGGCCCTTAAAGGCCCGGGACCCTAAAATAACTTTCACATACCAAATTTAACTGGAGACTTCCAGAGGTATTTTATGATCCTTCTTCCAGATGTATTTTACGATCCTCCTCAAAGGTGTTCCCTACTTCTGCTAGGGTTTGTGAAGAGCTTAAGAGATACCATGATTGAATCTTTATGAGAAAAGGCTGGAGAATCAGAGGGTGTTGAGTAGGCAAAGGTAGAGATCCCAGAGAAAGTTTGCTCATCCCTTGTTCACCGTTTGATGGCTAGGGGTCCCCATTAAGTGAAGGCAAAGTAGTACTGGTGGTCGTGGTAAAACCAGTTATACTACAGAAGTATTTTACTCCTGGATTGAACTAGACGCTGCTGATGCAGGAGGGCTGTCCGCATAGCATGTCAAGACTGACCCGCCTTCTCAATATGAGCAATTCATGTACATTGAAGTGTATTTAACTTGCATTGAATGCTTATTACTATTTCAGGGAAAAATACCACATGTAGTATAAAGGGTAAAATTGGATCCACTCATAATTTCAGGGCAGACTTGTCCAGTACTTACTACAAATGCACTGCATCCAGAACAAGACCACCTCCTTGTAGCAGAACCTAGAAAGATGCTCACTGAAATTATAGGTATATATAGTGAAGACAGTACGCACTGCAACATACGCACTATAACATTGAGCTACTGAAACACAGAGGGCTGTGCAAACACATACACTGGTACAAGCTACATCTATTAATCCATAGGAAGAAAATGCTTTATTGGGTTTTGCTGACCAAATTGAATGAAATATGATTTTGGCTTGCAAGTTATTGTAGTCCACGGGAGTGAATGTGCAACAGTGCCATGGAGAAGTGTATTTGCTACCATATACATAGCTACAAATGGCATTCCTTCAATTACGGTATTGCCAGAAGGTTTGCAATAAATACAAGAATAATACGGAGCAGATTTATAGAGGAAGCCTGTAGGTAACAAACACAGTAGCTGAGATATTACTTTGTAATATTAAAAGTGATGCTGCATTATTTACTGTCACTCAAGATTCACTGCTACTCCACAAGATCAGCAAGAGGTCCTATCACGTTGGCTCTTATTTAACTCCGGCCACCCTACAAAAAAGATTTCCGGGAGTTGAGAATAAGTGCTTCCGTTGCCAGGCAGATGGGGAAGGTGGATGGCACCACATCTTCTTTGCATGTCCACGGTTGAGGCCCTTTTGGGAGGCAATTTTTGCTGAAATCGAGATAGCAATCGGGAAGAGTGGTTCGCTCGATGCCGAGGCTGCTTTGTTTGGACTTTGCAGAGAAAGAATGTTGTTAACAGAGGTCGAGAAAGCTTTTCTATTCATTTGTTGTACTGTAGCTCGTTCCTTAATTCTTCAGAATTGGAAATCAGTGAAGCCCCCTATCATGTGAAATTGTTCAATAAAATGAAAAGGTCTCGAAATTTCGAAGTAGCTCCTGCAAGACGGGTGGGGGCCACTAGGAAATTTGAGAAAAATGTGAGGTTTTTTAATGATTTAGAAAAGTCAAAAGAGGGACTTTAACACTTGTTTTATATATTGATGCTGTAGCTGCTATTTGTGATAAAAAGGCACCAGCACTTTCTTTGATATTGCACTTTAGATGCATTAGCAGTTTTTTCACTGTTGCACTTTATTAGATGATTTGCTTATGGTTATTATTGATCAATGATGTTATTAGCTTCTACAAGTTAGAACAAGAAGGTTCCCTTTGAATATGATCTAATTTTACCAACTCATACTCCAGTCTCAACTTTTATACCGTACTCAGCCACACTCAATGATTAAGGCACTTATAAATCAACCACTTATTTATATCAAAATATTCATATATATTCATATATTTATTTAATGCAAAGATGAGAAAAAACGTTTTTATATACAAATACATGTAGATTTCAATAAGTATAAAAATTCATTCTGTTAAAAACACAACCCACTAAAAATACAGTTAAAAAGGAGAATCCACCCAGACAATATACTGGGTCTTTTTATGTGTTACTTTGGCTATTGAACGTAGACAGCATAAAGCATGGGTCTAGATCACTTGTCTGTAGTTTGATGCTGACTCTGGCCAAATTTAACACCACATATATTAAGAGCGTCAACGCGTTTCAGTGGCACATTCTCAGTAGGACCACCTTCTTCAGGACATTAACATTATTTCTCCTCTTTTATTAAAAACCATGCACAGATATCAGTTTTGTATCAACCTATGGTGTAAATAAAACAGCAATGAAAAAATATATCACCGCATGAACGTTTGATAATCTCTTACTTACAGAAAATATTAATCAAACACACATGTATCTTTACATAAATATCCTGATTCCTAAATATACAAATCTGTATAATACACAAAAAATCAGTGCTCATCCTCCATAGTACATATTCATTTCATCAAGTCCACAAATCCGTTATGGCTTACACTACTCAATTTATAAATGCGTCAATCATTCTCCCCAGGACATGAAATTGCCTACATACCATACATCCACTCTCCAACATACTTGTTTAACATTTTTCAATTATAGTATGGATGCACTCACTGGTGCCACTGCACTCAGTTTTGGAAATCAAGTCACTTCCACTAATAGTTGTAGTTGAATGGCATTTTCGTCTACAATGTTAAAGGACATGTATTACTCATTCCTTTTCAGACCCCTATTTTTAGAGCGTACCACCACTCCAGAAGTATTTAGACGGTCTGTTACCTTGATGTGATTTTAGATTTCAGAAATGCCAAATGTTCCTTATTGCTGTCATGTTATTTTATTGAAAACGTATGAGACCTAGTATCAGATGGAAAATAATTGGGATTATAAATATTCCCTAGGGGCTGTTGTTAAGGAAGCATTTGCAATTTCCACAACCAGAACCCTCGGCAATAAGGAACATTTGGCATTTCTGAAATCTAAAACCACATCAAGGTAACAGACCGTCTAAATACTCCTGGTGTGGTGGGATGCTCTAACAAGCATTTGCAATGCAACGGTCTTGGCTTTAGTTAAGCTTAAGCAATTCTGTTTGTAATTAGGTAGCTTTTAGCTTTGCTTTTATTAGTGTTTTTTAAACGTTTATGTACATACCATGCATATGTATGTATATGTATGGATGCATTAATATTGGTATTTATATAGATATGCAGACGTTTATATATGCTTATATCTATGTGTATATATATATATATATATATATATATATATATATATATATATATATATATGCATGTTATGTACATGAAAGTTTTACAAACACTAATAAAAGTAAAGCTAAAAAGCCACCTGATTACAAACAGAAATGCTTTAAGTGTAATATAGATGAGACCTGCACAGAAACGTAATTCTATTGAGGAACAGAACATGTGTGGTGAGTGTGTTAGACAGTGAGGTAGAAATACCTATAGCCTCTTAGAAACTGAAGCCCTACCTGCAAGTGCAGCAGTCGTGTGACTGTGTACAAATAGAAAACGTCTGATAGGAATCTTAATGAACCAGATTTAATTTATAAAGGCTGAATACAGTTTGAAGGAGATATTGATTGATTAATCTCAATTAATTTCTGGACTCACTTGACTGATTCCTATGACTTAATACTGGCAGAAGAAGATTGACCTGTAAAAGTTAAAATTGAGGCTCCATTAGGGGAGGAAGTTATAATGGGAGCATTTTCTCCGACACACCCAACCCACTTAGGGAACAGCATGCACCACATTTGGCGATGCAGCTGGTTCTAGCAAAATATAAAAATCAAGCAGGTTGGACAAAAGTGCAACATCACATCTAATTTGTTTGAGAGATTACCCACAGTTTCAAAAACAGTATCCCATAAAGCCCAAAAAGATCTTAAGTGAAATATAGGTGAATGGCAGCATCAGGGAATAGTAGCCCCATGCCTTTCAGCAAGGAACACTCCTGTTTACCCGGTTTTATAACTTGAAAATCATATTGGACTATTACAAATGTAATTATGTTGCAAAACACATGCAGTATAGAACGCACATCATACTGGATTCATAATGCAGCTAACGTGCAAAAAACCGAAACCACATTCGATGTAACAAACAGGTTTTTTCCACAACATATAGCACTAGAAACGTATTATTTGACTTCCTTTACAGCATGTAGAATCGAATTTGTTATTTTGCCACTCCCACAGGGGTATAACATAGCTCTGGGGAATTCTCTGTATGAATAATTGAATTACTGGAGTGTGACATAAGGATGATTTCTTAAGTCGATGAAATATACATAACAGATGATGATTTGGAAGAACATTTACACAACTTGGACAGCATAGTTACAGTGCTAGCTGAAGCAGGCTATAAGCTGAATTTCAAGAAGTCCAAAATGTTTTTTGGATATAATTTTTCTAGGATATGAACCATTTAGAGAAGGAAACAACTCACAACTGGGTTTTTAGAAAAATGTGGGATGCTTAAGCCTCCCGATTCCCTTATGGGAATACCAGCATTAATGGAATTCTTTAATTTTGGCAGAATATACTTGATATATTATGCTGAGTGTGAGAGACACCTTCACTTCTCCATTTCTGTGAAGATCTAACAAGGTGTACCCACCCCCCTAAATTGGTTCATAGCATGGCTGCCAAAATTAGAGCTATCCTTGTATCAGAGGATCATACCTATATTTCACAGAAAGGATTGGATGTAGGAACATACAAAAACACTTGGAAACAGCAGACATGCTTACAACAGCACATTTACAAATGTAAGTTAACACACTTGGTGGCCAGAATAGTAGCTGGTCAATTTGGATACACGTATAGTGTATACAGGGTTTTAAGTGGGCCAGGTCTCACTGGGTCTGAGCACCGGCAGGTTTTTTAAGGGGGCCTCGAAACGGGTCTCTATCAGACTTTGTTTTGTGCCCTGTCACAGGCGGTCCATTTTTTTCCGGACTGCAGTGACAGCAGGCACATCGATGTGCGCCTGCTCACACTGCTCTTCTCACTAAAGGAGAAGTTACGGCATAATGTCATGCCAGGTGAGCGTTGTAGGGGAAGGGAAATCCTTTAAAGAGGCATTTTCTCCCTGGATTTCCCTTCTCTTTTAGAAACTCAGGAGCAGCAATGCTGTCACTAGGGCTTTAAGTGGAAGCTTTTTCAATATTATGTACAAGTAGGGTGACCAGATCTTCAGAACCAAAAACCGGGAAATTTTAGGAAAATAGAAGAAGGACTACAATATTTCATCAAGAGAATGATGCAGAATGACAGTTCTCATCAACATAATATCAACATAAAAGGCATTAAGAAAATAATTAAAATGTAATTTCTACAACCAACATCATACATATTAATTAAACTGCTTACTTATAACAGCTGCTCACTAGCACAGCTTTATAACACCCCAAAAAGTGCCTCTCAATGTTTTCAGCCGACCCCATTTAAAAACCGGGACACGGGCCAAAATTACCAAAATCTGCCGGGACTATTTATCTTATGCAACTAATAAACATTTACAATGCCAATAGTCTTGCCTTGTTGTAGGTATGATGTTCCTTTTTGTATCATATATCTGGATGCAATGACAGAAACAGTAAAAACACAAGTCAGGCGGCACACTATGCTAAGCACAGATTTTTAGCTCATGTGTTTTTAAGCCACGCCCTTAATTACATTGGCCACGCCCCTTTGAGAGACCCCCCCCCACCCCATTTGTTCATTCCACTTAAAGCCCTGAGTGTATACAAGGAAAGGCAAACCATACCTATTACCCATAAATCACACCTGTATACTTCGGGGGAGAGGAATGTCCTCCTATAGAGAAAATAATTCACACTGGCAATTATCAAGGAGCGACCCACAGCCCAAGGAAAGGAAGTAACACCAATGCCAACCTTGGAAGCTGCCTCTAAACCACGCATCTGAAACTCATGTGCAATGGGCGGCGAGTCTGGCCATTACTGGCATGCAATTTTATATACGATCGTACATTAAAGACATACAAATTCCTAGAATAGCAACAAGTATTTCCTGAAACTCTCCCTGCAAAACAATTGCATGAGTATCATGAAGGTTTTGATACTGATGGATAAGCGCTGGCTTCAACAGGCACAAGACAGAAGGATCCCACAGCTTGTGCGGCAGTCCAAGGGAGATCTGATGGTTCAGAATTAAAATTTAAAATATACATGTGAAGCCCTTGAGTGACTAACTGCACAAATTGCAGAACTAAGTGCATTCCTCTTAGCCTTACAGGAAACTGGCAAACCAGTTCCCAGTGTAATCATATGCAGTTTATCTTTTGTGTGCAGTGTTACAATGTGGACTTGAAACATTGGGAGGCCGATGATTACAAAGACTCACAGCGAAAGACAATAAAAGCTAAGCAGCTTTAGACTCGGATAGCTGCCCTGCAACGGCAACTTCCACTGGTGGAAGACCAGCACAACCTGGCACACCAGAGTGAGGAAGTTCACTCTAAAGGCAATTCTGCTACAGATCAGGCTGAAAAATTAGCAGTGCAGGTTTGAAGAGTAGCTGCGATGATCTGTGAGAAAACCAGAATTGATCCAGAGCTTTCCTCAGCAGCCTAATCATCAAAGAGTAAAAAAGCTCAGCCTCCTGGCTTCCTGTAGAAGCACAATTATTTCCTGGACTACCTAAAATAGGAGAACACTACATATCAAATGATTCTAACCAATTAGACTTAGTAAAATCCACTCAAGAAGGAATAGGCTGTGACCATGTGGGGGTGTCTACTACTCTATGCATCTTATAGGAGCATTACTTGTGGCCATTAATGCCAAAACAGACTCAAATATGTACTACAATGTAAAGTTTCTCAAAAAGAAAATTCTACAATTGTGAGTCCTCTATAAACTTCATTGGCGAAATCAGCGGATCTCCTTCAAAACGTGGACCAAGTTGGTCTGTTTCAGTCTGTTGACCGGTATAAGTATATACTAGCAGTGTTAGACTTGTGCCCCTAAATCACCTGTATATGGCCTCCCCATGGTGTGGCGTGAACAATCATAAGAGACTTTTAAGGCAAAGCCGCAATAGATAGAGTTCAGATACTTCATTCTGATCAAGAGCCAGCTTTTACCTCTAAAGCATTCTTACTAAGAATTCAGTTCTCACATCCCCTGAGGCCTGGTTCAATAAGGTTGCAGAGAGAACTAATGACATATTGAAACAAGACTTGACTACGAAGGTGTTAAGACAAAGGTGATCTATGGTTTCAGAATCTGCTTAATGCAAAATAGGCCATTGAATGCCTCTTTATCTGGAAATTGTATATGAATTTGCCTGTTTCGTGAAGTTTCTACACAGGGGAAAGTCCCTGTTTATTTTTATTTTTTTTAAAGGGCTGTATGTACCTACTTTGCACTAACTGATGCATGGGTTTTAGTGTTTTTCTTAGCTATGATCTGTATTTCCAGGATTTTGTTTGAACGGATGTAGCACATTGAAATTGTAGCTGTTAATGATGGCTACTGTAGCAAGCAAGTTTTGTGGATATTTTAGAGGAAACTTTTTGTAGCAATTTTTGTTAATTGATACAATAAAAATGACATTCATTCATTCATTCATAATGCAAAAAGAGAAATAAATAATATACAGAGGCGTGTAATATCCTGTTCTGAATCAAAGTGTTTGTACTAGACCTTCCAGGGTGGAAGGATCTGCAGGATCAATTATACATTACTTTGTTGCAGAGTCTGCAGCTTGCACAGGAAAGTCCAAGTCAGACTATAAATCCAACACTGGATTCAGTGACTGGCTGGCTATCGAAGGTTGGTGAGATTGTGGTAGAGGGATTGGGACTGAAGGAAGAGTTAAGTCCAACTTGCTGAGATCCTGTGCTGGGGATGAAAGGAATAAGGAGAGCAGTTACGCAGGAGAAAGAGGATGAACCTGTTGTCTGTGGACACAGTGAAACAATATAATGTGGCCGATCCTATACAACACACTTCTGCAACTTCTGAAGCGTCTGCTAACTGTGCAACTGACAACTCTGATACAGAATATGTCCCGGTCAGATTCCCCTCAAAGAATTGAAGAGCAAAAAGTCCAAAGTGCAGATTAAAATATGGTAATTGCTGAAAGAACAGTTGATAATGAGATATTACCAACTGCACCACCTCTACAATTTGAAAGTGTGTCAGATGAAACCTTTGAGAGGTACAATATTTGTCTCACTCATGTGCAGAATTATCAGAGTGTGAGACTGTAAAAAAAAACTTTAGAAGGGCTCTCCAGGGCTGCTGGGCCCAACTATGGGGTCTGAGGCTGTTTACTCCTGATGTCCCACGGCCTGACCTACTATGGATACTAAGCAGCTGGGCTAAGTATCCCATCTGCATATGACTCTAAGGGTTGCATGGTCCGAGCAGTCCAAGGCTCCCTCGCAGGGAAGGTGGATATAGCATAGGATCAACCCCCCGCCCCTCTCTCCCTCATGGCCTTGAGACCCATTCTGGGTGAGTATCTTGCGCTATACAAACCCCCTGATTGATTGATTGATTATAGTGAACACACACTCACAACTCAAATTGCGTGCTTCAGCAGCAATAAAATCGCCAACTATTTTTCTGGAAAGATAAAAGATATCTATGCTACCTTCTCTGGCAATATGACATCTGGACATGATTTTGTAGAAAGGGAAGGAGAAAGTTCTGTGGAGGTCCGCTTACAATGTTTCACGGTCCCCCCTCCAGAAATCCTTAATAGCATATGTAAAAGCATTAAATCAGGCTCCCCTCGTGACCCTACCCCTCCTAGGGTACTAGTAGATAGCGTGACAGTTCTGGAGTCGTTCTTCGGGCATGTGCTCCAGGTATCTTTTGCTTCTGCCAGACTCCCGGAAGTATGGAAGAAAGCTATTGTTCCCCCGATCAAAAAGAAGCCTAATCTGAGCCACGAAAACCTTGAAAATCTACGTCCTATCTCCTTGTTACCCTACTTAGCGAAGGTGGTGGAGAAAGTGGCTAACATTCAGCTAGTGGCCCATCTAGAAACTAACAATCTCCTTCACGCTTCTCAGTCAGGCTTTCGGTCGGGCTACTCCATGGAGACTGCTCTTCTGAGAGCGACTGAAACCCTACAACTAAGAGCAAATGCTGGACATACCATGGCTCTCATTATGCTGGACCTCAGTGCCGCGTTTGACACTGTAGCACATTACATCTTGCTACAGTGTCTAAACAAAGCCGGGGTCACCGAGTCAGCACTGGGTTGGCTGAAAGCGTTTCTTACTGATCGTAGCTTCCAGGTACAGCGGGGAGCTTTTTCCTCAGACAGCATAGCCTTAGAACAGGGGGTGCCTCAGGGCTCTGCCCTGAGCCCCACCTTGTTCAATCTATACATGGCGCCCTTAGCAGCTGTGGTGCAATCGTACGGTGTTGAATTAGTTTCATACGCCAACGACACCCAACTGCTGATCTCTCTCTCCCAATCCCCAACATCGGCAGCTGCTAACTTCAAGGCCTGCATGCAGGACCTAGCAGGTTGGATGAATCGCCACTGCCTGAAGCTTAATGGCTCCAAAACGGAGGTACTGGTGATAGGAGGGAATGACACTAGCTGGACAAGGGACTGGTGGCCAGCCTGCCTTGGCCCACTGCCCACCCCCTGTAAAGAAGCTAAGAATTTGGGCATTTGGGTTGATCCCAAATTATCTTATGATGGCCATATTCACAGGTTAGTGGGAAAATGTTTCGGGGTATTAAAAACTCTCAATCGCACCCTGAACCTTCTTCCCTTAGAGGCTAGACAAACCTTGACCCAAGCTTTAGTGACCTCCTGTATCGATTATGGCAATGTGCTATTCCTGAGAACCACTGAAAAAAACCTGAGGCGCCTGCAGGTACTTCAAAATACTGCAGCTCGCTTGGTCCTGAGACTACCCAAAAGAGCAGCATCCAAATCCACTCTTGCCGCTCTACATTGGCTACCCATAAAAAAAAGGATCCTTTTCAAAGCACTCTTAATATGCCATAGGATCATATGGCACAAAGCTCCTCAGTATCTTAAGGACCTAGCCCACACTTACGAGCCTAGTAGAGCACTTTGCTCTCAAGGGACTGGCCTACTCAAAATTCCCCGTGTTCAAAAAGCTAAATTGGGAGGCCGCTCTTTTAGAGTGCTAGCTGCCAACAAATGGAACTCACTCCCTGTGAACATTAGGCTGGCAGAAACTGAAACTAAGTTCAGGAAACTTCTAAAAACATATCTTTACACCTTATAGACTCTGTCTTTCTGGCACGGCACTGTCTCTCTCTCCACAGCGCGGGGACACGCCGGGATGGCGTCACCATGCGCTCTACAAATCCCTTTATTATTATTATTATTATTAAAACATTGCCCAACCAAGTACTCACTTTTATGAAAAAAGAGAAGTATTTTATTTTCTAACGCTATCCACACAACGGAAAAATATGACATCTACAAACAATTAACACAGTCCTCCCATGAGGCAGGGGTTCTAGTGTAGGCCCGAAGCCAGACTAATCCGCACTGTCAGATGTGAAGCATTTGGAGTTCCTGTGTGTGTCCTGTTCACGGGAGCTCACAGCGGTTGCACCTAATTTCTGGTAAGTCGACCACACGTGGCCCAGGCAGCTGCAATCAGCAGGTGCAGAGTCTCTCACTCTGGTTGAGAGACTTTGCTCTGAGTGAGAAAGATTTCAGTCACGCTTCTGAAGTGACCGAAAGCTTTCTGCAGCTCCTCCTGCAGGTGTAAATGTTTGGCTCTTGACCTGGAGTGGCTAAAACGATCTGGTCTTGTGTCTCTCGCTTGGGTAATGGTGTGCAGGTGCTCCCACAACATCCCCACTTCTCAGTTGGAGGGATAGAACAAGTCTCAGTCGTTGTTGCTCCCCCTCTGACATACGGGGTCACTGCAACTCACTGTTTATAGGCTTTGGGTCGGTCAGCACAGTGACATTCTCCATGGCTGCCCCTCCTGGCTTAATGGATCACTGCCTCAATACTGCACAGAACTATGGCCCTTACTAAATGTAGTATTTTCCACTGCGGCCCTCCTGGGATATGTGAGTAATTATGCATGTGCTCTGGCATGATCGGCGTTGCATGGCTTAAGTTACGGAGTCCCTCTCCTGGCATACGGGGATTGCCAACTCTGTCCTGCACATGGCAACAACCTGATCGGTGCAGCAGTCAGTTCCTCACACGTCACACAGGGAGTCCACTCAATAGTGTTCTCCACTAGACGTATCTCCCTCCAGAGCTCTCCTCTCCTTCAAAGAGCACACTAGTTTTGACCAGCAGGCAGGCATGTTTGGAGTTCTTTGATTACCTGTGTAATGTCCCCTCATCCAGCAGGGAGCCTAGCAGGCCTTGGCCCCCAGTCCTGGTCACAGGCAGAAGTCTTGCAGACACAAAAAATGATTTAGGGTCTGAGTCTGAAATTTAATATTGGGATTCTCCTTCTTTTGAAGTGTCCACTCCTCTGCTTCCTCTTCCTCTTGAAAAGCAGTCTGCCACATCAGGAGTGTCTCCAAAGCTAATGGAACCACCACACAAGCCATGGGAGTAACTAGAGTTCCCCACTGGATGTCAGCCACAGTGTTATGTGCATCCGAAGGTTAGCTCAGAGACCCGCAGCCCTACTTTTGATGATTTTCTTATCAGTTCCATCTGCTTCATGAGATGTGCCCAGGCCATTTCCCTGTGATCTCTCACTGAATCAAAAGGCACTCTTTGAAGTGTAAAGGGGGAGCCTTGCTCTTCTCTACCCAGTGTGTGTTCTGTCAGCTTACAGGAATGCAGGAATATACAAATCTGTCCGGGGGATCTTTCTACCTCCTCTCCGTGTTTCACCATGCATGCCTGGGTCTCCAAAAATTAAACAAAGGGACCTCCATGTATTGTACCATCCACAGGCACATATACACCCAATGCATGTATACAGCATACACACACTGCACAGTACTGTATCTTCCATGTACTGTACCACTCACAGGCCCACATACATTCAGCATATGCATTTAACATGCACGCACTGCCCAACACTGTATCCTTTGCGTATTGTATCACTCATAGGCACATATACATCCAGCACATGCACTGAACAACCACCCAGCCCTCAAGAACGTCAGCCGCAAGCACCACCAACTCATTCGATCCGCCAAAAGGACCACCTTCAATGAACGCATCAACAACAACGTGCACCACAGCAGGGAGCTCTTCAACATCATGAAAGAATTTTCCAACCCCAGCTCCAGCTCCAACGACATCCCGTCGTCGCAAGACCTCTGCAACTCCCTAGCCACCTTCTTCCACCGCAAGATCGCAGACATCCACAACAGCTTCAACACCCAGACCCCCCCCACCCAACAGCCGCCAACACCTCAAACCCACACCGGCCTCCTGCTCTCCTGGAACCACGTCAACGACGACGACACCATCCAAATCATGAACACCATCTGCTCCGGCTTGCCATCCGACTCTTGCCCCCACCACATTTTCAACAAAGGAAGCCTCATCATCGCACCCCATCTCCGGAAGATCCTCAACAGCTCCTTCAAGATCACCACCTTCCCGGAGAGCAGGAAATACGCCGAGATCAATGCCCTACTTAAGAAACGCAAGGCATACCCAAAGGACGTCAAGAACTTCCGGCCCTTCTCCCTGCTTCCGTTCCCGGCAAAAGTTATCGAGAAGATTGTCAACAAGCAACTGACCCACTTTCTCGAGGATAACAACACCCTGGACTCATCCCAATCCAGATTCCGCAGCAACCACAGCACCAAAACAGCCCTCATCGCCGCCACCGACGACATCAGGACCCTGCTGGACAAAGGCGAAACCGTAGCCCTCATCCTCCTGGACCTCTCGGCCGCCTTCGACACAGTCGGCCACCACACCCTATGCACACGCCTCCACAACGTGGGGATCCGTGACAAAACCCTGGACTGGATCGCCTCCTTCCTCACTGGTAGAACCCGAGAGTCTGCCTCCACCATTCCGATCCGAAGCCACCAAGATAACCTGCGGAGTACCCCAAGTATCATCCCTCAGCCTGACCCCTTTCAACGTCTACATGGCACCGTTTGCCAACATCGTCCAATCACACGACCTCAACATCGTCTCATACGACGATGACACCCAGTTAATCCTCTCCCTCATCAAGGACCCCTCATTGCCAAAACCAACCTCCACGAAGGAATGAAGGCCGTCGCTGAATGAATGAGGAACAGCCGCCTGAAACTGAACTCAGACAAGCGGGAGGTTCTCATCCTCGGCTCCACCCCAGCCGCCTGGGACGCCTCCTGGTGGTCGGCCGCACTGTGAGCTGCACCAACACCCACCGACCACGCACAGACCCTGGGGTTAATCCTGGACTCTTCACTCTCAATGACCCAGCAAGTCAACACCGTCTCCTCCTCCTGCTTCAACACACACCGCATGCTGTGCAAAATCTACAGATGGATCCTCACCGGAACCAGAAGGACGGTCACTCAGGCCCTCGTCAGCAGCAGGCTGGACTACGGCAACGCCCTCTACACGGGATCCATGGCCAAACTCCAGAAAAGACTTCAATGGATACAGAACGCCTCCGCACACCTAACGCTTGACATCCCTAGCCACAGACACACCACTGCCCACCTGAGAGACCTGAACTGGCTCCCCTTCAACAAGAGGATCACCTTCAAACTCCTCACCCACGGCCACAAAGCACTCCACAATGCAGGGCCAGCATACCTCAACAAACTACTCACCTGCTACACCCCGAATCGCCAGCTTTGCTCGGCTGACCTCACCCTCGCCACCGTCCCACGCATCCACGGTACGACCAGCTCCGGCAGATCTTTCTCCCACCTCGCCGCCAAGACTTGCAACACCCTACCCATATACCTGCGACAGATGGGGAACCTACTGACCTTCAGAAGACTTCTCAAGACCTGGCTGTTCTAGCAGTAGCAGCACCCACCCCCTCCCCTTAGCTCCTTGAGGCCATCACGGGTGAGTAGTGCGTTCTACAAATGTTCTGATTCATTGACTATTCTGCATGCATAGCACAGCTCTAAATTCTTCGAGTACTGTACCACCCTTAGGCACATATACATCCAACACATGCATGCACTGCTCAGTACGGCATTATTGTTGTTTTGTACCCTTTCCAGACACACATATACTTAGCACAGATACACCACCTTTGAACTGTGCAATACTTCACACCAAACCAATGTAGGCCAAGGGTGAGCTAAGCACACAGCACCACCCCTTCCGCTCCAACAAGACTACAATCCGTGAGACAGGCTATCTCATCATGCACACACACAATCCATGTTTGCCTATGTCGGATTACAAAAACCAGCATTAGGGATCCAGACATCAGTACAGTTGGGCACCCAGGGCAGGGATGCACGTCTGTTACTGTGCAGAGGAATTTTCCATCCCAACAGAGACTATTCCTTTAAATGACTTAACTTAATGTTACAGAGACTACCTAGTAAAAGAAAAGAAGCTGCTGAACAGCATTCTTTGAAAAATAAATAGAAGAATTTTCCATACTCTATTGGCCTGATACTAACACATTCTTGTGTGTAATCTTAATGGTCAATAATAATCTCATTGTTGTTAAAACAATATTTAGTTTTTAAATCAGTGAGTACCTCAAATTACACATCGTGCACACCATAGCACAATTTAGTCAGACAACATATACATGTGCATTTGATGAAGGCTTAACAACAATGGGTCATATGTAATATTTACTGGCCGCAAAATACTGGTGACAATTTGTGACCAGCATTTTTGCACTCAAAGATTTTTAATACCCAACATTTGTACTAATAAATCGGTTTTTGAAAATGGGAAACATAATGGGTCAGAATCCAACCTACGTCATGCATATTAAGGAGGCAGGTCGCAAATTGGGAACCACTAGCAGACCATCATACCTGTGATTGCTTATAAATATAGCAATTTATCTTTATTCTCACTAAAGGAAACAATGCTGCGTTAAAAAAAGTTACAAGTTTTGAAGAAATTATTTTGTTTACATTTACCAATGGGAAGCGGGTCCCTTGTGAACCTCTTCCCATTGTGGAAAGGGTTACTACTCCTTTCATGGTCAGTACAATATTGTTTGCGACGATTTCAGTTGCAAAATATTAATATATTCCATAAGGTTTGGTATTTGGAAGGGGCACCCCTTCCAAATACCAATTAAGTATGGTTTCCTAAGCCTGTTTAGCCATTTAGTAACCTGTTGCAGAATCACTACATTTGCTTAGTACATTAGAAAAACACACTTACCCTGCGATTTACCAAACTGCAGTGTTTGCGACCAGTAAATGTGTTCCCACTATGTTTTATGTATCTAATACAACAGGTATAATAACATATTGAAACAGCAGGAAAGAGTATGTTAGGTTTATTAACCGAAACGTTAGGGTCAGCTTTGCCTACTCTAGGTTATATATTTTCAAATTTTTCACAGGATTGGCTCCAAGCCTAATAATAGTGGGTACAATTTCATTAGTTTTTGTACCGATGATGAAGAAAAGGATGGATTCAAAAGACTGAAGACGGTGTTCGAAGTGTGGGTAAGTCGAGGCATTAAGAAATGAGTTAGGCTATAACCCTCAGTAAAAAAACATGAAACTGATGAAAAAAATGAGCACTTCTGATCTGAGATTTATCTTCCTAAGGACATTTGAAGAATGAAACTTTGAGCTCTCCATACCCACAGAAAAATAACACCATGAAGCACTAAGTAGTAATCTAAATGCCAATTTTATTTCCTTACAGAACATTTACAGGACATTAAAATTGCACTATATATATGTAGTTATGATTCACACCACGGAGGATCAACGAGCCGACAGGCCTCAAGATGAGATCCGACTGCCTGCCATCTCATCAACAACTATCTTAGGACTTAGGGACCCCGCCAGGTGCCAAAACCTTTAAAAAAACATTTTGCCACAAATTCTCTGGGGATCTGCTAAACTACGGTAGAATAAAAAATAAAAAGAACGGGATCGTTGCTACTGAAATAAATATCAAATATCCTACGCCCCCCCACCCCCCGGGGTGGGCAGGGCACGGTGGGGGGTGACAGGAAATGTAATTTAGGGGAGAGAAGTGCATGGCTCCCTCCCCGAGCCTCTGTGGGCGGCCCCGGGGAACTCATCCCTCAGGGCTGTCATCATATGAAAGGGGAGGGGACGCATGACCCCACCTCCCTGAGTTTCTAAAGCCCCTTGGATCCCATCCCCCGTGACAATCTAAAACTAAAGGAGAGGGATGCTGGACAGCTCTCCTCCCCGACCCTGTAAAGGCCCCAAGGGAGACTTCATCCCCAGGACCATCTCCATCAGTGTGTCCCAGAGAGCCCAACCCATTGACACACCCTGCCTGTAACAGCACAGGCAGGGAAGGCATGCCTGCTCCCACTCGGCAAAAGCTTTAAAAATGATCCTGCATACTTTGAGGCCAATAGAGATTCCTTCGCACCAATAAGGCAGAACTTGCCCTGATGTTGCTTAAGCAGAGATTCTTCAAAGGGGGAGACAAGGTAGGGACTGTCCTAGCACGCTGCATCTGGGCTCAAATCGCTAAGTCTCATGTCTCCAAAAACCAGCGTGTAGGCAGTACCTGGGCCACAACTGAACGAGACAAGGGTCAGGTCTTTGTCTCCTACACTGAGCTATACACTGCAGCTGCCCACTCGCCTGATGACGCTTCCTCTTTTCTTAATGCCCGCCCCTGGGACCCCCTGAACCCTCAACACGCAAAACTATTGGAAGACCCAATTACCCTAGAAGAAATTCATAGAGCACTGAAACAACTCACACTGAATAAAACTCCGGGACTGGATGGCCTCCCGGTCACCTTCTACCGCGCCTTACTTCCTCAACTTCAGGACCACCTGCTTCACCTCTATAACGCGTTCTTTGACACAACAGGGCTTACCCCCACAGTGTCCGAACCTGAAGTAGTGCTCATACCAAAACCGGAATAAGACCCATCTTTATGCACTTCCTACCGGCCTATTGCGCTACTCAATACAGATTTCAAAATAAACACTAAGATGCTATCGAACCGTCTCCAGCCTTATCTGCCAGAAGCTGATTGACCCTGACCAAGTGGGATTCATCAGGGGGAAGATAACATTCGGCGGATTGCCCAAATTATTGAAAAGTCTCGTCTGCTCTCCCTTGATTCGAAGAAGGCCTTAGATCGCGTTGATTGGCAGTTTCTCCGTGCAGTGCTCCATAAACTAGGCCTTGGATCAACAATGATCTCTATGCGGGTGGCCCCTTACACTTAACCTGTAGCGGGATTCCGAATCAATGGTCAACTTACACCTCCAATCTTGATCCACAGGGGAAGCAGGCAGGATTGCCCTCTTTCCCCTCTCTTGTTTGCTTTGGTAGTAGAACCCCTAGCTATTGCCATCCGCCAATCGCCGGCCATAAAGGGCATCGCCTTTGGGGGCCACGATCATAACGTGTCCCTGTTTGCAGATGAACTTATACTCTCACTTACTACTCTGGATAGTTCAATTCCAGCCCTAGCCTCGATTCTCCACTCCTTTGAAATAGCCTCAGGCTTTAAGATCAACATGTCCAATGTCCATGCATTAAACCTAACCATTTCTGCTCCGGATTTTCAGACTTCAACTCCTTACCTCCATACACTGGGCAGATCACTCCATTCGCTATTCGGGCCTTAACCTGACCCCGTCCTCTCTACCTGGACCCAGGCAAACCAGCCAGCCTGTCGTAGAGACATTCAAGAAGAATTACGACGTTGAAAACAACTCCCTATTTCCTGGCTGGGTCGCCTTAATGGAGTAAAAATGACAATTCTTCCTAAAATTCTATATCTCTTCCAAAATCTACCTACCCCGATTCTTCAGGTAGACATCAGAAACATTCAGTGTGACCTAACTTCCTTTATTTGGGGTAAAGGCCACCTGTGCTTCTCGAACAAGGTGCTTATGTTGCTCCGAGATCGCAGAGGACTTGTGTGCCCTAATCTCTTGGAATACTATTGGCCAGCCCAGCTTCGATATATATCCCAATGGGTGGTTCTGGAGAGCGAGTAGTATTGGTTTCACATGGACGGGCGGTCGCTTGCAGACCCCTGTGGGACCTGGTATGGCTTTCCAGAACGGGCAGACCCCTTAGCGCATATGTTGCAACCCCTATGAAAACAGTTCTTGAGATAAGGGGTTAGGATTACGGTCTCTAGAGGTCTGACAACCTTCGGTTCACCTAACACACCCATCGCCCAGAATCCTTTGTTCCCTCCGGCTCTACAAGCACATGCATTCCCCGAGTGGAGTCAAGGGGGAGTGCCAAGTATCTAGGACCTATCAGAAGGTGATACATTTAAATCTTTTGACAATTGCAAACAATCCTCCCAAGTCACTGAGGTTAACAGGCTTCAATATTACCAGCTTGTCGCCGGCTGCTCACCCCCAAACACACTCAGGAAGCCACCAGACGCTCACACCGTTTGAGTCCCTGGTTCGTACCTTGAAGGCACACAGGGTCTAATTTCTTGCACTTATCAACTGTTACAACATTCGCAGCCCCACTGTCTACATATATACCAACAACAATGGCACATAGATATAAAAGAGGAGCAGAACTGGGAACAACTATGGCACAACATACCTAGGATCTATAGGAGGACCAGTCAGTACGAATCAGCAAATAAGCTAATGACTCGCTGGTATTACACTCCCACACTTTTACACAAAATCCTGTCTAGCCTTGGCAACAGGAGACTTCCTCCATATCTGGTGGACATACCTGCTTGTGAAGGTGTTATGGAAAGAGGTTCTAAGCCACATCAAAGACATTGTGGAATTCCCTATCCCGAACTCCCCTATAATAGCTCTACTAGGCATGAGACCAGCACAACTCAAAAGTCATGATGCACTCTGATTGGCGCCTTATCATGGCGATGCTAGGAGCTGCGAAACAAACTATAGCCCTTCATTGGAAGACAACACTTCCCTCCTCAATATCTGCCTGGTTCCTACACTTATGGCATGCTATGGCAATGGAACTTCTGACAGCTCGACTCACCCATACAGATACCAATTTCAAGCACACCTGGCAACCACTTACATCTCATCTCTCCCAAACTGCACTTGCTCGCTACGTCCCCCCTAGGCTGCGAGCTCTTTAACTCTTTGAGGATTACCTACTCCCAATCTCTAGAGAGATTGCCCGAGACCCCTTGACGTGAGAGGTAGAGGGTAAATCCCCCTCCGGCCAAGCACCATACATGGGAGTAGAGGATCGCCCCTGATCTATCCTTTCATCGCAACTAATTCGCCCTCCCTCAAACCCTGTATATTTTTGGCTCCTCCTGGTTCTTTTTTATTATTTAAACGGACTGTTAGGTTTTATTCTCGTAAATGATGCATCAAACGGAAGCAGCGGACACTATTTGGCCTTACCAGGGCCCTCTCAGACTCTTTATACTCTTTGGCCTTACAAAACGGATCTTGGTTGCTTTGTTTCACTTACACCCAGACACTGTATAAGACACGTCCCTAATCTTCACAGTGCTGAACACTTCCTCCAGCGATCCACTATTGGACTGTACTTCAAGTTAGCTATGTTACCATTGTTGTGTGGCGTTTTAGGCTCCGAGAGAATTTTCCCCGATTCATGCCCTTATATAGGTACGATTCACATTGCCCTAATATAGGCATAGATATCAAGCCCTTATTTAAACATAACCCATGCAGACCAAATACAGGCATGGCTACTTCAACTCGTACCAAACGTCTCAACGATTTTGTGGAAAATCGGCTTAAGCAGTCAGGTACCTTCCCCTTGCTTGAATATTGATTTGTCCAAAAACTCATGTACTTTGCAAAGAACGACTATTCCCTAGGGGTTCTTTCCTGACGTTATTATGCCCGACTTTACTTCAAACTATGGCATTCCTAGACACCTTCAAGGTATAAATATACCTTCACTTGCTCTAGCAAGACACAGTGGTTCGGAGCAGTTCGACTATCTACTTGCCCGACGCGGCTCGCTACAGCAAGTGCCGAAGGAAGCCGACCCTCCAGCTGATCGAGAGGCTGCCTTTCTCTCGCAGAGAATCCATCTCCAGTGTTTCCAAGCTCCCCTTGCGGGGTGTTGGGAAATCGAGTCCCGAGATTGAGATACCAGACCTCTTTCATTCTAAACTAAGGTATGGAGCTGATTAGAACCTAGAGAAAATCTTAGATAGATTCTTGGCAAAGAAAACAACAACCTACGCTACACAACACTTACTTCTTCCCGCGTACTAGACTTAGGTTAGGTACATTGGGGTAGGCGTATTTTAGGAGCACAGATGAGTATTTTTAGTCATTGATATTTATGTATGTATTTTTATATGGCTTAGAAACCATACAATGCTCTTGCAGTATTATTTCATAATATTGTTCTCGCTGTACGCATTAAACAATTGTAACAGTTCACTTCTCTTGTATGGGGAAGAAGACTGTTCAATAAACCCTTTTGATTAAAAACGCCAGTCTCTCTATTTCTCTGCAACTCTGTAGAAACTAAGCATGGACGATTGAGTGAGTGAAATACTTATCTATTGTTTCCGCGAATCTAGAGATACATTCTTATTCTTGGGAAACAAAGTTTGTCATGTTTATGCAGTTGTCAGAAACTAATCCCTTCTTGTGAATTCGAGAAAGTTTCTAGTGACCTCTGAGCTAGTTGGTACTCACTATTAAGTTTAATATATTCGATAGAGACCTAGTTGACCTCAGTCCTATGTCTTATCTATAGGATATATTATTCCAATGCACAGAGCTTATTGGGAATATAGGAACTACACTACATGGCGCACAACGTTTTGTAAGGCACTAATTTAACGCTAGATACTAAAGTAACTCAGTCGTGCTTTTCTCAGAGACCCATTTTCCCGTAAAATACTCCAATAGACGTCTGGAGTGGGTAAAAGAATAAAATATCCTCCATAACTGAGTAGGACGAAAATCCTATGTATTAGTTTTTGGTTTGTTCAACGTTGAAGGATACAGTGTTCCAAAATATTGTGCACCTTATCTTTGTTTCCTTGAAACGTGCTCTGCAAACTTTCAGTCAACAAAATGCTGGATAACAACACCGAAAACGGTGGAGCTGCAGCAGATGCAGCCCTACCAGGTTTTGACGTTACAGGTTTCCAAGAAACAGACTCGTATGCTATAATCATCCCAGAAAATTTAAGGAAAGCTATCACTATAAAACTTATAACAAATGGCCTATCATCAAGAGGTGGTAGGGTCATTTTTAGGTTTCGCCCTGGCCGTAGCACCTGCGAAGCAGGTGCTCCGCCCAGGGCGAAATCTTACGATCTCCAGTATGGGGCTTCGTCCCGCCTCTGTCTTCCATTGGCTAGCTCCAGAAATGGAGGCTAGCCATTGGAAGAGATTGGCTGTCAATCACGCTTTCCCCGTGAAAACGCGATTCGGGGGCGTTTCTCAGTCTTTTTTTAAGTCCCGCCCCTTTTGTCGTCATGTCTTTCTGGGCTCCGCCCCACTCCCGCATCTTGTTCCCTGCCGTGTCTTTTTCCCGCCATGAAGATCACCGCCGCCAGCCTGGGGATCCTGTGAGGTGCAGCGTCGTGACGTAAGGTATTATCGTATGGAAGGTAAGAGCAGAGAGTGAAAGGGGCAGGGCAGTGGATGTGGAATGGGAGTGGCTGTGGGAGGGAATCGCACAGCAAATGAAAGCATCACTTCCTCCCGGTACCTTAAATCCCTCCTCTCCAAGCTCCATGGCCGCCGCGTGACACAGGCTTGCAAGAGCTGCAGCAGCAGGAGAGAAAGAACCCAAAGGAAAGGGAGGGGAAACCAAAAAGCTAAATAAAGTATACAATTATATGCAGCGCGAGCGGGCTTATTGACGTGAATGCCTCGCGCCCGGGGTGACTGCTCTTGGGAGGGCGTGAATGGCTGGAGAGGGTGCTGCTTGCTATGCTTTCTCCGCGTTCCTTGAAGTAAGCCGCCCGAGGGAGGCAGTGCACACTTCATGGGTGAGAATTGTAATATACCTCGCGTGCAACATCTAACTGGCTCCAGAATGCTCTCTCCCCTGACCTTCGGTGTACCGTGAAGGGCCGGCATGAACTGGACCTCTAAGTTCCCCTCTAGTCACGCTCCCGCCATTGCTTGTTTTTAAAGGCAGGCAGGCCGCACCAGCAACCCTAGGCGAGAGGCTTCCGCCCCCGGGGAACTCCACCCGTTGTACTTAATGCACACTGCTCATTTCTACGTGGCCACGGGGTGGTCCCTCCCTAAAGGTCCTGGCTTCGCTCACCCCTTCCAGCTCCCATCAGGCCACTGTAGCTGCACCCACTCCGCGCTGTCTGACTGGCGTCACTCCGGGATCAGTAAGTAGATGTTAAAGGTGAAACCTACACCTTTCACTCCAGTTGCTTGGCCTTAATAATAATCATGACGGATCCTGCTTTTATGGTTTGCTCATGGCGAGCGCTTGTTATTATCATCTGGCCTGTCTTCCCTGCTCTCACATTAGAGCGTTTTCCTTAGCATCATTCTTGAGAGAGGGGCTGTACCTCGTGAAGCACTTTGAGACACCGAGTGCTGTTTGAATTTTAAGCTCGGTCTGAAAGGGTTAAAGGGGCAGGAGTGGGTCAGAAGTAGCGAGCAGTGCTGTATAGGCAGCTAAGACTTTCTGGAGAGTGCCAGTAAGGGTAGATAATGATGATGTACAGAGCGCAACGAGTGCCTGCACGCATAGATACCAGTACTGTACCGGGAGCGAAGATTGTCTGGAGAGTGCCTGTACATGGAGTGTCTGTACAGGTAGATTGTAGCACTGTATATGTACCTGAGTACATGGAGAGTGCCTGTACGGGTGGATTACAGTACTGTACATGAAGCTGAGTACATGGAGTGTCTGTACAGGTAGGTAGTAACACTGCACATGGAGCTAAGAGCATACAGATCGTGTATATACCAGTGCATGCAGTGGGAAGTTTAGACTGTCTGTAGAGTTCCTGCACGAGCAGATAACAGTACTGTCCTTGGAGATAAGGTTGCTTGGACAGTGCATCTACAGGGAGATAGCCGTATTGTGCAGTCCGCTAAGACTGCCTGTAGAGTGTCTGTACTGGTAGATCACATTATAGTACAGGGATGTATTATTGCTTGTAGTGTGCCTGTAAAGGTAGATAACCGAACCGTACTGTGCAGTTCGCAGAGAGTGTCTGTACCAGTAGATAACAGTGTTGTCTGTACAGGGAGTTACGATTGCTTGGAGGGTGCCTGTATGGGAAAATAGTGCTTTACATGGAGCGAGAAGTACCTGGAGAGTGCTTTTACGGGTAGTGCATGCAGGGAAGGCGAAGATTACACGTAGAGTACCTGCACGGTTAGTTCACATATAGGAATCAGGAGATCTTGGCCACGGCCCCATTGCTACTGCGCAGCCAGTTCACAGTGAGGCAGGTCAGGGAAGCCCCATGAGGAAGGTGAGCCATCCGTGCTCAGAGCAGGGTCTACGAGTTCAGCTGAATCTCCAGCAGTGAGCATGTCCCTACGGTCGGTCTCTTCAGCTCACTTTTCTAGCTGAACCAGGTCTAAGGGAAAGTGAACCCAGAGAAAGGTTCTGATTTTGTTTTTAGATCTAAGCATGAACAATGTATTTGAAATGTAAACTGGACAACAAGCCATTATAATAGTTTGTTTTTAATACAATGAAAGTTGCACTTCTACTGGGGGGGAATTGTGACAAGTGCATATTTATTGGATTAGTCCTAAAATAAGCCCCTGGGGTCTCCAGACAGGGTATATTGTATAGGAGCAAGGGTGTGAAAGCACAAACCTACACCAGGTGCTCCCGAACAAGCCTCATTTCGTTATCCTTCGTCAACTGCAATTTAAGATAACAATCCTCAGACAGGTGTAAATGCAGCCTCCCCATGCCCATCTCATCTTCTCAGACAGGAGTAAGTGCAGCCTACACTCACCCCTGTCACACCTCTGACAGCAGTAAGTGCAGGCTGCTGCTGCACAGAGCCTCCCTAAGTTGTTCCCATCTTGTCCGCCGGTTTTCCAGCGCCCCCTCAATTCTGACTCTTTGATTTTAATTATATAGATTGTTCCGGCTGTTTGCATATCTCCTCGCCGTCTTGGTTCTAAACACTAGGAGCTTTTAACTGCTTGTGACCCGGTTTTCGTGCCTCTGTTCCCTGCTTGTGCCTCTATTCCCTGCTTGTGCCTCTGTTCCCTGCTTGTGATCCGGTTTTCGTGCCTCTGTTCCCTGTTTGTGCCTCTGTTCCCTGCTTGTGCCTCTGTTCCCTGCTTGTGCCTCTGTTCCCTGCTTATGACCCGGTTTTCGTGCCTCTGTTCCCTGCTTGTGATCCGGTGTTCGTGCCTCGGTTTCCTGCTTGTGCCTCTGTTCCTTGCTTGTGACCCGGTTTTCGTGCCTCTGTTCCCTGCTTGTGCCTCTGTTCCCTGTCCATTAAGAGCAGCGTCAACCTCACTTTGAATATTGTACCAATTGCTGTCCCACATTTTCATAACTGCACCCATTTCCTTATGGAAGTACATCTGCACCACTTTCTCTACTCAATTGACCGTAACTCAATTTGAAAGGAATATTGTTAGTAATTTGCATTTCACCACTATTCTTTCAGCTACAATTTGCTCCTCTTCAAGCTCCACCAAGAATCATTCTATAGTTGGACTGATCCCTTACGGTAACCACTCTAGCTAGCAACATTAACAAGCATTTGCAATGCAATAGGTCTCACATTAGGAAAGATTGAGTTATTGGTATTGTAAATGTCACATTTTTTATTTATGTGTTGGTTTTGAAAATAGCGAAACTTATAGCTTTGCCATTTACAATGCCAATAGTTATACCTTTCGCAAATGTGACACCTATAGCCTTTGTAATGCAATATGTGTTGTATTTACGTGACTTAGATGTATTGATATTACAAATAACAATTGCTTTTGTTTTTTTAAAATAATGAATACTTAAATAAAAGTTATTGTAATTTATAATGGCAATAACTTAAACTTTTGTAAATAACTTTTGTGAAGATTATGTTCAGTGTATTTTATTGTGACGAAAATCCAAGAACAGAAGTGAAATATTCACATTTGTTTGTGACATTTGTAATTAAGCTTGAAACATTGAGAGAACATATTTGAACCAGTTGTTGTTGAATTGTTGCACAGATTGATGCTGTGGTGGCGACGAGTGATGCTGTGGTGGCGAGTGATACTGTGGTAGCGACAAGTAATGCTGTGGTAGCGCATAGTGATGTTGTGGTGCCCCTGAGTGATGCTGTGGTGGTGCTGAGTGATGCTGTAGTGATGCGATAGATAGATACATAAATAAAAATGTTGTCATTTACAATGCCAATAGCTCTAACTTTGGCAAAGGCGAGACCGTTGCATTGTAAATGCTTGTTGTAATAGAGGCACATGAATATCGTCAGACTGAGGTATTCTATTCATGGATTATCTTCCCTGAAGCAAATCCAGTAACACATGTGTTTTACTTCTACAAAAAAGAGGCACATTCAAAAGAACACATCCCTTTCGAGGATATTGAAATTCTACTAACTTACCAAGAGCATGCGCTCTGATTTAAAAGCACCCTACAACATCAAAATCACATTACCAGGCTCAGTCCACTAGGTAGACCAGAAGCAACATGGCCGGTATTAGCCAGCTATACACCACATCCTGCCATTGAAGAAATGACAGGTGCAGAACTATTAGTTCAACTAAAACAACTAATAAAATTAGTCAATATGTCATGTGGACTCTAACAGTCCAACCTCCTATAAGGATTCCACAACACATCCCTTACCAGGGGAACACAAATAAAATCACACCACAGACTATACAATCAGTCATTGGTAAATTGCCCACAAAAAGGGAACAAATTCCATTCTGGATAGCTCAAAAAATTACTCAAATCGAGGCAGTATTTCCTGATACTACCCCTCATGAGAAACACAGGCTTCTAACAATCTGTTTACCGATTGGGATCGCACCACACCTGGAGGACTGCAACACTTGGGGTACAGTCTTTGCTGCAATTTACACAAAAACACATGGTGTTCCATCTATTTTTATTTATTTATTTATTTATTTATTTTTAACAACTTTTATTGGCACGAACTTCAAAGACACAGCTCTAGGCCTACAACCTCAGGGGCCGGCCGCATTATGCATATGTAAACTGAGCATCAGGCATGAGTAGACACAGCCCATCAGTGACAACCCGGGGGTCCGGCGGCGTATCCCTCGAGGGGGCAAATAAATCAGCCATCTATCCTTTCCGACAGAGCATGTTGCAGTTATCTTGCCTGGTTTCAGTCCGTACACCAGCAGCTCGTCTCCTCTCTCCCTCCCCTCAACACTGAAGCTCAGAAAAAAGTTAGGTGCTTTCGTGTCTTAACTTACAAACAGAAACAACAATCCAAATGTTTTTAGGGCGGCTCTTGGGGGGCAGTAATTCACTATAGTGCTCCGCTTGGGTGCTGCAGTACAACATGTCTTGCGCCCATCTAGTTTTGGTAGGGAGCGGTCCTCTCATCCAACAATGTGCCACTACCCTCTTAGCAATTAGCATCCCCATATCCGTAAGTCGGCGAATCGCGACTGGAAGCCGCTTGGAGTTTCCCATGAGTGCCAAGCCAGGTTCCGGGGTTATGTCTACCTCCAGGATCTTACTCATTTCAGAGAAGATGTCGCACCAGAACGCCTGGACGCCCGGGCAGCTCCACGCCAAATGCATGAAGTCAGCATTAGCATTGTGGCATCGTTCACAGTCTGCCGTTTGCCGTAGACTGTATCTATGCAGTCTCTCCGGAGTGTAGTAGACCCTCTGCAGGAATTTAAAGTGGATCAGCCTGTGCCGCCCATTGAGCGAGATCCGCTTTGTGCTTTCACAACAGTACTGCCACAACGCGCCGTCTATCGTGGTCTCCAGGTCTCTTTGCCAAGCCAGTCTCGCTTTCATGAGTTGGTGCTCTCCTTGCGATCCAGCAATCCTATAAAGGTTCGTGAGGAGTTTGCGGGGCTCCTTGGCCTTGATGACGTATGTCAATTCTAGGACTTCTGGTGGTTCCGCCATGTCTGCGCCAAGTAGATCCGATAGAGCACTTCTCACCCTGTGGTATTGAAATCGTTGCAGCATAGGAATGTCCCTGCGATCGCCACCCACTTGGTCCCAAGTTTTGCCACTTCATCCTGAACTAGGTCGCCTGCTCTATGTATTCCGAGTTTCGCCAGCTCCCTATATACACCCTTCTCTCCCAACGGCGGGAGCCAGAGCATCCACTCCAGGGGCATATCGGGTGAATATAGCAGCACCCCTCCTTGCCGCTTCAGTAGCGAGTGCCAAGCATGGTTAGTAGCAGTTATGGAGTCCAGCGTTCCAGTTCTACCGTCCAAAGGCATGCAGATCGTGGCCGGGAGCGGTTGAGGGTGAGCAAACAGTCGCTCCATGCGGACATGTGGAATCATTGTGTTGCCGTGCACCCAAGTGTGTAGATGCGACGCTTGTGCCACTCTGTAGTAAAGTTCAAGGTCTGGGGCGCCCAGGCCTCCCATACTGTAGGGCAGAGTGAGAATTGACCACTTGACCCTGGGTTGCTTCCCCGCCCACGCTAAGCTAATCATGAGACTCGTCATCCGTTGGAAAAAAGCCTTAGATAATACTATTGGAATGGCATTAAATAGAAAGAGGAACCTCGGCTGGACCACCATTTTCATAACGGCTATACGGCCCATCAAAGTGATTGGGAGTCTATTCCAGAGCACTATGTCATCTTCCAGCTTACTAATTGCTCTCCCGTAGTTTTGGCTGATGAGCAGCTCCGGGTCCGTATGGAGTTGCATTCCAAGATATCTGATCGTATCTTCGGACCACTGGAGCGGGTATTCCATCTCTATTTGCCTAGTTACAGGTGTGAGAGGAAATACTATCGATTTTGCCCAATTGACTTTAAGGCCCGAGAGCGCACCAAAGTAAACCACCTCTCTCAGCATCGGGGACAGGTTCGTTGCAGGGTCATGAACGTAGAGCAGCATATCATCATCATACATTGACACCACTATTTTGTAGGTCGGGAATCGTATGCCCTCGTGGCTATGGTACTCTCTCAGCGCGCAGGCCAAAGGTTCTGCAGCTAGAGCGTACAATAACGGGGATAGGGGGCACCCCTGATGAGTACCTCTGCCTATATAGAGGGGTTGCGAAACGGCGTTGCCAACTCGCACTCTAGCCGAGGGACCCTTGTAAAGGGCGCCAATCATTTGCAGGAAGGGCTCGCCCAGTCTCATTCTCCGTAATACCTGGAGTAGAAACGGCCATTCCACCGAGTCAAATGCCTTTTCCATGTCGAGGAATATTGCCATGGCTGCTGTGTCCTGTTTGACATGCTGGATTGTCCCTAATACCGTTCTAACATTATACGTCAGGTTCCTGCTAGGTATAAATCCTGCCTGCTCAGGGGCCACTAATTCGGGGGCTAGTAGCGCTAGCCTGGTCGCTAGGACTATGGCATATAACTTGGTGTCTACTTTTAGTAGTGACAGCGGCTGGTATGATCCGCACTCGACGGGTGTCTTATCCGGTTTGAGGATAGTAACTATCATTGCCTCTCTCATGGAGCCCGGCATTCTGCTGCCCTGGATGCAAATGTCACTCATCAAAGTGGAGATACACGGTAGCAGTTGTTCCTGAAATGTTTTGTAAAAGTCTACCGTCAGGCCATCTATGCCAGGCGCGCTGCTCGCGCGCATAGAGGCCAGGGCCTCCCTAATCTCGTCGTGTTGTATAGGAAACATGAGGAATTCCCTTTGTGAGTTAGTGAGGAACGGGAGCTTTATATGCTCCAGGTAATCCAGAATTTCAGCTGACAAGTCCGCGGACTTCGAGGAGTACAATTCCGGGTAGTAGTCTCTGAAGACGTTAGCTATATCTGCCTCATCCGTGGCACGTTGGCATCAGTTGCTTTCAGCTCTGTGACCAGCGGCTTCCCTCTCCTGCCTTTAAGAATGTTAGCAAGCACAGAGCTAGGCCTTTCACCTTCACCATAAGTGCGGGTGGTGGCATATTTGCCCAAGTGTTTTACCTCCCTGTCCGCTGCATCGTGGTACTCCGCAATGAGGCTCTTTATTTCCTCCTGCGTAGCACTATCTGGTCGGCTCAATTGCCGCTTCTCTAGGGCCTGCAACTGGCTCTCTAGGTCAGATAGCCGGAGCCTTATAGCCTTCAGAACCGCTGGAGTGTTTAGACATAGCAATGCCCCGTATATAAACTTTGAACGCTTCCCACACCGTGTGAAAGTCCTCTGCTGACCCCACATTCTTTTTAAAAAATAGGTCTATCGCCTCTGCCAGTACCCCTCTAAAAACAGGGTCTAGGAGCGAGTATGGTGGAAACCGCCACGTAAATGGGGGGATTTTCCTAGCCGGGGTCGCCAAGACCAACAGTATGGGGGAATGATCCGACAGTGTGCGCGGCAGGATCTTGCAATTCCTGATGCTGCGGAGCATCCCCGAGGTGGCAAACCAATAATCTATTCTAGTGTGCACTTCATCATAATTCCATACGTCCTCCATATCTAGAACGAGAAGTCTAGCTGCCAGCATCTGTGCCGCCGCCGCCGGCCTACGAGGTGGTCCATGTCTGGGTTAAGCGTCAGATTTAAGTCCCCTCCCCACAGTATTTGGGGCATGTCATGTGCGCCGATCATACCAGCTAGTGATTCATAGATTTCCGGGGCATCATAATTGGGACCATAAGCGTTCACCACCAGTAAGTCTAGCCCCATACCCCTGCAGGACGCTATGATGTATTTACCCTCAGGATCGGTTCTTAGTGTGTGTAGTATGATTTTCGACCGCGGGTTATGACCCCTCTGGCATGGGTCGTGAACCCTGCCACTGCTATGTTCCTCTCCAGACCTCTGCTGCGCAGCATCCTGCTAGAAAGTGGCAAATGGGTTTCCTGCAGCAGCGCTATGTCTATATTCTGTCTTTTTAAGTAACTCAACAGGTTCCTCAGCTTCCTGAAATCGTTCAGCCCCCTTACATTCCAAGTGAGGGCACGTATGACGGCCGTTTGTGCCTGCTCCTGTGCTTCAGGTTGATTACACATTCTGAGATGGTGTGCATATTGCGGAAATCGCGCGGTCTCCAGCCGTGTGCTCTGCTAGTGTGCTCAGTCTATGACATGACAACAGCCTCATCTCTCCCCTACTGATCCCTCCTGTGCATTGCAATGAAACAGTACCCACCCCCCTCCCACAGCAGACCTCCCCCAACCTGGCCTGGCTGACCCCCTGTTCTGGGTCTTGTCTCCTTTCACCATCTTCTCAGGTCTCCTCGCCCGGAGTGCACGGGAAGAGCCAGTGGGTCGAGGTTGCCAGTCCGCAGGCCCAGTCCTGTCAGGCCTCGTCGCGCGTATGGTAGCGCACAGCTCCCGGGTCGGATCCGAGGCCGGCCCCGGCAGATCCCTCCAAGTGTAGGGTCAGCAATTCACCCCCACTGATCCAGAAGGCCAATCCAGATGAAGGCTGCTGGTGCACTGCTGCCTCATCCCAGTGCAGGTCTCGTGTGCTTTGGTAATGAGGGGAGGGTCCCTCCGCACAAGCCGCGCAGCGTGTCAAGAATCCCCCGGCTTCAGAAGCAGCTCCCCCTCCAGAGGGTCACAAGGAGGACTCCAGGCAGATTTCCCCCCTCCGTGTGGTAACACAGCAGGTGTGTCGTTGTATCCCAGCTCCCCACGCCGTGGCTGTGTGGGGTCTGTTATAGCGCGCCACTCCTCAGTTGGTCCACTAGAGCCTCAGCCATACGCACACGTGCGCAGCACTCGCCATGCCTCTCTGTGATCCCCTCACCGGCCCACTCCCATCTCCATGTCAGTGTCCACCTTAGAGGGGGGGTCACCGCAATCCTCTGCAAGCTGGAGCCCGAGGCGTCTGCCTCTACCTCCTCCTGCCGCAGAGCACTGATGCGGGGGATCCGGGGCCGCCAATCCGGGCACCCCGCCTGTCTCGTCCACCACCAGGGGGGCCACACCCCCCGCCCGTCAAATGTTCGATAAAGGGGAAGGATGGTTTTTAGGATGTCAGAGAGCGGGCGCACTGCCAGTATAGAAGCACTGTAGAACCAATAGAGTGTGGTGCAACTGGGCGAGTGGATAACCATATAACCACTCAAGGAGAAGCGAGCAAGCTCACCAATCCACAATAACACTGAACAGCAAGCCCTATGCACACACTTGACGAGTAGAAACGGAAACAGTGTCCTGATGTAAGAATTCAAACTTGCAGAGAAACAACAGTAAAGTGCAATTAACTATATATAAGTGATTGAATGTCAATAAAGAAGTCTTGGTCTCCTTGCTTTATTCCAACACAGCATGTGAACAACCAGCCGACACGTGTTTCATCGCATCTTGCGAATCTTCAGGGCTCCATTGGTTGTGTATTGGACCGTATGGCCGCTCTTCCGGTGATACTTCCGACCCGGAAGGGCCCAAGACCATTCAAACGTAGTTGGGAAATGGGGTATATCCGCTTGTAAGCGTAGTGCGCTTATTATGGGTTGCCCGGGGGAAGGTGTACTTCTCGATCACTTTGTGTCTGAAATTTCGATGTGTCGCGATTATAGGGAATGATTCCGTAGCCTGTTCCGGACTTGGTGTCTGTAGGCGTCTTGATGCTCCACTCTTCTCCCGGGTCTCCTCGTTCGAAGTGCGAACGAGGAGACCCGGGAGAAGAGTGGAGCATCAAGACGCCTACAGACACCAAGTCCGGAACAGGCTACGGAATCATTCCCTATAATCGCGACACATCGAAATTTCAGACACAAAGTGATCGAGAAGTACACCTTCCCCCGGGCAACCCATAATAAGCGCACTACGCTTACAAGCGGATATACCCCATTTCCCAACTACGTTTGAATGGTCTTGGGCCCTTCCGGGTCGGAAGTATCACCGGAAGAGCGGCCATACGGTCCAATACACAACCAATGGAGCCCTGAAGATTCGCAAGATGCGATGAAACACGTGTCGGCTGGTTGTTCACATGCTGTGTTGGAATAAAGCAAGGAGACCAAGACTTCTTTATTGACATTCAATCACTTATATATAGTTAATTGCACTTTACTGTTGTTTCTCTGCAAGTTTGAATTCTTACATCAGGACACTGTTTCCGTTTCTACTCGTCAAGTGTGTGCATAGGGCTTGCTGTTCCGTCAAATGTTCGATGTGCGCTTCAGAGGCAGCAGCAGGGCAGGCGTGCCCCCCACCAGGCCTGAATTTGTGGCTGCTGGTGTCCGCCGCTGTCCGCCCACTGTGGCGCTGTATTGGTCCCCCGGGGGTCCACTCGTCACCAGGCCGGAACTTCCATGTTCCACACGCCGCACGTCGCGTGACGTTGCTCGGACCGCTAATCTGCTGTGGGTCGGGGATTCAGGCCCTCCTTTACGCCGCTCAGCGCGGCTCACGAGTCTCCGCGATTCAAGCTGCACCGCCGCTGGAAAGGGCACCGCCGGCTCCCCGATGGTAAGCGAGCTTCGAGGCAGGGGTGTGATCAAATTGACCGCTCAGATGCAGGATAATTGAGGATCTTGTCATTGGGCACGGCGGAGCAGTGGGATTAAGCGGCCATTACGGACTCCGGCAAGCTCCGCCCCCATGGTGTTCCATCTATGGCTGTAATACCAGACGTCCTGAAACAGATTCAAAATGAATACGGCGCATGGCCCGCTTTAAATCTAGGTATGAAATTACTGAAGGATTTCAAACAGGTCCCAGCAATAATATTAGCTAATATTAAAGGTGAAGCAGCAGCTGTGGCGATCTACCAAAAACTAAGAGAATTTGATGTAACTGAGCAACCACAAGAACTAGCCAGAATAATTGAAAAATCCTATGAAGAACTAGGTAGAGACAGTTTGGGTGATAAACCAGTGAAACCCCAACTGAACGAAAGTCCTGAAAAGGTCTTTATTAAAAACACTCTCACTCTTCCTAAAAAGAAGTGGGAGAACACTAAACAAACTTCCAAAGAGAAGCGTTCTCAATCCCGCGGTAGGTCTCCTCAAAAGGAGTCCTCTGAAAGGAGGTATAACCTCAGGAATAGGGATAATTTGAGAAAACCTGACAGATATCAAGTACTGATACACGTTCCTCTTGTACCTTTCAGACTTCATCACAGAAATCGGAAGAAGAGGACGGTCAGACCAAAAGAAAGAACGCGTGAAGTCCAAAGACGATCAACACGTTCCAAAAAATAAGAAAACCCAATTCGCTAAAAAGAAATTAGCAGGATCAGACATGCCGAGGATCTTGAGGACACAACTCAAGAACAGGGAGTGGGCTCAGACAAGGTTGGACAGTGCAGCAGAAGTAACTGTAGCTAGCAAGATCTTGAAGGATCATCTGGAGTCAGTGGACTTGAATGAGTACATCCAAGTTGAAACTGCAGATACCAGGGTTAGTGTCCCACATAAGTTATATGAAGTAACACTCCGGAAGGAGGGCGATATAACTAGAAAAATAAAAGCACTCTTTTGGGAGAAGCTCTCTAAGGGTTATGACATTCTTCTAGCTGAACAAGACTGGCCACCTGAATTTGTCAGGGAGTGCACACATGGCGAAGACATCATTATATCAATAACAAAAGGGGGAGAGAGAGAGTTGATCGAAATGGATTCGTTCTCCCTAAACTAATATAAATAAATAAAAGGAATCCACTCCTTGGGTGTCGGGTATGTCCTCCAAAATTGGGGAGCACCCTTGTTGTTTTTGGTCCCCTCACACACCAACAGGCCCCTTGGTGTCATGCTTCATCATTGGGGTCCTCGTACCCCTCTACGGGGTACGGCGTGCTACATCCTGCGAATACGCGGGAGCACTTGTAATGACTATGTGTGGTGTGGATGAGGTATTTTAATGTGAGTGTGTGGTGGGGTTTTAATCTAAGTGAGTGAAGTTTAAAAAGTACCTGGCTCGTAGGGTGGCAAAAAATTTTAATGGGCACCCGGGCTGGTGCTATTAAAATTAAGTGTGGGAGGTTATCAACGCAAAACAATGTGCATCACCTCCTTCCTGTGTGCGTCGACATGTTTCGGTGTAAAACACCTTCTTCAGGACGGGGTACACAAATCCCCACCTTACTCATGTTTCTCTAACTTTTTTGAGAGTCTCTAAAATAGTGAGATCTACAGTGCAGGTAAAATAATGTACCTAACAAAACGCCGCTTATTAGTTGACTGTTTTGAAGGGGTAGAGATGCCCATGAGCCCAACAATCCAAACATCAGGGTCCCTCCTGCTACTTGGCACGATATCATCGAGGTAATGCCTCCCTCCCGACCCCTCCGTGGCTCCGGTGATTAATCACGGAGGGGTCGGTAGGGAGGCATTACCTCAATGATATCGTGCCAAATAGCAGGAGGGACCCTGACGTTTGGATTGTTGGGCTCATGGAGCATCTCTACCCCTTCAAAAGAGTCGACTAATAAGCGGCGTTTTGCTAGGTACATTTTACCTGGACTGTAGATCTCACTTTTTTAGAGACTCTCAAAAAAGTTAGTGAAACGTGAGTAAGGTGGGGATTTGTGTACCCCGTCCTAAAGAAGGTGTTTTACACCGAAACATGTCGATGCACACAGGAAGGAGGTGATGCACATTGTTTTGCGTTGATAACCTCCCACACTTAATTTTGATAGCACCAGCCCGGGGGTCCATTAAAATTCTTTGCCACCCCACGAGCCAGGTACTTTTTAAACTTCACTCACTTAGATTAAAACCCCACCACACACACACATTAAAATACCTCATCCACACCACAAATAGTCATTACAAGTGCTCCCGCGTATTCGCAGGTTGTAGCACGCCGTACCCCGTAGAGGGGTACGAGGACCCCAATGATGAAGCAAGACACCAAGGGGCCTTTTGGTGTGTGAGGGGACCAAAAACAACAAGGGTGCTCCCCAATTTTGGAGGACACACCCGACACCCAAGGAGTGAAGACATCATTATGCCAGCCTTCTCCAATCATATTCCAATTCATAAAAAAATATACATATGCAAGGAAATGGGCAGTAGCCCAGGTCCTGCATTATACAAAAATCATGTAGGATGGAATGAGGATTCTCCTCAACATAAAATCCAGTTAAAAACTCAACCAACTGCACAAAGGCAGTACCCAGTTAAGCAAGAAGCTAACAAACAAGTCAGGGAGATATTAGATCAACTTGAATACCAAGGGGTGATTGAAACATGCAACTCGGAAATAAACAATCCTTTGATTTCTGTGTCCAAACCAGACAATACATATCGTCTAGTTTTGGATTACAGACATTTAAACTCTTGTTGCAAAACTTTTGCAATGCAAAATGTACACAGTGCAGCACTAATGAATAACATTGTGCGTAAAAAAAATATAAAACAACATTAGATATTTCTACCGGTTACTTCTGTCAAAACATTGCACCTGAAAGTAGGTATTTGACCGCTTTCTCAACTATGGGGACACAGCGTCAATTCTGTTGTCTCCCCCAGGGATTCAAGAATAGTCCAGGGTTATTTTCAGCCAGAGTAACAGAATTACTACAAACTTTTGATGATGAAGCATTACCATATGTCGATGACGTCTATCTAACAGACAATGTCTTGGATAGGAACTTGAACAGGGTGAACACCATAATATTGGGTTTCGCCTCTGAAGGGTATGAATTCAATTAAAAAAAATCTCGAATTGCACACCTCAACGTCCTGTTTTTAGGATATGAATTATCAAGTGAAGGAAAAAGCTTGGCAGCAAACTTTCTAGAGAAGTGGGCGGTGCTCCAACCTCCAAAAACGCAGAAAAACGTAGTCGATTCTAGGTTTCCTAAATTTCAGAAGAACTTACATTCTAAACTACGCAGAAAGGGTTAAACATCTCTACGAATTAATCAAACCTGATTTCAAAACTGTCTAATTGGACTCAAAAACACACAGAAATTTTATGTTCAGTGCAAACAGACATGTTAGCAACAACACATTTACAAACACTCGCAAACAGTGATTCAGAATCATTCTAGGAAGATGCAGATTCACGTATTTAACCTTTAATGAAGGAGAAAAAGTACCAATAGCTTATAAATCGCACTTGTACACACAAGCTGAAATGAAATTCACTTCTACAGAAAAAATTCTGACAGCAGTTCAAACTGCAGTAGCAAAAGAGAGAGCCCTCGCACAGGGTAAGCACATAATGGTAGTTACTCCTGTACCTGCCTTAGAGGCAGTGACAGAAGCGAACATTCCCAATCCAAAGGCTTTACATCCGAGATGGATAGAATGGGTTAATTCTCTTGCTGCAACAGACGTTGAATATGTTTTTGACCCCTATTTGAAAACACAAGAATTTCTACAATACGAACAAGAACGTCCTCTGCCCACTAAGATTCTGCCTTTAGAACAGTACAGATGTATAATATATATACAGACGGATCAGCACAACCTGCAATTGAAGGTAAACAAGCTTATAGTGCTGCGTGCGCGATCGTTAAAGGTCGCTGGCGCGATGGTAAATTCCGATCTATGATCACAAAACGCAATCTCTCAGAGATTGTACAGTTCAGGGAGCTGAACTACAAGCATTCAAGATGGCGCTTGAAAATACTTTATTTTTATTTTTTTGGTGGACCTTTATTGCAAAGATTACAAGTACACAGCAACCAGCCAACAACCCATTGGCAGGGCTGGCCGCGGTCAACTTGGCGGTGATGAAAAAGAAACAAATATATCGCCATATAGAACGGTCCACAATGGAAATGCAAAGATAGTGTCTTTCCGCTCTTCAGGTGTTACTTGCATCTTACAACATCAATGTACACAAGAGATGTGGTCTCATTTTATGTTTTATACAGTTAACAATTCAACATCCCAACCACCCACCACCCCACACCCCGTGAGTCAGGTTCCAGTAACTGCACATAATGTTTGAGGGTTCAGAGCTAGCATCATACACCATTTAGCTGTGTAAGACTTCAAGGAACAGCATCTCAAAGGCACCCATTTATTGACAACTGCTCGCCGAGCATGGCGGCACCATACATCCACCCTGCCCCACGACTCCACAGGGAGGCAGCCAACGATAGTCCGTAAATTAGAGAAAGTGCAGCCTATATTCATCACGCCTCTACAGTGGTCCCCCCAGCGCCAATTTACCCCGAACCGTCTTCCCCTATCAGGGAGCCATCAGTCACACTGCTAGAGCTTCCGTCAGTATACAAAGAGAGCATGTACGCCGTAAATGGGCTCCAAATATCGCCAGGGCGCGAATTTGCAGGGAGCCCCTCATGATAGCATACCAGTTGATCCCTACAATACGCCATGTCCTGCAGCCACAATCTTACCTCCGGTGCGCGCCTCCCTCCCCAGGCCATAGCTACTCTGCGTTTAGCAATCTGTAATGCCAATAGTAGCAATCGTCTCACTTTAGCAGGCACTCCCGATGCAATACCCAACAGGCAGAGACGGATATCAAGCGGAACCTCAACCGATGTCATTTTAGATAGGGCATCTGTCACAGCAATCCAGAAATCATACACCCGTGCACAGCCCCAGGCAAAGTGCACAAAATCCGCCCCATCCGCCCCACATCGAACACACTGAGACGTCTCTCGCAGACCAAACCTCACCAGCTGCATTGGGGTGTAGTACCATTGATGTAGAAACTTATAGTGTATCAGGCGAAAGTTGCCGTTGGCCACAAAGCTTCCAGTCATGGAACAACATTCAGCCCATTCATCATCCGTGAGCGGGTCAGGCAAACACGCATCCCACCTAGTCTTCGCCGTCACTGCACCCCCTCCCTCATCCTCCTGCGAGGCTTTATAGAGTCTGGAGAGCAATTTAACTTTATCCGGCACGGCATACAGCAACTGCAGAATACCCAACGTCAACGGTTCCTCCGGATATGTGGGATATAAGGTGCGAATGGCCGCTCGGAGCCGGGTATATACAAATGTGGACATAACCACATTCGGGGAGCGGTCCGTCACATCTCGCAGCGAGGGAAAGGAGGCTCCTGGGTAAATGTCCCCTACAGTGTTGAGGCCCACCCCTTGAAGGAGATGTAAAGCCCCAATCTCACTGGAGACTGAAATGTCCTCATGATACAGCAGTGGCATAGCTGGAGCGTACAGCGGCAGCCGGTCCGCTCGTCTACCCAGTTCGTGCCAGGCATTGGCGGTGGATCGCACCGTGTCTACCTCCCCCTTCTCAAACACAGAGTGCGAGTTAACAATCATTGCTTTCAATGGAGTAGGCAGAACCGCACTGGCCTCAAGCGCCACGTGTGGGGTGTACGGTGGGGCCGACACCCAATAGGCAGCGAACTGCGCTTGCGCGCAGAGGTAATAAAGCTTCATATCCGGGACGGCAAAGCCTCCCAGGACATATGGCTTAGTTAGTACGTCCCATTTCACTCTTGGTTTCTTGCCAGCCCACACCAACGTTATCAGTAGAGACTGTAATCGAGCAAAAAAATACGATTTAAGCGGGATAGGAATATTAACAAAAAAATATAAAAACTTCGGCAGTATAACCATTTTAATGAGAGATACCCGGTCAGCAAAGGTGAGTGGGAGGCGGATCCAGCGCGCCACTTGATCTTCAAGTTTAGCTATAGCCACGCCGTAATTAGCCCTAATAACTTCTTGACTGTCTCTGTGTATTAAAACTCCAAGATAGCGTACCGGTTCCTCGGCCCATTCCAAGGGGAATTCCAGTGGGAAAGGAATCGCTGCTTCCGTGAGTGGCAATATAAGAGACTTCTCCCAATTTATGGAGAGCCCCGAGTGACGGCCAAACCAAATAAACTCGCGCAGTATAGGCTCCAGATATCTCACAGGTTCCCGCACATAGAGAACCATGTCATCGGCATACATGGACACCGCCAGAGACCTAAGGGGAAATTTCAGGGAGGCGTCCGCATAACGCTGTCGCAGGACACAGGCAAGGGGTTCCATCACAAGTGCGAACAGTAAAGGCGACAATGGACAGCCCAGCCTAGTCCCCCGGTGCACAGGGAAGGGAGCCGAGACATGTCCATTCACCCGAACCCGCGCTACAGGGTTCGTATATAATAAAGTCACCAGTGACGTAAAAAAAAAAGGCACCCCCATACGATGAAGTATCGCTATCATGTAACGCCAAGCGACCGAGTCAAAGGCTTTCGCAGCGTCAAGTATGACAGCCACCGCCGCCAGATCCGGTTTGAGTAGATGTAACACCGCAAAGAGAGCTCTCAAATTGTGAGTGGTGGACCGGAGAGGAATAAAACCAGACTGGTCCGGTAACACCATGACTGGGAGAAGCAGACGTAGCCTAGTTGCCAACACCTTCGCTATAATTTTAACATCAGTGTTCATAAGGGACAGAGGCCGATATGATCATGCGCCAGTGTGTATGGAGGTGGGAATGCCGACGCATGTGCCAGCCCCTTTTACCTGGAGACTTCCGCTGGGCACTCTAAGTGACTTGGTGTTGCGTGAGCATTTAAGGGCGGTTATCGAGGAGTATTTTGACAAAAACTTTGGGTCTGTTGACAGTATGTGCACTGTGTGGGAGGCCTTCAAAGTGACGGTGAGGGGAGCGTGTATAGGCTTACAGTCCAGTGTGCTTAAGTCCCTGAGAGACACGATGGCCAGGCTGGAGGGTGAATTGATGATGTTGGAGAGGCAACTGGAGGCACACCCGGATGAGACGATATTGGCTGATGTTCGTGTGAAAGTCACTGAGTACAATGATCTAGCGGACCAGGAGGTGAAGTTTCTGTCCAAACAATCCAGAGCACGTGGCTCCGGTGATTAATCACGGAGGGGTCGGTAGGGAGGCATTACCTCGATGATATTGTGCCAAATAGCAGGAGGGACCCTGACGTTTGGATTGTTGGGCTCATGGAGCATCTCTACCCCTTCAAAAGAGTCGACTAATAAGCGGCGTTTTGCTAGGTACATTTTACCTGGACTGTAGATCTCACTTTTTTAGAGACTCTCAAAAAAGTTAGTGAAACGTGAGTAAGGTGGGGATTTGTGTACCCCGTCCTAAAGAAGGTGTTTTACACCGAAACATGTCGATGCACACAGGAAGGAGGTGATGCACATTGTTTTGCGTTGATAACCTCCCACACTTAATTTTGATAGCACCAGCCCGGGGGTCCATTAAAATTCTTTGCCACCCCACGAGCCAGGAACTTTTTAAACTTCACTCACTTAGATTAAAACCCCACCACACACACATTAAAATACCTCATCCACACCACAAATAGTCATTACAAGTGCTCCCGCGTATTCGCAGGTTGTAGCACGCCGTGCCCCGTAGAGGGGTACGAGGACCCCAATGATGAAGCAAGACACCAATGGGCCTGTTGGTGTGTGAGGGGACCAAAAACAACAAGGGTGCTCCCCAATTTTGGAGGACACACCCGACACCCAAGGAGTGAAGACATCATTATGCCAGCCTTCTCCAATCATATTCCAATTCATAAAAATATATACATATGCAAGGAAATGGGCAGTAGCCCAGGTCCTGCATTATACAAAAATCATGTAGGATGGGATGAGGATTCTCCTCAACATAAAATCCAGTTAAAAACTCAACCAACTGCACAAAGGCAGTACCCAGTTAAGCAAGAAGCTAACAAACAAGTCAGGGAGATATTAGATCAACTTGAATACCAAGGGGTGATTGAAACATGCAACTCGGAAATAAACAATCCTTTGATTTCTGTGTCCAAACCAGACAATACATATCGTCTAGTTTTGGATTACAGACATTTAAACTCTTGTTGCAAAACTTTTGCAATGCAAAATGTACACAGTGCAGCACTAATGAATAACATTGTGCGTAAAAAAATATAAAACAACATTAGATATTTCTAACGGTTACTTCTGTCAAAACATTGCACCTGAAAGTAGGTATTTGACCGCTTTCTCAACTATGGGGACACAGCGTCAATTCTGTTGTCTCCCCCAGGGATTCAAGAATAGTCCAGGGTTATTTTCAGCCAGAGTAACAGAATTACTACAAACTTTTGATGATGAAGCATTACCATATGTCGATGACGTCTATCTAACAGACAATGTCTTGGATAGGAACTTGAACAGGATGAACACCATAATATTGGGTTTCGCCTCGGAAGGGTATGAATTCAATTTAAAAAAATCTCGAATTGCACACCTCAACGTCCTGTTTTTAGGATATGAATTATCAAGTGAAGGAAAAAGCTTGGCAGCAAACTTTCTAGAGAAGTGTGCGGTGCTCCAACCTCCAAAAACGCAGAAAAACGTAGTTGATTCTAGGTTTCCTAAATTTCAGAAGAACTTACATTCTAAACTACGCAGAAAGGGTTAAACATCTCTACGAATTAATCAAACCTGATTTCAAAACTGTCTAATTGGACTCAAAAACACACAGAAATTTTACGTTCAGTGCAAACAGACATGTTAGCAACAACACATTTACAAACACTCGCAAACAGTGATTCAGAATCATTCCAGGAAGATGCAGATTCACGTATTCCTAATCCAAAGGCTTTACATCCGAGATGGATAGAATGGGTTAATTCTCTTGCTGCAACAGACGTTGAATATGTTTTTGACCCCTATTTGAAAACACAAGAATTTCTACAATACGAACAAGAACGTCCTCTGCCCACTAAGATTCTGCCTTTAGAACAGTACAGATGTATAATTTATACAGACGGATCAGCACAACCTGCAATTGAAGGTAAACAAGCGTATAGTGCTGCGTGCGCGATCGTTTAAGGTCGCTGGCGCGATGGTAAATTCCGATCTATGATCACAAAACGCAATCTCTCAGAGATTGTACAGTTCAGGGAGCTGAACTACAAGCATTCAAGATGGCGCTTGAAAATACTTTTTTTTTTTTTTGGTGGACCTTTATTGCAAAGATTACAAGTACACAGCAACCAGCCTACAACCCATTGGCAGGGCCGGCCGCAGTCAACTTGGCGGTGATGAAAAAGAAACAAATATATCGCCATATCGAACTGTCCACAATGGAAATGCAAAGATAGTGTCTTTCAGCTCTTCAGGTGTTACTTGCATCTTACAACATCAATGTACACAAGAGATGTGGTCTCATTTTATGTTTTATACAGTTAACAGTTCAACATCCCAACCACCCACCACCCCACACCCCGTGAGTCAGGTTCCAGTAACTGCACATAATGCTTTAGGGTCCAGAGCTAGCATCATACACCATTTAGCTGTGTAGGACTTCAAGGAACCGCATCTCAAAGGCACCCATTTATTGACAACTGCTCGCCGAGCATGGCGGCACCATACATCCACCCTGCCCCACGACTCCACAGGGAGGCAGCCAACGATAGTCCGTAAATTAGAGAAAGTGCAGCCTATATTCATCACGCCTCTACAGTGGTCCCCCCAGCGCCAATTTACCCCGAACCGTCTTCCCCTATCAGGGAGCCATCAGTCACACTGCTAGAGCTTCCGTCAGTATCCAAAGAGAACATGTACGCCGTAAATGGGCTCCAAATATCGCGAGGGCGCGAATTTTTAGGGAGCTCCTCATGATAGCATACTAGTTGATCCCTACAATACGCCATGTCCTGCAGCCACAATCTTACCTCCGGTGCGCGCCTCCCTCCCCAGGCCATAGCTATTCTGCGTTTAGCAATCTGTAATGCCAATAGTAGCAATCGTCTCACTTTAGCAGGCACTCCCGATGCAATACCCAACAGGCAGAGACGGATATCAAGCGGAACCTCAACCGATGTCATTTTAGATAGGGCATCTGTCACAGCAATCCAGAAATCATACACCCGTGCACAGCCCCAGGCCAAGTGTACAAAATCAGCCCCATCTGCCCCACATCGAACACACTGAGACGTCTCTCGCAGACCAAACCTCACCAGCTGCATTGGGGTGTAGTACCATTGATGTAGAAACTTATAGTGCATCAGGCGAAAGTTGCCGTTGGCCACAAAGCTTCCAGTCATTGAACAACATTCAGCCCATTCATCATCCGTGAGCGGGTCAGGCAAACACGCATCCCACCTAGTCTTCGCCGTCACTGCACCCCCTCCCTCATCCTCCTGCGAGGCTTTATAGAGTCTGGAGAGCAATTTAACTTTATCCGGCACGGTATACAGCAACTGCAGAGCACCCAACGTCAACGGTTCCTCCGGATATGTGGGATATAAGGTGCGAATGGCTGCTCGGAGCCGGGCATATACAAATGTGGACATAACCACATTCGGGGAGCGGTCCGTCACATCTCGCAGCGAGAGAAAGGAGGCTCCTGGGTAAAGGTCCCCTACAGTGTTGAGGCCCACCCCTTGAAGGAGCTGTAAAGCCCCAATCTCACTGGAGACTGAAATGTCCTCATGATACAGCAGTGGCATAGCTGGAGCGTACAGCGGCAGCCGGTCCGCTCGTCTACCCAGTTCGTGCCAGGCATTGGCGGTGGATCGCACCGTGTCTACCTCCCTCTTCTCAAATACAGAGTGTGAGTTAACAATCATTGCTTTCAATGGAGTAGGCAGAACCGCACTGGCCTCAAGCGCCACGTGTGGGGTGTACGGTGGGGCCGACACCCAATAGGCAGCGAACTGCGCTTGCGCGCAGAGGTAATAAAGCTTCATATCCGGGACGGCAAAGCCTCCCAGGACATATGGCTTAGTTAGTACGTCCCATTTCACTCTTGGTTTCTTGCCAGCCCACACCAACGTTATCAGTAGAGACTGTAATCGAGCAAAAAAATACGATTTAAGCGGGATAGGAATATTAACAAAAAAATATAAAAACTTCGGCAGTATAACCATTTTAATGAGAGATACCCGGTCAGCAAAGGTGAGCGGGAGGCGGATCCAGCGCGCCACTTGATCTTCAAGTTTAGCTATAGCCACGCCGTAATTAGCCCTAATACCTTCTTGACTGTCTCTGTGTATTAAAACTCCAAGATAGCGTACCGGTTCCTCGGCCCATTCCAAGGGGAATTCCAGTGGGAAAGGAATCGCCGCTTCCGTGAGTGGCAATATAACAGACTTCTCCCAATTTATGGAGAGCCCTGAGTGACGGCCAAACCGAATAAACTCGCGCAGTATAGGCTCCAGATATCTCACAGGTTCCCGCACATAGAGAACCATGTCATCGGCGTTCATGGACACCGCCAGAGACCTAAGAGGAAATTTCCGGGAGGCGTCCGCATAACGCTGTCGCAGGACACAGGCAAGGGGTTCCATCAGTGAAGTAGTGTGGCTCACTGGTTAGAGGCGGCAGACCCGAGAGCAGAGGACGGCCCGGGACCAGGGTTCGATTCCCGGCGTGGCAGGTTTCTGGACCAGGGTCAGCGGACTCGATAATTCTCTCGCCTCGGTGCCCACTCTGATCAGCGATCACACTCGGCAACTCTGGGCATTAGCCTGCCTCATCTTCACTAACGGCCCCACCAGACCGCCGGGGATGCCTGGTCTCACCCTGGAGATACCCATTAAGGGACCATCTCTCAGGGAAGCCAGGAAGGGTTTCGCAGCGGTCGAAGCGCCTTGGGACCCTACGGGTAAGTAGTGCGCTATATAAATCCCTATACATATACATTTACATTACATCACAAGTGCGAACAGTAAAGGCGACAATGGGCAGCCCTGCCTAGTCCCCCGGTGCACAGGGAAGGGAGCCGAGACATGTCCATTCACCCGAACCCGCGCTACAGGGTTCGTATATAATAAAGTCACCAGTGACGTAAAAAAAAGGCACCCCCATACGATGAAGTATCGCTATCTTGTAACGCCAAGCGACCGAGTCGAAGGCTTTCGCAGCGTCAAGCATGACAGCCACCGCCGCCAGATCCGGTTTGAGTAGATGTAACACCGCAAAGAGAGCTCTCAAATTGTGAGTGGTGGACCGGAGAGGAATAAAACCAGACTGGTCCGGTAACACCATGACTGGGAGAAGCAGACGTAGCCTAGTTGCCAACACCTTTGCTATAATTTTAACGTCAGTGTTCATATGGGACAGAGGCCGATATGATTCGCATTTGTTCGGCGGCTTACCCGGTTTCGGAAGAGCAACCAACAGTGCCTCCCTCATCGTGGCTGGGAACTGTCCCTGTTCCACCGCTTCCTCCAGAACCATCGCCAGATGCGGAAGCAAGAGATCCACATATTCCTTATAAAATTCGGACGGCAACCCATCGGTGCCCGCTGCCTTGCCATTTGGTAAGGATGCAATTGCATCCCGAAACTCCCCCTCCGTGACATGGTGCATAAGGAACTCCTGCTGACCCCTTGAGAGCCAGACCAGTGCAATACCTTCAAGATATTGTGCAATCTCACCCTCCTCCGCCGTCTCCTTATACTCATACATTCGTTCATAGTATTTGGTAAAGCAGTTTAGAATGTCAGTTGCACTAGTGACAGTGGTATCTCCGTCCTCTATCTCCTGTACCACACAATGCCTGGCCCAGGGTTCCCTAATACGATCCACCAAGCCCCGCCCCGGTCGTCCCCCCTCACCATAATAGCGTGCTCTGGATTGTTTGGACAGAAACTTCACCTCCTGGTCCGCTAGATCATTGTACTCAGTGACTTTCACACGAACATCAGCCAATATCGTCTCATCCGGGTGTGCCTCCAGTTGCCTCTCCAACATCATAAATTCACCCTCCAGCCTGGACATCGTGTCTCTCAGGGACTTAAGCACACTGGACTGCAAGCCTATACACGCTCCCCTCACCGTCACTTTGAAGGCCTCCCACACAGTGCACATACTGTCAACAGACCCAACGTTTTTGTCAAAATACTCCTCGATAACCGCCCTTAAACGCTCACGCAACACCAAGTCACTTAGAGTGCCCAGCGGAAGTCTCCAGGTAAAAGGGGCTGGCACATGCGTCGGCATTCCCACCTCCATACACACTGGCGCATGATCAGAGAGTGTGCGGGGAAGATGTCTCACATCCAGCACCCATCCGCTGTCATCACGGGTCACCAACCAGTAGTCCAGCCTGGACCATGTATCATGAGCTGACGTGTAGCACGTGCCTTCCCTCCGCCCAGGGTGTTTCAACCGCCACACATCCACCATACCGAGCCCGCCCAAACCATCCAACACAGCGTCGGCCGCCTTCTTCCGCACAGACGGTCTATCCTGTTTCCTGTCTAATACTCCATCCAAAGTGACATTGAAATCCCCCCCACAGATTATAGCCGACGGTGGCAACAGATAGACCTTATTCCACAAACGGACATAGAAGTCGGGGTCATCAGCATTGGGGCCATAGACATTGATGAGCGTAACCAGCGTACCACATAGCCTACCATGTAGAATAATATAACGACCCTCCTCATCTATTTCCTCGTGTATTGAGACAAAGGGCACATTTTTCTTAATCAAAATCATGACCCCTCGAGCATATGCTGAATAGTCCGAGGCCAGCCGAGTACCTGCCCACTGTTTCGCCACTGTTTCAGCCGCCCTCCCCCGTAGGTGAGTCTCCTGTATGAAAGCCACGTGTGCACCATGCCTGTTTAGAAAGGCCAGCATCTGCCTAGTTTTCTGTGGACGATTTAGTCCCCTCACATTCCAGGTAATGTAGGTCAGCTTAGCCCCCCTGTTCATGAATCCAGAACCCAAGTACAGCCTGAGAGCATTTGAAAAGGCGCAGTGCCCCACTCATAGTACATTTATCGTCCCCCAGCAACCAAACGTGACTCAAGTTCATTCCCGCCCCATCCAACCCCGGATCAAAATATAGACCACAAATCGTCCTGACTCTCAAAAACCCAAGACCCAACAACCCCCCACCACCCTCTTCAGCACCCCAAACCTGCCAAAGCTGTCCCCTCCCCCAGAAACCCCAAAGCCCCAACAAATCAACCATTAATGTGTGGGGATCTCCCTTATGACGGGGGCGCAGAATCGCCCAGCTCTCGCTAGCGAGCTAACGAAGAGCAGACCATGAACATATGTGAGCATCCCACCCCTCTTCCCCCCACCCGACAGTAGCAAAAAGAGCCTGAATTGCAGTGTGTAACAACCCTTAATCACTGTCAGAAGAAGAGCTTCATCACCATCGCCCTCCCTTCGCAGTACATGACAAAAAGTAGTGCGCTTCAACACATTGCTCGAGAACCTACAGATAGTTCAGCTGCGGACTTATTGGCACAATGCAGGCCCACCCTGACGCAGTCCCCCCCCTGCGCAAATCGGCCCATGAGACCCAGGCTATTGGAAATGCAACAAAATGAATGCGGAATCATCCAGTCTCATTAAACCCAAACCACAATATAGATATAGGTGCTCTCTGATAAAGGAGAGTGTCACACAATCAGTGTCCTAGCATGTCAAGGTTGGGCCTACTCATCATCAGGAAGCTGTGCAACAGTCCGTGATCGTCCGCCATTAGCAAGGACCAATCGTGAGCACACTTACGCCACCTCCTCCTGCAGAGCGTCCTCGCCGTCCGGCGCCATGTTGGAATCCCTTTTACATTTTTTCTGTTTTTTTGGCGTAGTCCATGGCTGCCTTAGGAGAGGCAAAAATCTTGTTATCTGAGGGAGGCCCAATCCGAAGTCTAGCCGGGTACAGCATGGCGTAAGGGACATTTTCGGCTCGCAGAAGCTGTTTTACTGTAGCGAACTCCTTAAGCGCTGTTTGCACCGCAACAGTGAAATCCGGATAAAATTCCAACTTATTACCCTGATACTCCACAGTCCCTTTTTTCCGGGCAAGGCGCAAGATAACATCGCGGTCCCTGTAATTGAGAATGCGGGCAATGATAGGTCGAGGCTGCGCCCCCGGTACTGATCTCTTCGCCAAGGAGCGGTGCGCGCGTTCCACGATGAACACATTTGATAGCTGGTCAGCCCCAAAAATATCCACCAGCATGCGCTCCATAAAGTCCTCCCTTCTGCCCACATTCGTTGATTCCGTCAGGCCTGTGACGCGGATGTTGTTGCGTCTGGACCTCCCTTCCAATTCCTCATTCTTAGCCTGTATGACCGCCAACACCCGCTCCATATTAAACACTTTTGTGGTCACCGTGGCCAGCCCATCCTCAGTGGCGGACACCCTCTGCTCCACCTCGCCCATGCGTTCGTTCTGCCGGTCAAACTGCATTGCCATGTGGTCCAACCTATGGTTAACCGATTCCATGGTGCCTTCTATCGATTGGAGTGTCTTTTGCATCGCCATTAAAGTGGCTTCGAGGTTAGGGGTGCAGCCAACCGCCCCAGGGGGATCAGTGTCCGCCGGCCCCTGCGAGTTGGATAACGCCGTCTTCTTCGCATCAAAGTTGAGCTTGGGCTGGTTACGCTCAGGCCTGCCCATCTTGTGACTCTAAGTCCTGCGACCAGTCCAGCAGTTATAGTTCAAGGGCAATACCCTAGCGTCCCGCTCTGTGCAGGGCTTTCAATGCAAAGAACAGGGTAGACGGAACCCGCCAGATCACACCGGCCGCTTTCAAAATGTGACCTCCGTCTGGGATCCAAAGCCCTGTGCAATGGCAGCCAAGGCCTCACCTCCAGGCCTCGTAGCAGTGCACTCAGCAGCCCGTAGTGTAGGCAGCGACCCCCAACTCATGTGCAGCGTCCAGGAGTGTGCTCCCCAATATCCCCACTGTCGGCGTGGCTGTCCCGCCCGCGTCCCCGCCAGTCGCGGCTCGCCCAGCGCGGCCTAACGCGGCCCGGAGACACCTCCGCAGCCCCGGGCTTGCGTAGCGCCCCACCGCACTCACCGCTCCCAGCTGGGCCGAGCTCCAGGCCCCGAGACGCTCGCTCCGCTGTTCCGCTTCCGGGCCTTCTCCCACGCCCCCCAGCTCTTGGCACCGGCACCTCGTCCGTTCCCGTGTAGCGAGGGGAGCACAGCAATTCCGCTAGCCTGCCGCTGGTCTCAGGCCGCACTGCTTCCCGCCTTCACAGCCAGCCTAGGCGCCGCTCCGCTCCGCCAGAAAAGCCGGTCAGCGTCCCGCTCAGTGGCTGCAGGACAACTCTCCGCTCACCGCTCCGCAGCAGCTATGGATACCCATCAGGGTGGGAAGGTGTAGAAGCTGGAATCGCAGGATAAATTAAGGATATTTCACGGTCTTGGCGGAGCCTCACGTATGTGCGGCCATCTTGCCTGGCGCCCTCTAGCGCCCCCGCGCTTGAAAATACTTATAGCGAATTCCGCACACTCATAGTGTGCGATTCCTAATATTGCGTTCAATCTTAAAATGAATACTTGCAAAACTGGATTAAAAACTGTTTCAAAGATGCAAAAGGTGGCACAATCAAGCATAAGTTGCTTTGGGAACAAGTAGTTCAGTTACGAAAAGGACTACAAAAAGCTCACGTGATCCATACACTGAGACATCAACGTGATGGTGTTTACGTTGCAGGGAATTCATTGGCTGATAAAGCTGCGAAGGCAGCTGTGCAAACGGCTTCCGTAGCTGCAATCACTCGTTCAAAAACGAAAATAGACGGTGAAATAATGCTAGCTGTCAATGCGACAAGCAAAGGCATTGGTGCAGCGTTACCTCAAAACTATCCACTCGGATATTCACAGATAATTGATGCCAACTCCGTTCCTTTTGCTCGAATCCCTGGAGTGGGGGAGAGAATAATTCCAAACAGGAAATGTAGAGTAGCTTTGATACATGAAGCACATTTGGGAGAGGGTCTAATACATCAGGGGATTTCTAAAGCTATACTAGAATTAAAAGAGAGGTACTAGTGTCCAGGGATGAATGGTCACATTCACACATTTGCATTTAATTGCCATGACTGCAACAGGATCGTAGCAGAGAACGCCGACAGATACCGGACTACAGTGTAGCCAGCCCAGTACATCTTAAAAGACAGGGGTGTCCCCACGAGAGAACAGTCTAAGACTGAATTTCACACCTGGTTCTTGGGTTCTAGGGTGAATGTTTCATTCTCAAAGAGACATATTTATGAAGCATGCCACTAATATGGCGAGAGAGGTAAAGTTACAATGATTTGCACTCGACTTCTATCCGTGTATGGTGAGACCAACTACTTGCTTATATCCCTAAAGATGCCGAATTCATAAAGAGATAACTATTATATACCCTTGTTCAGAACTGCAGTTATTTAGTACTCCCCACCATGAACACAATATTTGGTTTTTAAACAAAGAGTATAAACAAGACACAATGTCAACAATGTCAAAGAGAAAGTACAGACACCATTGTTAGACAGCATTAGACTATCTACACACAGACGTCCCTATGGACAAATGCGTTCCCACAAATATTAAGACAAGATTTATTTGGATGTGGCCTAAGCGCTCGGCTGACGCTCGAACTGTTATAAAAGATTTGCGAGTCTTTATCGGCACATATGCAGTCGGCACGCTACATTCTGACCAGGGTCCTGCGTTTAGCTCAAAAGCTTACAAGGAGGCCATGGCCAATCTGGGCGTTGCATTGCGGTATTCTAGTCCATTACATCCTGAGGGAAATTCGGTTGTGGAGAGAAAAAAACGGGACATAAAGCAATTTATAACGGCTAGGGTACTAGGCTCGGGTGACGGGTGGGTCAAACATCTAATAAGTGTCCAATGTAGTCTTAACAATCTGCCAAGACATTCTCTAGGGGGAATCACTCCTTATGAAATCCTTTTTGGAACTCGAATGATTGTCCAGGACCCTGATCGTCACACTTCAGTGGTAGATCAAAAACCTTTTGGCTTTTTTGCAGGACTTACATGAAATAAGAAAAAGCCAAAGCAACGTGTTCTGAAGCCAACGGCCACTGAAGAGAAACCACCTTTTCCCAGCAAGGCCTGCCTGGATTCCAAAGATTGGGGATCTAGTCAGAGAAAAGACCGCGGACAAGAAGGAATTTGGGCCTTCTTACAGACAACCAGTACCTGTCCTAGCAATCCACGGATCAAGAACAGTAATACTGCCGCCCCTTGCTGGTAAAAAAGAGAACAGGTTTGTGTTCATCGACCTGGTCAAACCACATCATGTGGCCGATCATAAGTAGTAGGCCAAGTGGACTCTAAAGATTTTGCAGACTCCCGAATCTGGCTACAATCCAAGAGGTTCAAACTGAGAGACTCATCACCTTTGAAGAATCTGCAGTGCGAAATGAAGGACTGTGCAACAACGCCATGGAACTTGTGCCTCTTGAGCCCCAAATAACAGTTCATCCAGAAACGGCTGTCTACAATGAAATAGCATCCGAGTATACTAATATGACAAGTGACCAAGTGGTTCCAGCGATTTCATCGAATCCTGAAGCAATCCCTACAATTGACAGAACTGCTTCTGGCTATTTCATTAACTTTGATACGCTTTCAGAGGATCCAAGCGAACCTGACACAACGCCAGCTAAAAGAACTTTTAAATAACAAGCAGCAGAACTTTTTCATCAACTGGAAAAGACATTTCTGTTTTCACCATGGATTGAACTTTGGATTGTGTTGGGTGTACTTTTTCTTCTACTTTTGGTTGACTCTTGTACTTGCTTTGGGAATGCTGATAAATGGAAGATATGTTAAAAAGGACACAGCAAGTAAGAACATCAACTTACCCCTCAAGCCACACAAATCATCTCATCGTGAACAAAGAGACTTGTCATCAGTGAACATCACAGCTGTTCCTATACCAGGTGGTATAGCTTGGGACAGAACTGAATATGACATTCTTGGTCCGGCAGAGCTGTTGAAGATTCCACACCAATTCAAGGTTTCCTTGAGTGACTTTGTTTCACCCAGCACCTTTTCTGATGATTGGGACTTTGAGACTGTTAATAATATGATTTCAGACTTAGAAATGTCTGCAAAATTTACAAATCATGAATACTTAGAAGGTTCATCAGATTACGAACAAATGTACTGTTATAATCACTATGGTCATCATTTCTTGCATAAATCTGCAAATCCTAGAAATGTATTTACTTATAACCAAGGGGAACATTGTCCTATGCCACCAAAGGGTAGCTCAAAAACATTTTATGACAAATTTCCATACTTTTCAGGTTTTAATGTTTCAAATCCAGAATCATTTTACTTTAAAAATGTTAATAGAATAGGAATGAAAAGTATGTTGACGAATACACAGCAAATGTATTCTGCGGCCTTTTATGCTCAGCTGTCTACATTAGGTTTTGACTTTTGGAAAAACACCATTGAGACAAAAACTGTCTGGGGCACAAAAGACTGGTAGGTGCAGGGCTTAGAAGCTTTATTTAGAGCCTGCATCATCCCTGAACAACTAATGTTTTTAGATGACACTGTTCAACAGACATCTTGTCTTGGATTAGCTAAGATAAAGGATGTAAACAAACCGTCCATACCTACACCTACACCTGATAGTAAAACACTACAGAGGGGGTGGTCGACGTAAATACTATTTTACTTAACAACAGAACAGATCCAGATTGGAAAAAATGGTTAATCTGGCCCACAGACACAAACAACTGTCAAGATAGATTCCTGAATTAGACACAAGGATTCACATTCACTAGGCCAGATCCAAGATATGTCCGTGGACAACATCCAGGGATAGTAACATCATACAGTGTGGGAAAACTGTGCTTTGAGTGGCTACAAAAATCTACACTAAAAGAAGTAAAACAACACTTCTCTTTACTTAAAGATGGCATTGATTTAAGGGACTTCTTACAAGGACCTCCTAAACGGCGTCATAAACGTTTTATATACGCCGGTATATATGCCATTTATAATCAAGCATGGAAAACAACGCAATCAGAGACTGCAGAACGAATACGAGAAATTGATCGTAATAATTTAGAGAAATCTCTCTCTGTAGTAGACAATGGGTTAAGGATTCTGTCATCCAGAATATATTCTTTGCACAGCATTGTATCCTCTGCCATAGACATAACAGAACAGGACTTGGTCATGTTACAACATGGTCAGTCACAATTACGTTCTATGATGCTATTGGGCTGGATGTAAAAAACCTTTGTTCTGGCTACGTGCCTTGGCGTCTAATCAACACAACGTCATTGTTAACTGAATTTAACCTTACAGATAAACAAATCACTTTGGCTCAAAGGTGAGCAGACTATACAGTGCTGAGTATTGAAAAACTGTAAAGATTACCATTAACTGTTTCTGAGAAACCATCAACAGAATGGATAATACACGGTACAATCACTCTACCTGTTACGATTTTCCATTTTCAGTATTGTTTAAAACATATACCAGCAGGCGTATATTAAAGGTTGGGTAAAGAATACATCAAGACATCCTGGGATTTACCTTATACACACAAATGTTGGAGTGGGGGAAAAGAAGTGTTTCTTAGTGGTACGAATTGCGAGAATACTCTAAGCAGTTCAATCTTATGCCAGGGTATTAATTTACACGGGGCCTGCGATGGTTCTTCAAACAACTTATCCTGCCACCTGCAAGGTTCTCCAGCTGCAGTGATTGATCCAATTTTTAGGCAGCTTTCTAATGGAAGTTACATTATGTTGAATGATCACAGCTGCTGTGGCATGTTGCCAGGAACCCCCTATCTTGTAACTGTGTCAGCCAGGGTCATTTGCTGTATGCAAGTATTGTTTCCTAAACCTAAGACAGACGGGGAGTCGCCATTATGGCCTTCACTGAACATCTCTTCTATACAAATTGATACTTTAAGCAGAATGAAAGCCATTCTTTTACAAAAAACTGTGCCACTGACCTCCGTTAAAGAGACGCATGATCTGCAAGTTGCAAGCACTTCTGTAGAGATACATGCTCTTTTATCCACAAACTGCCATATACATTTCTCAGAAATGTTAGGTCGTATCTTAATACCTTGACTGCTAAGGGAATTCCCGCTGGGTGCTGAAATATTCAGATCCCCATTGTTCATGACAAGGTCAGCTCGTCATAAGCACACGACCAGTGTACTGCATGACGAGCTGACCTTGTCATGAGCATGGAAGGGGTTAAACATTTCTGATACGAGTGGTATTGTACATGTATTTAAGACAGTTTTTTCGGGACTGTTAGCACCCTTTGAAGCAGTCCTAGGCATATTTCCAAACTTCGTGCACTCTGTGTTTGGTGGCCTGCCTCTCGTTTTGGGAATCGTAGCAGGGACAATATTTTTGCTCCTTCTGCTCCAATATGGCAAGCCAAGTCACCATTGACACCCAGATCACCTTGGAGAACACCCTCCTGGCTTGAAGTGTCGTGAGGGCATGATACAAATACTGAGATTGACTTGTTTAAGAGATTTGAATACCAAGTGGTTTCTATCATTCCGACCAATTCTATGATGCCTGCTATGTGGAGAAGAATGCGTGCTAGACATCTGTCTGACACTCCAGCGGCTACCAATCCTGATGACGGCATTCATTGAGATCTCACAGATGCAAAATGCAGACGGTGAGATACGTGGAGCAACAGGCACCATCTACTTTGAACATTACTAATGCGACTGACGCTGACGGCGATGCTTCTCATCTATGTGCGGTTGATCTGCTTAACGAGTTAGTCCAACTTTCACCTACAATAGTAGACAAATTCTTTACCAACTTAGAAGAGTCGATGTTTTCTCCAAACAATTACACTGACTTTTAAAATCAGCACACAGTGTTCTGTGAGACTCTGAATTCGACCTTCATTTTTTTTTAAAACCAAGAACTAACTTTGGAACTCTATTTTTCTATGATCAGACTTTTTTCCCCCAAAATTATACCTTTTTTGGCACAAAGTAATCTGTTTAAAGTAGAACCATCCCTAGAGAACAAGAATTATTTGAATACTTCCAAGAGATAATATTTGATCGTGTCCACACTGTAATGGCTGGATTTTCTGAGTAGGTGGGATCAGCCCCCAGGGGCCCCTCCAACCCAGCCAGAACGTACTCACCTTCCCTCCTCAGGACTCCTCTATATCCAGGCACCTGGTACCTACCTGAGGATGGGGAACTCGCAATATACAAGCTCATATTATTAAAAAACACCACTAAATCTATAGGGATACTAAGAATACTCACTGATTACTAGGGATATCCATACCCTACACCACACTTATTCACATCAGTTGGTCTCGCGGCCACCCTGACCCAGACCGTTCTACCCTAGGGCAGATATGACACACAATCCGGTGTGTCTACACACGGGCCTGCAGAACCCAATGCTCCCTTTTCCAAAGTGTTCGCGATCCTGCGAAACTAAGCGCCAGTATCCTCCCTGGCGTTCTCACTTATTCAAGCCACAATCCAGTGGGTATACACGTTGGTCTCCCTCCCAACGCTCTCATTAACGCCGCATATCAACGACGACCACATTCCTATGAACACCTATACATATATATATATATATTGGGATATTATCTCGGCTGTCTACTCGGGATGAAACTACAATAATAACTTTGAATATAGTTCCAGATTATAGTGTACTCCCTGCTCTTGGCATCAAAGGTCCACTCACTCCCTATTTATGTGATCACCACTTACCTGATTGGGATTACTCATCCATTCACGTGCCTAGTACTCACCTAGGAGGTACATTTACCTTCAGTGAACAAGAATAGGGGCTACACACCAGTTTGTTATAAACTGGGGTTATTTTATTATTAGTACAACACAGATCTGACAAAGACTATAGGTAGAACACACCGCTTGAAAGAGAAAAGATTAAACATAACAGGAACACTCCGCTGAAAGGGAAAAGATTAGACATAAAGTGTAAATGTAACTAATTCAGACTACCTCACCTATTAGAAGGAAGATTTCTCTCTCTGCCTCTGGTGGGATTAGGGCTCTCTCTCTGCCTCTGGTGGGATTAGGGCTCTCTCTGTCTCTCCCTCCTTCACCACATCACCACGCCTCTGGTTCAGTTGCTCCAGCTGACAGCCTTCTTTGATGCTCTCTGCACTGCTGTCTCTCTCCTCATCTTCAGCAATCGTCTGCCTTCTTTCTCCATTCAAGAACTGCACTCTATTCTGCAGCTCCCAGCAGACATCCTCTCTCTCTCTGCAAGCTATTCGGAGCTCCAAGCTGTTCTGGGCTCCCAGCAGTCCTGTGCTCCAAGCTGTTCTGAGCACCACGCTGAACTGCACACCACGCTGCACTGACTTCCAAAACTGAACTGACCACTCCTCCTCTCCTGTAGCTCACTAATATGGATTCCTCTCCCCTCATGGAAATTTCCACAGGAGGGCTGTCTCCTACCGAATTCCTGTGCCAGCTCCCAGGCTTCCACGCAACCGCAGTGCGCCTCTGCATGTTACGTCTGGGCCCAAGAGAAAAACACATTTCTCGGATAAGAAGCAATCCTAACTGGATTTTCCCTCTAGCACAACAGCCTTAACTGAAAACATTGCCTTTGCCCTAAAAAGCCTCTCTGCTTCCATCAAGATGGAGTCTCTCTAGCTCTAGGCCTGTAGGCCTGAAAGGGGTGAAATGCTCCTTAGCTCTGTCAGAATACCTACATAAACCATACCAATATGTCTAATATGTCAAAGCCAATAGGCAATAGACAGGTTAAAGTCAAGAATAAAGGCATATTAAGCAGCTATCCTCTTCTAGATCTGGAAAAAGGGATTAAAAAGGCCAACACAGGCTAAGAATACCTATACTAGATGCGAGCAAGACTAATGATCTATATCACTGCTAAATAAAGCCAAAAACTCTGCCATAACATTCCACCCTTAGATCCTTATCTTGCGAGCATCTTATAAACAACAACAACCATCTAAACAAACATCAACATAATCTATCCAACATAGGCTAAGAATACCTATCCTAGATGTGAGCAAGATTAAGATCTATATCACTGCTAAATATCTCTGCCATCCACCCTTAGATCCTTATCTTGCGAACATCTGACAAACAATAACATCTAGATAAACAAACATCAACACAATCTATCAACAAATCAAAACCTAAAAAACTCCCAAAAAACAATGACAACTCAAGAAAATTCCACCTGAAACTCAATTGTAGGGAATAGAAACCTAAAAACAAATCAAAGCACCCTTGACTTGAATGCTGAAACATATCTGATATTGGATCTGATAACAACAGAAACTAACCAAAGCATCCTCAAACTAAATGTGCCTCAACTTCTAATGATAACTGGTGAAATCTAGTGATGTAGGGACTTATGTGTTGAATGAAAACAGCAAGGGGCCTAAATGGGGCCTACTTCGGACAACTTAAGGCTAAATGAGGCCTACCTACTATTGTCAACTTAAGAACTAAATGTGTTTCAACTCCTAATGAGAAAATAAGAAAGGGCCTAAATGAGCCCTACGTACTATAGGCAACTTAAGCTAATGATGACTCATGAAACTATTGGTGTAGGGGCGAATATGTGAGATGAAAATAACAATAGGCCTAAATGAGGCCTACCTGCTGACATTTGTCAATTTAAAGTGAAATCAGAGGAGTACTGTTTCAAGGTCTGGGCAAACATTAATACATAATCATACTAAAAGACACACCACCCAGAACAATCCAAATTTTAAGGTAACCACCCTTTGATCAATCAAGGTGAAAATGTAAGAACAGTAAAAACTATAACCCCAGTTGTACAGAATAGCAGGTGTAACTTTAAAAACACATGTGGGCACCGCCATTCAAAAAAGTCCTTCATTGAAATCACGCAAAAACTGTTTTGAAGAAAACAGAAAAACTATAATAGGTGACATATTTTTTTTAAAAGTGGGGCCTGATTGTCCAAGGGATTATTCAATGTCCAAATTCTTTTATAATACTGTTACAAATAAAACATTTTTTACTTTTTTGTTCTTTAAAAGTGGGGCCTGCTCGTAGTGATGACAAGAAAAAATGCAGGCTAGGGAATTAAATAACTTAGTCATTGGCAAAAACTGTTTTGAAGAAAACAGAAAAACTATAATAGGTGACATGTTTTTTTTTGCTTTAAAAGTGGGGCCTGATTGTCCAAGGGATTATTCAATGTCCAAATTCTTCAGTGTAGGCCACCACCCTGCATCCTCGGTATCCGGACACTTCCTCCAATGCGGCCATCCATCACCCGGTCTGGTCTGGTCTGGTCTGGTTCCATCATCCAAAAATAATAAACTAAAATAAAAACATGAAAATAAAAAGCTAAAACAAATAAAGGGAGTGGGAGGGGCGTGGGCCGACACACGCATAACCACACCCCAGCAACCTAGGAACAAGAGAACAAGTATCATTATTCTTGTAAAATAAAATTTTCCATTTAAAAAGCACCCCGGGTGCCTTTCATTATTGAAAAGAAAATATCCTAATTAATTAAAAACATTCAAAATTTAACTTTTAATAATATTAGTAGGGCCTAACATACCCTAATCCTTACTAAGCCAGTCCCACCCTTCAGGGCAGGAGCCATGCTACAGTGGGAAGCTACTTTAAACACTGCAATATGATGAGCCTCTTTAAACCAACCCCTCCCTTCAGAGCAGGAGCCAGGCTACAGTGTAAAAATAAATTGGATTACCGCCCAAATGATGAGCTCACAGCATCAGCAGGGCACTGCAAGCCTCCCATTTCCCTGGTCAGAGAAGTCCGCCCAGGCTCACTACACTAACTAACACCGAGGGAAGAGCCAGGCCACCCCGCCCTTAAATAAACAAGCCGTGCGCGGAAGAAAATTGGATTGTAGCCAATCATAACAAACTGGGACGTGATCGAAACTTGCAGAATGAAGGCACAAACCAGCTGGTCTGCCAAGGTCGAAAAACAAATTTCTCATGCCTTATTTTGTAACTAACGGAAGCTCGAATTTAACAAAAAACAATTCTGTTACAGTGCATTGCCAATTAAAAAAGCTCCAGTTTTTAAAAAGACGTTTGTCCAACTAACTCAACTAAAGGCAAGACATTTAAAATATGGGCACTTATTTAGAAAGGGGAAGAGAGAAATAATTTGTAAAACAACATAAAATGCAGATACATTTCAACATTGTATTTAAGTTAATTTTTTGATGACACATTTATAAAAGCATACATTTTAATTCACATTTGGGAAAATAATAATGTTGCATTTTAAAATTTTTCCCTCTTTCAAAGGCACATGGTTGCATTCCACTAATTAAAAGCACATGTTATCATGCACTATCGGACAAGATTTATTATTCTTAAACCAACACATTCCTGTCTAGATGGAAACCCCTCACAGAAATAATTAATGAAAACAGCTCGTAGCATGCATTCTAACGGGCTATTTTTTTTTTTAACATTTCACTCATTTTAAAAGAACACAGCTTTCTCCGTAAGGTTGATTTATAACCACATCAGTTCCAAGGTGAACCCACACAAATACGTAGACGCATTTCAAAAGGAATGTGAAATGAACAGAACCCTTCTCAAAGCACAAGATGTTACCTTTCCGTCAAGAAACTGACAAAACACATAGGCTGACCAAGGAATCAAAAAAAAAGTCAAAATCAAACCATCAAATAATCCTTAAAATAATTCACTGACTTTTATAGTCAGGTCAGATAACCATGCATGTTGACAGCATGTAAAAAATAAAGACTGCCATCTCAACTCAAGATATTAACCCTTTGGCAGCTCAAGCAGAATCATTTCCCAACGTCCATTCATACATGGGAAAATCATTAGCACATTTCTTCACGTTTACAGATGACACACACATATTTTCAAAACGTTATCCCCAAGCACCCGAGAGAGATCCAGCTCCCTCCTGCCAAACGTAATGATAACATGCCCTGTCCAAGCCATGACTACATGGCGCTATTCACAAGCCATATTTACAAGACAAGCCTTTCATAAACAACATTTCCAAGGCGCAATGCACAAGGAACACAATAGATCAACATGAGAACCTGCACCTCACAAGCCACATTAATATGGCGCTATTCACAAGTCATATTTACAAGGAGCTATATTCAAAAACTTCACAGATCATAGAACAATGAACACATTTCACATTGCACAGCATAAGCAGATGCAGCAAGCAATTGAATGGGCAATTTAAAAGCATTTTTTACACACATTTATACAATTGGACCATCACAAAGATGTAACTGGCTTCCTCATGTAATGCCATCCTTCAACTCTGACAGTTTAAACACCAAGATGAAAACCATTCCTTCCACCCTGAATAAACCAAATGCCATGATGTAATGCAATCTCCTCACGCTGCAACTGTTCAAGCCAATAGGTCTAACAGGCTACATAAACTGCAACATTACGCCAGATGGAACCAGCGTTCAGGGCACTCCCTCAGAACACATGGGAAACTCTCTAAGCACATGGCCAGGCACACAGGTTTCGTAAACTGTTCGACTACGCCAGATGTAATGTCTGGCGCTCAGGGCACTCCCACACAACACATGGGAAACAATCTAAGCACATGGCCAGGCACACAGGCTTCGTAAGCAGCCGACTACGCCAGATGTAATGGCTGGATTTTCTGAGTAGGTGGGATCAGCCCCCAGGGGCCCCTCCAACCCAGCCAGAACGTACTCACCTTCCCTCCTCAGGACTCCTCTATATCCAGGCACCTGGTACCTACCTGAGGATGGGGAACTCGCAATATACAAGCTCATATTATTAAAAAACACCACTAAATCTATAGGGATACTAAGAATACTCACTGATTACTAGGGATATCCATACCCTACACCACACTTATTCACATCAGTTGGTCTCGCGGCCACCCTGACCCAGACCGTTCTACCCTAGGGCAGATATGACACACAATCCGGTGTGTCTACACACGGGCCTGCAGAACCCAATGCTCCCTTTTCCAAAGTGTTCGCGATCCTGCGAAACTAAGCGCCAGTATCCTCCCTGGCGTTCTCACTTATTCAAGCCACAATCCAGTGGGTATACACGTTGGTCTCCCTCCCAACGCTCTCATTAACGCCGCATATCAACGACGACCACATTCCTATGAACACCTATACATATATATATATATATTGGGATATTATCTCAGCTGTCTACTCGGGATGAAACTACAATAATAACTTTGAATATAGTTCCAGATTATAGTGTACTCCCTGCTCTTGGCATCAAAGGTCCACTCACTCCCTATTTATGTGATCACCACTTACCTGATTGGGATTACTCATCCATTCACGTGCCTAGTACTCACCTAGGAGGTACATTTACCTTCAGTGAACAAGAATAGGGGCTACACACCAGTTTGTTATAAACTGGGGTTATTTTATTATTAGTACAACACAGATCTGACAAAGACTATAGGTAGAACACACCGCTTGAAAGAGAAAAGATTAAACATAACAGGAACACTCCGCTGAAAGGGAAAAGATTAGACATAAAGTGTAAATGTAACTAATTCAGACTACCTCACCTATTAGAAGGAAGATTTCTCTCTCTGCCTCTGGTGGGATTAGGGCTCTCTCTCTGCCTCTGGTGGGATTAGGGCTCTCTCTGTCTCTCCCTCCTTCACCACATCACCACGCCTCTGGTTCAGTTGCTCCAGCTGACAGCCTTCTTTGATGCTCTCTGCACTGCTGTCTCTCTCCTCATCTTCAGCAATCGTCTGCCTTCTTTCTCCATTCAAGAACTGCACTCTATTCTGCAGCTCCCAGCAGACATCCTCTCTCTCTCTGCAAGCTATTCGGAGCTCCAAGCTGTTCTGGGCTCCCAGCAGTCCTGTGCTCCAAGCTGTTCTGAGCACCACGCTGAACTGCACACCACGCTGCACTGACTTCCAAAACTGAACTGACCACTCCTCCTCTCCTGTAGCTCACTAATATGGATTCCTCTCCCCTCATGGAAATTTCCACAGGAGGGCTGTCTCCTACCGAATTCCTGTGCCAGCTCCCAGGCTTCCACGCAACCGCAGTGCGCCTCTGCATGTTACGTCTGGGCCCAAGAGAAAAACACATTTCTCGGATAAGAAGCAGTCCTAACTGGATTTTCCCTCTAGCACAACAGCCTTAACTGAAAACATTGCCTTTGCCCTAAAAAGCCTCTCTGCTTCCATCAAGATGGAGTCTCTCTAGCTCTAGGCCTGTAGGCCTGAAAGGGGTGAAATGCTCCTTAGCTCTGTCAGAATACCTACATAAACCATACCAATATGTCTAATATGTCAAAGCCAATAGGCAATAGACAGGTTAAAGTCAAGAATAAAGGCATATTAAGCAGCTATCCTCTTCTAGATCTGGAAAAAGGGATTAAAAAGGCCAACACAGGCTAAGAATACCTATACTAGATGCGAGCAAGACTAATGATCTATATCACTGCTAAATAAAGCCAAAAACTCTGCCATAACACACACTCAAATTATTTATATATTCTGTCATGAAATGGCCTCGACTTTTCTTCTGTATTTTAAGAGCCATTTCATAAATGTATTTTTATGATTCATTCGGATAGCGTTTTTCAAATGTTATCTATATGCTTTGAATGAAACATTGCTTTTAAATGCCTACAGCACAAATGCTCTTTTCCTGTACAACCATTTCAAATTCATTTTTATGTATTGTGAGTGGGGTTTTAACACATCATGTTTAGATATATTTTATGTGTTTAGAACTTAGTAATGTCGTACATAATAAAGTGGAGTGGGTGTTAGATATCAAGCCCTTTTTTAGACATAACCCATGCAAACCAAATACAGGCATGGCTACTTCCACCTGTACCAAACGCCACAACTATTTCTTGGAAAATTGGCTTAAGCAGTCAGGGACCTTCCCCTTGCTTGAATATTGATTTGTCCAAGAACTCATGTACTTTGCAAAGAACAACTATTCCCTAGGGGTTCTTTCCTGACGTTATTATGCCCGACTTTACGTCAAACTATGGCATTCCTAGACACCTTTAAGGTATAAATATACCTTCACTTGCTCTAGCAAGACACAGTGGTTCGGAGCAGTTCGACTATCTACTGCCCGACGCAGCTCGCTACAGCAAGTGCCGAGGAAGCCGACCCTCCAGCTGACGCACTGATCGAGAGGCTGCCTTTCTGTTGCCGAGAATCCAGCTCCAGTGTTTCCAAGTTCCCCTTGCGGGGTGTTGGCAAATCGAGTCCAGAGACTGAGATACCAGACCTCCTTCATTCTAAACTAAGGTATGCAGCTGATTAGAATGTAGAGAAAATCTTGGATAGATTCTTGGCAAAGAAAACAACAACCTATGCTACACAATACTTACTTCTTCCCGCGAACTAGACTTAGGTTAGGTACATTGGGGTAGGCGTATTTTAGAAGCACCAGATGAAATGAAATGAAATGAAATGAAAAACGATTTTTAACGCGCAACTAAGCCCAGGTGGGCGTCAAGGCGCCTGACCAAATAATACCAGGTAACAGAGAATAATCCTAATTACGGATATGCCCTGACAAAACACCAGGTCTTGAGCGCCTTTTTAAAGGAAGACAGAGAGGGTTGCATCTTAATCTCAAGAGGTAACAAGTTCCATAGTTTGGGAGCAGCAATGGAAAAAGCTCTGTTTCCCCAGCGAACCCTTTTGGCACGTGGGACAACCAACAAATTCATCTCTGAAGATCTTAAAGATCTACCAGGCTGGTAACGGGTCAGCAGGGCACCAAGGGGATCAGAAGAACCCTCTGCCAAAGCTCGATAGACAAGACAAAGGATCTTAAACGAGATCCTGAGATGAATGGGCAGCCAATGAAGGCTCTTTCTGGCCATCGTAGCAGATGATGCTTTGGGAAGTGCTAAGACAAAGCGAGCGCCGCATTTTGAACTACCTGTAATCGCTGAATGAGCCCCTTGTTGGAGTCTACATAAAGTACATTACACCGGTCCAACCTAGAGCCTATTAATGCCACTGCCACCTGTTTACGTGCTGAGGGAGGGAGATAGTGAAGAATTCTCCTGAGGATCTTTAACACCCCCCAGCAGGTGGCCACCGTGCGGTTGACCTGTAGAGTCATGGATAAGGAGGTGTCAAAGATTACCCCAAGATTTCTTGCCGACTGGGAGGGAGATGGACAGGTTCCCAGTGAGGCCGGCCACCACTCATCCGACCAAATATCCTGGTCCTTGCCAAAGACCAGGATCTCAGTTTTGCCGCCATTCAACTTCAGGGAATTCTGAAGCATCCAGTCGGAGACTGTCTGCATACAGATCCTGAAGTTGGTGGCAGATGATGAAACTGAGTGGGCCAGTGACACCATAATCTGGGTGTCATCGGCGTATGACACCAATTCCATCCCCTGAGATTTTACTAGCCTTGCAAGGGGGGCGACATAAATGTTAAATAGGGTCGGACTGAGAGCAGACCCTTGTGGCACCCCACACTGCAAGGACATAGCAGGGGAGAGGAACTCACCAAGCTTGACTCTTTGCTCCCTGTGCTGTAAAAAGGAGTGCAGAAGGTTCAGAGCCATGCCGGAGATCCCTGCCTCCCTCAACCGAGATGTAAGCGTTGAGGGAGACAGGGTGTCAAACGCCGCTGTGAGGTCCAGTAGCACCAATACAGTAGTTTGGCCAGCGTCCACCTTCCTACGGATGTTATTTGCCACCATAGTCAGAGCTGTCTCAGTACTATGCACCTTTCGGAACCCATGCTGGGAGCTGTCAAGATACCCAGATGAGTCCAGGAAGGCGGTAAGATGGCCGTTGAGGTGTGTCTCAAGAATCTTAGCAGGAGCGGGTAACAGTGAAATAGGTCTGAAATTTTTCAACTGTTCCGGGTCTAGCGTGGGCTTCTTGAGTAGTGGCTTCACTATCGCCTTCTTCCATATTAAGGGGAAGGTACCTTGAGTTATAGCACCATTCATAACTTCTAGGAGTGGCGGGAGCAGTATCGCTCTGCATTCCTTCAATATCCTCAAAGGGCAAGGGTCTAGGGGTGATGATGATTTGATCCTATCGGGTAGAAGCTCAAGTTCTTCTCGAGTAAGTGGTGGAAAGACCGTTAGACTATCAGGGTGGTCTCTAGTCCAGGCTTCTAATTTGTTCAGGGTTTGGAGTGAAGAGTCGGCCAGGGACTTTCTCTGAGTTTCCAGCGCAAGATAAATGTCCTCAATTTTCTTATGGAAGAACTCTGATATGTATGAGTATTTTTAGTCATTGATATTTATGTATGTATTTTTATATGGCTTAGAAACTATACAATGCTCTCACAGCATTATTTTACAATATTGCTCTCGCTGTACGCATTATACTTTGCAGTCTGCTTAACAATTGTAGCAGTTCACTTCTCTTGTATGAGGAAGAAAACTGTTCAATAAACCCTTTTTATTGAAAATGCCCATCTCTCTATTTCTCTGCAACTCTGTAGAAACTAAGCATGCACGATTGAATGAGTGAAATACACATCTATTGTTTCCGCGCTACTCACTATTAAGTTTAATATATTCGATAGAGACCAAGTCGACCTCAGTCCTACGTCTAATCTATAGGATATATTATTCCAATGAGCAGAGCCTATTGGGAAAATAGGAACTACACTACACCATGTCCTCTTACATACTATGGTGAACAGATTTATAACTGAAAAGCGAAAGTTTTGTTCAGCACTCCTCAAAATGTACCTCTCCCTTTGCAACCTGTTGTTATCGGCGATGTGCCAGTTGCAGCTTGATAGATAAATGCTACATGTACGGCAAGTACTGATTGACGCCCTGTTTAACTACGCTGCTCTCTAACTAGCTTTTATTATACAAGATGATCTATGTACAATTATTGTTTATAAAAACAAAATGTTTTAACTTTTCTTCCAATAAACAGAGTTGAAACAAAAAATGATCCCAACAGGAGGGAGCAGTTTTGTTTCCCTGCCCATGCGGGAGGAAACAAAAACAGCTGCTCCTGCTGAGCCAGTGCAATGCCAGCTCTCGCAGCATCCAAGATAGGTGCATGTGGGAAGCTGGTGGGGCCAGTGAGGCCCCAGGGGATGGGATCCCCAGGACCAGTATTGACTAGGGAAGCTGCAAGGTCCCCCTCCCCTTTTTACTGCATTTGGCCAAAGGGGATAAGGTCCCTGGGGCTCAATAAGGCTTGTGTAGGGAGGCTGTGCGCTCCCTCCCCTTAAATGTAGCCAAGAAGGCCTGGGAGGGGGACCTTGAGGCCCCCTTCCCAGTTTTATTGCAGTTGGCCCCAGGGGAAGGGATTTCTGGGCCTATTAAGGCTTTAGGAGGGGGCTGCATGCTCCCCTCCCTTTTGATTTTGGCCTCGGGATGAGGTCCCTGGGGCCTAAGAAGGCTCAGGGATGGGTCTGCCTGCCCCAATCTCTGTTTAATTGTTTTTTGACCCAGGAATGGGGTCCCTGGGCCATTTAAGGCTTGGGAATGGAGTCAAGCTGCCCCTCTCCCCTTTTTATTGGAACTGCAGTTGGGTGATGGGATCCCAGGGATTAATTAAGGCTTAGGAAGGAGGGCTGCATGCTCCTCCCTTTAAAATATATATGTTTTGGCCCAGGAGATGGGGCCTGAATATCAACCTTAGGCTGTGCACGCCAAATGCTGTGCGTGGAATGAGGTTGGTAGCCTCCTCAGGGTTTGCCCACAGGACCTGGTGGCACACCAAGCCCTGTGACAAAACCCCGCTGTGCATGGCCAAAGGTTGTGCCCAGGGAGGGGTTGGCTGCCTGTGGGGAGTTGGATACAGGGTCTGGGTGCAAGTCGGGCAATGCGGCTAACCTGATGCCATGCACAACCAAAGGGCGTGCATGGCATGAGTCTGGCTGACTCCGGGTGGCTGCCTGTGAGGAGTTGGATGCAGGACCTGCCTGCAATTAAAGGCTAAAGTAAGTTTATAGTTCAGTGAATATGTTTTGAACTAAATAAAACACAGAAATTTGCCTGTTATAGTTAGCTGTGCTAACCGTAACTTGCGCCCCGCCATGCACTGCTTACAACCTCACATATTTCATCACTCATGACATGTTCCATGACATTATTTATGATATCACTGACAACATCTCAAATGACATCATTGATCACATCACTGATGGCATCATCCAAGTGTGTTAGTTTGTTTTTATCATTTATGTAGTGGCAGGTAACCACCATATTGCTTTTCTACCTAATTTTGTGCAATCTGTATTCAACTAATTGTTGTAAGTGTTTAAAATGCATGTGCTTCTAATGCATCTTATGTGTGTAGAAGTATTAAACATGTTATAAATCTTTGTATTGAAGAGTAACTCTGTGTGCAGATGAGTTGAGGACTTGTGTCCAGTATGTTCCACAAATGTTTTTAGGTTCTGTAGAAAAAGTTTCCAACAGGGCAAACGTTTTACATAGTCGATACAAAGTATTGTAAGAAGCCTTGAGCTATTAGACATATTAGCCTCACATGACAATTTCAACATAACATAAAAGTCTGTGTGCACGAGGTTATGAACACATGCTTCTTTTGCTTCAAAAGATGGCTAGCTAATAAGTTTTCACCACAGTACGAAGGCTAAAGGACGTATGATCTCCAGCACCTTCGGACCTTGGTTACTTTAAGCGAATGTTTTCTTTTTTGACAAGTGTTGCATAGAGCATACATTGTTCTTAGTAGATACTTTTTTTTTTGTTTAAATTTTTTTATTTTCAGTTAACATTGTAAAAATGACAGCTGTGCACGAGTTTGTTACAACAGATATGTAGGTACTGTTAGCGGGTACAACACAATTACATCCAGTTTTGTTTCATAAATCTCAAACATAATATTCTGAGGACATTATCACCTCACTTCGCATATCTTGACCTAGTTCCACTAGTCCGAATCTTCACCTTCCTCAGTGACACATGGTGGTTCACAAACATTACCTCTGAATGCGTTCCATGCCCCCCATATTCTGCCCCACTTTCTCGGGCAGCCGGTGGATGTAAACTGCCTTTTCTGCCACCATCGCCTCATTTACATCCCTACACCAATCTCGAAGCGTCGGCGATGTTGCCGAGCCCCAGAGCCTGCCGATATTACGTTTTACTATTAACATGCCCAGCATTACCCAGTCTTGTTGGCGATGGTTCAGGTCATTGGGTTCCTATACATTTAACAGGCAGCGGCGAGGCTCCAGGAGTAAGGAGATGTCTATGGTCTGGGAAATCGTGCGCATCACTGCCGTCCAGTAGGTCATCACGTACCTGCATTCCCATATGGTGTGGAAAAACGTTCCCTCCTCCCCACATTCACGTAAGCAGAATTTATGTGTGGCTCTTCCTATCCTGTATAATATCGTTCTAGTGAAGTATGTGCGGTGTAGTATTTTTAGTTGTATCAGTTTCAATCTAGAGGGGATAGCAGTCTCCCTGGGTGAGGCGAGGGCCTCCTGCCATTCAGTGTCTTCGAAGGGGCCCACCTCCTCCGACCAGTGTTGTTTTAAAGTCACAGTCACGTCTGGGAGGTTATTTATGAGTTTTCTATACGTGAGGGAGGTCGCTCTCTCCTGCATGTGTTCGGTTAGGAGTCTGTCTTCAAGAGGCGACGAGTCCTGTAGGATAGTGCCCGTCGGTATAGCTGATTGTAGCGCATGCTTAATTTGTAGGTATCTAAACTTCTCTGTTTGGGACAACTCGTATTGCTTTTGGAGATGGGCAAATTCCACCACTCCCCACTTATTCCAGAAATCGCCCACCACCGATATACCAATGGAATCCCAGGCCCGAAATCCTTTACTATTACGGAGGAAGCCTAATTTGCTGGAGTCCCACAGCGGTGTCATTTGGGCGATAGTTCCCAAGCATTTAAGACGCCTGTTGGCCTTGTGCCACAACTGGACTGAGTGCTGTGTCTGGCCTATCAGATCTGGAGGCGTACGAGGGCTGTAGAGAGTACTTAGTAGTCAGTAAAATCAAAAAATTCCCTTGGCGAGATTACTAGAAAGTGAAGCCCAAATGTTAGTATTGAACACTACTCTTGAGCAATCATGACAAAACATATATATATATATAAATTATTTGAAATGTATTTGTATGTTAAAAACATAGACAATACACATTAAAAACAAATCAATATTCCACAGATATTATCTATAAAATCGTCACAATCATAATTCATCTAAAATTGTTGTACACTACACAGATTCTCATGCTTCACCTATAATTTTGAACATAAGATGTCAACCTAAATAAAAACAGTACCAGATGCAAATTATTAGTTTAAAAAACACAAGAAAAAGGGGAGAGACGAACAAAGACAGTACAATTTGTCATAAAGATTTGCACATCAAGTTTTTAAATTCAAAAACTCAATCCTGGACACACTTGACTCTTGTAATACAAGGGATGAGCTTGATTACTCGATTGTGCACTTTGTAGAGCGTCGACGCGTTTCGATGGCTTATCTTTCAATAGTATGCCATCTTTGTCTAGAATGGAATGGTAACTCTTCCGTTCTCTTAGTTCTTAGACCTGGCAATCTTGCGCAACAACAACTTAACGGCGGTCATAACCTCCTGTGCTGACATTTCAATCTTTCCCTAATATCGTAACTTACCGGGTCCTCACTGGGGTGGATATCAGGAAGCCGCTTTCAATCGTACTGTCTGCCGATCAGAATAGAAGCCTCTATGTCTCCACGCCCTTCGTACGCCTGGCATTCCAAATATTTTAACGTGTGTAATCCGGAAACAGTTGCGAGGGTGCCAGCATTATCAAAAAAAGACTCCCAGATCCTTCACAAATTATGAGGCAGATATCGATAAATTATAAAGATTTCGGAAGACATATGAAATAAGGTTCTTTTACTACAAGGCAACCACCCAGTGGCGTAATATAGGAGAGACCATACTCTCAGTCTTGACAAAGATGGCATACTATTGAAAGATAAGCCATCGAAACGCGTCGACGCTCAACAAAGTGCACAATCGAGTAATCGAGCTCATCCTGTGTATTACAAGAGTCAAGTGTGTCCAGGATTGAGTTTTTGAATTTTTTAATTTAAAAACTTGATGTGCAAATCTTTATGACAAATTGTACTGTCTTTGTTCGTCTCTCCCCTTTTTCTTGTGTTTTTTAAACTAATAATTTGCATCTGGTACTGTTTTTATTTAGGTTGACATCTTATGTTCACAATTATAGGTGAAGCATGAGAATCTGTGTAGTGTACAACAATTTTAGATGAATTATGATTGTGACGATTTTATAGATAATATCTGTGGAATATTGATTTGTTTTTAATGTGTATTGTCTATGTTTTTAACATACAAATAAATTTCAAATAATTTTTATATATATATATATGTTTTGTCATGATTGCTCAAGAGTAGTGTTCAATACTAACATTTGGGCTTCACTTTCTAGTAAACTCGCCAAGGGAATTTTTTGATTTTACTGTCTAAAAGTACCCTATTTCCCTGGTTCAAGGGGTCTCTCGGTCTCTCTCTAACAATTTCACAGTACTTAGTAGTCCCCTGCCCTCCAGAGAGTGTCTGTAAGCAAGATATGCCGGCTCAGTTTGTGGGGCATGTAACCAGAAGTTGATCTGCTTTAGATGTGCCGCCAAATAATATAATTCTACATTTGGAAGTGCTATCCACCCAGCATACCAGTCCCTGAATAACTTATCTTGCGCGATTCGAGGCGGCTTTCCACCCCATAGTAGATGGGACACTGTCGCAGTGATCGCGTTAAAGTATTGTGAAGGGACAGCAGATGGTGTATTTTCTAGCACATAAATGAAGCGTGGGAGCGCTATCATTTTATTCAGGGCGGCCCTGCCCAGAAGTGTGAGAGGGAGAGTTCGCCATACTTTAAAGTTACGCTGAAACCTCTCTAGAAGGGGGCAGAGTTCAGGGTGTAAAATTCGTCAAGATCTAGTGTAACAACTATACCCAGATACCTGAATGACGTTGTGGCAGTGACCAGGGGAGATACTTTAATACTCTGTGGTGTACTTTTCATGAGAATTTTGCTGTCAGCAAACAGTGTGATACAGAGTAAACTCTCTCCATAGAATAAACACTGTTTAAAATATCCACTTTTATATTCATATGAAATTCATTTCTCAATGTAGGTTCGGTGACTGTGAGGGGTTTGATACAGAAAATAGCTGTTTGTAATTCAGCATTAATTTTGGAACAGAGGCAGAGGATCTGGAGGAGCTTGGCTTTCTCTTGCACTCATATTAAACCCTGTGTGCAATGGGGGTTTCGTAGTTGATTGTTAATGTGGACAAGGCTCCCATGTGAAGTGTATGGAATAGGGTCAATGTTGCACATAACACATGCTTGATACACCTAAGGGAGTTATATCTGTGATGGCATTAATGATGCTTTATATTATTCAGAGCTATTTTATATTTACTGTCAGGCCTCTAATGCCATACATAGCTGCGCGGCATAAATGATACCAGCGCTTACGGGAACAGTTCACCCAGATTTTATTGGGGTGATACTACACACAGACGCGTTTTGACAACCGCCTTTCTCAATCGGTTTTCCATAGATTTCTTTAGATAAGGCTACAGCAAAAACTGCGTAACGGAATTGCACCAAATTCAGCAGGAAGCTAAGCCTTGGTTTACAGATTGTGTTTTTTGTCATTTGGTGTAAGTCTGTTATTGAGATATTAAGGGTAAAAATTAATTGTAGATTTTGGAAGTTGGGCTCACAGGAGTCCCAAGAGTGTCCAGTGACAGCGCAAAATTAAAAATGGAACCCTGTGATTGTTTGAGATGCCATTTTTCCTGTAAATCTTCACACTCTGGTGGGAGCGAGAGGCTCCAGCAAGTCCAGTAAGAGCAAGCGCTCTGATTGGCTGGCTGTTGGAATGTTAGAAATTAAATGGCTGCCATTACTGTTTATTGTGAAAAATTGGAGGTGTTTTGGATATAAAATAAAAAATCTATCTAAGGGGTGAGCAGAAAGGGATGCTGTACCCCTATACTTAAACAGTAGGTGCCTAAGGGATAAGTACTGTGAAGATAATAAATGTATATTGTTTTTCAGTACTTTTTACGATCTTGTGGGACTCTCACATGATCATGAATAGTAAAAAGGAGTAGATGAGTTCTCAAGAAACTCTATTAGCAGGAATGCATATTGTGGTCCTTGTTTTTGAGAGGAAGTGTGTAAGAGATAAGTACTGTGATCAGTAAATAGGTCATTCTTATTTCTAAGAAATGTTACGATCTCACAGGATTGTGAAAAGTAAAAAGGAGTAGGTGATCTTACAGTACACTGCTACTGTAGGCAGGCCTATTACTGGAGATGGTATTTATCAGAGTGTACTATTTAAGCCTATCGGCTGTGTTAGAGTTGTGAGTAGAATACAATCTCTTCCCACATCCTACACTGCACAGCTATTATAAGAGGAAGGGGTGTTAACAGGGAGTCCTTCTCCACTCACTACTACACACACCTGTCATCTGAGAAAGAGGTGTCAGCTGAGAGGCCAGTCCGTCTGAACAGTACCTACTAAGAACACCCGTTATCTGAAAGAGAGAGCTGAAAGGAAAGGCATGTCATTCTCCACACCGTGCTACGCACACCCATCATTCAATACAGGGGTCTCAGCAGAGAAGGAAATCTCTTTCCACACACCCTACCACACACGCTTGTCATCTGAGAGAGAGGTCTGACAAGAGAGGCCTGTTATTCTGTACACGTACACCCGTTATATGAAAAAGAGCTCCGATAGGGAAAGGCGAGTCCATCCACACATCCTACTTCACACACCCATCATCTGAGAGAAAGGTCTCAGCAGAGAGGCCAGTCTCTCTTCACACACTCTACCACTCACACTTTTCATCTGAGAGAAAGGTCTGGAAGGAGAGGGCTGTCCCTCTCCACTCAGTACTACGCATTCCTGTCATCTCAGAGAAAGGTCTGGGAGGAAAGGGCAGTCCTTCTCCACTCACTACTATGCACATCTATCATCTAAGAGGTCTCAAAGGAGAGTTTACTCCATCCATACACCCTACTATGCACACCCGTCATCTGAGAGAGATGACTGAAAGTAGAGGCCGCTTCCTCCCCACTGACTATTATGCACACCCATTATCTGTGAGATAGAGATCTGAAAGGAGAGGCTAGTCCCATGACACACCCTACTATGTACACCAGTGATGCAAAAGAGGGATCTCAACAAAGAGGCAAGTCCCCGCACATGCCCTACAAGGATTAGAAATTATTTTGCAGTGCTTAATTTGAGCCAGTGGTTTCCTGTGCTCAGCTCCAGCACTTAATTGGTTTCTGGTGCTTGGCACCGGCACTTAATTGTCAACACCGCTCGTATGACAGTCTTCCCCATGGTGGCACTGCTCATCTAATTTAGAGATGAGCAGAACAACGGATGTTTATGAATAAAATATACATTAAAAATGACTAATACCTGCCTTCCTAGTCATTCCTTTAGCTTTGGGGACCTGTATTGATCTGAGCTGCCACACTTGCAGGCAAGAGAAATGATTAGTAGTTGTTTTGGCAGCAATGACAGGGGCGATGGGTGATGCAAGATGCAGTAGCCTCCTGGTCTGGGACCTGCCACTTATTATTTTGCAAATTAAGCACTGTATTTGAGAGAGAGGTTTAAAAGCAGAGGATGGTCAGTCCTCATATTCCAGTATGCACAGCCATTATTCAACAGAGCATTTTTAGTTGAGATACTCGTGCTTCCCATGTACTAGAGATTCTCCAGAGTAGAGTGCAAACTTCAGGGAGTAAGTCTTGCCGCATGAGGCTTGTGAGACCCACATGGAAAATTACTGGGCCTGCCGTGAGGTGTTTTACAATCCTGCGAGTATCTCGCGAGATCGTATGGAGAGAAGTAGAACAAGCATTGGCAAAGCCAATAGGACTCGCTGTTTGGACACATTTATCAGATAGCTTTACAGGAAAACAGTCATGTACAGAGTAGGCATAGCATCATCCAGGCTTTGACAAAGCTGTGCAGCATAGAATAAAAAAAGAAATTAAAAAAAATCCATTATCACATTTTATTTTCCCTTTGCTCAACAAAAAAAAGTTTAAACATAGGCATTTGGGCCATTAAAAATATTACATTTTCAGGCAAGCAAATCTGACTTTGCACCCCATGCTTTTGTTGTGTTTGCACTGAATCTCTGCTTTCCTTTTTACCAAAATAAAGTGCCAAATCTATGAACCAAGAAATATAAATAGCCCCCTATTTTGAGAAGAGGATAGTCTTCTCATTTGGTGGTACTAACCCCAGCGTGTTTTCGTTTGTGTGTTGTTGCATGGGAGTGCTGTTCAACTGCTCAGAAATATTTCTTCAGTTTGTTTTTGGCTCAGGCGTGCTGTGCCATGGCCATATATGAAAGATAAAGGAAAAGGCAGAGACTGGCGCTTGAGAGAGAGGCAGGAACGGTCAGTGGAAGAGGAGACAAGAGGCAGAGACAGGCATAGTGTAAAAGTCAGAGAAACTGGGGCACAGAGAGAGGCAGAGGCTAGTTGTGGAAATGATAGAGATACAGAGTCAGTGGAAAAGAAGGAGACAGACAGCAGAATAGACAAACAGGTAAAGATAGAAAAACGCCCTGGAAAACAGAGAGTCTCAGAAACTGAGGCTTGTGGAGAGACAGACCGACCTTTGAAAAAGGCAGCGACAGACGCTGTGGAAACAAGCATTTGCAATGCAATAGGTCTCGCATTAGGAAAGTTTGAGTTATTGGTATTGTAAATTACACATTTTTTATTTATGTTTTGTTTTTGAAAATAGCGAAATTATTAACTTTGTCATTTACAATGCCAATAGTTATAACCTTCGCAAATGTGACACCTATAGCATTAGTAATGCAATATGTCTTGTATTTACATGACTTACATGTATTGATATTACAAATAACAATGGCTTTTAATTTTTTTTCAATAATTAATACTTAAATAAACGTTATAGTAATTTATAATGGCAATAGCTTAAAGTTTTGTAAATAACTTTTGTGAAGATTATGTTTAGTGTATTTTATTGTGACGAAAATCCAAGAACAGAAGTGAAATATTAACATATTTTTGTTACATTTGTAATAAAGCTTGAAACATTGAGAGAACATATTTGAACTAGGTGTTGTTGAATGGTTGCACACATTGATGCTGTGGTGGCGCTGAGTGATGTGATGGCCAACGAGTGATGCTGTGGCGTTCAGTGATGCTGTGGTAGCGCATAGTGATGTTGTGGTGCCCCTGAGTGATTCTGTGGTGGTACGGAGAGATGCTGTATGCTATGCTATGTTTTATTTTGCTATCCTATGTTTTGTTTTGTAATGCTATGCTATGTAAAAGGGTGAGGGGGTGTGAGGGTGTGTGTGGGTGAGGGTGTGTGAGGGTGAGGGTGAGTGTATGGGGTTGTCAGGGTGAGAGTGTGGGGTTGTGATGGGCTGTGAGGGTGGGGGTGTGAGGGTGAGGGGGTATGAGGGTGAGCGTGTGAGTGAGGGTTTGGTGGTGCGAGGGTGAGGGACTGCATGTCTGCGAGTGTGCGTTGTCAGAGCTGTGTGTGTGTGTTTGTGTGGGAGAGTGCATGCGCGTTGTCAGAGCTGTGTATGTATCTGCGTGTGCAAGAGTGGGCGTTGTCAGAGCTGTGTTTGTGTCTGCGTGTGCGAGAGTGAGTGTGTGTTGTTAGACCTGTGTGTGTCTGTCTGTCTCAGTAGAGCGGAAGCTCAGTGGCCTGGCAGAGCAGTGTCTCATAGTCCTGGAAGGTCGTGTTTGCTGAGAGTCATTGAGATACTTTGGCAGAGCAGCGTTTGTGTGCCCTGGTGCCCAAGTTACTGAGTGCTCTGGGCGACACAGAGGTGCACTGGCAGAGCTGTGTGTGCATGACCTTGTACTGTGAGAGCAGAGGTACAGAGTGCTACTGAACAGCACGGAGGTGAACTAGCAGAGCTGTGTGCGTGTACACAGTATGGTAGAGCAGGTGGTGGTGCGGTTCTGGCAGTCACATGTCTGCATCCTAGTTCTAGAAAGGCAGGGTGGATGCAAGTCGCCGGGAGGGTCACGGTTAGCAGAGCTGGGCAAACCAGTAAATGAACTGGGAGTTCGAGTCTTGTAAGCTTACGATTGAGATAATTCCTGAATCAGAGTACGCACTTCGAGGCAAAACGGTCACATTTGATTGGGTAGACATATGTGCAATTTAGAACGTGGTGGTCGGATTATGTAGATGGGTAAGATAACACTGTGAGGGCAAATATAGAGGTGCAGCCTTAGCTAAAGACCACTTTGTATGGGGACGCTCAGTAACTTCGGAAGGGACCACCACACTTACCCGTGTACGCCTTAGAAATGCTTGGGTAGCCATTTGGACTGAAGTGGCCGTTAACTCTTGATTGTGTGATACGATTTGATGACTTACTTGAAACATCTCTACTGTTTCCAGGTACACCGTGCATTCTGTGATGGGAGGTGGGGCCACCGATGTGTCTTCGTTTCTGTGGTAACGGTGTGCAGCCATCACCTCGCTTCTTCAGTGCAGGCTAACACAGGGAGCCATGGGAGGTGTAGTCTTCACAGGCCATGGAGCAGCTGAATCGCGCCTGCGCAGTACTGGATGTTCGGTGGCGGGCAACTCCCTGAATCCGAGAGAGGAAGGAGCCAGCCGGAGGGAGGCTGTGAGGAGAGGGTTGCAGGGCAGACCACCTGGAGCAGAGGTCCCGGCCGGAGCGAGCGCCCAGCTGCTGTCCGGAAGATGTCTACGGTCCTGGTGAGAAGAGACTCCAGCAAGAGGCTGCCGGATCTCCTGAAGTAAGGGCGGGGGACTCCACGTGTGTGTGTGTGTGGGGAAGACTTAGTTATGTGGGATATTATGAAGGAAGACGATGTGCGTCGCTCATCCATAAGGCGCTGCGCAATGGACCCGTTCCTCTCCCGGCAGGACTGCTGGCTCGAGGGGTGGTCTCCCCGTGGCCCAGCCAGTGAAGGTACCTTGTGCCCAGGGCGGCAGGGAGTGCCCCCTTTGTCTGCGTGGATGTTCCTGCCTCCCCACCTCAGTCAGGCACATGCGTTTGTGGGCAGCGGTCGCCCATGCGCTCCCCTTGTGCAGAGCGCTCTGTTCAATTTACTGGATGTAAAGAGTCTCTCTGTTTCTAAGTGACCCCTCCCCCTCTCCTCCCGGGGCAGGGGGTGCGATGGCTCACAGTCGCAGAGATCTCACCGGGGGAACTTGAACTCATTCTGTCTGGAATTCCAGCAGCGCCCGGTGTAGGAGAGTAGGGTCTGCAATCCTATGATCACCCAGATTTTTTGCTTTTGTTTCACTGGGTTACGACTTTCTCTGGCTGTGGGCCTGCTAATCAGACCCACAGCCTGGCTGTTCTCTCTCTAAATTACGATATGTACCCTAGGTGCATTTACCAATTGGTACTGGGCCACCTTGTCAGACCCCGTAACGCAGGGCATAGGTGTACCCAGGGCCGCCAGGGGCTGAAGCATGTATTATGCCACCCCTGGCTGGCCTCCTAAATTTGACACAACTGGCTGCACGACAGCTGGGGCGAAGCCGTGTAACCACCCTTCGCTTTAGGTATAGTAGCTCTATATCTAACCATACCATGGACACCCGAGTTCCTATCAGTCACTCCTATGGCAGGCCTTAACAATCCTGAAGGCAGAGTGCGTGGGCTCGTGTGAGCTAGGTTCAGGCCCGAGCCGAGCCCGGTTGCAGCTTGCGGAAGCAAGACCCAATAGCTGTTCCATGATAACGCGTACCATAACGGTAACTCCGGTGTCGCGTTATCAAGGCATGTCGAGTAAGGTGTCATACGAATCGGGGTGCTGCCCTCTCACCAATTCTGGCGATGAGGTTAGCATCCCACCCTTCTAGAGGGACACGACATGCACGTAACTGTGAACCCCGGTTAAAGTTAACAGAAGCCTCAGCTCCACAAAATGGATGCTGCCACCACAGACACGAGTCTGACCTCCTGCTGCTGGGAGTCCTTCCAGCGAGGAGCGCTTGGACAAAGGGTTTCCCGTCGAGGGCGGTGTTCGCACCGTCCCAGACAGGGTTTGTGTATTCTGGGTAGGTAGGGCTTTTGCGTGAAGGTGACTGCGGAGTGGCACCCCGGTGCTCACTACGCATCTGCCGGTTAGAACCAGTTCCAGGGGCGACAGCCCTGGCCTGAGGAAAGTCCGGCAGGGGAGAGGGGTGTAACTGCCCCCTTCCTGGTCCCACCCTTAGGGCAGGACCGAGTCATGTACCCACCCCTTTCTTTAGAATAAAGACCGGAGCGGGGACCCTTCCAAATTAGATCATCTTTGATTCAAGAACTACTTTCTACGAAAGGACATTCAAGACTCTTCTCAAGATTTCTCCCTTGTGACTAAGGAGTAGTCACCCTGCATCAGCAGGCACCAACTAAGAACTCTGCGGTTTGCTGTAAGTCCTTCCTCAAGGAATCCGACGGCCCAGCTCGACGAGAACCGGCTTCCCTGGCACCTCTGACCTCTACCCGCATCATCAGCTCAGCTGTGATCCGTGGGTGCGACGAGACCTCGAGGGACCGGCCATCATCAGAACCTGCACGCTCTTAAAACCAGCACGACCATCGAGGTAACTCTCTGGTGAGTGCTCTGGGGTCCGAGAAGCCCCGACCCTGAGCCGCTCCAGCACCGAAGTGCAGTCTCCCAGCATCTCCACGATCTGCGTGGGGCCCTTCTGCTCGCTGCTCAGCACGTTGTCTGGTCACTAGCCGCTGGCTTGTGTCCTTCTGTGACGACATCCGAGAATCCGTACTGCTGGTCTGGTTGCTCCAGACTGGTCCTTGCTTCAATCTTTGCGAGAAGCACCCCGGGCCCTCCTGGTCCACTCAAGACGCCCTCTTAGGCCCACCACGTGGCCCTGAGAACCGCCAAGGCTTGTTGCCCCATCCTGGGCCCAGCGACGCCGACAGCATCATCCTTCGTGGGACAGCTCGCACCTCCGCCGTGGTCGCCGATAACGCCTCCTGGTCCGTGAGACTGCAGAGCCTAGCGTCGCCCACTCACCTGGTCGAGGTGACGGCCAACCGGTGCCTTCCTGGTACCCTCTGACTACTGGCTAGTAGTACGAACTTGGTCCCCTCTGCTTTCAGGTTTCTTCAATCTCCGATCCAGGCTTGGATCTCTACGAACTATTCAGCACTGGTCGCCGGCCAGCAACTCCTTTTCTTCCGGCTCCTGGCTCGTCAGCGAAGACCCCGACGCCTGTAAGACTTGTGCAGCCGCAGCCCTCGTGGCTAGGTAACTCGGCATTTCGGTGCCTGCATAGCCTCCTTACTCTAGGGTCCCGAGTCCCTCGCTTCCGACTTGCCTTATCGGGTCCGCCCGAGACCTTAATCTTTCCGTGTCCTCGGACACTTGTTTTAATTGTGCACTTGAAGTATTTGCTAAAGAGATTTGGTTTGTGCTTAGTACCCTGTCCTCATAAAGAGTACAGGGCTGTTGTGATTCTTAATAAATATACTGTTTATTTTCATAACACTTGTGTGGTGTCCTTTCACTGGGTGTTCAAGGGGTACATGTGTGGTAAACAGCTGGCTTAACACGCCCTCTCGAGTCTTTAGCCTTAGACTGCTCGTATCCACGCTACTAGGATAGCTGGTCTATAGGTTGACTTACAACCAAACACCATAAGGGTCGTTGGAACGGTACATAGCGGTCGCTAGAATAGCGAACGTTGCATATCGGGCCAACTTCTCACATTGGTGAGCAGCGGTTGGGATTTGAGCTTGCTGTTGTGTTACCACACGTATCCTAAGAATATCTTGTTGAAAGATCGCACAAAGTACTGTTAGTACATATAACTAAAAGCTTAGAATACTCTGAGTTCTACTGAACCAGCTGTTGTAGCTCCTCAAGGCTTAGCACACCTTGGCTACAACTCTTAGCAAGGGTACAGTAGGTAAACACGTAGTGTAGGTAGGTGCATCACTTACACCACACTAGAACCAGTATGTCGGACAAAGGAGGAAACTCTGGGTCTCCCCTTGTGTCAGTTGACCCTCCACAGGTCATCCCTTCAGGATATACTGTGCTGAGCTTCAAGGAGTTAAGACGACTGTGTCACTCCAGGAAGATTCAGCAGGGGTCTAACCCCACAACGTCCTTTCTGATTGGTCTCTTGGAGACTTATGATGCCAGGAGGGCTGAGAAACTTCGTAGCTCTTCTAATCCAGAAGGAGACATGCCTCCCCTCGAGGGAACCCGAGACGATCCTGACCTCATTCACCTCGCAACCGAGAACGAGGATGTGGAGGAGGATGAGGATGAGGATCTCTCTGGGGATGAGGCAGATAAGGGACAGGTAGAAGTCGTCAGACTAAGCAGGTCCAACTTAAGCAAACATGATAGCGGTACTGGGGGACCCCTGGGGCCACTATCGGGTCAGCTTAACATTGGGAATGGACGAGCCCGATCTCTGTCAAGAGACTCTGGCGGATCCCTTCGAACCAATGGCTCTCACAACTCTTCTCAGAGAGGGATGACGTCCCCTCAGAGGAGAGTGTACGAAGCTAAGGAAAGGGCAGCTAATCTGAGGATCGAAAGGGAAGAACTTGCCCTGGCCAAAGAAAGGCTTGCCTTTGCTAGAGAGCAACAGTTAAGTGGGGTAGTCCCCACTGGTGGCAGCAATGTACCTAGTAATAGGGAAAAGAGTTTCGATACGAAACAACTTGGTAAGATAGTGCCCCCCTTTAAACAAGGGGACGACATCCACAAATGGATTACTGCTTTGGAGAGGGCCTGCACTGTGCAGGGTGTTCCCCAGAGTCAGTGGGCAGCTATCTTGTGGCTCTCCTTTGAAGGAAAAGGAAGAGACAAGCTCCTCACCACAAGGGTGGAGGATGCTAACAATTACCAAATCTTGAAAAATACACTCGTTGAAGGGTTCGGCCTAACCACTGAGCAGTACAGGGTGCTGTTCAGGGATACCCAGAAAGCGCAGTCTCAAGATTGGTCTGATTTCGTCGATTGTGCCACTAAGGCTTTTGAGGGCTGGTTGCTGGGCAGTAAGGTTACTGATTATCAAGGATTGTATAATTTGATGATGAGAGAACAAATTTTAAACAATTGTCAGAACCAGTTGTTGCATCAGCATCTTGTCGACTCGGATCTGACCTCTCCCCAAGAATTGGGAAAGAAGGCAGACAGATGGGTTCGTACAAGAGTTAAGCAGAACCAGGGCCAGAATCAAGGTGGTCAGAAGAAAGCAGACCAGAAGGGTAAAGATTCTAAAGGGGAACAAAATGACCAGAAGTCTTCGACAGGTCCCCAACAACCCAAAGAGGGTGGGGGTCAGGCTCCCCAAAAGAAGAAAGAAGGCCAATCCAAAAGATGGTGCCAGTACTGTAAAAGTAAGTCTCACTGGTTTAGTGAGTGCACCAAGAAAGGAGGAGGGCAGACTCCTGCCACTGCAGCCCCTAAGGCACCTGTGCCCCCTAGTACAGTCAGCAGTGGTAGTGCGCCTCCCAAGGGTTTAGTAGGGTTAACCCTGGGTTCTGAGGGGCGTGACAACTTAGTTGGCACACTCACTCAGGCTGTCCTTGTCAGTACAGGGGACGCAGACGTATCCCCTGACGTAAGCCCCAATACTTTGGGCAAATACCGACAGACGCCTTTCATAAATGGAAAGATGGCTCAGGCCTATAGGGACACTTGTGCCAGCGTCACCATGGTGACGCCTAACTTTGTGGACCCTGGACAGATCATGCCAGGTACAGAATTCCTGGTGACCAATGCAAGCAATGTCACTACCAATCACAGTATGGCAATTGTAGCTTTCTCCTGGGGAGGGGTAACTGGCCACAAGAAGGTTGTAGTTAGTCCAGACCTCCCAGTGGATTGTTTGTTGGGCAATGATTTGGAGTCGTCACAATGGTCAGAAGTGGAGCACCGGACTCACATGGAAATGTTAGGTTTGCCAGCACATGTGTTCGCTGTGACTAGGTCACAGGTCAGGAAATGCCCCACTGAACAGGTGCTGGATCCTGGAACAACGGACCAGACACCTCCCAAGAAAAAGAGCAGTAGGGTTAAGGCTGCGCCTTCCCCCTTGCCCCAGGTCGAGGATCAAGTCTCAGAGGAGGCTGACCTACAGGAATTGAGGGAAACTGAGCCAAGGGAATTCGAACTTGATCAAGTTGAATTCTTGGGTTCAGGGGGACCCTCAAGGGAAGACCTGGGGAAGGACCAGTTAGACTGCCCTTCTCTTGAACCCCTCAGACAGCAGGCTGCTGCTGAGGCTGCTGGGAACGCCACAGGTACCCACAAGGTATACTGGGAAGATGGACTCCTGTACACTGAGTCAAGAGACCCCAAGCCTGGCATGACCAGGAGGCTGGTTGTACCCTTGTCTCAGCGTGGTTTCCTACTTACCTTGGCCCACGAGATTCCCTTAGCAGGTCACTTAGGCCAGACGAAAACGTGGGACAGGCTTGTCTCACACTTTCACTGGCCTCACATGAACGAGGATACCAAGGAGTTTTGCCGCTCCTGTGTCACTTGCCAAGCCAGTGGTAAGTCAGGTGGCACGACAAAGGCCCCCCTTATACCAATGCCTGTGGTGGGGGTGCCCTTTGAACGGGTGGGGATCGACATCGTCGGTCCCATGGAACCACCTACAGCCTCAGGGCACAAGTTTATACTGGTGGTAGTGGATCATGCCACCAGGTATCCTGAAGCTATTCCCCTTAGGACCACTACAGCACCTGTTGTGGCAAGAGCCCTAGTTGGAGTGTTCTCCAGAGTGGGCTTCCCTAAGGAGGTCGTCTCCGACAGAGGTGCAAACTTCATGTCGAGCTACTTAACTGCTATGTGGAAGGAATGTGGTGTTAACTACAAGTTCACTACACCCTATCATCCACAATGCAATGGGCTTGTTGAGAGATTCAACAGGACCCTAAAAGGGATGATTCATGGACTACCGGAAAAGCTTCGGCGTAGATGGGACGTCCTGATCCCCTGCCTCTTGTTCGCCTACAGAGAAGTCCCACAGAAGGGGGTTGGCTACAGCCCTTTTGAACTTCTGTACGGGCATCCTGTAAGGGGACCCCTGTGTTTGGTGAAGGAAGGATGGGAGAGACCTCTCAAAAAGCCTGCAGCCAACATAGTGGACTATGTGCTTGGCCTCCGCTCGCGGATGGCTGAGTACATGGAAAAGGCATCTGAAAACCTTAAGGCCAGCCAAGAACTCCAAAAAGCTTGGCATGACCAAAAGGCTGTCTTGACTGTTTACCAGCCCGGACAGAAGGTGTGGGTGTTGGAGCCAGTGGCCCCAGCAGCACTCAAGGACAAATGGTCCAAGCCCTACACCATCCTGGAGAAAAAGGGAGAGGTCACCTACCTGGTCGACCTGGGAACTCCCCGGAGCCCCCACAGGGTGCTTCATGTCAACAGGCTAAAAGCATATGTCGACAGGAAGGACATGAGTTTGCTCATGGCCCTAGATGAGGGACAGGAAGAGGAGAGTGACCCTCTCCCCAACCTGCTCACTCAGAATCCTGACGATGGCTCGGTAGATGGTGTTGTCTTTTGTGGTAGCCTCTCCGAACATCAACAGAGCGACTGTAAACAGGTTCTTCAGTCGTTCAGGCATATGTTTTCTCTAACACCCAGTCAGACCGATTGGTGCACCCATGAGGTTGACACTGGTGACAGCTTGCCAGTCAAGAGTAAAATCTACAGGCAGCCTGATCACGTTAGAGACTGCATCAAAAGTGAAGTGCAGAAAATGTTGGAGTTGGGAGTCATTGAACCCTCGGATAGCCCTTGGGCTAGTCCCGTAGTTCTAGTGCCGAAACCTCACACCCAGGGTGGTCAGAGAGAGATGAGGTTTTGCGTAGACTACAGGGGTCTCAATGCAGTCACTAAGACTGACGCCCACCCAATACCAAGGGCAGACGAGCTTATCGATAGATTGGCTTCGGCCAACTACCTAAGTACGTTTGACCTGACAGCTGGGTATTGGCAAATCAGGTTAGCTGAGGACGCCAAGCCTAAAACCGCATTTTCAACCCCTGGTGGGCATTACCAGTTCGTGGTGATGCCCTTTGGTCTGAAAAATGCACCTGCCACCTTCCAACGGTTGGTGAATCAAGTCCTTGCTGGGCTGGATGACTTCTGTGCGGCGTATCTTGACGATATTGCTGTCTTTAGCTCCACCTGGGAGGATCACCTGGTCCACCTGCGGAAGACGTTAGAGGCACTGCAAGCAGCAGGTCTCACTATCAAGGCCACCAAGTGCCAGATAGGGCAGACACAGGTTGTATACCTGGGCCACCTTGTAGGTGGAGGTCAGGTTCAGCCACTGGAGAGCAAGATACAGTCAATCAGGGACTGGGCTCCTCCAACCACCCAGACTCAGGTTCGAGCTTTCTTGGGCCTGACTGGTTACTATAGGAAGTTTGTCAGGAACTATGGTTCAATTGTGACTCCATTAAACGAACTGACAAGTAAGAAAATGCCAAAAAAGGTTCAGTGGACAGCGAGCTGTCAAAAAGCATTCGATGACCTAAAGCAGGCCATGTGCACGGCGCCTATCCTCAAGAGTCCGGACTACTCCAAACCATTCATTGTCCAAACAGATGCTTCTGAGTTGGGTGTGGGAGCTGTTCTTTCTCAACTGAATTTTGATGGTCAAGACCAGCCCATTGCTTTTATAAGCAGAAGGCTGACCCCTAGAGAGAAGAATTGGTCAGCTATTGAGAGGGAGGCCTTTGCTGTGGTTTGGGCCCTGAAGAAGCTGAGGCCATACTTGTTTGGTACTCACTTCAAGATTCAGACCGACCATAAGCCCCTCTTGTGGCTAAATCAGATGAAGGGTGAAAACCCCAAACTGCTTAGGTGGTCCATTTCCCTACAGGGGATGGACTTTACAGTGGAACATAGACCTGGTACTGATCATGGCAATGCCGATGGGCTCTCCAGATATTTCCACTTAGAACAAGAAGACTCACCTGGTCAAGGTTAGCTTATTGTTCCGACGTTTGGGGGGGGTCATGTAGGAGAGTAGGGTCTGCAATCCTATGATCACCCAGATTTTTTGCTTTTGTTTCACTGGGTTACGACTTTCTCTGGCTGTGGGCCTGCTAATCAGACCCACAGCCTGGCTGTTCTCTCTCTAAATTACGATATGTACCCTAGGTGCATTTACCAATTGGTACTGGGCCACCTTGTCAGACCCCGTAACGCAGGGCATAGGTGTACCCAGGGCCGCCAGGGGCTGAAGCATGTATTATGCCACCCCTGGCTGGCCTCCTAAATTTGACACAACTGGCTGCACGACAGCTGGGGCGAAGCCGTGTAACCACCCTTCGCTTTAGGTATAGTAGCTCTATATCTAACCATACCATGGACACCCGAGTTCCTATCAGTCACTCCTATGGCAGGCCTTAACAATCCTGAAGGCAGAGTGCGTGGGCTCGTGTGAGCTAGGTTCAGGCCCGAGCCGAGCCCGGTTGCAGCTTGCGGAAGCAAGACCCAATAGCTGTTCCATGATAACGCGTACCATAACGGTAACTCCGGTGTCGCGTTATCAAGGCATGTCGAGTAAGGTGTCATACGAATCGGGGTGCTGCCCTCTCACCAATTCTGGCGATGAGGTTAGCATCCCACCCTTCTAGAGGGACACGACATGCACGTAACTGTGAACCCCGGTTAAAGTTAACAGAAGCCTCAGCTCCACAAAATGGATGCTGCCACCACAGACACGAGTCTGACCTCCTGCTGCTGGGAGTCCTTCCAGCGAGGAGCGCTTGGACAAAGGGTTTCCCGTCGAGGGCGGTGTTCGCACCGTCCCAGACAGGGTTTGTGTATTCTGGGTAGGTAGGGCTTTTGCGTGAAGGTGACTGCGGAGTGGCACCCCGGTGCTCACTACGCATCTGCCGGTTAGAACCAGTTCCAGGGGCGACAGCCCTGGCCTGGGGAAAGTCCGGCAGGGGAGAGGGGTGTAACTGCCCCCTTCCTGGTCCCACCCTTAGGGCAGGACCGAGTCATGTACCCACCCCTTTCTTTAGAATAAAGACCGGAGCGGGGACCCTTCCAAATTAGATCATCTTTGATTCAAGAACTACTTTCTACGAAAGGACATTCAAGACTCTTCTCAAGATTTCTCCCTTGTGACTAAGGAGTAGTCACCCTGCATCAGCAGGCACCAACTAAGAACTCTGCGGTTTGCTGTAAGTCCTTCCTCAAGGAATCCGACGGCCCAGCTCGACGAGAACCGGCTTCCCTGGCACCTCTGACCTCTACCCGCATCATCAGCTCAGCTGTGATCCGTGGGTGCGACGAGACCTCGAGGGACCGGCCATCATCAGAACCTGCACGCTCTTAAAACCAGCACGACCATCGAGGTAACTCTCTGGTGAGTGCTCTGGGGTCCGAGAAGCCCCGACCCTGAGCCGCTCCAGCACCGAAGTGCAGTCTCCCAGCATCTCCACGATCTGCGTGGGGCCCTTCTGCTCGCTGCTCAGCACGTTGTCTGGTCACTAGCCGCTGGCTTGTGTCCTTCTGTGACGACATCCGAGAATCCGTACTGCTGGTCTGGTTGCTCCAGACTGGCCCTTGCTTCCATCTTTGCGAGAAGCAACCCGGGCCCTCCTGGTCCACTCAAGACGCCCTCTTAGGCCCACCACGTGGCCCTGAGAACCGCCAAGGCTTGTTGCCCCATCCTGGGCCCAGCGACGCCGACAGCATCATCCTTCGTGGGACAGCTCGCACCTCCGCCGTGGTCGCCGATAACGCCTCCTGGTCCGTGAGACTGCAGAGCCTAGCGTCGCCCACTCACCTGGACGAGGTGACGGCCAACCGGTGCCTTCCTGGTACCCTCTGACTACTGGCTAGTAGTACGAACTTGGTCCCCTCTGCTTTCAGGTTTCTTCAATCTCCGATCCAGGCTTGGATCTCTACGAACTATTCAGCACTGGTCGCCGGCCAGCAACTCCTTTTCTTCCGGCTCCTGGCTCGTCAGCGAAGACCCCGACGCCTGTAAGACTTGTGCAGCCGCAGCCCTCGTGGCTAGGTAACTCGGCATTTCGGTGCCTGCATAGCCTCCTTACTCTAGGGTCCCGAGTCCCTCGCTTCCGACTTGCCTTATCGGGTCCGCCCGAGACCTTAATCTTTCCGTGTCCTCGGACACTTGTTTTAATTGTGCACTTGAAGTATTTGCTAAAGAGATTTGGTTTGTGCTTAGTACCCTGTCCTCATAAAGAGTACAGGGCTGTTGTGATTCTTAATAAATATACTGTTTATTTTCATAACACTTGTGTGGTGTCCTTTCACTGGGTGTTCAAGGGGTACATGTGTGGTAAACAGCTGGCTTAACACGCCCTCTCGAGTCTTTAGCCTTAGACTGCTCGTATCCACGCTACTAGGATAGCTGGTCTATAGGTTGACTTACAACCAAACACCATAAGGGTCGTTGGAACGGTACATAGCGGTCGCTAGAATAGCGAACGTTGCATATCGGGCCAACTTCTCACACCCGGGATGTGTTGTGGGAGTGGAGGTGAGACCGGGGATGGCGACGCTGAAGCATCCGAGGGGGAGGCAGGGGCAGAGCCCGCGCTTTCAGCTGTTCCCTCACTCGCATGCCTTCTCGTGGGCACGGCTGGGAGGCTGGCGGCTATAGACGGTTTTACTCGGGCTCTATTGTTCTGAGAGGCGGGAGCGAGGACCCAGCAGAACCACCCCTCTTCTTCAGTCCCATCGGACCAGAGCCAGTCACTGCAGCCTGTCCGGGCCCAACACCAATGCCAAAAATTGCTCTCCAGGGGTGCGAGGCTGCGGGTAAGGGTTATGTTATGTTATGTTATGTTATTAAGGGTAATGGAAGGGGAAAAGTAAATAGGAGAGGGGGCTCTGGGTTACTTTCCGAAAATGAGGGGTGAAAAGCGCATCCTGAAATGCAAGGGTTGGGGAGCCAAGCTGTAAAATGGGGGAGTAGATTGAACCCACTAATGGAAAAGAAGAGTCTCTCCCGCGTGAGACATGAGATGTGCACGGCGCCAGCCTGGACGTGCGCGTCCACAGACACCAATCACCGCGCGTGCCCGACCCCTGTCTCAGATTCCCAGGAAGCGGGCAACATTAGATACTTCGCTGGAAGCAATGCTTCGCATTGCTTTCTCCAGCTCGACCTAAAAACAGAGACTGAGACACAGAAAGGTAGAGATAGAAGTGGGGGGATATCTGGTGAATGTCATCACAATATATTTTACAACACAGCAATATGTCATTTAATACACAATTCGACCTTATATTGCTGAAAATTTTGAATTATTTAAGAGGGCAAGCGTTTTTACTTTTTATTCGCTAGCCCCCTTCAGCTTGTGCAGCGTCGCTCCAAGCGTCTTGAGCGGATTCATTTTATTTGTGAAACAATGTGTCCATATATTCGCACATGAATTTTGAATCAGCTTTTGCTTTGCTGAGAACAGATCCTGATAACGTCTCGCTGTGCGGTTTTTATGTGAACGCGTCAGGGGGCCGGCAAGACAAATGGAGGATTGAATTGTTAGGCTTGCTGGTGAAAAGCGAGGAGGGAAAGCAACAACAACTATAAAGTGCATTCAGTGACAGAAGACATCCTTTCTATTAAGTTGTCTTCTAATCTTTCTGAGCGGTTGGAAGGTGGCGGCTGCTTCTTCAGCCACTTGCTAACTTGCAAGTATATGCATTTGCTCCAATGGTACAGCCACCATTTATTCACTGGTGGGATTTCTATGTGTGCCTGAAAGACAACAGACCTGCGAGAAAGTGAGGGCGCAAGCTAATATGCATGCCAATGACAAACCGCGTGAATGGGTGGTAGGGCTGGGGACAGCAAAAGGAAGAAGGGGTGGATGGGAAGAGAATCCAGCAGGAGAGAGACTGTGGCGTAACCTCCACAGCTGCCGACTTTGGACCTGGGAACCAGGTTCGAGTCTCGGCGTCAGTAAAACTGTGTCAATAAAAAATAGAATGTAAATACATGAAAAAACAATGGCAGGAATGCTGATAAAGTAAACAAGGGGGCACTGCAGCTGCCGTACTGCGTGCCGCTACTCGCTTCCGCAGGCAAAACGCTGTGGGAGCGAACCTTTCCTGGGGCTTGTGCTGCCCCACTCCATGCACATTGAATGGTTGGGGGGAGGGAAACGCTGTGTTTGTGAGCGTAGAAGGTGGGGGAAGTGCTCCTAATGCAAACAAGCAGCTCAAGATGAGTGGTGGGGACAGGAATGTAGGAAGGTAGATACCTGACTATGGTTACCCCCAACTTTTTTTGCCTGGTGTTTTGCTGGTTTTCCGACTTAGTTGGCCTGGGACCCTGCCAATCAGGACCCCAGGCCTACTGCTCACTCTCTAAAATGGATTCCATGTACCTTAGGTACATTTCCAATTGGTACTGGGCCGCCTTATCAGACCCTGTACCTCAGGCCATAGGTGTACTCAGGGCCTACCAGGGGCTGAAGCATGTATTATGCCATCCCTGGATGGCCATCTAAATCTGACACAACTGGATGCACGACAGCTGGGGCAAGGTGGTGTAATCACCCTTTGCTTTAGATATAGTATACCTATATCTAACCCTAAAAATGGACACACCGATTCCTATCAGTCACTCCTATGGCAGGCCTTGACAATCCTGAAGGCAGAGTGCTTGGAATCGTGTGAGATGGTGCTCTGGCATGAGCTGAGCCCGTCTGCAGCTTGCGGAACCAAGTCCTAATAGCTGTTCCATGATAACGCATACCATATACTCTTAAGTGCATTATAATCCTCGCGGTTAAATGCTATCTTTGGTATTGCTTTATCAAAACATGTCGTATAAGGTGTCATACGAATTGGAATACTAACCCCTCGCCAATTCTGGCGACGGGGTTAGCATTCCACCCTTCTAGAGGGACACGACATGTATGTAACTGTGAACCCCGGTTAAAGTTAACTGAAGCCTCAGCTCCACAAAATGGATGCTGCCACCACAGACACAAGTCTGACCTCCTGCTGCTGGGAGTCCTTCCAGCGAGGAGAGCTTGGACAAAGGGTTTCCTGTCAGGGGCGGTGCTAGCACCATCCCAGACAGGGTTTTGTGTATCCAGGGTAGGCAGGGCTTTACAGGAAGGTGACTGCAGAGTGACACCCCGGTGCTCACTACGCATCTGCCGGCTAGAACCAGTTCCAGGTGCACACCAGCCCCTGGCCTGGGGAAAGTCCGGCATGGGAGAGGGGTGTAACCACCCCCCTTCCTGGTCCCACCCCTAGGGCAGGACCTAGTCGCGTACCCACCCCTTTCTTTAGGATAAAGGCAGGAGCGGGGACCCTTCCAAATTAGATCATCTTTGAATCAAGAACTACTTTCTACGAAAGGAACTCTCGACTTCTTCTCAAGATTTCTCCCTTGTGGCTAAGGAGTAGTCACCCTGCATCCGCAGGCACCATCTAAGAACTCTGCGGTTTGCTGCACGTCCTTCCTCAGGAATCCGACTGCCCAGCTCGACGAGAACCGGCTTCCCTGGCACCTCTGACGTCTACCCACATCGTCAGATCAGCTGAGATCCGTGGGTGCGACGAGACCTCGAGGGACCGGCCATCTTCAGAACCTGCACGACTTCTAAACCAGCACGACCGCCGAGGGATCCTCTGGTGAGTGCTTTGGGGTCCGAGAAGCCCCGACCATGAGCAGCTCCAGCACCGAAGTTCAGCCTCCCGGCATCTCCACGATCTGCGTGGGGCCCTTCTGCTTTTTGCTGCTCATCACGTTGTCTGACTACTAGCCCGCTGGCTTGTGGCCTTCTCGACGACGTCCGACAACAACGTTGTTGGTCTGGTTGCTCCAGACTGACCCTTGCTCCCTTTGGAAAGAGGAGCACCCCGGACCCTCCTGGTCCACTCAAGACGCCATTTAGGCCCACCACGTGGCCCTGAATTTGCCAAGGCTTGTTGCCCCAATCCTGGGCCCAGCGACGCCGACAGCATCAACCTTCGTGGGACAGCTCGCACCTCCATCCTGGTCGCCGACAACGCCTCCTGGTCCGTGAGACTGCAGAGCCTAGCGTCGCCCACTCACCTAGTCGAGGTGACGATCATCCGGTGCCCTCCTGGTACCCTCTGACTACTGGTTAGTAGTCACGAACTTGGTCCCCTCTGCTTTCAGGTGTCATCCATCTCTGATCCAGGCTTGGATCTCTACGAACTAACTTCACTGGTCGCCGGCCAGCAACTCCTTCCTTCCGGCTCCTGGTTCGTCAGCGAGGACTCCCGACGTCTGTAAAGACTTATGCAGCCGCAGCCCCTGAGCTAGGTAACTTCGGCATTTAGGTGCCCGCATAGCCTCATTATCTAAGGGTCCAGAGTCACTGTCGCTTCCGACTTACCTTATCGGGTTCGCCCGAGAACACTAAACTTTCCGTGCCCTCGGGCATTTGTGTAGATTGTGAACTTGAAGTATTTTCCTAAGAGTTTTGTTGCGTGCTTAGTACCCTGTCCTCATAAAGAGCACAGGGCTGTTGTGATCTAAATAAATACACTGTTTATTTTCATAACACTTGTGTGGTGTCCTTTCACTTGGTATTCAAGGGGTATACATGATGGTATAACAGCTGGCTTAACACGCCCTCTAGAGTCTAGCCCGAAGACTGCTCGTATCCACGCTACTAGGATAGCTGGTCTAAGGTTGACTTACAACCAATCACCATAAGGGTCGTTTGGACTGATGCATAGTGATCACTAGAATAGTGAGCACTGCATATCAGGCCAACTTCTCACATTGGTGAGCAGCGGTTGGGATTTGAGCTTGCTGTTGTTTTACCACACGTATCCTAAGAATATCTTGTGAAAGATCACATAAGTACTTCAGGTACATATAACTTAGCTTAGAATACTCTGAGTTCTACTGAACCAGCTGTTGTAGCTCCTCAAGGCTTAGCACACCTTGGCTGCAACTCTTAGCAAGGGATCAGTAGGCAAACAAATAGTGTAGGTAGGTGCATCACTTACACCACACTAGAAGCATGTCTAACCTCGGAGAGTCTTCAGAGACCCCTCTCGTGGTTGTGGACCCTCCACAGGTCCCTTCCAGATATGCTGCACTTAGCTTCCAGGAGATGAGACAAGTGTGTACCTCCAGGAAACTAAGACGGGGTTCAAACCCTACCATTCCTTTTCTGATTGGTCTCTTAGAGACTTTTGATGCTAGGAGGGCTGCTAACACAGATCCTTCTCATCCAGAAGGGAATATGCCCACCTTACAGGGTCCCTTTGATAACCATGACCATCCCCTCCAGGAGGCAGATGATGCTGAGGATGAGGATGAGTTGTCAGGGGATGAGGCAGACAAGGGACAGGTAGAAGTCAGGAGACTCACCAGGTCCAACTTAAGCAGGCATGAGAATGGTACTAGGAGGTCCCTTGGGCCCTCTCATGTCAGCTTAACATTGGGAATGGACGAGTTAGGTCTCTATCCAGAGGCTCTAACAGATCCATTCAAACCAATGGCTCTCAGGCCTCTTCTCACAGAGGGATGACATCCCCTCAGAGGTGAGTGTATGAAGCTAAAGTGAGGGAAGTCAATCTGAGGATTGAAAGGGAAGAACTTGCCCTGACCAAAGAGAGACTTGCCTTTGCTAGAGAGCAAGAATTGAGTGGGACAAACCACACTGATGGCAGCATTCCCCCAAGGGAAAACAGGAGTTTAGATACTAGGCACCTGAGTAAGATAGTGCCCCCCTTTAAGCAAGGGGATGACATCCACAAATGGATGACTGCTTTGGAGAGGGCTTGCACTGTACAGTGTGTCCACCAGAGTCAGTGGGCAGCTATCTTGTGGCTCTCCTTTGAAGGCAAAGGTAGAGATAAGCTCCTCACTACTAGAGCTGAGGATGCTAACAATTACCAAATCCTGAAGAATACACTGGTTGATGGGTTTGGTTTAACCACTGAACATTACAGGTTGATGTTCAGAGATACCCAGAAAACTCAGTCTCAGGATTGGACTGACTTTGTTGATTGTGCCACTAAGGCTTTTGAAGGCTGGCTACTGGGAAGTACGGTTACTGATTTTAAAGGATTGTATAATCTAATTATGAGAGAGCAAATATTAAGTAATTGTCAGAACCAGTTATTACACCAACACCTGGTAGACTCTGATCTGACCTCTCCACAAGAATTGGGTAAGAGGGCAGACAAATGGGTCAGAACCAGGGTCAGGCCTAAGAACCAGGGTGGTGACGAAAAGAAGGAATCAACCAAGCCTCAAGAGAAGGGTGGGAATAAATCTTCTGATCAAACCACAGGGCCCCAAAATTCGTCTGAAAAGGGTGGGTCCCAAACTTCTCCCAAAACCCAAAAGAAACCTTATTGCCATAACTGCAAACAGGTAGGCCATTACAAAACTGACAGCAGTTGTCCCAAGGCCAACAACAATAAGGAGAACATACCCCCAGGTAATACTCCCAGACCTCCTGTTACCACTAGTGGTAATCCCCCAGGTGGTGGGAGTGCCCCCAAGAATGTGGTGGGCATTACTTTGGGTAACCAGGTGGACTATGGCCTAGCCAGGTCCCCTAACAACACTCTTGTCTGTGAGACTGGCATGGGGTTTGCCAACTTCACTACTGGTTCCCACATTTTGGGAAAGTATAGACAAGAGCCCTTTATCAATGGTCAGAAAGTTGAGGCTTACAGAGACACAGGGGCCAGCATCACCATGGTGATTGACCATCTGGTCCCCTCTGCTCAACTGACCCCTGGTTTCCTTTATCAGGTGACAGACGTTCATGGAGTGAAAAGAAGGCATCCCATGGCAGTAGTCGAGCTCAGTTGGGGTAATGTCACAGGGCCCATGAGAGTGGCAGTGACAGATAACCTACCTGTAGATTGCTTACTGGGGAATGACCTGGAACTCTCAGCATGGGCTGAGGTGGAGCAAGAAACTCACTCCAGGATGGTAGGCCTACCCAGAAAGGTTAGTGGGGCAGTAATAGCTACAGCCCCAGTCCAAGCACCATTCCTCCCTGAAAAGGTTGGAAGAGCAGTGGTAGCCACTGCCCAGGCTCAGACAGACTTTCCTGAACAGGATAGGAGGGCTGTGACAGTCACAGCCCAAACACAGACTGAGTGCCCTACTGAAAAGGTTGGTAAGGTTGAAATGGTCTCAGCCTCTACTCAGACAGATAGTGGGGTTGTGAAGCCTGAAACAATGGATCACTCCACCCAAACTGAGAGCATTGAGGAGGAAGAAAAGTCTTCCCCCTCCCAGACACTAGGTGAGAGCCAGCCTCCTCAGGGAACTGACTCTACCCCTGGTGAAGGAACTGCCCCAGAGGTAGTCAGGCCTAGCCTGGCAGAGCCCCTGATGGCAGTGGACCCTTCCCAGGTGGGACCTAGTCTGAAGCAGGTAGCCTGCACCTCTCAACCCTGCCTCCATCAGCCCAGGGCTGTAAAGGTCAGGAAGGCCAGTGGTGGACCCCAAAGGGCCCCCTGTCCAAAAATCCCAAATCAGCAGATTAGGATCACTGAAGCTAGTAGTCCTAGCCAAGTGAAAATAAAACACACTCCTGAGGGATCCCCCTTAAACTTAGTTAGGGAACTCCCACAGCTGGACACTGCTGTGCACAGCCAAACCTGGGGCCTAAAAACCCCAAACCTGACCTGTCCCTCCAGTAAGCCAAACAGAGGGACTCAGCCTCCAGCTTTAGGTAGCCAGAGGTTGACCCTGAGAGCTCATAGCAACTCAGTACTGGAAAGAAAGGCACATATGGTGGATAGTGATTGGAGGAAGTTGAGCCCAACAGTAGTGGAGTCTCACTTCAGTACTCCATTCCCACACCAGCCTTTTACTTTGCCAAAGCACACCACAGGTAGTGATTCCCTATGGTGGAGACCCTCAGATACCCTTAGGGTGAGGGGTTGCTTAGTGGACCATGATACAGGGGGTAACCATGCCAGTGCATGTACCACCTCATATGGCCACTCAGGCAATATAGGCTTACCTGGTCAAGGATAGCCTTATCTCCTTTCGTTTGGGGGGGGGGGTTGTGTAGGAAGGTAGATACCTGACTATGGTTACCCCCACCTTTTTTTGCCTGGTGTTTTGCTGGTTTTCCAACTTAGTTGGCCTGGGACCCTGCCAATCAGGACCCCAGGCCTACTGCTCACTCTCTAAAATGGATTCCATGTACCTTAGGTACATTTCCAATTGGTACTGGGCCGCCTTATCAGACCCTGTAACTAAGGGCATAGGTGTACCCAGGGCCTACCAGGGGCTGAAGCATGTATTATGCCACCCCTGGATGGCCATCTAAATCTGACACAACTGGCTGCACGACAGCTGGGGCAAGGTGGTGTAATCACCCTTTGCTTTAGATATAGTATACCTAGGCTTTCCTGTTTTCAGTTTCTATTTTTGGTAAATTCTGGTGGGGTTTTTTCAGTTTTTTCAATATCTTAAACAACAGTTGTTATCAGTGGCTACACATTTTTGCGCCACTAAAAACAACAGAAAAAGTGTTTTTCCAGGGTTTCCGGAACGTTTTGCTTTTATTATTGCTTGCTTTCTGCACTGAAAGAGCATGGTATATAGACAGTGTACTTATAGTGTATATGAGGTCCAAATAGATTTTTGCAAATTAATCTTATTGTAGTACACCATACAATACTTCTTCAGTGAGTCTTTGGGTCATGTGAGCTCGCTCTTTCCTTCCCATGTGAACTTCTGTGAAAAGGCCCTCTCAGCATTCTTAGCCCATTGGGTTGAGAACCATCAGCTAAGGGACACAGTTGGGATGACTCTTTCTTTGATGCCACATAAATCACAAAATGATAAATATTTGTGTTTTAGTTCCTGTGCATTAGAAACCAGTGCACCAGAATGGACTAAAAAGTCAATAGCATCCCTCATTAACTCTTAAGATTGTAAAGATGCCTTCAGCATACCATCTAACAAGTGGCAAGGACCTACTACAGGGAATCAGTTCAGCTCGGGTATCAATTTTCAATTTTTATATACGTAGCGGAATCACTGTAAAATACAAATAATATCACTCCAATCTTTGTTGAACTTGGAAAGAACCTTTTTTGCAGAGCATTACAAGTGGCACTGCGTTAAATGTTTTCCAAAAGTCTGGTGTCATGTTTTCACCACTATCCCAGATGCTTGGTGATATATATACTTGTCACTATACCTTGCATTGAATGTTTAAAGCCTGAGGTGTTGGCAATTCACCTACTATCAATACTGACCCACTAGAAACTATGGTCTGATGTATTAAGTGTTTTTACCCATTCTCTGTGGGTAAATGTGATGACACATATTAGGAAAGATTTTTATGAAACCAGCCATTTTACCTATTGGTGAAAGAATCAAATACAGCCAAAATATCAAATATGCGTTTGATATTTCCTGATTCTCTATAGATTATAAAATAATTAAACTAGACCTAAAACATGAAACTAAACCCTGCATCTTTAGACCAAAGGCCACAAAACTGAAAAAGTAAAAGGAAGAAGAAACAATATTTTAGTGGCATCACTAAAGAACAAAACTCAAGCAGAATAATGTTAGCCAGTCTTTCTTACTGCTACTTGTATAACAACGTTACATTGTATTGACCCCTTCAGGAAGAAAAAAAGGACTTTCACTCTTTTTCCTTTCTTTGAATGGCATTTAGTTTGTGGTTGTCCAGTTGTTTTTTCAGTGTTTATATGTTTTCACCGGTGAGGGCTATTTTTCTTTCAGTGGGGTTTTATCAGTTATTATAGGTTTAAACCTAAAACCCCACAGCCTAAGTATACCTATATCTAACCCTAAAAATGGACACACCGATTCCTATCAGTCACTCCTATGGCAGGCCTTGACAATCCTGAAGGCAGAGTGCTTGGAATCGTGTGAGATGGTGCTCTGGCATGAGCTGAGCCCGTCTGCAGCTTGCGGAACCAAGTCCTAATAGCTGTTCCATGATAACACATACCATATACTCTTAAGTGCATTATAATCCTCGCGGTTAAATGCTATCTTTGGTATTGCTTTATCAAAACATGTCGAGTAAGGTGTCATACGAATTGGAATACTAACCCCTCGCCAATTCTGGCGACGGGGTTAGCATTCCACCCTTCTAGAGGGACACGACATGTATGTAACTGTGAACCCCGGTTAAAGTTAACTGAAGCCTCAGCTCCACAAAATGGATGCTGCCACCACAGACACGAGTCTGACCTCCTGCTGCTGGGAGTCCTTCCAGCGAGGAGAGCTTGGACGAAGGGTTTCCTGTCAGGGGCGGTGCTAGCACCATCCCAGACAGGGTTTTGTGTATCCTGGGTAGGCAGGGCTTTACAGGAAGGTGACTGCAGAGTGACACCCCGGTGCTCACTACGCATCTGCCGGCTAGAACCAGTTCCAGGTGCACACCAGCCCCTGGCCTGGGGAAAGTCCGGCATGGGAGAGGGGTGTAACCACCCCCCTTCCTGGTCCCACCCCTAGGGCAGGACCTAGTCGCGTACCCACCCCTTTCTTTAGGATAAAGGCAGGAGCGGGGACCCTTCCAAATTAGATCATCTTTGAATCAAGAACTACTTTCTACGAAAGGAACTCTCGACTTCTTCTCAAGATTTCTCCCTTGTGGCTAAGGAGTAGTCACCCTGCATCCGCAGGCACCATCTAAGAACTCTGCGGTTTGCTGCACGTTCTTCCTCAGGAATCCGACTGCCCAGCTTGACGAGAACCGGCTTCCCTGGCACCTCTGACGTCTACCCACATCGTCAGCTCAGCTGAGATCCGTGGGTGCGACGAGACCTCGAGGGACCGGCCATCTTCAGAACCTGCACGACTTCTAAACCAGCACGACCGCCGAGGGATCCTCTGGTGAGTGCTTTGGGGTCCGAGAAGCCCCGACCCTGAGCAGCTCCAGCACCGAAGTCCAGCCCCCCAGCATCTCCACGATCTGCGTGGGGCCCTTCTGCTTTTTGCTGCTCATCACGTTGTCTGACTACTAGCCCGCTGGCTTGTGGCCTTCTCGACGACGTCCGACAACAACGCTGTTGGTCTGGTTGCTCCAGACTGACCCTTGCTCCCTTTGGAAAGAGGAGCACCCCGGACCCTCCTGGTCCACTCAAGACGCCATTTAGGCCCACCACGTGGCCCTGAATTTGCCAAGGCTTGTTGCCCCAATCCTGGGCCCAGCGACGCCGACCGCATCAACCTTCGTGGGACAGCTCGCACCTCCATCCTGGTCGCCGACAACGCCTCCTGGTCCGTGAGACTGCAGAGCCTAGCCGCCCACTCACCTAGTCGAGGTGACGATCATCCGGTGCCCTCCTGGTACCCTCTGACTACTGGTTAGTAGTCACGAACTTGGTCCCCTCTGCTTTCAGGTGTCATCCATCTCTGATCCAGGCTTGGATCTCTACGAACTAACTTCACTGGTCGCCGGCCAGCAACTCCTTCCTTCCGGCTCCTGGTTCGTCAGCGAGGACTCCCGACGTCTGTAAAGACTTTTGCAGCCGCAGCCCCTGGGCTAGGTAACTTCGGCATTTCGTTGCCCGCATAGCCTCATTATCTAAGGGTCCAGAGTCACTGTCGCTTCCGACTTACCTTATCGGGTTCGCCCGAGAACACTAAACTTTCCGTGCCCTCGGGCATTTGTGTAGATTGTGCACTTGAAGTATTTTCCTAAGAGTTTTGTTGCGTGCTTAGTACCCTGTCCTCATAAAGAGCACAGGGCTGTTGTGATATAAATAAATACACTGTTTATTTTCATAACACTTGTGTGGTGTCCTTTCACTTGGTATTCAAGGGGTATACGTGATGGTATAACAGCTGGCTTAACACGCCCTCTAGAGTTTAGCCCGAAGACTGCTCGTATCCACGCTACTAGGATAGCTGGTCTAAGGTTGACTTACAACCAATCACCATAAGGGTCGTTTGGACTGATGCATAGTGATCACTAGAATAGTGAGCACTGCATATCAGGCCAACTTCTCACAAGGAAGACAAGGGGGAGTGGTGCAGGGGAGACAAGGAGACACTGTGGCTGCCGCCCTGCGCGCCGCTGCTTGTTCCTGCAAGCCAAACGCAGTGGGAGTGAACCTTCGCAGAAGAGGTGGGACACCTTTAGCCATTTGCAGGCTACGATTACAAAATGACACACGTAAAAGTCAACCCAATGCATGGGGCGAGTCAGACCCACACAGAGTAGTTTAGAGTAGTTACAAGAAGCCTCATGCGTGCTGTGCTAGGCTCAACCAAAAAAGGGCCAAGGTTCAACCAATAGTTAATATACGTCTTACATGGTTGAAGAAATGCTGTGATGTGATTGGGTGCAGACCCAGTGTTAACTCAGATTGTCTTTGGTGATTTTGAGGAGAATCAATCAATCAATCAATCAATCAATCAATCAATCAGGATTTATAGAGCGTGCGGCTAATTACCGCTTAGGGTATCAAGGTGCTTGCAAGTCCCGGAAGCGTATTCAAACAGCCAGCTCTTGAGGGCCATACGGAATTCCAGAAGTGAGGTGATGGTCCTGGAGGTGCATGGGGAGGCTATTGCAGATCTTTGCTATGAGGTGGCAGAAGAAGCGTCCTCCACATCTGCTTCGGTAGATGCAGGGAGTATGGGCAAGTGAAAGGGAGGTGGGGTGTAGTCTTCTTGACAGTTGGTGGCAGTTTAGGCAGGGGTTAATATATACGGGTCCTTGGTTGTATAGAACCATATGTGTGTGTGTCAGCAGCTTGAACAGGCATATCTTCTTTACATAAACAGTCAGTGGAGTTGCCTGAGGTGTGGTGTGATGTGGGTTCATCGGGGAAGGCCGAGGATGAGTCTGGCTGCGACATTCTGTATGGTCTGAAGTCTCTGGAAGAGGTGCACAGCAATTCCTATGTAGAGGGCCTTGCCGTGGTCCAGTCGGCTGGTGATGAGGGCCTGTGTCACAGTACGTCTCATGTGTAGGGGTAGCCACTTCAAGAACTACGTAGCACGCGCAGAGTGAGGAAGCAGGCGGAGGAGAACACGTTGATCTGTGATTTCATGGTGAGCTTGTTGTCAATGATGATTCAGAGGTTTCTAGCGTGGTTGGAGGGAGTTGGTGCGGGTCCTAGAACTGATGGCCACCAGGAGTTGTTCCATGTGTTGCTCCTTTTGCCAAAGATCAGTACTTCAGTATTGTCTGTGTTCAGCAGCAGGCAGTTGTTCTTCATCCAGTCAGTGAAACTTGTCATGCATCTGTGGAGGGTGCTTCTGGTGGTGGTGAGATCGTCATTGAGTGAGGACGTGTTGGGCTTCATCTGCGTAGGAAATTATGTTGAAACTGTAGTATCTGATGATGTTGGCCATCGGGTCATCTATGCGTTGAAGATCGTGGAGCTGAGGGAGGTGTCCTTGGGGACACTGCAGGTGATCTCCTTGGGTTTAGAGGTGAAAGGTGGATCCTCTGGGTTCTCAGGTGAGGAAGGAGGTGATCCATCCGAATGCGTCCCCTTGGATTCCGATACGATGGAGTCTGTCAATAAGCGTCTGGTGGGATACGGTGTTGAAGGCTGCTGAGAGGTTGAGGAGGATCAAAGCTGCTATTTCTCCTAGGTTGAGGAGGGTTTGAATGTTGTCGGTGGCTACGATCAGGGCAGTTTCGGTGCTGTGATTGCTGCAGAAGTCGGATTGGGAGGTGTTGAGTAGGTGGTTCTGCTCCAGGTGTGTCATGAGTTGATTGTTGATGTTCTTTTCCAGTAACTTGACTGGGAATGGCAGCAGGGAGATTGGCCAGTAGTTTTTAAGTTAGCTGAGGTCGGCAGAGGGTTTTTTGAGTAGTGGTCTGACTTCGATGTGTTTCCAGGCATTGGGAAATGTTGCAGTGTTGATAAAGGTGATGAGTAGGGTGGTGAGTTCCAGGCCTATCCTTTGGTTTCCAAGTTTGAAGATGTAGTATGGGCATGGGTTTGTGGTAGTTCCTGAGTGGATGCATTTTATGGTGAAGGAGGTGTCCAGGGTGGAGAGGATGTTCCAGGTGGTCAGTGTGTGGTTGGTGTCGTTCCAGTAGTGGTAGTATCTGTTGTAGAAGTCCGCAGGTGTGGGTTGGGGGTTCAAAGTTTCTGTATATGTTTGTGATCTTGTTGTGGAAGAAGTGGGCAAGGTTGTGGGGTGTGAGGGTATGAGAAAAAAGTCTCTGAGTTGTGCTCAGCAGATGTTTCTTAATCTGGAACTGAAAGAGACTGGAGTCTTCAGCTGTATTTAAGAAAGAGTGCCAAGTCCAGTTATTTTCAATAGTATACTTTATGAAGTTTGTTATAATGGGTCAGTAAGTGCACTAACTTTGGTAAACTTATTCCACACCATGTTTACAGAGTGAAAAGCTGTTTGGGTGGTGAAGATGGGTTAATGCAGCTTTTGTGAGGTTCACATCATAATGTAGAGATGTGAGCAAGCTATGCAGATTGTGTTGGATGTACTTGTAGTTAATACAAGCCCTAATGTCTTTATGAACCTTACTGTACATATATTGTAGCCCTTTGAGATATTTGAGTGATTATATAGCTATTTCTACAGTGAAACACATTATCAGTGCTAGCAAAGGTGTCTCAAGTTGAATGTGCTACTTTAAAAACTTTTATGAAATCAGGATTGATGACATATAATTTATTTGTGAAAAGAAAATGCACTGGGTGAGGGTGTGGAATTTTGTAGAGAAATGAATAACAAGTTAGTGGTACATTAGATATAAATATGTGTTTGTGTGTGAAAGGTGTAGAAAACATCACAAAATATAGTGAAGAATGACTGTTATGATTTATTGACTAGTATGTACCTTTAAAATATTTTGTTTATTTTCTTTTTTGTAGGAGGAAAATGGAAAACAGAAGTTGTGAACAAGAAAACTACCACATGAGAAAATACATGGAGGAGAAAAGGAAGTCTTGTTCACTTTTGAAAAAACAGAAAACAATTACTCTGTGGAAAGTGAGGAAACAAACTAATTGGAGAAGTCATAACGTTTGTATGGCATAGGGGGATATGTGTGATCTTGCACAAGTTGTGCTATGTAGGTCTTCATGTCTCTGAGGAAATAATTATCAGCTTACATAAGCAGCAAAAATGAGCTTTGCTTAAACAAACAGGGTTATTGTTTAGTGAGTACCTGAGCAGGCAGAATGTATCCAGGTTGAAAAGATGTGGAAGCACATGAAGAGCTTTGCAGCTCAGTAGCACAAGCTAACTCTGCATGAGTTAGCCTTTGTGAACTCCTTTTAAAAAACTATACGCATGAGAAACTTTGCTGAGACTTTTTTGCTAGCTGGCCTCAAATCAAAAAGCTGCCATACCAAAGACTTCTTGCCAGGCTGAGGTGGTGCAGCTACAGCAAGCTGGTCATGATAATGTAACGAAGAGATTATAAATTAGTAAAGCTGGCTGTTTTGTTTGTTTTATAATTGTTGATATAGTTTGTTAATTTAGTTGTAGTTTTCTAATGTTAAATTGTTTTTTGAAATAAAAAAGTTAAAACTTACTACTGATTTATTTGCTTAGTAATAGCTTTGAATATTAGTGCAATATTATAACATTGACTAAAACTGGTAGTTCCATCTTCAGGGAATGCAGATGTGCTGCTGGATGTACATATATCTATACGGTGCTATGCCTATTTTTTATGTTACGAAGAATTATTACAAGAAGGTAATTATTTGAATACCCAAGTACTGTGATTTCTCATGCACCTGGGAGGTCTCGCTAAAGAGATTAGTCCTTGTTCTCACTATAGTATACAAACCTCTCATACAAGAGAGAGGTTTTGGCACAGAGGCTAGTGCATCCTCATATTCTACTACGCACTGCTATCAGCTGGTGAATATGTAATTGTGGAGAGGGCAGTTCTTTTGCACATGGCACTATAAATGGTTGTGACCCTGGAGACAAGTTTCAGCGGAGAAGTCTGTGCCAGTGCACATCCTACTAGGCCTCATTGTCCCAGTGGGGAGAGGCGAGCGAGTGTGTCCCCACATTCAACTATCTATACTAATCAACCAAGACACAGTTCTGAGCAGAGAGGATACTCTATTTCTATACCCTAGTACCCACAGCCTACTTTGCACATATATTACTCTGGGGAGATGTCTCAGCTGACAGAGCAGTGTGTATAAACATCATAATTTCTATAGTTGGTATACAAGACAGACTTTTTAGAATAGAGGTTATTTCATTCCCACACCTTATTTGCACAGCTGTCATCATTGGGAGAGATATGACAGTCATTTTCACTGCCTAATTTACACACCCTTCGTACAAGACACAGGTCACATGAGGAGGGCTAGTCTCTCCCTACAGTATACTATAAAGACTTATCATGCAAGAGAGATGTGTCAGCAAACCGCATACTTCCTCCCCACAGTCTACAATGCATATCTGCCAGCATGGGAAGAGGTATGAACAGAGAGATAAAAAAAATCAAACCCTCCTACAGACACCTCTGACCCTGGTAAGATGTGTTAGCGGACAGGTCAGTCCCTTTCCAGACACCACTGTGTATCCCTGCTGGTCTAGGGAGAGGTGTCAACACAGAGGCTACTCCTTACCAAGACCGTACTGCACATCCATGCTGTTCTGGAGAGAAGCGTTAGTGGAAAGAATGTTTCTCTACACACTACTGTATATGCCTGTCATCCAGGGGAGAGCTGTGACTGGACAGTCAAATCCATTCCCCCAAACTCACATACATTGTTATTTTCCTGGGGGAGGTCTCAGTGGAGAGGCAAGTACTTGTTATACTTACTATGGAATACTAAGGCCTTACATGTGAGCTGTGTACCTTCCCCACTGTAGGAAGCTGGCTCTGTATATATTATACCAAAGTAGGGTATAGTGTGCACAGAGTCCAAGGAGTCCCTAGAGGTATATCAGAGGCAAAATTAGGTAAGTACTAACAGCTCTCTTTGTGGTAGTGTGGGTGAGCAGTTAGGCTTATCCAGAGGGTGTGTTAAGCATTTATTGTATCCACTCAATCAAGACTGGTGCAAACACTCAGAGACTGAATCCAGACCAACTGGGTAAGTATTAAAAAAGGTATACTTGTATTGTATTTCTAGAACCAAGCAGGACTTGGTTCAGGTAGGTAAAATATACTTGGAATGCAGGATTTCACAATGAAATGCAGTTATGACTGAGTGTTGCAATAGTTACAGGTTGGTATTGATTCAAAAAACTGTTTACAGTATAAATAATTAATTTTAGAATACTTTTCAGTTACTTTTAGATTACTGGTTGGTATGCCTAGATACCACACATAAGGATCTCACAATACAAGGTAAGTAAGACTTTTTAGACTTTGCAGTTTAGTTATCTTTTCTCCATACAAACACCAGTTAACACTTAGAACATTTTAGGCCCAAAATCTCATAACATGGGTTCCTATGGGAGAAAAAATGTTAGCAGTTTCACAGGTAAGTACATGACTTACGAGTGGGAGTTTTGGGGATTAGGACCAATGTTCCCCCAAGGTCTAGATGGGCACTCAAGTTGCACCACCAGCAGCACTGTTGCTGCTGGGTGTAAAGTGCAGGGGCCCAATGATAGTCAATAGGGCTATGGAGGGCCTTCGGTTAGGGACTGCTGACGGGCAGGCCACTCGGGTGTGGTAGCCTAGCTCCTGGGATTAAGTTCAGCACTGCAGGGGCTAACAAACAACACAGGAGCTACACCACCAGCAGCACGGGGGCAGGGTGCCAAAAAGAAGTCCTGACCCTATCCTTTTTGGTTCGGCGAAGTTGCTGTAGGCTTGCACAGGGAGACTTCCTGTAGGCGACCGTTGGCTGGATAGGTAAGTTGGGATATTGGGGTATGCCTGGACACCGTTGTTTGGGCCACCCAAGGCCGTGGGGCATCATGTGCAGGGGTGTATTCTGGCATCGGGTTTTTTGCTTACCAGCTCTGGTCGCGGTAAGGGGACTCTTCAGGTTGAGGCTGCAGGTGTAGTCTTGAAGCTTGAGGGAGGTAGAGAATCACCAGACCCCAGGTTAGAATTGCTGGGAGACCTCCTCAAGGTGTTGGGCCACTCTGGCCATGGGCATTTGGGTTTCCGGTGCTCATGGAAGACAGAGACTGAGTGCAGGGCAGGTTGTCTGGGCTCTGGGGGGCTGCTGGGCACGCTAGTTTCTTTGCTGTAGGCAGGTCGGAGTCGGGACAGGCCATCAGGGCTAAGGCCAAAGCAGTAGGTGTCCTCTTCTTCCTGGGTCAGCATGGCTCTTCGGTCCTTCTTATTTCTTCCTCAAATCTGAGGAGGCAAGGTTCAGGGTTGCCACTAAATACTAGATTTAGGGGTGTTTAAAGGGGTGGGTACAACCCCTATTATACTGTCCTCCAGTGAGAGGGGGCATGAGCCTCTCCCTAATCGGTTGAGTCCCCTCATCTCCAAGATGGAGGGAACTGAGCTGTGAGCTTCACCTTGCCTCCCCCACCTGAAGCGTGGGGTTTGGCAAAGGTGGACAAACCTCTCTTCCTAGCTTGGTTTTCCCGCTGATTCTCCTGCCCAAACTGGGGTGGCAGAACTGGTGGAAGCCAGTTACTGAGGGCAGCAAAAGGCAGGGACAGCTCCCAAAGGCAGCAGGCCTTTAAAGCTTCCCCTTTGTGGACCCGGCCCATCCTGGGGAAAGGGGCCTGACACCTCTGCCCAGGTTGGGCTTTATTTCTGGACCCAGAAAGCAGAGGCACTCTACCCAGGGGTCCAGAAACTTTTCTGGTGGTGGGAAAAGGGGTGCAGCCATTAATGAACCACACTAGGGCTGGTCTTTTTTCAGGGGGCATCTCTAGGATGCCCTCCGAGTGCATTTCACACTAAATACCATACTGACATCAGTGTGGGTTTAATGTGCTGAGAAGTTTGCTACCAAACTTCCCAGTTTTTAGTAAAGCCATTATGGAGCTGTGGAGTTCGCAATGACCAACTCCCAGACCATATTCTGTTTGTCGCTTTACTAAACTTACGGTGTCTAAGAATGGATTTTGACACTGTAGAGGCACAGGGGTCATGCCACTGTGATCTTACCTGAGGGCTAGTGCACCCTGCTAGAGAGGTGACTTAGCTAGGTCTCACCAGGGGATAGCAGGCATGGCACCATATCGACTCTTCACTTTTCTCTGCCTCAAAATACGCAACCTGCAGTGGCAATGTGTGGGTGTTAAGATACATGGCCTCTAAAGGTGGCACAATAGGTGCTGCAGCCTTTAGAGGCCTTCCCTGATCCCAGTGCCCTTGGTACCCGTGGTACATTTTACAAGGGGCTTACCTGTGGCTAGTGAGGTGCCAATTGTGAGTAGGAAGGTACAGTTTTGGAAAAGAACACAGGCCCTGGAAACCTGGTTGGCAGGGACTCAGGGCACATCAAGTAAGGTTGCATCAGATGTCAGGCAAAAAGTGGGGGGGGGGTAACCATGCAAGAAAGGGCACTTTCCTACACCCACCGTACTATGCATGCTGTTGAGCCAGAGTGGAGAGGCAGTATCTCTTTACACTCTTCTCTACACACTGGTTACCTTCATGCAAGGTCTCACTGGAGAGGCCAGTCTCTCCCCATAGGGCCATAGTGTACTATACACAGTTGGAGAGGGGTCAATGAGATCCCAGTGTCTCCTTATACCCTACTATGCACTGTTGTTATACAGTGAAACTGTCTCATTTGAGAGTCTATTTTCTCCCCACACTCTATCATTGCGGACTATCAGGCATAAGTATTGTAAAAAATCGAAAGTGTACATTATTCCTCTAAAAAGAAGTTTACTATCTTGCAAGATTCTCTCAGGATCATAAAAAAAGAAGTGATTGAACTTTTTCTAATAATAATAGATGGACTTAAAGTAAATAAATGTGTATCAATGTGTGCTTTGTACCAATGTTGGTCTCATGCAGATAAAACAAGTGGGTTTTGTCTCTCCACAATTATATAATGGATTGCATTTCATTAAACTAAACACACTGTTACTATTGCTGTGTATGCAAAGTATACATACTTTATCAGGACATATTCAGTGTAAATGCAAAGTCTATTTTAAAAAGTACGATCTCGTGAGAGGCTTGCCAGAGGCTCGTGAGAGCAAACCTGGAAGCACTGCCCCTCAGACAGCACAAGAGGGATTACCTCCCTGGGTCAAGTCAAGTCAAGTCAAGTCAGATAATTTATATAGCGCACTACATACCCAGAGGGTCTCAAGGCGCTAAGGAGGGGAGGAGGATTACTTGTCAAATATCCACGTTTTAAGTTGCTTTCTGAATGCTAGGTGGTTCTGGGTAAGGCGGAGGTAAGTGGGGAGTGAGTTCCATGTTTTAGCGGCCAGGTATGAGAATGATCTGCCACCCATGGTGGTCTTGTTGATGCGAGGAACAGTGGCGAGGGCTTGGCTGGAGGAACGTAGTTGGCGGGAGGGGGTGTAGAAGGACAGTCGTGAGTTGAGGCATTCTGGTCCGATGTCGTAGAGTGATTTGTGAGCGTGGGTTAGCAGTCGGAAAGTGATTCTCTTATTGACGGGTAGCCAGTGGAGGTCTTTCAGGTGACCAGAGATGTGTTCGTTGCGTGGGATGTCTAAAATGATTCTGGCTGAGGCGTTTTGGATTCGTTGGAGTTTCTTCTGGAGTTTAGCGGTAGTACCTGCGTAGAGGGTGTTTCGGTAGTCCAGTCGGCTCGTGACCAGAGCATGGGTGACTGTTTTCCTGGTTTCGGTGGGGATCCAGCGAAATGTTTTTTTGAGCATGCGAAGAATGTTGAAGCAGGATGAGGATACGGCGCTGACTTGTCTGTTCATTGAAAGTGAAGAATCCAGGATAACGCCTAGGTTCCGTGCGTGGTCTGTCGGGATGGGTGCTTTTCCAAGGGCTTCCGGCCACCAAGAGTCGTCCCATGCGGAGGGGGATGTGCCTAGGATGAGGACTTCTGTTTTATCTGAGTTCAGTTTCAGACGACTGTGTTTCATCCATTCAGCAACTTCTTTCATTCCTTCGTGTAGGTTAGTTTTGGCGGTGCTGGGGTCCTTGGTGAGAGAAAGGATTAGTTGAGTGTCATCCGCGTAGGAGATGATGTTGAGGTTGTGTTGGCGGGCGATGGTCGCGAGGGGGCTCATGTATACGTTGAAGAGGGTGGGGCTGAGTGAGGATCCTTGTGGTACGCCACAGATGACCTCGGTGGCCTTGGACTTGAATGGTGGAAGGCGGACTCTCTGGGTTCTTCCGGTGAGGAACGAGGTGATCCATTCAAGTGCATTTCCTTGTATTCCGATGTTATTGAGGCGTTGTAGAAGGGTGCTGTGGCAGACTGTGTCGAATGCTGCAGAGAGGTCGAGGAGGATGAGGGCGACTGTGTCTCCATTGTCCAGTAGAGTTCGAATGTCGTCTGTTGCTGCGATGAGGGCGGTCTCGGTGCTGTGTTTTGCTCGGAAGCCAGATTGTGAGGAGTCGAGGGATTTGTTGGCTTCGAGGTAAGCGGCGAGCTGGTTGTTGACAGCTTTCTCGATTACTTTGGCCGGGAATGGAAGGAGCGAAATGGGTCGGTAATTTTTGAGTTCGGTGGGGTCCGCTGTGGGTTTTTTCAGAAGGGCGGTGAGTTCAGCGTGTTTCCAGTTTTCCAGGAAGGTGGCGGAGTTGAAGGAGCAGTTGATGACGTCTCGGAGTTGCGGTGCTATGACGGAGTCTGCTTTGTTGAAGATGTGGTGAGGACATGGGTCTGTGGGGGATCCTGAGTGGATGGAGTTCATCAGGCGGATGGTGTCCTCAGTGGAGATTGGGTTCCAGTCGTTAAGGGTGTTCGCGGGGGGAGAGTGTTCAGCATGTGGTAGGGTGGGTTGGACTCCGGGTTGGTTGTCGAAGCTGTTGTGGATGTCTGCAATCTTGTTGTGTAAGAATGAGGCTAGGGAGTCGCAGAGGGCTTGAGAGGGGGTGATGTCGTTGGAGTTGGCCGAGGGATTGGAAAACTCCTTGACGATGTTGAAAAGTTCCTTGCTGTTGTGGGCGTTGTTGTCAAGTCGATCCTTGAATGCTGTTTTCTTGGCCTTTCGGATTAGTTGGTGGTGAGTGCGGGTGGCGTTTTTGAAGGCGTCCTTGGTGCTGGTGGTTGGGTCTTTTTTCCAAGCTTTTTCAAGGGTGCGGCAGAGTTTCTTGGACTTCTTGAGATCATCATTGAACCATGAGGCCTTCTTGTTGCCAGGTTTGCTTTGACGTTTTTTCAGTGGTGCTAAGGTGTCGGCGGTGAGTCTAGCGAGAGCTTTGGAGAAGGAAAGAAAAGGATAAATAGTACAAACAACATATATCATAAAACTATAGGGTAGCTCTGAAAAGAGCCATTTTTAGGGCTCAGGCCTACTTCACACTGTGTAGCAGTGTAGGCGGAGCCCAAGAGTCCTTGTGCGAGGGTCTCCGAAAATCTACCTAACAAATTCCTGGCTGCTCATGAATTTGTCCTTTTTTTTGCCAGCTGCATGGCAATTGGGCTTCGCATGCGTGTGTTTTTAGAATAGAGCACGCAATAGGCCATAGGCGTAGAGTTGCTCCGCCTAGTGCATATTCCGTGTGGACACGCGCACCAGAAGGCCATATTTCTCCAATTACCAGCTGTCAGGGGCCGCGGTAATTCAAGACAGATGCTGGGCGCACATTTCTTTTTTTTTTTTAATTCATTTCACGGAGCTCTCCCTGTCAGTGCCTCTTCTCTGTGTGTACCCTTCTCCATCGCTGGCGTGCTGCGAATGCCCTGGAAACATTTCAGTGCTGTTTCTTTTTTTTTTATTCTAGTTTTTATTGTGGAATTCCTGCAGACGCGCTGTCATCTAAAGTAATGCCCCTGTGATAGGTCGGAGATACACAGGAGGGGGAGACGATGCATGCACGCTTCTCTCTTCAGGCCGTTGGGTGGCGTGGCGGGAATAACGGAAGCTTTTCGCTCTGACATTCCGTTCGGCTGGATTCAGCCAGAGCAGAAGGGCCTTGCCAATGCCTTCTGGATGCAAATATGGGAGACCTCCCAGTAAGGCTTGCGTGGTTCCTTTCCAGGGGGCTCCGATGCCCCTGGGAGTCCCGACTGCTGTTACCCTCACTTACTCTGCTTGAATACCCTTGCCGAAATCAGCCCCCGCCCTCCCCCGTTTCTTTCCTGGGTCATGACAGCCCCCCTCCCCCTGGCTACATCAACACTCATCGGGCGCACTGCCCGCAGCAGCAGCTCCCACGGCATCGGCGCTCCCTGCACTGTCCAGGCTGTACCCAGCCAATCCGCGCCCACCACCCCCTTACACCACCCAAACTACTATGACCACCTTCACCAGTACCAACCAGGCCGCCAGAAGCACAAGAACAAGGCAAGCACATACGGCATGAATTATCGGCTGCCACACAGGGCCTTGTAGAGCTCCCCCGGGATCCCCTGGAGGAGGGGGAGTAGCAACTATAGTCCAGGCCTGCAGGGGTAAGAGTTTGCGTTAGCAAGCTGATCTTTTAGTCTCTTTGTCGAAGAGACTTCTTGTGCTTTGCAATTATCAACACCACAGCATTGCAGTTAGTCGGCGTAGGGAGTGATAGGCCAAGGGTGATCCAGAGAGGCGGGTAGGCACAGCTAGAGATGAATGGCAGTGTTCAATCATGCTAAATGTCACTGTGACATTAAAGAACAAGTTACTTACCTTCGGTAACGATATATCTGTAAGAAACAGTAGTTAGTATTAGATTCCTTACCTTAGAATATCCCCAGGCGTCAGTCTGGATCCGGAAACTTTTGCGTAGCAGTACCCCTGCGCGTCGGTAGGCGTTGTCTGCAGGCGTCCCCTGCGGCTCCGCGTCCGTCGTCGGCGTTGTGCGCCGTGATGACGTCGCTGGAGTATATAGACCCGGCCTCCGCGCGCTGACGTCAGTTCTTTGAACACAGCTTTTCCGCGCCAGAACACGCAGAGCCATGTGAGAACCAACACTGGTGCCATTTGAAACTAGGGCCCTGAAAGGGATGTCCTTAACCCTAGGTATCAGTTCGCAGAACGGGGAGGATGGGTGGGGCAGTAAGGAATCTAATACTAACTACTGTTTCTTACAGATATATCGTTACCGAAGGTAAGTAACTTGTTCATCTGAAAGAAACAGGTTAGTATTAGATTCCTTACCTTAGAATAGATACCCCAGCAATACCAACCCCGGTGGTGGGTCTGCGAACCAATACAATCCTACACCAGAAAGTCCTGGAGGACAGAACGGCCAAAGAAGCCATCCCTCCGGACTTGACTGTCCAGGCAGTAGTGCCTCGCAAAGGTGTGCAGCGAGGCCCACGTAGCCGCCTGGCAAATGTCCTGCAAGGGGACTCCCCGGCCCAGGGCAGTAGTAGCCGCCGTGGCCCGAGTGGAATGGGCCCTCAGCCCAACAGGAGGCTCCTTCCGAGCCAAAGAGTAGCACGCTTTGATGCACAGAACGACCCACCGAGAGATGGTCCGTTTATGTACCGCCCATCCCTTCTTCGCACCCACGTAGCCAACAAACAGTTGGTCATCCACCCGGAACTGGCGTGTGCGATCCATATACAATGAAAGCGCACGTTTTGGGTCCAGACGATGGAGCCGCTCTTCATCCTTTGAAGGATGCGGAGGCGGGAAGAAGGAAGGGAGGGTGATGGACTGCCCGATATGAAAAGCAGAGATAACTTTGGGCAGGAAAGAAGGTCTAGTTCTCAGAACCACCTTGTCTGGATGAATGGACATGAAAGGAGGTTTGACAGAAAGAGCCTGGAGCTCACTCACTCTCCTGGCAGAGGTGATGGCAACCAGGAAGGCCGTCTTTAAAGTCAGGAGACGGAGAGGACAGGAATGAAGTGGCTCAAAGGGAGCACACATCAAGAAGGTTAGAACCAGGTTCAAGTCCCACTGAGGCATCACAAACGGAACAGGTGGATACATGTGTGTGATGCCCTTCAAGAATCTTGTTACAATGGGGGACTTGAACAAAGAAGGTTGATCAGGCAGCCTCAGAAAACCGAAAGGGCAGAAAGGTAGCCCTTGATAGTGCCCAGAGCAGAGCCCTGCTGGGCAAGAGAAAGAAGGAAGAGAAGAACCTCAGAAAGAGGGGCAGAGAGAGAGGATCCACAGCCTTTGCTGTGCACCATGCCACAAACTTGTTCCACCGACAGGCGTATACCGATTTCGTGGAGGAACGCCTGGCTGCCAGAATCACATCACAGACTTCAGGAGGCAAGTCAAATGGCCTCAACTGTCGCCGCTCAATCTCCACGCATGGAGGTGGAGGCTGGACAGGTTCGGGTGGAGGACCCTCCCCTGCTGCTGCGACAGAAGGTCCTCCTGAAGGGGCAGGTGGATCGGGGGACCGACTGACATGCTGAGTAGCTCGGGATACCAGTACCTTCGAGCCCAGTCCGGAGCCACAAGGATGACTTGGGCCCAGTCGCGCCTGATCTTCTTCAGCACTCTGGGCAGAAGTTGTATAGGCGGAAAGGCGTATAACAGACCGCAACTCCACTCGCGCCGAAAGGCGTCACCGTGCGAGTGCCGTCTTGGAAACTCCAACGCGCAGAACTGATGACATTGCGAGTTCTCTTCTGTGGCGAATAGATCTAACCAAGGCTCTCCCCATTGCTGAAAGAGGCCTTGCGCCACGTCCGAGTTCAGACGCCATTCGTGATCCATCGAGCACCGACGGCTGAGTTCGTCCGCCCTGGCGTTCAGAGAACCTGCCAGGTGTTGAACCGTCAGAGTCACTCCCTGATGTTCCAGCCATTGCCAGAGGCGCAGAGCCTCCTGGCAAAGGGTCCACGACCCCACCCCGCCCTGCTTGTTGCAGTACCACATGGCGGTGGTGTTGTCCGTGAACACCTGCACTACACTCCCGTTGACAAATGGGAGGAATGCTTTCAGTGCCAAACGAATCGCCCGGAGCTCCAACAGGTTTATATGGAGCCGGGACTCCGCCGGAGACCAGATGCCTCTGATCTCTGCCTCTCCCAGGTGGCCTCCCCAGCTCTGGAGGGACGCGTCCGTCACAACAACGTGCTCCGGTTGGGGAAGGGAGAGGGATCTCCCTCTGATCCAATCGCGGTCCGTAAGCCACCACTGCAGTTGTCTTGCAGTGCCCTCTGAGATCAAGACATGGTCGGACAGGTTGCCCTGATGCTGGGCCCACTGAAACTTCAGGTCCCACTGCAGAGCCCGCATCCGCCACCGGGCGTGATGCACCAGAAGGATGCAGGAAGCCATCAGCCCCAGCAGCCGCAGCGTCAACGTGACCGAAACCCGGGATAACGGCTGAAAGATGGGAATCAAAGCCTGTATATCCTGGACTCGCCGTTCCGGAGGATAGACCCGAAACTGCGCCGAGTCGAGAACCGCTCCGATGAAAAGGAGCTTTTGAGAGGGACACAGGTGTGATTTCGGCACATTGATGGAGAACCCCAGCTCGTGCAGGAGGTCTGCCGTCATCTGAAGGTGGTGGACGACTGTCTGGGGCGAGCCCGCCTTCAACAACCAGTCGTCTAGATAGGAGAAGACTGAAACCCCCAATCTGCGCAGATGAGCTGCGACCACCGCCATCACCTTGGTGAACACCCGTGGGGTGCTGGTAAGGCCGAAGGGGAGCACGATAAACTGAAAGTGCTCGTGGCCTACCGTGAACCGCAGGTAACGCCGGTGGGCCGGCAGGACGGGGATGTGAAAATACGCATCCTGCAAGTCCAACGCTACCATCCAGTCTTGCGGGTCTAGAGCAGCCAAGACCTGAGCTAAAGTCAACATCTTGAACTTCTCCTTCCGGAGGAAGCCGTTGACGTTCCTTAGATCCAAGATAGGACGTAGGCCCCCTTTGTCCTTCTTGGGTACCAGAAAGTAGTGGGAATAGCAACCACGTCCTACTTCTGGCCCAGGAACGCGCTAGATGGCCCCCTTGGCCAAGAGGGCCGTAACTTCCTCCCTCAGAAGTGCCAAGTGGTCCCCCGACACATGGTGGTTCTGCGGTGGCATGGCTGGAGGAGTTGTCTCGAAGGGGAGGGAGTAGCCCCTTCGGACGAGCTGCAGCAACCACCTGTCCGATGTTATTGTGCGCCAGTGGGAGAGGTGATGGCAAACCCTGCCTCCCACCGCCATCATATGGGCCTGAAAGCACGGACTAGGAGGATTTAGTGGCAGATGCTGCGGGGGGAGGTGTGGCCTGACCTCGCCGCTGTCCCCGACCGCCACCACGGCGGTTTCCACGGCCGCCACCGCGTTGATAAGTCTGTTGCGGCACGTGGCTGGCAGCACGTGTGGGACCGCCCCTTCCTTGGCCACGAAAGGAGCGAAACGAACCCGTTTGCTGGCGCTGGGTCGAGAGACCCAAGGACTTGGCCGTGACCCTGGAGTCCTTGAAGCGCTCCAGCGCGTGGTCCGCTTTGTCGCCAAACAGGCGACTGCCATCAAACGGCATGTCCATTAAAGCATTCTGGACATCTGCCGAGAAGTTGGCGGATCTCAGCCAGGCGTGGCGACAAATCGCCACCGTCGTGGACATCGCCCTGCCCAGCGAGTCGGTCGTATCAAGACCACACCTGATGGAGTATCTTGCTGCATCTCGGCCTTCAATCATAGCCTTGCCGAGCTTAGCCTGTACCTCCGGCGGGCATTCAGGCAGCAGGTCCGCGACCGTATCCCACAGAGAGTGGGTGTAGCGGCCCAAGAGGCACGCGGTGTTGCAAGACCGCAGTCCCAGACTCAGGGACGAGAAGACCTTTTTGCCATACTGGTCGTACCTCTTTGATTCCCTGTCGGGCGGGGCCGACGGGAATGCGGTCTGGGAAGTGGAGGCCTGGATCACCAGACTCTCAGGGGTGGGATGGGTGGACAGAAACTTGGGGTCGTCCGAACACGGACGGTGGCGTCTGGCCACGTTCCTATCAACAGGCAAACCTGAAGCGGGCCTGGACCACGTGCCCAAAAGAACGTCAGTTAAGGCCTCGTTGAACGGCAGCAGTGGCTCCTGTGGGCATGACTGCGGTTTGAGGACCTAAGTGAGGATGTTAGTCCTCACGGCCGCGACAGGGAGCACAAGGTTTAAGGCCTTGGCAGCCCTCATCAACACCACTGAATAAGCAGCCCCCTCCTCCGAAGCCACGGTAGGAGGCGAGACAAAGCCAGGGTTGGGGGAGTCATCCAGACCACTGGTGTCACCCAAGTCACCCGTCCAGTCCATGTCGTACTGACACACGCGTGTCAGAGGGTCCTCAGACCCCTCCCACTCCTCTCCGTATTCTACATCCTCACCATATTCGGAATCAACAATGTAGACCGACTCCTCGGGGTTCACAGGCCCCCTCGGCGTCGGACCCGGCGTCGGACGATGCCGGTCTGACTCCGCATCCGGATTCGGAGAGGGAATGGGGACGGCGCCGCCCGGAGCCGGCGCCGGAGCACCGGAGCTGGTGGCCCTGATGGAATCGGCGCCGGAGAGGCCGGTTGACCAGCCGGCGTCGACCCTGAGGGCCCCTGCGGTGCCGGGACCGGAGCCGTCGGCGGCGCCGGGGCCGGAGCACCCGACGCGTCGAGGCAGGGGCACCTGAACCGCTAGGGCCCCCAGACGGGTTCACAGGGCCCGAAGGCGCCGCAGAACCCGCCGGAGGAGAAAGAGCCCTCATGGCCATGAGGAACGCCTCTATCTCCTCGGGCGACGCGCCCTGCCCAGGGACCGCAGGGTATGGAGCAGGCCACGTCGGCGACTCACGCGGCGCCGCGGGGTGGGGCCACCCGAACCCCCGGCCGCATCACGCGAGCGTCGGGGGGAGTCGGGGGTACGATGACGATGCCCCGACTTCTTGTGCTTCCTACCTGAGGAACCAGATGAATGGTGACGACTCCCGGAGCGCTCGTGACGGCTCCGCGACCGCTCCCTCGATAGCTCCCTTGACCTCCGGCCGGACCGGGACCGCTGTCGACGCGGGCCGACACCCGGAGCTCGAGCAGCTTGCGGGACCGCTCCCGCCTAGCTTTATTTGTCAAGGCCCGGCAATCGACGCAGGCGTCCACGTCGTGGTCGGGGCCCAGGCACCGGAGACAGAGTCGGTGATGATCCGTAACCGACATCGTCCGGTCACAGTCGTCACAGTTCTTAAAACCGGGCATCCTACCGGCACTGTAAGAAGTAAAAAAGATCAAAGATCAAAAAACTTGGTCAAAAGACCGGAGTACTGCACTTCTCGGATCTGCGCTAACTGGCGCGGAAAAAAGAAGAACTGACGTCAGCGCGCGGAGGCGGCGTCTATATACTCCAGCGACGTCATCAGGGCGCACGACGCCGACGACGGACGCGGAGCCGCAGGGGAAGCCTGCAGACGACGCCTACCGACGCGCAGGGGTACTGCTACGCAAAAGTTTCCGGATCCAGACTGACGCCTGGGGATATTCTAAGGTAAGGAATCTAATACTAACCTGTTTCTTTCAGATTAACTTAGCCTGTCTCTACAACATGTAGCAATAAACTGAGCTATCACAGGCAGTGTCAGTCACAGCACTCATGCCACATACCAGGAAGCATACCCTCTACTCCTTCTCTCTCTCTCCCACACATACACACATACTCTTTCAGTCTCCCTGTCTCACAAACAATCTCACTTGTTGTTGTGCTCACACACACACACACAACCATACACACATACATTGCCACACAGTCCCTGCCCCTCACACCTGGTTCTGTTTGCCTCTAGTTCTTTCTCGGTTCTATCTCTCCAACAAACAAACATAGAAATTCTCTCTCATCCTGACACACGCCCTCTCACACATATAAACACACAGTCTTTCATATGCGTTCTTCTGCCTGTCTACACACTCACCCAAACACACTCTACCTCTGTCCCTCTCTCCCATGATCTCTCACACACACACACACTTTCACTCCGATGCACACACCCTACCTCTTTCTTCTTCCACATTGCTCGCACACAAACACATGCACACTCACTCACATACACCCCAGTAGGAGACCATGAGCAAATGTATTTTTCAGCATGTGCTTTAGCTATTAGCTGTAAACTGAGAACATTAACAAGATGACATGGATACTGCATTACAATACACATCTGTATATTTAAATTGATTCCCCAATCTAATTGTCACTGACATGAACTGCTCGTTCGCGTTGTGATGTAAAAAAAAAGTATCAGAGTGCTGCCGTTTTTAGTCACCGGGAAATGCAGTTCCCATATTCGTGGTTTGAACATACATTTTCTTACATGATAAAGTGGGGGGCGCCTCTGGTCACCAAGAACCAGAAACGGCATTTAGACAATGGTTGTTTTGCTTCCTCTGAAGCCGACCTGTAAGTCAGCGCACGTAGACCTCAAGAAATTCAGAGGTGACACAAGCTCACCACTGAGAGACGACCCCCCCCCCCCCCCAACTTCACACAAATGACGTGCTTTGGTGCCAGTGAAGTCCAGTGCTTTCACTGGGACGTTGTTCTGGGCACCTAGAAGACCTAGCAGATGTTACTTGAGGCACAGTGGTGTGGTGGTGTTAAAGATAGGGGCACTGCTTTCAGAGTCTTTGGCTTCTAAGGGGGACCCCAATCACCTGCCAGCTCTTTCACGGGTGCGCAACATTTCCATGCTCCCCCATCTGACCAAGGCTTCCATTTCAGATGACCGACCCCAGTGTCTCACAGAGAATCACACAACACACACACACACACACCACACACACACACACACACCACACACACCGCAAACACACAACACCACACACACACACACCACACCATCACACACAAACACAACACCACACACACACCACACACACACACACGGCACACACACAAACATCACACCACCACACACAAACACACCACACCACACATACACACAACACCACACACATAACACCACACACATAACACAACACACATAACACCACACACATAACACCACACACATAACACCACACAAATAACACCACACACATAACACCACACACATAACACCACACACATAACACACCACACACGCCACACACACACACACACACACACACACACCACACACACACACACACCACCACACACACACACACCACCACACACACACACACCACCACACCACACACTCACCACCACACAATCACCACCACACACTCACCACCACACACTCACCACCACACACACAACCACACACGCAACCACACACACACACACACACACACAACCACACCGTCAGTGCATACTTTCACCAGACACAGACACCATAAGTCGTCGGGGCACGCTTTCACCAGGCACAAACACAACCAGACGTCAGGGCACGCTTTCACCGGGCACAAACACCACCAGCCGTCAGTGCACACTTCCACCAGGCACCCACCACCAGACGTCAGTGCATGCTTTCACCAGGCACACACACACCACCAGCCATCAGTGCACACTTTCACCAGGCACACACCACCAGACTTCAGTGCACGCTTTCCCCAGGCACACACAAACACCACCAGCCATCAGTGCATGCTTTCACCAGGCACACACACACCACCAGCCATCGGTGTACGCTTTCACCAGGCACACATACACATCACCAGCCATCGGTGCACGATTACACCAGGCACACAAAACACCAGCTGTTAGTGCCCGCTTTTACCAGGAACACACACACACCACCAGCCGTCAGTGCACGCTTTCACCAGGCACACAAACACCACCAGCCGTCGATGCACGCTTTCACCAGGAACACACACACACACCAGCCATCAGTGCACGCTTTCACCAGGCACACACACCACCAGCCGTCAGTGCACGCTTTCACCAGGCACACACACACCACCAGCTGTCAGTGCACGCTTTCACCAGGCACACACAACACCAGCCATCAGTGCACGCTTTTACCAGGAACACACACACACCACCAGCCGTCAGTGCACGCTTTCACCAAGCACACACAATACAAGCCGTCAGTGCATGCTTTCACCAGGTACACACACCACCAGCCATCAGTGCACGCTTTCACCAGGCACACACACACCACCAGACGTCAGTGCACGCTTTCACCAGGCACACACAACACCAACCGTCAGTGCACGCTTTTACCAGGAACACACACACACCACCAGCCGTCAGTGCACGCTTTCACCAAGCACACACAATACAAGCCATCCGTGCATGCTTTCACCAGGTACACACACCACCAGCCATCAGTGCACGCTTTCACCAGGCGCACACACACATACACACCACCAGCTGTCGGTGCACGCTTTCACCAGGAACACACACACACCACCAGCCGTCAGTGCACGCTTTCACGAGGCACACACACCACCAGACATCAGTGCACACTTTCACCAGGCACACACACACCCCCAGCTGTCAGTGCACGCTTTCACCAGGGACACACACACAATCAGCCGTCAGTGCACGCTTTCACCAGGCACACACAACACCAGCCATCAGTGCACGCTTTCACCAGGAACATTCACACACCACCAGCCGTCAGTGCAAGCTTTCACTAGGCACAGACTACACCAGCCATCAGTGCACGCTTTCACCAGGCACACACACCACCAGCCGTCAGTGCATGCTTTCACCAGGCACACACACCACCAGCCGTCACTGCACGCTTTCACCAGGCACACACACCACCAGCCGTCAGTGCACGTTTCCACCAGGCACACACATCTCCATCCGGAGGTGCACGCTTCCACCAGGCACACACAATACAAGCCATCCGTGCATGCTTTCACCAGGTACACACACCACCAGCCATCAGTGCACGCTTTCACCAGGCGCACACACACACACACACACCACCAGCTGTCGGTGCACGCTTTCACCAGGAACACACACACACCACCAGCCGTCAGTGCACGCTTTCACGAGGCACACACACCACCAGACATCAGTGCACACTTTCACCAGGCACACACACACCCCCAGCTGTCAGTGCACGCTTTCACCAGGGACACACACACAATCAGCCGTCAGTGCACGCTTTCACCAGGCACACACAACACCAGCCATCAGTGCACGCTTTCACCAGGAACATACACACACCACCAGCCGTCAGTGCAAGCTTTCACTAGGCACAGATTACACCAGCCATCAGTGCACGCTTTCACCAGGCACACACACCACCAGCCGTCAGTGCATGCTTTCACCAGGCACACACACCACCAGCCGTCACTGCACGCTTTCACCAGGCACACACACCACCAGCCGTCAGTGCACGTTTCCACCAGGCACACACATCTCCATCCGGAGGTGCACGCTTCCACCAGGCACACACACCACGAGCCATTAGTGCACAATTTCTACCGGCACACACACCACCAGCCATCAGTGCACACATCAATTGTTAGCGCATCCACAATTAACTATTGTAGCAATCGCAGTATGGCGCACTTTACTTTTAAACATATTCATCTAAAGCGCAGCATGCCACCATTGCTACAATTCCAATCCAACCTACATAATTCCACTACACACCACATGCATACACTCCATAACACATGGCTAAAAGACATTGCCATTTACAATGCTATTAGCTCTAACTCAAATAAATCCGAGACCTATTGCATTTCCAATGCTTGTTAACAGTTTTCAACAACTATAAAAAAAAATAGTTTTCAAACATTTGAAAATTGGTTTTGGTATTTTTAAATTTTTAAAAAGGGTACAGCAAAAACATACAACTTGAAGTGTTAAACACCAACAGCATCTCCTTGAAAACAAAAAGGAGAAAAACGTACAGAAAACTGATGAAAAAAGAAAAAACTACTGCCTCAGGGGGCACTTGTGCTCTTGGACAAGTTTTCCCTTTGCAGACCTGATTGTCTCTGATAAAAAATAATCTACTTACAAAAGCCCAAATAGCACTTCATTTAAAAAAAAAAAAGCAGGGTTATTATCCGCTTGTGCATTTAGAGCCTGCGCAGGCACAGTATCTCCTGGAGCAAATAATGTTGAATCCCGTTTAGAGTTGCCTAGCTCCACAGCATGATGCAACTCTGCCTGTGCAAGCCTTTGCAAAAGCATTTACCTCAGGTGTCTCAATATCCCTGTGGTACTCATGTTATATTGTTCATTTCTGCTCCCCTGTCTGAACTCTTTGCTGCAAAGTTTACGGGTAACGTATATCACATAAACTTTCATGGCACCTGTCCTCATTTCAAAGAATTGCCACACCAAGAATTTCTTGGGTGGCTGAGATGACTGAGCTGGTGCAGAAGCCCCAGGCTACTCAACAGTATCTGATGATGACATCTTTGTGAAAAAAGGCAAACAGGGAAGGAGAGCAAGCCAAATATATCTACTCCCACCAAAATCCAATAGTGAAATAAATAAATAGGATGGTATCTTCTTCTTTTAAATGAAGACATCCATATGAACCAATCACAATACTTAGGATGTGGGTCCTCTCCTGCACCTCCCGCGAGCATCTCGCAAGATCATAAAACATATTGTTGCTTTGTATCTTTCATGGAACTATTTATAATCAACTTTTCCAAACTAATCAACATCTCTAATCGATTAATTTGCCCAGAATTATAAGAAACCACTGTTATTTACTTAATTCCAAATGCACGATCTTGAGGGAAGATCTCAAGAACTGAACAGGAAGTACAGCCCACTTGGAATCCACGCAAGGGATTGAGTATTTGACTCCCACGAGCGTCTTGCGAGATTGTAAAAATATTATTGCTTTATATATTCAATAAAACAAATCAATCGATTTTACTCATATAATCAACTTTTGTAATCTGTTACTTTGTTCCGAATTACAGGAAAACACTGTTCTAACTCAATCTCAAATGTACGATCTTGCGAGTGGGTCATGAGAGCTGACCAGGAAGTACATCCCCCTCAGAGTCCATGCAGGGGATTGAGAGTTCGATTCACGCGAGCGTTTCATGAGAGCCACCAGCTTTCTTAAACAACAACCATATTTAATGACTCTTTTTGCAAAATTACATTAAATAATAACTGAATTCATGAAAAATAACTCTAAACAGTAGATTAAAACGAAATATAGAAATTTAGTGAGTAAACAAACTCTTAACAAAATAGATTTATATAATAAAACAAATACTATACAATATTCAAAAAACTGATTACTCTCTACACACATACAAAGGCTATGAAAAGTATGCAGCCGCGGCCGGTAGTAGTTGTACCTGCAGGGTGGTGATGTGGGGAAGGGGAGGGGAAGGGTGGGTGGTAGTAATGTATGGATTACGGACCTTAACAGGTAAGTAAACATATAAATAAATAAAACGGATTTCATTGTGTGCACTGCGTCACCAAATGAGATGCAGTGCGCGCAACAAAATTCGTTTTATTCATTTATATGTCTACTTACCTGTTAAGGTCCGTAATCCATACATTACTACCCCCCACCCTGCCCCTCCCCACGTCACCGGCCTGCAGGTACACCTACTACCGGCCGCGGCTGAAAGTATGCCATTACAATATTAATGGTCTTGCTTGGGAAAAGTCTCATTTATGAGTGTCAGAAGAACTGAATAGATACACATTCTCATCACAAATATTGTTGAAATACTCTGTTTTATATTCAAATATCATTTTTTTAGAAACATTATACAAAGTGTGCACCCTTTCCTGTTAAGTTACAACATGAAAGCCATTCCCTTTCAGAATAATGTCCACACACAGGATATATTATTCAGTTATTCCACCAAACGTACACTTTAAAAAAATTACATTAAAAAACTCTAGAAATTCACTAAACAAAAAGGTTAACTTAACGTTATAGTTGGGTATGATAAAAAGATGTGTTTTTTTTGTTTTTTTAAACCTTAGAAAGTCCCTGAAAAAACACAAAGGTTAAAGTAATATTATAGTAAGGTGAATTTCTCAGTGACATTAACATTTTGAACAAAAAAAAGAAATGCGTTACTTACCTGTAACTGCAGTTATCCAGTATTGGTATCTTTCATAGATTCACATGCCTGAATCATTCCCCGTCGTCGGGGTGGGAGTCCCCGGTATATAAAGAAAGTAATGTCATAAAGACATATACATAACAATAGGCCAGAGGCCTCACATTAGTAACATATCCATGTCCTTTTGTAAAAAGGACTAAACTTTGTCCAGGAGCCAATCAGATCTCACCACCCTCTAGAACCCTCCTGGAAGGAGCCTTAGTCCCTCAGATTTTCGTAAGCACAGTGCTAAATAGTACCTACTGAGAGAGCTAAGGTGAGCCCTTCCAGGGGAGGTGGGTGGGTTGCATGTGAATCTATGAAAGATACCAATACTGGATAACTGCAGTTACAGGTAAGTAACGCATTTCTTATCCAGTATTATGGGTAGCTTTCATAGATTCACATGCCTGAATCAGAGTAACAAGCAATATCCAGCACATTTCATAAGGTACAACATGTAAAGCCACACGATATAAGAATACCATCTGTGAAATAGAACAAGTACCTCAAAAACAATGAAATAAAGAAATGTGCAAGCATGCAGTAGGAAGGTGGGATGAAAGAGAAGGCTCACCTCTAGTGAAATAGATGACGGAGTACTGCTTGACCCACAGCTGCATCCTTCATGAGTTCAGAATCCAAGTAGTTGTGCTTGGTGAACGTATGTGGTGTCTTCCACGTCGCTGCTCTGCATATGTCGATAATGGGTACTCCTGCAAAGAGAGCCATTGAAGTAGAGACAGCTCTGGTAGAATGAGCTCTCACTCTAGAATGCAGAGGATGATTTGCCTGTTGATGGCAGAAAGTTATTGCTGCCGAGATCCAACGGGAAATGCTCTGTTATGTCAGGAGGAGGCCCTTTCTAGGCCTACTGAAAGCAACAAACAGTTGGTTGGATTTCCGAAACTGTTCTGTTTGATGAATGTAGAATTTCAGACAACGCTTGAGGTCTAAAGAGTGGAGAGACCTCTCCGCTGCAGAAAGTGGATTTGGGGAAAAAGTCAGCAAAATTATAGGTTCATTCAAGTGAAAATTAGATGGAACCTTAGGGATGAATTTAGGGTTGGTTCGTAGGATAACTCTGTCCTGTTTAAATTGCAAGAAAGGATCCTGAATGGAGAAAGCTTGCAGCTCACCAACATGTCTTGCAGATGTGAGCGCTAGCAAGAGAGCGGTTTTCCAGGACAGGTATTTGATGTCAGCTTTGTGTATTGGCTCGAATGGATGTTTAATCGGTTGAGCAAGGACGATATTCAATTGCCAGGTGGGTGGTAAAGCTCTCACCGGAGGGAATGTCCTGAAAAGGCCTTTTAGAAACTATTTAACTAGTCTCTCGGACCAGAGAGAAGAGCCAGTCGATGAACGCCTGAAGCGAGAAATCGCAGCCAGGTGAACCTTAATAGAGGCATGCGCCAGTCCTGAGTGCGCTAAATGGAGCAGGTAAGGAAGAATTTGTGCTGGAGTGGAAGAAAAGTGGTGTATCTTATTTGCTTTACACCATACACAGAACCTCTTCCACTTAAGAGAATACGTTTTGTTGGTACTCTCCGCCCGAGCCCGGGCTAAGATTGTCCTGCATTCTCGAGAAATGTCTAGGTTCTGAAACTCTCTGAACTCAGGACCCAAGCCGACAATCTGAGAGATGCTGGATCCGGATGCTGGACTTGACCTTGGTTCATTGTTAGGAGAGTCGGGCAAGGTTTGAATAGGATTGGCGGTTCCAGTGATAGGAGATGAAGCTCTGTGAACCAATGTTGGCACGGCCGCGCTGGAGCTATTAGGATCAGGGTGCAATGCTCCGCCTTCAGTTTCCGGAGAACCCTTGGAATCAGGGGAAATGGCGGAAATGCGTAAGCAAAGACCTTGCACCATCCGATCGAAAATGCATTCCCCAGGGATCCTGTTGGGGATGCCAGCTTGCGTAATGTTGTCATTTTGCGTTGTGGCGAGTCGCAAACAGATCCACAGGTGGCGTGCCCCATCCGGCGAATACCGAGCTGAGAAGATGACGATCTAGCTCCCACTCGTGGCACATGGTACGTTGCCTGCTCAGAGAGTCCGCCAGGACATTGTCCGTCCCTGGGACGTATTCCGCCCGAAGTGAAATATTGTGTTGTAGAAGCCAATTCCAAATCTCTTGAGATTCTTGAGACAACGATAGAGAGCGTGTTCCCCCCTGTTTGTTTAGATAGTGCATTGTGGTGGTGTTGTCTGTTCTCACAAGCACTGGGGAATTCCTGATCCTGGGTAGAAACGCTTTTAGTGCCAGGTATACCGCTCTCAACTCGAGGAGATTTATGTGCAGTTGTTTCTCTGCCAGGGACCACTGCCCATTGATTTGGAGGTCCTGAAGGAACGCCCCCCATCCTTCTAGGGACGCATCCGTAGTTATTACGTGTGGCGAGATTGGAAGTATGAAGGATAGGCCTCGTCGTAGAATTTGAGACTGAAGCCACCAGTCCAGAGCCTGGACTATGGCAGGAGTTATCCAGACGACGTCGTCGAAGGATCCCTTGCATTGAGTCCACTGAGCAGAAAGCGCCTCCTGAAGTGGGCGCATGTGAAGGCGGCAGTGTGGGATCAATAGGATGCTGGAGGACATCATCCCTAACAAGGACTTGTAAAGGCGCACAGTGATAGATCTTTTGGACTGAATCCGGGTGGCCAAGGTCCTTAGTTTCACTTGCCGTTCTAGTGAAGGGAAGGCCTTCCTTCGAGCAGTATCTAGGACAGCTCCGAGGAACGTGAGACACTGGGACGGTTGAAGGACAGATTTTTCTTCGTTGAGTGTGAGTCCCAGAGCATTGAAGAGCTGTAGACAGGCGTTGGAGGACTTGGTCACGCCTGCGTAAGTAGGTGCTTTGACTAGCCATTCGTCTAAGTACGGAAATACCTGATGATGTTGTTGGCGAAGGTATGCTGCTACTGGAGACAGACACTTGGTGAAAATGCGTGGGGCCGACTTTAGGCCGAAGGGCAAAACTCAAAACTGGTAGTGCTTGCCCACCACTTTGAACCTGAGAAATTGTTTGTGGTTCTTGTGGATCGGAATATGAAAATAAGCGTCTTGAAGGTCGAGAGACACCATAAAGTCGTTTGCATTGAGGAGTTGCAGCACCTCCTGGATGGACACCATGCGAAATGACTGTTTTTTGAGGTATTGGTTGAGGTTTCTCAAGTCCAAAATAGGTCTCCATTTTTTCACCTTTTTTCGAATTAAGAAGAATCGGGAATAGAACCCCTTGTTTCTCTGGTTAAGGGGAACTTTTTCTATCGCTCCTTTTCTGAGCATGAGGGAGATTTCCAATTGTAGTAGCTTTAGATTCTTGTGTTGCATTGGGATTGGAGGCGTTTGAGGAGGAGTTTCCACGAACTCCAGAGAATGTCCGAATTGAACAAGTTGGAGGACCCACTGATCTGTCGTAATTTGCTGCCAATTGTGAAGGAAGGATGTAATTCTCCCGCCAACTTTGTAAGGTGGAGAGAAACTGGAGACCTGTGGCAGAGAGAAGTCATTGTCTCCTGCCTGTGTCCTTCTTCCCCCCCCCCGTCCGCGAAAGGATGACTTGTTGTAGGACGACTGGTTTTGCTGCTGTCTTTGCTGGTACTGGGTTTTATATTGTTGGCCTGAGCTGAAAGTGGATTTGTATCCTTGGTTGTTGCCTCTGAAAGACTGACCTCTGCCTCTGGAGCCTCGAAAGGAGGGGTTTTTGTATTGAAGAGTACCTAGAGCCCTTGCAGTATCTGTATCTTTTTTGATACCTTGAAGCATGTCATCGATGTGTTGACCAAACAGAAGTTTACCGTCATAAGGCATGTCTAAAACCTTGGCTTGAACTTCAGGCCGAAAAGACGTTGCCTTAAGCCAACCTTGGCGTCTCAGGACTGCAGCTCCTGCCAGCTGTCGGAAACCTGTGGATGCGATATCCAGTGCCACATCAATCATCTCCGAGGCGGAGCGCTCGCCTTCGAGGAGAATCTTCCTCACCTCTTCTTTCTGCTCCTCTTAAAGAGAACCCAAGTATGGAGCTACGTCTGCCCACATTTGGCGGTTATAACGCCCCAGTAGCGCCAAAGAGTTTGCTGCACGCACTTGTAAAGCTGACATGGACGAAAACTTTTTTCCTATATTGTCTAGCTTTCGGCCCTCCTTATCTGGCGGCGCAGTCAATGCAGCTGAAGGATTTTTTGACTTGCGTTGTGCCGCTTGGGTTATTACCGAGTCCGGCTTCGGATGGCCGATAAGGCAAGCTGGGGCAGAGTCCGGAGCTTTATATTTTTATCCAGTCTGGGCAGCACTGGCATCAGAGATGCAGGGGTCTGCATTATCTTCTCCCCTTGGTCCCAGACGTGATCAATGATGGGAATAGATCGTACCGTCTTTTGGTATGGGTCTTTAAAATCGTAAAGGAAGCAATCTTGTGGTGTTGCCGTGACTTTGAGGCTGAAGCGTAACGCCACCCTCTCTACGATGTTGTGGAAGCCCCCAATGTCTTCCGGGGGAGAATCCGACTGCGCCTGCACAAGGGATGCGGGACCTGAAATTATATATTCATCCCATTCGTCCTCCTGAAGCTCCCCTTCCTCACGTTGCTGCTCCTCTTCTTCTTCTTCCTCTTCCTCATCAGAGGAAGGCAGAGGACGTGAATGAGATGGCTCTCGTTGGAGAACTTAAGGAGCCGGTCGAGATTTAGGAGAGGGTGTGACCACTGTAGGTGTCACAGGTGATTGTGTCATCACTGGCTGAGGTGGAGCAGTGGACGGGAACCTCTGTTCATAGTCCACAATGAGAAACTGCAGGTTTGTCACAATAGAAGCTGAGAGACATACCATAGGTTGTTGTGGAAGCGGTGGAGGTTGGATTTCCTCCTGGTACTCCACGTCCTGTTGCTGTTCCTGTTCCTCATATTCTGAGCTTTCGTGAAGCTTGACTTGTAGTTCAGATGGGCTTGTTGCTTGCTGAAACATAGAGCCCTCATCTGAGTCCTCAGTGTCCAGGATATGAGCCGGGGGAAAAGGTTGTACCCTGCTCGGCGAGGTTAATTCTGGCGTAAGTGTACGCGTAGTCATCCTGAAGTGTGTATAGGTACACTTCAATGGAGGTGATTCAGCCGTCGGTGGAATGGTCGTCGACGGGGATTCGTCGACAGTCGACTGAGACGGAGTCGTCGACGGTTTCTTCTTCATCGACGACGTCGTCGACAGTAGGATCGTCGACGATGTGTGCTTCGTGGACGACTTTGCCAACGTTGATGTTGTCGTCGACGGCTTTGTCGGCGCTGATGTTGTCGTCGACGGCTTCGTCAACGCTGATCTTGCAGTCGACGGCTTCGTCGACGCTGATGTTGTCGTCGACGGCTTCGTCGTCGACTGCTTCGTCGACGCTGGTGTTGTCGTCGACGGCTTCGTCGACGCTGGTGTTGATGTCGGTTTCGCTAGGTTCGCCGTCAACGGGCCCGCCGACGGCCTCGTCGACGCTGACATCGACGACGATGACTTTATCGACGATGAAATTGTCGTCGAAGAGGGTTTCGTCGTCGTCGAAGAGTTTGCCGACGATGACAGTTTAGACTTCGTCGTCGACGACGAGGTACTCGTCGACGGTGGCGTAGACGAGGTCTTTTTAATAGTAATAATAGATGGAACAGACCTACCCGTCGATGACGAGGATGTAGTAGTCGTCGACGTTGATGATAAAGATGACACCACCGTCGAGGAAATCGTGGCTGTCGACATTGTCACAGGCAGGGCTGAAGATGTCACCAAAGGTTTCTTGAAGGCAGGATCCTGTAGTGAAACCTTTACAGCAGTAGCCTTAGAACGATCCTCTGAAGACTTGGGCGTCTTCTTTTGAGGAGGCTGTACAGATGTTCCTGGAGATGAAGTTCTAGGCCTTTTAGGTGTAGAGTGTACACTCCCCATGGAACACTCACTCTCACCTGAAGAGACCGTTTGATCTTTGTCCTTAAGTCTCTGGAGCCATATCAGCAGTCGGCCCTCTCTATCCTTGAGAGTTTTGGTCGAAAAAGTACGGCAGATTTTACAATCTTTTGCTGAATGGTCAGGATATAAACAGTAAAGGCAGTCCTCATGCCTGTCATCCACATGAAGCCTCTTTTTGCCACAAGAGGCACAAGGTCTGAAAAGTCCCTTCTTTGGAGTATCAGTCATGGCTTAGCAGAGGATTCCTCACAGGAATAAAGTTCGGAGACAAAATTGTGGAAATAAATTCAGAAATAGAAAGAAACTGAGCAGAGCTCAGAGGAGACTCCCTTAGCACGACGTGCGGTAGAAAATCTGAGGGACTAGGGCTCCTTCCAGGAAGGTTCTAGAGGGTGGTGAGATCTGTTTGGCTCCTGGCCAAAGTTTAGTCCTTTTTACAAAAGGACATGGATATGTTACTAATGTGAGGCCTCTGGCCTATTGTTATGTATATGTCTTTATGACATTACTTTCTTTATATACCGGGGACTCCCACCCCGACGACGGGGAATGATTCAGGCATGTGAATCTATGAAAGATACCCATAATACTGGATAACACACAAATTCAGCAGTTATAGTTCGCAGTGCTTACTATAACTTGCGCCCCATCATGCACTGCCTATTACCTCACATATGACATTACTCATGACATGTTCTATGACATTACTCATGACATGGTCTATCACTGATGACATCACTAATGACATCGTCCAAGCTTCTTTTGTACACATTGCTCTATAAACTGGTATACCATTAGAGTTATAAAAGTTAGTGCAAAATAGCTCAGAATCATTTGAAGCGTATTACTGATAACATACATACAACCCCCTTAGGTAAAGCAAGCTTGTGTTATGTGCAACATTGACCCAATACCATGCACTTCATGGGTAGCCGAGTTCATGTTGATTATGAACCACAGATGAAAGGGTAACCTATCCTGCACACAGTGTTCAAATTGTACCCAGTTGTTCAGGGAAAACCAAGTTCCTCCAGATACTGAAGCACTTCTACATAACTAATGCCCTACTATGGACAGTCTGTGACTGTATAAAACCGTTCACAGTCACTGAACCTACAATGAGAAAAGAAGTGGATAGGAGTACAAGAGTTGACGCTGTTGACACTGTTTACTCTATTGAGAGAGTATACATTATACCAGTTTGTTTGCAGACAGAGAAACTCTCATGAGAAATACACAACAGAGTATGAAAGGATATGTACTAAGAACAGTGAACACCCCATGCAAAACTTGTTCAAAGAGTGACTAACTTCTTTATTGCTGGCAACTTGTAATGTCTCTAGTCACCTGTAATAAAGAAATGACATAGCCACTCAACTGTAATAACTTATAACAGTTTAGTTCTGAATTCACACTGCCTGCTGACAGAGCCAGAAACTGAGGGGAAAGGTAGGTCAGGTCACAGAGCATAATTAAATCAGCTAATGAAAGTGCTTTGTTAGAAAAGGGACCCCTGGCTGGCCAAGGCTCGCGCCAAAGTCAGTCAGAGATCACCATTCCCAAGTCAGGGCAAGGGAGTTACACACCAAGATAACCCCTGCTCACCCTCTAGGTAACGTGACGCGAGCAGCAAGGCTAAACTCGGAGGCGATGTGTAAAGCGTTTGCACACGCACCCAGCAACAACACCCAAGGCCCACCACAAAGGAAACTCCACACAAGGTTATATAAAAAATAGCCTTTGTATTATAGCAAAAACACATTAGATAAACACACACTTTACAATGTGCCAACAGGCATGGGCAGAATTTACAGGGGATTATGTACAGGACAGGGCCACATGGACCACTGTCAGGGGTAGGCACTTTTAGAATTAGCACTTTGTAGGTATAACCCTTAGCACATAAACATATAATGACTGTAGCACCAAAAATAGTAAATGTAGCACACAACCAGTAACCACTGGTAGAGGGTAAATACCTCCTACGCAACCCCAACCACCTTAGGAAAATCACGCAGGGAACTAGGACCTATAAGAAACATAAAACAATCACCTAAGCAAGTCACATTTAGCAAAGGTAAAGAAACATAAACAATCACCTAAGCAGGTCACATTTAGCAAAGGTAAAGAAACATAAAACAATTGCGCAGGAATCACATTAGCAAGTAAATCATAAATTGCACACGGTGCACATGGTACAACACTAGAACTGTCCCCCAGGCCAACTGGCCTCGCAAGGGCTGAAATGCCCTTAGTCCAAAATGTCAGGGCAGGCTGCTCAGGCAGCCAAGAACACAAACCTAAACGTGGCAACTGCCCACAAAGTGCTGGGCAGCTGTAAAGCAATGATGAGCCAATGTTGGGGCCTTCTGGGCTCAAGACCAATGGTGGGGCAAAATACAGCGTGGGAGCCTCGGGGCTCTAACCAACTGACTGTGTCCTCAAGAGCTTAATTGGGCTCTAAACACAAGGTAATGCCCCCTGAGCCTCTCTGGGCTCTAAAGAACTGTGCGGCCGTCCGTTCGAGTCCCCCCTCTGGGGACTCGCAAATGCCCAGAGGCTGCCGGAGCCTCTCTGGGCTCAAAACGAAGCAATGCAGCTCCTCAGGGCTCTAAGCAACCTGATGCCCCTGAACGATGGAGTCCTTCTCTGGGACTCAGATAGGAAATGCCCCCTGAGCCTTGCAGGCTCTAATTATCAATGGTGCCTTCGGTGGAGTCCCTCGTGGGGGACTCGGGACACGCAAAATACCCTCTGAGCCTCTCAGGCTCGAAGACACGAAGGGTGCAGCAATTCTAGGGGGGAGCGGCCTTCTGTCAACCGGGACCGCTCTCAACCACAAACAAACTCGGGGAGCCTCTCAGGCTCTTAAAACAAATAGGGTCCGCACGTTGGAGCCTCCCGGGGGCTCAGGACAGGAACCAAGACCTTTCCGCTGAAGGTGAGGGAGGGCACCGACAATGTGCCCCGACACCCTCCTCGGTGGGAACTGACCCCGGGCCCCACTCACCGGGTATCTGCAGCGCTCCGGTCACTTTTGGGGAAAGGCACCGGCCGGGTTCCGCAGCGTGTAGGGCTCTCCTCTACCTTGTTTCTCCTCTCACCTGCTGGCAGCCAATCACAGCGCGAGTCGCCCGACGAGCCTCCCGCGGCCTTAACCAATGGCAGCGGGTCTCCCCGGGTGACGTCAGCGGCTGCACTCTCTCGGTCCTGGTGCTGTGGCAGAAATTTCACGGGCAAACGCGGGGAAAATGCCGGGTGGGCACCGGCTACGAAAAGTGCGGCAAGGTCCCTGGCAGGGTGGGCACCTGCCAGGGGACTGAAAACAGCGGCAAATCACCGGGGCAAATGCCGGGTGGGCACCGGCGGTTCCTCACTCAAAATGCGGCGTGGGCAGCTGCTAGAGACAAAATAAAGCGCTCCCAGGTGCTTTAGGGAAATGAAGTGCTCCCAGGAGCTTTAAAGCAAATAAAGCGCTTCCAGGCGCTTAGGGGCCCACAAGTACAGCAATAAATTCCTGGTAGAGATGCAGCAAGGCAGGGGGGACAAGGCTGGGCAAGGGGCCAGCTCACTGGGCCCTCCAGGCAGGAAGGCAGTCCCAAGTGGCGGTTCCTCCTGGCGCCCAGCCACAGCAGCAGCCCCCCCTCTAGATAGGATCAAGAAGAGAACAGTTTGGGTAGGGACACAGCTCCATTTTTATACAGGTCAATCCTTTGTTCTGGCACAGGGTGAGGGGGCAAACCAGTCGCAGCTGGTTGGTGAGCACTCTTGATGTACTCAGCCCCTCACTCTATTCACTGGCAGGGCTAGAGACGTTAGACGCACCACAGGGGGCGGAGCCAGCATTGTGTGGGGAAAGCCCAGCCCTATTCAGGAACCAGGTGCACTCCTCCCCAGCCATCAGCATGCTAATCTCACACTCACCACCGGGCAGACCCATCCAGACTTCCTGGAGCCAGGCTCACCAGCCAGCTCCAGCCAATCACACGGCAGGCATATTTTACACTAATATGCCAACTCCTAGAAGTGGCATTTCCACACCAGACACAATCATGCCACATACATCATTGCGAAGCATTCACTCTCACGAGTTTGCACATACCAAACTCGAGCCTGCACTCCCCACGCATCAGGAACTATCAGGGACACAGACATTCCCCATGCATTCCTACGGGAGGGCAGGCCAGCCTTACTACATGCACGTACTTTACTCTGGGACACAGGAAAAAAGTGCGCAGAGACCAAAAATCATCAACACAGATCACATATTAAAAGCAAAAAGATTAGGGGTGAACCTGCCCTAACGGCCAAGTCCAACATGCTTGATGGCGGACTGTGGCTGACGGGAGTAGGAAGTGAGCCAAAGGTGCCAGGTAAACGGTTTCAGGCGTCTTGCTGGGTGTCCCGCTGTACGAAAGCAGACTGCGATGAGCAGATGCATTGCTGCAAGGCCACAGTGCAACCTTAGTTTGTGTGGCAGAGGAGCACCACACCCTTGTGAGATTGCTGCTCTTCACTTTGAACAGCCTGTATTTGTGAAGGAAGGCCGGCATCATGGACAGTGGCCAGGTCACGTCTGGGTGATATTTAAATTTTCCTGGTTCACCTCTATTCTGCCTATCCCAACTGAGAGGCCAAGGAAACAAGCTTTTCTACAATGCCGCTGAGCCACAAGGAGTGGGAGGAGTAGTTTTGCTCCCAGCTGACCAGCGCTGCACACCATACAGAGCGGGAGCCTGAAGGAGGCTGGGCTGGGCCCCCCTCCTGGCTTTCACCCCTCAATCCTTATCTCCATCTTGAACCGTGGAACTGGGTTTAGGATTACAGTTCAGATTACTAGAGATTCACTTGGATCCTTGGAGCTTTCAGCTGGGCCAGAATTCATACACGGTCGGACCGTAGGTAAAAGCACTGTCTTCTCTTTCTCTAGCACATGGGCCCTGCGCTGAATTTTGTTGGATTTACCCTTCCCTCAGACTAGCAGCTATATGCGTGACTTTGGGGGCTTTCTGAATCTTGTGGACTTTAAGAATTAAATTTGCCCCCTTTTAGCTTTGGAGAGTGGGAAAGGCGGGTAGCACTATATGCAGACGATATCCTGGTCTTCACATCTGACCCAGTTAAGGCATTTCCAGTCGTTATTCAACGGGCTGAAGAATTTGGTAATATTTCGGGTTATGACATCAACTCGAGTAAAAGCGAGATAATGGCATGGAATTTACCAAATATACAGCTTGGGGTAAATATTTCAACATCAATGCGCTACCTAGGAATTAGAATAACTCAAGAAGTGGGCAGCATTGGACAAACTAATTTGGATAGAATATATACTGAGAGCAAAAGACTTCTAAAATCTTGGACACACCTGCCACTCTCTATAACGGGCAGGGTAATCTAGTTAAAATGTGTATTCTTCCAAAATTCACCTTTATTTTTAATGCTATCCCAATTGCCTTTGAACCAAAAATGATCGAAAAATGTCAAAAAGAAATCAATCCCTTCATATGGAACTACAAAACCACAAGAATAGCATGGAAAAAGCTGAGAAGAAGAAGAGAAAAGGGGGGCCTTGCACTGCCGGACTTATTGTATTATTCATGGGCCTTCCAGATGTCATACTCTAGAATGCTTCTACAAATTCCATCTAATCTTCCTACTGAATCTATGCACAGGGCTATGTTAATGGGGGCGAATCTAGCAGTAGATGGTTTCATGTTTAAATTTGGAAGTCAGAAAATTTTCAAAAATATCAAACTTCAAATTGTACAATCATGGGCCAAAAATTGGTTCAACATTAGAAAAAAACTTGGTTTGTCATACTACTCCAACTACTCTCCAATTTGGGACTCACCCGGTTTACCACCATGCTTGAGAGATAGCCTGTCTACCATAATAGAACAAGCAGGTATTACAAGATGGGGCCAATTACTTAAAGAGGGACAACTAATTGCCTGGGACGAGTTACATGACCTAGTTGGCTCGGGGCTTTCCAGATTCAAATACATTCAACTAGACAGCTGGGCGAGATCCCAGAGCCGCATATATGCCAATATTGGGAAGATAAGCATAATGGAACAACAGTTGGTAGAACGATCATCAGGAGGGAAAGAAGTAGCTACATGGTACTGGCAGCTGTTGGAGGAAAATGATGGGGAGTTTCAACTTCCAGATGAGTTATGGGGAGTAGTGACTGGTCTTCCATGTGAGGAGAGGTGGCTAAATTCCTTTGGACTACTTTATAAAACCGTAAAGCCTTCATGGTTAAGACGAAATCACCTCTTCTCTGCTCATCGTGCATACATAACACCGCTGAAACTCTCTAAATTTCTACCAGATAAAAAGTGTAACAAATGCAACTTGGTAGCTGCCTGTTATGTTCACATGTTTTTTGATTGTCCTGACATTGCACGTTTTTGGGAAGAAGTGAAGAATACTTCAAACTCTATCTTAAACACATCCTTGTTAATAACCCTCCCACTTGTCATCTTTGGGCTGGAAGATAACATCACAGGCAAGGCGAGATCATTTCTTTTCTACGCAATCTTATTGGCGAGAAGACAAATTTGCATACACTGGGTAGAGAAGACACCCCCATTACACTCTCGGTGGCTTTCATCCTTATACGAAACATCCAAAGTTGACCTTAAAAGAACAGCTGGTAAGCGCAACTTGGCTTTTTGGGACCTTTTAATCATTTGGAGATGATTCTGGGTTTTTTTGGGGTTTTTTTTCCCCGGGTCCTATGATTATGCCATGAACACTCCTTGGACCGAGGCCAGCTTAGTTACGATAAAGGTCCTGCAGGTTGAAATATACCTACTTTCACCTGTGGCTTAATGAAAGAAATCCCAACTTGTCATTTACTCTAGAAAGCAATAACCGTCAGATGAATTTCCTTGATATAACAATTAAAGTCAATGAGGACAATACCTTGTATACAACACTCTATACAAAACCCACGTCCAGAAATACCCTTCTCAAATATACTAGCCATCACCCCAAGGGTTTGGGGGATGGTTTACCGTTTGGCCAATTTCTCAGTTTACGGAGAAATTGCACAAAGAAAACAGATTATGTCAGAGAGGCAAAGATATTGAAAAACAAATTGTCCGAAAGGGGATATCCAAACAAACTTCTTAAACAATCGTTAAAGAGAGCTTGGTACAACAACCCTGATCTGTTACTTACCAACTGTGTTCGAAAAGAAAGCAATCCTCTTGTATGTGTTACAACCTTTGGCACCATCAGCAATCAACTAAAGAGGATAATAACAAAACATTGGTCACTACTTTCAGAGTTACCTGAACTTAAGGAGAAGCCACTTTTTTCATTCAAACGTGGCCGTAACCTACGGGACAGGCTAGTAAATGCCTATGAAATAGACAACTACAACCTTGTTGACAACATGAGACAACTGGTCCCCCTGATAGAATATCTCTAATTGCCGCACACAAAATGTAGTGTATTGTATACAGTGCTCATGTGGCTTGATATACATAGGTAAGACCACACAAATAATTAAACAAAGAATCCTACAGCATCAGTCCAGGATCAGGTGCAAAACAGAAAATGCACCTCTTGTGGAACATTTTCTCCACCTTAATCACAATGAAAGGGACATGAAATGGTGGGTCATAGAGGTCATTAAACCAACGATTAGACAACCAAATGTAGATCGACTCCGGACTCTGAAAGAAAATCAATGGATCGAATCCACCAACAGTATTAAAAATGGGTTGAACTCTTCCACCGAATGGCATACACTAGCCTGTTTGACTTAAGATGCCCCCATCAAAAATAGTTGTCTGAGAGAAATTTATACAACTGTGAGTTCCGTACATAATAGCATAATATAAGTTGAGGCTGACTTCAAGAATGTGCGCGCAATAGATCTGCGACAGTCTGTACTTAAAACTTATATTATGCAACATATCTTGTTTGGAGTAAAATTGTATTCAAGGCCTCTATGCATGAAACCTAGGAAACCGAATGGTAAAGATTGTACACACCATAAAGGTGACAGGCTAGAACAAAAGTTGTTATTCTGTACAGTTTGGTGAAGACTATATCCTGTGAATTCCATTTAAACACACTATGATTTATGTGTAAATACTGACTCAACATAAGTTATAAATAGAACCTTGCAGTCTTCGATTAACTAGAAATTCCGAATAAACTGTAAAATATGCATTAAAACACCATATTATGTCATGATAAGAGATCGATATAACGAGTTACAGGACTAACGATATGATACCAATAATGGGTCAATACCAACATCTAACTGCCTCTAGACAGACACTATATCATTATAATTAATATACCAATGACAGCGCAAAATGAAATATTGAGTGTCTTTTTGATTAAAAGACCACGTTAATGTAGACGTTTTAAGATGGCCGCCGTCTTAACTAGAAAAAATAACATCAACAACAACTATCACATGTAACTGACACGCAATGCGTTAGGGAAGTATAAATACGATCCCATTGGTTGAGCATTTTGATCACCTTTGACCAGACACTTGCAGCTGTTTGCTTCTGGTTTCTCCCAATCAAGAACTAAGTACGTAGTGTAACTAGTTTAAACTTACGGGGGTTCGTTACACTAACTGTTCTCATACAGAACGCTCTGGGTGTTAGAAATCGACACTGGAGGTGGTCGGCCTCCGAAACCCCGGCTCTTAGATGATTATGTTTTATTCTATGTGCCGAGCCCACAAGCGATTGTGATAAAACCACTATGGCGCTTTGGCAAGGGTGCACTAATTCTTCCTATGCAGAACGTTATGTGAGTTAGAAACAGACATTACATGTTGTCGGTAACTCCATAACATCGTTTCACTTTATGTATCGAGCCCATAAGCGATTTTGACAATCTTGGCTAAAACATGTATCTCACGGTAGAAAAATGCTTTTAAGTTTATAAACAACTAACTATAGTTTTAGGTTTTGATAGGTAGAATCAGCCGCTCTAACAGCCTATTAATCCTATGCCTTACTCTGTGTGCTGAGCTCACAAGCAAATTTGGCTAAATATGGTTTTGATACTATGCCGACTTCGGGGCCGAAATATGCTTTGTAAGTCTGGTAACTATAGTAAATAGGATGTGTAAGTCAACATCAGTCATTTAAACTGTTTCCCTGAATCAGTTAACCATATACAACAAAGAGACTGTGGGTACTAAGGTCAGCTAACACATGAGCATTTCCTTCAACCCACAACTTTGTTTCTATAAACCACCTGACTAGATAATAAAGCAGTAGTTTAAAACAGAGTAATTAAATGAACATGTTTAACGCTGAATGTTTAGTTTAGTTTAGTTTAGTTTATGACATTTGTTGAGCGCTTGGTTGCACAGAGAACAGTGCGTCCCCGCGCTGACGAACCTACCTACAACTCTTCAGCTTAGCTCACAGAGGGGAAGCATAGGGACAAGGGAGAACTATACTGAGTTTATCATTGGAAAAAGATGGGTTTTCAGCCTCTGTCTGAACCTGGTTTCAGACGGCTCCATCCTCAGTTCAATAGGCAGATTATTCCATTCGTTGCTTGCATGGTGTCTGAATGAACGTCCTCCCATCCTTGCTCTATGGATCCGAGGCACCACTAATAGCATGCTACCCATCGACCTCAAAGGACGTGAAGGGCGATAGACTGGAAGCAAGTCCTGCAGATATGGAGGTGCTTTTTTGTGAGCTATACGGTGGGTGATGCACATAGTTTTAAATTTAATTCTCTCCCTCATTGGAAGCCAATGAAGTGAGCGTAATGCATGTTTCCCAGAAGCTCTCCTAGGGAGGTTAAGGACCAGCCTCGCAGCTGCGTTCTGTACGCGTTGTAGCTGCGACAGTCCCTTTTTACTAAGTCCACATAGGAGAGAGTTCCCATAATCTAACTGGGAGGTGACCAGGGCGTGTACCATAGTTTTTCTGGAGCTGGGGGGCAATAGGTCCAGGATTTTCCTTAGGACCTTCAAGAGTCCATAGCATTTTCCCGCGACCTTACCCACGTGGTTGGTGTAGGCTAGATTAGAGTCCAGAAGAAAGCCAAGGTTCTTAACTGTGTCTACTGGGACGGGGACAGACCCCAGTTCCGTGGGCCACCAGGCAGAGGTCCAGATGGAAGGACATGGACCTACAATAAGAACTTCCGTCTTGTTGCCATTAAGGCGGAGACAGTTCTGTTTCATCCAGCCGTCAAGTGCAACAAGGCAAGCCGAGAAGTTCTCAGCATCCACAACTGGATCACGGGACAGATTGATCACCAGTTGTGTGTCGTCTGCATAGGAGACTATTGCCACACCATATGACTCCACCAGTTTGGCAAGGGGTTCCATGTACAGATTGAATAATGTAGGGCTCAGAATCGAGCCCTGTGGAACCCCTTGCCTGAGAGATCTTACACTGGATTTGCATGGTGGGCAATGCACTTGAAATCTCCTGTTCTTAAGAAAGGATACCAGCCACTCATGTTTATTACTCATTTCAGAGTATCCAGTTCTAAACATCGCCAAATAAAATCTGGCTTGAATCACCATTTGGAACGCCATTAAAGGGACATGTTCTTAAATCCCTAAGGTAAAAACGCGTTTTTGAATATTGTGGAGAAACATACATAAAATCAAGATAATGCACTAGAATAGATGAGTGAAAACTTTCCTCAGTTTGTATTCTTTTCCCACAGCGTATGAATTCACACATTAATCTGCACTTCTGAATGCCAGCAGTGCAATCTGTGTTTTTTAATATAAGTAAGTTATTCACTGTATTAACTTTTTACTTTGGTTAGTATCTTAAATCAAAGCTTTGTAAGCTAGCACTCTTTGTCACCACACTGACTAGTATGTTTAGCTACAACTAATGTATATTTTTGAAATGTAAAAAGATTAGAAGAAAATGCATATAATAAAATGTATATATCAAGGGGGGCGTGGCTAGGGCGCCGATGTAGGTGGACGCGGGACTCCGGAGCTCCTCCGTGCCCGCCTCGCACCACCACACATCCTGCACCCCGACTCACTCCTTGACCCCCCAACAGTGCCCAGGTGGACACCAGGGGCACGCAGGGAGATTTTGGAGGACCGGGGGCCCCTGTAACTGCCCCCGCCGGACTTCTATCGGTGAGCGCGGCACACGGGGACGGGAAAGCCCAAAATGGCGGCCGCCGTCCTGATGAGACGCGCCTGGTAACGGAGCCCGAGAGAAGGGGAGAAGCCCCCTGGAGCTGAGGTGGCGGGCCACTGGTGAGAAGAGACCCTCCGGGAGCGGGCAGCGGTGAGGGGTAGAGGCTGCCACCCTCGCGGGCGGATTTGGGGGACCGGGGAAAATCGGCCTGCCTGACCCCAAAATGGCGCCGACAGAGACGCGGCGATCGCCTTAGCGGCCGGCTGGAGATCCACTGGACCCGCGTGGGGCACTGAGACAGCGTGGGACACCTGACCTGCCCCCCTGGTGGTGATCTGAGGGGAGAGCCTACACCACGGGGGATCTGGGGACACACGAGTGCGGCAGGCGGCGAGAAGAGCGGGGGACGAGGTACTGGCTACCCTCTCCCTTGCGCCTTTGACTTTGAAGGCGGGAAGAGGCACCTATCTGGCCTTGACGGTCGTTTGCTGGGCCGTGGTGGCCGCGTGGGGTGCTGGACCTGCGGAGAGCACCTGTCCTGCCCTCCTGGCGGTGGCAGTGCCAGGGAGCCTGCGCCACAGGTGATCGGTGGCACATACGTGAAGAGGGCGACGGGGAGAGCAGGGGACGAGTTGCTGGCGTCCCGCCCTCATGAGGCGCTGAAATAGAGGACGGAAGCAAGCGCCTAACTGGCCGGGGACGCCCGAATACAGGGGGCCACACTGGGACTGGTGATCAGTGGCGCACACCCTGCCTGAGCCTTCCAGGTGCCCTGACCTGGGGCGCTGGTGCCCCACGACGCTGGTGGGACAGGACCTGGCCTCTGGACGATACCGCGGACCGGACCCCGCGAGGCGCAGGCCCAGAGATCGAAAGGGACGGCGGACCTGAGGAGGACGGGGAGCGGGAACATCGGCGGCCGCTGCGGAGGCATCGGACGAGCGCTGCCCGCAAGGATGGTACGTGGCAGCAGGAAGAAGGGCTTCGAGGCCCTGAGGCTGGACGACCCGGGGCACCCTGACGACGACGTCCCGCCTGGGGGGGGGGAGCTGGGGGCTCGGCCCACCCGCGAGACCCCTCCCTGGGAGACATTATGCAGGCGATTGTGGCGTCGCGGGAGGCTCTCGAGAAGCGCATAGACACCATTGGGTCGGACCTGACCCTACTGAAGGACGACCACAAGAAGCTGAAGGAGCGAGTGGCGACCTCTGAAGTCACCCTGAAAAGTCTCCCAGGGGACGTAGTGGAGCTGAAAAAGTCACTGGCGGACATGGCACAGAAAGTACGGGTGCTGGAGCTCCGAGCGGAGGACAGTGAAGGGCGCTCTCGGCGCAATAACCTCCGCCTCGTTGGGGTCCCTGAAAACACAGAGGGGCGGGACACGATCACCTACCTGGAGGGCTGGCTGCGATCTGAGGTGGCCCCGGAGGGGCTCTCGCCGCTCTTTGCCATTGAACGGGCACACAGGGTCCCTGCGCGTCCCCCCAAACCGGGGGCGCCTCCGCGTCCGATTGTACTGCGCCTCCTGCACTTCAGGGACAGAGACCACATACTGCAGAAGGTGAGAGATGTCCCGGACCTGAGAATCGACAACAGCAGGGTCATGATCTTTCCGGACTTCACCAGGGATGTGCAAAAACAGCGGGCCTACTTCCTGGCGGTCAAGCGAAAATTGAGGTCGCTACAACTGCCCTATGCTATGCTGTTCCCGGCGCGGCTGCGGGTGGTCGATAGAGAACGCACGCACTTTTTTACAACGCCACAGGAGGCCTGGAGCTGGTTGGATGCGAGGGGGGAGCCGAACACGGACCCCACACCACAGACCCCTCCCAGGAGACACTCCACGGAAACGACACCACCGCGACGATCTGGCTCCCCTTTGGGCTGGCAGCAGGAACGGGCCAAGGCGGTGCAGGCAGTGGTGGCCATCAGCCAGGGGGACGCCAGCCCCTCCAGCAGCGCGTCGGAGCAGTCGAAAGCCAGTGCTCCCAGCCCTGGCTCCAGCAGCGGACACGAGCTGTCAGAGACAGACATGCCGGTGGTGACTCCCCAGACGGTGGATGGTATCCTTGGATGAGGTGGCTCGTGGGACACTGGCCACATAAGTAAGGTATTGGGGCGTGCAGGCGGGGGGGCCACTACTGGACGCTATGCAGTGAGGTGCGAGTGCCCCCCGGGACTTCTTACTGAGACCTTGGGGACGGGGAGAGTCGGGAGACCTCTCCTGTTTGTTGTTAGGGGTGTGGGGCGGGGGCGGGGGGTTTCGGGCCTGTATGGAGCCGGCATCGCTGCCTCTCCAGCCCTATTTTGTAGTGACACGCTTTTTGATACTTGAGTTTGGATGGGGTTTCCACGTTGGTTGTCTGTCCGGGGGTGTGGGTGTTGGGGTAGTTTGACTATGCAAGTTGGGAGGGGATCGAGGGAGGGACCTAGGCGTGCCGGGGGGGTTGCTGAGAGGGCGAATGGGGCTTGGTGGACTCTGACATGGGATCCGACTTAGGCTACAAATGTCTCACATGGAACGTAAGGGGGATGCACTCGATGCATAGGCGCCATAAGATCCACTCCTATCTGGACAGGCGGGGCATACACATAGCCTTCCTTCAGGAAACCCATCTGCTGGACAAAGAGGGGAAGGCGCTACAGAGGCGCTGGAGGGGACAGGTCTTTCACACAGGTTACTCTGCTTATGCTAGGGGGGTGGCCGTCTGGATACGGGCGGGGGTCCCCTTTCAATGCACACAACAGGTAATTGACCCGGAGGGGAGATATATAATGGTACGAGGCAAGCTAGACGGGAGGGACCTTAACCTGGGTTGCGTGTACGCCCCGAATGTGGACCAACCTGCATTCCTCTCCCTACTGTCCAATAAACTAGCCCAGTTCTTAGTGGAGCCCCTGCTACTGGGCGGCGACTTTAACAGTGTGGCTGACACCGCCATGGATAGATCCCACCCCCCCCTTCCGAATGCACCAGCTGGTAGACTCGCACTCGCGCGCTCAGCCTGGCAACGCCAGTGGGGACTGGTCGACTCCTGGAGGGCTAACCACCCAGCGGACAGAGACTACTCATTCTTCTCCGCCCTTCACGAGTTACATGTCCGTATTGACGCCTTCCTGTGCTCACATGACGTGCACGCGGAAGTGTGCCACAGTGAGTACCTCACGCGCTCGATCTCGGACCACAACCCGCTTCTCGTGCGGCTGCGCTGGTCGCAGATCCGCCCGAGAATACCGGCTTGGAAGCTCCGCCCTGAGGCACTGGAAGATCAGCTCTTCCACGCCACGATCGCCTCGGGCATCGAGGAGTATTTCCAGGTGAACGCGGGCACGGCGGGTTCGGCCACAACGGAATGGGACGCCTTCAAATCCGTACTACGGGGCCAGTGCATTGCGACGTCATCGGGCGTGCGGAGAACACTACTGGCAGAAATTGAGAAGGAGGACGAGACCCTCCGGAGGATGGAGAGAGAGAGACCTGAACGGCCGGACATTCACGAGGCCCTGCTGGAACGCCTCCGATGCTTTGATTACAAGGCCTACCTAACGCGGGCGCACTCGGACCGCGACAAATCGGGGGCTCTTCTGGCCTGGTTGGCCAACCCGGCCCGCCGAAGCTCGGTCATCCTTGAGCTCAGAGACCACGCGGGGGCGGCGAGGTTTGATCAGCAGGGGATCAACGCACTGTTTTACGACTACTATACAGAGCTCTACCGCAGCAGGGTCATCCCTTCGGTGGAGGAGTTCCAGTCCTTTATGGAGGGTCTTGACCTGCCGGAAATGGAAGAGGCGGACGCGAAGCGGCTCGGGGACCAGATCATGGAGAGTGAGGTGCGGGTCGCCATCAAGAGCATGGCGAGAAACAAGACACCGGGCACCGATGGATTCCCTACGGAATTCTATCTCACCTACGTGGATCTCCTGGCGCCCCGGCTGACGTGGCTCTACAACGAGTCGAGGCGGCTGGGCTGTCTCCCTGCGACCACGAGGGAGGCGTTGATTGTCCCCCTACTGAAGCCGGGTAAGCAGCCATGGGACAGATCGGCGTACCGCCCCCTGTCCATGCTCAACCTGGATTACAAGATCCTGAGCAAGGTCTTGGCGACGCCTTTGCTCCCCCACATGCCCGTACTGGTGCATGTGGACCAGTCGGGTTTCATCCCGGCACGCAATACGGCGCTTAATGTGCGACGACTCCTGCACATCCTAGAGGCTGACACATACGATGGCGACGAGGCGGTGGTGTTTGCTGTCGACATGGAGAAGGCCTTCGACAGTCTGGAATGGCCTTATCTCTTCCATGTGCTACGAACGCTGGGCCTTGGCGAGGGCTTCGTCGATTGGACGAGACTGCTCTATACGAACGCGACGGCGAGAGTCAGAACAGGGAGGGTTATCTCTGAGATGTGTGGGGTGGGCAGGGGCACCCGCCAGGGATACCCTCTTTCCCCCTTGCTGTTTGCCCTGGCTGTCGAGCCTCTCGCGGCGCGGGCCCGGCTGGGCCGGGCTTATCGGGGCCTGGACGTCTATGGCCAAATACACCACATCGCATTGTACGCTGATGACCTACTGATGTTCCTGGCGGACTCGGCGGACTCCCTGCGCGGAGCTAAGACTCTCCTGCAATCGCTGAGTACGGTATCTGGCCTCCGAGTGAACTGGGCGAAGTCCCACCTATTCCCGACCCGCCCACGGAGAGAATGCCCGCAAATAACGGAAGGCGTGACTTGGGAAGAGAGATGCCTGCGATATCTTGGCACCTCGATCTTTCATGACAATGCTGATGTCCTTGAGGGGAATATCGGTACGGCGATCAGGCACGCTAAAGGGAGCTTCGACTTCTGGGGCACACTCCCATTGTCACTCATGGGGAGGGTGGCGCTTCTCAAGATGGTGACCCTGCCGCGGCTGCTTTACTTCTTCGGGACCCTACCGATCTGGATCCCAGCGAGCTACTTTCGACGGCTGCGGTCAATGGTCATCGGCTTTCTATGGGGGGCGGGCAGGCGTAGGGTGGCCGTTGCCACACATCTCCGCCCTCGGGCGGACGGAGGTCTAGCTGTCCCAGACTATGAGCTCTACTACTTGGCGGCACAGCTGCAGTGGCTGACGCAGTGGGTGGCACGGGCTAGGAGAGAGGCGGACGGGTCGGGGGAGCCGGCGGGTCCGGTCCAGGTATTATCCCAGATTGTCCTGGGGCTTCCGATGGGGGACTTCCATCTCACGCAGGAGTTTGTAACGGCCAGAAAATGCTGGAACAGATACCGCCGGAGGTGCGGTGTCGCGGTCCCGTACGCACCTGAGATCCCACTTAGACTCTGCGAGACATTGCCGCACGGGGGCTCGTGGCACGGGCTGGACGGCTGGGATTAGCGGGGGCTCTCGTCCATGGGCGATCTGTATGAAAACGGGGCGATGTTGCCCTTCGACCTCCTGCAGGAGCGCTTTGAGTTGGCGGGGGGGGACTTCCTCCTGCATGCGGCTTTAACGGCGGCGATCCGCAGGCACTGGGGGGCGGGCATGTCGGAGCCGACGCTGTCGCTGGGCTGCCAGTACGTCGTGATGATGACGGGGACGGTCAGGGCGGTCACGTGCCTATCTCGACGCATGGTCTCGGAATCCACCGCTCCACTGTTGGCCTTGAAGGCAAAATGGGAGGCTGATCTGGCGACTGAGATCCCTGAGGAGGCCTGGAATGGCATACTGGAAAGGGCCCGGAATGGCACGCGCAACGCGAGATTCCAGCTGGTGCACTTTTATGTCCTACATAGGGCTTACCTAACCCCTGACAAACTACATACGTACTTCCCGGCCCACCCGGCGTCCTGCCCGCGTTGCCCGGCGGACCCAGCAGACTTCCGGCACATGTTCTGGTCCTGTCCCGAGCTGGGACCCTTTTGGGAGGAAGTAGTGGAGGTTCTGAGGGAGGTGACGGAGAGGGACCTGCAACTCACCATGGCACATTGCATGCTACACTGGTTCCCGCACACATCGAAGAACAAAGTCACTAGCAAGTTCCTGGACTTGGGGCTCCTCCTGGCGAAGCGGGCCATTACGTCCCAGTGGAAGGCGTCCCGGGGCCCCGTGGTTGAGCGCTGGAAGGCTGAGCTGCTTAAATGGGCTAGATGTGAGGGTGAGCTTCGCCTGCGGGCCGCACTCAGGATAGACAATGACATGGCACTGGAGAGAGCCAGGGCGTGGGAGGGGCTGGTCCTCTATCTCATGCGCCTGGACGAGGAAGAAGAGGACTCCCCGGTGCATAGTCCGGCTCAGGCGGGGCACCCGCCCACCGAGGGGACGGCTTAGGCCCACCTTGCTGCTTCACTACCCTTGCGTTCCAATGTGATGAACTATGACTGTTCGCTGATAAATCCTGTTGCCATGTCTCGGATCTGGTCCTACGAGAGGAGATGAGAGCTCGGTTAGGTGACTCTCTGGCACGCCTGGGGGGGTGGGGGGACCGGAAGGGGGCGGGGGGTGGTCGGGGGGGCTCTGGTCGAGGGGGGCGGGGTAGTTGGGGACGAGGGTGTTACGGGGGGAGGGAGGGGGTTTTGTTAGAGGGGGGTGTACGTTGACTCCTGATTCCACTGGGCTTGAGACATGAGAGAGGGTGTGTTAGGACTAAAAAGCAGCTCTGCCATCTCCCATCCAACAGGTGGCTTTAGATATACACGGATTGTCCCAGCGCAGTTTCTTTTGCCCGTGACTTTGCCGCTCGACCTCAGGGGTGTGAGCTGAATGGCTGTGTGATACCGGAGTAAGGGGACGGCGCTTCAACTGAATATCAATGGGAATGGTTTGATTATACTGTATGACTCTCTGATTTTGCTGCAATAAAAAAATATTTACAAAAAAAAAAAAATGTATATATCAAATGGCTATATGTCAGCAACACTTAAAAAGAAGATTTGTTAATTTCATGATTATATCATTCTGTAGGGGTCATCCATACTGCACTGAATTCCCCGTCCTGATGATGGTCTTGGGATAAAAACATATAAGGCCGAAACGTCGACACACCGGTCCATGTCTACATTCTACATCTGACTTTCTGGTTATTCCAACAAGGAGTTAATTCTTCATTTAGTATACAGACTGGATTAACAATCTTATGTATTGATGGAATGATTTTGTCGCTTCCTTATACTTAAGACTTACTTGCAATTATTTTGATTGTGAACCCTTGTAAAATATGAATTTGATTCGAAGATACAAATAATAAGTTTCTTTGAAATTTAATTCTTGTGTTGTGTTAGACGGGGACCGGGAGGGTCGGCCGAGGACAAGGGGAGAGGCCTCCGGTGAGGGCCGTCTCCAGCGATCGTACAGACAAGTAACTTCCCCCCCACAGATGGACACCACACAAGGATAAGGTTAACGTTCTTTATAGGCAATTCTGGAAGTACGGTGATACGATACAATGGGAGCAGGACACGAGGATCCTTTAATTCTAGTCTCTTGACAGGGAAAGGGGTAGCGGGACAGTCTTTGTTACCAATCTGGTACTGCGATGCGATGATGGTAGCTCACAATCCTCGAGCTCGGCGTTCGAGAGGGACGGGCCGCGGCAGCGCCAGCAGGTCCCGAGGTGGTCGTAGATAGGAACGGGCCGCGGCAGCGCCAGCAGGTCCCAACGAGGACGAAGGTTGCAAGAAGGCCGCGGCAGCGCCAGCAGGTCCAACGAGGATGAAGGTTGCAGAAGGCACGGCAGCGCCAGCAGGCAGGACGACAGTTCACAAGGCAGGGCTGCGGCTGTCAGGGCCCGCCTCGCAGGATCCAAATGATGAACAAAGGGTTCCACCTCCAGATGTTACCAACCCCCTGAATATACTCACAGGGGGTTCGAACCATCAGGCGAGGGATAATAACAGAAAAAGACCGGGGACGGGAAAGGGTCAGCAGGGACAAGGGATCTGAAATGACATAGTATGATACATTATATACTTGGCACTTGAAACAGGGCTACTCTCGAATATTCTCACTAGAACTATAGTACCTTCCAAGGCTGTCTTTTTCCTCCACAACCATATAACAGATCTAGTCATTTTTCCTGTAATCAGAAACACACAGATTATACACATTATTAATCCACTTCATTCCTATACATATCTCACGAGCCCATAGTATGCACACACCATATAATGAGGAAAAGGACTTTGTCAATATCCCTTGGTATCAATGTCAGTTCCTTCACTTAATCCATTGAATAAATCAATCCCCGTATTCTTTCACCATTTATAAAAAAGAGTTTGAGATAAGTCTCTCCTTTGTCACTCTAATTCGGTGTAGCTGTAATGTTTTTACAGATGATCTTTATAATCCTCCACAACCTTGGTAAACAATCAAGACTAGAAACCAATCCAAATGAAAAGGGAAATATCTGATAATAAAACGGCAACGTGTGGTTGCGACCACCACTACGCTCCGCTTATCTGCAGAACAAACAATGACTGTCAATAAACCGGTAGCAGGTAGTTGAAACCACCACACTGCTCCGGTAATACGAAAGGAGCCTTAGCACACGGTAACGTGTAGAGCCCCACAACGCTCCGGTGCTATTATTCTTTACAAGGCTCCTTGAGTAATCCTTCCGATCACACAACAAACCGGGGAGATAACTGGCAGTTCTGTGGGACTTAAACCGCCCACGCTGAATGTCGATCTCGCATCAGCCGATGCAAGTTTCCAACGGGGCAGGAAACAAAAAGTATCTCAGGGCTAGGACACGACTCGCGAGCAACGGCTCCCAGCGAGTCTTACCTCTAAATACCTTTAAGTAACGAGAATGGTTCAGCAGCCGACGAACTCCTTCCGCGTTAGCAGCGCGAGGCACACTCAGCAACCAGCACTTCAACCATGGACACTAACGAAGGACTCTGTATTACGTGCAACTTCCTCTCACGACTCGTCAATCTTATACTTCCGATAGAGAGGGCACATGGGAGATGTAGTTCTTTAAAGGTTCGGTAGGCTCGCTGGGGCGAAGCCTGACAGTATGCCCTCCCTCCTAGCGCCTCCTAGGCCCAGGGTTAGCAGGTAACCTGCGATGAAAGGACCGGACAGCCGCAGGAGCATGTACGTTACTGGAAGGCTCCCAAGAGTCCTCCTGAGACGTGTACCCTTTCCAGGCCACCAGATACATCAGCGTACCCCTGCAGCGCTTGAAGTCCTTAATGCCCCGAACTACATATTCCATGCCTCCATCACACAACACCGGAGGAGGAATCGCACGTCTAGCCGTTAAAGCAGGCTTCAACAGGCTAACGTGGAAAACAGGATGAATACGTAACGTGGCTGGAAGCTTCAATTTATATGCCACAGGATTAATTTGCTTCAAGACTACGTATGGGCCAATGTATCTGTGGTGAAACACTGAACGGAGCTTAAAGCGAATGTTCTTTGTGGACAGCCATACTCTGTCCCCCACTCGGTATGACGGATCTTCACCCCTATGCTTATCCACCCACATCTTGTAGGTAGCCTTTGCCCGAACCAACTGCTTTGACACCTCCTTCTGTACTTTATGAAGATGGCGAACCTGACTCAGTACCGAAGGCTGACAACCCACTTCTCCAGGGATGGTAATGGGCAAGACCTGGGCGTCATAACCATAATTGGCAAAAAAGGGGGAAACCCCCAATGAACTATGCAAGGCATTATTATAAGCCAATTCGGCAAGCCATAACATGGACACCCAAGAGTCATGAGCCTCATCAGCATAGTATCGCAGATATTTTTTCAATGTCTGGTTGAGCCGTTCTGTTTGACCATCCGTCTGAGGATGGAAACTGGTTGATAATGAAGATTTGATGTGTAACGCAACACACCAAGATTTCCAAAAGCTAGCAATGAACTGCGGGCCCCTGTCAGATATTATAACTTCAGGAATTCCATGGTAACGGAAAACGTTGGATAACAGCAACTGAGCAGTTTGACCCGCTGTAGGAAGATTTCTGCACGGGATAAAATGTCCCATTTTGGTAAGACTATCTACCACTACAAGCACGGCCGTATGTCCTTGATCCAAAGGTAATCCTGTAATGAAGTCCAAGCTAATGCTTTGCCATGGTTTCTTGGGAGTGGGCATGGGTATTAGTTTACCTTTTCTCAGACATTGTGAGGATTTTGCCCTAGCACACACCTCACACTTCCCCACCCACAAAGTTACGTCTCTAGATAGGGTGTTCCACCAGAATCGTCTTTGCACGAGACACACAGTTTTTTTGATTCCCTGATGGCCAGCCAAAGGTGAGGAATGGCACCATTCAAAAGCCATTTTTCTACATTCCACAGACGGCAGAAACAGTTCGTTGTGAACAAAAGGCAGACCCTGTTTAAGAGAATGACTGATGTCGTTGTCACACCAACTCCTCCATCCCACTGCGTTTTTTTGGCTTTTGATTGATTCAAGAAAGGTATCCGCATTAAGCGCACAAATCACCTTGTTTGGTTCTACTATGGGAATCAGTGGAATGTCTTTCTTCTCCGTTACTGTATTTCCCAATCGAGACAATGTATCCGCTTTTCTGTTCTCTACACCAGGACGGAAGGTGATAAAGCCCCCCACAAGTGGTGTCTCCATTCCTGAAAGGCCTTCTTTATAGCAAGCAGCTCTTTTTCCGCAATGGAATAATTCTTTTCCGCTTTGCTCAACTTTTTTGAAAGGTAAGCCACTGGATGCATCTGTCCTGTCTGTGAATCCCTTTGGGACAATATGGCCCCCACGGCCTCATCCGAGGCATCGGCTTCCACTGTGAATGGCAATTCGGACTGTGGATGTGCCAGTATAGGAGCAGATACAAACGCCCTTTTTAAACAATCAAAAGCAATCTCAGCTTCATGTGATCAACTAAACACCACCCCTTTTCTGAGGAGCCGAGAAAGTGGAGCTGCAATCCGAGAAAAACCATCAATAAATCTCCTGTAGTAGTTTGCGAATCCGAGGAAACATTGGACCTCTTTCGCTGTCTTTGGTATGGGCCAGGTCTGTACAGCCTGTACCTTTCTTTCTGCCATCTGTAAACCTTCTGGACAGAGCATAACCCCCAGAAACTCCACCTCCTCCACCCCAAATTCGCATTTACTGATCTTACAAAACAGATTATTCTCTCTCAGTTTCTGTAGGACCTGTTTAACATGCTCCTGGTGCACTACCACGTTCTCAGAATAGATGAGGATGTCATCTATATAAACCACCACGCTGTTATCCACATATTCTCTTAAGACATCATTTAAAAAGTATTGGAACGCTGCCGGGGCGTTACATAGCTCAAAGGGCATGACTGTGTATTCATACAATCCGTAACAGGTTTTAAAAGCAGTCTTCCATTCATCCCCCTCCCTCATTCTCACCAGGTGATAGGCTCCTCTAAGGTCCAGCTTGGTGTACACGCTAGCGTGTCTAACCTGGTCTAATAGTACCGGAATAAGAGGGAGAGGATACCTGTTACGGATAGTGTTCTTATTTAACATTCTGTAATCTACACAAGCCCGCAGATCCCCATTAGCCTTCGAAATGAAAAACAAAGGAGAGGCAGCAGGTGACTTAGAAGGTCTAATGAAACCTATGGCCTGATAATGTTCCAAATAATCTTTCAAATGTTTTGTCTCAGGTATTGATAGAGCATACACCCGACATGTGGGTAGAACTGTTCCTTGCACCAAATCAATGCAACAATCATAAATCCTGTGAGGAGGTAGTTCATCTGCCAACTTTTCACTAAAGACATCCTGAAAAGAACTGTACTGAGTGGGCAATACCACCTCTTTTTCTGCTGCAGTAGCTACTAGATAAGGAGTGGATAACCCAGCTGCTTGAGTAACCTCACGCGGTGTCATATGCGTCTTACATATATCTGACTGAAAGCATAGCGTTTTTTCTTTCCAGTCTACATCAGGGTTGTGGAAAGAAAGCCAGGGCATGCCCAAAATGACCTCATATTGAGGAGCCTCAATTATGTTCAAAATCAGACTATCCTGATGTTCCCCTTCTGGCACTTCAACAGTTAATGATACTTCTTCTGTCTGTTCAGTAATTAACCCAGACTTTAATGGTTTCCCATCCACTGCCCACACTTCCTCGGGGTGTGTCCTGGGAACTCTTTTTAACGACAACAGGGACACCAGACCGCTATCTATAAAATTTCCTGTGGCCCCGGAATCTATCATTACTAACACCTGATGCATCACCTGTTGACTCTCCAAACACATGGACAAAACTATGTGCGAGACTGAATCTTGTATGACCTCGCAAACCAGGGAGGGAAGTTTCAGAGGCGCGTGGTCATTTCTCTCTATTGACTGCTCACTGTTAGACTCGATATTGGACACTGCCAATCTTTTCTTTACCCAACTACCTGTGGTCTTGGGTTTCAAAGGACACTCCCTTACGTAATGTCCTTTTTTCCCGCAGTACATGCATAAGCCTTGTGTCCTGCGGGTTTCTCTTTCTTCTCTGGTTAGTGAAGCTCTTACTGCTCCTATCTCCATGGGTTCATGAGCTTCAGCACCCCCCTGAGTGCCTTTGCGTATGGTGTAGTCTGGCCTGGAATACCCTCTATCCCATTTCTTTCTGTCTCCACTTCGCTCAGACATCCGGCCATCCAATCTTAAAGAAAGGCTAACCATTCCAGCACAAGTTGTGGGTTGGGGATCTATTTGGGCGATTATATCCTTCAGTCCCTCTCTCAGACCTTGATAATAAATGGACATTTGCTTTTCCTCAGGCCATGAAGACTCTGCCACTAACCTATTAAAGGTAGTTAAGTAGGTAACCAGGTCATTCCGCCCCTGTCTCAATTCCAGCAGCTCCTTATCAGCACTAAACGTGGTAGTGCGTCTGTCAAATACCTTCTCGAACTCAGTTCAAAAAGCCCCCCAATCAGACAATATAGCATCATCCTTCCTCACTAGAGGAACAGCCCAATTTGCAGCATCCCCTATCATATACGATATGGCAAACGCCACTCTCGAATGGTGATTGGGAAAAGACGCAGGTTTGCATGAGAAATGCATCATTATTTGCGTGAGAAACACCTGCGTTTTGGAGGGATCACCGGAATATCTTTCCGGACTCGCCAAAGGTATAGGAGGCGGTACTGTGACCTGAATACGGGGATTCGAGGTAGCAGCATCAAAAGGGTTACCAGCCAACCTGTCTACCCTATCTCTTAATGCAGTGGTTTCTGCTCTGGAGGCTATTAACTCTTGTTGCACCAACACCAGCGCCTGTAATACGTCCTCGAGGGTAGCCATGTTTGCTCATCAATTTAAATCGGGCGAGGCATATAACGTGGGCACGTAATTCTGTCAGGGCCCGCCTCGCAGGATCCAAATGATGAACAAAGGGTTCCACCTCCAGATGTTACCAACCCCCTGAATATACTCACAGGGGGTTCGAACCATCAGGCGAGGGATAATAACAGAAAAAGACCGGGGACGGGAAAGGGTCAGCAGGGACAAGGGATCTGAAATGACAAAGTATGATACATTATATACTTGGCACTTGAAACAGGGCTACTCTCGAATATTCTCACTAGAACTATAGTACCTTCCAAGGCTGTCTTTTTCCTCCACAACCATATAATAGATCTAGTCCTTTTTCCTGTAATCAGAAACACACAGATTATACACATTATTAATCCACTTCATTCCTATACATATCTCACGAGCCCATAGTATGCACACACCATATAATGAGGAAAAGGACTTTGTCAATATCCCTTGGTATCAATGTCAGTTCCTTCACTTAATCCATTGAATTAATCAATCCCCGTATTCTTTCACCATTTATAAAAAAGAGTTTGAGATAAGTCTCTCCTTTGTCACTCTAATTCGGTGTAGCTGTAATGTTTTTACAGATGATCTTTATAATCCTCCACAACCTTGGTAAACAATCAAGACTAGAAACCAATCCAAATGAAAAGGGAAATATCTGATAATAAAACGGCAACGTGTGGTTGCGACCACCACTACCCTCCGCTTATCTGCAGAACAAACAATGACTGTCAATAAACCAGTAGCAGGTAGTTGAAACCACCACACTGCTCCGGTAATACGAAAGGAGCCTTAGCACACGGTAACGTGTAGAGCCCCACAACGCTCCGGTGCTATTATTCTTTACAAGGCTCCTTGAGTAATCCTTCCGATCACACAACAAACCGGGGAGATAACTGGCAGTTCTGTGGGACTTAAACCGCCCACGCTGAATGTCGATCTCGCATCAGCCGATGCAAGTTTCCAACGGGGCAGGAAACAAAAAGTATCTCAGGGCTAGGACACGACTCGCGAGCAACGGCTCCCAGCGAGTCTTACCTCTAAATACCTTTAAGTAACGAGAATGGTTCAGCAGCCGACGAACTCCTTCCGCGTTAGCAGCGCGAGGCACACTCAGCAACCAGCACTTCAACCATGGACACTAACGAAGGACTCTGTATTATGTGCAACTTCCTCTCACGACTCGTCAATCTTATACTTCCGATAGAGAGGGCACATGGGAGATGTAGTTCTTTAAAGGTTCGGTAGGCGCGCTGGGGCAAATCCTGACAGCGGCAGCGCCAGCAGTCCGTCAAGGATGAGTTCTTCACGGTGTCTCTCGACTCCAAGATACAACTGCCTTCCTGCTCTGGAGCTGCCTCAGTTATAGGTCTGGCCCTCTTTGATGTCCGGACCCTCGCACTTGGAGGTCAGGAGGTCCGTGATGAGGGAGTCCAGACACCCAGCAGGGGGGTGGAGCCAGCGCCCGGGGAGGCTGGGGGCGATCGGCACCTGGCGGGGGAGAGCCATCGACACTTCTTCCTCCCATTGACCTGCCAAGTGGTCCGTTCACCTCCTGGGTGGATGGTGGTGCCGGGTTGTCGGGGCCTGGCCAGGCCCAGGGTTGGGGTCGAGCTGAGGCCACGCGGCCTCGTGGTGCAGTGTCCAAGATGGCGGCTGGGCCAGGCAATGGTGCTGACGGTGGCCCGGGCCAGTGATACAGAGATGTCCGGGAGCAGGAGTCCCGTAGGGGACGGTTTGCGGGTTGCTTCGGTGGGTAGTACCTGGAGAGCCGGTGTCCGGGCCCTGTCAGGCAGGGAGGGAGCCAGCCCTTCATGTGGCCTGTCCAACATGTTGCTTCTTATTATTCTTCCTTTTGAATTTAATTTGGTGAACAGATTTGTCATTTCTAAATTGTTTGATTTCCTCGGGGCTAGTGTGGTAGCTTCTCTGAGGTTTTAAACTGTACCAATAACTACAACAGTAACTGATTTTTTCAGTTTAGGAGTCTTAGTAATATAGACCTGTAGTGACCGTGTTTTTGGCTCTATTTTTGAGTGATGGTGACTTTAAGCTTGCTACCATCCTGAATCCCTATTCTTGGCTTGTGTTGGTCCTTTTCAGGCCTTTTTCCAGACCTAGAAGCATAAACTAGAGGAAAGCTGCTTTATATGATGATAGATCCCTTATTCCTGACTCTAATCCATCTATTGCCTATTGGCTTTGGCATAATTATGTGTCCTTTCATCATCCTACCTATAGTAGAGGGTGGATCCTATAGTTCTGACTTTATGTTTATGTACTCTGACTGAGCTAAGTGTTATTTCATCCTTTTCGGGCCTACAAGGCCCAGAACTAGAGAGACTCCATTTTGCTTTCTGTCCCTGCAGACTGAGATGCTTGCAGGGTAAAGGTGATGTTTTAGTTATGAGGTGTTGTTCGCCCTTTTCAAACTGGAGAGAACCGGCCAGAGCTGAATCTAATCAGGAAATGTCCCTGGGCTCAGGTCTCTAGACGAAACAAGCAGTTGATCACTGTGGGGCCGTCTGGAGCAGGGAGCCTGGTGCATGGAATCGGTGGGAGGAGGCTACTGGCTGGAACTTTCCATGACGAGAGAGCATTCCATATTAGCGAAGTGCAGAAGAGGAGGAGTGTCAGTCAGTGAGTCAGTGAGTTGGAGCCGGAGAGAGAAGAATACAGTTGAAGCTGGAGAGAGAAGTCAATTAATGCTTGGAGGGAGAGAAGACAGATGATTGCTGGAGTTGTCAGAAGCAGTTGTGAGCAGATGGTGTTTTGAACAGAGAGAAGTGGGATGATGTTTGGAGCTGAAGAAAGCAGTCAGAAGCAGTTACTTATCAGAAGGAGTTGTGATCAGCTGGAGTCTGAAGTGATGCCTTTTGGAAGAGACTGAAGTTATATCGTGGATTAGTCTGTGGGAGCAGCTGGAGTGAATTGGACATTGGAGCTGGGATAATCAGACAGAGTGAAGAAGCTAGTGGAGCGAACGGTTTTCAGAGCGGCAGAAACTATTAGACTGAAGCTGGAAGGTGAAGACAGTTCGTGGGGGAGAGGAATCCAGTGCAGAGTGATCAGCGCAGATGCGTGTCCAAGAGTGCAGGGGAGAATCTGAGACGAGCTAAGGCACAGACGAGAGAGGAACCCAGATGACAGCTAGAGCAAGACTTCATACTAATCAGGCGATATCTGTCCTGTTATATTAGTTTGCTTTACATTTAAACATTAACCTTGTCCCTATTGTATTGCTAATCTTTTTTCTTTCAGCGGTGTGCAGTATAATCCATTCCCTCTTTAGCTATTTACAGTCCCTGTTAGTTACATGTGGATGTGTTATAGTAATAAAGCTTTCCATTATAATACAGATCTGTGTATGTGTCTATTCCCCTTTTTACTTTTCAGGCTATGCGTTTTAGTGCAGTATTATATTGTTGATGTTATTAGTGAATAAAGAAACCCCAGTTCTTAATGAACCAGTGTGTAGATTTTATTCTTATACAGTAAAGTTAACCTTTCTTCTAGTCAGGTGCTATTATATGAACGGATGCTACCCCCGATCAGGTAAATGGTAACTGAATAATGAGGGAGAGAGGAGCCCTTGAAATAGAGAATAAGTTGTACACCGTGTAATTCGGCCATTCTTGTGTGATCCATAATATTGTAGTATTGTACCTTTAGTGGATAGTGAGAGAAACTTCCCAACAGAGAGAGAGAGAGCTGAAGGTATTCATAGGAAAGTGATCGTCGTGGTAAGGCGGCGTTAATGAGAACACCAGGGGGGACACTGGTGCGTATACCCACAGGATTGTGGCTTGGGCATTAGAGAGAGCACCAGGGGGGATACTGGTGTGGATACCCACAGGATTGTGGCTTGTAGGAAGGTGAGAGCACCAGGGGGGACACTGGTGTGGATATCCACAGGATTGTGGATAATGAGAGCACTGGTTGCAGTCAGTGTGTAATGAGAGCACTGGTTGCAGTCAGTGTGTAATGGTAAGCAATCAGAACCGCCCTAGGGTAGATTAGTCTGGGCCCATGTGGTCGCGAACTATATTGTATGAGTGTGGTGTAGGGCATGGACGTCCTTAGTAATCAGTGAGTATTCCTAGTAATCCCCATAGATTTAGTGGTGTTTTTGATGATATGAGCTTGTATATTGCTAATTCCCCATCCTCAGGTAGGTACCCAGGTGCCTGGATAGATGGGTCCTAAGGAGGGAGGTGGTTACGTTTCGGCTGGGTTAGTGGGGTCTTGGTGAGCTGATCCTATCTGGTCCGAAAATCCAGTCGTTACAAGACCCTATCACGCTGAAAGTTTTGATTTTCAAAATAAAACCCTTGCCGGTACCTTTTCTTAAATAGATATTGTCTGCCCGAGCCCGCAAGGGTATATTGGGTTATCCACCCCCACTAACCAGGAGGTAAAAGAAAGCACCCTTTTTCTTCTGGGACATCTCTACCACCAATATAACAAATCACTTCTTTAAGTCGTGCAAGGTGGTTGGTATCGCCCTTTCTGAAGGGAAGGCAAATCAGGACACAAAAAATAATAAAAATAAAAAATAAAAAGAATTTAATTTGCCCCCATTAAGACATTTCGCCAGTTGTTGGCACCTATTGGGTTAGACAGGGTACTCTCAGACTTAGGCACTTAAGCACTTTCACAATGGGAAAACGCAGGGGTGCGGCAGGACCTACATCCAAAGATCCCCCGAATACGGTGAGCAACATGGACGCTCTTTTGCAGCGAGCTGTTGGGGTCCTGGATAAGGAGGTCGAATTGGCGGCCAGCGATTGTCCCATTCACCCATCCCCCTCTCCAACAGGGCTTAGTTGCAGCCCTACAAGAGGGTTCCCAATTACAGGCACAGACACTTTGTTTAACACTGATTAACTTGGACAGGGTACAAGATCGGGTCGGGGTTACCTCCCCTCTTATGCTAGAGGTCTCCACATGGGATAGTGGCCAGTTAGCCCAGTTAGCAGCCCCCAGGGGTTGTATGTTTCAACAACGAGTTCCCTAACCACAACTTCCCTATCAACAAGGTCAAAACCACGACCTTGTCTAAACCACAATTTTTTTTACCACGCATTCCTTTACCCGGATTTTTCGTGTTAATAGAATGAGTGGTAAAAAAAATGCTTTACAACTAGTACCCCAATCTTCCACCCCTTAAAAACGAATTCCCCGTACCTAAAATACGATCTCAACTCCCTTAAATCTAATTCGCCTTTCCCTTTTATTAATCACGAAACCCCCACCTCCTAATTATGTACTCAACCCCCTTAATTCTAATTCCCCTCTCCCTTTTAATAATCATGAAACCCCCACCTCCTGAATTCAATCTCAACCCTCACAAATCTAATTCCCCTCTCCCTTTAAATAATCACGAACGCCCACCACCTCCTAAATATGTTCTCAACCCCTATAAAACGAACACCCCTCTTCCTGTAAATAATCACGAAATCCCCCACTACCATAAATAAATACTAAATACTAATCCCAAACTCCTTTAAACTAACCCCTAACCCCTTTGCCATAAAAATGAACCCCTCTTACCTGTTTCTCCGTGACTGTGACGCTCCTCCTAACTCCGCCCTGTCCGAACACTAGACTGACTCTGTCTTAACCACGCACATGCATGGTTAAGACAGAGTCGTTGTTCGGGCAAGTCATTGTTCCGCTTTCGTGACTCCAGAACTCGTTGTTCCGGAGTCGTTGTTCAGGATGTTTCCCGCCCCCAGGGCAAGTTCTGGTGTGACCCTTGGTACTGGGATGGGAGTGGTAGTGGGAAGCGCAAAGATGAAGCACCCCTCAATGGGGGGTCCCTGTAAACGCAGAAAGAACACTGGCCTACAGTTAAACTTGGCAGTGCCCAAATAGGGCCCAACTTGGACACTATTTCGTTTGTTCCAAGCAGACCTGCTATCAGTGCTGGACAGTAAATTGGACCCTATATTACTTTGATTATCCGCGCTGGAAATCGACCTATCTATTTTGACTGTTTCCCTACAAAGGGACGGTACCCCTCCAGTCAGAAGACCCCATCCTTAAAGGCCACAGCAATTGTTAACAGCTCCTAGGGAATGGCATGGGGACTGGTGCGAGAGCTAAGACAATCACAGAGAGGTCAAGTCATGCTGTAGCTCAAGCCCGCTCAGGGAGGATAGCATCACCTGTGGACAGGAACGATCTTTTGGCCCGACAAGATAATCACCGGGTTTGGGGGGGGGTGGGGGTGGGGGGGGGGTCTAGAACCCAGAACTCTCTCAGTTTCGCCAAGCTCAGGGATCCAAAGTATGCAGTTTCTAAAGCTCTGCCGAAGGGCGAGAACAGCAGCAGGAAGGTTTGCTCTCTGGGGAATTGAATAACCCCCCCCCCCAGTATGGGTTCAGCTCACCTTCCACCAGAGTCCACCCCGCTTGTTGTGGTTTTAGCCAATTTACTCCGTCTCGATCCTGGGAAAAAGGAAGACTGTGTCCAACTGAAGAATAAGGTGGTGCATTGGCTAAATTCAAACATTGCTCTAGGGCGGAAAATCAAATTATTATAGTGCGTAGGACACAGTGGGTGGGCAGTGCCAAGAAAGATTGGGTGGGGTATTGTGCTGTTATTAATATTAATAATTATTTTATGGTCAATTGAATTTTAAGTACAATCCTGCACACCAATTATAGGTGTTGGAACTCAGCAATTCTGGCACTCCTGTTGGGCTACTGTTACAGGCCCAGAAGCCATCAACCAGGGTACCTACAGGAGCAGCATTTAGAGGTAGGCCACAGGAGTCAAATGGTGGCGACCACAGGAGTTAGCCTAGTAAATAGGTTTGCCCCTCTGAGTTCACTGGAAGGGGCGATTGACGGAGTGCTGGTTCTCAGGACCTTGATACAACTACACCCCAGGGGAAGGCTCTGCCCCCGGATCAGGTATCTAACGAGAGTGAAGGGTGTAAATTTCTTTCCTGGAACACTGCAGGGCTTCCAAGTAAGATCAAGGATCCAGAAAAGTTACACCTAGTTTAACACTTTAATGTGATTTGCCTCCAGTAAACTTGGACTGTTACCACTTGGAAGGTTATAAAAACCTTCTTTGTGCCAGCTACTCCATCTAGGCTAGGACCAACAAAGTTGGGGCTTGTTACCTTTGTTTCAGGAGAAGTTCGGGGTCTTTCTGCCTCACCGCTTCATGCTTCCATAACTCTACATGTGATGTTAATATCCAGTGGAAAGCGCAAGCTCCTCCTGGTACATTTTTACAATGCTGGAGTTGCAAACTTGGAAGAATGTAATATAAAACGGCTGGGGTCTGTACTCAGGAATATCAATACGAGAGGGAAGAGATACCATAAATTTTTTTTTACAGGGGATTTCAATATCCACATGTGTGGAGATATTAGGCAGGAAGGAGTGAAAGCTATGGGCTGTGCGCAACAAGCAGGCTTAAATATGGAACACACACCTAAGGGTACTGCGCTTAACACTATCTTGCAAAAACTTGATTTAACATCCGTCATGAATAAACTGCCCCCGGGGAAATTCAACATCATCCCTACTTTATCGGCAGAAGGTGTGAGGCCATTATTGATTTTATCTTTGTTTCTCCACCCTTTTATTCCCTGATCACAGATTTTTCAGTTAAGGCGAGTATACATAGCGACCATAATCCTATTTGTGTCTCAACTGGATGGTTTTGAGTATACAAACATATTAAGGAGGGATTGGGAGTTCCTTTAAAAGTGGTGGAAGTGGGGAGTAGACTTAAGTGGGGCTAAATTGTACCAGAACTTAATGAGTTCCTTTTAACACAGTGCCACAGGGAGTTTGCTATCTGTCATGATAGTGAGGCCAGAGCATCGGATATCATGGATGCATTCAGAAGTATGTCCAGTACCATAGAGAAGTTGCTATGGGCCCAGGTGGGCGCTGCAAGCATGCAGGACCGAGATGGTTTGACTGTGTGTTCCCAGGTATCCAGGAAATTAAAACAGGCCTTGAAAGTCAAGCCTCGAGACCAGGTGGCTGTCAAAGGCGTCCGGAGAGCCTACAAGGCTGCTCTAGCATACTGCAAGTCCGCCTAGAAGGAGGAGGCCTGATTCGATCTAGTAGAGGCCAGCACATTGAGCAATAGCTCAAAGTTCTGGGGCATTATCAACAGTCCGTTTTTAGCTGGAGACAGCAGCAACTTACTGGACGCCCACATCATAGAGGACGTTTGGATAAACCATTTTGAGAGTATCTTCCAGTCGGACACCTTGTCGACTGAAGGGCAAGAAGGGGAGGAAGGCAAGTGAGGGGCTCGTTTTTACAACACAAGATGTAAGAGCCGGCACCATGGGACTGACTAAAAATAAAGCCCATGGCCCAGATGGGATCCCTCCAGATCTTTACATTGCACATGTGGAAACTTGGGTACCTGTATTTACATATGTCATCAACGCATCAGGCCAGGTCGGCCGTCCAGGCTCTTGGGCTTTATCGATCATAGTCCTGGTCCTCAAAAAAGGGGATCGGGACTGTACTATTTGCTACAGGCCCATTTCTCTTTTGGAGTCTGTGGTGAAGGTTGTGGGTCATACAGTATTGAATAGACTTGTATCCTGGGCAGACGAATACAACATTTTAGCCGAGGTACAATCTGCTTTTCGCCCAAGTTGTTCCACTGTGGAACAATGTTTAAATTTGTATATGGTGGTGAATAAGTACACCTTGGCCAATTCTAGCTCTATTCGCCTAGCCTTTATGGACCTGTGCTCAGCATTCGACTGCATAAACAGATCGAAGCTTTGGCAGTTGATGTCATCTATTGGCATTGACAGGGATATAGTTTTATTTCTTTGGGACCTTCACAGAGACTCAAAAGCGGTTGTCCGTTATTACCATAGGACTCAAAGTGACCCACAAGTTTTACATCAAGATGGGGGTGTTCCAGGGGTGCATACTTGCCCCCTTTTTTTAACTTATACATTAATTCCCTGGAGAAGGCTCTCTTGGACACAAAAGCCTGTGACTGACCCAGGTGAGTAAGTGTATCTGCCGGTCCTCCTATATGCAGATGATGCTGTTCTCATGGCGAGGACAGCCAGGCGTTTACAACTCCTGTTGAACTCCTTTGTGCAATTTATGGAGAATTTGGGTCTAATAGTAAATCACACCAAATCCTTTGTCATGCAGGTGGGATCCCGCAAAGCTAAGCAGGCCACTTTTAGGTTAGAAACACAAACGTCTTCTCCTATCTGGGAATAGTGTTGGACGACACCCTGTGCTGGGGCCCCTTACTCGTAAGAAAGGGGACCTAGCTAAGCAACTGCATCTGTTTTTAACTTTTCTTTCAGAGGTGGGGAGGGGGGGGGGGGCAATTGGGGCTCTTTTAGTTTTAAATGGTTTTTATTGAGCCAAAATAAAGCATAGTAAAGCATCGCAGTACAAAGTATATGTAACAGGTAGACCAGTTGCGGATGGTAAGCTCGTGTCCATGTAGCGCTAAGGAATAGGTGACTTAGTAAACGGTCATTCAATGAAAGCGAGGTGATGCCGAAGAAGCTTGTGACAGGCAACGTCGGCCAACAATTTAGAACAAACCAACCCCACCAAACCTCCCCGCCCCCCCAGTCAACCCCCCACCCTCCACCCCAACCAGTGTGCCGTATGTTCGAGGTCCATTGTCTATGGATCAGAAAGTGATATGCCCTGCCTACCCCTGATATGGTTGGGTGCCAGTCGCCGGTTCAGTAAGGCGTAGCAGCCGTAAGTATTTCGGACAGGTAATGTCGTTGAATTCTTTGGACAGCAGCGATATGAATGGTTGGCAGACCTTTTGAAACGTGGTTGTATTTTGGGAGAGAGTAGCCTGAATACGTTCCATGCCCAAAGTGAACCAAAGTTTGTGTAGCCACCCCGTGTGAGTGGGTTTGGACGTGGACCCCCAAAGCGAAAGGATATGTTGCGTGGCAGCTTGCATGGCGATGCCCATCTGGCGGCCTCGGACAGACTTCGGGGGGAAGGTAAGAGCATTGGGTAGCCCCAGGATGGTGTATGCGGGGAATCGAGGGATCTCGGTGTCAAAGGTCGCATCGATGTCGTCTAAGACAAAGTCCCAGTAGCCCCGGACCTCCCTGCAGTCCCAGAGGATGTGTGTCAGAGTGCCCTGTTCCCCGCACCCTCTCCAACACAGGTCACTCCTTGATGGGTTCCCCTTGTGAAGTCTGACTGGTGTAAGGTGCCAATAAGTTGCCAGCTTCACAGCCGATTCTTTGCCTGCTGTATTGCGTGTGGTGTGTGATGCCCTGTTGTACACTTGGCCCCATTCTTTAGGTGAAAGTGTTCTGCCTAGTTCGGTCTCCCATCTTTTCTGACCAGCGGTTTTGTGTGTTGCCGTTGTAGGAGTGAGCATTTTATATATATCAGAGATCAGGTGGCGATCAGTGTCCCTGGTCAGGAGCCATTTCTCGAAAGGGGTCATGGGACGCCCCACCAGGGCGATATTCGCAGGGTCAGTCAGCCAATGTCGCAATTGAAAATACTGGAAAAGGTGAGGGTCAGTGACATCATAGTGTTGTTTGATGTTTGAGAGAGTGAGGAAGCCTTGTAGATCAAAGAGATCCCCAGCGCATCTGCATGCTGTGCCCTGCCATTGTGTGAAGGCCCGGGGGTCGTTACCTGGAGGGAAGTCTGGGTTGTCTAGGAGTGGGGTGAATGGAGAAGGAAAGGTGGTGAGGCCGCGTTTTACGGCCACCGCGTCCCATACCGTGGTGACCGTGCGAGTGATGGGAGAATTGGTGAGGTATGTTGGTCTATGCTTTTTGGGCAGAAAAGGGATCGCCCACAGGGATCGTTGGGCTATGGCTCTGTCTTGGAATAGCCACCTCTTCTCCGACTCGGGTCTATACCATTCCACTAGGTATCTGAGCTGCGTGGCGTGGAAATACTGTAGTAAGTTGGGGCCCCCCAGGCCTCCCTCGTCTGTGCCCCTGTGGACCAGTTGTTTGTGAAGTCGCGCCCTTTTACCCTCCCAAATGAAGTGGTGCAGTGCTGCCTGAAGATCAGAGATGGTGCCTTTTGGGGGGAGTACCGGGAGAGTCTGAAAGATGTATAGAATTTTGGGCAGGGCCGACATCTTCACCGCCGCCACCCTGCCGAGGAGAGACAGAGGCTGTTTGGACCAGCGTGTGAGATCCGCCTTGATCTGAGCAGTAAGAGTCTTGTAGTTAAGGGCCACTGTCGATATTGTCGAGTGGGTGAGAGTAACCCCTAAGTAAGGGAGTTCTGTGGTGACTCGGAGGTCACAGCCAAAGTCAGATGCATGGGTGTGCAGGCGGGCATTACCCCCCAGAGGCAAAATTAGGGACTTCCCCCTGTTGATCTTGAAGCCTGCAACCGTGCCGAATGATTCCAACTCCGTTAGGAAGGCGGGTATCCAGCGGGTGGGCTGGGCGAGAGCAGCTATGATGTCATCAGCGTATAGACTGATGGTATGTGGTTCACCCCCGAAGGTGACTCCAGTAATGCCAGGGTTGTCTCGGATCTTCTGTGCCAAGGGTTCGATGTAGAGGGCAAATAGAAGGGAAGAAAGTGGGCAGCCCTGCCTCGTCCCGTGTTGGATATCGAAGGGGTCTGAGCGTATCCCGCCCAGTCGGACTCGGGCCTGGGGTCGATGGTAACAGCTGGCTATCCAGGAACGAAAGCGATCGCCGAGGCCGAAGCGGAGCAGCACCCGTTGTAGGTACGCCCAGTCAATTCTTTCAGTGTTGTCGCTACATTGGCGATTGGGCACAAAGCCCTATTGGTCCGGTTCCAGGATTACAGGTAGGAGCGGGCCCAAGCGAGCTGCCAATACTCCAGTGAAAAGCTTGAGATCTAAATTCAATAAGGAGATTGGGCGGAATGCCAAGCAGTGGGTCGGTTTCTTGCCCGGTTTGGGTAGGACGATCACCTCGGCCGCCAACATATCAGGGGGAATAGAGTCCGGACCGTCAAAGGAATTAAAAAGTCGGGTAAGGACAGGAGCCACTAGGTGGCTGAACAATTTATAGAATCCCGCTGAGAAGCCATCTGGGCCTGGGGATTTCAATGGGCGAAGTCTGGATATAGCCGCTGTGACCTCCTCTAATCGTATGGGAGCATCCAGCGTATCAGCGCTGGACTGGGACAACTCTGTAATGTCTGCCGAGGACAAATATGCATCCACCGCCCTAAGGGGTGGTGTGTCAGCTTTGTACAGGGAGGCATAGTAGGTCCGGAACTCGGAGGCTATCTGGGGTTCCTCAGTGAGAGTGTTCCCGGAGTCGTCTGCTAGGTCTGTGATTTTTGTGCGGTGGGCTTTAGCTTTGAGGGCGCTGGCTAGTAAGCGTCCAGTTTTGTTGCCTCCAACGTAATATGTGTGTCGGAGGCGAAGTGCGGCAAATTCCGCCCTATCTATGTCAAGGGAGGCCAGTTGGGCCCTCGCCGCTTTCAGCTGCCGCCAGACACAGGGGCGCCTGTGGACTCTCTCTAGTTCCTCGACTTGGGTTGTGAGCTCGGACCTCTTCTCCCTGCGATCCCTAGCTTCCCTGGCCGCTATAGCAATGAGCTCCCCGCGGACCACCGATTTCAGGGCCCCCCATAAGGCCGACAACGACACGTCCGGCGTGCCGTTATTCGTCAGGTAGTCGACGATACAGGTGTTCAGGCGCTCACGGACCACTGGCCTTTGCAGCATGGTTTCACGGAGCCGCCATGTGCCACGAGGGCGGGAGACAACAGGGGCGGTAATGGTAAGCTCAATGGCGTCATGGCCCGAGAGAGCGGCAGGTACAATGTCAACGTCGGTCACGTTAGGCAGCAACTCAGACGATCCTATGAAGTGATCTAGCCTGGCGTAAGTGTGGTGGACATGGGAATAGAAGGTGAATTGTGTCGCGGTAGGGTGTACAGTTCGCCATATGTCCACTAGGTCTCTCTCCCGCAGCCAGTCCGCCCCGGCGGCGGTGATAGCGCCCGTGTCCCCATAGCGGTGCCCCGATCTATCTTTGGTGGTGTCCATGACTAAGTTAAGGTCCCCCCCGACTAGTAGGAGTGTGTCAGATAATTGAAGGGATTCGGAGAGAGCGTTCTTCAAAAAGGTTTCCTGGCCCGTGTTGGGAGCGTAAATTGACCCAATCGTGAGGTGTAGGTCTCCAAGGTGAAAGGAGTGTGCGAGGAGACGGCCCCTGACTTCCCCTGATTTGGTCCCCACCTTTCCTCTAAAGTGCCTAGAAACCAGGATGGCTACCCCAGCTTTCTTGGTGGGAAGGGAAGAGAAAAATTGTTGGGGAAAGGCGCGTGAGCGCATTCTGTGCCGGTCCTTGGGTAGCAGGTGGGTTTCTTGGAGTAGGCACAGGTCTGCCCCAGAGTGTTCTAGGTAAGAGAGTATCGCCCGCCTCTTAATAGGGTTATTTAGGCCTTTGAATTTAAGTGTTAGTATCTTCAGTGTGGGACTAACCATAGTTGGAGGGGAGGGGTCGAAGTGCGTTACAGTGTGTAAGTGTTCCCGTTCCCGATGTACAACGTTGTAGAGACACCTGTGGTTTGAGGTTGGGCAGTAAGGCAAAGAAATAGAGTCCCTCAAATCCGTTGCATGCAAATCCCTCTTGGCACACTGGTTCCCTCCCCAACTCCCCCCCCAACCGACCCCCCATTACTCCCCATGTACCCATAACTGTTCTCCATGAGATAAGGGCACTGTCAACAATCCCCCCCCAACTCCCGCACCCACCCTGAACCCCAACTCCCACGTATGTGTGGGCATAGTCCCAGTCCTGTCAATGCGCACAGGGCTGTGGTGAAGTCTTCCAGTCGGGTCGTGGCTCGTGGCGGACACTTCGTCCCCCCGCCCGAAACCCAACCCCCTCTCAGGGTGAAGGTAAGCTAAAAGTGATCTCCCAGGTGTTGCAGCCGTCATCCTGAGGAGGAAGTCTCCTTGGCCACCTCTGCGACCGCCGTGGCGCGCTCCTGAGTGATAATAGAGGCTTCCGGCCTCAGGTGGTGCGAGGGTGAACGCCTGCGGTGTACAGTTTGCCATCCATTGTCCCGGGGTCCTCTGGATGGGCTAAGGGTCGGCTCATCCACGTCGTGTTCAAGGCCCAGGAGGGAGCATGTGTCCGTGAGCGAATGTAGTTGGTGTAGTTTTCCTTCCCACTTGAAGATGAGACGAAACGGGTGACCCCAAGAATACGGAGTTTCGTGCTGCTGTAGAAAGTCCGTCACCTTACGGAATTCCTTGCGTTCTCCAGGGTAATGGCGGACAGGTCCTGGTAGAGAGCTATGGAGTGGCCCTGGAACTGAAGAGGCTGGGCGCGTCGCGCTTCCCTGAGGATCCGTTCCTTTAAGGGGAAGTCAGGCAGAAAGGCTAGTATGTCCGGTGGTGGCGCCGAGGACCGTCTGGGCAGTCCCACTCTGTGAGCCCTGTCGATGCGTATCTCGAAGTCCGCCGCCTCCCCCAGAACGGACCGGAATAGAGTTTGTAGGTAGCCTGTGACATCGGATCCTTCTCATTTTTGAGGGACCCCCCGGACCCGTATGTTGTTCCGGCGGGAACGGTTCTCGAGATCCTCCGTATGGGTCTGGAGGTCCATTTGCTGGTCAGTGAGACGCACAATTTCTTGTTGGAGGTGTGTTATTTCCATACTCCTGGACTGATCCGCCTCCTCCACCGCGGCCACTCGTTCCCCCAGGCCCTCCACATCTCGCCGGAGCTCCCGGACCTCTCCCGCCACTTCTTGTTTCAGAGATCGGAAGTCATCCCTCAAGGAAATACAAGCATTTACAATGCAACGGTCTCGGCATTATTAAAGGTAGAGCTATTGGCATTGCTCATGACATTTTTTTTTTTTTAAACATTTTTTTAAACATAAATAAATGGCATTGTTATTTACAATAGCAATAGGTGAGCATTAGAGAGTAGTAGAGAGTATTCGAGCACACAGAGCCACACACACATAGACAGAGCAGCGCACACACACAGACAGAGCTGCGCACACACACACACACACACACAGAGCCGCGCACACACACACACACACAGAGACAGAGCCGTGCACACACACATAGACAGAGCCACGCACACACACATAGACAGAGACACACACACAGACAGAGCCACCCGCGCACACACAGACAGAGCCACCCGGGCACACACATACAGAGCCACCCGCGCACACACAGACAGAGCCACTCACGCAGTCATTCAGACAGAGCCACCCACACAGTCATTCACATAGAGCCACCCACACACACAGCCATCTACAAAAAAAGCTACAGACACACACACAGCCCCCCCCCACACACACACACACAGCCACACACACACAGAGCCACACACACACACAGAACCCAACACCCACAGAGCCCAACACCCACAGAGCCCAACACATTGATGCAGCAAAGAGCAACTAAGCGGCAGGTGCACTGCTGAGCCCATGTCAAACATCAGGAGATCCACCATCCAAGCTTTCTACTGTGCCATTGTTTCCAGGCTCCATGCTGATCCCCTGCACCCCCTCACAGTTGCCATCAAGCAAAGCTTTCCTGGTGCCGGAAGTTCTGCCCATGAGATATTTACAACAGGAGATCCAGGTTTGCAGCAGGCAGGGCACAGTGTTTTCCCTTAGGATGATGCCGGATAACTTAAGCTGGTGCCGTTGAAATGAATTTTCCAACTTTGCCCAATGTTGCTGGCAAACATTTTCCCTACATGCCCCCTCCCTATTCACGTGCCGAAGTGAGTGCAGCTTGCACTCAACTCGCGATAAGCAATAGCAGCAACATGGCATGTAGTGGGATTGATTCTTGTGATATTTTAATTTCTGGTACAAAAATGGTGATGGAATATGTAATGGCTCAGGAAAAGTGCTGGCCATTATTTCCTAGTACTGTATGAAAATGTGACATGATTTTCAGCGTGCATTTGTAGGTGGTGCACACTGCATCAGATTAGCAGTGCTTCTCTTTTTTGCACACACATTTGCCTGCTGTGCCCCCAGCGTTTTGGACTGAGAAATCAGTCTTCTAAAAGGTGCATACATGATCTGCTGTCATGGAGAAAAATTGCTCCCGCATACTTTGCTAAACCTTAAACTAATGTTCTTTAGTTCACATTTGGGAATACTGATGAGAACCATTTATAACCAGCTTTGTAAAGCAAATATTTGGAAAATTGCTGTGAAATGCACCATTTAAACCCAATGTATCCAGCATTCCCTGCTATTGAAGCTTTAGTGTGCTAAGTGCAATCCGAAGCTGCTATGACGTCTCTCAGGGCTGCTCTGGATTGTTGTTCTCGCCCTGCCAACTAAAGATCTGCAACGTCCTAGAGCACATTGTCAAAATGATCATCAAGCACTTACAACCCTGTGAAGTTGACTTCATGTGCATTTATCACTCCTGGACGTTAATATATTGCACCTCATGTAATATGTATACATGTTTACCAAAGCTTGTCCACCTCCCTAAGCCAGGATTGTCTTTGTTGCACACAAAATAGCAATTTGTTGTTGCAGCAATCATTGTCACTTAATAAAAAAGCAATGTGTTGATCTTGTGATTTAGCGCTGTCTGGTGTAGCACCCTACATCTGCTTCCTTACCTTGCTTTATGGAAATGCCGGCCCTGCCTTACATACTAGTTTTGTTATCATCTACTGCTAAATTCCCCCATACTTTTCACATAAACCCTAACTGAGCCATTCCGATTCGCATGCCCAGCAAAATACAAAAAGACAAATAAAAGGCTTTGGCTTTCGTTAGTACCTTTGGTGAAGAGTTAGAGTAGATTAACAGGTATCGCCTGCTCTGAGCTGGTGGAAACGCTGAAAAGATGGCAAACACCCGCTTCTCACAAACCCAATGTGTGCATTTTTAGATTATAAATTGTTCACAGTATAAAGGGTGGTCTGCTCTTAGGTTCATAACAACAGCTCTGCAAAGAGTCTCCACAGCACGAGCACCTCGAAAGTTTGGAAGTCCGAACCCCAAAACAATATGGTCTGCAGTGCAGAATGCATTAGGCACTACACAACAGCAATAAGTTATGTATTTTTTTTTTTTTAAACTACAGAAACATTGTCATGGAAAACAGCATTGGCAAAGCAATATGTTGCGCCGATGAGGCGATGTGTCGGTGACTCTAGTGCAGGTCTCTTTGCTGGGAGCTCCGGGAGTTGGGAACGAAACTGACCAATACGGGGCTGTTCCGATGACCTCTCCGACCGATATGTTAGGCGAGTTGGTGTCACAACAAGTCCTGAGGAGAAGGCACGGTTCACCCATGGGCAATCGGCATATTAGCAGAACTCTCAAGTCTTCCAGGGCAATGCCAGTCAAGTTTAATATATAATATAGCTTTCTACTACTAATATATGTATATCCTCGTGTTCGTAGCTTTGAGTTTATCGTGGGAGAAAGAGAACAACTACAAGCTCCATAGTCCACCGCGAATATCCCGAAAGGATTATATACTTACTTATGGATCAGGGAACACTTTAGAGCTCTGTGTCAGTGAAACTCTTCCTTGACTGATATCGTCTTTGCCATTCAGAACTTTGAAATGCGTGTGCGTTCACGTTATTTTGTGTAAACTTTTTTTTTTCATGTTAGACAGACGAGCTGCATGCAAAACCTATCGTGGGGCGGGACTGACAAAACGAAACCTATCGTGGGGCGGGACTTCCGTTTTGTGAAGCCCGCGCCCACGGAGTGCCTGGAGGAGCACCGAGGGAGAGCCCCGCGGTCGGAGGCTGCACAAGTCCGAAGGGCCTTTGACCGGTGAGCGGAGCGGGGCGGGGGGGGGGAGAGAATGCCTGTATGTCTGCGTGTCCGGAGGGCCTTTGACCGGTGAGCGGGGCGGGGGGGGGAGAGAATGCCTGTATGTCTGCGTGTGTGTGTGCGACGGCGGAGGGGAGGGGTGGGGGGCGGGGTGCAACGGCGGAGGGGAGGGGTGGGGGGTGCGACAACGGAGGGGTGGGGGGGGATGCTCGGTGCACGTGTGTGTGTGTGTATGCATGCGACGGCGGGGGTGGGTTCGCTGTATGTGTGGGTGCGTGCGTGCATGAGCCCTCGTGTGTGTGTCTGTCGCTGTTTCTGCGCATGCGCGTGTGGTGGAGTCGATATTCGTGACTCCCGGCTGTCACCCGGCGCCTCCGCCAGGCGTGTCGCTGGACCGGGGGTGGCCCGCAAGCGGGAGTCGGAGGCCACCCGGGTGTGCACGGGTGTGCCGGAGTCTCAACAGGCCACAGGTCTCCCGCGGGGCTTCGGTGTTAGAGCGCGCCGGCTCTCATAGGGCCGTGGCGGACACCATGTTGCGGTCGCGGCAATCAGTCTTCGGCTCCCCCGAGCCCCGGCACTTCACCAGCGGCAGCAAGCAGGGCACCGGACGGCTCAGCAAGAGACCGGCCGCAGAATCAGCCAGTTTGAGTGCGTTAGGGAGATCAGGCTGTTGAACAGGGCGCAATTTGGCGGGATCGGGCAGGGAGCCTCCGGGACCTGCGACCGATAACGCCTCCATCTTAGCCACACCCCCAATTGGGGCTCTTTTAAAGATTTATAAAGCGAAATGCATTGCAAAGGTCAGTTATGGCAGTGAGATATGAGGTCACATTGGGTTGGAGGGCCTGCGAATCGCTGAACATACCTTTCTGAGACGGGCCCTTTTGATTTGATTTGAGTCGGATTTCTAAAGCGCGCAGCTACCCGTGGGCGTCCCAGCGCTATGACTTGCTATACTAAAATCAAAGCATGAGGATATCAGGGGAAAAGCCAGGTTTTGACTAGTCTGCGAAAGGCCAGTATGTTGTTTTCCCTCCGGATGCTGATGGGGAGGGGGTTCCACAATTTGGGGGCATTATAAGAAAAGAGACGACCCCCTGTACGAGCTCTTTTGATTCTGGGGACACTGGCCAGAGAGAGGGTGTTAGATCTCAGATGCCTAGTGCCTTTGTGTGGTTTTATGAGGGGGGTCAGGATAGGGGGGCCAGGATAGGAAGGCCTTTACCGTGAAGGATCTTATGAGAAATGCATAGGGTTTTAAAGAAAATTATTTCCTGAATTGGGAGCCAGTGTAGTAAATTCAGGGCGGGTTTGGCCGAGCATCCAGGTTTTGTCCCAGTAAGAAGCCTGGCTGCTGCGTTTTGAATGTGCTGGAGCTTGTTAACGACCAATTTTGGGGCTCCCAGGAGTAGGGCATTTCCATAGTCCAATCTTGAAATAACAAGACCTTGAATGAAAAGTTTCCTAGCCTGAGGAGGAATCAAGGGGAGAATTTTACGCGCCATGCGTAGAAGGCCAAAACAGGTTCCCGCAGTTTTCCTGGCTTGGGTCTTGAAGCTAAGGTCCTGGTCCAGCCAGATGCCTAGGCTTTTTATTTCCTTTTTTGGAGTGGGGTGTGTACCCAGGCCGGGTGACCACACTAACCTAGCCAGAAGTTTAGAGGGATTACCCAGTAGAAGTATCTCAGTTTTCTCCCCGTTTAATTTAAGGAAAGACTCAGTCATCCAATTTGAGATGTTCTGAAGGCCAGCAGCTAGGTTGTCTAGGCATTGAGCCGACTGGTTTAAAGAGACAACGAGTTGAGTGTGGTCGGCGTACATTATTACCTTCATACCGAAGGGTGTCACGATGTCTTCCAAGGGTGACATGTACACATTAAAAAGTGTGGGGCTCAGTGAGGAGCCCTGAGGAACCCCACATTGCAAGGGCAGAGCTTTAGAGTGTACATGTCCATCAACTACCTCAAAGGTTCTATGCTCCAGAAACGACTTAAGCCAGGCCAGGGCGGAGCCAGTAACTCCAGCCCTCCCTAGCCGCTGGACCAAGGTGGCATGGTCCACCGTGTCGAATACGGCGCTCAGGTCCAGGAGGATCACTGCCACTGATCCCCTGTATCCAAGATGGTTCTCGCCTCTTCGACCGCTGCTAGGAGGGCGGTGTCTGTGCCCTGCCATGGTCTAAATCCAGTCTGGGAGGGGCGCAGGAGACCATTAGATTCCAGGAAGGTGGAGAGCTGCTGATTGACCAACTTTTCAGCCACCTTGCCAATTCCAGGTAAAAGTGAAATTGGTCTGTAGTTGGCTAGATCCAGGGGATCAAGATGGGATTTTTTCAACAATGCTCTTACAGTGGCCCTTTTCCAGTTGGGGGGGACAATGCCTTGGTTAAGGGAAGCATTTATTAAATCAGTGAAGAGAGGGGTCACCATGGAGGTGACCAATTTTAATTTGTTAAGGGGGACTGGATCTGTTGGTGATCCACTTTGGATTGAATTTAGGGTTGTCACAAACATTTCCTTTGTTATCTGAGCAAAGGAAACTAGACAGGAATTATTAAGTGGCGAGAGGGGGAGAGGAAACTCTGCCGAAGTGTTGGGGGTCGGGAGAGTTTTCAAAATGGTAAGGATTTTTGCGGAAAAGAAATCTGCTAGTTGGTTGCATCTTAAACCTGTGGGGTCAACAGTGGGTTGTGGGACTGGGACTTTCATCAGTGATTTAATAATCCGATAAGTTTCCCTTGAGGAATTCGCAGCAGCTTGAATTTTTCCTTCATAGAAGGTGGCTTGGGTGTTTTTTATGTTTTTATGTTCGTTTTATAAAGCTTCATGGCAGCTTTATATTGCCCTTTGCTTTTTGCTGCCCAGTCCTTCCTCCATAAACGTTCATACTTTTTACATTGTTTCCTTAGTTCACATAGCTCTGGAGTGAACCAAGGAGATTTAAAAGTTTCCTTTTTGTTTGGAAGTGATTTCTTCGGCAGAACTGAATCTAAGGATTGTTCCATCCAAATGTGGAGTTGCTGATCCATTGTAGCGGGATCTGAGTCGTGGACTGGCATAGTGGCTTCCAGTTGGAGTGCCCAGGCTTCAGTATCTAGTTTCGCTCAAGGGCGGGATGGAGCTTGCGGAGGGGGTCTACTTGGGGATTCAGAACAGATTTGGTACTTAAAACGAATTAAATAATGGTCTGACCATGGGATGGGAAGTGGCTTATCTGTGACTAACTCAGAGATGTTTGAAAAGATAGGGTCCAAAAGGTGGCCTTTGCTACGGGTAGTAAAACCGCTTTTCAGGGACAGTTTGTATGAGGCTAGATCTAACTTAAGGTCTACCGTCGCTTTGTCAGTCAGATCGTCAAAGTGGATATTTAGGTCTCCCAAGATGGTAAAATTAGGGGACACATAGGCATGAGAGGTGGCCACTTCCAGCAGAGAGCTATAGAACTGTCCTCGTGCTCCCGGAGGACGGTAGACAAGAATGCCCAAGAAGGATTTTAATGGGGAGAGTTGTATGGTGAAATGAATATTTTCACAGTCCTGGACCGGAGAGTCTATAAGCCGGCAGGACAGATGGTTTTTGTAAATGATTGCAACTCCTCCCCCTTTCCCGGAGGGTCTATCGTGACGCTGGATTAGGTAGCCTGGCGGAAGTGTTTGAACTATATCTGGGTCTGACGCTGGGGATAGCCAGGTTTCAGTAAGAAACAGCGTCTCTAGCTCTAGCAAGTTAATTTCTGTACCATGTTTGGGTGGGTAGAGACCTACAGTTAAGTAGGGCCATCTTAACCCATTGTTTCTTAGGGCTTGTGGACGTTGTCATCGAGTACGCGCAGTGTGAGCAGTACATATGTCCCTCTTCTAATAAAAGTGAGTGGCGGCATGGTTTGGGCGTGATGTTCCTTAACTGAAGAAGTGTTTCTCGTGCGTAGGTGGTAGGGGGCATGAGAGGTGATATATAGGGCCGAGGCCCATGGCCCAGCCTGGCACTGACGGGCGCAGACGGGCTTGCCTTTAGCGCGCCTTTGGCGCGCTGTCGGCGCGCCCGCTGCGCTTCCTGGGAGGTATGGTCATTTATACTGTAGCTTCAATACCGCAAAGTACCCCGTCCTACGTTGTGCATGAAGAGTTGGGACTGTCCCTTCTCTCAGAAGAACTTGCTTTTCGCCCACTAGCATTGTGGTTAAAAATCTGGGCTAAGCAAGAAAACGCACTTAGTAAAGCCATTTTAAAGGATTGTGTCTTCCTTGACCACATCACGCACATTCGATGGATCCAGTATATAAGAGCAGGCCTTTCTAGGCTAGGTAGGGCAGGACTATTTGATAAGCCCGAGTTTATATGCAAGAAGAATTTTGCCTAGGCTAGAGAGAGTTTTATTAGAAGGAGATGCTGTGACAGAGAGGAAACAGAGCTGTGAACGCCAAGCGTTCGTCAGTACAGTGTGTTAAAAACTGTACCAACCACCAAACCATATCTTTTAGGGCTTAAAATCATTCATGATCGCTTTTTATTGACTAGATTTTGGCTTGCTCTTTTTCATTATCTCCTGGCACAACCACATGGTGCACATAGAGGGCAATGCCTCATGCCCTGTGGCTGCGGCGGTCAGTCTCCATAAGACATGATGCACTTTTTAATGTTTTGTAGTTTTTATGCTGTTCTCAGAAAGTTATTTATTATCCCCATTCTTAAAAATGCTTGTTTTAGGAAGATCACACCAGCTCTTATCTTTTGACAACTCCTCTCCAATGACACCATTTTGTATACGCTTAATTTTTTATGGGTTGCTATTAGGCTTAGGTCAAACTGTGACTAATCTTGGCATCGGATCTCACACATTTTTACCATGTCAATTAGATTACCCTGGATGTACTGTATTGTGAACTTGTATTTTGATGAAGCATTTATTGAAGTTTGTATGACTTTTATGTTTTTTTATCTGTAAAAACGAATAAAGTTTTGATGATAAAGATAAAAAACAAAAATGAAACATGGTATTCTTTCTTCTGCTCTGTTTTTCTAGCAGTACAGTGACAAGCAGAAAGGAGATATTTATGCCAACGTGTTTCTTTTTTTCACTCCTCAGGTAATTGTATAAAAGTTAGATTCTCTCTACATGTTTCTACACACTCCAAGCTACTGGACCTGTTTTTTTCAATAGTCTGATTTATATTAATCTGATTCTAATATCTTTTCGCCACAAATATCCAACAGTATAATGACTGCTGATATTACCATAATGATTTCCAACATTTTGGGACATATGTTTTATAAACTTATTTTACATTATAAATAACCTTTTATACTAAAACATCATCTGTGTGTGTCTACCATTTCCAGGGGTGAGGGTCCATGCATATACATATAACCCCTGAAGATAAAATTTTCTCTAGCGGGGGTGTCTGACATTTGAATGAGCCTAACTTGTTATGGAGGAGAGAAAGGGACACCCGTCAGTTCTTTTTTTCTTTGAAGCGGTGAGAGTGAGACTCCTTGGGACTGATGTGATGTATCTGTCTGTTCCCTCTGCTCTCCAAAATGGGAGGTTCACAACATCCCCAGGCGTGAAACGCTCATAGGGCTAAAAGGGCTGTAGCCCCCCACCTCCCCGTCGTGTCTTAGCCCGGGCTGCTGCAGCTCGAGCGGCTGTGGGCTCAGCTGGGCAGTGTCTGGAGTCTTATCTTCAACACACCCAAGCTTTTCACAGGTCTTTAAAGACCGTTGGCATATTTACGTACCTTTGTGAACTGGTTACCAAGGCTTCTTTTTTTTCTGGTTCCAGTGCCTTCTGGGCCCCCCACTATGCCTATTCCTTACCTTTGTATAGTACTTTAACTGCCATGGTGTGAGAATGTATTTCATGAAAAGGAATATAAAGTAGGGTTGCCAAAAGAAAATGCCAGCCATATGTTGTTTAAAGAGCCTGCAAAGACCTCGTCTTGACACTAAATGGGGTTATAAATAAAAAAGTATGTATTCTTTTGTAATGTGACTTTTCTGGGTTTGTCCCATTTAATTCTCAATAATGGATCATTCAGGCAGCCTCACAACACAATGAAAAGTGCTTTCTAGTTATATTTGATGTTCGAAGTATGCACAGATAAATGCTGAAATTACAGCTTTAGGAGACTGCCTATTTTTGTACCAGCTGGACATCAATATAACGAGCTAGCAACCCCAATCATAAGACTGGAAGTTTGTTGCAGGATCAGCACATTATTTATTTCCTCAACTCTTGATCCCTGATTAATGCCATAATAGCAATCGTGTAACTTATATCTGAAACCCTATGCCACCGTCAATTATAAGCTGCGTTACTTCAAGTGTCTGAGAATGCACCCTGCTTTCAGACAACTCACTCCTCATTCTCGTCCTTCACTTTCACGCTCACCCTGCACTCACAGAGATCACAATGCACTCACACTGATCACCATGCACTCACACCATTTACCCGCTCACCCTGCACTCACAAATATCACTCTGTACTCACAATGCACTTGCGCTGTTCACCCTGTACCTCACCCTGCAGTCACAAGAGAACACTACTCACCCTGCACTCATGTGACAATTCACTCACCTGTCCCCCTCACTGCTCAATCTGCAATCTCACTCAAACAAGCCCATCACTAACCATTAATTCGTTTGTTCCACTGTGCACTTACACCCACATCCAAATTCATTTGGTCATCTCACTCAATTCAATTCATGAAGCTTTATTCGGTACATACAAGATGACCATAAAAGCACAACAACAAATGATAAAAACAGGTAAAACATGATTACAATCAAGAATTAAAAGCATGATTCTTAAATTAACATACTTTTACGTGCCCTAATAGACTGATTTAAAAATGTAGCAGTAAAAAACCAGATATCGGCAGTTTCCAAATTAAATGACAGACTCATTGCCTGGTTCAATGTACATACACCATGTTTTATAACCAGGGGCTTCAGGTAAGCTATCCGAAAATTCATATACAATTTGCAGATCAATAAAAAGTGCAAGGTGTTTTGTTTGGTGATGCCGTCACATTGGCACAGCCCTGTTGGATGTTTCTTAATACTCGGCTGGGCCACTAAATGATGTGCTACTCCAAACCTCAGTCTTGTTAGCACAAACTTGTGGGATGGTCTTGTCACCAAACTTAAATATCTGGGGAAACCTTCATTGATTTTATATTTACTAAAGAACGTGACTGTGGACAGGGAGCCATTAGCTAACCCCCGTTTCCCAACCTGATGCGCCATAAAAGTTGCTTTCAGCTCGGCTTTTGGGATCATAGAAGCGGCACCCGGGTCAGTCAGTACTTTTAAATTAAATATTTCTAAGAAACAATCAGCCACATATCTTAACCAAGTAATATTGCGATATTTATCCAGAGATAAACAATCCTCAATGACTGATCTATTAGACAACTTCTCATCCTGTAGCCAAATTGTCCGCCAAATCATAATTGGCCTCATGGATAAGACATCGACTAGATAATTAATATCCAGTTTCCGGTGAATCAGCTCAGTAGGAGCAGAGGTTGGTAAACATAAAAGCTTTTTTAGGAAGGTATTTTCCTCCACCTGTAACTTATGATCATATATATGTCCCCATACTCCTGCTCCATACATTGCAATGGTGACACATCTAGCTTGATAGATATGGAGCATGTCCTTAGTACGTCTATTATTCATGATTTCGTTAGTCCACTTCCTGTCCTTTCAGAAAGTAATACCAAGATATCAGAATTTACCTACATCTTGCACCTTATCGCCCTCAATAAAAAAGGCCTTAGAGGTTCTAAATCTGTCCATCAGACGCTGTAGTCCAATATGAGTTCTAGAGAGCAGAACAGCGTCATCAGCATACAATAACACAGGGACAGAGACGCCTTTGATCTTGGGTGCATCTGCATTTATGGTTTTTAAAATAGTATCTATTTCATTAACAAACAGTATAAAAAGAAGGGGGGTTAGTACATACCCCTGCCTTATCTCTCGCTTAACACTGAATTTAGGGGTGCATTCACCTTTAGTGCCGTAGCGCACACAGATTTCTAGCTTTCCGTATAACCTAGCAAGAAAAAAGATTATACCCTCCGGTGCTCCAAGCTGTAACAGTGTTGGCCATAGTATAGAATGGTCCACCATATCAAAGGCACTACTTAGATCGGCGAAGCAAAGATATAATGAACCCTCCTTAGCTTCAGTATATTTGCCAATCAATAGTTCAAGGTTAATACACTGGTCGAGTGTACCCCGACCCTTCCTAAATCCGTACTGGCTGTCTGCCAGGATGCCTTCTTGTTCAACCCACTCTTCTAATCTAACCAACATGACTCGACTCATGATCTTTACTGACGAGTCAAGAAGAGAGATTGGGCGATAATTCTTTGCATCTGCCCGACTGCCCTTTCTATATATTGGGATTATAATGGATTCCCCCCAAGTATTTGGTGCCTCTGCGCACACAGCCGCATTAAATACTTTGGTCAGCACAGGGCTCCACATCTTTGGGGCAGCTTTATAAACATCGATCGGCACCCCATCTGGTCCCTGGGCCTTGCCCCCCTTACTAGCTCCAATGACAGATTCAACCTCTTGGACAGTAATGTCCAATGAAATGAAAGGCCAGACATTATTGCTGCTAGCATCACATTTGGTAGAACCAAAAATCTGAGAGAAATGGGTAACCCAACCCTCACTAGATACATTGGATGTTAATTCGGGTATATTATCCTCTTTGAGGAAGGCAGAGTTTACCGTTGCCCAAAACAAGGTATTATCGGATAGCTCTGCGGCCTGGTTAAGTGAATCCCAGGCCTGCTGCTGTAATTCACCCTTTCTCCTTTTCAAAGCATGCTTGTACTCTAACCTTATTTTGATGATATGATCGGGGTCCCTAGGCTTTTTCACAAGAGCCTGTTTTAACTTATTTAACAGGCTAGTACATGCGTGGTCAAACCAACCCGGCCATTTCTAAAATGGGCATTTTTAGGTTTAGTGAACCTGGCATTGATAGATTTGTTAATAGAATTAAAAGCAGCTAAAACCCGCTCGTTGTTGGTGCCGTGATCCAATCAGACTCTCACTGACAATGGAGTTTAGCAGTTCACTGGCTTTCTCCCCTATCCATCTAAGCCTTACACCATTTGGTCTATGAGGCTCTACATTAGTAAGTGCAGTACCTACTTTGACAGTACTACTCCCTCATAAAGTACAATCTAGGACTATATAATTATGGTCACTTAGGGAGATGACCTCTATCCTAGGAGAAGCACAGTGAGGGGTGATGTTAGATGAGACAATCACATGGTCTATGACTGAACTACTCTGCCTGTTTTTAAAAGTATGGATAGTCTGACCAAATTCATCTTTAACAAAATCCAAGATTTCCAGGTCATGACATCCCATGAACTTGTTCAATATTTCGCCATAACTGTTATGTCTAAAATGTAAATCATCCACGCCATCATTATTAAGAACCCCACAGACTTTTTGGGTAGACAGTTCACACAAAGGTAGGTTGAAATCGCCCACCCAGATAAAATCAAAAGCGACATTAAGTTCTGTAATGATATTATCAATAGGGCTGGCCAAGTTGTGGACTACAATCGTCCTGGAGTTATCAAACAGATTATTATAATAATTAACCAGTAGTACATCACAGCCCTGGTCCGCAATTAGCCAGAGGATCTGTACATGCGCTCCCACACACCAATACCTTTACCCTATAATCTGTCGCCTGATAGAGACCAAAATCAGGAGACCCCCCTTGGCTCTCCCAGAGGTAGAACCTTGTGCCAGCAGACTGTACGAGACAAAACCATCATAATTTACTTCCTCCCTGCACCAAGTTTCCTGAAAAAAAAGTATATCATAGCTATTAATAAAGTAATTCCAACCCAAAACATTCCCCTTGGATTTAAGTCCAGCAAGATTCCAACTGACAATTTTAATACCATTGGTATGCGTTATACTTTGCGTTATACTATGAGCAACTGGGGCGGCTATTACCATAGCACTGTCCCCCACCATTACATTCCCCTTTGATATACCCCCACATCGGTTAATCTCAGATCGTTTCCCCGGCTAAATTAGCTCCAGGTCTAAATGTTTGTTATTTAATTCAGTCTCCGGGCTTACAGAGGTTGCCATTGCAGATAACCCGCAGCCCTCGGTATGTCAATCGTTAGAGTCCAACGAGCTTAAGGCTTGAAATCTGTTCTGCATAGGGATTTCGAAGTTAGGGTATTGTACAGGTAAATGGGGTCTATAGGGTCTGCTTCTATCATTATTGGGGGATACGTTAATAAATTGACTATAAAAGTAGCCTAGTGGGCGCACACAAACACTATTCTCAGCATAAACTAGTGAAGCTGCCCTTAGCAAGACGGTAGCTACATGTTGAGGATGTTTAAAATTTACTATAATGCAATCACCCCTACAGGTCTCTCTAGACTGACCTATCCAATTCGCCCTTCTCGTAGATAAAATTTGGTCAGAAAAATGTATCGGGAAGCCACATTGCTTATTCAGCCACGAAACTGCCTTGTTTTTAAGTGAATTGTGGGTTTCCTGATGGGGCTGGGTTGAATGACTTTCTAGGGGAGGAACATTTGTCAAGACAACCACATATGGGGCACAATCAGGTGGCAGGTTGGTGGAGCGATTATTCCTTCTTTCTCTTACAGTAGGAGTGCTCTTTTGAACTACAATACTCTGCAGATTTGGACAATGGTCTCGAGTCAGGCATAACAGGTTCAATTTCAGTTATTATATTACTAGGTGGCTTAGGTACATCTTTGGAAGTGCCCTGGTTTATTTCAACTGTACCCTTGGCACCACATTTAGGTCTTTCAGTCCGGGCCAGATGTATCTCCATAAGACCTCCTAGTCTTTTAACTTCAGCAGAAATGGTATCAAGTTTGGACACAAGAGGTTTAATGAGCTCTTCTAGCTTTGCGTCAATAATACTAGCTAGAAGGTCCAATTGATCAACATTAATGTTAATTGAGCCTTTACTTCCCACCGGCTCAGAATCCCCCAATGGGCGTTTCGGTGGTGTCTCTAATCTTTTCTACTACGATTTCCCCCACGTTTGACTTGAATCTTCCTGCATTCCCTTACAGCCCTGGATGCTCATGGGGGGGATGGGCACTGCTCCTGGATATCATTGGTTGAAGTATCATGAATATCATTATTGGATGTAACTGAAGTGTCCTGAACATTTTCTGCATGAACCAGAACATCCACGGATACAACTGCCTGGTTCCCCGGGCCACAACTATCCGATAATATTGGTGCGGCCACTAGAATAGGTGAAGTTGGGGAAGTGACAGGAGAGCTCCCCCGCCCTAATGATGCTCTCCTATCACTATTAATTTTATTAACCACTGTTGGACCTGCGATGGGCAAGCCCAGCACAAAGGGGGTAGCTTGGCTCAAGTGTCAAGCCAAGTGAAGGCTATCGTGTTAAGCCGGCTTTGACCCAATAATATCTCCTTGTACAACCACCAAAAAGAAGGACACCACACCACTGTTGTAGAAAAATACTATTCCTTTATATAAAACATTCTCTGTTGTGAATAGGGATCAATTAGGAAAGCACATATACATTTCTTTTGGCCACAACTTGCTGGGTTTCAATTTTGGAATAAATACAATAAATAAGATCAGGAATAAATATCATCAATAAATAGAATAAATATCAGGAATAAATATCTTCAATAATTAGAATAAATATCACTTTCTGATTAGCAGAATAAATACTGGTTCATTTAAATAAACAATCACATGTTCATTCTGGTATCGCTGCCACCAATTAAATACTTCAGGAACATTACATTTGCAAATACGTTTCAGGATGGAAAGATAACTCTTACAGTTTATGACGATTTCACCAATAATGTACACAGGCTTCTCTGGGCACAAAAGGAGTGTTGGGACTCTTTAAGAATCACACAGGGGTTATGCGCGTGTATCTAAAAGGCAAGGAAATCAGTGAACACTTCATTTACACTCGGCTGCCACCGGGTTAAGTTCTCTGTTTGCCGGTGGGGTCTAAGCGCGCCTAGGGGCTTTACCACTGCTAGCACTCAGGCGGCACCAGTTCAAAGTCTTTAGACTGACGAACGGGGCTGCCGAAGAGGTCACACAATCTTCGCGCTCAGTCAAATAAATGCCGGTTCACAGTTCCTTTATATCACCGCTTCCCACCTGAAGAAACGGGCCCACCTCACATCGGCTGCAATCGAAAAGCGATTCAGTCGGGCTCAGCACTTCTCACGCCAGCGACGGGTTCTCAGGGGCTCCACGGACCTCCCTCCGACTTCCTCATACAGGGATGGTTCCCGCCCACAGCTACAGCCGTCGATTCACTGGAGAGGGGCAGAGACAGTAGTCCCGCCCAACGAAGGCCGGCCTTTCCCCGCCCCGGCGCACCACCTCACCTCAGTCTGCGCAGGAAGCACTCTACGCCCGTGGGGCTCAGAGACGTCCGAGCTCCTCGCTGGAGGTGCCTGTCATAAAGGGGCACAGAAGACGCTCGCGGCGAACTTGCTCTCGCCTCGCGACCCGAGTCTGTCGTGATTCACCACCGGGGGGGCGGGGAGGCACACGAAAACGGCCACAATCTCTTGGGGGTAACGAGGCACTCGCTGGGAAGGCGCTGTAGGCGCGAGGTCACCGCACACACGGCTAACTGGAACGCCAGTCAGGATCCACGCCAGTGACCCTTGCTGCTCTACTGCCCGCACTACCAGCCGCCTCAGGGTCAACAGGGAAGGTGTCAATCTGGTGTCAAGTCTGGAATCTCCTTCTTCACCTAGATCTGGAACATCATTATCCTATCTAGTCTTCTGGTCATCTAAAATGGCCACCAGGGACTAGACCTTATATAGCCAGTGCCCTGAGGTGCTGGCTCGTGCCAGTAAGTTCTAGAACCTTCTTTGGGCTAGGCCAATGACATGGCACTTCTGCGAGGTATTTGGGACCCTAACAGCCACCATACTGTGGTTCTAGAGCAGCCATTTTGTGTACCTGAGGGAAATAAAGAAATTCCTGTCAGGAATGCGCGCCAAGTAAAAGGGCGCCAAAACCTTGAAAGGTCAAGGTTCATGGAGGCAACAAGGGGAGTCACTCACATGAGGAAAAAGGATGGCCACCATTTTGAGGCCATTCATTCAGGTTGCCAATCCCAGTCTATAATGTCACAGGTTTCGCCTGGTGCCTTGTAAATAGGTGCCAAAAACCTTGTGAACAACTGGGCGTCAAGGAACATCTAGCCCCATGAAACAGCACACAAAAGTCCTGGTAGACAAAGAAAAGCGACAAATTTTGGGAGGTACAGGGGAACAAAAGAAATCATAGTGGTGAGGGGACTCTCAAAAGCAGACGGGTCTAACACGCGTCCCCCCAGCTGAAAGTGGGGAGAGCTACCCAAACCCTTGGGAGTTCTCAACACTAAGGCGGAAATACCTGGAGAGACCGTCTGCATTGGCGTGGTCAACTCCGGGTCGGTGTTCCACCCGAAAGTCCATTCCCTGTAGGGAGATAGACCACCTCAACAGTTTGGGGTTTTCCACCTTCATCTGCATGAGCCAGCGAAGGGGTCGGTGGTCTGTCTGAACAAGGAAGTGTGAACCAAACAAGTATGGTCGCAGCTTCTTCAGTGCCCAGACCACCGCAAAGGCTTCCCGCTCAATGGTTCTCCACCTCTGTTCCCGGGGAAGCAGTCTCCGTGACAGAAAGACCACGGGTTGATCCAGACCCTCTTCATTGAGTTGCGATAACACCGCCCCAATGCCAATGTCGGATGCATCTGTCTGGACAATGAATTCCTTCGTGAAGTCTGGAGCCTTCAAGACGGGAGCGTTACACAATGCTTGTTTCAGAGTGTCGAAGGCTCGCTGACAAGCCTCCGTCCAGATGACTCTCCTGGGTTGCTTCTTGGCCGTGAGTTCAGTAAGGGGTGCCACGATAGTGCCATACCCCTTCACGAACCGTCTGTAGTAACCTGTGAGGTCCAGGAAGGCTCGGACCTTAATCTGGGTCTTGGGGGGTTTCCAGGCCATGATTGCCTCAATCTTTGCCTGAAGGGGCTGCACCTTTCCCCTGCCCACCAAGTGACCTAAGTACACTACGGACCCCTGCCCAATCTGACATTTGCTGGCCTTAATCGTCAAGCCAGCCCTTTCCAGGGCCTGGAGAACGGCTTGCAAGTGCTCCTCCCAACTGCTACTGAAGACAGCTATGTCATCCCAGTAAGCAGCAGAGAATGACTCCATCCTGGTGAGGATCGTGTTCACCAACCGCTGAAATGTGGCAGGAGCGTTCTTGAGCCCAAAGGGCATGACGCAGAACTGGTAGTGTCCATCAGGCGTGGAGAAGGCTGACCTTTCCTTGGCTCCATCAGTCATGGGAATCTGCCAGTACCCTGCAGTGAGGTCGATGGTACTGAGATATTGGGCAGCTCCCAACCGGTCAATCACTTCATCCACCCGAGGGATCGGATGAGCATCCGTTTTGGTTACCGAATTTAGTCCTCGGTAGTCCACACAGAATCGCAATTCTGGTGTGGCACCAGGTGGAGCAGCTTTAGGCACCAAAACCACCGGGCTAGACCAAGGGCTACTTGAAGGTTCGATGACTCCTAGCTCCAGCATCTTAGCTACTTCACTTCGAATGCTGGCCTTCACCTTGTCAGACAGCCGGTAAGACTTGGACTTCACAGGTGGGCTGTCTCCTGTGTCCACTTCATGGGTACACAGGTGGGTCAAGAGAGAACAGAGGAGCGAATGACCCCAAGACCTGGCGACATTCCTCCTGCTGCTCAGGAGTCAGGGATGGCGAGAGTTTCACTCCCTCCACCGACCCATCCTTTTCTTGAGACGCAAGGAGGTCAGGGAGAGGCTCTGTGTCCTCTTCCTCTGATCCATCAGTCACCATAACCAGCATGACTTCGGGCCTCTCATAGTAGGGCTTGAGGCGGTTGGCATGTAACACCCGATGTGGGTGCCGAGGGGTCTTCACGTCCACCAAGAAGGTAGCCTTGCCCATCTTCTCCAACACCTCATAGGGGCCTGTCCAACGGTCCTGGAGGGCACTCAGCTCTCCAGGCTCCATCACCCACACCTTCTGACCAGGCTCCAGCTCCACTGGGTGAGCATTGTGGTCATACCACGCTTTCATCACAGACTGGCTGGCTTCCAAGTTGTCAGAAGCTTGCTTCCATAACTTAGCCATTTGGCTCCGGAAGGCCAACATGTAGCTCACCACGTCCCGGGGAACTTTCCGAGGAGACTTTTCCCAGGAGTCCCTCACCAGGTTGAGAGGTCCACGTACAGGGTGCCCGTACAAAAGCTCAAAGGGGCTAAAGCCCACTCCCTTCTGCGGCACTTCCCTGTAAGAAAAGAGCAAACAGGGTAGGAGGACGTCCCATTTCCTCCGCAGGCTTTCGGGTAGACTTCTGATCATACCCTTCAAGGTTTTGTTGAACCTTTCCACAAGGCCATTGGCCTGTGGGTGATAAGGAGTGGTAAACCGGTAGGTCACTCCACACTCCTTCCACATTGCCCGCATGTACGCTGACATGAAGTTGGTCCCCCTGTCAGACACAACTTCTTTGGGGAATCCCACTCGGGTAAAGATCCCCATCAGGGCCTTCGCCACTACCGGTGCAGTAATGGTTCTCAGAGGTATTGCCTCCGGATACCTTGTGGCATGATCCACCAGTACCAGGATAAACCTGTGACTGGATGATGTCGGTGAATCTAGGGGCCCAGCAATGTCGATGCCCAACCTTTCAAAGGGGGTGCCAACGACGGGAAGTGGTTCCAGGGGAGCCTTCAGCTTCATCCCTGTTTTCCCACTGGCTTGGCATGACTCACACGACCGACAGTATGTGTCGGATGCCACCCTCATTCGAGGCCAATAAAAGTGGGGGACAAGCCGTACAAAGGTCTTGTCCTGTCCCAGGTGCCTGTCAAGTGAATCTCGTGAGCCAACTCTAATAGGAAGGCTCGGTAACACTGTGGGACTACCAGGGCCCGTGTCAGTCCGTGCACTGGCGCCCTGGGCTCACTGTAGAGGAGACCATCCTCCCAGTAAACATGATAGTTCCCAGACTCGTTACCTGCTGCCTGGGCTTCAGCCTGTTGCCTCAGACCCTCGAGGGTGGGACATTCCCTCTGTCCATTGCTCAGTTCCTCCCTGGATGGTCCCCCCTCCACTCGCCACTCAGCGGGGATAGGCAGATCCTCCAACTGAACCATGTCCTCCTCCCCGGACTCAGGGTCCATCTCCTCCGATGGCCTATCCGTCTCACGGGGCACGGACATCGAGGCAGGCTCCTCCTGTCCTCGAGATGCTCCCTCATCGGCAGCTGGGTGGGCCATTGTTCCAGGCTCCAACCCACGCGACTTCTCCTCCCGAGCAGCCGCCGACCTGGTACTCACACAGGCCCAATCAGGTGTACCCAGCATCTCAGAATGAGTCCGGTATTCCACCTCCTTCCAAGCATTGTGCTCCATATCATTGCCCAGCAGACAATCGACTGGCACGGCAGGGCTTACGGCAACTCGAAGTGAACCTGCAACCCCTCCCCACTCAAAGGGAACCTCAGCCACGGGATAGTGGCTCATTCTGCCGTCAGCCATCGCAGCTGGATGAAGTACGCCTGGAATCACCTGCTCTGAGGACACCAGATGACTCCTGACTATAGTCATACTGGCTCCTGTATCTCTCAGAGCTTCCCCTCAATGGCCATTGATGGTGACCCATTGCCCATACTTGGTAGTATTTGGGGGCACCTGGATCTTTGGAACCATCTCCCGATCACCCAGGGACACTAAGGTGACACCCGCCCACTCCCTCCCCTTAACTAAGAGCATCTCCTCCCCGAGCGCTACACTAGCAACTCCCGGGGCCTTTCCTCCAATGGGAGGGGGTGGTCTCTTTGGGCATTTCGCGTTTCTCTTATAATGTCCAACACCACCGCACTCAAAGCAATGGACAACCCTTGGCTGCTGACTCTGGCCAGGATTAGGGTTCTTTTGCGGGCTAGCCTTAGAGTTGGAGAAGAAACGTTTCCCTTTAAAGTTATTTTGGGGTCCTTTGGAGAACTCCTATTTCTTATTATCTCCCCCCTCTTTCTTCTGGGGAGCGCCCTGTCCGGACTTCTGAGAATCTCCTCCCGTCCCCTTCGTGGACACTCGGGTACTTACCCAAATGCCCGGCTCCTCAGCAAGCTTACGGGGGCAAGTAAGTTTGCTGTCTACCAGGTGCTGCCTCAGCTAGGGAAGACATTTCTCAAGTAGATGTTCCTTGAGTATGAGATTGTACAACCCTCGATAGTCTTCCACCTCACTACCTTGGACCCACCCATCCAGGGCTTTCTTGGCATAATCCAGGAAGTCAACCCAATTCTGTGAGCTCAGTTTGTGGCTGCCCCTAAACCTCTGCCTGTATTTCTCTGGGGTCAACCCAAACTTCCTGATGAGCGCCACCTTCATGGCGGGGTAGTCTACCTGATCCTCCCGGTCTAGGGCCAATAGGGCATCCCTACCTGTCGGAGGCATGTAGCCATACAATCCACCACCCCAATGCTTCTCATGGATCCCATGGGCTCTTAAGGAGACCTCATAGGCTGCCAGCCACTTAGCTATGTCATCTCCAGCGGTATAACTGGCGACCACGTCCTTGGGTGAGGCCTGAGCTCCCTGGCAAATTCCTTAGACTCGACACCCTCCGGATTGATGTTATGGGCCCTGAGGTCGAGCTCTCGTAGCTTGAGCTCGTGGTCCATCCTCTTCCCTTCCATCTCCAGCTTGGCTAACTCCCACCTCAATTGTCTTTCCTCTCTTCTGTCAGCTAACTCGGTCTCTGACAACCCTCCTGTTGATGCACTGCTGCCCTCCCGTGAGGCTACCTTGGGGCTGATTATCATCTCACCCACCCCCAGGGGACATTCCGCAGTCCTCTCAACGGCAGTACCCCTGTCTGACTCCTCCTCCTCCTCTACCGTTCCCTCCGGATGCGCTTCCACCCAGGCTCGCAGACTAATACGGAGCTCCTCTCTTTTGGCCCCTCGCCTAACGAACACTCCCCTTTCCTGACAGAACTCCTTGAGCTGCGCCACAGTATAGGTCTCCAGCTCTGACATGTCGAATTCCATCTTGTCAGTGAAAAGTGTGGACAACCACCTCGAAGTAGGTTACAAGGATAGGTACTCTGAGGGGCACCTCCACCCACCTCCAGAAGAGAATTTGGAAAAAGCTAAATATTTAATTGGAGGGCCGCTGGGAGAAAACTCCGGGTGTGTACCTGTGGCGCACACTGAATTATTATGGGGTCCAAAACAAGCACAGCTTGTGATCCCACCCGCTGAGCACCAATTTTATGTTGGACCTGCGATGGGCAAGCCCAGCACAAAGATGGTAGCTTGGCTCAAGTGTCAAGGCAAGTGAAGGCTATTGTGTTAAGCCGGCTCTGACCCAATAATATCTCCTTGTACAACCACCAAAAAGGACACCACACCACTGTTGTAGAAAAATACGATTCCTTTATATAAAAAATTCTCTGTTGTGAATAGGGATCAATTAGGAAAGCACATATACATTTCTTTTGGCCACAATTTGCTGGGTTTCGATTTTGGAATAAATACAATAAATAAGATCAGGAATAAATATCATCAATAAATAGAATAAATATCAGGAATAAATATCTTCAATAAATAGAATAAATATCACTTTCTGATTAGCAGAATAAATACTGGTTCATTTAAATAAACAACCACATGTTCATTCTGGTATCGCTGCCACCAATTAAATACTTCAGGAACATTACACTCGGATGCCACCGGGTTAAGTTCTCCGTTTGCCGGTGGGGTCTAAGCGCGCCTAGGTGCTTTACCACTGCTAGCACTCAGGCGGCACCAGTTCAAAGTCTTTAGACTGACGAACGGGGCTGCCGAAGAGGTCACACAAACTTCGCGCTCAGTCAAATAAATGCCGGTTCACAGTTCCTTTATATCACCGCTTCCCACCTGAAGAAACGGGCCCACCTCATATCGGCTGCAATCGAAAAGCGATTCAGTCGCGCGCAGCACTTCTCACGCCAGCGACGGGTTCTCAGGGGCTCCACGGACCTCCCTCCGACTTCCTCATACAGGGATGGATCCTTCCCACAGCTACAGCCGTCGATTCACTGGAGAGGGGCAGAGACAGTAGTCCCGCCCAACGCAGGCCGGCCTTTCCCCGCCCCGGCGCACCACCTCACCTCAGTCTGCGCAGGAAGCACTCTACGCCGGTGGGGCTCGGAGACGTCCGAGCTCCTCGCTGGAGGCGCCTGTCAAAAAGGGGCACAGAAGACGCTCGCGGTCGCGGCGAACTTGCTCTCGCCTCGCGACCAGAGTCTGTCGTGATTCACCACCGGGGGCGTGCGGGGAGGCACACGAAAATGGCCACAGTCTCTTAGGGGTAACGAGGCACTCACTGGGCAGGCGCTGTAGACGCGAGGTCACCGCACACACGGCTAACTGGAACACCAGTCAGGATCCACGCCAGTGACCCTTGCTGCTCTACTGCCAGCACTACCAGCCGCCTCAGGGGTCAACAGGGCTGGTGTCAAGTCTGGAATCTCCTTCTTCACCTAGATCTGGAACATCACTATCCTATCTAGTCTTCTGGTCATCTAAAATGGCCGCCAGGGACTGGACCTTATATAGCCAGTGCCCTGAGGTGCTGGCTCGTGCCAGTAAGTTCTAGAACCTTCTTTGGGCTAGGCCAATGACATGGCACTTCTGAGAGGTATTTGGGACCCTAACAGCCACCATACTGTGGTTCTAGAGCAGCCATTTTGTGTACCTGAGGGAAATAAAGAAATTCCTGTCAGGAATGCGCGCCAAGTAAAAGGGCGCCAAAACCTTGAAAGGTCAAGGTTCATGGAGGCTCCAAGGGGAGTCACTCACATGAGGAAAAAGGATGGCCACCATTTTGAGGCCATTCATTCAGGTTGCCAATCCCAGTCTATAATGTCACAGGTTTCGCGAGGTGCCTTGTAAATAGGTCCCAAAAACCTTGTGAACAACTGGGCGTCAAGGAACATCTAGCCCCATGAAACAGCACACAAAAGTCTTGGTAGACAAAGAAAAGTGACAAATTTTGGGAGGTACAGGGAAACAAAAGAAATCATAGTGGTGAGGGGACTCTCAGAAGCAGACTGGTCTAACAACCACTTTCACCAAATAGCTATCTAATGTGGCTAGAGCAGTAGGAGTCTTATCAGCTTTATGTTTAGACATGGTTGATACTTATAATTAAAACCACAAAATGTAAGCTTTAAAAAATAAAGGGTATCATGAATTGACAGATACTTGAATATTATACTTAACTTACTCTCCTATTAACACAGTACTTTGAATATCTAAAGGTAAAATCAATGTCCAAAGTCTATAGATAAATGAAAAGAGAGTCTCACTTCCAGGGGATAGATTTCAGCAGCAGGATCCAAAATCTGTTGCCCAGCCCAGCCACGTTCAGCCACGGACGGCCACAGACGGCCCGCCCTCTGCCCGGGCTCAGCCCAGCATCGCCCGCGCGTGTCTCGCGACGCGGAGGGCTGTGCCGCTTTTAATAGCCTCCTGGCGCTGCTGGTTGCGTGGGTTGGCGTTGCGCCGCTGGGGCTGCTGGGAGTTGTGGTCCCGGGGCAGCGACGACGCTGATGGCTGCCTCCCAGTGACTCTCGGCGGTGGCGGCGTCCGGAGCAACAAGGTATGCCCCCTAGTTCGTTATGGCCCCCACTCCACCGAGGGCTGTGCCGGTTTTAATACGCCTCCGGGCGCTGCTGGCTGCGTGGGTTGGTGTTGTGCAGTTGGGGCTGCCAGGAGTTGTGGTCCCGGGGCGGCGACGACGCTGATGGCTGCCTCCCAGTGACTCTCGGCGGTGGCGGCGTCCGGAGCAACAAGGTATGCCCCCTAGTTCGTTATGGCCCCCACTCCACCGAGGGCTGTGCCGATTTTAATACGCCTCCTGGCGCTGCTGGTTGCGTGGGTTGGCGTCGCGCTGCTGGGGCTGCCGGGAGTTGTGGTCCAGGGGCGACGACGACGCTGATGGCTGCCTCCCAGTGACTCTCGGCGGTGGCGGCGTCCGGAGCAACAAGGTATGCCCCCTAGTTCGTTATGCCCCCACTCCACCGAGAGCTGTGCCGGTTTTAATACGTCTTCTGGCGCTGCTGGCTGCATGGGTTGGCGTCGCGCTGCTGGGGCTGCGGGGAGTTGTGGTCCCGGGGCGGCGACGTGCTGATGGCTGCCTCCTAGTGACTCTCGGCGGTGGCGGCGTCCGGAGCAACAAGGTATGCCCCCTAGTTCGTTATGGCCCCCTCACTCCCCCTGCAGTCACTCCTCTTTCTCTACTCTCACACTGTCGTATCGGTCACCGTGCACCGTGACTAAACTATGAGTAGCGATATTAAAAAATGAAATGTTTCTCAGAAAGGTGCTATAGAGAGATGAGGTGCATTGTTGGTGAGTGGTAGTGAGGGAATTCATGGAAGTGGAAACAGGGGAGACGGCACCAAAAAAGACTGTTCCACTGTGTGCGACCAGTGCTAGGGCCAGCCCTGGCTGGGAGTGTTAGCCACCCTTCCAAACCCCCCCCCCCCTCCCAATCCCCCCACCCTGTCTCCCCAGCCCCCGAAGTTCGGGTCTACTTGCGCCCCTGAACAACCCCATATCATAAAGTAATTTAAATGGGCCATCAAACAAAAAGGAAAAAAGTGTTTGCATTCGCAATTATACATCATCAACAATTACCAACAATAAGAGTTCCAGAATGTTCCTTTGTTCCATGATGTCTGGTTGAGTTGTAAAACCTTTTGTGACATCGGTCATAGAGGGCCCCTTTAAGTAACAAAGACAAATAATACTCTGTGTCGGAGCTGCATTCATTGACCCCTCACTATTTTGTGCTTTCTATGTGGGTGAGTGTTGCCAGTTAATTCATTATGTGCCCCACAGTTGTTGACAATCGTGGTTCTACGCCTATGTTTGTGGTATGTCCAGGTTTTAGTTTTCAAAATCTTGTCAGTCTAACCTTGGGCGTATGAGTGCATCACAAATTGTAATTATAAATGCGTGTGTGTAGGGCTTGCTCTACCCCCATTGGACAGGTGGGAGTGCTTGGTTCCTAGGTGCTGTGTTTACTATGTGGAAAGCGTTTTTGTGTCGCGCGTGAGTGAGCACGGTGTCGAGTCGAGGCGCTTAAACAGTCCCGGTGGAGGACAGACCAATACCACACAAATATGCTCAGTGCAGGCATTTATTTGTGCAGAGCACGCTTTTAACCCACTACCGTATCCAGATACTGCTAATTACTTCACGATTGCAGCGCGCGCGGTATGACGCACGCACTGCTGTGATCAGCAATGCATTCCAGGGCTTAGATTTAACAAGGCCCTCGAGTAATTAGACCTCAATATGCCGTAAATAAAGGCCAGGAGCAGCACCAGCCGTGGAACCGGCTCTGAAACTGAACTAAACCGCTCCCTACGCCCTAACACCCCGTGACATTGTGCAGAGGAAAGGGTAACGCTGTGCCTCTTCCCCTATAGCAGGGGGTTGTGAGGTGGTTTTGGAACAACCTCCATTGCCTGTAACAGGAGCGCCGCAATGCCGCGAGGAGCTTCTGAGCCATCCCATTTTCCAGGCTATCGACTGCGCGCACAGAGCAATCAAGAAATCTATAGGAAATGCAGAGAGATTCATAAATCTTGAGGGGCCCTTCGAGCGCGCATGCTGCTGCAAAACTGTGCTCACATTCTTCAAAATTCACAGACAGAGCGCGACCTTTCCATGTCAGGAAATGAGTTCTCTCTACCTACAAGTGCGTTTGTCTTTGCAAGTGGTTTTAGGAAAGCTTTAAATAAGCACCACTACAATGCCGTGCCTGGTCACGTGCAGACAGGCCGGCTTCGCCGGTGGCGTCCTTTATGACAGTCTTTTACCCCCACAAATAACCTCCTTCTCCACAGATTCCTTCACTACCACCCTCCAACACATACATTTCATTTTTTTATGGAGTTACTCATACCAGTGGAAGGTGTCGAAGCACTTGCATCACTCACACATTACACAGAAACAATGAATCATACCTGTGTAAATAGGTCGATAGTAAATGTTACATAAAACAATGATGAATATAAGGTGTAGGAATTATGTAATCCATACTAGAGGACAGTATATTTTTAAGAGCGTTTATTCTAGAGAACTACAAATTCAGGATCTAAAACGTACCACGGTGGTTGCAGTTGGCTTTAAAAAAAAAATGTTTACCGAGTTTTATATAGCGCGAACTTGACCCGAAGGTATATTGGGGCAGATTTATGTTAACTGGCGCATCCCCAGGGATGCGCCAGTTAACATGCGCCACAGTGCGCCACAGCTCCGCCAGCCATGGTGCGCCGCATTTATAATGCGGCGCACCATGGTCCAAAAACGGCACAGATGCGTGACGCATCTGTGCCGGAAATGTGGCGCATTGCTGGAGTTGCGTCGCAAGCGCGACACAGCTCCAGCAAGGCTCGGGGGTGCCCCATGTACACAATGCTGCATCAAGACCTACGCCTGTTTCAAGCAGGCGCAGGGTTTTGACGCAGCATTGGCCTGAAAGTGACTGAGTGAAATCTCATAGATTTCACTCAGCCACTTTCAGGAGACGTTCCTGCGAAGGAACGCCCCCCCCCTGCGCAGGAACGCCTCCTTATGGCGCAGGGCTTTACAACGTGACGCATCTCCTAGATGCGTCACGTTGTAAATAGGGCGCATTGCTTGCGCCGCAGTTGCGTCAAATAAAGTGACGCAATTGCGGCGCAAGGGCATCATAAATCTGCCCATAGGTATCAGAGCGCTTTATATAGCGCCAGTTGTGTTACATGAGGACACATTCATTTTTGTTAGGCACATGAAGTTTTAGTGATTTGCCAAGAATCACAGTTTGTTCAGCGTCAGTGCCGAGACTGGGAACCCTGTTCCCCAGATTCGAGGTCGGCCACCCTAGCCGTTAGGCCAACTCCTCTCCCCAGTAGGAATACTCATTACTAATAAAAATATATTTCTATCCAAACAAACCTTATTAGGATAATTAAAGACTGGGGAAAATGTCGTAACGTTTTAACCTATACCATGCAGTTTGTATGCTGCTGACAGTTCATTGGTCACTGTGCTATATTAGGATTGTCACTTATGAAATGAATGATATGAAATGAAATTAAATGAAAAGGGGTTTTATAAAGCGCAGCTGCTGCCCTGGGGCGTCCAGGCGCTAAAAGCAAGATTCATGCCTCCTAATGTGGTCAACCTAGGGGGTTAGTCTGGTTTATTAAAGAGGAAGGTTTTGAGCTGCTTGCGAAAGGCCAGAAAGTTAGCATTAGATCTTAAGTAGAAAGGGAGTGAGTTCCATAGCCTGGCCGCATTGTAGGAAAATGACCTACCTCCAGCTCTGGATCACCTGATGCGAGGGACTACCGCCAAGAAGGCGTGGGTGGAGCGAAGCTGTTTGTTGGGACAATAAAGGGTGACCAGAGAGTGGCTAATTACTGGGCCAGTTTTCCAGTAGGCTTGGTGAGAAATACACAGACTTGAATTTAATTCTCTCCCTTACAGGGAGCCAGTGCAGAGTTCTCAGCCCAGACTCCACCGAAACTCTACGTGAGAGACTGAGCAGTGTGCGTGCTGTAACAAAAGGATCTCTGGGACAAAAGGAGTAACCGACTGAGTTATCCCTCCAACAGGAACATAAATCACCAGTTATCTTGACATTTTTGTTGCCGGACAACTGCTAGACACACATCAGGAACTCTGCAGCAGGCGTTTTAAAACCCATAATGTAATTCATAAACACAGCCCGACTACCAGCAGGGGCGGCTCTAGGCTCATGGCGGCCCTGGGCAGGGAGCGTAGGTAGGGGGCCCCGGAAGAGGGGGTCCGGACGGGGCGGAGCCCCCCGGAGCTCAGGAAGGTGGAACAGAGCTGGAGACCGCCAAATCCCTGCCAGGGGCCGCCACACAAATATGTATCCATCCTCACAGGGTTATTATATTAAGGATATATATTGGTTTGGCGGCCCTGTGCAGGTGCACAGCTTGCACATGCCTAAGGCCAGCCCTGCTACCAGCTCATTGCAGGTGCAGCTGAACCAGCCGCACCACCCTGAAGCGGGAAACATCCTTTACAATGCAACTTTTACCACGCAGTGCCTTTACGACGCAACTATTACAACGCAAACCATTACAACGCATTGCGCTGGGGGGCGCTCTAGGATAGGGAATAGATTTAATTTACTATCCAACACCTTCCCTACTATCCACGGGGACTGGAGTTGGACTAGTAAATTAAACTATTCACTATCCAGCACCCCTCAACACTGCGTTGCAAAGGCATGCGTTGTAAAAGTTGCGATGTAAAGGCATACGTGGTAAAAGCATGCGTTGTAATGTCATACATCCCCCTGAAGCTAGCCCTGAGTGCAGACAGAAGGCGCAAGGGATCATTGTTGTTATGTTGGACCTTTGTGGAGCCAAGGGCATAGTTGTCAATAGTGCGTCACGTGCAATTGCACCAGGGCCCAGGGGAGGAAGGGGCTCACTTCACCCTAATTGGTCTAAATACAAACGCAGGATATTGGGGGTGTCATTTCCATGCTTGCATTAAGGTCCATGGTTTCCTATGCTATGCCACTGTAAAGTTGTCTTTTATGCCACTGTAATGTTGTCTCAAATTGGGGTTGGGTCGGGTGGCGGAAGGGCCAGGAGAGATGGAAAGGAGGGGCTAAGGGAGAAGAGAGGACGAGTGATGATGGCTTTGATGAGAAAGGAACCTTGCATTGGTGCTACACAATAAGGAATGGGCTTCCACAAATTGATTTGTAAAAGATTAAGTGCTTGGGCCAAAGTTTCTTTTAGAACTCCACTGTTCCGCTCCTGAATTGAAGGGTTGCCAAATACTAAGGTTGTCGAGTCTTGATTTCAGCTCATGCCTCTTTCATGCACCATCATACAGTGGAGACCGCCACTAACAAAGGGTGGTAAGGCAGGTGGGGGGAGCCGGTAGGGAGCGCGGGGGGTGGGGGGAGCATGCATGCAGGGGGGGGGGGGGGGGGGGGGGGAACGCCGTACTAATAATAATAGTAAAAAATTACCTGAAGCCGCCGGCCGCCTCCTACGTCACTCCTACTGGCCTCCTCCTGGTCCCAGCAGCCCCTGGGACACAGACTCCCATCCAATCCCCGTGCTGCAAAGCAGCGAGGGGAGTGCCCTGTGCGGGCAGCAAAGATGCTCCGACCAGTTCATTGAGTTCAGTGGGGTTTCTCCAGCCTGGCTGCTGAACGCCACTATCAATATACAATTCCCGCTCCAGTATCTCACTCTTACAGGTTACTTCTAATCTCTGGTTTCTCGTTTTGTCACTGTTTTCTGTCTCTCCCTTCCTCCTTCTTTCTCCCTTTGCAGCTTTTCTTTCAATGGCTCTGGGTCAAAGTCTGATGATTAAAAATAAATCCCCACCTGCAACCATCAGCCCAAATTAAGCACTGATATTTCCTAGGACAGAGGAAATAATGTATTGTGAGTTGGAAGCCTTTGGCTGCTGGTATGAGGTATAGTTTGTCAACTTATGCTGCAGACATGCACAGTTTGCTCTCATTAAGTCACAGCCAATAAACCTACCCTTAGCACAACAAAGCTCTAGGGCTCGTTAGAGAGCCAGGCAATACCAAGGGCCACACGCACAAAACCAATTTTGTGGTTGCAAATGGCCCGATTCGAAAAATCGGGCCTTTTCTGACTGTAACATGTTACAGAATCGCAATTTGTGTTTAGAGATTCAGTATTTGGAAGGGGCGTGTTTAGGGCATCCCTTCCAAATACAGAATCACAGTGGAAGGTATGAATGTTTTGCAACCGAATTACAATTGCAAAACAACATTCATTACCAACACTTCAAAGGAGGTGATACCCATCCCCAAATGTGAAGGGGCCCCCAGGCAACCAATTCCCCTTTGTGAAAGTTGAAACAAATATTTTTTAAGAGCAGGCAGCGGTCCCACAGACCACTGCCTACTATTAAAAAATTAAACTTAAATGTTTAATTTAATTTTTGAAATGCATCTTGTTTTCTCTTCAGGAAAACTGGGCTGCCTTTAAAAAAAAAGAATGCTTTATTAAAAAGCATTCACAGACATGGTGGTCTGATGTCCCCAGCAAGCCACCATCCCAGTGATGGCTGCTATTCCTAATGGGTCGCAATGGGTCGTAATGGGTCGCAAATTACAACCTTCCCCATTAATATTCATGAGCTAGGTCGATTTTCCACCCACTAGGAATCCCCATTTCAGAGTTATAAGTTTTGTTGCTAGGTGAATTGTGATTTCCTAATTGAGATTTGGTAAGAATCACATTTAGGAAATCGCAATCCCTAGATTATGTACATTTGGTCCTAAGTATTTTTACTATCGCAAGATGTGTCCCAAAAAAATGTGCCTACGGTGACAAAAATGTTTGCACCAGCCCTGCATCAAAGGGACATGTGTCATGTATACCAGTGCACAACACCAGTTTCAGTGCAAGGATTTTCAGAGACCCAGAAAAAATTACATTTTACCATTCACACACTACATTCTTTATTTATTTTTGTTTAAAATCGATGCCTTCTTTTCAGGTCTCGTATAGGCAGCTCTAGCGCTGTCTCTTCGAGAAATGCTGTATTCAGGATATGGCAAACACAACAAGATGATAGATGGAGCACTGAAACTTTTCGGACACTCACCCCCAGTCACAGATCTGGGTTGAAATCCTCATCATTCTTTAGCTCACTTCGCCACCGCAGTTCAGACCCAGCTCTACGCAAATCAGTCTTGACCATGTGCTTCATGGGAACAGTCCAGTCCGAACTGCCAAGCCAGATCTTCCCTGAACTGGAAACAAGCATCCTGGGACCGGTTTCTGGGTGACACCCTTCATCAGCCAGGCTAGCTTGAATCCAGTGGCAAAGTTAACAAGGGATCCTAGTGTTTGCTTTGTTCATCCCTAAGTTGGCATGGTATGCCCAGACATGGGTCCCTCATGGACTTCGTCTAATTGTATCATTAATGATAGTATGGGCCAGGTGGTACTAAATGACTGGCTAATGTCAGTCCTATCTGGGTTAAAAATGGAAGTGTAATGTTCAATCCAATTGTCGCTATTTACATATGAGGTGAGTTCTGGTTGGCTATCATCTTTTAAGAAAGGGCAATTTACTGTTTCCCAAAAGAGTTTACTATTCTTTTTTATTGCCGCCAAGCTGAAATTATCCCAAGCCTCATTTTGCAATTCTGTTTTCCGTGACTTAATAATATAAGTTTATAGTCGAGGCGTAATACTCTAATCTTCTCTTTATTGCGTGGTTTTGTGCCCAGCGCTTGTTTTAGATTATGTAGGGCATTGGTACAGTTCTTGTTAAACCATCCTATATGAGGTTTTTTCCTAGCCTTGTATTTTCTTATAAGAAGTCCTTCTATGAAACCATTAATCTTTTGTAAGTTAATGATCAGGGAGATAGAGTCCACTCCCTCTCCTAGACAGTGATCTATTTCTTGTTTACAATTCACAATAACTTCCTTTTGTACCTTATTTAGATCGACAGCTGCCCACTTTAATCTGATACCATTTGAGTTAGCAGGGGTGATATTAGTAACACAATTAGATACGTTTATTTGTTTAGTTCCCCATCATAATAGGTCTATTGAAATACTATTGTGGTCGCTCACCACCTGTTCTGTTATCCATAAATCTTTATAGTCACAGTTACATGACAGTAGAATATTATCTATATTAGTTGAAGCACCTCTACCAGTAAAGGTCGGACATTGAATATTATTCCTATCCCTTGTGCAACTTAAAAGATGAAGATCATATTTGGATAACAAAATATTTAGTATTGTTCCATAGTCCCCATGCGGGAAATGTAGCAAATCCATCCTTTCATTTGAAGTATTACTTTTTGCAAACCCACACGTTCTAGTGTTTGCTAGTGGGCACATTTGACCATTAAAGTCACCCATCCATAAAAGGATTACTTGCCTATTTAGTACCATCAATTCTCTATCTATTTCTTTTTCAATGTCATGAATAATACAACCTCTATTCTTGCCAAAATTGTTATTATAAAAATTAATTAACAACAAGTCTCTTCCCCTTTTGAATCTGAGCCTGGTCAACTGGCAATTAGGACCAATAATTATACAGGAGATAATTCTACATTCCATTAAATTGGAAACAAGTGTTAACTCATTTTAACCGAAGAAAGCAGCACACGAAATGATACCTCTCTTCCTTCTCGAAAAAGATTCTTGTGAGGCGAAAGCGTTTTAACTTTTCGCACAATGATGATCAGAATGAAATAAATCAAAAAGACTTTTAGCGCCTTGAATTCCAATGAGGTATCTCCTTCTATGGTTCGAGCAAAGTTAGTGTTTTTGCGCCTGCTGCAGGGAGAGTATTTACGGGCATGTTGGAGAGGTGAAATGGTACGGCTCAGAAATAAAAAGCCCTGAGAAATCCCAGACATATTTTTATAATAATTCTCATGATGAAGCCATCTGTAGCATGAGGGAGGACACAAGGGAGGGGAGTGTTCTGGCGACGGTGTGCAGCATGCTTTTAACTGTCTACTCGTACAAAATAATTTCTGAATTAATTATATTTTTCTATTTTCCTTAGCTATTTAAATTTATTGATGCATTCAGTGTTTTTTAATTTGTGTCTTTTTGGCTACCTTAAATGCCACAAAGGGAGTGACGGTATGCCACCATTGTTTGCAAACGTGAAAGGTGCACTATCACAGCACGCACTTTGATTTGTTTATTTATGTAGAGGCCCTACCTTCTCAGCAAATCAGCTATCTTCTTCAGTCTCTTCCAACATTTTTCTCAAGGATATTAATGACCTTGATACAACTTTGATGCTAATTCCGTCAGATGCAAACTTTTACGTTAGGCAGTGTTCCCCATATGCTATTGCCCCCGTGCAAATAGCTCAGTCACTGATGTTTGCCCGAAAACTTTTGGCAGGAAAAAACCTGGTGAAAATCTTGTTGGCATTTAGCGATTTGCGCATGTGCCAGGGTGCACCAGTCTGAACACCTGTGCACTTTCACATGTTTTGCCAACCAAGGGCGCAACAAGACCCAAGCTTTGTGAGGGGGTGGGGGGGGGGGGGGGGGGGGGGGGGGTTTGTGTTGGGGTGGGTGGGGCTAATATTTTGAGGGGGTAAGGGCGAAGGCATTGTCAAATTCGGAGTCACAATTACTGTTAGGGTCTCCCTCCACTGTTAAAAGTTTGATTTTAATGCTCAGTTTGTTGCAAAATTGTGTGCTTCAGCTTCTGGGATAATGACTAGCAAGATGAGCCTTATAAGCACATTGAGGGTAGTTGAATAGGGCTTAAAGCATCTTTTCAAGATATTTGGGATAACATTGCTCCCTCTGCCATCCCAAGATGTTTTTGAAAAGTAAAGTACAGTGGTAACGATTTTTAATTTTTTATTTTTTTTATTCAAGCTTTACCAAAGGGTTACAAAGTCAATGAAAATTTCACAGGACATCGTCCCCCCTGCCGGGTCCAAAAATTTTAACAATGCATATTATATTTACAAGCAGTGGGAACCGGCCAGTTAATAACAAAAAGAAATGTAACATTTTTAGTCAGAGAAAACATCCTATTTTAGAAAAGAGCAGAAGCTGGATTAACAGGAAAACAATCAGAGACAGGGAGCAGAGGGTGCGGAGAGTGGGCGCCAAAGGGGGCAAAGGAGAGGAGCGGGCGAACCCAAGAGAGGAGAGAGGCAGGCGTGATACGGGGAAGAGGAAACGGAAAAAGGGAGTCATAATAACATAATAGTAGCATAGTACATTTATGCCCACATGCATCAAGCATTTTTGGAGTCGCAAACGGTGTGATTCCTTAAAATCGGCCGTTTGCGATTCCAAAAATGATTTTTGAGATGCATCATTATTTTTTGTTGTAAATCGCTAATTTTGCGATTTTCCAAAATGCGATTGCATTTAAGGAGTCGCAAATTTGCGATTCCTTAAATGCAATGCATCATTCTTAAAAAAATTGCGAATTCAAAGATTGCAAGTGCAAATTACCACAAGGTTGAACCTCGTGGTAATTTGCGAAAAATGTTTAAAATGCTCAAATTAGCATTTTAAACACTGTCATGTTACAGACACACATGTCCTTATGACATGTGTGTGTGAAACATCCATTTTAAAATACATTGCAGGGGTGCAGGGGGGGGTCCTTTGGACCCCCCCTGCACCCATGGAATGCATCAACATTTTGCGAATTCCAATTTGCGAATTCGCAATTACCATTGATTCCTATGGGCCTTTTGGCCCATAGGAATCAATGGGAATTGCGAAATCGGAAATTGGAATTCGCATAATATTTGCGATTCGGTAAAAATTGCGATTTTTACCGAATCGCAAATATTATGCACTTTTAATGATGCATCCCGTTTTGCGATTCCTTATTTGCGATTCGGTAAAAATCGCAAATTTGGAATCGCAAAACGGGAGTTTGATGCATGTGGGCATTAATGTAATTCCTGTATATTCAGGGTATTGAGCCATCTGGTCAGGGGGTCCCAGATCACTAATCCTTTTTTTGCACGTCTGCCTTTTTTAGCATAAATAGCCTTCTCTAATTTATAGGTGGCCAACAGTCTAGCTTGCCATTGGCCAAAAGGAGGAGGGTTCAGATCTTTCCAATACGTAGCAATACAGATCCGAAGGATAGTCATTGCAACAACCAATAATGCACCCCCTTTGTTAAGATTAATCGAATCATATATTCCTAACATAATAGTGGTTGGTGCGAGTTGGATGTCTAGTAGAAGAACTCTGCTTAGAAACCGTTGTACTTCTTTCAATAATGGTTCTAGCTTTGGGCATGTAGCAAACATATGCACGGTATCAGCACTATATTCCGCGCACCGCGGGCAAGTTGTTCCACAGCCCGTAGCCCATTTAGCAATCTTGCTAGGAGTTATGTATAAAAAATAACCAGTTTTATAAAATTGTGCTTGCAATTTAGGGGACAGCAGATATGTTTGCGTGAAGCTCAGAGCTTCACAGAAGGTGTTAGGTGGAACATTTAGTTTCAGCTGCCATTTCGCATCTATTTTATTTAAGTCATCGGGTCTTCGTTCATTTAGCATAAAATACATACTTCCTATCCTTGGTAAATTAGAACCGAGCAATTTGTCTAGGAGGTCTATCCTTGCAAACCCAGCTGATCCCCCGGTTTTATTTGTTAGATATCTCACAATAGCTTGATACTGAAATATCTGGTTGTTCAATTTATAGCGGGTTTTCAGATCTTCAAATGGCCGAATACCATCAGGGGTAATCGGATCCCCTAGTCTAAAAATGCCGGCCTGATACCACTGTTGAAGATATGTGTTTTTGAAAATTAGTGGTAAATTATTGTTATTTCTGATAGGGGTATAATAGTTTAATTTAGCCAGTCCAAGCAATTTGCAAATGTTAACAAAAACCCGATAGGCACTAATCAATGTTTTAAATCTAACCCGCTTGTAGTAGCTAAATTCCAAATGACGCCAAAGGCAGCCCCTAACACTTTCCCCTAAGAGTAAAAAGTAAGGAGAAGGCAGTCCTGATAAACTTAGGATACAATCATTGTGCAATAGTTCGGAGCTGTATTGCAGAGCGGCAGCCCAATAATATAATTATAAATTGGGAAGAGCCCACCCTCCTCTGTCTCTGGGTAGACAAAGTAGATTAAAAGCCCTTCTCGGCTGTGAGTAGGCCCAAATGAACTTGGAAAAATTGTGTTAAAAAATTCAGAGCATATGGTTATTAAAATCTAGCGGGAGTGTCCGAAAAAAATAAAGTAACTTGGGAAAATAAGTCATTTTTAAAACATCACATCTCCCTACTATTGTGAGATGTAAGTTATTAATTTTTCGGAGTGACTTCTTCAGGTCAGCTGCCAGCGGGGTCAGATTTTCTTTAACTATTAAATCTAAATCGGAGACTATGTTGACCCCTAAACATTTGGCCTTCTTGGTGATTATTTTCTCATTTATAACAATCTGCGTTTTTGTTTAATTAAAGGCATTTCCTGAAATCATTCCAAATTCTTGGGCTTCTTGCTCCAGGGCCCTAATGGCCGATTTAGGTTCATGAGTTATTATGGCTAAGTCATCGGCATAAGCCATGATCTTTGTGTCAGTACCAAAACTTCTCATTGCTGAAATTACGGGATTTAGTTCAATTCTTTTAATCAAAGGGTCAATATAAAGGGCGAAAAGTAGAGGGGAGCAGGGGCACCCCTGCCTCGTCCCTCGTGACATCCTTATTTGCTCTGACAAGTGTCCATTAATTAATATTCTAGCTGTAGGGTTTTTATATAATGCCTATAGTGCCTGAACTATGCTAAGACCAAAGCCGATCCGCCGCATGACAGCCCATAAAAATTGCCAGAAGACTCGATCACACACTTTTTCAGCATCCAGGAGGATTAGTGAGATCGGGTCTCCTGTCACATTTGCGGCATCTAATAGAGTGATGGTCCGGCGAACATGCTCAGCAGTGCCCTTTTTCGGGATGAACCCATGTTGCCAGCTAGAGACTAGTGGCTCGATGTTTGAGGGTAATCTAGAGGCAATAACTTTGGAAAATATTTTAGAGTCGGTATTAATTAAAGTTATAGGTCTGTATGATGACATCTCCAGGGGTGATTTATCTTTTTTGGGAAATATTAAAATTTTAGCAGTTGACAAAGAGTTCGGTGGTGAGGCCCTGTCAAAGAAAGAATGTACTACGTCAGTGAAAAGATCTTTTATTTGTTGCGAGAAAACTTTATAAAATTTAACCGGAAAGCTATCCATAGCGGAAGCTTTACCATCTGGAAGACTAGCTAATGCAGCTGCAATCTCCTCCCAAGCTGGAGGAATTTCCATTAGATCATGTTTGTCATTATTAAGTTTAGCTATTGGTGTTGTCGCTAAATAATCACTAATCTCGATTTCTCTGCATTCAATAGACTTTTCCGTCTCTTCAAGGTATAATTTCTCGTAACATTTTCTAAAAGCCTCCTCTATTTTTTGGAGGATGGTGGTTATCCCTTCAGTGTCTGTTTGAATTGAGCAGATGGTATTTACAGTTACCTGTTGTCTAGTCGAGATGACCAATTTGTGACCGATAAGTTCGCTCCATTCATAGTTTTTCTTGCGACGCTGCCCATTTAGCAGCTATTTTCTCTGCTAAAACAGTCCCCATCTCTGACTTAGTAACAGATACCATTGTCTGTGTTTCTTCTATTCCTGTTCCTGCCTGAACCGCCTGTATTAGTCTATCATTTGCTTTTGTAAAAGATTAACTTGTATTTTCTCCTTTTTGTTCCTCCTAATGGAGGAACGGAGTGTCTCCCCACTTATGCCTGCCTTTAAAGTATCCCACACCACCATTGTTGATGATGTCCCGACATTTATGTCCAGAAACTCCCGGATCCAACCCGTCATATATTCTTGATAGTTATTGTCATATAGAAGTGCCTTTTCAAATGTCCAGTTTAAGCTCGGCCCCCATTCGAACCAGCCCTCTAGATTTAAAATGAGCGGGTTATGATCCGACAATAGCCAGGGGGGAGTATCAATGCGACAATCATGAGTTAGTGAAGATGAGACAAAAAAATAGTCAAGCCTTGTCAGCGATAGATGAGGGGGTGAAAAAAAAGTGAAACCATTTTGATCAGGTTTCAGGTGGGCCCAAACATCTTTCAAGCCGTGAGTGTTTATCAAGTTGAGCAATGCCCGGAAAACTTTAGGTTTCCTTCCTCTCTAGCTCCAGGATTTATCAGACTCCCAGATACTAGGGAGATTAAATTTAGGTCACCACATAAAATTACAGGGAGCAGCCAGTGTGCTAGCTCTTCATTTATGCCATTAATTACCCCTGGGTCATCTAAATGACTTGCGTAAATAGAACAAATCGTAAAAGCAAGATTAGAAGGAAGAGAGCACCCTACAATCACCCATCTCCCTAAAGAGTCAGATTTTACCTGATTAACTACTAGAGGTAATGTTTTCTGGAGCAAGATCCAAACTCCCTTAACCCGAGCGCCTTGCGAGGTTGCCCTAGCAATTTTAAATCTTAAGGAATTCAGCAAGGATTTCTGGCCCCCTTCGATGTGGGTCTCTTGGAGGCACACAATGTCTGCCCATTAATGGTAGTGCCTGAGTATTTTTTTTGTCTCTTCAGAGGATCATTCAGCCACAAATATTTAGCGAGACAATTCTACGTTTGTTTGGTGTATTCATTATCAGATTTTAAATATAACCTGCGTATGACTGTCAGGGACCGTAGCCCATTTTTATTGGATGTTTACATTTCCTCAAGTAAAGAGCAAAACTTTTTTTTTTTTTTAGTTATTTCTCCCTCTGATTAAACCACACATGATTGACTCTCCCCCCTCCTCCCCGACCTGATCTCCCACCGCCCACCCCCCTAGTCCTCCCCCATGTCCCGCACTCCTGCCGATCACTGAGAGTGTTATTTTTCCTAGGGTATCAATCCGAGATTTTTAAACAAAACCAACATTTTAGCTTTTAGTCCCACTGCATTTGTTACGGACCCCCCTTCCCTCCCCCAACCTCGCAAATAAAAGCAGTCAGAGAAACCCTGAGTGATGGTGAACAAGTGTGAGTCCCCAACCGCCAGCCTACTCAGTATTTTATCCGCTAGTCAGCGAGGTTAGGCTAGTCTGACCTCCCAATGTAGAGAAAAAAATAATATTCTTAAGAAAAAAGAAAATAAAAAGTCTTTAGTATGAGAAAACAGTTAGGACCCCAATCGCATTAGTGCAAGTAATCCATATCAGGGTCTTTAGCTTCATGCCTCAATTTTTTTTCGTCCCCGCAATATCTTTTAGGTACTCTCTAGCTTTAATTTCAGATAGCAAAAACTGGATCGATCCTTTATATATCACTTTCAATCTTGCTGGATTCATTAGAAATACTTGGGCCCCTTGTTGCTGTAGGGGAGTTATCATTTGGCGCAGTCGCCATCTGCGCTCGACTGTTGCATGGCAGAAGTCAAGCTTAGAGAAAAATTGCATTCAGTCAACTTCTTTCTGGGAGTTAGGGCTGGCCTGGCCATATACCAGTTGTCTCAAAAGAAAATTCCCCCAAAAACAAAAATTCCCTAAGTTTCTCATTTTCAAAGTTGCTGCCATCTCGTCTCTGTTTCAAATTAAAAGGGAAGCTATGTGCCCTTTGGACCTCCTGGTCCCAGTTCCAGCCAGTTTGCGATGGAAAGGCAGCCCGGAGTAATTTGACGATGTAGCCTCTGGGGTCCTCACCCTCCACACCTTCCGGTATCCCCAACAGCCTCAGGTTGTTTCCCCGTAGCCTATTTTCTTGTTCCTCTAGTTTAGACATTAAGTCAGTGAGGCAGGCCTCATGGGAAGCTCCTAGTTCCTTTACTTGAGATACATCTGTTTCAAGGGTCTCTGTCCGTACTTCGACCATTGAGACCTGATCGCCCTTATCAGTGCATATCTTATTTAATTTCCTGATACCCCTGTGAAGTTTTTTGGATGCTCCCTTGGCGGCAAGACTTTCTGAACTTACTTCTTCCTGGAACTGTTTAATGGAATCGGAAATAGTGGCCCATATGAATCAGAATAATCCCACTTCAGTTGGCTACGTCTTTTACTCCTAGCCTTTTTTTTTTAGGATGGTTCTAGATGTGGGGTCGGATTCATTTTCTTCAGATTTGCTGCTTTCTGTAGAACTGAGGGATTCATTTCCTGTTCCAGACATGAATCCACCTGAGACAGAGAAGAATTTCTCAACCACTAGGTCTAGGGTCGGTGGGTCTGGGGCTCTGATGCTCAGTCCCTCTATCCTCAGCCCCTCTATCCTCCCGGGGAAACTTTCCTGCACCTTCGTTGTCAAGGGCAGCCGTGGCGATGTCATGGGCACAGGTAGTAGGTTCCTGAGCCCGCTCTGTCTTACTCTCGATGGTCCCCTCACCAGTATCATCCATGGCTACCTGTGAGATTGTGTCGTTCAATTGTGTGACCCCTTGCTCTAAATTCAATCAGCAAGGTAGCTTTGGGTTATCTGAGTTACCCCCAGCAGGTGACCTTAAGTCAGTAGAGGTGGAGGTGGAGGTAGATATAGACAGCACCTTGAGGACAGTAAAATGTTTGGCGATAGATGGTGAGCCCCCTGCTCCTCCAGCTGCATTTTCTTTTACCAAGTTTACTCCTCTTGGCCTCCCCATATTTTTTTACTGGCCCCTACATCCCTTTTACCTTTGGGAGGAGGGTCCGGTTTCTCTGCCATATTCTCCATTTTGTCCTTCTCGGTCTCCTCTTGGGTTACTGCTGTTTTCAATTTGTGGGTCTTCTGTCCGCGGGTGGTTATCCTGCCCTCTCTCCCGTGCTCCTTCCAATGCGTTACCTCGGGCGCCTCCTCAACAGCACATCTACCGCTGCCCAACAACCTAAGGCACTCTCTGTCCCAATCAGCGATAATAGCAACCGTCCGACCCTTGTTTGCGACGGGTCTCGTGCTGCAGGAAAACGTAGTGATATGGAAATCCAGGCTCGGATTTTTAACCTTCTGCTGCCGTTCTGAACGTGAGGAAAAGCGCTGGGCATCCGGACCTCGGATTCGGACGCCGCCGAGACCGCCGCGGACATCTGCCCGGAGTGAGTCCATTCCAGGTCAGGTCAGCTAGCCAATCGCCGACTGTCAAAGCCCTCACGCATGGAGTGTGGCATGGCGGCTGTGAGGAAGAGTGCTCACACTAGCGCCATCTCCTGCCTCAAGACATGTGGTAGTTAGACACCGGACAGTGGTAACGTTTAGGCACATTTCTTCAGTTATTTTCTATTTATATACAATTTATTAGCATACAATACATTTGCAGTATTCATAGAATGGGATGTTTGTACAAATGATAATTGTTTTGTTTTCGGGGCAAGGTGTCTCATGACCAGGCTCTCAAACCCATGCAGTGCAGAAAGTGTACATCGTGCTACTATATGGTAACCCGAAATTCCAGTTAACATTAAATATTCTTGAATTTGAATTGCTTAGGCCCTCTAAAAGTCTTAAATGCTATCCCCGTTTGGAAAGTTGTTGGCTGTAAAACAACACAAAGCACAGAAACCGAGTTCAACGTGTGAGGTTATGTGGTTTCCCCAGAGCAAAGAATAGATACTCAAACATGTAACATACGTATCAATAGTGGCAGCTGCAAATTATAAACTAATAGTAGTAATTGGGAAAATATTTGTTACTGTGCATGAAAAATAACTTATCTACAACTTAACTCTTTGAAATGTTTACACATGTTTTACTGATAGGATTTTCCTTCAAAGTGAAGGGATAATGCAGTAGTAGAAAATCTGTAGGCTGTGCTACAGGAGGACCCTCATTTAGAGTGGTCTACCTTCAGGTTGCTAGCAGAGGAAAACGTTGCCTACTCTTATTGTCTATTAAGTTGGGTTCCCTGATGAACCCCACTTGCCCCTGCTGTGCTCCAAGCCTTTGCTCCTGCACTGGCAGTAAAGGTCACTGAACTTACTTTACATCTTTCTGGTATGGTTCAGGCCTCATACACGCAAGATTCATTCACCACACTACTGACAAAAATCCAATTTGAATGCATCGGACATAAAACAATTCTCTCCCAATACCCCGTCTGCCAGGATTTGGAAAAATTTCAGAAAAGCTGGGAGATAAACAACTGTGCATGGTTCTGGAAAAAGATAATCTGTTGGATAACTATCCAATGGCGATTGCTGAGGTAGTCGGTGAGGTGTCGGTTGATGAGTTTCTTTAAGATCTTTGTCAAGTATGGTAGGAGAAACAATGAGCTGTAGTTGGAAAGTGTGCCTGGGTAACTCAATAGTTTCTTAAGCAGGGCATGATGATAGCATATTTCTAGGTGTCCAGGAATGTGGCTGAGTCAATGGAGGCATTGAAGTTGGGAGTTAGTGCTTTGCTGATCAGTAGGAGTACTTTGCTGAAGGAGTGGTGGGGGCAAGAGTCAGAAGGAGGACACAAGAGGATGGTCTGCATGGTGGCAAAGACTTTAATGGTGATGGCAGGACACAAGGTCAGGGTTTGTTCATCAACCGTGATTGGAAGTTGAGATGCAACAGTGCTGTGGTCTACTTGAGGGTCGAAGTTGCTGTATATGGAGGTGATCCTGTTAATGAAGAAATCCAAGAGCTTGGGGCAAAGGTCTTGAGAGGAGGGAGAAGTTGTTGGAGGCAGTAGGAGGCTCTGCGACATCTTTGAAATCTTGCTTCAAAAGTATGATCTGCAATTGGTTTAGATGCTTACTGATGGGGCTCCCTCAATTGTTGAGGCTGGCTACCTTTTAGTTTGTAATGTGAGGTTATTAACTGTGGCGTGCTGCAAGGCTCCTCCTTTTCCCTGATGCAATTTAATCCCTGCTTTCAACTTCTTCTACACCATAGCTACTCATTTGGAAGGCAAGCCTTTTCATATATAAATGGCCACATAGATCATGGTTCAATTGATCCAAAAGGCACCAGATCTTAGAGCCAACTTGAATGATTGTTTAGACACTGTCCAGCAGTGGATGGACCACAGCTTGCTAAACTTTAACACTGACGAGCCAGAGCTCTTACTTCTCAGTAGAGAACCTTTTCCAGAGCAACTGTTTACTGCTTCATTCCATGGGAGACCCACCAATTCCTGTGGCAAAGGTCAAATCAATTAGCATGATTCTTCATGAAAATCTGTCCTTCGCCCCTTTGGGCTACTGAAGGCACATAAGGAAATTCTACCATTCCTTCTAAGTGATTCTTGTGCTACAGTTATTTTCATGTTTTAGAGTGAAGTTGGCTACTTATAATCCATTAATTAAGACCTCCCAGTACCCCAAAATGCCATGTCCCAGAATATCCAGAATTATGAGGTAAGACTGGTCTGTAAATTAAATAAAAATGATCACGTGGTGGTTTGACGGTGTAGGCTTTACTGGCTGTCCTTGGACCAAAGAATCAGCATTAAGACCCTATGCCTTACTCATAAAATCTGCTACAGTAAAATGCCATCTTGGATCATCCTCTGATTCCCAGATAAATAAACCTAGCAGTGGTTTGATGGTCATTCCGCTTTGAAGACCCTACGTTGTGGAATAAACCTCAGTTCTCCTTCAGATAAATAAAAAAATACCTGGTCTTTCAGAAATCAATTAAATCTTTTCCGTTTAAATAATGAAGGTACTGGCCATTTCCCGAGCTCTCAGTAATGCATACTTTTGCACCAAAATTTTAGTTTGTTTTAGTGTCAAATCGTTTTTTAAGTTTGGACTATATCGGACATTTTAAGTGAAGTGTGTGAGTTAAGAACCTTATGATGAAAGCAGGGTGTGGCAAGTGCTGCTGCGCATAAGCATAGGGTGTAGAGGTGAAGGTGAGATTAGACACCATTATGCGTGCAGTTTAATATCAACTTTTGTTTAAAAACACAAAAAAATCACATGTATAGTTGCATAGTGTCCACCCATTGGAGATTAAGGTAAATCACCAAGGAAATATTGTGAAGAGGGGATTGCACTTTTTCTTAGTGGCAATTCGTGGAGGATGCTTATCTGGAAGTGAGACACAGTTTGGTACATGTGAACATAGTCAAGTCAGGCATATCTGAGTAGAGCCCATTCACCCTAACAACCTCTGTTGGTACTACTGACAAACAACAGATGTTAATTGTATTGTAAGTCAATGGTAATCATTTTGTCAACCTCCGAAGGTTGAAAGGCTGAGTGGTTCAATAAGGATTTGGATCCGTGGCCATGGCATTAAAGACAGATCCATAGAGTAGATACATTATCCTGCTCAGCTATCATAACCGGTTGTTGTGGTCTCTGTGTTATAATCATCAGTTTCATCATTTAAAAAAATATATATATATATATAACAAATATAGGTTGAGGTTCATGCAACAGTTGCTGTGACAGATGTTGCTCTTTTTAGAGCTACATACAGCTAATTTCCATGACTTGTGTTGTGAACCTCTTTACAGCAACAGAAAATAAACTTCTCTTAACATTTATGATCTAATGTCATATTTAATATTTACTTTCAAAGGCAAATTTGCTCTTCATTAGTTTCTGTGTTATCAATGTATTACCTTTTTACAATCTGATGTGAGCTTAAATGTCTGGTTTTGGGTGTACACAGAGCGTGCATGACACATCTGCAGTATTTTTTGCCTTTCATCTCCCTTGCATATTGTTATCATGCAAGGAGACTGACCCAGGTCGAGAGTGGGGCGCAGGAGGCACACAAATCAATGCAAAATAAATAACGCTTTTAAGTCACTAAAGAGGGTCGTAGAAATACTTCACTTGAGGCTGACCTCCAGCCAGGCAGCCCAACCCAGCTCACGGAGGTTGACTGTGTTTTTAGCCCATTGGTTGTTGCTCCCCTGTTGCCAACAATCTCTTGTCATATTTTACTGACTAAAAACATCTGTGCATGGGGGGGGGGTAACTAACCACAGGTCAAGATGGCTGTGTAGAGCTCTCTCTCTCTCTTACCTGCTCCGTTAATGTGAATAAAACACTGCATACTGCGCACAGGACACTCTCTAAGGGCTGGGCTCGATTGGTGCCACTTCAAAGAACTGATCACTGTGCGGCCCAAGGTTCCCAGTGATTTATGCTGCCACCACGATCCTGCTGCGGGGTAGAGACAAGGTCAGCCTACAGCTACTCTGCTGGCCGTCTGCCAGAAACCATAACGTTGGTGAAGGAGCTGCAACTACCCTGAGGGTGATGGACAGTGGGAAGCACGTCATTACTGCGGCTGCCTCCATTTCATGCGGGCTTGGAGACTGTCTGAGATTTCAGGCAGAGACATGGTCCAAAATCCGCCTGACTATACTGAGCCCAATGCCTTGAGGAGAAGGTGCCTACACTGTGACTGCTTCATTCTTGCTTCCCATGCTTGTGCTCTCTACAGGACCCCTTGGCCTGGACTGTAATACCAGAGAGGAGTGGTGTCCCAGTGGCCTGACAGTGGAGCTAATACAGTGGTGAGCCATTTGGTGTGACACCTGGGGCATATCCTGGAGGCGCACCTACCATGCACGAAGATTTGCACTTCCCCACCAGCATGAAAACATTTAGATTTTCCCCAGCTTTGATGGTCAGAAAATCTGGATTTTATTAACACAGAGGCTAATATTATTGCAATCTCCTTTATTGCAACTACTCACAGCAGCCCTTTAAACAAGCTATGGTATGTGTGAACAACTGTCCAAGCATGACTGGGGCCTCAAGCTGTGGCATGCGTTAACAACTGTCTAAGCATGTCATCTTTTTGAGAATGTTTTCTTATCACGTAGGAGAGACAACTTTACTGAGGAGTTACTAATTCGAAATCTGCTCTGTCCATAGGACTTGCCCATACTTCTTTAATTCCGAGATCTTCTATTTCCGATCCTAAGTTGTCTCCCCAAGACTTTTTTACTTTTCTCCTCATCTGTGCCTCGATTTCCGGCCAGCACAAGCTGTTCAGAGAGCCACTTGCTGAAGCTCAAAATGTCCAACATAACTTCACAAAAGAGTTTTTCCTTTGCAACTCATGAATTTTGAAGCTGTATTCCAGTGGAATCTGCACTGTTGAAGGTGATTTTGGCCTCTAAATATGGCCTTGTAGGCATTTGTTTAGAGTAAATTCAGCGTCGCCACTTCCTTTCCATGCAGGATTTCTAGGCAATATGCTACTGTGGGAACCAGTTGGGCTACCATTATTATTAACAAGTGTTCATGTAAAGGACAACTGAGTTTCTTTTGCAACTGTTTGAATACAAATGGTAATGAGTGTGCTTTCGCCTGCAGTGAAGCAAGATGGTGGTTAAAGGTCAGGTGTTGTTCCATGTGTATGTCCAGGTACTTATATGAGGATGCCCGTCAACTGCCTTTCCCCCAATGGCCCCAGTGTGTGACTTAAACATGGAGTCGACAAGGCGGACTACCTTTGTCTTACTCGCATTCAAGTCTAGGCCTTGCTGCTTGGTGTATCCTGCGAAGGCATTGATTGACCTTTAGAGCCCTATAAGTGTTTGACTCAGAATTAAAATGTCGTCAGCATCTTGCAAGCACACGATTTTCTCTGTTGCCAATTTTGGTGGAACTCTCTCCGCTGGTGATAGGCAGCTGTCCAAGTCAGCCAGGTATAGATTGAACACACATGGGCTTAAAAAACACACCCTTTCTTCAAGAAATTGCTTGTTTGATTTTTGAGGTGACACCTGCTGCCATCTCTAAATTTGACCTGTGCCCATGTCTCGCTGTACAGTGCAATCATTTCATTTAACAATTTTCCGGGAATGCCCCATTATGGAAGTTTTGCCTAGAGGTGGCCACATGGGACTCTGTCAGAGGCAGATTTTAGATCAATGAAATGTGAATAGACACGTTTTTGCTGTATCGCCTTTCTACTAAGATGGTAAGTACCAACAGATTTGTAGTGGTCCCCATACCAGCCCGAAGCATGTTTGTGTTTTTGTTATTATATTTTTTTCTTTGACCCAGGATTGGAGCTCTTGCAGAATGTGCATACGTCTATTTATTGGATAAGCTTGTAATTGGGCCTGGCTGGAAGGGGTGGTCGAAAAGCCCATTTCTTGAGGAAGATGGCGGCCAGCTAAGTGGTCCGGTCGGGAGCTCCGCGCTTACCGCAGTCAAACATGACCTGATCTAGACAGATTCACCCACCTTGGCGACGCTTCTGCGGGGGTATTTTGGAGATGTGCATGGCTTGCTGGTTTCTTGGTTTTCGGCTGGCGGAGGTGATCCGGGGATGCGAGACCACTTTCCCCGAACAGGTGCTGTGACTGGCGGCGTTTTCGCTGCTTATTCCGGGCTGTGGGCGGCGGCGTCCGGAGCATGTAGAGGCTGCCGGAGTGCGATCGGGAGGATCTCCTTTTTTTTCCGGGGCATAAGCGGCAGCGCGAGCACTGTAGCTGCAACACAGACAGCTGAGCCGGTGTTCTTCCGGGTAAAAAGTGGAAGCACTGCCAAACCGAGACGGATTGAGGCAGGGGCAGCCGCAGTGAGACGTGGAGGAGACTGCACACCAGCAGAACCAGAAGTGGTGGAAAACAAGGTGGAGGAGCTCTCCACACAGCAAGCAAGACGACTGGACTCCATGAGCAAGGTACAAGGGGGGGTGGTGGAAAAAGTGCTAAAAAGGCAGTCCAGACCACTGGGGCTAGGGGAGACAAGAAAGTGAGTAGAGGGAGGAGTGAAGGAGAAGGGGAAGTGGGAGAAGAAGAAGAAATAACAGCTATCACAAGGGACATAACTTCAACTCTAGAAGCGGTAACTTCACAAGCAGGCAAAGAGGTAAGGGGTAGAGAGCAAACCCCAGTAGGAGTAGGTGCAGAAGAAGGGGGAGGGAACAGGACAAGATCCAGCTACTGCCTTAGGAATAGGCAGTTTTCCAAGCAAAGTTTCCTCCCCCCAATTAAACAATCTGTGATACCCAGGAACACAAAAAAGAAGCAAAAAGGGACCACTAACCCCGATCCACTGCAAAAAAAGGGCAGAACAGCAAAGGGAAAAGCACAAACGGAACAGAAAATCAAAGTAACCCCCTCCCTCAGATCATTTTTTAAAGTACAGCAACTGGTTCAAACAAGGGTCAACCCTCTCAATCCTCAAGACAATCCCAGTTCTTCAGGTGAAAGCTCAGGTTTAAACACAATCTTCGCCCTAACAACAAACCCTGGCATAAGAGAGGAACGGAGTAGTATAGAATCCCAGTCAATGAGCAAAGATACAGCTACTCTTAAAGGCCCACAAATGGAGGCTTCAGGAAGCTCCAACATGACAAGCACGGTTGAGTCGCTGGCAATGGACCCGGAGGATCCCCATTCTGTGATAGAACAAACAGGGAAGCTCATGGAAAAATGTATGGACAAAATACTAGGGGAAATGAGAGAAAAATTCTCAATCTCAGAAGTCAACCAGAATAAGATACAGGAGGTATGTGAGACTTTGGACCAAAAACTAAATGCACTTGGAGACAGAGTGACTGCTGTCGAGTCTGCTGTAGAAGTTCTTAGTAAGAAAGTTGACACCAACCAGAAGGAAATAAGGAAGCTCAGAGACAACGATAAAAGCATGAAAGAAAAGATTGAATCACTAGAGAACCAGGCGAGAAGGAATAATCTTAGGATCTTGAATGTTCCGGAGAACCTTGAAGGAACGGACATCAAAAAGTTCATCATCTCACTCCTAGAAGAATACTTTCCTTGGGAAAAAGAAGCTAGCCTTATAGAAGACATACAGAGGGTACACCGAGACCCCTTCAGAAAAAATAAAGAGAGGACAAAACCAAGGAAAATCCTCATAAATTTTAAATCTTACAGTCTGAAAGAAAGAATTCTAAGCGAAGGATTAAAATGTGGCACTTTAAACAAGGACAATTGGTCCTTCAGGATACGATCAGATATGTCCAAAGCTACCCAGGATAGACAGTGGGAGCTAGGGCAATTCATGCAAGAACTAAAATCCCTCGGCGCCACTGTCCAGATGAAATTCCCTGCAGATCTGAGGATCATGTGGAGAAATAAAATGCACAACATCAAGGATCCCAGAGAGGTAGAAACTTTCATAGGGCAAATAAAAGATCAGATGCGGTCCGAAACAGAAAGCCAAGCAAGGTGAAAAGGGTAAAAGAATGCAAAGCAAGGAGCTCAAAGCGGGCGGCGAATACCGCCCCAAAAGAAGAAGGGAGGCTTCCTCAGGGTGGGAAACAATGAACCTCACAAAAAATCACAAATACTACACAAAAAGGAAGCACGGGTGGGGAGCAAAGTAGGGGAAAAAAATGTCCTCAGAAATTATAGTAGAAGGAGTACAAGGGCCCATGAACATGAAAAACATGAAAAAAGTATAGTTATCGCACAACACAACAAAAGAAATGACGACAGTTTCTAAACAATTCAGAGTTCTCTCTTGGAATGTGAATGGGCTGAGAACAGGGAGTAGAAGAAGCAGGATTCTTGAATATCTGAAGGAGGTAGACAGCGAGATAATCGTACTACAGGAAACGCATCTATTAAGTACAGAATGGGACCAAATAATGAAAAATCTTAGCTGGGTCGATGACTATGTTTGCACTAATCAGGATTGTAACGTTAAGGGTATTGCAATAATACTAAAAAAATCACCCAAAGCCAAAATTGAACACAAAGTAGTGGACAACAAAGGAAGATGGGCTATAATCAAAGTAAGAATACATTCACAGTAGCAGGCTATTATGGGCCAAACTTAGACGACCCAACCCCCCTTCAAAGGCTTTACACAGAACTATTATCAACAACAGCACCAATAATCCTAGGGGGTGACTACAACATTTTACTTGACCCCAACAAGGATAGATCCCCCCCAGGAAGACAAGCAAATTTACCTTAGATGAGGGAGTGGCTAGGCAATTATAAAAGCGACTTGGGACTGATAGATATGTGGAAAGAAAAGGGAGACAACAAATACCCCTATACCTTCCATAACAAAAAATTGGGACACAGATCTAGAATAGATTTCTTCTTGATTCATACGAGCTTACGTGACAACGTCAGGAGTATAGAACATCTACCAGCACATCTTTCGGATCACTCGGCAGTCCAACTAACCTTACAAATAACAAAGAGCAATACACAAACTAGGTGGACGGTTGACCGCACTATTTTATTAGACCCCCAGGCATTAGAAGAATTAGAGATCGCTACAGTAAATTTCTTCGAGGATAATCAAACTGGTACATCTAAACAAAATACCTGGGATACATATAAAGCTGTCATCAGGGGAAAGTTATTAAGCATGGGAGCATATAGATGCAGACTTACAAAGCAAGAAGTTGGTGGCATGGAAGAAGATATAAAAAATTAGGATTTACAAATCGTGGCAGAGAAAGTTCCAGATATCAAAGCCACACTAGAGAAGGAAAGGCTACAACTTAAGGAGAAACTAGTGGACATCCTTGAGAACAAAGTAAGGAAAAGGTGGGAAGCCAGCAAATTATCAAACCATGAATATGGAGAGGGATGCGGTAAAATGTTGGCATGGAAAACAAAGAAAGATCAAACAAGGAATAAAATAGTCAGCATTCAACAAAACAACCTAAATGAACCAAGCTCTGAGGACTCTGTTATAAGGCAGGAGTTCACGAATTTCTTTTCCAACTTATATAAGGAAGACACAAATCCTACAGAGCAGCAGATTGGGAGTTACCTAGATCTCTTACCACTCCCCGCACTAACGGAAATGGAAAAAGAGGAATTGAACGCTGAAATCACGATCGAAGAAGTAAGAACAGTTATGAAAGGTCTGAAAAAAGGGAAAGCAGCCGGCCCAGATGCACTACCCAACGAGCTCTACATAAATTTGAGAGATACGTTGGCCCCACCAATAACAGAGCTATTAAATCAAATTTATAAAGAACAAGATACAATTCCCGACTCTTGGAATGATGCGACCATCAGTATAATTCTAAAATCAGGGAAAAATCCAGCAATCTGTGAATCGTCCAGACCCATTTCACTACTGAACTGTGACTATAAAATCTTTATGCAGGTCATGGCAAAGAGACTAGCCCTGGTAATGACAACGTTGATCAACCCTGATCAAAAGGGTTTTGTAAAAGGAAGACAGTTACAAGATGTAACCCATGAGCTCTTCGCTGCGATAGACATAGCCACCTGCGAAAAAATACCCTTGACCATAATCACCTTCGATGCTGCTAAATCATTTGACAGGGTCAACTGGGTATTCCTGAATAAAGTTATTAGCAAATACAACCTAGGCGAGAGTTTTAGCCTTATGGTGACAGAAATTTATAAAAGACCAAGAGCAAAGATACTAGTCAATGGGGGCCTCACCAGCAATATCGTAATACAAAGAGGAACAAGGCAAGGATGTCCGTTATCACCCCTACTCTTCAATCTATACATTGAGCCACAGGCATGCTCTCTCAGAAACCACATCTCAATAATGCCTTTTGAACATCGGGAATGGTCCAAAAAGGTGGCCCTGTATGCAGATGATCTGATGATCTTCACGAATAACTATCAGAGTTCCTCTGCAGCAATAGAGGACACAATAGCTAACTTTGGCAAAGTGTCAGGGTATCTGACAAATCAGGCAAAAACCGAGGCCATGAGCTGGAACACACACCACAGCACCCCACACTCTAAAGAGAAAATAAAATATTTAGGCATCACATTGGTCAAGGATTTAGGAAAAGTGCCCCAAATAAACCTTGACAGAATCGTCGGAGAAACCAGGAAACTGCTCAAGGTATGGGACGGGCTACCTCTTAGTTTCTTGGGAAGATCAAACACAATAAAAATGACCATTGTCCCCAAATTCACCTACCTCTTCAATACAATACCCTTGGAATTCAAGAGAGATAATTTGAAGAAAATACAGGGAGAAATTGCAAGCTTCATTTGGTCATCCAAAGGAACAAGGATCGCATGGAAAAAACTAAGGCGAAGAAAAGATCAAGGGGGAATTGCCAGCCCCGACCTCTTTGAATATTACAGGGCTTTCCAATTTAAAAATATGAGACCTCTTCTTAAGAACTACCAGTTTTACCCCGATCACTTACAAAATATGACAGGTAGAATAGATCACTTCCTATACAAATTTGGACACCTAAAATTCTTCATAAAGATAAAATTAAAGATACTAGTCAATGCAGCAAAATTATGGTATCAAGTCAGAAGTACTTTGAACATACCTTACTATAGTTTGTTGGCCCCCATTTGGGAATCTCCGGGCACACCGGACTGCTTGAAAGACTCCATGGCCTTGCCCCTTAAAGCGTCAGGAATCAAAAAGTGGGGCCAGCTGATGACAGAAAACTCCTTAATCACCTGGGACCAAATAGATACAATTTCAAGCTCATCTGTGTCTAAATTCAAATATTAGCTGGGCTAAATCACTCACGGAGAAAAAAAGGGTAATGAGGACATGGAGAAAGAAATGGTGAAAATCATCCCAATAAAAAAGGAAATATCCAGATGGTATTGGGCCCTAATTACAGCAGGAGAAGAAGATTATCTAATCCCAGAAACAGTCTGGAGGGAAGACATACCAGAACTAGACTTACAAAATATCTGGCAAAGATCACTGGAAAAATGTTGGACGACCATAAAACCGGCCAACTTGAAGAGAAACCACCTATTCACCATACACAGTGCCTATTGGACACCGAAAAGACTATCAAAATTCAAGGGGGCCAGCATAAAGACCTGCCCTAAATGTGGTTTGGAAAGGGCGAATGATCTCCATATGTTCAAAGAGTGCCCCCTCCTTGACTCCTTCTGGCAGGAAGTCGGTAAGACGATGAGTCTAGTATTGGGAAAACAGTTGGAAGTAAGTATAACTTTTATTATCTTTGGGATCGGCTCCAATATTGGTCGGGGTAAGTTAACAAAAAAACAAGAAAACCTGCTGTTTGTATTGGTATTACTAGCAAGGAGAGAGATATGCATAAACTGGGTCAAGCCAACACCTCCTTTACATGGGGAATGGCTAAACTCTATAATAAAAATAAACAGAAGCGATAGAAAAGGGAAACCCAGTAAAAAGTTTAAATTTTGGGAAATCTGGGAAAATTACTATGAATCAGACACCTAACTGCACTAATATGGCCCCGGGAAACAAAGTCCAACGATTAAAGCGGTGACAATAATTCAGAATGGAAAGATTCCCGTCGAGTAGCCAGGATGGCTAGCTCACCCCACAAAAAACGGAATTATTGATTATGATAAAGGACACAGGAGACCCCGAACTAATAACATCCGCTAAAGGGAAACTCCCCACCTCAGGACGGCTAACAAGGGGCAGTGAAGGTGCAATAGTTAAAAGGAACGTGCTCCCGACAAACTCCTTACACATATAATCGCAATATGAGGACAAAAGAAAAAAAAATTTTAAAAAATAAGCTTGTAATTGGGTGGAGATGAGTGGCTGACATTCTTGTAGATGGGTTAGAAAATGCTCCCTTTCCATGAAGACGAATAGAATTAGTGCTGTCGATTTGATTGAAAGTGGGCATTAGGTAACTGGCTCCAAAGCGGACGCTGTGTTTAAACAGGGCTTTTGGTAATCAGTTTAGGCCAGTGCCCCTCCGCCTTCATTCTCGGTATTATTTTCTCTAGGCGGGTAGCATCAGCAATGGGTTCATCTTGGTCTAGTTCTAGTATTATCCACTATTTTGCTTCCAGAGTCCCTTCAGCTGCCTTCGTCAGTGATCTTGCCAGCCTAAGGATACTTTCGCTCCTCTCACTCGTCGGTCTACTATTTCGAGTCCCCTGCAGGTGTAGGTCCTTTACTGCTCACTCTCTGGCCTCCAGTGTCAATAACGACTCCCGGGCCAAGGCTGCATGGAGGAGGCTCAAGGGTGTGAAGTGGCATGCAGGTTGCAACCCCACTCCTGGTGCTGCGCGCCCCTGCACTGTCTGTGAATCGATGGAAGCCCCTCAAAGGGTTTTATGTGGGTGGTAGGTGCCTTTTCTGCTTCAGCGCATTTATGTGCGACTTTTAAACTCTCCAGACTGCGCATTAAAAATCCATACTGTTTATACCACATACAGTAGCTAGTTGAACCCTCCACCCAGCCGGCTACCATATTAACAATCATTTACAATGCAACAGGTCTCACATTTGTGCGAGTTCATGCTTACCTTTTGGATGCAGATTTTAAGACAGCTCGGTGAGTTTCTGCTTGCTGATGCTTTCAGAACATTTCCTGCTCATCTCAAGTTTAAATAGACGAACATCATAGAGTGCAGGGCTGGGCTGCGAGGCCTCTCTGCTGATGGTGTCCGAAGGCAGGGTGGGGGGTCAAAAGAGGGCTGGGCTGTTGAAACTTCTTTGCTGATGCTGTCCAGCGGCGAGGGAGGGGTCAGTATAGGGATGGGCTGTTGAGGCCTCTATGCTGGTGATGGAGGGGGTGGCAAACGCAAAATTTTGTGTACCCCTCCTGCAGTCAATGTCCCATAACAGTAATGTTTACTAATTGCATGTTTTGTGAAAATACTCAACCAAAGTGTAAGATGCACACATTATTTTATTTTTTACACACGGGAATACTAATTTTGCTTGCATGTCGCAATAAACCTAGCTAATATGTAATGTTATTGTATTGTGAACTAATGTGCTGTTTGATAATAAACAAAACGCTGTTTAAATGTGCTTTTTCTACACGTATTGTGAAAAGAGAAGGTCGATTATGTAAGTATAAACGCATTTGTGTGGCTTATTTGCTAGGTAACAACTAATGGGAAACATTAGTATGGTGAGAGGTAAACAGAATGGGTTTCAATTCAATAACTAACATGAATTTGTGTTTGTTTCTATGATAGTTTCAAAAAGTGGCCTCTGAGGCCTAAACAAAATGGACGTGTGGGTAAACTGTGAGCAAGAGCTGAAAAGCGCAGGCGCGCTAAAACCTGCAAGTCAGAGTGAACTGCTTGTGTCCGAGAAAAGTTCAAGGCTGAATATGGCCCGGAACCTAGGATGCCAAGCATGAACGATGTAATGCTCAAGAGCCTGGGAAAGAGGATGGATGTTGCTAGTCGCGGATGCGCCTAGGCCGCAAACTGAACATAACAAAGACCCTTTATTTTTCCGCTGACACATAGAAACAAGCATTTGCAATGCAATAGGTCTCGCATTTATACAAGTTTGAGCTATTAGCATTGTAAATGACAATGCCTTTTATTTAAGTTTTGTTTTTTAAAACCTAAATAAAAGGCACTGTCATTTACAATGCTAACACAGCTCAAACTTTCGCAAATGCGAGACCTATTGCGTTGCAAATGCTTGTTATACCAAGTTTGCTACTACCGTAACCCATCATAACCTATTATGTAATCTTCCATTCTTCCCTTGCCATTATATTTCTAATGCTTGCAGTATAAAATCTCAATTTGAACAAATGCATGACTACAATCCCCAGACAACAAAAAAATAAACTGGAGCAGGTGAACATGGGTCAACTTGAGAGGTCTGAAGAGGGCATTGCCTGTCCCAGCATAGAACGGTAAAGATAGAAAGCTCATTCTAGTGAGAGTGCCCTCCTATTCCCAGCATAGAACAGTAAAGATAGAAAGCTCATTCTAGTGAGAGTGCCCGCCTATTCCCATGTTTCCAATGTTCGTGCTTGAGAAGCTCAGTCAGTCTAGGTTTCTCTCTGCATTCCTTGATATGTAGTCATTAATCACATGATAAACTCCGAACTTCAGGTCCAGAATGCAAGTGTAGAAAACTGGACTAATTATGCTACTTACGCTTGGACTTGGAAATTTTACGAGCTTTGCGTTCCCAATGTAAGGGTAACATTTGAACGTAATATACCACGCAGAAAGCGGCGAAAGGCGCTGTGGGTTTGTGTGCCCCACTGAAGAACAGGACTTTGCAGCTGAGTGAGCTGGTGCTGCTCATTTGTGGCGCTTCTTGATTCAACGCTGTCCCAGCTAGTTAACAGTATTGTCCCAAAGCGCTGGTCTGACAATAGGCTCACGACTAAGCCGTCAACAGGACCTGGAGATACTTGGCTGGTGCAACCCCTCGTGCCTAACCAGAAATTCCGCTGATGCACCCCTACACGTGCCCGTCACATCTTCAGCAGTTGTATTACTACAGAGGCCGGTCGCAACTTAGGCAGTTGTGATCAGCCTGCAAGCGGCCACAACTTTCGTAGCTGCAGTCCTGCACCGAGTGATCACTGCTAAAGCAGTTGTAGCCCCGTAACTGCAATTACAGCCCGAACAGACTTCGGCATTTGCACTGTTGCAGAGTCTCCGTTCCTTCCTGGTACCAAAAGGAGAGTCTGTGGGCTCTCTGACGCCCAGGTCCTCCAGATCGCTCTACAGCAGTCTATTCTTTGCGGAGTCGCAAAACCACCATAGACACTGCCACGCAGCTGAATTTCTATTCACCACCGCAGCCCAGGGAGTTTCATCAAGTTCCCGCCGGGCCGCCTGCGGTGACCCGGAAGCGGTTGGGCAGCCGGCCAATCGCAGCGCGGCCCCAACCGGAAGTCCCGCCCCCATCGCGGCGCGAGACGAGAGAGAAGCCACTGTCCGAGGAGCCCTCGGGCTCCTGATCGAGTCCCGGTGCGCTAGAACAGGTGAGTGTGTTGCGGAGGAGGAGGGGTGAGTGGGGGTGGGGGTGGGGTGGGGGTGGGGTGTGCGCGTGTGTCTGTGGTAGGCTCCTGATCGAGTCCCGGTCCGCCAGAACAGGTGAGTGTGTTGCGGAGGAGGAGGGGTGAGTGGGGGTGGGGTGTGCGCGTGTGTCTGTTGTAGTGTGTCTGTGCGTGCGTGTGTCTGTCTGCGCGTGTGTCTGTTAAAGGGGGGTGCGTGTGTGTGTATGCAGTGTGTGTATGTGCGCATGCGTGCGGGAGCCTTTGTGCGAATGCGAATAGCAGGCAGGGCGACGCGACGTGCGCGCTCACGAGCTGCAATCTCCAGGACAGGCTCGTCACAGTCTGATGTCCACACCATTCCCAGAAAAGTGGCAACATAAGTTGTCTCGCATAGACAGCAAAAGCTTCGCTTTTGCTTTCGTCTAGGCGAGACCTAAAAACTGTGTCGTAATTGTGAGATGATGCTCACCCACCCCGAAACTGTCCAATGAGAATTTGAATGAGGACTGAAAAGTTACTTTTAGATAGATTAAGTTAGGAGAATTAAGGTATAAAAACCCCTGTATTTGACTATAAGGGGTCGCTTTTTTAATTTCTATCGGAGATGCTGCCCTTTGCTGACCGATTCCTGGATGTAAGACTGTTCTATTTGACCTTGTTTGCTTTGCAGGACTATAAGCATAAGATGAGGGTGTTAGACAGGGATGTTAGGAGAGAATGAAGTTGGAACTATCTGTTCTTTGCTAAACTTCACTGAATTCTAAACTAAAGCGATTTTTTTTGAGCTCTGAATAAAAATGATCATTATTTGAAATAAAGTTTGAAATTAAACTAAATAAAGATTTGACTAATGCATAAATGTCAGACATAATAAAGTTTTGCTTTTAATAAAATTGGGAAATGGAATTTTAAAAGCTGGTCTTGTGATTTTCCTAAGCCTAATTTTCTTTCTAGCAGATCCATTGCCATTATGGTGGTGTGTCTGAATAATCCAATGTTTAACAAATTATGGTAAGTTGTTGTTTTAAACTGCAGGTGTAAATAAATAATACTTAAATAGGTTTGGACGCTCCACCAAATGTTACAGCATTTCTCCATTATGATTCACCAAAAGCCTTGAAGCTAAGTCTGAAGTGAGTAGAGTAAAAGCGCAGTGTTATGGGCCCCACTGGTGCATGTTTGTATGTTTAAAGGTTTCAGGGAAAATGGTGAGTGATGATTAGAAATAATTTTTGGAGCCGCGCTGTAGCAGTTATATCTTGGTAGCAGAGGATGGTTGCTAAGGAAATTAGCTAGGATTATGTATAAGATATTATATAGAGTTTGATGTACAGAATTATGACTAACATCTGTTGAGTTTGTATTACGTTATATGTAGTTTTGAAAAGGCTTCCAAGTGTTGAGTGAAGCCAGTGCCTCGGTCTGCAGGCAGAGGAAGTGTGGCAAGGTAAAGTCACACAGTGAATTAGACTGTTTCAAAAAAGGAGTATTGTCAAATACTGCGGTGGTATCGTCGTATATGACTGTTTAGGGACTTTAGGTGTGAAAGGATAAATGTATAGTGAGGACAGTCTATGAAATTTAAGCCTTCAAGCATAGGGATCATTCCGTGAATCCTGATTAAAACTTACTGCTGGGAGAGTAATAGGTCTTAACCCGAGCTTGATTGAGGGGTAAAAGGAGTGGCGTCTCTTTTTGCTAACAATAGAGGAATTCTGTGGTGGGTTAGATGGACGCGCTGCCTACTGGTAAAACAGAGTTCATGTATATATGAATAGGGTTTTCCGTATGAACGTGTGTAAATGTAATTGCAATACGCGTTCAAGTGAAACTCTGGGATTGTCTCTAAGGAGGTGAAATAGATCTCTGTATGTGCTTTCCTAGAGAAACAAGATTGTTATTGCCTTACAGAAGGGTAAGGCCAGTAGTGTTGCTTTATCGGCGAGTCTAAAAAATTCTGAGGAGATAAGCGTCATCTACTCTGGTTACAGAATAGTTGTGTGATTGAAAATTCTATCACTTTATTAGCGAAACAGATTCGTGGAATTGTTTTGTGTAAGTTACTAACTGATTTTGAAAATATCTTGTAAATACGGCTTTCTGAAAAAAACCCTGTAAAGGAGGGGTCAGTCGGCGCTGCTGTAGAAGCCGGAGCGCTGGTGACGTTAAAGGTGTTGCGCTGGGATTGGTCCGCGTGACCAAGACAGAGTGGGAGCGGATTGGTTCATCACAGAAAGCAGCAGAAGCTATTGGTTAAGCACTACAGTGACGCATCGTGTTCTTACTGGTGCATTAGTGCGAGCCGTGCTGTGATAGGTTGGTGTTGCGGAATCAGCAACAGAATAGTACGCAATCTTTTGAGAGAAGGGAAAGTTTACCGAAAATGTCATATTACTATTATGACGATGACAAGAAGAAAACTTCATGGTTTAAAAAACTGAAAAACGTGTTTGTAAAAGACAAGGAGGTAGTTACAAGAGAGGGAAAGATACTTCCTTCACCAAAAACACCTGCTTCTTACATGTTGGCAAAATATGGATATCATACGTGTGTTTGGTTGGATAATTGGATACAGTATACCAAGGATGATGGTGTGTTAGCCTTTCCGGAAGGAGGATCATTTGATGTGGCAATTTTGAGAAATTTGAGAGACAAAATGATGAAACTTGAACCAAGACCTAGACCAACTCAATTTGAAGCATTGGTTGAATAGGAAGATGAGATGCATCAAATGGAAAGTGAGAGGTTGAGCAGGCATCTTAGACCAAGAGGTAGAGGTAGAGATTTGTGGGGAGAGACACATGAGACTAGAATGCGAAGATGGAGAGATAGTAATATGTGCGATGGCATGTATCCGGTCAGATTGGTAGAAGAATATGAGGGACGGAAAAGTGCAGAGAAGAAGAATAATATTGATTTAGGAAATCAAAGCTATGGTGACAGTGAATCGGAGGGTGCTGTGTTAGAGGAAATATTAAATAGAAGACCGCCACCATATCAACCAAGTTCTTTACGAATTACCCCGAATGCCCCAATGATGGAAGAAAAAGTTAATGAAACTTCAGGACAACCATCAAATTTCAGAGATTTCCCTGAAAGAATAGAGACGAGATATGTCCCGAGTATACCAAAAGGAGAAGCTAGAATTATAGGTACTCCTGTACAAAGTAATGATTCACACAGGATTGTTTTAAGCCCGGAAAGACGAAACAATGAGCAGCCAAGTATGTCTGAATATGAGCGTTCTACACATGATTTGATTCAGAATCTTACTAAAAATATGGAATCTGTATCTGTCCCATTAACGATAGGACCTATAATACCAGTATTTGATGATAAGAAAATAGAGCAGAGATTAACAATTCCATTACAACAAAGCCTGCAGAGAGCAAGAGAAAGTACTAATCCAGATGTATCAGAAATAAGGCATAATACAAGTGTAAATCCACCAGAATTAACTTTTAATCAAAATTTGACATGCGGATTCCCGACAGGAGCGGAATCTGACACTGCAACTCCAGAGAGAAGTACAGACAAAATAGACTTAACGCAAACGCCTAGAGATCCCTCAGATAGGTAATTGAGTGAATGGATTAAAGCACTGAAATTAAAAGAGCAGGAGTCAAAAGTGCTAGATGTGGCAAAATTAAAAGTAGATATGGAAGAATTAATAATTGGAACGATTGGGACAGATAGATTAAAAAATTACCAGGATGATGAGCTCATGTTTTTATGTAAAAGCATAACATGGAGAGCAAAGACAATGTATGATCAATTGGAAGAAGTGGCAAGTGAATATGGAATAGACTTTGCAAAAATAAAATCATTGCAGAAAACTTAGAGTGGATTTTGCAGAAAGAGACATTGAGAACATGAATACTGCTGGAAGATTAATCCAGATAAAAGATATAATTGTGTTATTGTGAAAATGGGGTGATGTAGGTAAATGGCGAGTCAAGTGGGCAAAGAAGAAAGAGGAGAATAGTGATACATCAACATTAGCTTTCCCGGTTAGAGAGAAAGAAACAGTGGTAACTGAATTCCCTATGAGAGAAGTTCCTGGAGGAGGATATGTACATGTTCCTTGGAGCAGACAAGATATATTATCATTTACAAATGATTTCCCCAGATTAAGAGAAAAACCGGTAGAATGGTATCGACAAGTTGACAGATTTGTAAAGGTGTTATGGATTGATTTGGAAGGAATATTTGACATAGTGGTACCAGCAGATTTATGGACAGAATGTAAAATATCTGTGGATTGGCCAAGAGAAGAGTATCCTAGAGATGAGAAAACAGGAGCTCCATCACCGGATGTGATGAGGACATATGAACAAGTGATAGTGTAAAGATAGATAGGACTACCCAAGAGCCGAAAGAAACTGCGCATTCTTTTTATGAAAGGTTGCTATTAGTTTTTAAACAGTATAGTGGTTATGAGGAATTAAGTGAGAAAGACATGAGCCATTTTGTGTATAGATTTATATATGGATTGAGACCAGAAATTTCAGACATGATTAGACATAGCATGATGGATTGGCAGTCGAGTTCAGTAGATAAGGTATTGAGACAAGCAAAATATTGTAGTGAGGAGATTGATGCAAAACAAAAGAAATTAAAAGAGAAAGCCATGTGGGCACAGGTGAAAGTAGCAGAACACCAAGTAGCACAAATGGAGAACAAGAATTCAGGGGATCAAAGTGGGTTTATGTTTAAAGCATTTTATTGAGACATTCACAAATAAAAAAACAGTTGTCGCAAAGAGTTAGTGCTTATGGTACAACCATATAGGAGCGCAGCCAGCGCGTGAGGGCTCTGCAAACGTAATGTCCATCCAAGTGTGACGCCTGGTGCGTATGCTGCAACAATAACTTCAAAAATAAACAAACTCCCTCAGAACTCCCCCGTCCCTTCCCAACCCCTCGAACCCGCGCTCTCCCCTCCCGTCCAGTGCTAAAGTTGCCCTCCCACATCACCCCTCCCAAGCCGCCCCTTCCTCTCAGCTGCTCATAATCCTGGACTCGTTGGTTATCTGAATCCGCTTGTGAAGTCAATCTCAACAATCAAAGATATCGAGGGCATGTAAGTTCTTTAAATTCCTTAACAAGTAGTGAGTGAAACGGCTGCCACAAGTCATTAAACTGCTCCACCTCTCCCGCCACCATAAGCGACAACTTCTCCATCCCCAGGACATGCCACAATCTATGCAGCCACCCCGTAGTGGAGGGAAGTGTGGTGGTGCGCCAGTGAATGAGTATATTTTGAACTGCAGAGCCCAGCGCTATCGTAATCTGCCTCCCTCTACGAGACCTCAGAGGGTACATTAGCCCATTGGGTAAGCCCAACAATACATATGCAGGGAAGCGAGGCAGTTCAATGTCAAAGCTTGAGTCAATCTCATCTAAGACCTCCTTCCAATAGGGGCACAGTAGTGGGCAGTCCGATAAAACATGTGTGAGTGTGCCTATCTGCCCACAAGCCACCAAGTGTTCTCGATGTTACGATTTATTTCATGCAATCTCTCAGGTGTGTAATACCAATATGTGGATACTTTAGTAAACGTTTCTGTAAGCCCTGTGTGGTACGCAGAGTGTCGTGCTCGGTAGGAAATGTGGTCCCACTCTGTGTGACTTAAGGCCCTCCCCAGTTCTCGTTCCCAGCGTTTCCTACCCGGGTTGTAAAGATGAGAGGAGGAAAGCTGCAAGAATTTATATAGATCTGAAATGAGTTTCGTGTCTGAGGCGCGTGTCACAAGCCATTTCTCATAAGGCAAGAGTTTCCTGTCTGCCGATTCGCGCACCTGCGGCTGCAGCGCCCAGTGGCGCACCTGCATATATCGCATCCTTTCCGTCTCGGGCAATTGATATTCCCTCCTGAGATCTGGAAACGGAATGACGCCGTCTTGGGTATACACGTGAAATAGCGCTCTGCATCCCGCAGCTCGCCAGCGCGCAAAGGCCCCAGGTTCCATCCCGGGATGAAAATCCGGGTTTTCAACCAATGGCGTGAATGGCGAGGGGAAGGTAGTGAGATCATGCATTGCATTAGTGGCGTCCCACACTCTCATCGGGACCCGTGTGATAAAAGATGCGTATAAGTTGGGGGGGGCGGTGAGCCCTACGTAAGAAGGGCACCTCCTGTAGAGTCCGGCCCGCGACCGCCTGGTCTTGAAAAAGCCAGTGTTTATCAGACTCCCACTTGCTCCACTCCACCAAATAGCGCAATTGTGCCGCCTGGAAATATTTGCGTAAGTCCGGTACGCCCAGTCCTCCAGCCTCAGGGGCCAGTGTGGACAGGGCCCTCTTGAGCCTGGGTTTGCAACCCTGCCAGATGAAGCGTGCAAGGTCCGCCTGAGTTTGTTGGATCCATCCTTTCGGGGGCTGGAGCGGCAGAGCCCGGAACAGGTAAAGCGCTTGTGGCAGGATGGTCATCTTTACTGCGGCTATTCTGCCTAGCCAGGACAGTGTGCTCCTGTTCCAACGAACTAGTTCCTCCTTTATTTTCTTTCCCAAGGCGGCGTAGTTAGCGGTCACCATGGCGGGTAGGGTGGGTGCCAGTAGTATGCCCAGGTAGTGCACCAGGTCTTTAAACCAGTGCATGGGGAAGCGGTCCTGCAAGTCGGTTCTAGTGGCAGCAGTCAACGAAACGTCGAGGGCCGCCGACTTCCCCATATTTATTTTGAAACCAGCGACATCAGCAAAGGTCTCCAGCTCAGCGACGCATGCCGGAAGTGCCCTTCTTGGATCAGCCAGTGTCAATATAATGTCGTCTGCGTAGAGGCTAATGGCGTGTGTATACCTCCCCATCCGTATTCCAGTTGCATTCGGGTTTTGGCGTATCCTTTGGGCAAGGGTCTCCATATAGAGTGCGAAGAGCAGCGGGGACAATTGGCACCCCTGCCTGGTGCCCCTCTCTATCGCAAACCTTTGGGAGCTACAGCCATTCACCCGCACCACTGCAGACGGGAATCTGTAGCAATTGAATACTAGAGTGCGAAATTTCTCCCCTATGCCCACTTTCGATAGGACCCTCGCTAAATATGGCCAATGTACCCGGTCAAAGGCCTTCTCCGCGTCAACAGCCAGCAGCATTCTCTCCTCGGGTATCCGGGAGGCCTTCTCTAGGATATGAACCACTCTCTTGGTATTGTCCACCGTTTGCCTCCCGGGGACAAACCCTGCCTGATCTGGGTCCACCAGTCCCGGTAGATGAAGTGCCAAACGGGCCGCAAGGATCCCAGTATACAACTTGAGATCGATATTCAAAAGAGAGATCGGTCTGTAAGAGCTGCATTGAGTCCGGTCCTTCCCTGGTTTGGGGATGACTGATACTGTTGCTCGGAGTAGATCTGGAGGGATAGCTCCAGGAGTGGAGAATGAGTTAAAAAGGCGTGTAAGGATCGGCGCTAGCACAAAGCAAAACGTTTTATAGAAAAGTGATGTGTAACCGTCCGGGCCTGTAGCCTTCCCGTGTTTGAGCTTGGAGATGGCTGTAATCACCTCCTCAACTCGAATGTCTCTTTCAAGGTGCTCTGCTTGTTCTGGAGTGAGAGAGGGAAGGTCAACTGAGTTCAAATAATCTGCTTCTGCCTGTGCCGACGGGGGTTCGCCCGTGTATAGGTCAGCGTAGAATCGGCGGAAACCCTCTATCCGCTATCTGGCTATCCTCCGTAGCTGTCTCCCCAGCGGAGATCGTTAGCTCATTTACCAAATGTCTTTGATGCGCCACTCGGAGCTTGTTCGCTAGAAGCCTGCCGCATTTATCGCCGCCCGTGTAATACGCGTGCTTCAAGCGTTATGCAGCATATTCCGCTCTGTCCATATCTAAGGCTGACAGGAGTTTCCTCACTGCCTTAAGTTGCTTCCAGATTCTGGGGGCTCCCGTCCTCTGGTGTACCTGTTCCAGCTCGCGCACTTTACGGGTGAGTTCGTCCCGCTTTTGCTGTCGTTCTCTATTCTCCGCTGAGGAAATAGCAATGAATTCCCCCCGGAGCACCGCTTTCAGTGCTGCCCACTGTGTTGCCTGAGTGGTATCAGCATTATCATTGTGCATTTGGTAATCATGTACCGAGTCCTGTATGTGCTTCACCACCGTCTTCTTATGCAGAAGAGTATCCCTGAGGCGCCAGACCCCACGCAAGGGGGACATCGGTGGCAATTGGAATGTGCCCGTGACAGCGGCGTGGTCCGACAGGGAGAGAACCCCTATTTCGGAGGCTATGGCTAGGTCACAGACCGGCCCCGTGACCAGAAGGTGGTCCAGTCTCGCATAGGTCTTATGTGCGTGTGAGTAATAGGAATAGTCTCGGGTGGTGGGGTGGAGGCGGCGCCAGAGGTAGTGGAGAGCTAGTTCCTCCAGTTGGGATCTGCCTATCTGCGAAACTTCCCCCGTCTGCGGGTGTCTCGGTGCTGATCTATCTAAGGACGAGTCGAAGACCATGTTCAGGTCCCCCCCTATGATTATGTGCCTGTCTGGGGTGGCAGTGATATCCACTATGGCCGAATTAAGAAATCGTTCCTGATGTTCATTGGGGCTATAGACCGACCCGATGGTGAACACCAGACCTCCCGACTTGACTCTATAAGCTTGGAGCCTCCCTTTCTGTTCTGCAAATTTATGCAGGACCTCCCCTTTAAATGTTCTGGACACTAGGATTGCTACCCCGGCTGTCTTGGTAGTGTTGGAGGAGAAAAATTGTGTTGGGAATTTGTGAGAACGCATCCTCTGACAGTCTCGGGCTAGGAGGTGGGTCTCTTGCAAGAGACAAATGTCTGCGTGTGTGTTTTCCAGTAAGGATACCACTGCTCTCCTCTTGACAGGGTTATTCAACCCTTTCACATTAAGGGTGACGACCTTAAGGGCTATCATCGGTGTGGGCGAAAACAGAGCTCAAGTAGTGAATCACGGCCCAGGAGGAGCGGCTCTGGTGCAGGTAGCGCATAGTAGCACTGGAAGGCTAGAGTGAATGTATCAAAAGCACTGGACGAACCCTGTCCCTCCCCCCACAACTCCCCAAACGTCCCCCGAACTGCCCTTCCCCTTCCACCCCCCTCCCCTTCTCCCCCTACCCCCAAACAAACCCCTCAGGCAAACAACCAACCTCCCTCCTCCCCCTCCCCTCCCTTCCTTCCTCATTCCCCTGAAACCCCAACAATTTCCAGTCCCAGTCATGTCCCGGCGGACAAGTCTGTGGTGATTTACCAAAGTGGACGTCCGGCCACTTACTCCTCCCCATGGCCCCCCTCCTCCCAGGACCCCAAACCTGCAACATCAGTAAGGCTGTGGTGTTCTCCCCCCGGAGCGTTGTTATGCTGTCAGCGCCACATCACCATTGGAAGCAGTGTCTCTGGCCACTTCGGAAACTGCATTCGCCATGCCAGTTCTAATGGTGGGCGAGTCTGGTCTTCTGGGGGTGGCAGGCACCCGTCTCCTCGATACCCTCTGCCAACTGTCTCTAGGGCCGTATCTCTGGCTTGGCGTAGTCGTTTCTTCCTCCTCCGCTGTGATCCCCAGAACCTCGCACGTCTCTTGCAGTGATCGCAGTTGGTGCATCGTGCCATTCCACCTGAAGATGAGGCGGAAGGGATGTCCCCAGGCATAGGACATTTCATGCTCTTTTAGAAAGTCGGTTGCAATCTTAAATGATTTCCGCTTCTGGAGGGTGATAGCGGACAAGTCTTGATACAGGGCCACCGAGTGACCGTGAAAAGTGAAAGAGGGTTGCTTCCGTGCCTCAGCCATGATGCGTTCTTTCAACGGGTAGTCTGGGAGAAATGCTAGAATGTCCATGGGTGGCGCTGATGCACGTCGTGGCGGTCCTACTCTGTGTGCCCTATCATTCCGGACTGGGAACTCCGCTGGTTCGCCCAAGATAGCCCGGAGCAGGTCTTGTAAGTAGCCAGCCACATCCGAGCCCTCTTCTGTAGATGCAATTCCCCGGACTCGGATGTTGTTTCGCCGTGACCTGTTTTCAAGGTCTTCGTTGTGCGTTTGTAGATCCAGATGCTGGTCTCTCAAGCTCAACACCTCCTGTTGGAGCTGCACAATGTCCTCATCTAGTCGGTGATTCGAGCTCTCCACCGTGGCCACGCACTCCCCCAAATCATCTACCTCTCTGCGCACCTCCCGTACTTCTCCCGCCACTTCCTGCTTCAATGTCTGAAAATCGTCTCTGAGGGTGCTGAACAGAGATTCCAGGAACGATTTAGTGACAGGCGGTTCTCCTCCGCTCGCACCCTGCGATCCTCCGGCGGAGCTTGGTGACGGTTGTCCCCTATCTCCTCTCTGCTAAGCATTTCTGGGAGAGTGCGGTCCCCTCTTTTGGTACCTTTACCGGACGCCATTTTGGAACGAGTGCAGGCCGAGTCGTCCCGTCCCCTCGGTTCAACACTTCAGGCTCTGTGGATGTCCTCTTGGGCTGAGTAGGGGACCTTTGGTCAGCATCAACGGTAGCCTCGGGTATGTTCGGAAAAGTCGCTTCCAGCACTTCCGGACTAGGCCTCAGCCGCAGCCGCGATGGCGGGCGCCGTTACACCACTTGCCTGTCCGTTGGGCCCCGCTGGTCTCCGGTCGTAGCAAACTCTGCTAGGCACTCTGCTTCATGGAAGGGATCAGGTTGCTCTGGTAGATCCCACTCGAATTCCAGCTTATGGGCCACAACTTCGATCCTCGATGCCGCCCCGCGCTCGTCGTCACTGCTAGACCTCGATCGGTCTCCGACGGGGTCAGTGCTGCAGGGCCCACCGGGCGGTTCGTCTCAGAACCCCTCGGGCGCGTTCGCTGGTGGATGCCTCTCAAGCCGCCCCTCTCGCGGGCACTCCAGTTCAGCCGTGCCGTGCATTACGTAAGCAGCAGCCGGGGGTCAGTTAGAGTGTGCCAGTCCGTGCTTCGGAACCTCCAGGTCGCATGGGGTCTCCGCTGCGTCTTCTGCTCGCCTACCAGGCCGGAGGGGCTCCAGGGGAGACCGGGTAATCAAGACTCGGGGCGGGGCTCCAGGCTATTGCCCCGTCTGCTTCAGTTTACTCCCAGCGAACGTTCTGTCGACTAGGCTGAAGCCACGACCTCGAGTGCCACCCACAGCGGCTCCGCTAGAGCAGGCCCGCCCGTCAGGTCTCCGGCTATTATTCAAGGCTGTTCGGGCGCTGTGGGGCAATCCTTCCTCCGGCGGTGCACACCAGCCGAGGATGGGCGTGGCGTGTGGCTGTTCGCAGCGCCTTCCCACGTGCTTCGGGGGCCGGCCTCTTTCTCCTCCGACTCCCGGTCCAGACCTCCAATGCCGTCCGACAGGCTGTCCTGAGGCCGATTTGAGGCCAGTTTCGTATCAGAGTCTTCGCGTCGGGTTACACCACCTCTCCCTGTGCCGCTGAGCTCCAGCGGGGGGAGAAAAAGCTATATTTCAGGGCTTGGGCCTAGTCGGATCGGGGAGCTGCAAGAAGAAGCGTCCTCTCACTCCGCCATCTTGGCCACGCCCCCTCAAAGTGGGTTTAAAGGCAAACCTAAATTGGTAGGGAACATTGATGAAATGAAAAAGAAAATGCCATGTTTTAATTGCGGCAAGTTAGGGCATTGGAAACTAGAGTGTAAATGTCCGCCTAGAGTTAATGGGGAACATACATCATTGAATCCACAGGTGCAGTTTGAGGTAAATCAGCAGCAGTCACAGCAACAGCAGATAGCAAATCAGCAAAGTCAGGTGCCACAACCGCCACTGCCAAATAGTGGAAATCAGCAGAAATAAAGTGCAGAGACAGGATTCAGCGAAGATGAGCAGGTAAAAAGACCGCACAGAGTATATGCGTGTCCGCAATATTGGTTGCAAGAAGAGAATGGCAGTGAGCCGGATGAAAGTTTCTGACAGTGCCTGTGGGAGGAAGAAGAGTGTATGCTTGGAGCCACTCTTGAGGTAGATCAGTCAGGTCCATTTGTGAGCGGAAAGGTGAATGATGTGGAAATAACTTTACTAGTGGACACTGGTGCTACCCGTTCTACTGTTAGATCAGTGGAAATTCAAAATCTTCTTCTCTCGGGTGAGACAATCCAGGTTGTAGGTGTAGCAAATAGACAGATAAATACTCCTTTGACAAAACCAGTTGAAATTGAGATAGGGACGTACAAAGATATGCATCGGTTTGTGGTGTGACAGTAGTCCTGTTAATTTACTAGGTAGGGATATATTGTGTAAGATGAATTGTGCCATATACTGTTCACCAGATGGTATAGATTTGCAGACTCCAGATGAAAATAGATTGTATAAATTGACAATTCTCATGATTAAGGCAGAACAAGATAAACTGTTTCCTGTTTTTGATAAAGAGAAAATTCCTGTTGAAGTGAAAGAAAGTGTGTGGGATTTCACTGGAAAAGATATAGGTCTGATGAAAGGGGTTGATCCTGTGAAAGTGACCATAAAAGAAGGTGTAAGTTACCCGAATATACCTCAATATAAAATGACTGCAGAAATAATTGAAGGAATTACTCCAGTAATCGACAAAATGATTGAGCAAGGAATTTTAAGAGAAATTGAGAGCAGTCCATGTAATTCACCAATTATGGGACTGAAAAAGCCAAACAGAACATTTAGAATTGTGCAGAATTTGAGAAAAGTTAATAAGATTGTTGTTCCAAGTTGTCCGATTGTTCCAAATCCAGCAGTGATTTTGTACCAAATACCTCATGATGCAGAATGGTATACAGTGATTGATCTATGCAATGCGTTCTTTACTGTTCCATTGCATCCAGAGAGCCAACCAATTTTTGCGTTCCGTTTCCAAAATCGTATCCTAGCATGGTGTAAAATTCCACAAGGGTACACTGAAAGTCCATCGATTTTAAATCAGCTGCTAAAGAAATCACTAGAAAATTTGAGCATGCCTGGAGAGTCTATGTTAGTGCAGTATATAGATGACCTGTTGGTAGCATCAAAGGATGCCTGTGTAACTGATACAGCGGCATTGTTAAATCATTTGGCTGAAGAGGGAAATAAAGTGTCTCCATCAAAATTGCAGTTCTGTCAGAAAGAAGTACAATACTTAGGTCACAAGATTGCTAAGGGAATCAGACAGGTTACCATTGAAAGAACTAAAATGATAAAAGGAATGCAGCCACCTAAAACACAAAGACGGGTAAGAATGTTCCTGGGAATGGTAGGTTATTGCAGACAGTGGATAAGTGGATTCTCATTAATTGCGAAACCATTGCAGAGATTGACAAAGGCAGATATCAAAGACCCTATTGTTCTGACCAAAACAGAGATGGAAGCATTTGAACAGCTAAAAACGAAGTTGTGTGAAGCACCAGCTTTGGGAATGCCTGATTATGAAAAGGAATTTGAGTTGTACTGCAGTGAGCGAGAAGGATGTGCTTTGTCAGTGTTGATCCAAAGACATGGAAGAATGAGAAAACCAATTGCGTATTTCTCTGCTGTTTTGGACCCTGTTGCAAAGGCTTTGCCAGGATGTCTGAAAGCAGTAGCAGCAACAAGTGTAAGTCTGGAACAAAGTGAAGGAATTGTGATGGGATTTCCTGTGAGGGTGTATGTACCTCATTCAGTGGAGATTCTTCTCACAAGGGCAAAAACACAGTACATGACTAACAGTAGATTGACCCATTATGAAAAAGTAATTCTGGGAGCTGAAAATGTGGCAATTGCAAGATGTGTGAATGTCAACCCATCTACATTGTTACCTGAGACTGTTGAAGCAGAAGTGAAAGGTGAGCTTGATCGCAAGTGTTTGGATGTTTTGGAGTATTGTACAAAACCTCGACCTGATATCAAAGATGAGCCTTTGCTTGAATCAGATTTTGTAATGTTTGTGGACGGATCATGTAAAGAACAGAGACTGGTGTTCTAAGTGCTGCATATGCTGTATGTACAGTGGCAGAAATGTTAGAAGCATCTTGTCTGAAAGGAATTCATTCTGCTCAAATAGCGGAGTTGATTGCTTTGATACGAGCATGTGAGTTGGGAAAAGAGGTGAAAGTAACCATAGTGACAGAGTCAATATGGTTACGGAGTTGTTCATGATTATGGACAGCTTTGGTCCCAAAAAGGTTATTTGACCTCCGCAAGAACACCTATTCGGAATGCAGAATTTGTGAGAACATTGATAGATGTGATACAGTTACCTGAAAAATTGGCTGTGGTAAAATGTTCTGCTCATAAAAAAGGTGAGGATTATATCACTCAAGGTAACAATTATGTGCACGCAATTGCCAAGTATTGTGCAAAGAATCAAATTTCAAACAATCGAGAGAAAACTGAAGAACATGTTCCAAGTCCTTTAATGCTAACCACTGTAGTTGAGACCTGGCAGGAAGTGAACCAAATGCAGGAAGAGGCAGGAACAGAGGAAAAAGATATTTGGTTAAAATCAGGATGTAGGCAAAGGGAGGAAGACGAAATTTGGGTTTACAAAGATAAAAGACCAGTAATGCCCGATAGTATGATTTCAGATATGGCCTGAATGTATCATGGTCAAGCCCACACTGGAAGAGACGCTATGATTCATCTCTTTAGACAGTCTTGGTATAATCCTAAATTTAGAATGATTGCCGAAAGTCTGTGTCAAAGATGCTTAGTCTGTCAGCAATTAAATCCAAACAGAAAAATAGTTATAAGCTTGGGAACCATAGGACGGGAGGATGGCCCATTCAAAAGAGTTCAGATGGATTTTATTGAGCTACCTCTATGTAACAGACTAAGGTATGTCCTTGTGATAATCTGCTTGTTCTCTCGATGGGTGGAAGCTTTCCCAACATGAAGGAATGATGGAATAACTGTTGCTAAATTGTTCTTGCGTGAGATAATACCACGTTTCGGGTTTCCGGTAACGATTGAATCAGACAGAGGCCCGCATTTACAAAATGAACTTTTACAGATGATCTGCGAAGCTCTGGACATTCGCCAGAAGCTGCACTGTGCATATAGACCTGAGGCTTCAGGGGTAGTTGAGCAGGTAAATGGAACAATTAAAAATAGAATTGCAAAAATGTGTTTGGCAACAGGAATGAAGTGGCCTGATGTTTTACCACTTGTTTTGATGACACTGAGAAGCATACCTGACAGAAAAACTGGATTAAGTCCACATGAGATTTTGATGGGCAGGGTGATGAGACAAGCTTATGTACCAGTTGACAAGTTATTAACAATTAATGATGACATCATACTGGATTACTGCAAAAATCTGTCTGATGTGGTAACTTCTGTGCTCCACCAGATGGGAACTGAATCAAATTCGAAAGAGAAAAATTCAGCTCATGATCTACTCCCTGGGGACTGGATAAGAGTGAAAGTGCATCGCAGAAGGAATTGTTTGGTGCCAAGGTGGCAAAGACCACGTCAAGTTATCTTGGTTAGTACCACTGCAGTTAAGTGTGCTGGATTGAAAAGGTGGGTTCATGCTAGTCACACCATCCGTGTGCCTGAACCTAAAATACCCATACAACAGTGAAAGTACAACTGACTGATTCTGAAGGTGAACCAGAGAAGGATCCAGATATTGAAGATCGACAAGAACGTCGACATCTGGAAGTATCAGAAGCCAATTCTGCGTCTGAAGGTGAAGGTGAAAGGGAAATTGTTGAAATAACAGATTCAGAAGATCAATTTGAAGATCAAGAATCGGTAGAAACAAGCACCAGTAAAGACGCGAAGGAAAGTGAAAAGAAAGCTGTTGAAAAGTAGAAAACTGAAACGCAAACTGAAGACTCTGAAAGCAGGAACGGAAATCCTAAAACTAGGGAAGAGGAAGTGACTCACGATAAGATTAAGATTCCAAGTACCAGTTATGAAGGTGTTCCTAACAGAGTAACAGTAGAGAAAACTAAATCTGATGAAGACAAAGATATTGTGAAAATCATAATCAATGATACAGCAGAAGACACTGAAAGTGAACCCGATGACAGTGCAGACGAGACTCCATTAAGAAAAAGCACAAGAAAAAGAGCTTGGAGAGTGGAGCATAATACAATAGAGCCAAAGATTAAGAAAGTCTGTAAAGGAGACAACTGGCCTAAAGGAGCTGGAGGATTGAAATTCAAAATAGTGAATACAGCAAAAGAGCAAGAGGATCAAGTGAACGAGATTACCAGTCAAAAAGAAACACTGGGAAAGAAAATAGAGACTATTCAAAGGCCAAAGAGAGTGAGACGTCCAAATCAAAAGTACAAATCACCTGAATGGACATATATTGTTCTACCACCAATTGTTGAAGTAAATAGCAGTCAAGAAAATCTGTACGACCCAGAGCCAATTGGGAAAAGTGAGTAAAGAAGTTGATTAAGAAATGAAAAGTTAGGTGCTCAAAGTATATGATATAAAAGTAAAAAGTCTGAAGTCCTGTGCGACGTTTCTGTAAATATAGAAGAGGTCAGAGTTGACAAAAGTTCGAAGAAAACTTGTTGGAAAAACTAAACTTAGCATAATATAGAATAAAAATTGACACAAGATCGAAGAAAACTTGTTAGAGTGCTGAGTGGTGTGAAATTTATAGGTGACATAAGGTCGAAGAAACACTGTTAGGGAAAATGGCAATGAATAATCATAGAACGAAATGCTCTATTTGTAAAAAATGGTGTAGATGCTTTGCATGGGATTATTAGTGGTATTATGGATAATTTTAGCTATTGCCATTCCTTTTCAAACAAACTTAACAAAATTAAAACAAATATAAGTTCAAGTAAGCAAGATGAGAAAGAAAGAGTACCAAAAACTCATGTATATAAGCCAGAATTGCATCAAGATAAGTCTATAAGCGATTTTACTAAAAACACTTTTTTGAAATTATTGCTTGAGTACAATAAAACAATGAATGTCGATGACTGCTATGTTTGTGTAAAATTGCCAGCGTCAGTGTCAGAAGGGGTGACTTATCACCATCTTCCTCTTACATAAGGAGTAACCTGTAGTATAATTGCAAGTTTGTTTTATAAAACTGGGAAACTGGAATATCAATATTCCAATGTGGATGAAATATTTGCAAAGTTAAAGATTGACAGTACATTGAATAAGGGAAAGCATGCAGAGGCAATGGGAGAATATTTCTTAGAAGTAGATGAATTAACATATGAATACGCTTTTACTCATAATTTGACATGTAAAATGAGAGTTGAGGAGAAAACCTTTTTAAGCATGGTTGAGGAAAGAAGAATTGCTTACAAACGAAAGGAGAAAATGAATCATGAAAAGTCAAAATATTATACATTTGATGATGAGAATATTAAGGATAAAAATGTGAATGTGGCAATAAATATAGATGCACCAATGAATGGAAAATTCTGTATTAGAAGAGACAACACGATGTATGATCATTATTTTGTGGGTGCAAGTCAATGTGAAGATACTTATAGAATCTTAGGGGGTTGGGGATTTAAAGGAGGAAATGATCCTGTTTTTCCTGGAATTTATTTTATTTGTGGGAATAGAGCTTATTATAGACTACCGGACCACTGGTATGGAACATGTAATGTGGTAATTGGTCTTTCCTAAAATTTTCCATGTAGATAGAGGTACTAATGGAAAGCATGAGATATGTAAAGTTCTAAGTAGAAAAAGAAGAGAAACTGTGTTAGAAATAATAGGTGATGTATTCGGAGCACTGATACCAGCAGATGGAATTTCGTTCAATGCAAATAGAATTAGAAAATTGTCCACAATTGTTGATCGATTATCAACAGACACAGCAGGAGGATTCCTGATGGTGAATACTGAGATGATTGCAATGAGAACTATGGTTATGCAAAATCGACTTGCCCTTGATATAATTTTGGCAAAAGAGGGAGGAGTCTGTGGGATTTTGGAAGTGCAACACTGTTGTACTTATATCCCAGATAAAAGTCAGAATATTGAAAAGTACATTATAAATATTACAGATTTGCATGGAGAGATTGAGCCACTGGAGGTTGAGGGTGTCCTTGAAAAATTGGGTAAAAGTTTATCAGCAATTAAGCATTGGTTTCAAGAAATAGGTAGTTCTATTATAGATAAAATACTAATTCCAATACCAATTCTAGTAATAGTATTTTTTATGATAAGATTATGCTGTATATATAAAGGTAGAAGAGATTTTAGAAAGTCGATAAGGAAAAGAAATGAAGCACAGCAGGCAAGAATGAGAGAAAAGAACGAAATAGAAATGGAAGAAATTAAGGAAAAGGTTTTCAAAGATTCAAAAGAAAAACAGACAAAAGTATAAATGACATTAACAGAAAGAAGAATTTGTAACATGTTCTACTAAATTATCCAAAATTTTGAGAGATATTTGGTGATAAAATCACCAGATGAGGGAATTATTGGAGCGAGGTGGCAAACGCAAACTTTTGTGTACCCCTCCTGAAGTCAATGTCCCATAACAGTAATGTTTACTAATTGCATGTTTTGTGAAAATAATCAACCATAGAGTAATATGCACACATTATTTTATTTTTTACACACGGGAATGCTAATTTTGCTTGCATGTCGCAATAAACCTAGCTAATATGTAATGTTATTGTATTGTGAACTAATATGCTGTTTGATAATAAACAAAACGCTGTTTAAATGTGCTTTTTCTACACGTATTGTGAAAAGAGAAGGTCGATTATGTAGGTATAAACGCATTTGTGTAGCTTATTTGCTAGGTAACAACTAATGGGAAACATTAGTATGGTGAGAGGTAAACAGAATGGGTTTCAATTCAATAACTAACATGAATTTGTGTTTGTTTCTATGATAGTTTCAAAAAGTGGCCTCTGAGGCCTAAACAAAATGGACGTGTGGGTAAACTGTGAGCAACAGCTGAAAAGCGCAGGCGCGCTAAAACCTGCAAGTCAGAGTGAACTGCTTGTGTCCGAGAAAAGTTCAAGGCTGAATATGGCCCGGAACCTAGGATGGGTGCCAAGCATGAACGATGTAATGCTCAAGAGCCTGAGAAAGAGGATGGATGTTGCTAGTTGCGCATGCGCCTAGGCCGCAAACTGAACATAACAAAGACCCTTTATTTTTCCGTTGACACATAGAAAAAACTGTCATAATTGTGAGATGATGCTCACCCACCTCGAAACTGTCCAATGAGAATTAGAATGTGGACTGACAAGTTACTTTTAGATAGATTAAGTTAGGAGAATTAAGGTATAAAACCCCCTGGATTGGACTATAAGGGGTCGCTTTTTTAATCTCTATCGGAGATGCTGCCCGTTTGCTCTATTTTACCTTGTTTACTTTGCAGGACTATAAGGATAAGATGAGGGTGTTAGACAGGGATGTTAGGAGAGAATGAAGTTGGAACTATCTGTTCTTTGCTAAACTTTACTGAATTCTAAACTAAAGTGATTTTTCTTGAACTCTGAATAAAAATGATCACTATTTGAAATAAAGTTTGAAATGTAACTAAAAAAAGATTTGACTAATGCATAAATGTCAGACATAATAAAGTTTTGCTTTTAATAAAATTGGGAAATGGAATTTTAAAAGCTGGTCTTGTGATTTTCCTACGCCTAATTTTCTTTCTAGCAGATCCATTGCCGTTATGGTGGTGTGTCTGAATAATCCAATGTTTAACAAATTATGGTAAATTGTTGTTTTAAACTGCAGGTGTAAATAAATAATAGTTAAATAGGTTTAGACGCTCCACTAAATGTTACAGCATTTCTCCATTATGATTCACCAAAAGCCTTGAAGCCAAGTCTGAAGTGAGTAGAGTAAAAGCGCAGTGTTATGGGCCCCACTAGTGCATGTTTGTATGTTTATAGGTTTCAGGGAAAATGGTGAGTGATGATTAGAAATAATTGTTGGAGCCGCGCTGTAGCACTGGTGCTTTCTGTGGAGAGGAAGGATGGGCCGGGCTACTAAGGGCTCTCGGCCGAGGCCATCTGGGAGGGGGAGGGTGGCTCGGGACTGTTGTGGCCTCTCTGCTCACGCTGTCCGAGGGGAGGTTGGAAACAACAGCGTGCAACGAGGTATCATTTCTCTGCTGTTTTCCATGTCAGATGTGTGTATTATTGCCTCACACGTTGTGCAGTGTCGGAAAACGAACACGGTTTATCTAGACTGTGCCTTTACCTGCTGTCATAACAGCGCCTCGTTGGAACAAGCACTTCTCAGTGCACACTGATGCTTGACGAACTCTACATATATTCCAGTACAGAGCACCCCACCCATTGATAGTGGCGGACTTTGATACTTTGCATCCCATTTTCAGCCTCTTTCCCCCAACACAATGGTTTTTGTTTTGACATAAATATATTTCTCACAAGCTCAAGCTGAAAAGTGACAGTTGGAGCCCTGCTTGTCCCACATATCTATGTCTCTTGATAAACAGAGGATTTATGGATCCGCTCTGGTGACATTTCACTATGGGAGGGGAGGAGTGTCCTGGGAGGGGGGGGGGGTGGGAGCTGCTGACACTGTCCGGGGAAGGTAGGTAGGTGCACACAGAAGCAGTAGCCTGTATGGGACAGGTCCAGTAAAGCCTCTATAAGCTACTAAAGGTGTCTATCACTTCTATGTAACGAAATACTTACATTGTAAAGCGCTCCAGCACCTCTGTGTAATGTCCGGGGTGAATACATTTGCATAAATAAAGGGAGAAAAGGAGAAGACCAGAAGCATGCACTGCACAGCGGAGGAAAGAAAAAAAATTAAGGGCAACAAATAACAGGGACCGCATTGAAGTACAGAAAGCAGTAAGGGATAATAACAATAAAAATATGCATGTGAATAAAAGCAAGAAACGCATGGGAGATCATAGAACATTTGGTGTATGACAAGGGAAGGAAGAGCATGGATAAATAAAATGAAGAAATGGTGTAAAGAAAACAACAGAAACCAAGGCATGTGAGAGAAGAAAGAAAGGGGCACGAAGGAAAGAATGGACGAAAGTCACGGAAAAAGGTCGGTACTTAATGTAAGAAAAGAAAGGACAGAGGAGAAAGAAAAAAAGGAAGGGGGGCATGAAAGAAACTAAAATAAATCAAGACATGGGGAAAGGTTAAAATGCAAGGAAGGAAAGCGGAGGAAAGGGCAGTAAAGAAAACAAGCACACAGAGCGCCCTCGGCTCTACCGCCCCCTCTTCCAATGAGTGGCCACATCAGAGCTGCAGACTCCGAACCTCGGGATCAGGGTTCGAGCCACAGCGTCACTAAATATCTTGTGAATCTGGGAAAATCACTTAATCATCCCAAATTACATTAACAAGTCTCTGACTGTTTCCTTGAGCGCCAAAAGCAGCAGTGACAGATTTACAGAACTCGAGATCTCGAAAAACAACCACTGACTTTCAACCAGTTACACTCCATTCAGGTGAATGTATTACCGGCAGTGAGTGCAGCTCACGGAGAGTCAACAATTCATGCGTATCTTTTAGCTAAATTATCTCCAGCACAGACGGTGACAGACAGATGTGGCTCTTAGTTAAATAGTGTATTCTGTAATACCTTCGGTATGAGCACACGACAGGGGGGTCCGTGGGTCATCCAGCTCGGTAAAAAGACACCGCTATCCGCAGGTTTGACAGTTGGTGCATGTAGCAAACTCACCGACGGCCACCAGCTCCAGAGTGTGGCTTAGATTGCTGGGCAACTGGCGAGAGCTCGGGGCGGTACCGGTGTCAACCCTGCGGCTGCACAGAGCATGAAGGAGTCAGGGACTCACCCGCGGGTGACAGCCACCATGCCTGGGAGCAAGCATATGGGCCTGAAGCTCAGCTGTGGATCCCTTTGTCACAGCCTCTCGCCACCAGGGCACATCGGCGGGCACTTCCAGCAGGCAGGCTGCATAGCTCCAATTATAATGCCGCGAACACATGAATTTTAGGAAAATAACTAAGACACAGAGTTGATATTAAATCGGCGCAGTTGGGAATTTAGCTGCCAGGCCAAGAGGAAACCCGTTCCGCTTGGCCTGACAGCTAAATTCCCAACTGAGCCGATTTAATATCAACTCTGTGTCTTAGTTCTTTTCCTCAAATTCACGCGTTTGCTGCATTATAATTGGAGCAATGTTCGCCGAAAGGAACAGGAATCTGGAAAGAAGAGTAGTTAGGCGGGTGATCTGCGGGTGAGGAGGCATGAGTGAAACCCACGCGCTTCACTTTACTTTGTCCTCTTTCGTTTTCTGCTTGTGCTGTCTCTGCCATCCGCCCTGAATTGGCCCGTGTATTACGTGAAAAGACGTTGTATGCGCATGGGTTCCGGACAGGATAGGACAGTTCATGCAAAATATAGTGCGAATTCACGTAACCAATCCCAGCAATAAACAAGCATTTACAAATGCAATAGGACTCATTTACGCGAGCCCTATTGCATTGTAAACAAAAGTGCGGCATGAAAGAAGGCAAAAATGGGAGGGGGTGGGTGCTGGTGGGCAGAGAAGCCATAGACTACGGGAGGAAATGGAGGGAGGCAGGGGAATAAACGTTTTTTTTAAAGTAAAGGGGCTGATAGCCATGGAAGGAGAAAAATGACAACATGGCTGTCAGGAGGAGGGACTAACAAGCTGAAAACGGATGAGAAAGCAGCATGCATAATTTAAGCCAATGAAAAAGATGCTCGGAAAGTGGGTGGAGCTTCCTCTACTACACTGTATACTGCATGCCTCGCAAAGCGAGCAGGGCGTTGCCCTGCAACGCTATGCGAGACCTAAAAATATAGAACTTTAACAAAATTCGAAAGCTCAACAGAAGTCCAGAACCCTCAGCCTTCTTCCTTATTTTTAGCTTACTGCCAAACATATTACACTTCTTATATATTTAAAATCAATAAGTCCAAAGTCCAAACAATATTTCTGCAAAATCAAGATGAATACATCTGCAACAGCTCCATGCTTCTTCCATCTCTTTCTAATCGGTGAGCCTATACATACATGGCTGGGTACCAGGGAGGTGTAGTGAGCTGAGTCAGGGGGCACTAGGACCCTGGACCCTAATGATTGGGAGGTGACAGGAACCGAACACCACTTCTGGTCAAGGAGTAGGGAGGGCACTCGGCAGCCATGAGGGCAATCGGCAGCCATGAGGGCAAGAGGACAGACATGTATGTGGGCACAAGCAGGATGAAGAGAAATAAAGTAATCAATGTCCACCTACCTTTCCCCGTGTTCTTATCGCAAAGACATGACAAGCGGCGATGACAGGTGGGATCTGAAGACACCACCAGAGAAGCGCGTGCCCAGACAACATCAAAACCAGGAGCCCACCCTGGTCCGCCGACCACCAAGTTGCAAAATGGCGATGTGGGGAGCCCACCGAGGTCGGTAGGAAAATGGAGCCAGGTGCATACCCTGGCCCATCAGCCTTCAAAGAAAGAAAACGCAAAGTAAGGAGCCCCCCCCCCCCAATCACAAAGGAAATGGAGCCAGGCAAGAGCTCACCCTGTTCTGCGTACAAGAGCCTGCAGCGACATCGGGAGCTCAACCCGGCGCATCATCGAAGTGAGGTGAGGAGAAAGGAAAAGGGCACCCGACTGTGACAACACCTGACAGCCAACTGCAATGAGAGCCAGAGCCTCCCGCGTGTAGATTTCAAGCCGAAATCCTGCGAGAGCTCGGCAGCCATCTTGAAGTCAGGTGTGAGAGCCAATGAAAGGCTGGAAGAGACCCGGCGGCCATCTTGAAGTCAGGCCATAGAACAGATAGCAAATCTCGCCCATAGACATCACGGCAGCCATCTTTAAGTCAGGCGGGAGGACCAATAAGGCTAGAGGCGCGAAGCGGCCATTTTGAAGTCAGGCAAAGACTAAAAGGAATAGAAAAAGAAGGAAAGAGTGAAATTAAATAGAAACTACAACAAATAGTGAGGAACAAAGGAAGTAAAAGAAGAAATACAGGAAATAACTACAAATTAAAGGTGAAATTAAGAACTAAAATACAGCAAAGGAAGACGCTGCACACAAAAGAAAGGCACCACAACAAAATGATGGAAACCGAAAGCGACAAGAATAGCGCAAATGCAATCTTCCGCAGACCACTACCGTTCAGCTTGCATGCCAACTGGAAGGCATATACAGATGACTAGAACACAGACTTGTTCCTAAACTTTGTGGGTGAAGAGGTTGAGGACCTGCTAATTACTTTTCCCCAAGATCAAACAGCAACATACAAGGGAATAATAAAGTGTCTCACAGATAAATTTGACCTGCAACAAAATGAAGATTTCGAGAGGTAGACATTCAACACCACGTGTCAACTAGCAGAGGAGTCCCTTGATGATTTTGCAACAAGACTGAAGATTAGTAACCTATTGCAAGTTTGACAATGAACAAGCTATACAACTGCGCATCATTGAAGGCTGTCAGTCAGTGGAATTCCGCTCAAGAATTCTAAAGGAACCGTCCTCGCTCGAGAAAATACGGACCATGGCCCGAGCAGAGGCCAGAGCAACAACACATGCAAGACAGATGGAACCGGGAAAGGCAAGAAGAGTGGAACAAGCAAATCGCGTAACTGGAAATGTCAAGAAGAGAGACAACACACAACCAACAAGAAAGAAGCAAGATAGAACGTGCTTTCGATGCAGGCTTTATTTTCCACATACCGGCGCATGCCAGGCAATGGGCCACAGATGCAGAAAAAGCAACAGAGAGAACCATTACGCAAGCGCCTGCATGAGTGGACAATTCAAGAGTGAGCAATGTAGGCTGGCAAGATCACGGACAGTGATGAGCAGATATGCAAGACACATGGAACCAGAGAATAGCAGTCCCTCAGCTGAGTCGGAGGGAGAAGCCACGCCAGAGGCTTCGGAAAGACTATCTGATGTCTGATGAACCGGCAGAAGACCGCAAGCCAGAACACATTCATCTGGTAAAAAAACATCAGACGAAGAAAACAGCAACAGTGAACATTTTTTTTTTTTTGTTGGTGTAAGAAGTTTATTGAACTTTTCATATAAATAATATACATGTTTGCGCCTACAACCTTAACAGGCCGGCTACACAGTTGTACAGTCCGCAAATTATGTTCTCGTTGTACACGGCCCATCAGCCGACATCCGTAGGACCGGCGGCGTTGCAGGAAGTAGCATTTGAAACATAGAGCAGTGCTATAAGTGCATTTAATCATGTTTGTTTTCTTACTTTTTGTATATTTTTTCTTGAAAGATATCAAAACAGGTAAAAAAAAACTAAGAACCCCTAGAATTAAGATCACTATGTCACTGCATCCTCCCCCCCATTGCAAATTGACAATCCATTACTCCATGTCATGTACTTTGTTTTAGGTCTTGCAATTAATTATCTTCATTCTGCACCGTGTCATGCTCTAGTAAATAAGTACGTAAATACATCCAATAGTCTCCGGGACGTGACCCGATCGGCAATTCTTCCTCATAAGTGGCCAGTGTGTCTCTGCAATATGTTAAATCTTCCAGCCAGTTTTTAATCGTCGGTCCCCTTCTGCTATTCCAGTGCAAAGACACCCTCCGTTTGGCCAGTAACAGTGCCACCACACAAAATTTGCGCCTGTGCGTTCTCAGTTGCGGAACAATACCCAACAAACAAACCTTGGCCGTATATGCAAGTGATGCCCTAAGCATTTCCTTTAGAGCAGCTATAACCCGCTCCCAGAAGCCCGCCACCCGGCGGCAGTGCTACGCTAAATGCATGAAGTCTGCATTCTCCTATCTACATATAACACAGTTGGAGTCATCCCTTAACCCGTACCTGTGTAACCTCTGGGGTGTATAGTACATTTGGTGCAGATATTTATAGTGAATGATCCTCAAGTTTCCATTTGGCGTCAGTAAGCTAGTGAGCAGGCAAGTGATCATCCATTCGTCTTCTGTGAGTGGCTCCTCTAGCACTGCGCTCCATTTGTCTCTCATCCCCTCAGTGTTCCCTCCTATGTCTTGTTGTATGCTTGTGTATAACTTCGATACCAAATGGGAGGCCGTGGGTGTGGTGAGTACCAACTGCAAGGGCGACAGGATCTTGGGTTCTTCCGGGTAAGTAGGATAGTGCTCTTAACGCCCTTTGCAGCCTATAGTAATTAAAACTAAATAGTAGTGTCGGATTACTAATATATTCCAATTTGTCTAGCGTCTGGAAGACCCCATCTTTGTATAGGTCGCCTAGTTTGTCTATCCCAGCACATTTTAGTAAATTCATTCCAACCTGTTACTGCGTTACCGATAGCGCCGGGTGATGTGCCAGCGGGAGTGCGGGTGCATAAAGTGGTAGGCTGTCTGCTGCTTTTCCCATCAGTCTCCACGCTTCCGTGGTAGTGTTAACCGGGTTAATGTTGTGGTCATGTAATCTAGGTCGTTTGTGTGTTAATATATTGGCCAGTGGTATCGGGTCTGCATCTCCTGCCTCCACCGCTATGTGGGTCAGGAAAGGTATTTCATGGTACCAGTAATGCGCGAATTGCGCCTGAGCGCATAGGTAATAAAGATATAAATATGGAACCTTGAATCCTCCCTTAGCTTATGGCAGTATCATAGTGTGCAATTCCAGCCTGGCTTGTTTTCCCGCCCAGAGCAGATTAAGCACCAGTTTTTTAATGTTTCGGAATACCTCCGCAGGTGGCTTTATAGGGATATTATTGAACAAATAGAGGAACTTCGGCAGAAGCACCATTTTAACTATCGCTGCTCTGTCCGCCAGGGACAATGGCAGTTTATTCCACCGTTTAACCTTGTCTTCTAGGGACGCCAACGCTCTGCCGTAGTTAGTACGGATAACCAGTTCTGGGTCCCTGTGGAACCACACCCCCAAATACTTTGTTGGTTCATCTTGCCACTTTAGTGGATAGTCCAAGGCCGTCGGGTGTGTGCCATCCGTCAGCGTCAGAATAAGGGATTTGGCCCAATTTATCTGCAAACCTGAATGTTGACCAAATTTTATATACTCTCTTAATAATGGATTAAGGTGCTGTTCCGGATTTTTAACGTACAGTACCATATCATCTGCATAGAGCGAGATGTGTACGGGGCGTGTCGGGAGTTGTATGGCCGAATAATGGTGGTGTTGTCGGATTTTGCAAGCTAGGGGTTCTAGTATTAGGGCAAAAAGCATTGGTGAGAGTGGACACCCCTGTCTAGTACCTCGACAGATTGGAATTGGCTCTGATACATATTTATTTATCCTAATGCGCGCTGTTAAGTTCGTGTAAAGCATCGTAATCCACCCCATGAAGACATGCGGGAACCCCATGCGTAACAGAACTGCGTGAAGAAAGGGCCAGTCTATTGTGTCAAACGCTTTAGCCGCATCTAACAGTACTGCCACAGCTTTTATTTCTGGCGCTAGGTAGTGAGCTAATGCGAATAATGTGCGCGTGTTATGTGTAGTAGATCTGTCTGGTATGAAGCCAGACTGGTCAGGCCGTATCAACAAGGGCATTAGTGGTTAAAGTCTGTCCGCCAATAAGCTTGCTATTATTTTCGTATCAACGTTTATAAGCGAGAGGGGGCGATATGAGTCGCATTTATACTCCTCTTTACCCGGCTTTAACACTGCGATAAGTAGAGCCTCTCTCATAGACGGTGGTAAAGTTTGGGTCTCATGTGCTGCTCCATACAGTCTTACCAAGTGTGGGGCTAGCAAGTCCGCAAACATCTTATAGAATTCTGTCACAAATCCGTCTGGCCCCGGTGCTTTGCCATTTGGTAGCCGTTTGATAGTATCTGTGACTTCTTCCACCGTTATAGGGCGAGCCAGGTATTCCCTGTGACCATCAGCTAGCCATGCAATTTCCACGTCTGCCATGTAGGACAGTAGATCCTGCTGTGATATTGATGGACGTGCTTCGTATAGTTTACCATATGAAGCAATGAATTCACCCATTATCCCCTTAATGTCCCTCGTTACACTTCCCGTCTGGGTTTGTATAGCGGTTATGTGTTGGGGCGTACGTCCTGAGCAAATTTTTTCAGCTAGGGCTCTACCTGGTCTGCCTCCTTCTCCGTACACTCTAGCAGTTCTACGTTTGGACACATATTTAAGCTCGTCAGCTGCAAACTGTCGATGTTCCGCCAGTAGTGCCTGTATTTCTCCTAACACTGTTGTGTCTCCTGTCTGTGTATATCTCTGTTCTAAAGTTTGTATGGCGCTCTCACGTGATTTTAGCTGTTGCCTTATTTCCTTTAGTATGCCCGTGGTTGTACTTATGCATACCCCTCGTATTGTGGCCTTAAAGGCTTCCCATAATAGACAAGGGTCTTCAGTCGTGGGGCAGTTCAGGTCAAAGTAATCCACCATCGCCTTATGTATGGTCTCCACGTACAATGGGTCACGTAATGCCGCTGCGTTAAAACGCCAAGTGAAAGGCGGTGGCTCGTAGTTCGGGATATTTAACTCTAGGAGCACAGGGCTATGATCTGAAAGCGTTCTTGGGGGATGTTTTATACAAGTAACCCATGAGACTACATCCTGTGTGCCTAGCCAGTAGTTCAGTCTGGACCAGCTATTATTTGCTGCGTTTATGTGTGTTGCTATGATCTCCCCTGGGTGATGAACCCTCCATACATCAGCCATCCGTAAGTCTTCCATAGCATCTCGGAGCATTTCCCTCGCTTTAACATGTGGTTCCAACGTGTGCAGTGTCCTGTCTAGCCCGTCCCGTAGCACTATGTTAAAATCACCACCCCATATTATATGGTCGGCCTGGATATCTGCAATGGTGTGCCACACTTTCCCGAAGAACCCTGGGTCGTCTATGTTAGGGCCATAAGTGTTCACCAATACTACCTGTCGCTGTCTCACTGTACCCACCACAATGACGCTTCTGCCTTCAGAGTCTCTGTGTATAGTGTACCCCCTTCCGTACTAAAATACTGACCCCTCTGGAATAAGATGAATACTTCCAGCTGGTGACTGATTCCGCCCATCTAGCGCCTAGCGTAGATGTGTTGTTGGTTGCTATGTGCATTTCCTGTAAAAAGGCTATGTCAATGTGTAAGCGATCAAAATAAGCAAAAATCTGCTGGATTTTTTTCGGGTTGCCTAGGCCTCTTACATTCCACGTTATAAATTTCAGTGTGCTGGGTCGTGTCACGGCAACAAGTGCAGTGTCCGCCGTATCTTGCTAGGTGTCTCCCTTGTGTATGTTACGCCTGAAGTTTGCTCTACCTCATGCAGAAAGATTGTGAACTTGAAATGGAGTACAACATCCGTTACAATGCATTTGACGAATAAGGAGGTCGCCATGCTTCTCAGACACAGTAATTCAAATCGAACAACTCCCAGTTCCCATTCCCGCCCTCCGCCCACTTTAGCACCCAAACTTTGCCAAAGCTGTCCCTTCATAACAATTAAACCAGTAGTAGAACCTGAATAGGGGCGCACCCACTTGGGGGTGACACCAGGTACACACGTCTCCATCCACATAATGGACGTGGACAGACGCATGCGCTCCGTTCAATAGTTCGCGACAATTCCCTTTTATCCCCCATTCTCCCGCCATAATTCAACAACTTGTCCAAGCAATACAACCTCATTTGTTTGTGTCTGCCGTAGTACAGCAGTGCAGTACAATGAGGACCTCGTGTGCGAGACTATCTCTGCTGTTCTGTCCAGTAGGACTGTGCAGTTCGGTTCTATTCCTCGTCCTTGCACACCAGGCCCATGTATTGTTCGCCAGCATGACCAGTGGGTCCAGAGTACCTTTCCCAAGAAGGTGCTTCACATCACGCCGGCAAGCATACGTACTCTCCCACAACCCTGGTCCGCAATGTACCAGCGGTTTACTCACTGTGCAAGAAACCATCTCGTGCTCAGATTGTCGGTGTGGACCACGGGCATGGCTCAGTCAGTTTCCCGCTGTCATACACCGATCCACTCTGGGTGTAGTCCACGGGCCCCTTGCTGATGCAATGTTCTTTAGCACAGGTGCTACTCAGTGGCGGCACCAAGGTGTCTCTAGTTCTGTTGTGCCCTGCAATTCGATGCGGCTCCCATTCCCACGTCGACTCATTCTATATCACTTGTTGGTTCATCTCGATCCTGCGCCTTCCGCCGTTTTCCCATTTTTTTGAGAAACTCCTGTGCTGCTTGTACCGTTGGAAGAATAACAAGCTTTCCCGCATTCGTGATTTTAAGTTTCGCAGGGTATAGCATGGCATATTCCAGTCCAAGATCACGTAGTTTCTTTTTCACTAGAGCGAATTCCTTGCGCGCCAACTGTACTGCCATGGTGTGGTCTGGATAGAATTCTAGGGTATTACCCTGATACGCGATTTTACCCATTTCCCTGGCAAGCCTGAGGATCGTGTCCCGGTCCCTGTAGTTGAGCATGCGGGGAATAATCATGCGCGGGGCCGCACCCGGTTTCGGCGTGGGTGCCAGGGAGCGGTGCGCCCGCTCGACCAGGAATACCGATGACAGTTTTTCAGCGCCAAAGATCTCTTTCATTAACGTCTCGATGAAGGTCTCCATTTTGCCAGTGTTGGTGGACTCCGGCAGGCCTGAAATGCTGACATTATTTCGCCTTGACCTCGCTTCCTAGTTCTCCACCTTGGCACGTAGGCCCTCCAGCGTCTTTTCCAGGCCACCGCACACTTTCGATGTGGTTCTGGAGTCGTCCTCCACTTTAGAGATCCTCTGCTCTGCCTCCACAATTCGCTCATCGTGCTTTTCTATCTTCGCCGCCATATTGTCCACTCGTAGCATCACCTTGTCTAATTTGCTGTTCATCTCCTGTAGGCTTTGTTGGATTGCCCGCAATACTGTCTCCATGCCAGTCCCATCCGCCATCTCTTGCTCCCCCTCCACATCCTAGGTAGCCACGTTGTTCTTGGCCTGTTTCCTGGTCTTGAATGGAAGTTTTGTCTGTTGTTTATCCGGCTTCCCCATATTGTCGGTGTACGTTGGTGGACTCCTTCTCAGCACCCCCGGACTCACTGCTGCTGGAGTACTTGCAGTAGGCAGAGTGCGGCGTGCCGGTGTTCTAGTCCCCCACAGGGAGGTAGTTTTATGCATCTGACGTCGTATGGATGTGCATGTCCAGTTGCGGCTGCTCGATTTTCGTGCGAGGACGCCACTGTTAGCGCAATAGAACACCTCCGCCGCACCGCAGTACGCACTCTTCTGCCTCCAGTTATGCCGTCGGTGTTTACACGGGATGTTCCGCTAAGGTCGTGGCGCCAGGGTGCCCCTTCAGCTGCACCGTCACAGGCCCCCGCGCATTTCAGTCCCCAACAGTTCTGCAACTCCCAACTGATTTTTCATGGGCAGCCGTCGCTATAGTTTACTTGCGGTTCAGCGCCGCCGCCATTTTGTGATCACTGGAACGCATCCCGTGTTTTAGCGTTCTCCCTGCCTTCATTTGACCACGGCCTCCGCGCTGTGTTAGTAGTTGGGCATTACCTTAGAACATTGCTCTGCAGGTCAGGGATACCGTAGTTCTGGACTTGTAGCTGCCCAAATCACCAGCAGCATCGAGTGTCGGGCGCGGCCATCTTGGAGCTCCGCTCGTCTTCGTGTTAATTTTCGCCGATATATGCCACAGCTTTCCCTATTTCGGCATTTTACCGTTAGAAATGTATGGGCTGCTCATTCCGACGTCCAGTTCGAGCATTTTCGTGTCATTGGCGGTGTCTTTAGAGGGTCAAAGGACGCTATTTCTGCGCCCGTCTGGTGGAGCTGACACACTAGCCAGCCATTCCGCAGTGTGCCCTCTAGCGCCCCCCAGCAACAGTGAACATTGAAGTAGGAAGACATAGCACAAGCTTCATGTTAGATAGTGGAGCTACATGCAACATCATGTGCATGTCAGAATATGAAAGGAAGAGAGTGAAACCGCCACTATCACCGTCCACTGTTGATGTATTTACCTAGGGTTCCAGAAAACCATTAGTGAACATGGGAAAGTTCACAGAGACATTAACTTACAAAGAGAGGTAAAGCGAAGAGAAAACACGTGTACTACGAGGGGACATTCCCGCACCCTGTCTGCTAAGCCACATCACCGCGCAGGTGATGGAACTCCTACTACAACATGTCAGACAGACAGAACATCCTGAGAGAGCATCCGGCCATACTACAAGGGCTGGGAAAGCTAAAAGAAAAACAACGCTGCATATCAATGAAGCCATAAAACCTGTGGCTCAACATCACCGAAGAGTGCCCATACATTTGCAACCACAGGTAGAAGAAATTCAAAACTTGCAGGCACAGGACATCATAGAGCCAGCCAATGGGCCGACTCCCTGGGTATCTCCAATAGAAGCAGTGCCAAAAAAGAACACCTCAAAGATTTGCATATGCGTGGACATGGGAGTACCAAACAAGGCAATTGAGAGGGAAAGGCACCTCGGACCTCATCTCAATGACATGGTCAGCTGTCTCACTGGCGCATGCCGATTTTCAAAACTAGACCTGTGCAAAGGATACCATCAGCTGGAACTTGACCCGCAATCATGGTACATCACTACTTTCTCCACTCACATGGTTCTTTTTCGCTACAAACAACTGAGTTTTGGAATATCGTCAGCAGCAGAGATATTTCAAGAGATCATAAGGCAAGTAATATGGTCGGTAAAAGCTGTTTGAACTACAGTGATGACATCCTGGTGTTCGGCCGTTCAGATGAAGAACACGACAAGGGCCTATGTTAAGTCTGCAACCAGTTGGAACAAGCAGGCCTAACTCTAAATTAACGATGATGTTTTTTCAATGGGAATATTAGACACTCCTGAAATTGAATTTACATTGTAATTACATTGTTTTCCAAAAGTGCATATTAAAAAACAATAGCAATTCCATTAGTGCAAAAGTTTTAATTTCAAAATGCTGACACCGGCATAGGTTATTAACAGTGGCGGCTGGTGACATTTGAAAGTGGTGTGGCGTAACATTATTGTACTGCACTACGGGTAGCGAGTATAGCGAGCGAGGTCGAACAACCTACGGGGGGTTTGAGGGCTTCCCCACCAAGAAAATTTTGAAAAAAGAGTGGACAAACAGTGCATTTTTAAGCAAATTTGAGGAAGGTTAATAAAGCAATTAGTGCTGGCTGGGCCTATTAAACAGATCGGTCACTGCACCTCCCCTCCCCTCAATTCACACAGCTTTGCTCTTGTACCTTCACCCAGCTCCACAGAGACCCATGCTCACTACAAGTGTACATACACCTCTCTACTGGGGATTGCCAAGTAGACAGACAAATACACAACTAGCAAGCAGACACATCTCAGTCTTGAAACTGTAAAGCAGACACCCAAACGGATCTTATAATAGGAATTATAATGCAGACAAATAGTCAGACACTCAGCCTCCTCCCCCCTTCCATCTCATATGTTCAAGGTTTTATCTCTGAAACACCACACTGCATTCTAAAAGCCGGGAGGTAGTTAGGGGTATGAGGCATTAAAATATGATTAAATAAATATAACCATTACTTTTCCATTAACATATTGCACGTTTTATAAAATGGTGCACTGTTAAACATCAATACAGGTACAACCCCTTAAGTCTGCCTATTTCCTGCCCATTCTCTGCTACAGGGTTACACCAAATCACTCCACAAACACTTGCGAATATGAAACATTATGCAATGTGATTGTACCAGGATCACACCTTGCATCAATGGGGACTGAAATGGTGTTGATGTAAAAAGAGGAGAAAAGGGAAAGCAAAGCACTGTGTCCCTTACTCCTGTATGCTACGCGAGCCTCCGTGCTTCTGCTGTGACACAAGCACTGCAATTTTGGAGCAGCTGCAATGCCCACAGATGACTGCTTCTATCTTTTCTCTGTATATTCCCCCTTCCCTTCGAGCAGAGCCATGGGCTCAGGGGTTTAGATCCTTTTACCTTATGCACTTTTAGAAGACAGATTATGCTGTCGTGTTTTTTGGGGCATCGCTCAAGGAGCCCTATTAGCATGGTTTGTGCGCACAACACAGTGACCACACTCCTACCAAGAGGAGCGGTCTCAGCACCGCTGCCCCATGAACACATTCCGGGCTGGATGGAGACGGCAGGTGCTCCTGCCAGAGGAAGGCGAGAGTGCTAACCGATGCTGCATGTCTCACACGTTAATAAACTGAAAGCAGCAAGTCATTTCGAGTCCACATGTTCTTCTTTCTAAGGCCTAAAGCTCGTGGTGCCGGGGAAGCTGGTGCGGAGATAGTGGGAGAATCATTAATTTGAGCTCCAGTAGACTGCCACACATTTTCCAGCGATCTTGTAGTAAGGGCCAAAATATATTTCATGCAGTTTATGTTGTCCCTTCTGTCGAAAAAGTCTATTCACTTCTGACTTTTCTACAGTACCAACTAGCAATAACCCCGGTCTTTGCATGATCAATCATGAATGAACTTTTCCAAAAGTGCTGTAAACTGAGATTATATAAACCTGGTAGTCTTGCTGACTACCCCTAGAAGCGATGCGGAGACAATATTTTAGATATTTGTGGCTGAAATCTGTTTGCTGAGCACATCTGTCTGGCGGGAACAAACAGAGAGTATATCATGTATCTGCGATGCTTAGGTTGTAATTAGACACCGCGGTTCATTTGGGAAATGGCAAAGTGCGACGCGAGCATGATCATTAAGTTAGGATAAAAAATGGGTTTCAATATCTGTTGATTGCACCCAGATCTAATTCCGAAGTGGCTCCTCTTGCAACACGGTACATTATGTATACTGGAGTGATCCTGCGTGTTTACCTATCGCTTCCAATGGCAGCCTCGATCTGTCCATCTGTGATACATTTCTGCTCGATTAGGTTGTTATGATATACTGTCATAATGATATTACAGCTGTAAATTACTGCATTACCATTCAAGTCATTTGCATGTGATGTCGTGCGTGAGGAACGCGGGGGTAGATTTTCGACAGAGAGCAGCTCTCAATAATAAAAAAGCAAATGGAAAAGTATGAATTTAAATGAAATAGGAACGGGTAATAAAACAAAATAAACTCACCGTCCGGAGAGACTCTGTCCCGACTCCCGCCTTCCTCTTTTCAAGTCCTGCAGCACGTCATCACAGGAAGGCGGCGCAGCAGGCAGCCTCCCTCCCCTCCACCACCGGCTGCCCCAGGCTACGTCATTTTCTCTCTGTATGCTGCTGCTGCAGCATACAGAGAGAAAAGGGAGAGTGAGTGTGTGGTTTTACGCGAGGGCAGGGGGGGAGTGGCTTGGGGGAGTGGCTTTCCCACTGTAGTTAATACTGTCTGTTTGGGCGGCCTCAGGCAGCCCAAACAATCAGTATTAACAACAGTGGGCTAGCCACTCTCCCAAGCCACTCCCCCCTGCCCTCGAGTAACACACCGCCCACTCTGACTCTAAACCAGGAAGGAAGTTCTGCTTTCTCCCGTGCGAGAATGCAGAAACAAATCACAAATGGTAGTTATATTAAGGCAATAACTACCATTTGTTTCTGCCTTCTCGCACGGCGAGAAAGCAGGGGGAGGCGGCGCCCAAACGCCCCCATGAAGGAACCGCCACTGGTTATTAATATTTTCCGAAACACTGCAACACAGACTGTTAATCGATTATTATATAACTTTATGCCATGAAAATAAAAAACACACAACTCTGCCAACATTCTATGCGAACACAATTGTTTTATAATACTGAGGTTAAATCACACAATTGCAACTTAGATATTACATTTATATATCATACCTACGGTTTTCTGTAGTTTTCGTAAACATCTTAGGGTACATTTCTTTATACAGGACAAGCTCTTAAAGCCTGTTTATGAGATCTGATTGTGATCCAATTCCAGAAACACCCAAATCTTGGCACACATTATTCAGTTCATCATTTGTAGCCTATGGAAATACTGTGTGTTAAGACTGATTATAATAATTAAAGTCAACTCCAACTACCATAAAATAATACAGCTAATTGTAGTTTAAATATTTTAAAGAGTTCATAGACATGTGGTTGCTCTTTTTTATGTCACAAACACATATTACCTCTTCAGATTGTAATTTATAAATGCACAAAATTCTCATTGGTTCAACATAGAACAAAATCAAAAAGAATTGTTCAATTAACAAAGAAGTATTTCTTGAATTTCAAATTGCTTTTAAATGTTTTATCCCTTCATACGTTCAGTTTGGAGAAAAGCACATTTAGCTTAGAAGCGAAGTCATGTAAAGAACTGGCAATGCACAAAGGTCAGAAGAAGAAAAAGGTAGACAAGTATTGTGGCAGCCACACCTTCTTGTGCATATGACCTTTGCAGAGTGGTACACACATAGATGTACTCTTTCTCATAGCTCCCCTTCATAGAACACACACATGTAATATGGCAAAGGCACAATGCAGAGGATCAATAAAATTCTTCCAAATTAATAATCAGAAATAAAAATTGAGAGTAGGGTACACTACGTGCACATTTCACATGAAATCCCTAATATTTCTTCATTTGTCAATTAAGCCTCCTTGTATAAACCTGAAAACCTATTAGCAATAAACATCTTAAGAAAAAGTAGTATAACCTGAAAGTATGTAATATCTCTGAGGACAGCCCGTGGATCCATCATGGAGACAGAATTTACTCTGTCCCTAGGTGGAGAGGCCAAAACCTAATTCCTATATGACTGCCAAGCAGTAGGTCATGTATAGGGGCATTAGCAGGATGCATACTCATGGTGGTTACTGCCAATGCATTTTACTGTTTGCTACAGGGCTTTATGGCAATGATGCAGTCCTGTAGCTAACAGTATTAATGTTTTTATTTTCAAAAAGAAAATCTAAAAATGGGCTTTTCTTTTTATAACTAAAAAAATCTAACAATCCCCTTATAATGTGGGATTATTCTCCCATGGCAGAAGGACGCCTTACAATGGTTTTATTTTCCGTTACCGCCAGGTTTTACCTGCCGATAAACAACAGTAAAAAAAGTCACTCCATGTCTGTCCACCTAAATTATGTTGGCAGACATGCTGCCAGTTCTCAAACGGCCCTCACTGCACAGGTCAGTTGGAGAAGTTTTGCCTATAGCAGAAACAGAGTAGTCTTTGCCGTGGTCAAACATATGGTCTAACAGCAACTACATTTGGTGGGCGGACCACTATATTAGCATGGAGGGAACTCTGTCTGCATTGCTACGAAATACCCATTGCCACCAATGTATAAATCATGTAGATGTTCAATTAGATTTACAATTGTAGACAAACCAAGTGACTATTACTTACAGTGGTAATCAAATAACAGGTAAAATGGAAAATAACTTTTGTATTGTTGAAATAAAGAAATATTTTTATCAACTAACACTTTAAACCTCATTTCCACCACTGCAACTTCTAATTACAGTTCATTTATTTATTTTTTCATAAGGGGCTACTTTTACATTTAACATTTCTGAGCTGTACCTGCTAGTCCCTTAATTGCACTAATTAGCTCATGGTTGAACCTGTAATTAAAAGCAGGTTAATAAAATAATTTAAATAGCTATGGACATCATGTAACATATACAATTATCCTGCATTCTTTACAAACACCATAACGCAATCTAGACTTCGTTGTGCCAGACACATCATTTTAAAGTGTTCTATAGTGCACTTAGATGAACATTGAAACAATACATTTCTAAGAACCCATTGAAACAAAGTCGTCACAATATGTATTACCTACTTTGTAAGTAAATCAGAAAAACAAATGAAAACATACACCGTGGAAATTATGATACCATACAGCATGATCAATGATTTTGATAAACCATTTATACCAACATGTCAAGTCTCTGACTTTGAAAAGTCTATAACACATTTAAATTGATACCTGTGTTGATTCCAGAAGAAGCAGGATTTTATCTTCATTCATTGTTTTGTCTTCTTCTTTAATAACATTTTTATCTCTGCACCTCAATGGCAACCCTTTCTTCACTTCACTTTATTGCACCTTAGGACCCACCCTGGTTGCACTACCGACCCAAGGCACAAAGTTTGAGTAGTCCAGTTGTGTACAATAAGCTGGTTTCATTTCCTAAAACATTAGTAGGCAATAACAAATATGTAATATAAAACAAAATATTTTAGGTTTATAAGAAATAATTAAAATCAAACATATTGTTTCAAGTTTATTATAATTTCAGTAAGTTATCATCTTGGTACAATATAAAAGATAAAGTCAAATTAGCAATAGTTTTATTCGACATTTTAGAGTTATACTAACAGAAATGAAATGCATCCTACAGAATACCACGGAAGAGCTAAAAATAATAATTGTTACACTGGTGCTTATTACAAATTAATTTAAAAATGTGCACAAATCAATCAATCAATTAATCAATCAATCAGGATTTTTAGAGCAAGGCTAATCACCATGAGGGTATCCAGGCAGTGGGATTATGCTGCAATCAGTTGAAGAGTTATTTTTTTACTTCCATTCTGAATTCCACGAGAAAGAGTGCTGTACGGCGATGGAAGTAAAGTTAATTACAGGGCGTGGCAACAAGGTAAGAAAAGGAGCATCCTCTGATGCAGATTCAGCAGATGCCAGGAGTGCGAGCAAGGGTGATGGAGGCAAAGCGCAGGTGTCTGGATGGCTGATGGTAGTTCAGTGTGGTGGATAATGCATGCTGGTCCCTGGTCGTGGAGGCCTAATATGCATATATCAGCATCTTGAATTGGTATCTCATTTGGATGGTAGTCAATGGAGGTACTCGAGGTGGTGGATGATATGGGTCCATTTGGGAAGTCTGTGGATGAGTCTGGACACAGCGTTCTGGATCATCTAGAGTCTCTTTAGGAGCTGGGTGGTGGTTCCTGCGTAGGGCGTGTTGCTGTAGTAAAGCCAGCTGGTGACTAGTGCTTGGGTGGCCTTTTTCCTGGTATGTGCGTTGAGCCATTTGAAGATCTTTTTGTGCATGTGCATGGTGTTGAAGCTGACAGAGGAGGAGGCTGTGTTGCTCTGGCATTTCATTGTGATTTATTTACCCAGGATGATGCCAAGGTTATGGAGGTGGTCTTTTGGTGTATGTGTGGGTACAAGTTCAACAGGCCACTAGGTTTCATTCCTCTTGTTGTTTCACAATTCTGTCTTGTCCTTGATGAGCTTAAGGCAGTTGGTCTTTATACAGTCTGTGATGCTCGTCAAGCATTTGTGGTAGCTGGTGCTGGTGGAGGCGGGGTTTTTCTGAGAGTGTGATGATGAACTGGGTGTCATCTGTGTAGGAAATGATTTTGATACCATGGCTTTGTACGATGTGGAATGTAGCAATGACTATGATAAATTCGACAACATGTAGTACTAAATTTTTGTTGTAATAGTGGAACTGCTTACAAAACCTACTAAAACGAAAATAAATGGTCAAATAACTTTCAGCAGTACAAAGCCCTTTTAAATCACATTGTTGAAAACAAAACAAAAATATTAAAAAAGAATAATATATTTCTAAAGGACATATAGCTTTGGACATTAAAGACCCTCATATAAATCTCATTGTAGAAATATAAACACAACAGATGAATCAATTGAAAAAATAAATAAATATAGACACCTCTCCAATGTAAAAGTCCTAATAACCCATTCAAATAGTAATCAAAACAAATGGTGTGCTAAAACAAATACTTGAACATGGATACACACTGTTTAAGATATCTGGTTCCATGACATTATGCATCACAAAGGGAAGACACAGTAACCCTAAGGTGTGCTCTCTTCTTATTTGCTCCACAAATATTTGTGAGGTGTGCATTTTTTTTATTAGAAAATGCATGTTTCCCTAGTTTTACCAATTCATAGTTCTACTTATAGTAGTTGATAGCTCTGCCTATTGTCTTAAGAACTACTGTTTGCATGTTAATGTCCAAAATACACCTGTACAGTGAATAGTAGTAAATGTATGATGTATTTTAGGGTATATGTATCACTTCACCCTTATGTTAGAAGGCATACATTCATTGCAGTATAAATACATCTCTATCTAGAGGTAACAAATAACATTATTGGTGAAATTTACATAAATGGAACATGCATAGGCACCACTGTATGCGTACAGAGAATCTCACATTGAGATTTACCTTTGTGAATGTTGCGCAATGCATAGAATGCATGTTTGTGTGCTATGACATGTACAGTAACACGTATTGGAAATAACAGCAGAGATACTACCTTTATCTTGAAAAAACAATATTCTAAGTAGTTTTTGAATTACGCATCTTATCAGATTAAAACAACAAAATACTTACCTTCACAAATACCGCTAGCAATAATTTTGTACTTATTTTGTGCCAAGAATTTTCAATGTCTACTTGTAATTCCTCCTCTTTTTGTTCATGCAGTATGGGTCTTTCGAAAAAAGATGAACTGGGATATAAATATAGACTATTATATTCAATGTTTCATTTATTAGTAGTTTTAGCTCTTTAGATATACTCCAATAGTGTAGAATTCATTATATTTATGTGAGGTCAATTCACAAAGAATGGATCAGATGTTTATGAGGATCAAATTGTTCCTTAAAAAGTATCATTTCAGCATAAATAAGAAAGGTTCTGGATAAGTGAAATGTCTTATAACACCAAATCTTTTTTCTATCTAGCTTGAAAATCATAGTATGAATATTAACAACAAAGGGTGCCATGGTCTTGCTTGACCTATCAGCAGCCTTTGATACGGTCCATCATGACCTACTGATGGACCGTTTGTTGGGTTGTGGGGTTCAAGGTAAAGCTTGGATGCTCCTCAAATCATTCTATCGGAGCGTTCACAAATAGTTGCACTGGGTAAATTTCACTCCAAACCATTTACCCTGCCCAGCGGGGTGCCTCAGGGGTCTTCGCTTAGCCCCTTACATTTCAATGTGTATGTCTCTTCACTTGCCCCATTGTTTAGCTCCTTTGGTTTTAAACTGACATCCTACATGGATGACACACAGATTGTCGTGTCACTGCGGCCAAGCCAGGATACTGAACTAGATAATCAGTTCCACTACTGCATGGGAGCAGTGGGGAGGTGAATGACACAAAATTGCCTTAAATTAAATTAAGGCCAGAAAGGAGGTTATCCTTTTTGGGAATTATGCCAATTTTTGGACCCCTAAGCTGTGGCCAATAACACTTGGCACTCTTCCCACACCGTCAAAGAAGGTAAAAACGTAGGTATTGTGATAGATGATAAGCTCAATTTTGGAGATCAGATAAACTGTACTTAGGATGATCAAAACAATTCTCCCCTTTTTACCAGCTGACAGTCAGCAAACAGTGGTCACAGTGCTTGTCCTGTCGAGGCTCGACTATTGTAATGGTCTTTATCTGAGCCTACAGGAAAGCTTTATGATTAGACTCCAAATGCTGCAAAACTCAGCAGCAAGGCTGTTGTCAGGCACACCCACATTCCTGTCCATCTCAAAGGAAATCAGTAAACTATACTGGTTGCCAGTCAGTAAACGAGTGTGCTTTAAAGACTTGTGTATTGTGTTCAAGGCTCTTCATGGCACAGGCCCTGAATTCTTGAAATAGAACATTCAATGGTACTAGCCGAAAAGGACCTTGCGCTCCATGGAAGCCAAGCTGGTCATTGTACCACCTACAAGAAAAGCCTCTTGGGGAGGAAGAAGCTTTGTCGTGCATGTCACAAAAGCTTGGAATGACCTTCTGTTCCATCTGAGAAAACGCACAGACCTCCTGACATTTAGGAAGAGTCTTAAAACCTGGCGTTTTGTCCTGTAATAGCAGTTCACCGTCTCTCGACTTAGGGATAATAATCAGCGCCAGGACACCCCCGGGTAATTGTGCGCTTTTTAAGTTCCCTTAACATAACACGAGTAAGCATATTTTAAGGTACACATGTAGAAAAAGGTAGGGCTAAGACCTTTCTCAAGATTTGCCCGGCGCTAACCGCCCTTGTACCATTCAAGTTTACCAAGCAATGAGGCAGGCGCCGGAGACCAGAAGGCAGGAAACAGAAGTTTATTCCGACGGAGCAGAACACATCAGATCAGACAACAAGGTATCGTCTCGAGGTGCTCTAACAGCCTCTCGGAGGTCTGGCCTCTTATACACTGGTTTATGGCATGTGACCTTCCTTTATTACAATCACAACTTTGTAAGGCAAGAAAGAGACATCCCCGTAATCCTCGTGTTAATCCCACCCCCATATACCTTCACAATGGAGGTCCTCAACCTGCTGATAAGAGAGGGGGTCATCACGCAGCTGAGTGTTTCGTCGAGTCTTAGGATGTGTGCGCCTGATCATATCACAGGGGGTGGGGAGGCCTGGATCAATAGAGGGTCCTTTGAAGGAGAGCGACCTCATACAATAAGGGTCAGTAAATGATATCTCCCGGCTTATGCAGTGGCCTCGGACCTGTGTGGACAGTCGGACACGGGGTGAGGGGCCATCAATGGAGGGGTATTCATGCTGCGTGGACAATCCAACGCAGAGGGGAGGTTTATCAACAGAGGGGCATTCATGGGAAGAGAGGAGGTGTTGGTCAGGCGCTGGCGTGACTCCCAAGGACAGGGTCATGCAGAAGGGTCATGCTCATAAGGAGGAGGGAGGGGGAGCCAGGGTGCGCGGAGGATGCTTGCTGGGTCAGAGGGGCGCGCTGGTGATCGATCGTGGACAGGGAGACCATGATATCTAAAATGGCTGCCGTGCGCGTAGTACATAGGTGACCTAGAATGGCGGCCGTGCACGTAGTGCATAGGTGACAAGCTGGCGCAGATGATGTTCAGATCGCAAACTAAAATTCCACAGTCCTCCCTTTTAACATGTCTCGCCAACTTGTCAGTTCGGATTTATCCCCATAAGGCCACGTATTTCTACTTCATAGAGGGGGCTCATGTGCTCATTTCGGAAGTCCACAGTCTTTGGGCACACACAGTTAGAAACAAGGCCGAACAAAGGTGGCAGACATTGGATACCTAGGCAACACCCACATAATATCACAACAGGTACCAGCACGAAGGAAAACAACCTCCAACCCCAATTTTTCAAAGTGTCCCAAAACCAGCTCCCAAGCGACCATCCTTCCTGTTCTTGGTGAACCTCCGAGGAAAGTCTGTGGAGGTGTTCGATGGCTTTGTAGACTGAAGGCGAGTTATCTGGCACGTAGGTGCAGCAGCTGGATCCGATGATGCGGCATGCTCCTCCTCGGTCGGCTAGGACCACGTCTAGGACGAGTCGATTTTGAAGGGTCACAAGGCGGACCGCCTGAAGCTCCGCAGTGTTGTTGGCGAGGATGCCAGCCGTGATGTTGATCGTTGTTTCTACGGCCTGGGTCAGGTGTCGGATAGCACGGCTGTTTGCCATTGGACCCCACAGAGGAACAAGTCCCTTTGCTGCATCCAGGAACTGTGCTCCGGTGGAGTCGGCTTGTCCAAGGTCGTCTGCCCGCCTCTGCCGGTGATGGTTGGCAGGGGCTACATATGTGGGTGGAAGAACGAAGGCAATATAACAGGTGCCCTTCCAACCACTCGGGAGCCAGGTGTAAGCCTTGGTGCCACACACAAAGTACATGTTTGGAGAAGCAACAAAAGAAGGGGGTTCAGCTGAGTCTAATGTTCTGGTGATTCGGCAGGCGCTGTAACCCACCAGCTGCGTCCCCTGGCCTTCGAGACACACGAGACCGGTGACGTTGATAACAGACAAGGCCACGGTTAAAGTGGCGGTAGTTTGTTTTTGCAGATGAGTGAAGGTGGTTCTGGCCGGATTGTGGAGCACCTGTACTTCGACTCGTTCTTTGGCTGGAATGTCTTTGATGAAGGTGGCGCCTGCGAGCGCAGGACACAGGGCAGCTGGGGTTTTTCCTGTTTTGTTCAGCCAGAACCCAGAGTAGAAGTGTGACACTGTCCGGCTGGAGGTGGCGTTGTCCCTGTGGCTCTCTTGCATGAGGATCAACCAGGCGAGGCAAGAGCCGTGAACTGAGAAGGGTGAAGGGATGAAGGGGATGGAGTGTCCAGTGGCATGCGGGAGCAACCCGCAGATCCAACAGTTCGTAGCATTTGCAGCAAGGTTGTGTTGGTGCAACAGTTGCACGAAGGAATTGTTCCAGAATTCCCTGCGCCTTTCTCGGAGCTGAGGCGACAGAGAGATTAGGTGATGCTCTTTCAGGGGTGTTGGCTGTGCAGTAGGTAGCAATGTCTCATGAGCCGGTGTGCTTTCCTCCAGAATCCAGAAGGAGGTCATGAGGAGGAGGCAGAAGAGGAAGACAATGAAGAGTGCAATTGTCTTTGATTTGTGCAGGTTGTCAGTCTTTGGATTTCTATACTGGGTATTTCCTGTTGCTTCCATCATCTTCTTATCTGGCGCTTCCATCATCTTCTTATTTGGCGCTTCCATCACCTTCAAGGGGCTCGGTAGTGGGCAGAACCACAGACTTCGTTTAGCTTCTCTCCCGGCGACCCTTGATTGTGTGTAGGTCACCGTTCTGAGATTTAACTTAGTCCGTGGCCTACTTAGCCGAAGCTCCCTCCTTTCGACGCAGGAAATACCCTTCTCTGGATGGCACAGTGGGATCAGAGAATTTTGCAAGTTCGAGTGCCTCAGTATCGGGATAACAGTCCAATATCGGTCGGTCTTTGCTCAGGAGCTCTTCTTGGGTGCTGACGTTTTCTGTCGTGGCCAGGTTTGCAGAGACCTTCCGGCAATGATGCGCGTGCAGCCAGTGCTTCTTCCCCTCCACTCGGAGTGCCGTTCGGGTGGTGATCAGCACTTGCCAGGGGCCCGTCCACCGAGGTTCCAGACTCTTGGTTCGCTGGAAATTTCGTATCAATACGAAATCTCCCGGTTGGATGTCGTGGCCGGGGCCCCTGGAAGCATCGGGGATGGCCTGCTGCACCTGTTGATGAATGACAGACAACGTTTTAGTTAACTTGCACAGATAATCAGATAGTAGGACGTCTGGGACGTCATGAATGGAGGTCGGTTTGGGAGCAGTCCAGAGATTCATCGGTCGCCCAAACACGACCTCGTAGGGGGTCAAATGGTGCTTGGTGGGAGTGGAGCGCATCGATAACAAGGCCAGTGGGAGGGCATCCGGCCAGTTAAGTCCAGTGGTGGCCACTATTTTTGCCAGTTTCAGCTTTAGTGTGGCATTATGGCGTTCCACTAGACCAGCGGATTGGGGGTGGAAGACCGCATGGAATCGTTGCTTCACCCCCAACCCCTTCAGGATTAGTTGGATAACCTCAGCTATGAAGTGGGGGCCATTGTCGCTCCATAAAATTCGGCAAAGGCCATAGCGAGGGAAGAATTCCTTCAGTAGTACTTTGGCAGTAGTCATGGCAGTGTTGTCACGGGTTGGATAGGCTTCTACCCATTTGCTGAAGGCACATACGATGACTAGTACATACTTCAGGTTTTGGCATCTCTCTAGTTGGATGTAATCCATCTGAAGGACCTCAAAGGGGTGATTGGGGGTCCCAAACCCTCCCCGGGGCACTACAGTTCCTTTCCCGGGGTTGTGTTGCAGACAGATAAGGCACTGCTGAACTAGGCGTCTGGCTGAGTCAGGGATTTTGTCGTTATGCCAGACTTTGGAAATGAGTTCGATCATGGGTGCAGATCCTATGTGTGCGGGGGAGTGAGCCATTGTCAGTATGGGAATCAGATATGAGTCGGGCAGCAACCATTTGCTTGCATCCTTCGTTCGCCAACAGCCCTCCTCATCCTTCAAACCCACCCTTGCCCATTTGGTCAGCTCGTGAGGGGTGCTGGTCGACTGTATGTCTCTGATCATTACCCTTGTGTCACTCCATGTTTCTGCTTGTGACCTGGTCACATACATGCGTGTCACCGTCCTATTCTCAGCTGTGGTTCGTGCAGTGATGTCGGCCAATGCATTCCCTTGTCCAACTAAGTCTGTCACCCTTTTGTGTGCCTGACATTTGATTACCGCTAATCGTTTGGGGAGGAGAACTGCTTCAATCAGAGCGGAGACTAGATCTCCGTGGAGGATCGGGGTGCCGTGGGATGTCAGGAATCCCCTCTCTCTCCACAGGAGCCCAAAATGGTGGACCACTCCGAAGGCATACTGGCTGTCCGTATATACGTTCGTGGTGGTCCCTGCGGCTATGATGCATGCTCGGGTGAGGGCTATCAGCTCTGCTGCTTGGGCAGATCGTTGTGTGATGCAGGCTGTCTCAACTACTGTTCGGGCTGTCGTTACTGCATAGGCAGCTGAAGTGGTGCCATCTGGGAGTTTGATGCAAGAGCCGTCTACCCATAGCTCTCCATCGGGGTCAGGGAAAGCAGTGTCTCGGAGGTCAACCCTACTCCTAGTTTGTTCGTCCGTGAGGGTCACACAGTCGTGGATGGGAGGAATGTCAGGGTCATTTTCAGGCAGGGGTAACAATGTGGCAGGATTCAAAGTCGTGCATCTCTTTAGTGTGATGTGGGGTGCAAGCAGAGTCAACTCGTACCCTGTCAGTCGTGCGCTAGTCAGGTGTTGGGTCTTAGTCTGGTTCAAGAGGGTGTCGACTGCATGTGGTACTAGCACTGTGAGGGGGTTGGAAAGTACAATTCCCTCGCTCTGACGGATAGAGACAGCAGCGGCGGCTACTGCTCGAAGGCAGGCAGGCAAAGCTCTGGCTACAGGGTCAAGAGTGGCGGAGAAGTAGGCACAAGGGCGCCGCTTAGGACCAATTGATTGAGTTAGGACAGACAATGCGCATCCCTCCCTTTCGTGGGTGAAGAGGGAGAAGGGTTTGGAATAATCCGGCGTTCCGAGGACGGGCGCTGAGCAGAGTGCATCCCGCAATTCCTTAAAGGAGGCTTGACACTCAACGGTCCAAGGAAGCGGGGAGGGGACATCTTTGGTCAGTAGGGCAAGTAATGGTTTCACAATGAGGCTGTAATTTGGCAACCACTGTCTGCAAAAAGATGTTAAGCCAACCAAAGAGCGGACCTGCTTTTGTGTTTTTGGGATGGGGGTGTCTAGGATGGTTTGGATTCGGTCGGGTGTAAGTTTCCTCCCTTCTTTGGACAGAGGATGGCCTAGGTAAGTCACCTGTGGCTGAACTTCTTTTTGGAGACTTTATGGCCATAGTCAGCCAGCATAGTGGGCGTGGTCTTATTCTTCTGGAGCGCTATTTCTAATGTTTTTATTTTATTTTCACTAAAGGAACCTATCAGTGGCCACTGACTTTCAGGGTTCTTTCTCGTATATTTATGCCATAGTCTAGTGTAAGCTATAGCGACTAGTCCATACTTAGTGAACATGTCCTTATTAGGGGTGCCCTCCAGTGGAGCTGGATGGTTCATCTCTAATAAGCGGTCCGGGCTAAACAGGCTACCAACCAGTGGGGAGAAGATAGGCATGACGGTTTTACACCGGGGACAAAAGTCTGCACTACCTATCTTATCACGGCGGGCAAAGACTAGACAGAATATTTCTATTCTCCGTTGTTTGCCGGCGGTGAATACCTCAAACGAGCCAATACCGAATAATCGGCCAATCAAACAATTCAGTGGGGAGAATAAGTGGGCACGAAAAGTTATCGTTACCCACTCTTTCTCTACCTGCAAAGAGAGACCTTGTTCTTCCCTGTTTGCAGACAAAGAATCTCCAGACAATAATCCACGAACGACAGTTCGGGAAACAGTGGGGGAGGAAGATAGGTACGACGGATTACAATGGGGACAAAAGTCTGCGTTACCTATCCTTCACTGTTTGCAAAGAGAGAGCCTGTTTGTTTTTTCCCCGTTTGCAGACAGCAAATCTCCAGAGGTTTCAACAAAGCGTAATACTAGTATTATCCAAACAAAACAAGTTTCCTCAATTCGTCGTGTTTACACGACCGTACCCGGACCGCATGGACGGTTTCCTGTCCTCTGGATCCAGCGCCCGATCGTCCTCTCTCCTTCGTGATGTTCGCGGCACTCCTGATGGTTCCCAGTCAGGACCGTAGATCACTCGAGAGAGGTCTGTTCAGAACTAGTGAAGGTCGGATGATCGGCTGTCAGACGAGGGTCTATCGGACATGAGCTCTTCCCGATCGTTGCAGTCGTTCACTCTGTCATCGGGACCTCTCCCACTGGATCCACGTGTCGCTGATGGGCCCCACGCTTTGGGACGCCAATTGTAGAAAAAGGTAGGGCTAAGACCTTTCTCAAGATTTGCCCGGCGCTAACCGCCCTTGTACCATTCAAGTTTACCAAGCAATGAGGCAGGCGCCGGAGACCAGAAGGCAGGAAACAGAAGTTTATTCCGACGGAGCAGAACACATCAGATCAGACAACAAGGTATCGTCTCGAGGTGCTCTAACAGCCTCTCGGAGGTCTGGCCTCTTATACACTGGTTTATGGCATGTGACCTTCCTTTATTACAATCACAACTTTGTAAGGCAAGAAAGAGACATCCCCGTAATCCTCGTGTTAATCCCACCCCCATATACCTTCACAATGGAGGTCCTCAACCTGCTGATAAGAGAGGGGGTCATCACGCAGCTGAGTGTTTCGTCGAGTCTTAGGATGTGTGCGCCTTATCATATCACAGGGGGTGGGGAGGCCTGGATCAATAGAGGGTCCTTTGAAGGAGAGCGACCTCATACAATAAGGGTCAGTAAATGATATCTCCCGGCTTATGCAGTGGCCTCGGACCTGTGTGGACAGTCGGACACGGGGTGAGGGGCCATCAATGGAGGGGTATTCATGCTGCGTGGACAATCCAACGCAGAGGGGAGGTTTATCAACAGAGGGGCATTCATGGGAAGAGAGGAGGTGTTGGTCAGGCGCTGGCGTGACTCCCAAGGACAGGGTCATGCAGAAGGGTCATGCTCATAAGGAGGAGGGAGGGGGAGCCAGGGTGCGCGGAGGATGCTTGCTGGGTCAGAGGGGCGCGCTGGTGATCGATCGTGGACAGGGAGACCATGATATCTAAAATGGCTGCCGTGCGCGTAGTACATAGGTGACCTAGAATGGCGGCCGTGCACGTAGTGCATAGGTGACAAGCTGGCGCAGATGATGTTCAGATCGCAAACTAAAATTCCACACACAAGTCACACTCCATAAACTGACCATGTATATAGTTTTATTGCCAGGGTGAAACGTGCATGACTTGCAATATAAACTGCATGCTGGCCTTTAATAAATAATAGAGAAAACTATGTGAAATTAGCAGAATAAAAAAGGTAGCATTAAATTGAATGACCAAGCCAATACTTAAACAATGATCTGTAATGCAAATTCCGTTTGATTTTATGTGAGACATTTTATTGCTTTCATTTTTAAATTGATACACAAATAGACAAATTGATACGAGCAGTCAATATGAGTAGTGCCCACAAGAGAGATAACTGACAGTGCTTCTTCTTTCACAGAAAATTGCAGAATACCAGAAATAAGAAGAAACTGAGAGTTTATACTATTAACAATGGCTTTTGGGAAAATAAATGATTACTTACTAGGAATATCAAATGAAAGCTTCTAGTTTGCATCACCAACTAAAATTGCTGGATGGTGTCCACATCTAATGCAATAGAAGTTGTAAGAATATTGCCTCATTGCTGAGAAATGAAAGAGTGCCTTTCTAAGAGTGTCATGATGAAATTTCCTCCCCATGAAATTTTCCACTGTAATTAAGAAATGTCCAATTGCTGTGGGGTTCTATTGAATATTACTAACATAATCTGTTAGTATTTTTCATATTTTATTTAAATGTAACCACAGACTATCACACCCTCATATCAAATACAACAAAGGTAATGCTATTTGTTAATTATCATGCACATCCTCATCAACATATTGAAGGATTAAGCAAAGGTTTTTGCCTTTGAATTAAAGCTAAAACTATTGCCTCCTAATAAGATCTTTTTGATCTTTAACCGTTGATGACACACAACAATCAGCGTCTTTATAAGCATGGTTTGAAGTATTAACCAAACACCTTTCTTACTTAATGTTTTGCTTTATTAAAGTGAAAAGAAAGTTGAGTACCACAATCAATTTACCCTCATTCTTTTCATAAGAGAGTGCTCTAAATCTATTTGGCTTGCAATAATATCTATGGGAATGTTTATAACAAACAAAGGATTCTGCAACAAGAGAGAAAATGATTTTTAGAACATTAAACTGAAACACATTTTAAGTAGTTAAATTGTGTCTGATCATTTTACACATGTTGAATGACTAATTTTACAGAGGCCAAAATTACTATATTCAGGATTATCATACAACCTATAAGCAGAAGAACAAAACAAATGTACAGATCTGCCAAATCAAAATTTCAATAGAGTTCCAATGTTCAGTCAGAGGATGGGAATCCTGTCCACAGAGATTTAAGTGCACATGTTTAACATATTGCAATCACTACAATTGTTATAAAGTTAAATCGTCCATCAATTTTGAAAAATAGTATTACTCCTCACAATGTAAAATTTAATTAAATGAGCATGTATTTGTTGAAGGCTTCAAATATTATCGACTAGTGAAAAACACACACATACATCACATAGAGGCACACATGCACACACTAGGACACATGTACACAAACACACACACACACATTACCTGAAATGAAGGGGTCATAAGAACACACAGAGGAATCGTCAAAAATATCTTGTCATTAAAATTGTGAAATCCTGACGTACTTTCTTGATACTAGACCGGTCTAGCACAAATCGGACAAATCTTCACATAAACATATATACCTAATTCAGAGGGGAAAAATAAGATATAAATTATTATACACACCCCTATCTTCAAAACAAATATTCTATTGAAAACTACAATCACAAATACACAGATAGGCTTTGAAAAATAATAGGTCCCAAAAGTTTTTGAACAAGGTCATTTAAGAGCTCAATGAACCCTGATTTGTAACAGAGACAAGAGCTAGTAAGGATAATTTGGCCTGTTTTAGGATTCAGATGAAGCAAAATGACATGATTAAATACTGCTCTGCCTATTTCACATTGGGTATTTTAAAAGAGTTATTTTACAGTGCAGTAAGTTCACCCAATAGAATTGTGTGAGGATTTGGCTGTAGCAAATAACATAAAACCTCATTCTTGCCATTTTCTGAGAGGGCCAATCATTAACCGCACTAGCCCAGATATCCGAGCAGCGTCCTGCCTATTCAAAAAAAGCCACAAAGCCTCATCAGCTGTACTATATAAATCCATTTGCAATACAATACAAGATATAACCCACAATAATACTAATACCATAGACTCAGAGGTCTAGTCAGTCAATTTACATACAGGCTGTATTAAAAATTTCCTTTCATTGCTCGACACTCTTACACTCACATACAACGAAACTGCTAGGGGTCATGTCCCTCACTCATTACTAGACCAGTCACAATTAACCACCCATTACCTACTAAACAGGCGTGGAATAACTAAACAGCTCTGCCACATGTCATGGGCCTATATAGGAATGTAATATAGAACACCACTACGGGTCAAACTGGCTACATACAACTGCTCCTTGACATCTCACAATGACAATCAGATGTTAAATATTAACAATATCCATCTCAGCAGATCTTCACAATCTTCTCCTTTAGAATATGCCTGATCATGATTGTATACTTTAAACAAAATATTTGAAGATGGATATTCTAGTGCATTAAACAACTAATTAGACTATGAATATAAGAAATAGCAGAAAGGGACCAGCAGAGCTGTTCGAACTTGTCACTTTACTGAAAACTTTAAACTATGTGCCTCTCTCTCACATTTCTTAACTCATCACACTGCTAAATGCTGCATGCCATAAAACTATAGCTGCAACTTAATCGTCATTGTGTGTGACACAATGAAAGACTTTCTACAATTGATCAAAACAAAAACCACACTTTCAAATACACACCCTAGAGTGCCACCCATGTAGGCAAGGACGTCAGCACCGCACACAGTTATAGTAACTGCTGTATAAATGATATAAAAATTAATAGACAAAGTTTCCTTTGATCCAGTTGTTACTGCTTATTTGTAACCTCCGTTTTTACTACGGGTTTATGTATGCTTTAAACCCCATGGAAATTGGAAATGTGGGTGGTATTACTGACCGTCAAAACTGCTTTCACATTGCAATTCCACATTCCATATAGTTTAACTTAATTGCGTGTTGCAATGTCAAAATTACTCAATAACGCTGGAACTAGGGGTGTGGCAGGTGCTGTACCACTTTTAGATTACATTGAACATCTTTTAGGAACTGCTATAAATTATTATAACATGTTTACATTTGCCTGTCAGCAACAAAGTGATCTTTTGTAACTTATGTTTAGTGACCCTGTTGGTGAAGCAAATAGAGGATGAAAGGGAGATGAAAGGGTGTGTTGAGGTTTTCCCTGCATACAAATGTATGATAAAAAACAGACCTTGCTATTAAACACGTACACAGATTTCTAAACATTTAATGAGTGTTGGAATTGCAAGAAAAGCCAATATTCTACAAATGTTGAACAATGATAGCAAATGGCATTACTGAAATACTATCAAAACCTACATTAGTTATACCTTCTATCAAGTACTCAAGGTTAAAAGACAGTTTCTTTTCATTGTTCTTTTTTAACATGATAATAACCAACACTTAATAGTCAGGAGTGGTTCAATACTATGACAAATTAAATGCATTACTCAAATATAACTTTTATTATTGTCACTAATACATATTGTTAGTTTGGAAAATTTTGAAGTGGGAATATTTATGCTATTTTAATGGTATATCATGGTGCGCTATGCCTTGTTTTCCTGTGTCTTATGGCTAATTTATTGAAAAATAGTTTTGTTTGAGGTATTCATCTTACTTTCTGTGAGGGGTATAGTGTTTTCTGAGATGTGATGTATATGCATACTTAACTTTTAGAATTTTAAACCTACTCCGCATGCTGATCCACACGGTTTGTATTGAGCACACTACCAAAAAGGGTCTTTGTATAGTTTACACAGTTTCATCAGCCAGACTTGCTATAGTAGTTTTCATGATCACAGTGCTTTGAAAAAATAGTTTTAGAATATAAGTAAAACATATTATATTCATTACTCCTATGTTTAGATAAGGATAATTAAAGTAAAACACCTTCCATACAAATATTAGTTAACATAACTGTATGTGTTTTGAGATTTCTTACACCAAGTTAAGAGTGTCATTGTGTATGTTAAAAACCCCTCCTGCTGTACCAAATGGCCACCAATCTTTTCTTTAATCAAACTATGATTTTATAGTGACAATAATAAGCATTAGTTGGTCTATCAAACATTGTGACTTTTGGATAAGTTCATAAGATCCATATTATGAACCTTACTTCAGAAATATTGCACTGATGCACAAAAAAGAAGACAAGGGCACACCTGCATCCATGGTTTGCAGTACTAGCATAGTAGTAAATAGTCAGAAGGGTATTGGGTCCAAAATTACATTTTGCACAAGGCTATATCTTTAAACAACAAATTTTCATACTATGTTTGTTCATTTATACAATTTAAAAAATGTAACTAACATCTGGGAAACAAACCTACTCCATTTATTATCAATATGTTATTTATGGCCCAGTAATTTTCTGTTTGAATCTATGTCAATTCTCTTACAGGAGCAATCACAGTTCCCATGTGTAGCTTTCAAATAAACAGATACAAGTTATCCCAACAAAGAAACTGAGTTGACTTTCAATTTAGACTAAATTTCACCGCTACACCAGGTTGATGTCTAATATACTCACTATAAAGAAACAAAAGATACCATGAAACATGTTCATGACTTACCATTATATTTTGAAAAATATTCCTCAAGATACACAATTGAGTCAACATTTTCCAAAGATGAATGTGAAGGCCTTACCACACTTTCCTACTGCAGGGGATTTTATCATTTGTTAGATAATTTTGTTCACCAGAATGGTTTTTCTAAACAGCCTATGAGTTTAGTGATATCATGCCACTGACCAGCACCACCTTTTGAGAATTGTTCACCACCACTGGATTTACTGCATAGTAGCTGTAAATTGGGAGGCAAATTAACTCTGTGGTAAATATGCCTCAGTACAGTGCATCTCATTAGGACCTTGAAAGAAAAGAAAGCATTATACAATATATATAACATACCTATTAATTAAATATACAAAAATCAAAAGGTTTACTAAAACAATGTCAATGTGTTAAGTTCTACATGCACAAAGGCTATAAAATGATAAACAGAAAATCTAAAACTTCCCTAGATTGCACAAGGCACAATTCACAAGAGAGATGGGAAACCACGTTGACCGTAGGCATGCAAATGCATGCGTTTATGATTATAATTGTATGTTTATTGTTTTTTTAAAATACAAATTGATACTTGTAAATTACCTTAACCACAAGAAAAATCACACCAGGAGTATATAATGTTTAAGGTAGGTATTTGTGTAGTCAAAGGCAAATTGTGATATTGATAACAATTATGAAGCAATTCACACACTACATACAATTAAGGAATTAAAATTAACATGTGTACTTGACAATATAAAATCAGAGAGAGAACTTGGTTAGAATACACAAACATTTCTCAATGACCCTTTAGTGGAAGAATTATTACAGTTTGAAATCATATATTGGTCTAGGAGAAAACATTAATGTGGCCAACACTATACATAAGGGCATAATATTGATGAATGCACAATACGCATTATTGTATGTGATTCTTAAAAAGCTGAGCGCCTCATAAAAGCTGCCAAATCCACAGACTTCAAATAGTAATCTAATCATGACTAGCTATGCAAGAAATATTAGAAACTAGAGAAACAACATGAAGTGGTAGTTAAGGTGACAGTAATTCAAACAGTTATTTTAAACTCACCTTTATGAATGTTATACAGGCCGTACACTGTTGCATTTTTTGTGATTAATTTAGGTTCACCCAGTAATGGTGGTGTGGGGCCAGGGCAGTAAGGACAATGTTTTTCAATTGGAAAGACATTTTGTGGAATTCTTGGGTCTTCCATAGTCAATTTTTCAGGAATGTATTCTGGAATACGCCTATTAGCATGTATATATACCACCATTTTCCTGACATGCTTTTTGTCTGGTGGGTACTCACTCACTTCCACAAGTGCTGCTGGAGACATTTCAAACTCTGAATCACTGGAGATAGCAACACTGCCCTCTTTAAATAAGTTCTCTTCTTCTTGTTCTAAAAGTTCATTTTCTAACAATTCGGGACATTCTTGAAATAGCCACCACATTGAAAGATATCTGTGAGTGCATATCCATGATTTGTGGCTGCCCTTACATTGGCAGTGCCATTGTCCTGATTTTGTATCAAAAGTAACCTGTGTCCTTAAGAAAAGACATCAGTAGTCCTGTTTGCCAGTGAATACAGAATAATATACAAATCTTCGTGAAAAACCATGTTCTGAAAGAAACATTGGATATACTGCATAAACACCTGCTTTTACAGCAGATTCAATTATTTCTTTGCATTCGACTTCTCGTATTAAAGAAATCACATTTTTCTGTAGCATTTGATTTAGTGATGACTCTTGAAGTTCATTTGGAAATTGGAATGGTTTAGCGTTTTTGGCCATTTCTTCTTTTTTTTTTTTTTTGAAAACCTTTATTGTGCATTGGTAAAAGTACAAATACGGGCCTACAACCACCAGGCCGGCCACAAGAACTGTTGAAGCACTGGCGCATACATTACGGCGACACAATAGCACAGGAGGATCCTAGGCAAACATTGAAAGTTACACTGTAAAACAACGTGGTATCGTGTCTCAGGAGCATTCAAGGTTAATTTTAAAGGTTTTTTTTGTCGCAAGTATTGAAATCCAATATTATAATTACACAAAAACAACAAATGAAGAATTGGAGCCCGTGCAGGCTAAACGTAACAGCACCAACAATTGAATCAAGTAACCCAGTTACCCAAAAAGCTAGTACCCACTGGGCGGGATGGCGGCTTAGAATTCCTGCATCGAAGTGGATGACCCTACATAGTACCCAGTCTCCACCGCCACCCACCACGTTCTAACCCCGACACGAGCCCAAGAAGGTATAAAGAAAAGAGGACGAACAACGAAGAAAATAAGGCACCATAGAAACTGAAACAGAAAACTAAAAATCCCCCAAGCCCCCACCCTACACGCATGCAGAGGCTACGGCCTACCCCCCCCCTCCAGCAGTGTGTCTGTCGCCCAATAAACCCGAAATATAGAACAACAAGAGAAAGAAATAAAAAAAGAAAAAGGAAGAAGTATAACACTTGAAATATAGGGAGTAAGAAAAAGTAAATTTATCTATGACTCCCATAAGATAAGGAAGGTGGGGAGGAGCCACCAAATACCAGGCTTCCCGGACTCACAGCCATTACAATTTACCTTACACCATTTGCAGCATTAAAGTCGGGAAACATCGCTTCAAGTGAGAGTCTGAGTGATTTACCCCCGGACCCCCCACACCGCACAGAACCGCCATCCCTACAACAAAGAGAAACCGCAGGACCCAGTAACTGCAACAGTAAATGGGAAAGAGCATCACACACAGCGCATTCAATATATCAAAACGCGTTCAAGCCCAGGTCACCACCAGTCGATCGGAAGTCAGGAGGAGGTCAGTGCCACAAACTCTCGGTACCACCGGCTTCAAAGACATCTCCTACCCCAATTATCAGTGGCACGATAAAACTGGCAAGCTATACTGCAAATGGGGAGAGGCATTGCTAAGTGTGTGTAGAAATCAAACAGTAAAAACAATCCCAACCCAGTCCCCGCCCGCCGGCATGTCAATTACACTGTAAGAAACCGCCTAGCCCTGGCCCGATCGTGGACGACCCCCCACCCCCACCCCACACAAAAAGTCGATACCCTCAGATACAAAGAGACAAAATGGCCGAAGTGAAGGAGGGGGAGGGACATGAGCGCAGAATGGACGTCGCCGGCCTCCAGGAAGTTCGCTGTCCTCAGTTGAAAGTCACTCCAACTCAGCCAGATAATAAAAGTTCCACAACTGGGGGATGGGAAACCCCAGGGACAGGGCAAGCGGGGGAGCTACAGGCCAAGTATTAGCTGTCCAGGACAGTGGTGATGTTGAACAAGGCAGGAAGTCAGTCTCGGTGTTAGAGGAAAACAAAGTAGCACTAACCGGTCCGATGAGTGGCCTCGAGTTGCAACAAGTATCGGTGAAAATAGTAGCAACATTGTCAGGAACCCTCGGAAACCTTGTATCCCAATCAGCAAGCTGCAAAGGTAAATCCAGACTTTGTGGGGAAGAGACCTTCCGCTCCCACCCCAGGTCGATCACAATGGCATCAAGCTTCTCGTCCAGCACACGATAGCCACGTCCCTGCGCCACTCTTAATTCTCCCAGAGCTGCCATAACATCCCCGTTAGACCACGCAGGCTGCGGATCCTGTAGTTTCAAAGCAGGGGAGGACGAATGGGGGCTGGCTCCCTGCAAGGACGTGGAGTCACAGTTCCAAGGCGAGGACAAGCCATCTTTCTCATGGCGCAAGCAGACAGGCGTCGCCATCTTGTCGATGATCTAATAAGAGAGCTGGGGGGCGAGGGTCCACGAGGCAGTACCGATCCTCAATTCAAGCCCACATTGACTCCAGGGTCATCCCTCGGCCAGCGGTTTTCGCGCGGAGCCGAAGCGACATAGCTGGGTAGTCAGGGCGGAGGGGGGGCTCGCCGACGCCGGGCAGGAACAACAATGGGGTCGAAGCAGCACTCCGTCGGTGTCCAGCAAAGGAGGCTCACACCCCATGCATCCTCGCCACGCACTCGCGCTGCAAATCCAATGTGAGATGCAATCCTGGCTGTCTTTGCAGGAGTATCTATAACTTAAGTAAAGGCGGCACTTTCCACACTCCGGTTGTAAGCAGGCAGCCCGGCCGTCACGGAGCCCAGGGGGCCGGCGGCGCGCGGAGGTTCAAGCCGGGGTCCAGGGCAGCAAAGCAATTCCCGGGATATCTGCGGTTACCGGGCAGTCAGAAGCTCCGGAGGAACGCTGGCGAGGTCAGCACAGCATACCGAACGTCCCGCTGGCGATGCGTTGCAGGATATCTAGCAGGATTCTGGTGCGGGAGTCAAGGGCTGGCGGAGCCGAGAGCCTACACGTCCGCTCCGGTCGCCATCTTGTGGACATGTCGTTTTTGGCCATTTCTAAGTGTTTGCATTTGAGTGCTGGATGCCCACTGCGGCTAGCCATTGCCACAAATTCCCTACAGCGAGCAATTTCACAATTGTATTGTTGTTTAAAATTAGTTTTTTTACCATGAATTGGTGCTCTTTGTCCATTTTTACAACAGGGCATAACATATATTAAATTTTTGCAATCCACACAATACACTGGAATTGAAAAAATGCTGTGAATATTTTGTTGATGACGCTGTAGTTTTGAATGATTTACAAACGTGGAACTGCAAATACTGCACTGTATTGATTTTGAAATATCCTCATTTCTAACACCAGCAGTGAGTAATAATTGAAGTGTTTGATCTAATTTCTTTATATCCTTCACTAAAATAAATAGAATAATAATGTTATTTGAAAGCTAAACATTTATGGGCATGGCCATGAACTTTAAATACCACTAAACCATTTATTGGCTTACTCTTTTTGAATACGAATAAAATAATTTTGGAAAGTAATTAAACTAAATGAATATATTGTATTGTCATTCCATACTATGTCAAATAACCCTTTCTTAATAATATTAGTAAAAAAAGTAATTGGAAAAAAATCTTGCCTTCAGTATTTTGATTTTCTTTGACTGTATAACCTAAAAAAAAAGAAGTTCCGAAAATCAGTAACATTTTACAGGATAAATATTTTGTTAATCATATTTAATTTCACTTTTTCAGCAAAACAGTGAGAATTTTTATAAACATGTACCTATAATTAATAGTATAGTCCTTTTTGTTAATAAAGTCTAGATATTTTGGAACCACATACTAACACCATGCCTTTGATCTTAGAAAAATGAGATTTATAATATATTGGGTATTTCAAAAATCTGATAAAAGAAGTTAATTATTCATTTGGTGTTTTTTACCTTTAAAATCCATATCATTAAATAAATAACATACCATGTTGTTTATCCATATGGCCTTTGAAGTTTAATGAACGGGTTATAAGTATCGGACAAACAGGACAGTGCCAATGATTTCTAGGTGATCTGGATTGTAATTGTAGACAATTACATGGAATTATATATGTGTAGAGAAAAATAAAAAAAACATGTAGTCAATAAGACATCAAACTTTCAAAATGTAGCTATGTGCCTCTATCGACGGGAAACAGTTTGGTATTGTACAGCTAGATCCTGCACACAGGAACCATGTGCAGGAAAAGGAACAATTGACTCTTTTAGGGACGGCCTTACAATTGGGGGCACCCGGTGCAACTATGTAGGTTAGCGCAACCCCATGACCTCCTTCTGTATGGATTCCCCTGACTACCATCCACTAATGATGCCCCTCTCTTTTCGTTTGGCCCTTTCTGACGTTTATTTTTTATAGCACTACTTATCCCAAATTTATATTTTCAAACTGCTTTTCATTCAAGACATATTATAAAACGATAATGAACCATACAAGTGTGTAAATACATTTATAGGAAAATGTTCTTAAGCCAATGAAAATACGAGGGTTAGGAGTTACATCAAACATACTGTGTGGAGCAACAAAGGGATAGATTAATACATTTTTTAAATGCATGACAAACAAAGTTGGTGCGCTACATTGCTTGAAAAAGAGCACAGCTGCACCATATCTCTTACATTTCAGTGATGTTGCTTATCTACATAAAATACAAGTCTTTAATCTGCATGTTGCATGCTGTGCTTTATAGCAGGGACATTAAACCCTTTATCCCCAAATCTCGCCATCACGTGTAGTGAACACCAGACTTATCATGCTTTCGTAATTAACCCTTGAAAAATACCATGCACACAAACATCTCTCCAGCCTGTTTTGATCTTGGTTCAGCATGTTACGCAGAGGGTGCTCGATTGACTCTCGAGCCCGGTAGGACTTCACGGGTCGCACCACCATAAAGCCACCACTAGGCTTTTGTACTAATGCTGTATGCTGAATAAGGTTTGAGGGAGTTGGCTGGGGCTGCAAAAACATGTGCCTCAATAACACATTATTGAGTGCAAGTGTAAAATCAAATGTACTGTTGCATGTCTATTAGAGCTTCATTTTATTACCATATCACAGTTACAGTGATTCAAGTTAAAAATATTTCCTACCTCACTCATTGCATTCACCGCAACTTAACTTTGGGGAACAACCCTCCTAAGAACCAGAAGGCCTCATCAATTTTATTTTATCTTGCTGAACAAACATAATCACTCAATAAATGTTTGTTTAACATATGAACACAAAAAGAGCAATGCCATAAACTATTTATGCAGACAAAGTGTTATATGTTACAAATTTTTAGGATGGCATGGTGAGAAGCTTCATTCAACAAGTTAGGCTTCACCTGTCATGAGTCATGTTACCTTTCCACATTTAGCAATTTGTATTACACATGATATAGATTGGGATTCTGCTGACATCTTAAACCAAAAGCCAGATAGACAAGTGAATTTTAAATATTACCAGAACCTCAAGATTTCAATATAAGACCTTTTTGAACATATTATGTTTTTTGCATTTTTATATAACCTGTATACTTAGCAAGAGTAGGTTGGGAAGCATGTTTTATTGAAACTGAAGCTAACAATAGTCAATAATTAGAGTTATGTTGTTTAGTTTGTTTACATTTCATCAACAAACTGTAATAAAAATTGGAACTTGTTGAGTAAAGTGGATCTATGTAATTCTGTAGCTACTGCATTTACTGCTAAATTTTGGAATCTGCTTATATGTCACATAATCTCTGATGTAATTTACAAAGTTTACCAAAATTACTCCCAGAAAAAATGTATGAATTTATTTCTGTTAATAAATGTGCTCTGTCTTTTATTATTTATGAAGAGTAATTACGCTGATCTTCCCACCTAATTGTGTCCTCCATGCGGCTTTCTCATTTTTGTTTGGTCTCCTTGCAAGCATGCCATTGATAACGCTCGGTACATATGCATTAAAATTTACAATACCTTCAGATCCATTAGTAAGAAGAGTTGCCCATTTCCAGTGCTTTGTAGGAAGATGATGTTCAGTGCATTTTCTTTTCTTTGGGCAATAAGGACAAAAATCACTTTTACCGCAGTTGAGGAGAAATTCCTGTTTGCTTGAAAATTTGAACTTCATGTCTATTCAGTTATTCTTTTAATTGAGATAATAATAAGAGAGATAATTAATATTTACCTCTCTACCGGCCTTATAACAAATATGCGTGATGATTAAGGTAATGATGAAATATCAAAACTGGAAACCTGTTGTGCCGGACAATAAATGTGAAAATCAAAATAAAGAATGAAATATTAAAATGTTATGTCAAATCCCTGAGGCCAATGTTATGCAGTAAATCTTTTATTGTAAGCACTCAGTAGCACCTTTTAAGGCAGGACCTCCCTGCAAATACAAATTTAACTGCTTCAAAAATACTACAAAACAAGATGAGACAAAAACAATCTACAGTTCAAACATATAAAAACTCGTATTTTAAAAGAGCCCATGTAGCCTTTGAATTACCATCCTGGTTAAACTTCAGAATATCATTTAGCCTAATGACCCACCAGTCTGCCAGAGAGCTAGAGAAATGTCCACCAAAATGAGAGATTCTCACTGCCAGAAGGGGTTATCTCAGCTGTGAATGGAGCAACTACAGTGATGATACCATTCATAGCACTACTTTTTCACAGTGGGCACAATATTTAAAGCTTCACTCGACCCCCCAAAAAATCTCAAAACACAAAATGCCATGGCAGTAGTTTATTTCTTGATAAAAATAACCTAATGGCCATGATACTAGGGAATTTGCTTCCTTGTCATCCAGGCCATTATTCATTTTTCTTACACATACCCACTGTGCATCATACCTCAGACATAGGTATAGAAAATGATTGGTAATCACCCTGCAGTTAATAGTGCAGTATGACCATCATTCAAACCTATTGGTTCCTTGGTTAATTGGCCACCAAGGGAACCTCTACTTTTGGAGAAGTCAGAGCCTTGTAGATTTACAGTGCCACTTCATCAGGAATCAGATAGTTATATCAAGAAATGTACAAAGAGAAAAGAATAGGTCCAGGTAGAAGAAATTTGAGAATATGCCCATGGTGGCTGAGACTAAGGAATAGATACCGCAGAGCATAAGGAACAAAAATAATTCCCCTTTCAGATCACAGGATGGGACAGGCACTTCCAGAGGAATTGGAGTAACAGCAGCTGGAATTACTTGGTGCCAAGCAACATGCTTCCTAAATTAAGGCTCCTTGGTCTCTCTGTTACTTCAGGTCAGTGTTTTAACTGCTTTATTTTTATTGGCACACCTTTTGTATTTTATTCATGTAGATAATTTTTCATCCCACTGATGTTGCCTGTGGCTTTTACACTGCTGCTTCCTGCCCTCCTGACCTGGAGAGAATATCTTGGTAAGGTCCACAATATTTACAGCCTGCCACTTGGAGGTAAATCTCTCTCTTGAGAGCTCATGTTTGTCATTCCTATTGAACCACTACAAAAATCTATACTTTGTTCAATAAGAACATATGATCTTCACAGTGGCATTCACCTGGTGAAGTACCACAAATGAGTATTTGCAGCAGTGGTGTTCTCTCCCTCTTCTCCTTTACACCCTTCTTTCTCCTTCATAGAGTTTTTGTACTCCAGATATACATGATCTATATTGTAATTGTTATAAAGCATTATTGTTCATATTATTTATTTTCTAGCTTCTTTCAAGGCACTTAATCGTGTTATTGCAGGAAAATAAGCCTATGGCACAATGAGAAAACAAACAACTGTCTTTGTTATCACTGAATTATCTCGAATTGACACACAATAACAATATTTGATTTGTTGTGACCATTTCACAGAGTACAAAGTTATAGCCGGTATACAAAATCTCAATTTCAATCTCAAAATTCAACTTTTGAAGCCTATACCATCATTAATTTCATAACAGTGTACTTCTGATGTAGGATACCATATCATCATAGCAAGAACTGATTGCTCTCATATAGTATGAGCATGAGAATATGTACATGGACTGTATTGTAGAGGTTGCAAAATAAATGATATCCAAACTGTATCAACTTGGTATTTAAACAAACAGGTTTTATTTGAAGTTGATCCATATGGACTATACATGATACTCATTAAAATAATAATAATACTGGAATTAAAGGAAAGTGTCTTATCTGCAATGTGTCTGCATACATATAGACATAGAGAATGTGTAACACTTTTGTTCAAATAGAAACAGCTTTGTTTTTTCTATTTTAGTTATGCGAATATTCAATTTCACGCAAATAAGTGGAAGCTGTGATATTGCTCTGTATTTCCAAAAGTCTGATATCCAATAATATCCAAGAATATACACTGAATAATGTAATTAAATAAACAAAACCTAGTTTTTTTAGGAGAGTTTATACTCTTAGTCAACAGAGGATTGATTAAGAACAAAGAAATAATAGAGGCTAATATAGGACAATCTTAAAGCCATTGTTTATTTATGTCTTGGAGCAAAGTGTTGCACGTCACAATACCAAACATAACTATAAACGTAGATAAAATAAATATTGATCAAAAACATTTACTGCAAAAAATCCTATAAAAATAGATTTTCAGCAAATTTGTAAAAAGTTTTATTATGTATAGTATTAAACGAATATTTTATATATACTTTACAATTTCAATAAAATATTTCTTACAATATTATAGGTTTTAAAACGAGATTGGCAGTCCATGAACCACTGTTCGGGCAGTCATGGTCTGTATGCCACATGCTCAGTGATATGATTGCGGTATTACAAGATGTGCAGGTTGCATTTAGAAAGAGCACAGCTGAAGTACTGAAACTGTAGACCGCCAGCCTTGCGGTCGGGGAAAAGTCGCTGCCATAGTGCGGTACAGGGGAATCTCACCGCTGTTTGTATTACGGGTTGACTTTTCCATGAGCTGAACAAGGCAGGGAGACTGCCAGCTTCAACTCAGCAGAAAGAAAGAATGTGGGGTGCATGCCCACCCCTTCTTGTTCTCTCAGTCAGAGATTGACATGGATCCCTTTCTTCAGGTCCCCCTTCACAGCAGCATCTTCACCCCGAGGATTACACCACTGTTTGTAAGAATGTACAGGTGAGTCCTTTTTGTACCATATACCCAGTGCCAGGGTTGTCCACATATGGGCCCGACTCCAACAATATTTAGGGGGTATTTTCCCAAATGTATCATGCATATGTGTGCATCCGACACCTATGCAGTATAAATGCTCACACAGGCATCGATACATATGGAAAAGTAATCACCATCACTGCAAAATCCCCACGGCCATACCACAGGCATAGCTGTAAACTTCTAATACTGCGGTCGGAAGACCGCTGGCACTGTGGGCTTCTAGCGGTCGCAGTGTTCTGGCAGTCAGACTCAAATCAAATCAAAACGAGCTTTATTCGATTTTAAACATTAAAATCATAAAAGCAGGCATGTGAAAGAATATATCATGATAATTTACATATAGAATACATCAATACACATCTCATCAATATTAATTCCTAAAAAGTTAAAAAAATATGTAAACAAGCAACAGTTCCTAAGACAACCCATATCACCCTAGACAGGTCCAACCTGTTAAGTATCCTGCGGTTTAATTACATAGGCATTTCCTAGTCCTTAACACACTCTTTACAAAACCCACCAAGGAGCTAATACAGTAACAATTTCCCAACATCTGCAGATGCATGAAGGCAGGGAGACATTGCCTCCATCCTCCCTGTTTTAAAAGGGCTATTATCCATCTGCGTCTTTCGTAACTATAACATTTTCAGAATAGAACTGCATGTATTGTAGTTTGCAATGAGATATTGTCGCAAGGGCATCGACAAATTTCCCTTGATCAATCATTGATAGCTGGGTGGGTGATCAGACGATGGAATGTCCTGAATCTAAATCTAGTTAGTAAGTATCTATTGTATCCGCACATAACAAATAAGGTTGGATATCATATGTTATACTAATCATCTGGTGTTTAACCACCGTAGGTTTATCCATCTTTAAAACTAACCTGTTTTCTTCTAGGTGGGTCATACAGACTTTTTTTTAAATCCTTCCGGTTAATAAAATTCATGTTATCAGGTGAGGTAAAATACTCTGGGTGTCCAATATCTTGCCTAAAATTCTTTGCATAATTAATCCATGGAATTTTGCCGGCATTATCTAATCTCATTGCGTCCATTATTATTTCCCTGTTAAGGCCAGTACTAGCCGAAGTCCACACTCTATGCCACAGCAATACAGGTTGGGCCTTAATTAAATCGGAGATATATGCAATTCCTAATTCGCTGTGACAATTAAAAACTGGAGCACTAGCTGGATCGGGTTAAAATGAACCTTAGAAAGGTGTTCTCAGTACGTTGAATTGATATACATTCTTGGAAACCCCAAATGCCTGCCCATACACTGCTTTGCTCACACATTTTGCTTGGTAAATTTTGAATAGGATTTCAGGCTGCCTTTTCCCCAATTGTTTTGTAAAATTGATTAGGGCCGCAATGGACTTTATAAAAAGTAAGCACCTGGCCTTAACAGCTGGAGCCCAAGAGCCAGTTCTATTAAAAAGGACACCCAAATAGCTAAACGAGTTAATGGTTTCCACCCTACTCCCCCCGCCTGATAACTTCTGGGCTTGTTTTTTCCTCTCCCACATGACATTACAAAGCTTTTCTTTGCATTCAGGTTCAGACCGAGCATATCCATAAAACTAGTATAAAAAGAAAGAGCCCTCTGTAAGCCAATCTGGGTGCGAGCCATAAGTCAGCATCATCAGCATAGAGGAGAGAGGCTATTGGGCGAGTATTTACACATGGCGGATCCCTAGTGTGTGACACCAACTCCTGTTCCAAAGCGTTCGTATATAGTGAGAACAGGAGTGGTGCCAAAACGCAACCTTGCCTAACGCCCCTCTCCACTTTGAATGGCGCGGTACACTCGCCCTTTTTTCCATAATGGACTTTTGCCGTATCTCCAGAATACAACTGCCTTAAAAACTGGATTAAAACATGGTCAACTTTTAGTTCATTAAGGACTCCCCAAATCTTATCGTGAATTACACAATCAAAGGCAGCTGTGAGGTCGACAAAAGCCAGATAAAATTTCCCTGCTCGTTAGTTCCTAAACCGGCTCTAAAACCACACTGGAGGTCACTTAAAATGCTAATTGCTTCAGTCCATACCTGTAAACGGTCTAAAACAATCCTGCCCACTACCTTCATTAAAGACTCCAACTGAAATATTGGACGGTAGCAGGCAGGGTTCTCTAGCTCACCCTTTTTAAAGATAGAGACTATAATTGATTCGGACCATGTATTTATGAATCCCTTTTCGCAACACGCTTGTAAAACCCTAGTTAAAATGGGGCCCCATAACTCTAGGTTTAACTTGTAGGGATCAATTGGTACCCCATCAGGGCCGGCATCCTTTCCGCTCTTACTTGCCTTTGCTGCTGCATTAACGTCTTCGAGTGAAATGTAAAAATTGATAGGCACGAAGTTCAGTTGTGCCCTCCCTCCTTCATGATACTGGTCTGCTACCTCGATGCCCCTCTGTTTCGAGTAAACATTTGTAAAAAAGTCTATCTAAGTGTTTTCCTCTATAGCCACCTCGATTGTTGGTGCATCTGGACTAATATTGAGGAATGGGGCATTCACTGCCGACCAGAATGTCAGGCTATCTTTACTCTCGGCAGCCTTGCTAAGGTTGTTCCAGGCCTTGTCTTTCAGCTCATTTATCCTATTTTTCCTGGATGCATTGTACAATTTTCTACAGGCCCTGATCTCACTAGTGTCTCTTACCACTCTGTGTTGGGGGTTCCTTTGATCTGAATAACTTTTGGTACAGTTTTTGTCAAACCATCCCTTTCTGGTGTTATGCGGGCCTTTACTTTCCACTGACAGCGTGCTTTTGGCCATCTCCGTAATACAGTTAAAAGCCTTTAAAATATCTTCATGCGATGGACTATTGCTTAGACACACCAAAATTGGCTCTAGTGTCTTTATAACTACTTCTTTGCTTAGCTCCGCAGGGTCCCAACTCGCCCAGCAAATCGTGTACCCATTTTTTCTTCCCAGTTCTATATTCTGCACCCATGCTGCTTTATTACAATTTTTCCTTAAAACACATTTGGAAATCAAAATGTTCACACTAATTGCCTAATGATCGCTCATAACATTTTGATGGATGTTATACCCTTTCACGTGACTTGCATGGCGATTTGGCATTATAATAAAATCAATAGTTGATTTGGCTCCTCTGCCTAAAAATGTGTGGCCAAACTCCACTTTGGGCGTACATAGATGGTTTGAAAATCCAAGGTCATGTTTAAACATAATATCGTTAAACAATTCTCTTTTACCTGTGTGTTGGAAGTGGATCAGGAGATCATCCTTATCCACAGTTAGACCACACTTCCCAATTTCAGCGAACGGGCACAGGTCGCCACCCCAAATAGGGATTATGTTGATATCGCCTTTTGGTTTTAAGCTGCTAATATCCCCGCTAAGCTTCTCTAGTATAGCTCCCAACAGGCCTTTTCCCACGTTATTATGAAAATTAATCAATACCAGTATACAATTAACATCCATGTGTATTAGGACGATTTCATAATAAGTTTTAGCTCTAACCATCTCGATGTTATGTGCCCCCAGTAAATTTGAAACAAACACATAGCCCCCCTTTCGCCCTTCCACTAGGTGACTTAATTGCCGGTGTACGATATGTTTTAAACCCATTAATGTGTACATTATTAATGATCCAGGTCTCCAGCAGGCACAAAACGTCGAAATCACTAATGAAATTCAACCAATCCGGGTTGTTTGCTCTGCTCTTTAAACCTGCAATATTCCAAAAAGGATTCTAAATACTCCTGGCCGATGATCAGTTGTTACCAAGTGATTCCCCTCAAAAACGGCGTTGCTGTTTAAATTAACTTCCCCTTCATCCGCTTGCTTATCCAGGACCAAGTCCTGTGGGGTTAATACATCTGGGTGTTCAGCAATAAGAACCTCCTTATTCCTAGGCAAATACCTGCTGGATGATTGTCAATCATTCTCATCTAATGTGGTTAGGGGCTCAAATCTATTTGACACTGCTGAGTTATAGCTAGGATCGACCCTTCCACTCCTGGCCCTTCTTCCTTTCTGTCATGCGTCGTATGGGTATGCCTGAGTGCTTTGTTTCCACACTTGCTTGGCTGTATACCAGTCTGACGGCTAGGCTGCGTTTTAACGGCACTCTCCGATTATTTTCCCTTGACCCGCGGTACGAGACAGGGGTGCCCTCTGTCCCTGCTCCTTTTTATTTTGGCCATGGACCCTTTGGTATGCCAGTTCCAAGAGAATCATTCACACTGTAACCTTCAATTCCGTACGGGTCCTCTTTTAATTTCTTTGTATGCAGAGGACACTGTCCTGTATGTTAGAATACCCCACGTCAACTTAGAGCCCCTGCTGCGAGAAATCATTAGATTCTGTAGATTTTCTGGACTCAGTATTAATTGGCATAAATCTGTTATTTTCCCTCTTACTTCTTGCACTACCGCCTGGCATTGCGAATTCCCTTTGGAATGGTGCAGCAACTCGGTTAGGTACCTGGGAATTCATGTTCACCTTGACACAAACACAATGATTAGACTCAATTACAGTAGAGCAATTAGTTCCTTGGACTCTCAGATCGGGAAATGGCTACGTCTTCCGTTGTCACTGGCAGGGAGGATTGCTATCATTAAGATTGTAGTCCTACCCCGGTTTCTCTATCTGTTTAACAATATCCCCATCCCGCTTACGAAGACTTTTTTTCTGCAACTGCGTACATTATTGATACGTTTGATGTGGGGGGATAAGATGCCTCGTGTTTGCTGGAAGATTGTCACCTTACCATATGGCGGGGGTGGGGGGGTTCGGTGTGGTGGATTTTTATTTGTATTATCTAATTGCGCAGTGTTGCTACGCATATGCCTGGTTCCACCCGGATGCCCGTGTCGCGTATCTAAAGCCAGAAGCAGATTTGGTTTTTCCTCGTCAGCTCATTCACATCCTGCCCACAGGATTTCCCCGGGACCCGCGAGATGTTCAAACGGTCTCGACCCTGTGTTGGGCCTGGGACAGACTACGTAGTCTGCTGGGATTTGAGTAGTTATATTCCCCTGAATTGCCCCATCCTAATCCTTCTTTGCTTTTGATAACTGGGGAGACCTTGGTTCAACATACTTAGGAGAAATCTCATGTCCGTTCATTTGGCGATTTATTCCCGGAGGGTCATGTTTTTTCGATCTCAGTTTTATGGACTCTTTCGTCCTGACTCGTGTTCGCTCCGCTCTACGCCCTGTTTTTCCTTCCTTCCTTTCCCGCCTCTCCTGAGCCGGTCCCTCCATTGACGTTGTTGATACAGAGCCCGGCGGGTGCGCACTTGATCTCCAAATTATATAAGCAGTGTTGTGCGATTCGACCCGTGTCTGATGCTAAGGTGCAGGCTGCCTGGGAGATGGATTTGGGTAAGACTATTACGGACGAGGAGTGGGAACAGTGTTGTAGGGCCACCGGGGCGGTATCTTTGAATAGCAGACACAAATTAATCCATTTTAAGTTTCTCCGTAGAATGTATCACACTCCCACACGCTCCCATAGAATAGATCACACAAGACCACATCATTGATTGAGGTGCAGGTCTCCCTTTGCAGATTTCGCTTACCTAGCCTGGACGTGTCCTAATATACATCAATATTGGATGCTTGTTCACACCGCACTGGGGGACATATTGTCCATGCAGCTTCTTCCCACTCCTGAGATAGCCTTGATGGGATATGTGTCCAACTTCCATCGGAAATGTCGCAGACTAGCGGCCTTGGGATTTTTGCTGGCCAAGCGTGAGATTGCGCTATTGTGGGGGAGCAGCAGAGTCCCCACTCGGCAGGCCTGGCTTAGGAGCTTGGCGTTTTGCAATGTCCAATGTGAAGAATACTACACTTTACTCCCCAGTACTTCATGACCTGTGGACATATTGGGGCCCATACACAGAATATGTGGCCCGACACAAGGTGGCACAGGGCTCGCAGACAGGGGCTGGCATAGTCCCAGAGGGAGTGGGCTAGTTGTACTTTGTTGGATGTGACTGTTGGGTGCTGGCTGACATGGGGCTCGACATTTTTACCTCCCGAATGCTTGACTTAGTCCTCCTCCCGGAGACTTGGATGTCCTCTTTCATTCTGAACTACAGTGCCAAATTGTTTTTTATATAACATTTGTCTTATATTGGATTGTACCTTGCTGCTGGCCTACGTTCCTGTGTGTGACAATGCACTGCGTGATTTATTACGATTGTTATTTGTCGCTATTGTTATTATAATCTGCATTGTATCATCACTGCTATTGGTCTGTGTAAAAACCAGAAATATTTTTTTTTTTTTAAAGTTATAGCCAGGGCCGTCTCATATCCCACTAGGGGCCCCTTTTCAGTGATATTTATAGTTGATAGAAGAAGCCCAGTGGGAGAACTTGAATGCAAGTATTGGTTAGGTATGAGTAATGTATTCTCAACATAACTTCTCTAACCAAAGCGAGTGATCCTAACGAGAGGACTATACAGTCTCCTTCGTAAAAATTTACTGATGTTGCCTATCCACTCAATTCTCCTCACCATCTTGAATTCCCTAAAAAGTGCATTTGTTAAACCTGTCCTATTTCCCAGCCAATTTATAGTTTTATTTCTTAGGGCGGGCCAGGTTTCCATTGCTGCTGAGGGGAGCTGGGGGATGTTGGCTAAGATAATAGTGTACGGTGTGGCTGCTGGTGGGAGGTTAAGAGTGACCACTGCCTGCCCTTAAAAAAATAAATGAAAAGGTTTCATTTTTCTTTTTTTAAATGCATCCCGTTTTCCTTTAAGGAAAATGGCCTGTAAAAAAAATCTTTATTTAAAAGCAGTCCCAGACATGGAGGTCTGCTGAGCCCAGCAGGCCACCATACCTGGGAGGGCCAACCATTCCCAATGGGGACGCAAATTGCGAGTGCTTCACTATTCATGAGGCATTCAACTTTCAACCTCATTGGGAATCGCAAACAGTGTCTCAAACACTGTTGTACATAGCATTTTGCGACTCATAAATTGAGACTTGCAATTGAGTGCAATTTGCGAGTCGCAAAATGCTATGGCCATACATCTAGCCCTCAATGCTTTTCAGGGCCGCCAAAATCACTAAATTAAAATGTGCTTAAACCTCTGGTAGCTTGACATAAAAGCAGTAAGGCATTACATTAGATGCAATGCACACACACAGCAATTGAAAAACAACAACACAATACATTACATTTCCAAAGTAATTTACAAGAATAGAGTACATTTAATTAATTAAATGAAACAAGAACAACAAAAATTCAGTCAGCAAGACTGGAGTTAAGAAGCATCAATTGCCATTTGATGGTATCTGGTTACACTCTACCGGGACAAAAGCACTAGCTCCGGCTGACAGTGATGAGCTGCAGGCTGGGCACAGGATTGAGTTTGACATGGATGGGTCGTACCTTACGCCATTACTGCAAGTTCTATGCAGAGTTGCTTTGCATGGATTCATGTTGCTTGGTGTAAGATCCAATAAAGCTGTGTATTTCATGGCATTGCAGGGCTTCAGACCCATCGATGACGGATTCAGTTAAGCCCTTAGGCAGGAGTGGGGCATCTCTGTGGGACCTTGCATCGGTTTGCACTTGATGTGGTCCAGCTCTCCGATGGGATGGTATGGTATGGCATGGCGCTGCAAGGCTTTGCATCTCTTGGAGTACAAGCTAATGCACTTTCATCTGTGCAGTGGGGCTCTACAGGGCTCTGCATCACTTGGGGTCATATGTGTTGAATTCTTCAAGTGGAAGCTGAACAACTCAGCTATGCTCTACGATGCTTCAATTTTAATCTGATAAATCTTTCATTTAGACAGGGAAGATCTCTCTCTAATGTTAGCAAACGCTCTAGAACCTGGAAGGCACCTCTTGAGGATCTTAACTGACTCCACGCAGATGACAGCAACAGGGCTCAGGCAGGTTTAGTTGGAGATGGTCAGCTTGGTGGGTGTAGGAAGGCCTCTGAAAACGTTTTATGTTCATGTAGGTCACATACACAGTCACCTAACAAACCCTTGGAGTCATTCTTCGTAGCTTGGGTTCAAGGCAAGCAGGATCAATTTTCCATGTTCAGTCAGCGGGGCAGTAGTTATTTCTCAAAAAGCAGAGCAGTCCCTTTTACGAATCTTCAAACAGGTGCATGAAGGTTCTGAAGAGATGTTATGAAGGTCGTATTTTAATACCAAGTTTCAACCCTTGTGTTGGGCATTTACCTGACCTACACTCCAAACTGGTTCTGGTATGTTATTCACCTTACCTTGGGTTTGACTCCAAACTGTCTAGGTGGCAACATGCAGGGTAGGCTCTGTGTCAGGTTCCTTTGTGCGTGTTACAGACTGAGCCCTTTCCAATTCATTCAAGGCAGGATCCATTCCTCACCAGCCATCCTGTTAGGAGGACACGCTCCTGATACATAGGCCTACTTTGTTCTCGTGTCTGGAAGACATACACAAACCACAACAGCAGATCCATTCACAGTAATGTGACCCAGAAAACTGGCAAAAAAGCACAGTTAATTTTGTCAGGAAAATGCCAACTTTTTATCAGTGAAAATGTCAAAATTGTAACTTAGAAACAGGTTTGTAAATTATAATTCATTTGAGTGTAAACAATATTTAATCTGTCCCCATTCTGAAGTTAGCAGTTATCATTATTTTATCCAATGGTAGTCTATGGAAGTGACAGGCCTTTCACCATTGAAATATAACGTTCGGCATTTTTAACTGGATGGACATGTAAACCTTGACCACGCATGCCCTACTTTTTAAATACCATTTCACCTACTCTATCAGCATTTAGGGCCTATATTAGATGTGAGCTTGTAGGTATTAAAAAGGAAGGTTTAGGCCTGCACAAGTTTATTTTGCTAGGGAGAAATTGAACTTCATCATTGCAGTACAGGCTGCAGTGACAAGCCTGAGGCATGTTTAAAAAAAGGCTAATTAATTGGGTGCTACAATGAGTGCTGCAAGCATTAAACTTACAGGTCCAGTTACATATAGAACCATAGGCTAGGGGTTTACAAGTAAATTACATGTACCAATATGGTGTGGGACACTTTAGAATGTTGTAAGGGGAGAGCACAAACACATTCCCACTGTTTAAAAAGAAAAACTGCAAAAAGTCCTAAAAGCATTAAAAAGAAAGTTGAGCAAAGGAAGGCAGCGGAAGGCAAAAATATATGACACTGGAGAAAGGACCTGGTCCAGCACTATTTTAATTTATTCTGTGTATAGCTGCCAAGCTATGGAACAGTCTTCCGGAATCTATCCGTGGCATGCAGGACCTTTTGGCCTTCAGAAAGGCCATCAAAACTCATCTCTTTCAATAATTGCTTCCATATCTCTGCGCCTCTAACTCTCTGCAATTAGTCTTCTCGCAGCGCCGGGACGCCCCTTGGCTGGGGCAGCCGCGCGCTATACAAATCACTATAACATAACATAACATATGGGGACTCTGCTAATCAGGCATCTGTGAATGTACTATGACCTCAAAAATATATTGAATTGGTGTACTCTTAATTAGAATTTAAAACATACCTATAAGTCACAAGTATATGGTACAATGTGTACCTGGGCCCTTAAGGTAAATGTCACTAGTGGACTGAAACACACCTTGTTCCACCCAACTACAGTAGCAGTGTAAACAATAGCAGGCCTACCACTGTAGCCTGCCTGGACATTTTTTAAACTCCTAACTGAAAATAACCCCACTTGACAGGCCTAACCATGCCTTTTAAATATATATCTCACTCCTAATTAGGCCGCAATGCCTATTAGGCAGTGTGCATGAATTTAAGTCAGGACATGTAAACATTACCTTTCAAACATGCCCTCATGGTGAAAATGGCTCAAAAGCCATATTTTAAATTAGCAGTGTTAGCTGCTCCATGGGAAAGCATTGTACTGCAAATTGCATTTAATCATGTTACCTCAGCAGAGGAAACAGCTACAAAGTTTATTTTTGGACTTTCAAAAATATTTATCACAATGTCACTTCACTGGTAAAGTCAAAGTAGTGACAACAATTTTGGGAAAGGTACTTTAGTCCAGCTTCCCTGCCAAAAAATATCTAGAAGCTCATTTGCATGTGTTTTAATCCAGGAGCTGAATAGCCCCTTGATGAAGTGTGAATTTCCCCCCAAAGCGGAAGCAAATGCCTTGTACATGGGAAAGTGTTCTGTGCCTTTAACAGGATGACCACCTGGGTTGTGCCTATGATCGTAATAATCTTCAAGGAGGTTTACCATGTCACGTACAGAGGTAGATAACACTTGGTATGCCCCCTCTTTTGTACATTTTATAAGCCAGACACTAATCCCAGCGAGAGAGAAGTAGCCTCTACAACCACTTTTGAGTAAACTGCTACAAAAGTGGGTATGGATACTCCTGAGACATTTAGCCCTATTGGCTAGGTAGAGACCAGGAATCCCTTGATTGATATGTGTAATTTACTTATAATTCACTAGTAAATTTGTATACCATATACCTAAAGCCTGTAAATGAAATACTACTATGATGATGTTAATAAAGAAAAATATGATGCCAATGTACGCCACCATATATTTACGTATAACAGAAAACTCACATTGCTGTTGTCAAATCAACCCAATATGACCTCCCTATCAACCCTGAGTCAGAAATACATGGTCGGGAAGGCCCTGTGACCAAGGTCTGGAGCAACTGAATGACAGATCACAGATGGTGTGACACGTAGCCCATTAACTAATGATTGAACAGGGACAACCGAGATCAGTCTGCCAGAAAGTAGCAACATTTCTTTGGCCGGAGGGATGCGCATTCCCTAAAAACCATAAAGTTAAATGCCACATGTAGTTAGGAACACTCAGCCAATCAGAACACCGTATTTACACTGCACACAGTGAACATGCGCTCACCGTGACGGACATCTGTTCAAGTTACTCACTGGCTCGCATTGTGTCAACGCAAGGTTGAGACACAGCTGGACTCCTTATCAGGTGATCAAATATACAGTCCTGTGACTAGTCCCGCAATTCCTGTTAAAAAATAATGTACAAATTGCTTCATGACAAGTTGTAAAATGTATAAAATAACAGCCAACACACACCAATGTACTTTCAGACTGCTTCAGACCCCAACTCTGCTGCTGCTCTCTTGTTGCTGCGTTTAATTAAAACAACTGTTCCTGTTTTGCCAAATGTCTCTTGTGTTTTATTTTTTATGGTAAATCCACATTCTAGCTACAAGGACCTGCAGTTCCTAGTGTTCTCAGTTAAGTAGCCTCTTAAAACATGTCCCAGGCCTTCCATTGCAGCCTGATTGAAGTTTTATAAGCCCTGTCTCCCCTTAAACTCCCCTTTCATTGCATATAAGTAACCCATAAAGTAGGCCTAGGTAGCCCATAGGGCAGGGTTCATTATAATTGCTAGGTTGGACATGTACTTTTACATTTTACATGTCAAGGTAGTCAAAAACTCCTAAAATCAATGTCCATTACTGTGAGGCATAACTCTTAAAGGGTAACATAGGGTTGCCTTATTACATGTAATAAATGCTAACTTTTGATTGGGAAGAGTAAGACTTTTCATGTTTTGTGTCTGAGAAATTTGTTAGACCTATCAGCCTTAGGCTGGTCTCCCACTAACTTTTGTCCTATCACCTCCAACTTCAGACTATACAGTTTTGTTGGACTTAGGACTCTGGGCACCTTACCACTGCTAAGGTTCGGGTGCTCTCCCCTAAAATATGGTGATATTGGCAAACCTGCATCCTGCATCAGGCCTCTGCCATTGCAGTGGGGCTGACCCCTCCATAGGCCAGCATTCAAAATGCCCTTATATGCCTTCAAGTGATAACTCCTGCATAGTAAGGTGTAGATATATCATGTTTGGTATGGTTAAAGTCATCATGAGAAATCCTCCCTGTTGGTGTATTGGGTTTTACCCTCACTGGCAGAAATGACACTTTCAGAAAGTGGACATTTCTCTGTCCTTCCATAAACTCTGTGTACCTGCTGCATGCCCTAATCCACGTCTGGCATAGGGTAGCAGTCCTCCACTTGCATACTCCCTAGACTCCCCCAAACACAGGAAGGGCTGCCACATCAACATACTGATGGCCTTTGTGGGCTGAGAGGAGGGAGTAGTGATTCACACTCACATCTGAATAGGCTGAGCCGGCCGCCCCACAATAGGCTTAACGACTTTGCTTTGTCAGTGCAGACAAGTCAGGTGAGACAGGGAACCCTCAAAACCCCTCTCCAATAGCTTCTGGTCACTTCTAGTACCTGGGCACCAGGGTATAATAATAGGGCCCTGACCCCACACCTGTGTGACACTACTGGACCTGCACAAAACTCTGCTAGAGTAAAGGCTGCTGCATGGGAAGGATTGCCTCTTTGCTGTGTCTGACTATTCCCCAGAACTGTTGTCCTGCTTTGTGGAGCCACCCTCCTACGAACTGACATCTGCCCTGCAAGCAAGGCACAAAGAATTGCCTCCAGAGCGACTTCCGGTGGCTTGACAACTGCCCCTGTTTACCCTACTAAGCTTCGGAACCCCACCAGCCTTGCCGGTCTTGCTCGCGATGTCAGCTTCCGTGATGTCCAGGCACAAGGGGTCTAGTGCGCTGTGGATCACATTGAAGCCCGTGCCCTTGCCATGTGACACTATCAACTCGCAACCGAGAACGGAGTGCCTCCCTTTGCGCAGTTGTCAGGATTACACCACAGCAGAGTACTTGGGCCACGGACGTCCCGCCCAACACTGACAGGACTTAGAGGTCTTGGGCTCCGACCCGTGCCAATTTACTGGCTGTTCGCGATGATCTGTGTGTCTTTTGCCCACCCTAAGTGCACCGGCTAAGCCCAGACGTGGGTCCCGGGCTCACTGTGCCACTGGCTTCAAGCTAGACTGGCTGATGAGGGGTGAAACCCCAAAACTGGTCCCAGGATGCTTGTTTCTGGTCCAGGGAGGACCTGGCTTGGCAGTTCATGCTGGACTGTTCTCATGAAGCACAGGATCAAGACTGATTTGCATTTGGATGAGTCCAAACTGGGGTGGCACAGTGAGCAAAAGAACAATGGATTTAACCCAGATCTATTGACTAGGGGAGAATGTTTGACTTGCGCTGCATTCCGTCTGTCATTTGTGTGTCTTTAACTTTTAAAAACTCTGCATTTTTCTGCAGAATTTGATGCCTGCTGCCTGCTCTTGGGCCATGTGAATGAGTGTAGTTGGCAGCTGGACTTTGTTTATTCCTCCCAGATAGCCACACAATAGAGGGATTAGGTGTGCCAGGATTAGCCACAAATTGTCAGGATGGGGACGGACCTGGGCACAGACTCATTTGGAACTAAACAGACTGCCCTGCCGTCACAAAAAAGGGGCCGATTACAATCTCGTCCTGAAAGCATTCCGACTGATTCGGTTACGGAATGCTTTCCGGACGACTCAGTTAGGGGGAGTCCAACCAAGCGATTTTGAAGCATCCGGATGCTTCTGGATACAATTTGGTCAGGACTCCCATTGACGTCAATGGAAGCCTTTGTTCTGAATGAGAAAGCAGGCTCTCATTGAAGAAAGGGGTGGCTGGGGAAAATTGTGCACCATGTGTCGGGCACCCAATGGTGCCTGCCACACTGTGCATGGTTAGGAAGAGGGGACCCATGGGTACCCCTAAGGGCCCGATTTGGATGGTCCCAGGTTCAGGGGGGCCTGATACGGGCCCCCAAAGACATTCCAACAGCTGTTTTGTTTCAGGGAAAACGAATGGAACGGCTGTCCGAATCGATCATCGTAATCGCTCGCTCAGAAACCGTGTCCATAGAGCTGTACGAATCGGCTCTGAACGGGTCAACCTGTCCGAAGGCCTTTTGGAACCAATTCACACATTCCGAGCATCGTAATCGGTGATTTGCAACTGTGTACAATTTGGCCCTTCTGAACGGGATCGGAAATGACTCCAAAGTACTTGTCATCACTGTATTTTTCATACAGCCAGTTTGGAGGCAGGACAGGAGAGGCTGAGAATTTAAGGACTTGAAAAGGGAATTATCTAGAAACTTTTCCAACTTGAAAGTGGGCAATAGATCTAAATATTGAACCCTCAGACCTAACTCTTTGGTACACCTCTGGACCTGTGAAAAGCTCAGAACGACTGCGGTGCTGCTCTGCAAGAAGGACTGCTACTCTGTTGCTCGAAAGCCCTGGTGCCTGTTGCCCTGCTGGTGGAGAAAATGTCATGATCTACATCTTGAAAGCAGGACCACTAGAGTGACTACAAGGGCTAGTTCGCTGACCTCCTAATCATAGTGTCAGGGACAGAGATGAACTTGAAACCGGACCCATACTCTGATTGCTGTGAGTCCTGCGGACCATCTGGTGGCACTCCAGTCCTGGATCCTTGGGAGTCAACCTGAAGGAATTCTACCAGCCTAGGTGTGGTCCCCATCAGAAACAACACAGGGTGACAAAAAGACCCACAAATCCTCGCCATACAGTTTCAGCTTCATTTAAATCAGTGTAGACCGAAGCTAAGCCCAACAAAGCATCGCTGTACGGCTTTATCAGAACAGACTTAATACAATGTGAAGCCTTGCAAAACAAAGCCGCACACAATGAACAACAGGTGTTAGATCTGGCACCATCGGCGTGGGTCTCCCTTCCATTTTTGCTGTTGTCTCATGCATTTTTCCTGGTGTTAGATGCTTTGGGCACTGTGCCACTGCTGTCCAGTGCCACAATGCATGTGCTCCCCATTGTAAATTGATGTATTAATCAGTGGTTCCATGTTTGGCTATTTGGTTTACTTGTCAGACCCTAGTCTAGTACACTGAGTGTGCCCAGGGCGTGTAAATCCAACTGATGCTGGTGGGCTTGCAGCACTGGGTGTGCCACCCACAGAAGCAGCCTTGTAAAATGTGTCTAAGGTCTGCCATAGCAGAGCCTGTGTGCAGTCTGCTACTGTCACACTGACTGGGCAAGCGCACCCACTTGCCAGTCCCTAAACCTTCCCTTTCTTCATATCAGTCACCCCAAGGGCAGGGTGCAGTATAAGGTAGTGTGTGTGGCATGTCCTAATGGTGAATTACAGCCATTTTTGTTTTTCACTATTGCAGGGCTACCTATTCTCCGTAGGCCAGAATGGGCAGTTAGATTATTACATTCTTATAATTCTAACTGACTAAGAGAACCCAGTGGAAATTCGAAATTTTGTATGCCTGTAATGATAAAATAAATCTTTTAGTGAAGTTGATTTTAACAATCTTTGTTTGAAAATACCACTTTTTGAAAGTAGGTATTTTCTTGTTTAACCTTTCAAGCCTGCCTCTGCTAGGTTGTGTATCCCTTTTCAGGAGTTTGTGAGTGACAGGGCTGGGGGATTCCAAGAGACAGGATGAGTCAGCCCAGGGGTGAATAGAGACCTGCATCTAGATGGGAAGGAGGAGTTGCACCTGAACCTTGAATAGGGCTGTGCCTGCCTTTCACAATGCTGGCTCTACCTCCTGGGGTGCGGCTGATGTCTCTGCCCTGCACAGTGAAAGAAGAGAAGGAGTAGTTTCTGTCCTGTAACTCCAGTTCTGTAGTAGGGGTATCTCTGTTATAGTCTTAATCTACTGAATAGTCCCGCCCATGTGCGTGGACCCCGGCAATCAAAAATAATCTCTTATCAAATCATGCAGAAACTGCAAAGACACTTAAGAGAGAATTTAAAGACAAATAATGCAGCCTATATCCACAGGCTACACTGTCCAGTACTTCAACTAGAAATTCCACCAAACAAAACCACACACAACACAGCCTGCCCAGTTTCTTAAATAGAGAAAATAGCCTCTACCAGTAAAATACCCTGGAATGATAGAGAGGAAGGCATGTACAGACAAGCCCCATAGGCTGCCATTATGTGGCTTAAATAGGATACTGTGCCTTTAAGAGAACTTTCCAGAACTTCACAGTATCCCAGAATGCACTGCAGGTCCCTTTTACTTTCAGTTCTTTTTGAAGGCATAGCACGCCAGACCTGTAGCATTCCTTACATGAATATTTATCTCCACCGGGGAGGAGGGCGGGCGCTTAACAGAGATACCCCTACTACAGAACTGGAGTTACAGGACAGACACTACTCCTTCTGTAGTACGGGATCTCTGTGTATAGTCATAATCTAGTGAATAGAATGGCAAGCCCATCCCCACACCAAAGCGGCGGCCGAGAGATGAAAATCAACACCACTATTGTGCGAACAAATTCTGCAGCGAAGCCTGCCCAACCTGAGCATCTGCCCTGGCATCCGTGTCCAGACAGTAATGCTTAGCAAAGGTATGAACCGACTTTAAAGTGGCCGCCTTGCAGATCTCTGCAATCGGAACATTACGGAGCAAGGCTGTCATGGCAGTTTTTCCCCTGGTGGAATGAGCCTTAGGCTTACCCCCCCTAAGGTCTTATTAGCTTTATGGTAACACAACTGTATGCAGGACACAATCCACTTAGAGATGGGCTGCTTAGAGGTAGCAAGACCCGTTCTGATCGATCCATAGTTGACAAATAATTGGTCTGTCCTACGAATATCTTTGGTTTTATCCAGATAAAATTTCAACACCCTCCTAACATCCAGGGAATGTAGAGACCTTTCTGCTGGAGATTAAGGATTCTGAAAAAACGTAGGCAACGTTTTGGTCTGGTTGACATGAAAATCAGAAATAACCTTGGGAAGAAATTTAGGGTGAGTACGCATAACAACCGTAGCAGCATGAAATACAGTATAAGGTTCTTGGCAACACAACGCCTGAATTTCACTCACCCTGCGGGCCGATGTAATGGCCACGAGGAACGCCGCCTTCCAGGACAGGTGCTGCAATGAAGCCTTATGAATAGGTTCAAAAGGCTCCTTCGTCAATCTGGACAGCACCACATTCAATTCCCAAGAAGGCAAAGGAGGCCTGACAGGAGGGAACACTTTCTTCAAGCCTTCCAAAAAATCTTTGATCACAGGGATCTGGAAAAAGGAAGTCTGGGAAGGGCATTTCCTGTAGGCAGTCAATGCAGCAAGATGAACTTTAATGGAATGAACATTAAGGCCAGACTGCGCCAAATGTAGAAGGTAAGGAAGGATGACATCTTCCTTGCACGTCGTCGGGTCATAGTTCTTCGACTGGCACCAGATACAAAACCTCTTCCACTTGTAAGCATATGAAGTCCGAGTGGAAGGCCTCTTAGACTCCTTCAGTATGTCCATGCAATCTTCAGGCAGATTTAGATGGCCATATTGCACTATCTCAGGAGCCATGCCGCCAAACTCAAAGACGAGAGGTTGGGGTGCAACATCTGCCCCCCGAACTTCGTGAGAAGGTCCGGCCTGCACGGCAGCCGAATGTGAGGAAGGAGAGACCGGTGAAGCAGGTCCGTGAACCACCACTGCCTGGGCCATTCCGGGGCAATGAGTATTATCTGAGCCCTGGACCGGGCCAGCTTGATGAGTACCGCTGGAATCAGGGGAATGGGTGGAAAAGCGTACAGAAAGCTGTTCGACCAGTTGATCCATAACGCATTCCCCAGCGTCCCCTGCTGGTAGTACCTGGAGGCGAAGTCTCAGCATTTGCTGTTTTCGGCGGTGGCGAACAGATCTACGTCTGGAGTCCCCCACCTTGCGAAGACTTCTCCTAGTACTTCGTCGTTTATGACCCATTCGTGGTTTTCCTGAATCAGTCTGCTCATTGCGTCCGCCTGAACATTCTGCACACCTGGCAGATGGGTAGCCGTTATCGTCAATCCTCTGGCCAGAAGCCAGTGCCAGATCGCCTACGCCTCTTGTGACAGAGTGCGTGATCTCGAACCCCCCTGCTTGTTGAGGTAATACATCGTGGTCGTATTGTCAGTCTGTACAAGCAGAGAGTTGTTCTGAAAGGACGGAAGAAAGGCCTTCAGTGTCAAGTGAATCGCTCTGAGTTCCAGGAAATTGATGTGATACGTGGCCTCCATCGGGGACCACGTTCCTTGAATCTGTAGACTTCCGGAGTGCGCCCCCCACCCTTGGAGAGAAGCATCCGTCACGACAGTCTGCGAGGGAATGTCCTTGTGGAAGGGAACCCCTTTGAGGAGATTCTCCGCTGAACACCACCACTTCAGTGACTGAAGAGCATGCAGAGACAGTCGTATCTTGTCGACCCAAGATCCTTTACTCTGATCCCACTGGTCCTCCAAGCACTCCTGCAGCGGTCTCATGTGCAGCCGTGCGTGTGGCGTCAGGAAGATACAAGAGGCCATCGATCCCAGTAGAGAAGACACCGTCCTCACTGTTGTAGATGGAGTGGTCATAAGAGCCTGAGCCTTCCGAAGGAGTGATAATCGTCGCTCCTCCGAAGGAGACACGCTTGCTGACAGCGTATTGATGGAGGCTCCAAAGTACTGTATGCATTGGACCGTAGTCGGGACATAGTTGGACATGTTGATGTGCAACCCCAGCTTGTTCAAGAGAACGCACGTCTTCTGGAAGTGTGCTTGAGCTTCCGAGAAGGAGGAGGCCTTGATCAACCAATCGTCCAGGTACGGGTAGACAAACACCTTGTTCTTTCTCAGGTGTGCTGCTACCACCGCCATGCACTTCGAGAATGTTCTCGGCACAGACTTTAGTCCGAATGGGAGTACTGTGTATTGATAATGATTGGCGCCGACTTGGAACCGCAGGAACTTCCTGTGCTTGTGTGCAATGGGTACATGGAAGTACGCATCCTGTAGGTCTATAGCACATAGCCAGTCTCCCTGTTGCAACTGAGGATAAATCTGATGCAACGACAGCATGCCAAACTTCTCCCTGCAAATCCATTTGTTTGCCTGTCGCAAGTCCAGAATGGTATAATACAACTAAAGACCCAATCCAATGGCATAAGAATACATCAGTGACTCAGAAGAAGGGGGGGTCCAAATATCCTGCTCCCAACTACTCTCTTATACACGTTATAAGGAGGTAATGCACTGTACTCCGCCCACGTTAAAAAACCTGTTCTCCCGAACAACACCACAGAGCACCAACAAATAGTGAGCCAAAAACGAAGTTGGTCACACAAGTCCACACCAAATGTTGAACTACACTCTTAATAGAGGAAAAAATGTGCGAGAAGCAAATGACCCCTCACGGAAACACCACGAACGGGGTAACTGGTATGCAATTTCCAGACAGGCCCCTGTCTCATCATCGGTAGTCACTTGCTTCTCAAAAGAAATAAGAAGAAAGAAAAGAGGTGTCCAAAACAAACAACATAAAATGTGACAAATAGTGAAGCGCAGAAAGATCTGCTGGTGACAAACACACACAAATATAACTGAGTGCCTAAAAACACACAGCACACCAGTCCCTTAACCAACTTTATTCATAGGGAGGTGATAGTGTGCTGTTTATATTAAAAAGGCTGGTAGCTAGTCATGCATACCATTACCTACTGCCAGTGCCGACATGTTTCACTGCTATATTGCGTTAAGCAGTTTCATCAGGGCTGCACTCAAATGCTGCCACTTCACTTTTTGAACACTAGTTCTGTAACGCACAGGAGACAGCCAAGTTAGTCATACCCGCCGCTCCGGTATCAACAAGGTCACAGGGAACTTCAAACGTAAGTATGTCCCGTTTTCCTTAGTCAAATTTTTTTTTGTCGTGACGGACCCAGGAAGACGCTTTTCAAAGGCCTTTCGAGGCTGAAGGCAGTGCTAGTCATGATGGATTCAGGATACATGCTCATCCAATCCTTGGCCTCTCCGCAGATCAGAACGAGAAGTGGTCATGTGTGCTAATTCGAATTGTGATATTAAGTAGTATTTTGTAAGTTTCACAAAAATGATGGTTGGAACCGGGCACACAGAGAATGAAAGAGTATAACAAGAAAGCAGTAGCTCAGGGGGAAAAGACCACTGTACTGGCAGGTTTATGCAGAACAGAGGGTGTTTTAACGCCAGGGAGGAGCTGCACTGATTAATTCTGTACACATTATCCAATCACAGTTGATAAGTTAACAGAGAGATCTTCCTCTCTTTTTAGTCTCGAAAACTCATATACAATTTAACATCTATACACTGCTGGCTTTGTTATAGTAAATGAAGACATTACCCATAATTAACTACAAACTGTACAGAATTGCGAAAGAACAAAATCCATTTCACAATCAGTGGCTTGGAAATGCGTTATTGTAATATTTTAGCGCCATCTCAACAGGCAATTTAGTAAGGTTACACATATCCAACACATACTTCGAGTTTTGCTGAGTCCTAAATAGTTGTATAATATGTATTATACTGTATTGTAATTTTTTATATATATATATATATCTATATATATATATTATAGGATCACTGACATAACATCAGAATCAATATAGTGTAACAGAAATATTGTCAAAGTACAAAAATATCGGAAAAAAATGGTTTCACACTAATATCGTTAAAAACATAGAAAAATATAGTTTCCTAATATATATCATTTAAAGTACTAAATCATAAATATTTTAATATATACCATTAACATAATATAAATTAAATAAATCTCACTTATACTTACTTCTTACCTTCGGTAAAAACTTATCTGGTAGAAATAATATCAAGCTGCAGATTCCTTACCTTAAAATTTCCCCAGGTGCAAGACTGAATCTGGAAGATTTTTCATGAGCAGTGCCCCTGCGCACAAGTAGGTGTCATTGGTCGGCTTCGCAGGGCGTTGTCGGTGCCATTCATGCTGGAAGGGACATCTGCGTCACCTATATAGGTGCCACCGTGGCGCGCTGACGTCACTTTTTACGAATATCCATGCCAGAAGAATGGAGCCATGTAATGCACTGACAATGGTGTGTCCAAACTAGGGCCTTGAAAGGGATCAGCCCTGGCCCTAGAAATCTGTCCGCAGAGCAGGGAGGATGGGTGGGTTGGTAAGGAATCTGCAGCTAGATTTGGGTCTACCAGATGAACAATTGTTACTTACCTGTAAACAGGTGGTTCTCCAGTATTGGTGTCTTTCATAGATTCACATGCTTGAATATTCCCCGTCGTCGAAGTGGGAGTCCCACGGTAAATAAAATAGCAATAATGCTAAATATAATAATATATATATATATATATATATATATATATATATATATATATACATAAAATACATGAAAAAGAATAGAAAACATAATAGGAATCTCAAAAAACCATTCTTACATAGGAATGCATGGTAAAGAGAAAAAACTACTGTAACACATTAGTGTCATTATGTTGGTCCAAATTACAGCCAATCAGGCGTCAGCACCATCTAGAACCTTCTCCTCGGAAGCTCAAGCCCTCACATTTTCGTAGCACAAGTAATATAGAGCGTATGAGGAGAAGAGAGCCTCTGAGGGGAGGAGGGTGGGTCGCATGTGAATCTATGAAAGACACCAATACTGGAGAACCACCTGTTTACAGGTAAGTAACAATTGTTCTTCTCCAGTATTAGGGGTGTCTTTCATAGATTCACATGCTTGAATAGAATAGAAAGCAGTAACCTCCGAGAACTGAGATTGCAAGGCAAATAAATGGAAGAAACCAAGACAGTATCAGAATAATACAGTCATGTAACATCATAGCAATCACAGAAAAACATCAATGAGGGGGGAACAGAGGCTCACCTTAATGAAACAGATGTCGAAGCACTGCCTGTCCAACAGCGGTATCCGCATCATTGATGGTGTCCAAACAGTAATGCTTGGTGAAAGTGTGCCTGCTGGACCATATCGCTGCACGGCAAATCTGATGAAGAGGCACACCAGCAAACAAGGCGGTGGATGAAGACATCGTCCTCGTAGAATGAGCCATCACTGAAGATTGCAGTGGTTTACCAGCTCATTGATGGTAGAAGGCAATGGCTGAGGAAAGCCATCGAGCAATAGTTGGCTTGGAAACAGGATGTCCCTTACAGAAACGTCCGTAGGCGATGAACAGCTGGTCGGACTTGCGGAAGGAGGCAGTTCTGGCAATATAAAATTTAAGGCATCGTTTGATGTCCAAAGAATGCAAGCACTGTTCCGCCGGAGACTTTGGGCCCGGAAAGAAAGTTTTTAGGAACACAGGCTCATTCAAATGAAAGTCTGTCGGAACTTTAGGTAGGAAAGAGGGGTTGGTGCGGAGCACCACTCCGTTAGGCTTGAACTGGAGGTAAGGCGGCTTGATAGTGAAAGTGTGCAGGTCGTTTTCACGCGGCGAGATGAGGTCAAAGCCAAAAGAAGCGCAATCTTTCAAGTGAGGAATTTGACATCCGATTTATCAATAGGCTCAAATGGTGACTTCATAAGTTGGGGTAGCACAACATTGAGGTGCCACGATGGAGGAGGGCGCCGAACAGGTGGGAATTTGCGGGAAAGTCCTTTGAAGAATTGCTGTATGATTCTGGACGAGCAGAGGGAAGAAGAGCCATGATGCCTGAAGCGAGATATAGCAGCTAAGAAGACTCTCAGGGTAGAATGAGAGAGTCCTGACTGAGCAAGGTTTAAAAAGAATGGAAGAAGATGCTCTGGAGTGGAATGAATGGGATGGACATTGGCTGAGACACAACAATGGCAGAATCTCTTCCCCTTGAGTTTATAAGTCTTGATGGTAGACGGAGCCCTAGCTTGAGCCAGAATGTCTCTGCATTCCTGAGATAAGTTCAAATCTGCAAATTCAAGGTACTCAGGTTCCATGCCCACAATTGCAGCGTGGAGGGGTCCGGATGGCATACTAGGCCTCTGTCCATCGAGAGTAGGTCTGGACGAGGGCGCAGAGGAATGGGCTTGCATTGGGACAACAGAAGCAGTTCTGAAAACCATGCCTGTCTCGGCCAACGAGGTGCGATCAGCAGGATGTGGCAAGGTTGTCTCCGCATCTTCCACAGCACCCGCGGTATTAGCGGAATCGGCGGAAAAGCATATGCGAATAGATCGCACCAGTCTATCAAAAGGGCATTCCCGCACGACCCGGGGTGGGGATGCCAACTTGCATAAGACGGGCATTTCCGATTCTCTGGTGTTGCAAAAAGGTCTAGAACTGGGTGACCCCACTGGTGAAAGACAAGATCTAGAGTCGGCTGGTGTAGTTCCCATTCGTGCATTGAGGAGGTGGACCTGCTCAGAGAGTCCACCAAAATGTTTGACACACCCGGAAGGTGGACAGCTGTCAGGGTGATCTGGTGGCGGAGAGCCCAATCCCAGATCGCCTGAGCCAAGTGAGACAGATGAGGAGACTTGGTTCCCCCTTGTTTGTTCACGTAGTGCATACTGGTGGTATTGTTTGTTTGGATTAGCACTGACTCCCCGTGAACTACTGGGAGGAATGATTTGAGCGCAAGGAAGATTGCCATTGACTCCAGCCTGTTGATATGCCACTTGCGCTGGGGCGGAGTCTGTGAGAAGTTGGCCTGATATGTAGTGCTCACTATTCTAGTGATCACTGTGTATCATTCCAAACGACCCTTATTGATGATTGGTTGTAAGTCAACCTTATAGACCAGCTATCTTAGTAGCGTGGACAAGAGCAGTCTTTAGGCTAAACTTCAAAGGGCATGTTAAGCCAGCTGTTATACCATCACATATACCCCTTGAACACCAAGTGAAAGGACACCACACAAGTTGTTATGAAAATAAAAGGATATTTATTTATAACAAGTCTACCCTGATCTCTTTATGAGTCAGGGAGCTAAGCACAATACAAAATTCTTAAGAAAATACTTCAAGTTGCACAATTTACACAAATGCCCGAGGGGCACGAAAAACCATATACTACAAAAGTGGAATGCGAAATACTAGCAGGAAAGTAACTGGATCCAGAGGCTTTAGGATCGCTAGGACTACACTACTGAACCTTCAGGTTAGGAGCAGGAGGCCTAGGGAGATCGGGTGCAGAGTGTGCACTCCCACGTCGGATGCGGGACAAAGTCTATGGATGCTAGATTTCGTAAAGTTAGTGTTATCGGACGAATCCGACTAGATAGGCTGAAAACGAAAAAGGATCTGGACACTTGGATAGTTAACCTATGTTGGAGCACCGAAGTACTCAAGTTACCTAGCCCAGGGGATGCGGCTGCATAGGGTTCAAAAGACGTCGGGAATCCTCGTTACAGTCTATGGAGCCTGAAAGAAGAAGTTGCTGGCAGGCGACCAGTGATGAAGTTCGATGTGATCCAAGCCTGGATCGAAGATGGAGACGACCTGAAAGCAGAGGGGACTCAGTTCTTAATCACTAGCCAGTGATTAGATGGGCACCAGGATGGCACCGGGCGAAGTCACCACGACCAGGTGAGTGGGCGACGCTGGGCTCTGCAGTCTCTCGGACCAGGAGGCGTTGTCGGCGACCAGGATGGAGGTGCGAGCTGTCCCACGAAGGTATCTGTTGTCGGCGATGCTGGACCCAGGATTGGGGCAACAACTCTTGGCAAATGCAAGCCCACGCGGTGGACTCAAAATGGCGTCTGGAGTGTACCAGGAGGGTCCGGGGTGCTCTTCTGTTGGAGGGGAGCAAGGACCAGTCTGGAGCAACCAGACCAGCGATGGAAGTGTCGTGGTTCGTCATCAGGAGGGCCACAAGCCAGCAGGCAAGTAGCCGGACAACGCGGTGAGCAGCAAAGAGCAGAAGGGCCCCACGCAGATCTCGTGGATGCTGGGAGGCTGGACTTTGGTGCTGGAGCTGCTCAGGGTTAGGGCTTCTCAAACCCCAAAGCACTCACTCTAGGATCCCTCGGCGGTCGTGCTGGATAAGCGTCGTGCAGTTCTGAAGATGGCCGGTCCCTCAAGGTCTCGTCACACCCACGAATCTCAGCTGGGCTGATGATGTAGGTAGAGGTCAGAGGTGCCAGGGAATCCGGGTCTCGTCGAGGTGGGCAGTCTTGATCCGGAGGATGGACGTGCAGCAAACCGCATGCACTTAGATGGTGCCCGCTGGTGCAGGGTGGCTACTCCTTAGCCACAAGGGAGAGTCTTCAGAAATAGTCAAGAGTCCTTTCGTGGAAAGTAGTCAAGATTCAGAATGATCTAATTTGGGAAGGGGGCCCGCTCCTACCTTTATACTAAAGAAAGGGGCTGTCGCGATTAGGTCCTGCCCATGGTTGGGACCAGGAGGGGGGTGGTTACACCCTGCTCCCTTGTCCGGACTTTCCCCAGCTCAGGGGCTGGTGTGCCCCTGGAACTGGTTCAAACCGGCAGATGCATAGTGAGCACCAGGGTACCACTTGCAGTCACCTTCCATTCAGCCCTGCCTACCTGGGATACACAAAACCCTATCTGGGATGGTGCTAGCACCGCCCCTGACAGGAAACCCTTTGTCCAAGCTCTCCTCGCAGGAAGGACTCCCAGCAGCAGGAGGTCAGACTTGTGTCTGTGGTGGCAGCATCCATTTTGTGATGCTGAGGCTCGAGTTAACTTTAACCGCGGTTCACAGTTACATACATGTCGTGTCGTGTCCCTCTAGAAGGGTGGCATGCTAACCCCGTCGCCAGAATTGTCGAGGGGTTAGTATTCCAATTCGTATGACACCTTACTCGACATGTTTTGATAAAGCGATACCAAAGATAGCAAATAACCGCGAGGATTATAATGCACTTAAGAGTATATGGTACGCGTTATCATGGAACAGCTATTAGGACTTGGTTCCGCAAGCTGCAGACGGGGTCAGCTCATGCTAGAGCACCATCTCACATAATTCCAAGCACTCTGCCTTCAGGATTGTTAAGGCCTGCCATAGGAGTGACTGATAGGAATACATGTGTCCATTTTAGGGTTAGATATAGGAATACTATATCTAAAGCAAAGGGTGTTTACACCACCTTGCCCCAGCTGTCGTGCAGCCAGTTGTGTCAGATTTAGATGGCCAGCCAGGGGTGGCATAATACATGCTGCAGCCCCTGGTAGGCCCTGGGTACACCTATGCCCTGGGTACAGAGACTGATAAGGTGGTCCAGTACCAATTGGTAAATGCACCTAAGGTGCACGTATCAATATAGAGAGAGAACAGCTAGGCTGTGGGTCTGATTAGCAGGCCCACAGCCCGGGAAAGTCGTAAACCAGTGAAGCAAAAAGCAAAAATCTGGGGTGATCATAGGATTGCAGACCCTACTCTCCTACATGACCCCCCCCCCCAAACTTTGGGACAATAAACTAACCTTGACCAGGTGAGTCTTCTTGCTCTAAGTGGAAATACCTGGAGAGCCCATCTGCATTGCCATGATCAGTGCCAGGTCTATGCTCCACTGTAAAATCCATCCCCTGTAAGGAAATGGACCACCTAAGTAGTTTGGGGTTTTCACCCTTCATCTGATTTAGCCACAAGAGGGGCTTATGGTCGGTCTGAATCTTGAAGTGAGTGCCAAACAAGTATGGCCCCAGTTTCTTCAGGGCCCAAACCACAGCAAAGGCCTCCCTCTCAATAGCTGACCAATTTTTCTCTCTGGGGGTCAGCCTTCTGCGAATAAAAGCAATGGGCTGGTCATGACCATCAAAATTCAGCTGAGATAGAACAGCTCCCACACCCAACTCAGAAGCATCTGTTTGGACAATGAATGGTTTGGAGTAGTCTGGACTCTTTAGGATAGGTGCTGTGCACATGGCCAGCTTTAGGTCATCGAATGCTTTTTAACAGCCTGCTGTCCACTGAACTTTCTTTGGCATCTTTTTACTTGTCAGGTCATTAAGTGGAGTCACAATTGATCCATAATTTCTGACAAATTTCCTGTAATAACCAGTCAGGCCCAAGAAAGCTCGAACCTGACTCTGGGTGGTTGGAGGAGCCCAGTCCTTGATGGACTGTATCTTGCTCTTCAGTGGCTGAACCTGGCCTCCACCTACAAGGTGGCACAGGTATACAACCTGTGTCTGCCCTATCTGGCACTTTGTGGCCTTGATAGTGAGACCTGCTTTCTGCAGTGCCTCTAACACTTTCCTCAGGTGGACCAGGTGATCCTCCCAGGTGGAACTAAAGACAGCTATATCATCAAGATATGCTGCACAGAAGTCATCCAGCCCAGTGAGAACTTGATTCAACAGCCTTGGGAAGGTGGCAGGTGCATTTTTCAAACCAAAGGGCATTACCACAAACTGATAATGCCCAACAGGGGTAGAAAATGCTGTCTTGGGCTTGGCTTCCTCAGCTAACCTGATTTGCCATTACCCAGCTGTCAGGTCAAATGTGCTTAAGTGGTTGGCAGGAGCCAATCTATCTATAAGTTCATCTGCCCTTGGTATTGGGTGGGCATCAGTCTTAGTGACTGCATTGAGGCCCCTGCAGTCTACGCAAAACCTCATCTCTTTCTTACCACCCTGGGTGTGAGGCTTTGGCACTAGAACTACTGGACTAGCCCAAGGGCTATCTGAGGGCTCAATGACTCCCAGCTCCAACATTTTCTGCACTTCTGTCTTAATGCAGTCTCTGACATGATCAGGCTGTCTGTAGATTTTACTCTTAACTGGCAGACTGTCCCCAGTGTCAACCTCATGGGTACACCAATTGGTCTGACTGGGTGTCAGAGAGAAGATATGTCTAAAGGATTGAAGAACTTGTTTGCAATCCTTTTGCTGATGCTCAGAGAGGCTGCCACAAAAGACAACACCATCTACTGACCCCTCATCAGGGTTCTGAGTGAGCAGGTCTGGGAGAGGGTCACTCTCCTCCTCCTGTCTCTCATCTGTGGCCATGAGCAAGCTCATGTCCTTCCTGTCGACATATGCCTTGAGCCTGTTCACATGGAGCACCCTGAGGGGGCTCTTGGGAGTTCCAAGGTCCACCAGGTAGGAGACCTCTCCCTTTTGCTCAATGATTGTGTGGGGCCCAGACCATTTGTCTTTGAGTGCTGCTGGCGCCACTGGCTCCAACACCCACACCTTCTGTCCAGGCTTGTATACAGTTAGGACAGCCTTTTGGTCATGCCAAGCTTTTTTGGAGTTCTTGGCTAGCCTCAAGGTTTTTAGAAGCCTTTTCCATATACTCAGCCATCCTGGAGCGGAGACCAAGTACATAGTCCACAATGTTGGTTGCATGCTTTTTGAGAGGTCTCTCCCATCCTTCCTTCAACAAACAAAGGGGTCCTCTTACAGGATGTCCATACAAAAGTTCAAAAGGGCTGTAGCCAACCCCCTTCTGTGGGACTTCTCTATAAGCAAACAAAAGGCAGGGTATCAGGACATCCCATCTACGCCTGAGCTTTTCAGGTAGTCCATGAATCATCCCTTTTAGGGTCCTGTTGAACCTTTCAACAAGCCCATTGGACTGTGGATGATAGGGTGTGGTGAACTTGTAGTTGACACCACATTCCTTCCACATTGCAGTCAGATATCCTGACATGAAGTTTGCACCTCTGTCAGCGACAACCTCCTTAGGGAAGCCACTCTGGAGAACACTCCAACTAGGGCTCTTGCCACAACAGGTGCTGTAGTGGTCCTAAGGGGAATAGCTTCAGGATACCTGGTGGCATGGTCCACCACCACCAGTATAAACGTGTGCCCTGATGCTGTCTGGGGTTCCATTGGACCAACAATGTCAATCCCCACTCTTTCAAAGGGTACCCCCACCACAGGTAGTGGTATAAGGGGCCTTTGATGTGCCACCTGACTTACCACTGGCTTGGCAAGTGACACAGCAGCGACAAAACTCCTTGGTATCTTCATTCATGTGAGGCCAGTGAAAGTGTGAGACAAGTCTGTCCCAAGTCTTATTCTGGCCTAAGTGTCCTGCAAGGGGAATCTCATGGGCCAAGGTAAGAAGGAAACCTCTCTGTGACAAGGGGATGACCAGCCTCCTGGTTGCACCAGGTTTGGGGTCTCTTGCTTCAGAGTACAGGAGTCCATCATCCCAGTATACCCTGTGGGCACCTGTGGCGTTCCCTGCAGCCTCAGCAGCAGCCTGCTGTCTGAGGGGTTCAAGAGAAGGGCAGTATAACTGTGCCTTCCCCAGGTCTTCTCTGGAGGGTCCCCCTGAACCCAGAAACTCAACCTGATCAGGTTCAAGTTCTTTAGGCTCAGTTTCCCTCAGCTCTTTGAGGTCAGCCTCCTCTGAGACTTGATCCACAACCCGGGGCAAGGGGGAAGGCAATGCCTTAACCCTACTGCTCTTCTTCTTGGAAGGTGTCTGGTCCATTGTTCCAGGATCCAGCACCTGTTCAGTGGGGCATCTTCTGGCCTGTGACCTAGTCACAGCAAAAACATGTGCTGGCAAGCCTAACATTTCCATGTGAGTCCTCTGCTCCACTTCTGACCATAGTGATGTTTCCAAATCATTGCCTAACAAACATTCAACTGGGAGGTCTGAACTAACCACACTTTCTTTTGGCCACTTACCCCTCCCCAGGAGAAATCAACAATTGCCATACTATGGTGGGTAGTGACATTGCTGGCATTGGTCACTAGGTAGTCTGTACCTAGCATGATCTGTCCAGGGTCCACAAAGTTAGGTGTCACCATTGTGACACTGGCACAAGTGTCCCTGTAGGCCTGAGCCATTTTTCCATTAATAAAAGGTGTCTGCCTGTATTTGCCCAAAGTATTGGGACTTACATCAGGGGATATGTCCACACCCCCTGTACAGACAAGGACAGCCTGAGTGAGTGTGCCAACTAGGTTGTCATACCCCTCAGAACCCAAGGTTAACCCAACTAATCCCGTGGGAGGTGCACTACCACTACTGACTGTACTAGGGGGTGCAGGTGCCTTAGGGGCTGTAGTGGTAGGAGTTTGCCTTTCTTGGTGCACTCACTAAACCAGTGAGTTTTACTTTTACAGTATTGGCAACACCTTTTTGACTGGCCTTCTTGAGTCTTCTTTTTCTGCTGTGAAGCCTGACCCCCACCCTCTTTGGTTTGTTGGGGCCCTGTCGAAGACTTCTGGTCATTTTGTTCACTCTTATTACTACCCTTTTGGTCTGCTTTCTTCTGACCACCCTGGTTCTGAGTCTGGTTCTGTTTAACCCTTGTTCTGACCCATCTGTCTGCCTTCTTTCCCAATTCTTGGGGAGAGGTCAGATCCGAGTCAACAAGGTGCTGATGCAACAACTGGTTCTGACAATTATTTAAAATCTGTTCTCTCATGATCAGATTGTACAACCCTGTGTAATCAGTAACCTTACTGCCCAGCAACCAGCCTTCCAAAGCCTTAGTGGCACAATCCACAAAGTCAGACCAATCCTGAGACTGAGTTTTCTGGGTGTCCCTGAACAGCAACCTGTACTGCTCAGTTGTTAAGCCAAACCCATCAATCAGTGTATTTTTCAGGACTTGGTAATTGTTAGCATCCTCAGCTCTAGTAGTGAGGAGCTTATCTCTACCTTTGCCTTCAAAAGAGAGCCACAAGATAGCTGCCCACTGACTCTGGGGGACACACTGTACAGTGCAGGCCCTCGCCAAAGCAGTCATCCATTTGTGGATGTCATCCCCTTGTTTAAAGGGGGCACTATCTTACTCAGGTGTCTAGTGTCTAAACTCCTGTCCTTTTCTCTAGGTAAAATGCTGCCACCAGTGGGGTCTGCCCCACTCAATTTCTGCTCTCTAGCAAAGGCAAGTCTCTCTTTGGCCAGGGCAAGTTCTTCCCTTTCAATCCTCAGATTGACTTCCCTCATCTTGGCCTCATGCTCTCTCTCCTCTGAGGGGATGTCAACCCTCTGTGAGAAGAGGTCTGAGAGCCATTGGTTCGAATGGATCTGTTAGAGCCTCTGGATAGAGACCTAACTCGTCCATTCCCAATGTTAAGCCTGCCTGAGAGTGGGCCTGGGGGTCCCCCAAGTCCATTTTCATGCCTGCTTGAGTTGCTCCTGGTGAGTCTACTGACTTCTACCTGACCCTTGTCTGCCTCATCCCCTGACAACTCCTGATCCTCTTCCTCACTAACTGCTCCATTGAGGTTGAGGTCAGGGTCCCCAAGGGTTCCCTCTAAGGGGGGCATGCTCCCATCCGGATTAGGAGGGCCTGTGTTAGAAGCCCTCCTGGCATCATAAGTCTCTAAGAGACCAATCAGGAATGGGATGGTAGGGTTAGAACCCTGTTTAATCTTCCTGGAGGTACACACTTGTCTCATCTCCTGGAAGCTAAGAGCTGCATATCTTGATATGACCTGTGGAGGGTCCACTGACACAAGGGGGGCCTCTGAGTTCCCTCCTTTGTCTGTCATGCTTTTCTAGTGAGGTGTAAGTGGTGCACTTACCTACACTATTTGTTTGCCTACTGATCCCTTGCTAAGAGTTGTAGTCAGGGTGTGCTAGGCCCTGTTGAACTACAACAGCTGGTTCAGTAGAACTCAGAGTATTCTAAGCTAAGTTATATGTACCTTGGTACTTATGTGATCTTTCAAATGATATTCTTAGGATACGTGTGGTAAAACAACAGCAAGCTCAAATCCCAACCGCTGCTCACCAATGTGAGAAGTTGGCCTGATATGTAGTCCTCACTATTCTAGTGATCCCTGTGTATCATTCCAAACGACCCTTATTGATGATTGGTTGTAAGTCAACCTTATAGACCAGCTATCCTAGTAGCATGGACAAGAGCAGTCTTTAGGCTAAACTCTAGAGGGCGTGTTAAGCCAGCTGTTATACCATCACATATACCCCTGGAACACCAAGTGAAAGGACACCACACAAGTTGTTATGAAAATATAAGGATATTTATTTATAACAAGTCTACCCTGATCTCTTTATGAGTCAGGGAGCTAAGCACACAACAAAACTCTTAAGAAAATACTTCAAGTTGCACAATTTACACAAATGCCCGAGGGGCACGAAAAACCATATACTACAAAAGTGGAATGCGAAATACTAGCAGGTAAGTAACTGGATCCAGAGGCTTTAGGATCGCTAGGACTACACTACTGAACCTTCAGGTTAGGAGCAGGAGGCCTAGGGAGATCGGGTGCAGAGTGTGCACTCTCACGCGGGATGCGGGACAAAGTCTATGGATGCTAGATTTCGTAAAGTTAGTGTTATCAGATGAATCCAACTAGATAGGCTGAAAACGAAAAAGGATCTGGACACTTGGATAGTTAACCTATGTTGGAGCACTGAAGTACTCAAGTTACCTAGCCCAGGGGCTGCGGCTGCATAGGGTTCAAAAGACGTCGGGAATCCTAGTTACAGTCTATGGAGCCTGAAAGAAGAAGTTGCTGGCAGGCGACCAGTGATGAAGTTCGATGTGATCCAAGCCTGGATCGAAGATGGAGACGACCTGAAAGCAGAGGGGACTCAGTTCTTAATCACTAGCCAGTGATCAGATGGGCACCAGGATGGCACCGGATGAAGTCACCTCGACCAGGTGAGTGGGCAACGCTGGGCTCTGCAGTCTCTCGGACCAGGAGGCGTTGTCGGCGACCAGGATGGAGGTGCGAGCTGTCCCACGAAGGTATCTGCTGTCGGCGATGCTGGACCCAGGATTGGGGCAACAACTCTTGGCAAATGCAAGCCCACACGGTGGACTCAAAATGGCGTCTGGAGTGGACCAGGAGGGTCCGGGGTGCTCCTCTGTTGGAGGGGAGCAAGGGCCAGTCTGGAGCAACCAGACCAGCGATGGAAGTGTCGTGGTTTGTCGTCAGGAGGGCCACAAGCCAGCAGGCAAGTAGCCGGACAACGCGGTGAGCAGCAAAGAGCAGAAGGGACCCACGCAGATCTCGTGGATGCTGGGAGGCTGGACTTCGGTGCTGGAGCTGCTCAGGGTTAGGGCTTCTCAAACCCCAAAGCACTCACTTGAGGATCCCTCGGCGGTCGTGCTGGATAAGCGTCGTGCAGTTCTGAAGATGGCCGGTCCCTCAAGGTCTCGTCACTCCCACAAATCTCAGCTGGGCTGATGATGTAGGTAAAGGTCAGAGGTGCCAGGGAATCCGGGTCTCGTCGAGCTGGGCAGTCTTGATCCGGAGGATGGACGTGCAGCAAACCGCATGCGCTTAGATGGTGCCCGCTGGTGCAGGGTGGCTACTCCTTAGCCACAAGGGAGAGTCTTCAGAAATAGTTGAGAGTCCTTTCGTGGAAAGTAGTCACGATTCAGAATTATCTAATTTAGGAAGGGGGCCCGCTCCTACCTTTATACTAAAGAAAGGGGCTGTCACGCGACTAGGTCCTGCCCATGGGTGGGACCAGGAGGGGGGTGGTTACACCCCTCTCCCTTGTCCGGACTTTCCCCAGCTCAGGGGCTGGTGTGCCCCTGGAACTGGTTCAAATCGGCAGATGCATAGTGAGCACCGGGGTGCCACTTGCAGTCACCTTCCATTCAGTCCTGCCTACCTGGGATACACAAAACCCTGTCTGGGATGGTGCTAGCACCGCCCCTGACAGGAAACCCTTTGTCCAAGCTCTCCTCGCTGGAAGGACTCCCAGCAGCAGGAGGTCAGACTTGCGTCTGTGGTGGCAGCATCCATTTTGTGATGCTGAGGCTCGAGTTAACTTTAACCGGGGTTCACAGTTACATACATGTCGTGTCCCTCTAGAAGGGTGGAATGCTAACCCCGTCACCAGAATTGGCAAGGGGTTAGTATTCCAATTCGTATGACACCTTACTCGACATGTTTTGATAAAGCGATACCAAAGATAGCAAATAACCGCGAGGATTATAATGCACTTAAAAGTATATGGTACGCGTTATCATGGAACAGCTATTAGGACTTGGTTCCGCAAGCTGCAGACGGGCTCAGCTCATGCCAGTGCACCATCTCACATAATTTCAAGCACTCTGCCTTCAGGATTGTTAAGGCCTGCCATAGGAGTGACTGATAGGAATACATGTGCCCATTTTAGGGTTAGATATAGGAATACTATATCTAAAGCAAAGGGTGTTTACACCACCTTGCCCCAGCTGTCGTGCAGCCAGTTGTGTCAGATTTAGATGGCCAGCCAGGGGTGGCATAATACATGCTGCAGCCCCTGGTAGGCCCTGGGTACACCTATAGCACAAGTTACTACTTGTGTAACGATATATCTGTAAGAGACATTAGTTAGTGATAGATTCCTTACCTTAGAATATCCCCAGGCGTCAGACTGGATCCGGAAAATTTTGCGTAGCAGTACCCTTGCGCGTCGGTAGGCGTCGTCTGCGGCTCCGCGTCCGTCGTCGGCATCGTGGGCGCCGTGATGACGTCGTCGGAGTATATAGACGCCGCCTCCGCGTGCTGACGTCAGTTCTTAGCCACAGCTTTTCCGCGCCAGAAGCGCAGAGCCATGACAAAAACCGACACTGGTGCCAAGAAACTAGGGCCCTGAAAGGGGATGACCTTAACCCTAGATATCGGTTCGCAGAACGGGGAGGATGGGTGGGTCGGTAAGGAATCTATCACTAACTAATGTCTCTTACAGATATATCGTTACACAAGTAGTAACTTGTGCATCTGAAAGAGACACGTTAGTGATAGATTCCTTACCTTAGAATAGATACCCCAGCAATACCATCCCCGTGGTGGTGGGTCTGCGAACCAATATTCACACCAGAAAGTCCTGGAGAACGGAACGGCCGAAGTAGCCATCTCTCCGGACTTGACTGTCCAGGCAGTAGTGCCTCGCAAACGTGTGCAACGAAGCCCACGTAGCAGCCTGGCAAATGTCCTGCAGGGGCACACCTCGGCCCAAGGCAGTTGTAGTGGCCGTGGCTCGAGTGGAATGAGCCCGCAGCCCAACAGGTGGTTCCTTCTTTGCCAAGGAGTAACACGCCTGGATGCACATGATAATCCATCTAGAAATGGTCCTCTTGTGCACCGCTTTCCCTTTCTTAGCGCCCGCGTACCCAACAAAGAGTTGATCATCCACCCGGAACTGGCGTGTGCGATCCAGATAGAATGAGAGCGCACGTTTTGGGTCCAGACGGTGGAGCCTCTCCTCCTCTCTCGAGGGGTGCGGAGGCGGAAAGAAGGTGGGCAATGTGATGGACTGCCCCATGTGGAAGGCCGTGACCACCTTAGGCAAGAAGGAGGGCCTAGTCCTCAAAACAACCTTGTCCGGATGGACTGAAAGGAAAGGAGGCTTACAAGAGAGAGCCTGGAGCTCACTCACTCTCCTGGCAGAGGTGATGGCTACCAGGAAGGCAGTCTTTAAAGAAAGAAGGCGAAGTGGACAGTTGTGAAGAGGCTCAAAGGGAGCGCACATCAGAAATGTCAGAACCAGGTTCAAGTCCCACTGAGGCATCACGAAGGGAACAGGAGGAAAAGTATGAGTGATGCCCTTCAGGAATCGATTTACGATAGGGGACTTGAACAAAGAGGGTTGGTCAGGCAGCCTCAGAAAGGCTGAAAGAGCCGAAAGATAGCCCTTGACAGTGCCCAGAGCAGAGCCCTGCTGGGCGAGAGAAAGAAGGAAGAGAAGAATCTCAGAGAGAGGGGCATTGAGAGGATCCACAGCCTTTGCTGTGCACCATGCCACAAATCTGTTCCACCTGCAGGCGTATACCGTTTTTGTGGAGGGACGCCTGGCTGCCAGAATGATGTTGCAAACTTCAGGAGGCAAGTCAAATGGCCTCAACTGCCGCCGCTCAATCTCCATGCATGGAGGTGGAGACTGGACAGGTTCGGGTGGAGGACCGTCCCCTGCTGCTGCGACAGAAGGTCCTCCTGAAGAGGCAGACGAACCGGGGGATCGACTGACATACTGAGTAGCTCGGGATACCAGTACCTTCGTGCCCAGTCCGGAGCCACAAGGATGACTTGTGCCCGGTCGCGCTTGATCTTCTTCAGCACTCTGGGCAGAAGAGGTATAGGCGGAAAGGCGTACAACAGACCGCAGCTCCACTCGCGACGAAAAGCGTCTCCGAGCGAGTGCCGCCTTGGAAATTCCAACGCGCAGAACTGATGACATTGCGCGTTCTCTTCGGTGGCGAATAGATCTAACCAAGGCTCTCCCCAACGCAGAAAGAGGCCTTGCGCCACGTGCGAGTGCAGACGCCATTCGTGATCCATCGAGCACCGACGGCTGAGTTCGTCCGCCCTGGCGTTCAGAGAATCTGCCAGGTGTTGAACCACCAGAGTCACGCCCTGATGTTCCAGCCATTGCCAGAGGCGCAGAGCCTCCTGGCACAGGGTCCACGACCCCACACCGCCCTGTTTGTTGCAGTACCACATGGCGGTGGTGTTGTCCGTGAACACCTGCACTGCACTCCCTCGGACAGACGGGAGGAATGCTTTCAGTGCCAGACGAATCGCCCGCAGCTCCAACAGATTGATATGGAGCCGGGACTCCGCCGGAGACCAGAGTCCTCTGATCTCCGCCTCTCCCAAGTGGCCACCCCAGCCCTGGAGGGACGCGTCCGTCACAACTACGTGCTCCGGTTGGGGAAGGGAGAGGGATCTGCTGTTGACCCAATCGCGGTCCGTGAGCCACCACTGCAGCTGTCTCGCAGTGCCCTCCGAGATCAGGACGTGGTCGGAAAGGTTGCCCCGGTGCTGGGCCCACTGAAACTTCAGGTCCCACTGCAGAGCCCGCATCCGCCACCGTGCGTGATGCACCAGAAGGATGCAGGAGGCCATCAGCCCCAGAAGCCTCAGCGTCAACCTGACCGAAACCCGGGATAACGGCCCGAAGACCGGGATCAGGGCCTGTATATCCCGGACTCGCTGTTCGGGCGGGTAAACCCGAAACTGCGCCGAGTCGAGAACCGCTCCGATGAAAAGGAGCTTCTGAGAGGGGCACAGGTGTGACTTCGGCACATTGATGGAAAATCCCAGCCTGTGCAGGAGATCCGCCGTAGTCTGGAGGTGGTTGACGACTGCCTGGGGCGAGCCCGCCTTCAACAACCAGTCGTCTAGGTAGGGGAAGACTGAAACCCCTAACCTGCGCAGGTGAGCTGCGACCACCGCCATCACCTTCGTGAACACCCGTGGGGCGCTGGTAAGGCCGAAGGGGAGCACGGTAAACTGAAAGTGCTCGAGGCCTACCGTGAACCGCAGGTAACGCCGGTGGGCCGGCAGGACGGGGATGTGGAAATACGCATCCTGCAAGTCCAACGCTACCATCCAGTCTCCTGGGTCTAGGGCAGCCAAGACCTGAGCCAGTGTCAGCATTTTGAACTTCTCCTTCCGGAGGAAGCCGTTGACGTTCCTCAGGTCCAAGATAGGGCGTAGGCCCCCTTTGCCCTTCTTGGGTACCAGAAAGTAGTGGGAGTAGCAACCACGTCCTACTTCTGGCCCAGGAACGCGCTCGATGGCCCCCTTGGCCAAGAGGGCCGAAACTTCCTCCCGCAGGAGCCGCAAGTGATCCCCCGACACGCGGTGGTGTTGCGGTGGCATGGCTTGAGGGGTCGTCTCGAAGGGGAGGGAGTAGCCCCTTCGGACGATCTGCAGCACCCACCTGTCCGAAGTGACTGTGCGCCAGTGAGAGTGGTGATGGCGAACCCTGCCTCCCACTGGCGTCACATGGGCCGAAAAGCACGGACTAGGAGGGTTTAGAGGCGGATGCTGCGGGGGCAGGTGTGGACTGGCTCCGCTTGCCTCCCCTACCGCCTCCACGGCGGTTTCCACGGCCGCCGCCGCGCTGGACGACAGTTTGCGGCGAGTGGCTGGCGGCACGTGTGGGGACGCCCCTTCCGTGGCCACGAAAGGAGCGAAAAGCAGCCACTTGCTGGCGCGGGGCCGAGAGGCCCAAGGACTTGGCCGTAGCCCTGGAGTCCTTAAAGCGCTCGAGCGCGTGGTCTGCCTTGTCGCCAAAGAGGCGACGGCCATCGAACGGCATGTCCATGAGGGTATTCTGGACATCAGCCGAGAAGTTGGCGGACCTAAGCCAGGCGTGGCGTCGAATCGCCACCGTCGTAGCCATCGCTCTGCCCAGCGAGTCAGTGGTGTCCAGTCCGCACCTGATCGAATATTTCGCTGCGTCCCGACCCTCCACAAGGGCTTGGCCGAGTTTGGCCCGTACCTCCAACGGGCACTCTGGCAGCAATTCCGCCACCGTTTCCCATATAGAACTGCTTTTTCCAGATCTGCGCTGGCTGGCGCGGAAAAAAGAAGAACTGACGTCAGCACGCGGAGGCGGCGTCTATATACTCCGACGACGTCATCACGGCGCCCACGACGCCGACGACGGACGCGGAGCCGCAGACGACGCCTACCGACGCGCAAGGGTACTGCTACGCAAAATTTTCCGGATCCAGTCTGACGCCTGGGGATATTCTAAGGTAAGGAATCTATCACTAACGTGTCTCTTTCAGATCCCTGGGTACAGAGACTGATAAGGTGGCCCAGTACCAATTGGTAAATGCACCTAAGGTACACGTGTCAATTTAGAGAGAGAACAGCTAGGCTGTGGGTCTGATTAGTAGGCCCACAGCCCGGGAAAGTCGTAAACCAGTGAAGCAAAGAGCAAAAATCTGGGGTGATCATAGAATTCCAGACCCTACTCTCCTACAGAGTCCACTTGCCATTGATGGATAGGCCCTGGAGATGAGCGCCCCACCCCTCTAGGGAGGCGTCTGTCGTCAGCTTAAGATCCGGTGCGTGAACGAGAAAGGACGTTCCCATTTCCAGATTTGAAAGTTGCGCCCACCAAAGCAAGCTCTTTCGCATGCGGGGTGTCACTGCGACAAGGTCGTTGAAGGACCCGGAGCCCTGATGCCATTGTAAGTCCAGTTCTTCCTGAATGGGACGGGTGCGCAACCTGCAATTTGGGATCAGTGCGATGCACGATGAAGCCATTCCCAAGAATGACTTTAACGTCCGAACAGAAATGGACTGTTTTCTTCGAATGAGGGTGACCAGACGAAGGATTTTGAGACGTCGCTCGTGGGAGACGAACGCTTTGGAGAGCTTCGTATCTAGGATTGCTCCCAGGAAGGATCTGGTCTGCAGAGGTGTAAACTGTGACTTTTCGACTTTGATGGTTAACCCCAGGGACTGAAACACCTGCTGGCAAAGGCGAGTGTTTTAATGTAGCTGATGGTGGGATTGAGACTTCAGGAGGCAATTGTCCAGATATGGAAAGATTTGCACGCCTTGGAGACGCAGGTGAGCCACCACAGGAGCCAGTACCTTCGTGAACACCCGAGGAGCTGAACGCAGTCCGAAGGGTAGTACTTTGAACTGAAAGTGCATTGGTCCCACCTTGAAACGCAGGTACTGGCGATGTTGTTGGATATTGGGGACATGAAAATATGCGTCCCGAAGGTCTATGGTGGTCATGTAATCCTCGTTGGATAGTAGAAGGAGGACTTCCTGCAACGTCAGCATGCGGAATGATTGGGACTTTAGGAACTGGTTGAGAGCCCTCAGATCCAGAATGGGTCGCCAATCCCCGGTCTTCTTGAGCATGAGGAAAAATCGAGAGTAAAACCCCTCTCCTCTTTGATGTTTCGGAACCACTTCGACTGCACCTTTTAACACAAGAAGACGGACCTGATGGTAAAGCTCTTCGAGGTGCGGAGGAGGCGGGCCACGAGGGGGCGTGCACGGAGGAATCTCTACGAACTCTAGCGTATGACCCCGTCGTACAATGTCCAACACCCAGCGATCCGAGGTGATCGAGGACCACTGAGAGTAAAACAGAGATTCGACCTCCAACATTTTGATGGGAAGAGTCATTGGCGTTTAGAGTTGGATCCTCGGTAAGAGGATTTTCCTCTGTAAGGTCTGGAGGACTGCTGGCGAGACTGTTGAGTGGGCGTGTAACGTTGGCCGCTCTGATTGTATGAGCGGTACTGCTGCCCACCGCGAACGTTGGAAGATGTGCCGCGTCCGCGGGCACCACGAAAGGACTGCTTCCGAAATTGCAACGTGCCTAAAGACTTTGCCGTGTTGGTGTCCTTTTTGATGGACTCCAGGGCCTCATCAATATGAGAACCGAAAAGTGACTCCCCATCATAGGGCATGTCCAGTATTCTGGATTGGACCTCCTGCCTGAAGGATGTGGATTTCAGCCAACCTTGTCGTCGGAGTGCAGCCGCACTTGCAAGCAGATGGAATCCTGTATTAGCTACATCGACGGCACAGTCAATCATCTCTTCTGACGTCCTCTGTCCATCTCGGAGGATCTGTAAAGCGTCAGCCTTGGAAGCATCAGGTATGAGTTCTATGAGATCTGAAATGTCTGACCACATTTGTCTGTCATAGCGTCCCAAGATGGCTGAGGCATTGGCTGCTTGGACAGACGTGGAAGCCATCGTTGAGAACTTGCAGCCAATAGCATCCAGACGTCGACCCTCTCTATCCAGAGGGGCTGTGATAGGAGCCGCTGGGTTGCGGGCCCGACGCTGTGCAGCTTGAGTCACTCCCGAGTCCGGTTTGGGGTGAGAAAGCAGGCAAGCTGGAGATCCAACCGGGGCCTTGTACTTTTTCTCAAGGAGCGATATTTGTGCAGGAAGGAGTTTCGAGCAGTCATGAGCTTAATTCCTTCCTTCCAGACAAAATCGATGATGGGAATCATGTGGGTCTGTTTATAAGGTTTGTCTTTAAAATCATAAAGAAAACAATCCTCCTCACGTTGTGATCTTGGTAATTTAAAGCGTAGAGCTGCTTTGTTCATTAGAAGATGGAAACTGACTATATCCACAGGAGGTGAATCTCCAGAATTTCCTGGCTGAGGGGAGGGCGTCTGTGCCCGAAAATCATCCCAGTCCGCCATATCTGGGTCTCCTGCTTCATCCGAATGGTTGGGGACTTCTCCGTCCTCACGTTCCGGGATCGCCTCATCATCCACTTCCTGTGGATAGACTGTGGTATGGATCCTAACAGAAGTTTGGACCTGCGACGAAGTTGCAGGTGGTAACACAGGCGGCCGAGAAGGTGGAGGCAGCACCACTGTAGCCGGCAATGGCGCCTGTGTAGTCTGCGGCATAGCTGGGAAACGGCGGTTATAATCATCCAGCATATGTTGGAGATTTAAGATCAAAGTTAAAGGAATGGTGGCCGTAGGGATTTGAACCAGCTGATCCTCAGACTGAGACTGTTGATCACAGTCACCCTCATCTGAATCCGTGTCTAGTCGACAGAACGTCCGTCGACAGAACCGTCGTCGGGGCCACTGTCGACGGTCGATCAGCTGTTGATGAGGCCGTCGACGAGACAATCGTTGACGGGACGGTCGTCGACACCAATGTAGTCTTAGTAGACGGCGTCTTCGTCGCCGAGGCTTTGCTCGACGTTGGCTTCGACGACGAGTCTTTGGACAACGGTATCCTCGTCGACTAGGTTTTTGTTGACGGAGTAGTCGTCTACGACGAGGACTTTTTGAAGACTTTCGTCGACGAGGATTCTCTCTCCTTCGTCGACGAGGAAATGGGGATCGTCGACCGAACTGGCTTGGAAGGCAAGGCAACCCTCGTCGACGTGGAAGCTGTCGACGAGATCGTCGTCGATGATGAAAAAGCTGAAGAGGTAGTCAGCGTCGTCGTCGAGGATGTAGCCAATGCTGTTCTCGTCGTCGGAGCGCTCGTAGACGCTCCCGTCGACGGCGGTACTTTTAGAGGCGTGAAAACACCTCGAGAGGCAGCAGAAGACGCCTGAGAGCCAGTTCTCGTGGGCGTAACAGTGGTAGGAGTGGCTGAAGATGCCACAGAGGCTAGAGGCAAAGCCAACTTCTTCTTGTTTAAGGAAAGGAGATGGAACATCCTGTAAACTACCACGTTTTGAAGCTGCTGAAGAAAGTCCAGAATGAAAACTTTCTACGTCTGACAGGGCTGAATCCTTGTCTTTGAAACGTTGAAGCCAAAGGAGAAGGCGGCCTTTCCTGTCCTTCAGAGTCTTAGTAGAAAAAGTTCTACAGAACTTGCAGCTGCTGGCCTCATGATCAGGGTATAAACAATATATACACTTCTGATGGGGGGTCCTTTTCAAAAAGGCGCAGCTTCCCACAAGAAGAGCAGGGTCTAAATAAAGACTTCTTACTTGACATGTTGTGAAAAACACTGGAAATAGATGAGTAGAGTTGAAAAAACTGAGCAGAGCTCAGGGAGACTCCCTTCACACGACGTGAGGTAGAAAATCTGAGGGATTGAGCTTCTAAGGAGAAGGTTCTAGAGGGTGCTGACGCCTGATTGGCTTAATTTGGACCAACATAATGACACTAATGTGTTACAGTAGTTTTTTCTCTTTACCATGCATTTCTATGTAAGAATTGTTTCTTGAGATTCCTATTATGTTTTCTATTCTTTTTCATGTATTTTATGTATATATTATTATATTTAGCATTATTGCTATTTTATTTACCGTGGGACTCCCACTTCGACGACGGGGAATATTCAAGCATGTGAATCTATGAAAGACACCCCTAATACTGAAGAAAAGGTGTTACCAAAGGTAAGTAACTTCTTCCTCTGAAAGAGTTTAGCAGCAGATTCCTTACGGTTGAATAGATACCCAAGTAATACCATCACCGGAGATGGGTCTGCAGACAAATCGAGACTAAGAAGTTGTGCAGGAACAAACAGGCAAAATGTCCATCCCTGGGACCTGACTGTCCAGGCAGTAATGCTATAGTAAAAGTGTGCAGGGATGCCCAAGATGCTGCCTGAAAGATGTCCAAGACTTGAACTCCACAGGCTAATGCAGTGGTCGCAGCCGTAGCTCTGGTTGAATGAGCTCTTAAGCCTTAAAGTGGCAGCTTATTTGCCAGTGGGTAGTAGATCTTGATGCAGAGAACGACCCATCGAGAGAAGGTGTGTTTCTGCACTGCCTGACTTTTCTTCACACCAATATACCCCACAAAGAGGTGGTCGTCCACCTGGAACTCTAATGTGCGGTCAAGGTCGGACGACAATACTCTTTTTTGAGTCGCTCATCTTCTTTAGAGTGATGTGGAAGAGCGTAGAACGTAAGGTGACTGATTGGCCTACAAGAAATATTGTCACCACTGGCAGGAAAGAAGCCCTAGTGCGAAGCACCAGTTTGTGAGGAAAAGCGGATAGGAAGGAAGGCTTGGATGATAAAGCCTGCAGCTCACTCACCCTCCTGGCCAATGTAATTGCCATAAGAAAAGCTGTTTTGATTGTGAGCAGCCTGAAGGGACAATTGTGTAATACTCAAAGGGAGCATACATTAGACAAGTGAGAGTCCAATTATGGTCCCACTGAGGCATAATGAAAGGGGAAGGAGGGAACATATGTACAAGACCTTTTAGAAATCTATTTACAATGGGAGGTTTAAATAAGGAGGGTTGGACAGGCAGCTGCAAGAAGGCAGACAGGGTAGATAGATACCCATTTATAGTACCCAGAGCACAACCCTGCTGGGCCAGGCTCAAAATAAAAAGCAAAATATCAGACAGGGAGACAGAAAGAGGCTCAATAGACTATTTGTACAATATGATACACCGTTTTTTATTGGCAGGCGTATACCGTCATGCATGGTGGGAAGCCTGGCTGCCAGAATAACATAAAAGACTTTGGGAGGAAGGTCAAAAGCTATCAACTGCCGCAGCTCAATCTCCACGCAAGAAGGTGAAGAGTTGACAGGTTCGGGTGGAGGAACCTCCCCTGCTGCTATGACATAAAATCCTCTCATAGGGGTAGACTGATCGGAGGATCGATGCTCATGTTCAGAAGCTCGGGATACCCAGTCTGGAGCCACAAGGATGACTTGGGGCCCAGTCGTTCCTGATCTTCTTGAGAACTCAGGGCAGGAGTTGTATGGACGGAAAGGCGTACAGGAGGCCTGAGCTCCACTCAAGACAAAAAGCGTCTCCAAGCGAGAGCCGCCTTGGAAACTCCAGTGCGCAAAACTGCTGACATTGAGCGTTCTGAGCAGAAACAAACAGATCTAACCAAGATTCTCCCCACTTCTGAAAGAAACCTTGAGCCACCTCTGGATGGAGATGCAATTCATGATCCACTAGGCATCGACGGCTGAGTTAATCCGCACTGGAGTTCAGTGAACCTACCAGGCATTGAACCCTCAGGGATATGGCTCTGCTGTTCCAGCCATGTCCAAAGACGCAAGGCCTCTTGACAAAGGGTCCTCGACCCCCACCTAGCCCTGTTTGTTGCAGTACCACATGGCGGCTGTGTTATTTGTGAATACCTGTATTAGCCTTCCCTTGATGGAGGGTAGAAAGGCTTTCACTGCCAGACGGATCGCATGGAACTCCAGGATGTTGATGTGGAGTCCGGATTCCACCGGAGACCAGAGTCCTCTGATCTCCACCTCTCCCAGATGGCCGCATCATCCCAGAAGTGATGCATTTGTCACTACGGTGAGATCTGGTTGGGCACGGGAAAAGGGTCTGCCTCTGACCCAATCGTGGTTCGCTAGCCAACACTGCAGGTCCTTTGCAGTTCCCTCTGAGATCTGGACCATGTCAGAGAGATTTACCCAATGCTGCGCCCACTGGAACTTCAAGTCCCACTGCAGAGCCCGCATATGCCGTCTGGCATGGGTCACTAGCAGGATGGAGGAGGCCAGGAGACCTAGCAGCCTCAGAGTCGGTCTCACTGAAATCCAGGACAGAGGCTGAAACATCTATATCATAGCCTGAATATCCTGGACTTGTTGCTCAGGAGGATAAGCATGAAACAGCATTGTGTCCAAAACAGTGATGAAAGGAAGGGGGGGTCTGAGAGGGAGTCAGGTGTGACCTCGGGATGTTGATAGTTAACCCTAGTGACTGCAGAATGTCCACCGAAGTCTGGAGGTGGGAGACGACAGCCTGAGGCGAGTTTGCCTTCAGTAGCCAAATGTTGAGATAGGGGACGACTGGCACCCCTGATGTGAGCAGATGAGCTGTGACCCCTGCCATCACTGTGGTGAACACCAGAGGGGTGCTGGTAAGGACAAAAGGGAGCATGTTGAATTTAAAATGCTCGTGGCCTACTGTAAACTTCGGGTAACACCAATGGGCAGGCAGAACAGGGATGTGAAAATAGGCATTCTGCAAGTCCAATGCTACCATCCAGTCTCCTGGGTCCAGAGCAGGCAAAACATGAGTTAATTTGAGCATTTAGAATTTCTCCTTTTTGAGGAGGTAGTCGAGATCTAGTATCAGACAAAGGCCATTGTCTATTTTCAGGACCAGAAAGTAGCGGTAATAGCAACTACAAGTGGCTTTTGGTGTCGGAACCATCTCTATGGATCCCTTGGCCAAGAGAGCCATGTCTTCCTCGTGGAGCATGGACAAATGATCCTCCATCAGCCGGATGTAAGACAGAAGAATGGAGGGAAGGGTTGTGTCCAAAGGGAGGGAGTAGTCCCTTCAGACGATCTAGAGAACCCACCTGTCTGTGGTGATGATGGCAGATCCTGCCACCAACTGAACCCCTATGATGTAGAAGTTTTCAAAGAAAGGAGGGATTGCAGACAAGGGATTTTGTTTATCTTGAACGTTTGAAATTATTTGGACAATAAAGTTATTTGAGATCACACCCTCTACAGTGGTGGACAGCAGAGTCACTCAAAAGAGAAATTGAATGTAATAACAATTGTCAAAAAATGAACAGTGAATCATACACGGGGCAACAAAATATCTTTCACAAAAGCATTCATATATTTATTATATATATTCTTTAAAATGTATGAGGGAAAGAGCAACAAAACATAGTTTGTAAGGTGACGTCAATTAACCTATACAATGTACTATGTTAACATCTTCTCTGTCATTTAAAACAATCAATGTTATACAGAGAAAGATGCTCTAGTCGACGTTTCGGTTTGTCAGGGAAGTAAAACCGTCAGACCATCTTCAGGACAAAAGGTTGACTGTAGCTCCAAAAGGTTTAGTGATGGACTGTAAGGGACCAAACAAGAGGCTGATTTCTTATGCAAAGGTGAAGAAAGAATACCGTATTTCTACACACTCCCAAAAATGCACAAGAACACACTCCCCCCACCCGGAAGACCGATAGTGTCCGGCCTGGGTTCACTTTTAGAACCACTATCCCGCTTCTGCGATGTCTTCTTTGAGAAACTGGTACAAAAAACCAGCACATACCTTCAAGATACCAAAAGCCTGTTACAACTACTCAACGACCTCACTGTGGACGAGAACACCATCCTGGTGAGTTTCGATATTAAGAGTTTGTATACTAGCATTCCCCAGGACGCTACGCTGAAGGTCCTGGAAAAAGCTCTCGAGGAAGAGGAATGGACTTCCAGAACCCCGAGAAACTTTATTTTAGAATTTGCAAGGTTGGCATTAAAGAGGAACTATTTTGAATTTGAGGGAACACTATACCTCCAGACAGGTGGAACTTCGATGGGGAGCACATTTGCCCCCAGCGTGGCAGGACTCCACGTCCATGACTTTGAAATGAAATACATACTCAGTGACAAGAACCCCTATAGATCAAACATTCTGTTATGGAAACGGTACATCGATGATGTGCTGGCAATCTGGAATGGACCAGAAGACTCTCTGGCCTCCTTTTTCAACTGGATGAATACCTGCGACGACAATCTAAAATTCACCTATGTCAAGGACAAAGACACATTGGTGTTCCTTGACCTTGTTATAAACAAAGAACATGGGAATTTTGAAACGGTTACACACTACAAACCTACGGCAAGAAACAATCTTCTCAGATTCGAAAGTTTTCATCCGAGGCCACTACGGGAGAATCTTCCCTACGGGCAATTATTGCGAATCCGCCGTAATTGTAGTCAGCTCAAAGATTACAAAGAACAAGCAAGTGATCTCACCAAGAAACTGAAGGAAAGAGGATATCCGAACAAAATCCTGCAAAGAAGTCAAAAACGTGCACGCAATCAACCCCGTGAAGTACTATTGGATAACACAGTAAAACCAACTGAGAAAACTCCCCTCACATGTGTTACAACATACAACAAGATTTCCAATGATGTAACCAGGGTAATAAATAAACATTGGTCGATTCTGAATTGTGGCAAAATGCAATGGGAAAAACCTCTCTTCTCTTTCAAAAAAGCGAGAAGCATTAAAGATGCTGTGGTAAACACTAGACCAATAACAAGAAAAGCAGTACAAAATGAAACAGTGCTAAATGCGTGGGGACTAACGAAGGTCACAGGCCACTACAAATGTGGCAATTGTAGTGTGTGCCCATTCACGACCAACACGAAAACCTTGCAACTGGAACCAGGAAAGATTTGGACAATCCAAGGCCACACAAACTGTAACAGTGAGAATGTAGACTACAGGATAACGTGCCCATGTAATTTGCACTACGTTGGCATGACCAAAAGAAAAGTGAAATTAGGCATAGGAGAACACAGAAGCACCATCAGGTGCAAGAAGCCCATGCCTAGGTTAACAGAACATTATCTAACTGCAGGACATACACCAGATGATCTACAATGGACAATAATTGAGCAGATAAGTCCAGGTAACAACCTGACTCAACGGCTCTTTGAGAAAGAACAAAGCTGGGTCTACAGGCTGTCCACACACAGGATTGGTCTAAATGACAACATTCCGTGGAATTCAGCCATGGGATGACTGAATTCTCACTTACTGGCTCACTTAATCGCTAAGCGTCATCTGTAACTAGGGCGTCTTCAAGTTCTTCCGTGAACGCACTTGGTCGCCTTAGAAACGGTGTTCCAAGCCTCTCTCTGATACCACGGTGTGTCGATTGGCCAATCGGCACACGTGACTCGCTGGACCACGCCCATTCCAGGAAGCGGAACACCTAACTACCTGATAGCTTCCTCACTGTGGGTTAGGGAATCCTACGGGGCGTACCGTCTATGGAACCAAGTAGGTTACCAGTTCGAGGAACAGAAGCCGCAAGTAAGTCCGATCATACACAATCTCCCTGGATTTCGGTATAGACAAACGAGTTGACACTCCGTCACTCACCGCATCCTCCGCTCGTGTATTATCTTAATTTCTTAGATTACGCGAGCATCACCTTTGGAACACGGACGCCCATGAAGCGGACTCTTACCGCTCTTTGAGTAAGCTGAATGTTTTACATATATCCGGGTGTCACCCTGCTACATTTTTATTAGGAACTGTGAAATCCTGTAAATTGGATAATTAAATGTAGCGTTCCCGGGTATATTGTGAGACATCCTAAACTCCCGTAAAATAGCCGTTTACCACCACGAAATGCTTAATGTGCACAGATCTCCCCGCAAATTAGTCTCTCCCACCAACAAACTTAAAACAGTCACACGACCCGGTGTGATTAGCATCAATACCAGAGCCTGACACCTATCACAATGGCTGGGTACGGTCGTAATATGGTAGTCATCTATATGGTTAATAAACCATTTTGTCTACCCACAAGAATGAAGGGCAACCTGCTCTTTTCACATATTTATTTAATTTTCTTATTTTTCTATATGTTACATGTACAACAAATGTTTGTCTTGTGTATTGTGATCCCAACCCCTTTTTCCTGATATCTTTCTTCACAGGTTTTTCTTCCAGAGTGGGGAGAAGACTACATTTTGAAAAGGGACACAAGTTTGTGTTCCCTATTTATCACTGATCTAGGGCAGGGCTCGCCTTAGCGTGTGCGTACCACCCAGATCTTTCTCTCTTTTTCCACTTGGTCCTGACGAAAACCCACAATCACAAGAGGTTGAAACATGTAGACCTATGACCTTAATTTTAATCACATAGCACACGTCGCTATTTTATTAATACTACACGTCTTGAACACCGGAGTCTACTTAATTAGACATAGGTGTAACAGTTCTTTTATTAGGGTGTCCAGTCGCTCAGGAATAAAATCTTGAAGTGAGTAGTTCTGGCCCCTTTTTAAATCACTTTCACCCTTTTATTCACTGCACATATAAAAGAAAAAAAAAAACGCTCCACTGTAGTCAGGTGTCTTAGCACACCCTGTTGGCACTCGGCCTTCGGGGTGGGACCCCAATGATGAAGCATGTCACCAACTAGGTTGGTGAATGAGGGGTCTTCAAAAAGGACATGCTATGTCCTACGTAAAGGTTGGGCACAAGTGCTTGATTAAGCCTTAAGCTTTTGACTTTCTCTGGTTTGCCTATAGGGGGCACTCCTCCATTTGTTTTGTTATAATCTCCTTAAGGGGACCAGGAGTTCCTACCTCACATTGTAGTGAAATACCCTTACTCTCTCTTATTGTTTTACTATCCTTTGATAGTGCCCAGAGCAGAACCCTGCTGGGCAAGAGAAAGAAGAAAGAGGAGAACCTCAGAAAGGGGTGAAGAGAGTGGGTCCACAGCCTTTGCTGTGCACCATGCCACAAATCTTCCACCTGCAGGCGTATACCGACTTTGTGGAGGGACGCCTGGCTGCCAGAATGACATCACAGACTTCGGGAGGCAAGTCAAATGGCCTCAACTGCCGCCGCTCAATCTCCAAGCTTGTAGGTGGAGACTGGACAGGTTCGGGGTGCAGAACCGTCCCCTGCTGCTGCGACAGAAGGTCCTCCCGAAGAGGCAGACGAATCGGGGGATCGACTGACATGCTGAGTAGCTCGGGATACCAGTATCTTCATTCCCAGTCCGGAGCCACAAGAATAACCTGGGCCCGGTCACGCCTGATCTTCTTCAGCACTCTGGGCAGAAGTGGTATAGACGGAAAGGCGTACAATAGACCGCAACTCCACTCGAGACGAAAAGCGTCTCCGAGCGAGTGCCGCCTTGGAAATTCCAACGCGCAGAACTGATGACATTGGGCGTTCTCTTCTGTGGCGAATAGATCTAACCAAGGCTCTCCCCATTGCTGAAAGAGGCCTTACGCCACGTCAGAGTTCAGACGCCATTTGTGATCCATCATGCACCGACGGCTGAGTTTATCCGCCCTAGCATTCAGAGAACCTGCCAGGTGTTGAACCACCAGGGGCACGCCCTGATGTTCCAGCCACTACCAGAGAGCCTCCTGGCATACGGTCCACGACCCCACCCCGCCCTGTTTGTTGCAGTACCACATGGCGGCGGTGTTGTCCGTGAACACCTGCACTACACTCCCCCGGACAGAGGGGAGGAATGCCTTCAGTGCTAGTCGGATCGCCCGCAGCTCCAAAAGGTTGATATGGAGGAAGGACTCCGCCGGAGACCAGAGGCCTCTGATATCCGCCTCTCCCATGTGGCCTACCCAGCCCTGGAGGGACGCGTTAGTCACAATCACGTGCTCCGGGTGGGGTAGGGAGAGGGATCAGCCACTGACCCAATCGCGGTCCGTGAGCCACCACTGCAACTGTCTTGCAGTGCCCTCCAAGATCAAGACATGATCAGACAAGTTGCCCTGATGCTGGGCCCACTGAAACTTCAGGTCCCACTGCAGAGCCCGCATCTGCCACCGGGCGTGATGCACCAGAAGGATGCAGGAGGCCATCAGCCCCAGAAGCCGCAGCGTCAACCTGGCCGAGACTCGGGATAAAGGCTGAAAGATCGGAATCAGAGCCTGAATATCCCGAACCCGCTGTTCGGGAGGATAAACCCGAAACTGCGCCGAGTCTAGAACCGCTCCGATGAAGAGGAGCTTCTGAGAGGGACACAGGTGCAACTTCGGCACGTTGATGGAGAACCCCAGCAAGTGCAGGAGGTTGGCCGTTGTCTGGAGGTGGCTGACGACTGTCTGGGGCGAGCCGGCCTTCAACAACCAGGCGTTGAGGTAGGGGAAAACTGACACCCCATACCTGCGCAGATGAGCTGCGACCACCGCCATCACCTTTGTGAACACCCGTGGGGCGCTGGTAAGGCCGAAGGGGAGCACAGTAAACTGAAAGAGCCCGTGGCCCACCTTGAACCGCAGGTAACGCCGGTGGGCCGGCAGGACGGGGATGTGAAAATAAGCGTCCTGCAAGTCCAACGCTACCAGCCAGTCTCCAGGGCCCAGGGCAGCTAAGACCTGAGCCAAAGTCAGCATCTTGAACTTCTCCTTCCGGAGGAAGCCGTTGACGTTCCGTAGGTCCAAGATAGGTCGTAGGCCCCCTTTGCCCTTCTTGGGTACCAGAAAGTAGTGGGAGTAACAACCATCCCTACTTCTGGCCCAGGAACGAGCTTGATGGCCCCCTTGGCCAAGAGGGCCGTGACTTCCTCTTGCAGAAGTTGCAAGTGATCCCCCGACACGCTGTGGAATTGCGGTGGCATGGCTGGAGGGGTCGCCTCGAAGGGGAGGGAGTAGCCCCTTCGGACAATCTGCAGCACCCACATGTCCGATGTGACAGTGCACCAGTGGGAGAGGTGATGGCGAACCCTGCCCCCCACTGGCATCACATGGGCCTGAAAACTCGGACTAGGAAGGTTTTGAGGCAGGTGCTGCGGAGGGAGGTGTGGACTGGCATCGCCGTTGTCCCCGACCGCCGCCACAGCGGTTTCCATGGCCGCCACCGCGCTGTTGAATATTCTGCGGTGCGTGGCTGGCAGCATGTGTGGGGCACCCGATTGCTGGCGAGTGGCCGAGAGGCCCAAGGACTTGGCCGTAGCCCTGGAGTCCTTAAAACGCTCAAGCGCATGGTCTGTTTTGTCGCCAAAGAGGACGGCGATCGAACGGCATGTCCAGAAGTGTGGCCTGGACATAGGCCGAAAAGTTGGCGGACCTCAATCAGGCGTGGCGTCGAACCGCCACTGTCGTTGCCATCGCCCTGCCCAGTGAGTCCGTGGTATCCAACCCACACCGGATGGAATATCGCGCTGCATCTCGGCCCTCCACAAGGGCTTGGGCGAGTTTAGCCCAGACCTCCTCCGGACATTGTGGCAGCACGTCCGCGACCGTGTCCCACAGGGTGTGAGTGTAGCGGCCCAAGAGACACACGGTATTGACAGACCGCAGCCCCAAACTCAGGGACGAGAACACTTTCTTCTCGAATTGTTCATATCTCTTGGATTCCCGATCGGGCGGAGCAGTCGGGAATGCAGTCTGGGAAGTAGAGGCCTGGATACCCAGGCTCTCGGGGGGGGGGCTATGGGGGTAGGATGGGTGGACAAAAAGCAAGGGTCGCCCGGGGGCGGGCGGTAGAGTCTGGCCACGTTCCGATCCACAGGCGGACCTGTGGTGGGCTTGGACCAAGTGCCCACAAGAACGTCACACAAGGCCTCATTGAACGGCAGTAGAGGCCCACTGGAGCTTGCCTGCGGTTTGAGTACCTCAGTGAGGAGGTTATTCCTCACGGCCGCGACGGGAGCTCGAGGTTTAAGGCCTTGGCCGCCCTCGTCAACACTACACTATAAGCAGCCCCCTCCTCCGTAGCCACGGTGGGAGGGGAGACAAATGCAGTGTCTGGTGAAGTGTCAATACCACTGGCCTCCCCAAGCTCATATGTCCAGTCCTCTAGAGACTGGCACTCCAGTGCCAGAGGGTCCTCAGACCCCTCCCAGTCACCCTCTTCACTCGTCTCCTGTAAAACAGGGGCAACAGACGGGGCCTCCTCATGGAAATAAAAATCTCCAAAGGCCGTCGGAAGAGGCGACGTTCCGGTGCCAGAGTCGGAACAGAGGGAAGATTGGGGACAGCGTCCACAGTGGGCGCCGGAGGCGACACCGGCACCGGTGAGGTCTACCGGCGACGACCCGGATCAGGAAGCGGATCCGGTGAGGTCCTGCGGCGCCAGGACCGAAGTCGTCGGCGGCGTCGGGCCGAAGCACCCGACGCTCTAGGGCCTCCAGCCGGGACCGGCGGGCCCAGAGGCGCCGCGGAACCTGACTGAGGAGGGAGGGACCTCATGGCCATGAGGTACCGCTCGATCTCCGGCGACGCGCTGTGCCCAGGGACCCGAAGGTGTGGGGCAGGCGGCGATGCTTGCGACTCTGTCGGAGCCGCGTGGGTGGGGTCACCCGAACCCCCCGCCGCATTGTGCGAGCGTCATGGTGGGTCGGAGGAACGATGACGTCTCTCCGACCTCTCATGCCTCTTACCTGAGGACTTGGATCCTGACGACCGATGTCCACTCCCGGAGCTGCGATGACTCCGACCCCGCGACCGGTCGCTCGACCTCCCGTGGGACCGGGACCTGGAACGGCGCGGGCAGACTGCCGGAGCTCGAGTCGCTTGCGGAACCGCTCCCGCTTAGCTTTAGACATCAGGGCCCGGCAGTCGAAGCAGGTGCGGTCGTCGTGGTCGAGGCCTAAACACTACAGGCACCGGCGATGGGGGTCAGTAACCGACATCAGTCGGTCGCACTTCAATTAGGGTTTGAACCCGGGCATCCTTACCGGCACCGTTAGAGTCGAAGACTGGAGTAGAGAAATGATCAAAAAGTTTTGTCAAAAAATGACTAGGGGTAGAGCTTCTCCGGATCTGCGCTAGCTGGCGCGGAAAAAAGAAGAACTGACGCCAGCGCGCATGGCGGCGTCTAAGTACTCAGACGACGTCATTCCGGCGCTAACGACGCAGACGACGGACGTGGAGCCGCGGACGACGCCTACCGACGCGCAGGGGTATTGCTACGCAAAAATTTCCGGATCCAGTCTGACGCCTGGGGATATTCTAAGGTAAGGAATCTATCACTAACGTGTCTCTCTCCGATTCCTGGTTGCAGCACATCCATTAAGATGTTAGTCTTGAGTGCCACCTAGGGCAACTGAAGGACGAGGATCACTGCCCCCTTCCGCACCACCGTTGTATGTGTAGCTCCCGCCTCCGTAACCACAGTAGGTTGAGAACGTATGCCAGTATCTGGAGATGTATCCAGTCCCCTGGCATCACCCAGTTCCTCACATCAGTTCATATCCTGTTCATACTGGTATTCTAATGGGTCCAGTGAACCCTCCCATTCCTCCCAAAAGCCTATACTTTTACAATACGGCTCAGGCACCAACCTAGGATGCGTGGGCCCTGTCAGCGCCAGAATCGGCACCGGCCGACGCAGCTCTGTGTTATCAGGTATCAGAATTTGGGCTGGAACCGGGAGCATCAGCATATGGGCTAGCGCCGGGGAAGGTTGCAGTGGCACGACAGGCTCAATGACCGGATCTATGGGAGCCCATGAGAGCCGGGGTCCAGAGCTGCCGGTGTGGAACCAGGTGGGGTCCACTCAAATCCTGTGGGCCTGAAGGCATGCTGGAAGGGTTGGGCCGCAGAAAAATGAGAAACATGGCCTCATAGTACTCTGATTTGAGCGGGGATCACTCCCCGAAAATTGGGGAGGCGCAGAGTCCACCTAGGCGCAGGTTCAGAGGAACCAAGCCTCGAACGCTGATGTTCCGTTGTTGTGACAGATGAGGAGAAATCGAAGTGCGCTTGGACTTCTTATGTTACAGGGATTCTGCTCAGACACAGAACTGTGCATAGAGACATAGGACCTCAGTGAATTAGGGTGTGTCAAAACTCACCTTAGTACCCAAAATCCCCTACTGTAGTTCCGTAGTTCGAGGGTCTGGTTTGGTGGTTCCGAACCTGTTCAATAAAGATCGTCGGAAATAGACGATTTTGGTATCAGCGGACCGCAAATTACGAGTGCGATGTGTACAAGTGTTTTCGCATTAACCGATCAATGAGAACATTATGTATTCATGGATTTCGTTTGAACCCTCAGGTTCCATTTTGGGTACGGCAGCCATTTTGTGTGGTTGCCCTCACATAGGCCGATGACTATGGCCGAACAAGTCCTTGAGACACGTACACATTAGCTGACTTCTGAATGACCTGGCCGAACTGACTCCTTGCCCGATGCTGACCTCGCTGAGCCAGTTCCTTGTTAAGCAGCTGGTCAGATAAAGATCAAAGAGCAGGACATGCTGAAGTTTACAGTACACTGCATCCACTTTTCTATCTTGCTTCCAATCTGTTTCTGCTCCTTCCTTTACGACATAATCACTGATTTGGGTTGAGGGTTTTATGATGGGTTTGTCCGGCCTGATCGAACAAGAAATTGGAATGTGCTTAGTCATTTCTGGAGGACTGGACAACGGAAAAGGGGATTGTCGTCATACGATATGTTTGAAATGTCACCCCACGATTGGTTAGTCTGGAATGTTGCCTGAGGCCTGATTTTTGGCATAAAAGACCATGCTCCGCTCATTGAATTTGTGCAGTCTCTAGCTAACCACCCGTGTTGTGCTTCGTAGATCTCCGTTCCTGGTTGCAGGCAATAAACTTTGGTCTTTGACGTCATCAAGAAGCGTCCCGTGTCTTTGTTTGACAAGGCAGGGGAACTCGAAGGCATCGGGCGTTTTTCCTGACGCCGCTAGGTTCTAAAACCTGGTCCTTCACTACCAGACTAGCAATCAGTGTCACATTAGCTCTTCGTCCTATAGCAAAGAAACCAATGATTAGACAACCTAGAACATGGGACTTAGGACCATCTCAGGAATGGTGGGAAGTGAGATCATTCTTTTGTTATACGTTCATGCCAGTCCACAACAGGAGTAAAATAGAGACACAGTAAGGTTAAAATGTTTATTTTAACGACATGATCTCAAGCGCAGTATTTTAATCAACATAAGCATACATATGATTAAGAATAATACGGTCAGCATGGTTACAATTCCATAAAATACAAAAAGAGGAATCATATTACAATGATAGTGCAAACAGGTGATAAAAGCGCCTATTTGAAGCACCCTCCCTATCTAGGAACTATCATATAGATTCATCAAAGTCCCCTTTTGCGAGTCTGTATTAGCGATTATTAAGGAATCGCTATTACAGACTCGCAAAACGGGATGCATATAGAAATCGCAATATTTTTTGCGATTTCTACTGCTTCCTTATTTGCAATTCGCAAATAAGGATGCGATTTCCCATTCATTCCTATGGGCCTAGGAATGAATGGGGAGTCAATCCTTATTTGCGAATAGCAATTAGCGAATCGCAAATAAGGATGCGATCTCAAGGGTGCCAGGGTGTCCAAAGGACACCCTGTAGCACCACTGAAATGCAAATGTACACAGGTGTTGCGCTCACACATGTCCAAAGGACATGTTTCGGGACTGTTTAGACGGAGGTGGCAGAGCGGTCCTAATTTTATTGGACCTCTCTGCCGCTTACGATACCGTCCCTTATGAGCTCCTCCTCGGCCGGCTGTCTGCCATTGGCATTGGGGGGGTTGTGCTAGACTGGCTGTCCTCTTTTCTATCTGATGGGACCCAGCAGGTCTGGATGCCTCCCCATGCCTCTGAGCCCAAACCTCTGCTTACAGGGGTTCCGCAGGGGTCCACTCTTAGCCCCTTACTGTTCAATGTGTATATTACCCCCCTGGTTTATCTAGCGGAACAGTTTGGGGCTAAGATCATAGGGTATGCAGATGATACCCAACTGCTGTTCACCTGGCCAGATGAGAATCTGGATACGTCTACTGTCCATCTGTGTTTGTCCTCTGTATTTCGCTGGCTAACGCAGGCCCAGTTAAAATGGAATGAGGACAAATCTGAAGTGCTTTTTTATGGTTCCTTCCCCCCTCGTTTATGAGCACACTGTGGCCCACTAACATTCCCAGCCCGAAAGAGATGGGGAGACCTGCCGAAAATCTTGGCATTTGGTTCACAGAGGATCTCAGATTCGAGTACCATATTAAAAAGCTTACAGGCACCTGCTTTGCCACTCTGAGAATGCTCCGTAAATTTTTTCCCTTGCTCCCTAGGGAGGCTAGGGAGTCGGTTGCCCGGGCACTCATACTGGCTAGGCTGGACTATGCGAATGCACTGTTCAGTGGCATTCCGGCATATCTGGTGAGACGCCTGCAAATCATCCAGAATGCGGCTGTCCGTCTATTATTTAACATCCCCAGATGGAAGAGCGTTCGCGCTGAGATGCGCACGCTGGACTGGCTTCCTGTTGCACAGCGCATTTTGTTTAAATCTTTGGTGCTTGCGTTCCGTGCAACTCATGATCAAGGCCCCCTGTATCTGAGAAAGAGATTCACCAGCTATGCCCCCGCACGCACCCTGAGATCTTCTACTCTGTTTAAACTGTCCCTTCCCCGTTTTAAACGTGCTAGACTTGGTGGCCAGTCGATATCTGTGATTGTAGCTCGGGCCTGGAACGCACTCCCTCTCCACCTGCGCTGCACGCCAACAGTGGCTGTATTCAAAAAACACCTGAAAACCCACCTATTTAAGAGTGCAATCTAGGATGCTTTCCCTGTGTTCTGTTGTCTGCCTTACCTTTTTCCCGCGCCAGGATACTCTCCAGTAACGGAGCGCGCTATAAAATGGTTTATACTTATACTTAACATACAACTTAGAAAAATGCACTAAAGTGCATTTTTCTAAGTTTTCGCTATTTACCACAAAGTCAGACTTCGCAGTAAATAGCGGCCAAAAATAGCGATTTCGCAATTCAAAAATGGTTCATGAATTGCATTTAAGGAATCTCAACCTCGCAATTTTGCGATTTCGCAATTTGCGATTTTTGCATTTGGGGTGATGAATCCCAAATGCAAAAATTGCGCTCGCAAAGGGCCAGATTCTCAGAATCTGGCCCTTTGCGAGCCGATTTTACAATGATGAATCTGGCTGTATGTATTATAAAACTATAGAAGGTCTCTTGAGCTTTCTTAAGGGGACCCCATTTACCTGTCCGCTCAGTAAGTGTTAATTACATCAGGATCAGTTAGTCTTTCTGCATGCCTGGAATCTTCCAAGTGTGTTCAATTCTGGCAAGTGTGCTATGATAAAGGCGCCAGAATCCTGCTCGGTTTGCAGCTGCCAAATTGTTCTGTCTAGAATGTGTTACACGGACACGCCGATAAACAGGCTAGCATGTTATGATAACCTTGGCGGCTCAGCACTCACTATACAGACTGGGGGCACGATGTATGTCTAGAGATGTCGAAAAACAAACCTTTTCTCATGTATAGATCTTTGTGAAAGCGAACTCTGCAAAAACAGCTCAGCAGTGTTGTGTGCAAAAAAACAGCAAAAGGGAAAATGGCGTTTAAACTCCTAATAAGCCATGCTAACTTAACATGCACGGAGAAAGAGGCCCATAAACCACACTACAATTATTTGGAGAAGAATTATTTGAGACAGTCCTGAGACCTTCTTTTCGAGTGGGACAGTGACTTCTGCTGAGTCGCTTGCCGGGGTGCTAGCAGCTTCAGTGACCAGTCCATAAAAACCTTCCTCGCCATGGCCTGGCAGTAGGAGCAAGACCTGGAGTTGTGGTCGCAATCCAAACACCTGAGGTGCAGGCTCGTCACCGACATGGTGCAGTGACAGGCACTACAAGGTTTAAAACCTGTCTTCCTTGATGACTTCCTCGACACACCAGGAAGAAACCTAAAAAAAGAACAAAACTTTGCAGAAATCTTGTCACAAACTGACATGGGGTAGCTTTTTTCTCGGATCAGCACTTGCTAGCACGGAAAGGAAAGAACAGACGTCAGAGTGCCGAGGGGACGTCTATATAGATGACGTGGACGTCACTTCCGGGGTTGAAGATGCCACGTGAAGCTGACCGATGCTACCTTCCGGCGCGCAGTGGTATTGCTCACGAAAAATCTTCTGAATCCAGTCTGACGCCTGAGGAAATTCGCTATCAGATATATAGTTATATAAACACACACACATGGGCACTTTTATATATATAACACAATTAATAAAAATATATATTTTCCAAACATAAATGTTTTTGTTTAATTCTTTACATTAATTGCTATAAAAACCTCATTGTATATATCATACAAAAAACAGACAAAATATTAATTCAATTTCATAACATTAAATAAATGACCAAAAATAAAAACACATATAACAAAAGTATTATAAAAATTTTAAACAAAAATATATTACCACTCCAGACAGTGCAAAAGTAGGGAAATCATTCACTTCAGAGGGATTACATTCACTATTCCCACTCCAGTCTGTGTAACAGTAGAAAAAGCACTGGACTTCGGAGGGGTAATACTTACTATTCCCACTCCTGTTTAAGCAACAGTAAGTAAACGCCTTCACTTCAAACATATCACATACTTGACAATCTAATAATCGAAGAAAAATATGAAACTCTAAATATAAATATTATTACTTAACATAAAATAGATATAAGAATTTAAACAAATAAACAATTATCCAATTTATAAAATTAATTAAAAAAGCAATAATTTTCTATGAAAAAATAATGCTTACTTAATTATTACTTAACTTTCCACCCTATACCTTTAGAAATAAATAAGTATAACACAATTAACATCATTTATAAACATTTACATAATTCACAATTAAGTTAATTGTTTACTTGATTTACTCACCCTACAACCCTGCAAACCCAGCAGACCACAAATAAAATAAATAAAATATATAATTACTCAATTTACATAATTATGAATATATTGAATATGTAATATGCATTAATATTTTTGTAATCAATATTTAACTTCCCACCGTATACTCCTACAAACCTAGTAAACGCAACCAAAATATATCTAAAATAAATGATACATAACGCACCCAATCATTCCAATAATTAACGATAAATTCTTATTTGTCTGGAGACATCTTTGGTTATTATTAGATGCTATCATCTCTTTGCCTCAAAATTGCTGTTCAGGGATGGCGTCACAAATGGAGTTCACAAGTGTTTTAATATGTGCCTGTGCGTTTAAAATGCTGACAGCTGTCTTCTATGTCCTTTGAGATCGTGAGTATACTATGAGTCTTGTGATGTGTGAAATTTCCTATTAATTTTTGGACATTCTCGTTATAAGCTATCACAACTGCAAAACTTTGTGATAATATTTTCTCATAACTGAAATTAGTTTTGAGTTAATAAGTGTGATGACAAATGTTTGATGAATACAGATTAACATGAAACAATTATGTTTAAAACAATTGTTGGGTTCCTGAGTCTTGAGTATCTAGGTCCTAAAGGGTTCCCTGTATAACAAATATGGCATTAGAAATTGACATGGTGACATGTCAAATTTTGAGAACACTGCATATGACCTTTTGACCTGACAGCCTTAGGGTGGCCTTCCCCCCAACGTTTTGCCTTCCTTCTCCACCGTTCTAACCTAATTTCTGCTGGTATTAGAACTCTGCGCACTTTACCACTGCTACAGTACTAAAGTGCTTGTGCTCTTGTTCCTAAACATGGTAACATTGGCTTATTAACCATATTTCATTTACTTATAAGTCCCAAGTAAGGTGCAATACATATGCCTAAGGACCTGTAGGTTAAAAGTTACTAGTAGACCCGTATCACTGCTTGAGCCACCCACTTAAGGAGCCCTCTAACAATGTCTCAGGACTGCCATTGCAGAGCCTGTATGTGCAGTTGACACTGCCATTTCGACCTGCCAAAATAAACCTTTTGCAAGGCCCAAGGGAGCAAGACCACTGACTCATTGTCAGTGAAATTGCTCTCCCACCCTCGCAGCTCCACCATTGCATGCACTCTTGAGTGTTGGTGATCGAGGCCCTCCTCCCCCCGCAGGTTTCCCGGCGCCTCATCCCTGGTGGTCCAGTGGACCTCCGTCTCCTTTCTTTCTTTCTGCTCCTTCACTCGTTTTTCTCCCCTTTCTATCTTTCACCTTTCTGCACCTCTGCTCTTTTGTGCCTTATTTCTGCCCATTTTCCCTTTCTCTCCCTCTGCTCCTTCACTCGTTTTTCTACCCTTTCTATCTTTCACCTTTCTGCTCTTTTCTGCATCTCTGCTCTTTTGAGCCTTTTTTCTGCTTATTTTTCCTTTTTTCTTTATCCCTTCTTTCCTCCCTTTACCTTTCCCCGCCGCTGCTGCCCACGCGGCCCCTCCCCCCCCAGCGCGACCGGCCCAATCCAGCTCCCCTCCCCGCTCCCGCCTCCCAGCTGTCCAGCCCTCCCCGACCCCTACTTAATGGCGGCCACTGCGCGGCCGCGCAGAGGCCGCCACGCTGGTGCACCGAAGGCGCGTCAAAGGCAAGCACGTCTGTGCCAGTCTGCGACCCGTCCACGACCAGCACCTGGAACCCTGTACCTCCGCCCCGCCAACGCTACGACCCAGCAGCACTCCAAGCACTCAACCCAGGCTGACAACAACTGCAAGCTAGCATCACCAGCCGACACCCATGGACCCTTCAGCTGTCACCGCTGCCGGCACACCTGCAGCACCGCCAAGAACATGGATCCAGCACAACCCGCCCACAAGAACACAACCGAACCGAAGACCCTGCAATGCATCCTCCTCAACGTCCGATCCCTCCACAAACACACCACAGAAATCTGGGACCTCCTCGATAGCACCACCCCAGACGAAGCATTCTTCACCGAAACCTGACCAACACCATCTCAGGACCGGACATCGCCATCGCCATCCCCTAAGGATACAAGATCTCCAGGAAGGACCGCCCCACCCACCCAGGAGGAGGAATCGCCATCGTCCACAAATCCAGCCTCCGCCTGAGTACACTCCCTGACGAGTCCACAGAACTGATGGAACACCTTCACTTCAAGATACTGGCCAGCCCCACCGCCGCCCTCCGAGGAACCCTCATCTACTGACACCCTTCGCCAACTCCATCACGGACATTATCTACCCGCAGGCCATCGCATCCACCAACTACACCCTGCTGGGAGACCTCAACTTCCACCTCGACAATCAACTGGACCCCAACACCACATGCCTCCTGGACAACCTCCACAACATTGGACTCCGCCAGATCGTGACCGAGCCCACGCACTCAGCAGGACACACCCTCGACACCCTCTTCACTACAGGAAACTCCATCACCTTCAGCCACACCACCGAACTCCCATGGACCGACCATCGTTGCGTCCACTTCACTTTCAGAACACCCACCATCCACAGACACCAGCACCTGCTTCCACAAAGAAACTGGACCAAAATCACTCAACAACTCCACCCCAACCATTGCGGAAAACGACGACCCCAACACCGCAGCCCGAACCCTGCATAGATGGATCTCGGACAGCACCAACACCATAGCCCCCCTCAAGAAAAACAACAAAATCCGTGCCAAGAAAGCCAGATGGTTTACCACCGAACTCCGAGAGTCCAGGCGCACATGCCGCCACCTCGAAAAGGCCTGGAGAAACACCAAATCCACAGAAGCCCACAACAACTTAAGAGCCGCCACCAACACCCACCATCAACTCATCAGAGAAATGAGGAAAAAAGCAATTGAAGACAGAATCTCCACCCACGCACACAACAGCAAGGAACTCTTCAGCATCATCAAGGAGTTCGCCCAACCCACCAGCGAGTCTACCGACATCCCTCCCTCACAAGACCTCTGCGACAAACTCAGCATCTTTTTCCACCACAAAATCAAGAGCATCTACGACAACTTCGACGAAGACAACCAACACACTGAACCCTCACCAACCACCCCCGACACCTGGAAACCAGCGATTGATGACTGGACAGCCCTCACCACCGAAGACACACTGAAGACAATGAAGTCAATCCACTCAGGGGCCCCCACGGACCCCTGCCCCCACCACATCTTCAACAGAGCCGCCAACACCATCGCACCCATGCTCCGCCAAACCATCAACCGCTTCCTGGCGACCGCCTCGTTCCCCGACGACTGGAAACACGCCGAGGTCAACCCCCTCCTAAAGAAACCCTCAGCGGACCCCACCGACCTCAAAAACTACAAACCCATCTCCCTGCTCCCGTTCCCAGTGAAAGTCATCGAGAAAGCCATCAACAGCCAACTCGCCACATTCATTGAAGAACACAACATCCTCGACTCCTCCCAATCCGGCTTCAGAAAAAACCACAGTACGGAAATCCCCCTCCTCGCCGCAACAGACGACATCCGCACCTTACTGGACAAAGGAGAAACAGTAGCCCTCATCCTCCTCGACCTATCAGCGGCGTTCGACACAGTCTCCCACCGCACCCTAATACGCAGACCCTACGATGCAGGAATCCAGGACAAGGCCCTCGACTGGATCTGATCCTTCCTCTCCGGCAGGACGCAGCGGGTCAGATTCCCCCCTTTCCTCTCGGACCCCACACCTACCACCTGCGGAGTCCCCCAGGGCTCCTCCCTCAGCCCGACGCTCTTCAACGTCTGCATGGCTCCAATTGCCCCCATCGTCAGACCCTACGGACTCAACATCGTGTCATATGCAGACGACACCCAGCTCATCCTCTCCCTATCCAACGAGCCCAACACCGCCAGACGCAACTTTTGAGAAGGCATGGAAGCCGTCGCCAAATGGATGAAAAACAGCTGCCTACAACTAAACACCAACAAAACAGAAGTACTCATCATGGGTCCAAACCCCGACACCTGGAGCGACACCTGGTGGCCCACCGCCCTCGGAAACCCGCCAACCCCCACAGACCACGCACGCAACCTGGGAATCATCCTGGACTCCGAGCTCAAAATGGACCGCCAGATCAATTCTGTCTCATCTTCCTGCTTCCACACCCTCCGCCTCCTTCGTAAGACCTTCAAATGGATCCCCCTCGAACACGGAAAGACAGTCACTCACGCCCTGGTCACCAGCAGACTCGACTACGGCAACGCCCTCTACGCCGGAACAAAAACCTCATCCACAAGCTACAGAACATCCAGAACGGCGCCGCAAGACTGGTCCTCAACCTGATAAAACACTGCCACATCTCCCAGCACCTGAGCACACTCCACTGGCTCCCCGTCGAGGCGAGAATCACCTTTAAGATGCTCACCCACGCACACAAGGCCCTCCACGGCACCGGACCAGCATACCTGAACAGCCGACTCAAATTCCACGCACCCCAAAGGACCCTACGATCAGCCCAGCTTTCCTACGCCGCGGTGCCCCGCACCAGAAAGACCAGATCGGGAGGCTGCTCCGTCTCCTTCCTCGCGGCCAAAGCATGGAACGCCCTTCCGCTCCACCTCAGACAGACAACATCGCTCCCCATCTTCGCAAGAAACCTCAAAACCCGGTTCTTCGACATACCCCCTCCTTGATGGAATGGAACCAGCATGCCCCCCACCACCCCCACCGCCTTGAGACCCTTACGGGTGAGTAGTCGCGCTTTAACAAACTCCTGATTGATTGATTGAAGCCTCTTATACTTACCAGTCACCCCTAAGGTAGGCCCTGAACAACTCAAGAGGGCAGAGAGCAAGGTCTCTAAAAGCAGGACATGTACTTTTAAGTTGCACATGTCCTTGTAGTGAAAAACTCCTAAATTCGTTTTTCACTTGTGAAAGGCCTATCCCTCCAATAGGATGACATTGAGATTACCTTATTACATTTTATAAGTGTAATTTCCAATTTGGAAGAGATGAGCTCTTCAAGTCTGGTGTGTCTGGGATCACAATTCAAAATCCAGACTTATGGGGAACTCACATTTTAAATTGCAATTGTGAAAATGCCACTTACAGAAAGTTAGTATTTTTTTGCTTTAGGCATTTGGTGCCTGTAGCCTGTCTGATCACATGACTGGGTGTGGTTGGACTTTGTGTATTCCTCCGAGACAGCCACACATAATGGGAGCTTAGGTGTGTCTCAATGGGCCATCTCTCACAGGATAGGAGGGAGGAGCTGGGCACAGCCTCGCTTTCCCCTGAACAGGCTGTGTCCTGTTCACACACAAAGGGCTGCATACCCTCCTGTAGTGAGTATGGAGCCAGGAAGGGAGGACATCTGTGCACTTCAAAGGCATGTCTTTGAAGTCTCCCCCACTTCAAAGGCACCATAGGATATAATTACTGGACCTCAGACACCACCACAATAGTACACTTCTGTACCTGTGAATACTCTGCTAGGAAGAAGGACTGCTTTGGTGCGGAAGGGCTGCCACACTGCTCGACTGCAGTCCACTGGCTTCCTGCTTTGCTGATATTTTGACCTCCTACCTGGGGGAGGACTGGATCTTCATCACTCGACCCCAGAATGACTCCAAGGTCTGGTTGGCTGGCCTTCTGATCTGTAGCTTCAAGGACATAACAAGCTACGAACTCCAGCACCTAGACTTTGCCATCTGTGCGTCTAACCTGCCAAGTGGTGCCACCCCCTCCTGGACCCTTAGAAGTGAATTCTTGTAAGCGAAACTGATGCAACGTCTCTGCTGTGTGACACATCCCTGAGCAGACCTGACGTATCTCCTTGGCTGAGCGGTGCATCCCCGAGCCAAACTGATGCACTGATTCTGCTTTAGGACCAACACACCCATTTCGGAACTGCTGCTGCATTATGCTTGTCCTGGCGCAACCTTCTTGCATACCTCGACAGCGGAGAAACTTTGCATCACAACTTCACCGCTCATCAGAATCAAGGCATCACTTCTGCTGTGCCTTGCATCTTTGACACCGGACTTTGCTTTGCAAGCTTCGTCAACAGGACCTCGCCCCGCAGCTCAGCGCATCACGGAACAGACGAATCGCCTCGGCTGCACGACACGGATCCACGTAACACTCCACAATCAGGATTTAAGGTACTGTGTTCAGCAGGGCTAACTGGATCTCTGTAGCCAGACTGCGCTCCACTGCAGTCAGCCAGAACTTGTGACTTCTTCCTGGTCTGGTCCCACCAGATATCCCCAATGTATGACAATGTTCTGCATTCAGTACCTCAATTGTTCTTTTTGCATTTGTCATCCCGAGTGGGAAGGGTATGCCCAGACTTGTGTCCCGAGCTCTCCATGCCACTGGAGTCAAGCTATCCTGGCAGATGAGGGTTGAAAGTCCAGGGAGGGCTTGGTTTGGCAGTTCGGGCTTGACTGTTCCCATTGGGCACAGGGTCAAGACTGATTTGCATATGACTGGGTTCAAACTGGAATGGCATGGGGAGCAAAGAAACAATGGAATTAGGCCCGGATCTCTGTACTGGGGTGAATGTATGACATTGTTCTGTCCATCAATATTTCTTTTTGCATATATTCCCAATAGCGCTTTGTGCTTATTGATGCTATTTTTCACTATAAATATTAAAATCAATATCTCTGTTTCTACCAATTGAATTTTTGTTTTTTTTAGTCTTGTTTTATTTAATAAAGGCAGATCAATGTTTCTAACTTAGTGTGGGGTCTTGTTGTGTGGTGTTTTCACTGTTGTACTGTTTGAAGTGTTGCACAAATACGTTACACATTGCTCCTAAGTTAAGCCTGACTGCTGTGAAACAAGCTACCAGAGGGTGAGCACAGGTTAATTGGCAGTATAATTTGGTATGTTCACATATAAAAGGCAGTTTTGAGGAAAACCTATGAACAGGGAGAAGAACAAGTTACTTACCTTCATGTAACAACCTTTGTGGTGGATCTGCTTGTTACCTGAAGATATCTTATCCCTTAAGGCTTCTCCAGGTCTGAGACTTGAACTGAAAATCTTAAATAGCTTTCTCTTCCACCAACAGGTGGCATCTCCACTCCAGGATCCACCCGAGACATGACATCATGGAACTGCATAAGGCCCCACCTTGCCATGTTAGTCTGTCGTCCTTTCCTCCAAAGCTTTGAGATGAACACTAGGCTAACGAGAATGAAACAAATTTGGGTGTACCAAAACTAACTTAGGACCTCATTAAAAGTTACACAATCACTGCTCAGAATCGGAAAGGGGATGGCATTAGGGAAAAACCTGCAGGTAGCTACAGTATCCAACAAAAAGACCACTACTGAAGTTAAGAAACGTGTTCCAATTGATGAGTCTGCCTGTATATTGCTCACCTCTTAATTCAATATCCAACAACACAGTGGGACAAAAGAGTTGGGCAATATAGGAAATTGCGTAACAGATGAGGCAAGATCCCCATTCCTCAGGACTTCAGAATTGAGAAAGTGAGTGTTGTCCAAAGCCCACATTGCAGTCTAGCAGATATCCACGACAGGACCACCCCAGGACAATGTTGAAGGGTCCGCTGGCCTGGTGGATTGAGCCTTGACACTGTTAGGAGAATTCTGGGCAAAAGTGTAGCAAATTTTGATGTACAGCATGATCTACAGGAAATCATTCCCTTCTGAATCATTTGCTTTTCTTGAAACAAACAAACCCAAGGAAAAAATGATCATCAGTCAAGTAATTGTTGGTCCAGTATCAATTGTGGGCCCTGTGAGCATCCAGGTTATGCAGTCTCTCGTTCAATTTGATGGTAATAGGAAGAAGTGGGTTAAATGTTGCTAGGATGATGTTCTGATCCACATGAAGTGCGGTAACCACTTGTCCAGGTGAAAAGCGAATTAATAGCCCAGGCCTGCAACTTGCTAACATGCCAAGCTAAGATATTGGTAAATGATTTCAAGGTAAGCAGAAGCAAAGAACAACTGTGCATGGGCTTAAAATGTGAACCCTTGAGGAATGTGAGCTCCAAGCTAAGCACCCATAGAGGCATGGCAACAGGAAAAGAGAACATGAAACAAGTGGTTCAACCCTTTCAGGAAAAGCTTAACATTAGGAGACCTGACAGAAACGGCTCATACAGCAAACAAAGAAAAGCAAAATGGTCAGTCAGATAACTCTTTACAGTGTCCACAGCAAAGCTTTGCTGGGCCAAGTAAAGCATAATATATCGGACAAACATGCCTTGAGTTGATCATCTCCTCCTCCTCCAGCTACCAAGGAAAGAAATGGGACCAACGTTCAGATTTGGTAAAGGGTGATGAACTGACAAGATGATGCCCACAATCTCTGTAGGTAAGTGAAAGGAGCTTGGTGTGCCTCGCTTAAACTCCAGACATCAAAGTGGTTGCTCTGGAGGTTCAGATGCAGAATATGCCCCACCCATCGTGAGAGTATGTTTCCATTTCCAAAATGTTTTCATTTCCAGTAATGGAAGAGTATGGCACAGGGACAGACAGCGCAGAACCAAGGACAACACGATGCGTGGCCATTCAGTATTATCAAGATCATCTGGGTAGGGTCCTGATACAGCACCTTAGTACCTGAGGAATCAGAGGGATGGGAGGAAAAGCCTAGTGATGGGGTTTTCTTGAGTAGCAAATTGTTCCATCGGAGGAGTGCCCTAAATGGGGAAGATTAACTGAGCTATCTTCAGTTGAAGATGCTACTCGGCAAGATGACACAGGCTGAGATCGTTGGCATGCATTTTCAGTGAGCCCGCCAGAGAGTTTACAACCAGCCTGAATTGTGAGCCTCAGCCGAAGACCACGCTCTTAGTGCCTTTAGATAATAAGTATGTGAACCCACACCAGCCTGTTTGCTGGTGTACTATTTTGCAGTATTGTGGTCTATCAGGACCTTAAGTGACATACTGTGGACAGAAGGCAGAAGAGCATTTAGGGCCATGCAAACTCTATGGTGCATCGACATGACCACTACATCAGAGGGTAGAGGCATTACTTATCATCATGTCCACTGGTGGTGGTAGGGAGAAGGGCTTCAAGCGGGTAAGTTGGTCCGTCATCAGCCGCCACCACCCCAGGTCTCGAGTCACTTCCGGGGAAATCCAAATGCTGTTGATAAGCACACTGTTGGACCTACTGAAAGTGGAGGCACCAATGGACTGCACGCATGTACCACTAAGTGGGAGAGATCTGCAAGATGCATGAAGCATGCAGGCCCAAAAGACACAGGACAACAAGGGCCAGGAGAGAATGTCTAAAACGTGCTCAGGCTTGAGGTAGACAGTGTCCTGCTCCATCCCCGATGAAGCGGAGATCCTGGGAGGGTGTGGGGCTGTAAATGCAACTTTGGAGTCAGGAGGGGAGATTGATGGAAAACCTCAGGTTCATTTTTTAACCTGGCATTCTTAAATCATGGTCGACATGTGGTCCGCCACCAGCTACAACAAACCCACCTTCAGTAGATAGTTGTGGAGGGACATGAATACAGCTATACCTACCTGTGAAGATGTGCTGCAACCACCTTTGTGAAGACTCAAAGAACTGATGTTAGCACAAACAGAAGTACTGCAAGCTGCTTGTCGGTTGAGACTACCATAAAACGTAGGTATCTCCTATGCGACTGAAGGGTCGCTATATGAAAATACAAGTTCTGCAAGTTGAGGGACACCATTGAGTCTTCTAGCTCTAGGGCTAAAAGGATGTGAGTAAAGGAAGGCATCCTGTACTTCTCCTTGCATAATAAGGCATACAGAACTATGTCAGTAGTTTGCCTGAACAATTTGTTTCTCTGGAACCAATTCCACAGCCAGTTTGCTCAACAGAGCAAGACCCTCCTGCTGCACAATGCACATATAGTTATAGACAAGGAGAGTAGTGGAACAGGGGGATTGGATGAGGGAAGACTTGGAAGGGAAGGACATATCTTTGTTTCACCATTTAGAGGACTCAATAGAATGTGGTAATGGACTGCCAGTGTTAGATGCAAGGACACCCTCCACCTATGGACTGCACATGCTTGCTGTAGGGTGAACTAAATTGGATTTGCAGGCAGAGCTGCGGAGGAGGAGGAGGAAAAAGACAGTTGACATCCATTGGACCTTCCACAGCCCCTGCATCTGTGAAAGCACTCAGTGGGCTGCTGCACAGCTGCAATAGTTGGAATCAAAGACAGTACTGCTGCAACCGGTTTGGCCTTGGTCAGACAGAGGATTGTCTAGCACCAGAAGGGCATCAGATAGAGGCTGAATAGGATCAACCGGTGCCAAAGAAAGAGCTACTGGTAATAACCTGGTTGGAGGTCCTGACAGCTTTTTGGGGTGCAGGTACACCAGAGGAAGCGAACAAGGCCAGCAAAGTGTGGGTAAAAACCACAATTTGTGCATGGTTAGCGCAAGGAGCTAGATTACTACACTAGGACCTAATGTAGTAAACAGAGAGAAGAGTACTTTTAGGCGAGTGTGGCTATTATATTCAATTGTATGTATCAATAAGGACTAGCTAAGGTTAAGAGAAGTAGGAGACTCAGAGCAGTACGTCAAATAAGGAGAAACGTTGTTTTCCTTATAAAGCCCTCACCCACCGACCTAGTCGGTGGCATGCTTCATCATCGGGCCCAACGCAGTGGCACCGAATGTGCCCCGGGTGTGCTTCAATGCCAGGTGACTGCGGAGCTGGTATGTTGCTGAGTGTGCAGTGAGTTGGGTGAGAAGGGTGAAGTTTAAAAGCTATACAGCTGGTCCCAGTACCCGAGGGTAAAATATTTTAATGAACTGGGCCTCTGTTAGCGGATAATAGGCCAGTAGACGTTAATTGGAGTGCTAATTATGACCTCCAGCGTCTAGTGTGGTCTACATGTTTCAGCCTGTGCCTTATAGATTTTATACTGGCTTTCCTCAGGACCGTTTTAATATGTGCAAAACGTGCAGATTAAATAATAAAAATTTAATTATAGTGGTTGTGTTATCTTTAGGCTAAGTGAAGCGCACACTAAGGCGCTATAACTGTTAGAAGGGGATTCCCTCAAGCTTGATCAGTTTTGTCTTGTAAAAAGCTTCATGGGTCGCCTGGCAAAGAAAGAGACCGAGTGTTGCAGTCTGGTTCCTCCGTGGAATTATTCGTCCTTAAGCGGCGCCCGTTATGATACATACATATAACCCAGGGGATACGGTCTAGCCTATCTAGTCCTCTCTCTCTCATTGATTAAAGTATTATATTCAATTGCCTTCACCAGCTGTGCATTACAGATGAAACCCTCAACACAACCACCTCAGGTTGACACATGGAAAATGGGCAGGGAAGGCTGGCCGGGTGTCTAGATGAATTGTGGTGCACTTTCCACCAGACAAACCTTTTTGGAATGAGCTTTATAGCAGCTTTACCCTTTTGTGGGGTTTCCTGACTGAATGAACATTTACTATCCCATAAAGTGATTTTCCTCCTGACATTCTATTCATAAAAACCACTTTTTATTTGGTACAGCAGTCTACTCTAGTGTCAAATCCACACATGTATAGGACTATCTTTTCAACATAGTAGGTGGTTATTTTCTAATAATTTCCACCTTACATGTGACAAAAGCAACCCCATCCTGATAAATTATTAATCCTGCATATATACATAAAAAGGTCTCTGCTGAAATCACGCAAACTGTACCCATAATGCATTGAAATTTCCGACCACTACCCCCCTTGAGAGCATCACTAGTCACCCAATTGGTGAAAATTATACTGCTTTCATTCTTTGCTCTGTCTGCCTTGATATAGGTCTTTCACAATTCCACATACACCAGGAAACCAGTGGCGCATAGCTCCAGATATAGCCATTCTGGCTGCTGGTGCTCTGGCACCAGGTGCATAGTCATTAAAAATGGCTCTGAAGATGTCGCTGAAGGAAGCAAATCTACAAACAGGAAGACCAAGCTCTTGAGTGCTGTGATGCAGCAAAATCAGAATCTCTCTTTTGGCATTTTCTCCTCGATGATTTGTGCTGATCAGTGGTCCGATTTGCTGGTTGAAGGCGAACCGGATTGGGGCTGGGTTCTGTTTCGACAAAGTGCCTGGAGTTTGACTTGGACCCTCAGCATCAAAGCTTCGCCTCCTGCTCCTTGATGGCTCTAGCGAGCACAAGGACACACAACCTGGATACATGGTTGGGCCCCAAGCACATAATACAGATGTTCCGCCCATGCAAGGTTGTTATCTATTGAGGCATGACCAACATGGTTTAAACTGAAATTTTCAGGGGAAATATCCTACAAAAAACATTGCAAAAGATAATTTAGTTTTAAATGTTTTTCAGGAGAATTCCAGATCTGAATCAACAGGAAATAATAGGAGGAACTCACGTCAGTACATCAGAGTGGGGGAACAGAGGAGCAGAAGAGCTATTTCAACTTTGAGTTTCCAGTCTGGTGCCTGGAAGAGATTCAAGAGGTGAAGTCTACAGGAAGAAGTGTCCATGAGAAATAGGTGTTACCTACAATTAATTGTTTGGTACTTTGAGGCAACTATTATAAGGGTAATTCCAGATAGAGAACCAGCACATTTGAAGACAGTCTTGAATAAAGAGGCGATATTACACTCCTGAGGAGGAAAAATATTAATTTCAGCTGCGAAAGTCATCAGGAGATTCTTTCAAAAAGTGAGTTTTGATGGGTTTCACAAAAGTGAAAAGTTGGGCTGTCTCTTATTTAAAAACACAAATACAAATGCAATGGTCAAATGATGGATTGAAGTAATGGTCAAATAGTGGATTGAAGTAAACAATGTTCCAAAGACCTACCTTAGGACCATGTGTAAGAGACACTGAGAACAGTACTTTGAGGTGAGTGAGGCTATTATATTTTATTGCCTTCACCAGTTGTGCCCTACAGAGGAAACCCCAACACAACCACCTCAGTTTGACACAGGAAAAATGAGCAGAGTTGGCTAACCTGGAGTCCAGTGGTGCACTTTGCACCAGACAAACATTTTTGAAAGAGCTTTATCACAGCCTTACTCTTTTGTGGTGTTTCCTGACTGCTTATACATTTACTATCCACCTATAAATTGATTTCCCCCCTTGGCATTCCATTCATAGCAGCAACGTTTTATTAGATGCAGCAGTCCAATCAAGCGTCTAAGCCACACACGTATAGCACTAGCTTTTCAACAAATTAAGTGTTTATTTTCTAATGATTTCCACCTTACATGTGACACAAGCAACCTCATCCTGATAAACTATTAAAGCCTGCATATATACATAAAAAGGACCCTGCTGAAATAAATCAAAATTGTAACAAAAAAGCTTTGAACCTTCCTACCACCACCCCCTTGAGATCCTCACTAGTTACCCTGTGGAGAAAATTACACTGCTTTCATTCTTCGCTCTGTCTACCTTGATATAGGTCTTTCACAATTCCACCTACACCAGGAAACCAGTGGAGCATGGCCCCAGCTGTAGCCATTCTGGCTGCTGCTCCAAGGGCGGTTGTAGTGATGCGGGGGATATGAATCCTGTGGGACACTGGCAAATCAGATGCCAGTACTGGTGGAGAACGCTTGATGTCACCATCTCGATGGTATTTTTCATGGCTGCTGAAGATGGCCAAAGTCTGAACGATGGATGGCACCTCTGTTAGGGATGCAGGTGCTTCTGTTGTTTGAGCAGGCTCCACATTTGCAGGTGCTGGAGTCTCGATCCTGTGTGTTGGCCCTTCTGCAAATGGAAAGGGGCAGATAGTGAAAACGTTACCATCAAGTATTACAATTTCCTCTTTTACCACCAAGTATTACAATTTCTTCTTTTTCATCCTCAATTTCAATGCACTTTTAGTTAAAGTAATATCAAATAAATATTTATAGGTAATGAAAAAAGGACAATCTCATCCATACTTTACCTACCTGTGATAATCGAGCTGTAGCAACTGATAATAAAACTTGATGCTATCTTTGGGTCAGCAAAATAGCCTCTAAGCCCTTGTCGTATCCAGACTCATGTGGCAAATTTCAACTTAATGGTATGAGTATTTTTATGTCATTCTTTTTAATGGCAGTTTTGATTATTTCTAACAACACATGATATAGCAAAGTTCTTACATATTCAAATGTCTATGAACAGGACAGTATGTATGATATACCAAACAACAATTCAAAGATAAATCTTCAAGTTTATTAATTCCTGTTTACTCATATTACTTTCAAGCATGTATACAATTCTGATCATGGCTCGGTGGCAAGGTCTCCAGCATCAGTTGTCCCATTAACTTTGCCTCTATATTGTGACTGTTGGACTTGGCCCTTCTGGCAGGTTCACCCCTAAACTTTTTGTTTTTAATTGTGACCTGGTGTTAGTTGTTTTTGGCTTCTGCGCACTTTCACTGTGTCCCGGTGTAAAGTGCGAGGGCAATCTGAGTGCGTGTGGTAAGATTGTCCTGCCCTCCCATAGGAACGCACGGGGAATGTGTGTGTCCATGTTATTCCTGATGTGTGGGGAGTGCAAGGTCGAGTTTGGTATGTGCGGACTCGTGTGAATAAATGCTGCGCGATGATGTGTGCGGCGTTAATGTGTCTGGTGTAGAAGTGCCACTTCTAGAAGTTGGCATTTCTGTGTAAGCGGGTGCCTACCTCGCGTATTTACACTTTTTCTAACACCTGACGGGTGCCCACCACGCCAGGGACTTGTGCATTTTAATGGGTGCCTACCCCGTGGTGCAGGCAGCCTGCCCGGAGTACGTCAATGGCCGCCGCGCTGCCTGCGGCGACCCGGAAGTGCAGGTGTCTCAACAGGAAGGGGACGGGAGCCCACCCCGCGCTCCTGTGACCCGGAAGAAAACTTGCCGCGTCATCCCCCGGGGCTCCCAAGAGCTTGGGAGAGAGCCGGACTGCCCGCCGGTGCCTCGTGAGGAGAAGAGAGCGGCTGAAGGTGTAGGCGGGGCTCCGGTGTTGGAAGAGAGCCCCGCGCTGCCCGAAGAAGAAAGAGAACCGGCAGACAAGTGACCGGAGACCAAGGAGCAGCCAGAGGAGTCCCGCGAAGCCGGTGAGTGGTGCTCCTGTGTCCAGTGTTGTGGAGGGGGACGTCGGGGCACATTGCCGGTGCCCGCCCCTCCTGCCGGTGCTGTGTCTAGAGCCTGAGAGGCTCCACCGGTGCGGGGGCATTTCTGGTGGTAGAGCGGCCCCGGTTTGCAGCGGGCCGCTCCCACAGCGTTTGGCAGCATTTCCTGGCGATTTAGAGCCCACGTGGCTCTCACGCACACAGGGCATTGTTGAAGGCAGAGCCCATGAGGTTCCAGGGGGCATTGTCGCATTTAGAGCCAGAGAGGCTCCTACACCCTCGGGAGCATTTCGGAGGGTAGAGCGGCCCCGGTTGGCATCAGGCCCCCCCCCCCCCAGTTGGCAGCATTTGTTTCAAGCCCATGAGGCTCCAGGGGGCATTGTCATAATTAGAGCCCACAGTTGTTTATTTAGAGCCCCAGGAGAGAGCCGGGAGGCACGCTGGTGCCAGGCTCCGTTCCCAGCTGCCCAGCACTTAGTGGGCAGCTGCATCGTTTAGGCCTGTTACGCAATCTTCTTTGGCTGCCTGCGCAGCCAGCCCAGACATTCTGGACATTGGGCCTGTGAGCACCTGAGAGGCCAAGTTGGCCTGGGGTCAGTTCTGTGATCTTTTGGCGCAAATGTGAATACCTGCCTAATGTGATTTCTGCATCATGTGTAATGCCTTTCATGCCTATACCTCAAAATTTATTTTTATGCCTAGGAGGTTGTTTTTCCTACAATAGGTGATGCTAGTGAATTCATGGTTACGTGCGTGATGTATGCCTAAGGTGGTTAGGGTTGCGTAGTGTGTACTTACCCTTTACCAGTGGTTACTGGTTGGGTGCTACATTTGCTATTTGGTGCTACAATTATTCTATGTTCTAAGTGCCACTACTACAAAGTGATATTTCTACAAAGTGCTAGTTCTACTCAGTGCTTATTCCTGACAGTGGTCCATGTGGCCCTGTCCTGTGTGTACATTATCCCCTGTAAATTTCGCCCGTGCTAGTGGCACAGTCTAAAGTGTGTGTTTATTATCTTATGTGTTTGGTATAATAAAAAGGCTATATTTATATATAACCTTGTGTGGAGTTTCTTTTGTGATGGGCCTTGGGAGTTGTTGCTGGGTGCGAGCGCAAACGCTTTACACATCGCCTCCGGGATAAGCCTGACTGCTCGTGCCAAGCTACCAAGGGGGTGAGCAGGGGTTATCTTTGGCGGGTGACTTCCTTGCCCTGACTAGAGTGGTGGTTTCTGCCTGGCTTTGGCACATGCCTTAGCCAACCAGAAATCCCATTTCTAACACAAATATCTAGACTAGATTTCCACTTCGAAATGTTGGAGGCATGAGTGCTCCAGTTTTCTGCAATGTTGCACTTTCCCAGCAGTAGTCAGAGTCTGATGAAGGTTTACTCAGCATAAGACTACTATATTTAGCAAAGCGATTTTGGAATTCAAATTGATAGTGTGTCTTATGACTGACTGTAGAGTGTTTGCCATTGCAGCCCAAATGAGGTAGATTATTTACTACGTCCATATCATGTGAAGAAAGCCACCCTTTTAAGTATGACATCAGAGATGGGTCTGGATTACGTTGCATCTGCGATAAGTGACAAGCGTGCCTTAGTTTGTCTATGGTGTCAAGGGTGAATAGGATAACGGAAGGCTAATCCCCTAGATAGCAACTGAGACATACTAGCTTTGGTGTCTATTGCGCTGAATTTAGGAATTTCATTTAGATTTATGGGAAAGTGTGTACATTTTAGGAATTTTATTATTATTTATCAGAAATTGTGTTAGGGTGTCTCTTAATGGCAGGTAGTGATAAAACTTTGAATGTCTGAGACTCAAAGGATTTTGTGGTAGTAGACATGGTACTGTCTTGGGACAATATTCAGAGCCTGTCCCAGTTCCTAAATCTATTCAACGCTGCATCTGGGGGAACATGACTCCAAGCCAAAGTGGAGTTTCGCCTGTAATTTTGTCTGCACAATATATTTGAGATAGGGAGGCCTGCCGGGCATTTAAGACTCCTCCAGTTGCCAAAGGAATTCTTTGAGGGGTTTCCCACCGTACAAGTTATCAATCATAGCAGCGCTTCCAAGGGCCCACAGTTGTATAGTCTGTAGGCCGGGCCTTCACATGATCCATAAATCAAATCATTTATTATTTGTCAAGGAGCGGTTCTATTGTATGACAAGGGGTCATCCATGGCTAGACTGCGGTCTTATGTGGATTTATAGGAGTTAGTCATGGTATCTATAAAGCAACCGTCCAGTCACATGAAGGAAGTTAAATGGGAAGCAAGGGTTTTGGAAAAGAAACTGAGGGGCCAATACAAATACGTTTGGAGTATATATAAGAATTCAGGGAGGGGGGGGGGGGGGGGGGAGGAAGTATAATTTAAACCAGAGCCATTCTCCTAATTATAGAGAAGGGTAGTGTTATCCAGAGATGCAAGTCCTCTTAAATATGGTCCACTATTGGCTGTATGGTCTCTACACAAACAACTGCCTCCTTAATAAAAACCAGACTACCTAGGTATTTAATGAGGGGTGTATTGATCTGTATGCCTGGATGGGTAGCCTAGGACAGATAAGTAGTAGTTGGACACTGCCGGAAGAGCCTGGTCTTGTTTCAGTTGACTTTTAGTCAGAGTATTACACAAATTTGTTCAATATTTGGATGACCTAGGTAAAGTCATTCCATGGCTACTGAGGTATAATAGGAGGTCAGCTACTTTATCAACCATTGCCTTCATCCATTGGAATAAGGTGATTTTTATGTCTTGTCTCTGAGTGATGGGGTCTTAATAGCTAGGGAATGTAACAGGGGAGATAATAGATGCCTCTGCGGGTCCCTTGCCTAATGAGGACAGCATCTGATAAAGTACGCCAACCCTTACTTGCGCTGTCAATCCCGGATATAATAGTTGGGTGTAAGAGATTAAGTGGGGGCCAAAAATGTTGTGTGACATGAGAGGAAATGGGTAATCCCCCCATGATAGGCTATAAAATGTCTCTCCAAAGTCCATCAAGAACAAGGGATCCAGTAACCTCTTGTGACAACTCCTTGGCAATGAATACCCATGTGACATAATACCTGGTTGAGGGGTTCTGCATAAAGCCACTTTGATCTGTAGGGACCAGGTCCACGAATAGTTGGAAAAGTTGGTTAGCGAGTAACTAGAACTTCCGTTTCAGTGTTGAAAAGAGAAGTTGGCCGATAGGAGGCCCATTGGTCTGGAGGTCTGTCAGATTTAGGATAACTGTAATATGTGCCTCTTTGAATTCCTTGAGGAGGGCCTCCTTTCCTCGTGCTTCTGTGTAAAGCTTGTATTAGGGATGCGTCAGGTAGGCCAGGAGTGGACCTGCATATAAGGGCCTCCCCGGCAACAGATGTCACTTTCTTTGTTTACTTCCTCTTCTGAGCCCAAAGATGTGGAACAATCTTAACTGTCAATGGGAGTGTGCCGATATCAAACTTAGGACCTTTTTACGATTTGCAGATGTCCATTCTGTAGAAAGTATGGGCGGGAGGGCATTGAGAAATCTGAGGTTTGAAGAATACTCACCAGAAAGAGAATTATCAAGGGTATGTAACTTGTTCTTCTGATTGATACTAGTAACTGCAATTCCCTCTCCTTTAGTGTAGGTACCAAAGCAGTACCTCCAAAGAGGTGTAGGGTCTGAGGAGTGGACTCAATCTTAAAAGTTCTGCAGGACCAAGCAGCCAACTCTGCGGATTTGCTTGTTAAGGCAGTAGTGCTTGGTGCAAGTATGCACTTGCTCCCACTACACAGCTTGACAGATGTCCAGGACAGGCACACCCCTTCTGCACCCTGGCGTAATGACCCTGAAGGCCTACAGGGGTCCCTTCCTGGCCAATGCATAGCATAACTTTATGTAGTAGACGATCCATCTCAAGCAAGTCCTCTTGAGTACCACTTTACCTTTTCTGGTCCAAGCAAAAGCCATAAATATTTGTGCATCTACATTGTGGCCTCTAATGCAGTCAATATAGAAGAACACTGCTCTTTTAGAGTCAAGCTGATGATGCGTCTCCTCTTTTGAAGGGCATGGTAAAGCGAAAAAGGCCAAAATGAAATGGTAATACCACTTTTTTCAGGAAGGCAGCACAAGTCCTTAGCATCAATTTGAATGGAAAGAAAGTGGTGTAGGGGGCTGCGCCAACAGCACCTGCAGTTCACTCATTTAGAACTGAATGTAATTGACAGACTGGGTTGTTTGTCAGAAATTGTAAGGATCAACTATGCATAGGTGCAAATGTAGTACACATAACAAATATGCGAAACAAATTGATGTACCATTGTGGCTGGGCAAACTGTTTTGGAGGAAACATGGAAGCTTAGCCTTTAAGGACATATAACCTTTAACTGTTTCCGCTGCACAGTATTACTGGGCATACGACAAAAGAACAACACATCAGAAAGAGTACCTTGCAGAGAATCAAGATGACGGATCCCACACCAGGCCACAAACTTCTACCTAAGTCCAGTATAAATACATTTTGTTGAAGGACACCTAGCTTTAAGGAAGAAATCTACTACCTCGGTAGTAAGTTGAAGGAACTCAGCTACTGCCACTCAATCTCCTTGCACAGAAGTGTAGATTGTAGAGATTTGGGTGCAGGTCCCTCCCTTGTTGTTGAGACAGGAGGTCCTTTTGAATAGGTAGCCTTATTGGAGGGCAAATGTTCAGGGTCAAGATCTCTGGGTATCACATTTTCCTGGGTCAGTACGGGGCTATTAAGATGATTTGGACCCGATCTGTACTGAAGTTTCTGGGAGAGAAATTCAAGTAGGAAAGTCAATAGCCAGATTACATACAGGAGATTTGTCTTCCATTGCAAGCAGAATACATATTCCAGTGAATTTCCTAGAGTGACCTGCAGTGCGCAGTCGTTTAACACCCTCCATAAAAAGACTCTTCGCGCCTCCATAGGAAGGAGACATCTTTCGTGGCCTGCCAGCTGATGTCTGCTCAGCTCGTCAACTCTGTTGTTCAGGGACCCCGTCAAGTGCAGCCAGCATCCTTTGAAGGTTCAAAGAGTCTTGGAGCAGGATCCATGGCCCAACCTCTGCCATGATTGTTGCAGTAGGACATGGCGGTCGAGTTGTCTGAGAACACCTGCACCAGCATCGCTCTGATGGTTGGTAGTAGGGCTTTCAGGGCCAACCGGATTGCTTGAGGCAAAATGCTCCCCATGACGCTGACAATGACAAGGAGACAGAGAACTTACTGACCCCTCACTACACAGATAAAGGCTTTACTTTGGTCTACAAAATGTAAATGGGGAGAAAGCTACAAAAGTCAAGCTTCGATTGTGAGAGCATACAGTGTGGAAATTGTGTCAAACGCAGATCAACTCCAATTCCTCATTTCCTTTCGTCCTTATCTTGACATACTGAAAAATCAATAGTGCAAAGAATTATATTGTTCTATTTGGCAAAGCTCAAGAGCTGTGGTCAGCAGACTGATGCCTCCAGATCTTGGTCCAGCCCCCTTCCCGAAGCATATGGCTGGTTCCAAACTGGGGTGGAGTAGTGGGCAAAAGAACAATGGATTTAACCCAGCTCTTTTAACTGGGGGAGAATGTTTGCATTGTCAGCATTCCGTCCATCAGTGGTTTGCTGTACACGTTTTGCCCTAAGTGGGATGGGTATGCCCAGACGTGGGTCCCTTGCTCACTGTGCCACTGGATTCAAGCTAGCCTGGTTGAAGAAGGGTGACATACCCTGAAACGGGTCCCAGGACGCTTATTTCCGGTCCAGGGAGGACCTGGCCTGGCAGTTTGGTCTGGACTGTTCCCATGGGGCACAGGGTCAAGGCTGATTTGCACATGGCTGGGTCCGAACTAGGGTGGCGTAGTGGGAAAAAGAACAATGGATTTAACCCAGATCTTTTGACTGGGGGAGAATGTTTGCATTGTCAGCATTCCGTCCATCATTTGTTTGCTGTAACACTTATAGAAAGTTGGCATTTTCCTGTCCTAACTATTTGGTGCCTGCAGCCTGTTCCTGGGTCACATGACTGGGTGTAGTTGGTTTTTGTATATTCCTCCTAGACAGCCACACAATAGGGGGATCAGGTGTGCCAGATGGGCCCTCTTAGTCAGGATGGCGGGGATTAGCCCCACTTGCAAAACAATAGCTTGTGCCCTGCCTTCACACAAATAACTTCACACTAGCCTTTTATGCCTGCAGACAGAGTTGGGACCCAGGGTAGGGAGGCAGGAAATTCCAAACACTTTTGAAAGGGCAACCACTAGAAACGTCTCCTTCTTTAAAGGACGGACCATGTATAAAAATAGAACCCTCAAACCCACTCTTCTGATCGCTTCTGGACATGTGGAAGACTCAGAAGAAGGACTGCTCTGTTGCTGTGCTGCAAGAAGGAGTGCTTAGTTGCTCTGCCTTCAAGAAGGACTGCTCTGGTCCCTGAGGCAGAAGGACTGCGCCTGTACATTGAACCCAGGACCATCCGAGTGACTCCAAGGGCTATATTGCTGGCCCCCTGTTCTGAGCGACAGGGACACAACAAAGTCCAACACACTTGCACCTTGCACCTGGAATCTGCCTGCAATGAGTCCTAACCCCGAAGTGCTGCCTCCCCAGTCCCAGACCGTAAGAAGTGGGGAAAAAGGTGCTCTGCTAGACCAGCTGTGGTCCCCATCAGACCTGAAGCAGGCCTCGCAGCTCCTTATCGGAACTGACACAGCGCAACATAACTCGATGCAGACCTCGCAACTCCTCATCAGAACCGATGCAGTGCGACAACTTGGAGCGGACACAACTCAACTACGGAGGCCACATCGCTCACCTGAACCGAGTGCCCTGTATCGCTCCTCGGATCTGCTACTGCGCTGCAGAGTGCCCTATATCAAGGACATTAGGTATAATTCTTAGTGGGCCTAACCTGGTCCCTGTATTCGACCCACACTCCATTGCGGTTGGCTTGAACTTGTGACTTTGTCGTGGTCCAGCACAACCAAATAACCACAGTTGGCACTTTGTGCTTTTGAGCACTATTTTTACCTAAAACCTTTAAAATTACATTTCTCCATAGATACGATTGGATTTTTGTCCTTTTTGTGTCAAATAATGTATTTGAATTTGCCCTATTTTTCTAAATTGATGTTGGATTTTTCTTGTATTGTGTTTTCACTTTATTACCGTTTGTGTGCTGCAAAAATACTTTACACATTCCCTCTAAATTAAGCCGGACTACATTTGTGCCAATCTAAACCTAGAAATATTTAGAATGCTCCAACACTCCGGCAATTCAGGAAGAACCCGAAGACCTGCTTCTTCAAGGTATATAATTACCTTTACAACTGGGGCCCACCTATCATCCTTGCACCAGCATAGCTCTAATGGTTGGTAGGAGGGCTATCAGGGCCAACCGGATGCTTGAGGCAAAATGTTCCCCATGACGGCGACAATGAGAAAGAGACAGCGAACTTACTGACTCCTCACTACACAGATGAAGACCTTTACTTTGGTCTACAAAATGTCAATGGGGAGAAAATCCCAAAAGTCAAGCTGGACACTCTACCTGATCCACCAATGGAAGTAAGCTCTTCTTTTGCAGTGGTTGTGCTCAGAGAAGCAGAAGTGTTAGATTTAGAGTTTCCTGGTGTAGAAACAAAATCTAACACTGACTGAAATACTCCAATCATGTCTAGCCTCCTTCCAGCCGCTATTGCCCTTTATTAAGGCATTCAGGATCACCCTCATGCCCGCTAGGTCAAAACCATGTTCGCCCCTTCCTGATAGCAGACCCATGGCCAGGCGACAGTCACCACTGATGTCCTGGATGTCCTAAAATCATATCTCAAACCTGAAAGGCTTGTTGTACTAGCGCTAATGAGCAAAGTTAACCCAAATGTGTTTCCTGCAATACGATTAGACATTGAATGTAAATGTATTGACGCTTCGAGCAAAAATACATTTTCTTCAGCCAGACTGGCCCTATGTTCCTTGAATGTGGTATGCTTTCTGGGCAGGTACACCCAGTTGTTGTAAAACATGGCCAAATGAGAAATTGTCGGCTGTCCTGGTGGACATCCAAGATCACCTCACCGCTCCAGCTCCCCCCACATGCGACGCTGCCATACAGACCTTGCTCAAATGGATCCCGCTCACGACAGAAAACACCTTGAAGACCATGAAAAGCATCCACTCTGGAGCCCCCTCAGACCCATGCCCACACCACATCTTCCACAGCCATAGCACCCAAACTACTATCAACTGCTCCTTCAAGAACACCACCTTCCCCGACATTCCGAAGTCAACTCCCTTCTGAAGAAACCCTCCTCTGACCAGACGGACTTTAAGAACTTCAGGCCCATATCGGTGCTTTCCTTCGCAGCCAAGGTAATTGAAAAGGTCATCAACGCCCAGCTAGCAAAATTCATCAAAGCTAACAATGTCCTGGACATCTCTTAATCCGGGTTCTTAAACACAATCACAGCACAGAGACCGCTCTACTTGCCGCCACTGAAGACATCCGCTCCCTCCTTGACCAGGGCGAACCGGCAATCCTCATCCTCCTGGAGCTCTCAGCTGCATTCAACACAGTCTTACAACACACCCTAGCCACCAGACAACAAGACGCCGGCATTTGCAGCAAGGCCTTCGACTGGATCCACTCCTTCCTCATCGGCAGAACTCAGTGGGTCAGATTTACTCCTTACCTCTTGGAAACGACACAGACCAACAGTGGAGTGCCCCAGGGCTCCTCCCTCAGCCCCACCCGTATCAACTTTTACATGGTCTCCCTCGCAACCATCGTCAGGAATTACAGGCTCAACATATTTTCATATGCCGATGACACTCAGCTGATTCTCTCCCTCACCAACGAACCCAACATCACTAGACACAACTCCCAAGAAGGGATGAAAGCTGTCGCCACATGGATGAAGAACAGTTGCCTGAAACTCAACTCAGAAGAATTAAGTCCTCATCCTTGGCTCCACCCACTCCACATAGAATGACTCCTGGTGACCCTCCGCCCTCAGAAATCCCCTAGCTCGATGGACAACGCACGAAACCTCAGCATCATACTAGACTCATCACTCACAATGAACCGCCAGATAAACGCCGTCTCCTTGAGCTGCTTCAACACCCTCCGCGTGCTTTGAAAGACCTTCAGATGGACCCTAAACCAATCCAGAAAAGCTGTCATGCACGCACTCATCAGCAGCGGACTAAACTACGGCAAAGCTCTCTATGCCGGAATCAACAAGAAACTTCTTTGCAAACTCCAGACTATCGAGAACGCTGCAGCCGGCTGATCCTGAACACCCCCCGTCGCAGTCACATCACCCAACACCTCCGTGATCTCCACTGGCTTCCTATCAAAAGAAGAATAACTTTCAAACTCCTCACCCACGCGTAGAAGGCCCTTCACAACACTGGACCCGTATACCTGAACAGCCACCTCTCCTTCCACACACACAAAAGACATCTCTGATCATCTCAGCTCTCACTGGCCACCGTTCCATGTATAAGCAAGACAAGAACAGGAGTCAAGTCCTCCTACCTAGCAATCAAATCCTAGAACACCCTCAAGACCAGCCTTTTCGGGTGATTCCAGCAACCAACGGAGCAGTGCTTTGAGACGCTCACGGGTGAGTAGTAGCGCTTTACCAACCCTGATTGATTGATTGATCATTTGTCTAAACAATTCAGGCTGCACAAGACGCAGCTAAATATGTACAAAGAGCTCGCCTGGACAACACTGATTGCATAGGCCGCATGAACAGTGCCAGCATGGTTCTTTGGTGGCACACGTGGATGCTGGCAACTGGATTTTCTTGGGCAGTGCAGGCCTCTCTTATGGGCATGTCATCCAATGACTGTAGGTTTTTCAGGAAAAAAGCTGATAGCTGTGGTACAATTCAAAGGCAGTAGCTCCACAGCACAATCCCTGGGATTACTGTAACCAGTCCTCCAATTCCACCAGTATAGAATGTTTCGGGGCTACTCTAGAGGTTTAGCATATTGGCAACATCAATTTTATCAGCCGATGCAGCAACTGATCTAGACCTTTTGCGGCAGAGATCTCAGTGGCCATCAAAACCCCTCCCATCAGCAGGAGAAGCAGTCACCTACTTCCACCTCCCCTACTACAACAGACGCCAGGTCAAAATTCGAGATTTCCTCCCTGGGTGGAAATTCATCATGTCAGCCCAATAGATTTTACAAAAAGTTTAAAGCGGATATTCTCTGCCTTTCATTCTGTTCCATGCTCATATTCCTCCTGCACCAGGACAAATTTCTACAGACAATGTCTCCATTTTATTGCAAGAAGTCAACCACCTCCTGGCCAATCAGTGCCATTGAGGGACTGTCAGACTCAACAGCAAAGAATGCTACTCTTGTTACTTCCTCATGCCAAAGGAGGATGAGGGCATCAGGGCTATGCTGGACCTCTGGCCAATGAGCGCCTTCTTGAGAAAGGACAAATTCAAAATACTCCACTCTAGCTTAGATTCACTCACTTCTGGACCCTGGATTGTGTTCCTGGACATGCTGGAAGGAGTAGTTTCTTACCTGTAACTCCAGTTCTGTAGTAGAGGTATCTCTTTTATAGTCATAATCTAGTGAATAGTCCCGCCCATGTGCGTGGACCCCGGAGCAATCAACAATAATGCCCTTAAGCCGTCTTCTGTGCAGTCATGCATAGACACTTAAGAGAAAATTAAAGACAAATAATGCAGCCTATACCTACAAGGCTACACTGTCCAGTACTTCAACGAGAAATGCAAAGGATATTCCACCAATATCACATTTAACCCAAACTGCTAAGTTTCACCCAAAGAGAAACTTCCCCTTCACAAACTCCTTGGAATGATAGAGAGGAAGGGCTGGACAGACAAGCCCCATAGGCTGCCATTATATTACTGGAAAAGGGATTCCGTGCCTTTAAGGAACTTTTCAGAGACCCTCGGTATCCCAGAATGCACAGCCAAAGTCCTTTTACTTTCAGTTCTTTTTGAAGGTGTATAAAGCAAGGCCTGTAGCATACAGTACAGTATCATTTTCTCCACCGGGGAGGAGGGCGGGCGCTTATGACTATAACAGAGATACCCCTACTAACTACTGGAGTTACAGGTAAGAAACTACTCCTTCTGTAGTAGGGGATCTCTGTGTATAATAATAATCAAGTGAATAGAACGGCAAGCCCATCCCAACAACTAATCAGGCGGTGGAGAAAAAAGACCACACCACTACTGTGCAAACAGATTTCTTACTAAGCCTGCCCAACCTGAGCATCTGCTCTGGCATCAGAGTCCAGACAGTAGTGCTTAGCAAAGGTATGGACCGACTTCCACGTGGCAGCCCTGCAGATATCTGCAATGGGAACATTACGTAGCAAAGCCGTTGTGGCCGCTTTGCCAATGGTGGAATGAGCTTTCGGCTTACCCCCTAAGGGCTGATTAGCCTTTTGGTAACATAACTGGATACAGGACACAATCCACCTAGAAATTGACTGTTTAGAGGTAGCAAGACCAGTCCTGACAGGTAGAATTTCAACACCCTTCTGACATGCAGGGAATGAAGAGATCTTTCCGCTGGAGTGGAAGGGTTCTGGAAAAACGTAGGTAAAGTTCTAGTCTGATTAACATGAAAAACAGAGATCACCTTAGGAAGGACCTTAGGGTGAGAACGCATCACCACCTTAGCAGCATGAAATACAGTATAAGGTTCCTGGCAACACAATGTCTGAATTTCACTCACCCTGCGGGCCGATGGAATGGCCACGAGGAACACCGCCTTCCACGATAGGTGCTGCAGTGAAGCCTTATGAATAGGTTCAAAAGGTTCCTTCATCAACCTGGACAGCACCACATTCAGGTCCCACGAAGGCGAAGGAAGGCGAACAGGAGGAAACACTTTCTTCAATCCTTCCAAAAAATCCTTTATCACAGGAATCTGGATGAAGGATGTCTGCGAAGGCAGTTAATGCTGCGAGGTGAACCTTAATGGAATGAAAACTAAGGCCAGACTGAGCCAAATGCAAAAGGTATGGAAGGATGACATCTTCATTGCAGGTCGTCGGATCATAGTTCTTAGACATGCACCAGATGCAGAACCTTTTCCACTTGTAAGCGTAAGAAGACCTAGTGGAGGGTCGCTTATCCTCCTTCAATATGTCCATGCAATCCTCAGGAAGATGGCCATATTGCACTATCTCAGGAGCCATGCCGCCAAACTCAACGATGAGAGGTTGGGGTGCACCATCTGCCCCCCGAACTTCGTGAGAAGGTCGGCCGACACGGCAGACGCAGGTGAGGTAGGAGAGACCGGTGAAGCAGGTAGGTCTGTGAAACACCACTGTCTGGGCCATTCCAGAGTGATGATTATCATCCGTGCCCTGGACTAAGACAGCTTGATGAGCACTGCCGGAATCAGGGGAATGGGTGGAAAAGCGGACAGAAAGCTGTTCGACCAGCTGATCCATAACGTATTCCCAGAGTCCCCAGTTAGTAATACCTGGAGGCGAAGTCTCTGCATTTTCTGTTTTTGGCGGTGGCGAACAGATTTATGTCAGGAGTGCTCTATCTGGCGAAGATGTCTTCAAGCACCTCGTCGTTTATGACCCACTCGTGGTTTTCTTGGATCATCCTGCAGAGTGCGTCCGCCTGAGCATTCTGCACATCTGGCAGATGAGTAGCTGTTTTCGCCAGTCCCTTGGCTAGCAGCCAGTGCCAGATCGCCTGCGCTTCCTGTGACAGTGTGCGCGATCTCGAGCACCCCTGCTTGTTGAGGTAATACATCGTGGTTGTATTGTCCGTCTGTACAAGCAAGGAGTTGGTCTGGAAGGATGGATGAAAGGCCTTCAGTGCCAAGTGAACAGCTCTGAGTTCCAGGAAATTGATGTGATACCTGGATTCTGCTGGGTCCCTGGATCTGGAGATGGTCGGAATGCGCTCCCCAGCCGTGGAGAGAAGAATCCATGATGATAGTCTGAATGGGAATGTCCTTGTGGAATGGAACCCCTTTGTGGAGATTCTCTGCTGAGCACCACCATCTCAGGGACTGGTGAGCGTGAAGGGACAGCCGGATCCGGTCGTCCTAGCTCCCCCGCTTCTGGTCTCACGGATCCTCCAAGCATTCCTGCAGCGGCCTCATGTGGAGGTGTGCGTGTGGTGAGATGAAGATGCAAGAGGCCATCGACCCCAGTAGAGAAGACACCATCCTAACTGTCGTAAATGGAACCGCCTTGAGAGCCTGAGACTTCTGAAGGATCGATAAGCGTCGCTCCTCCGAAGTAGACACGCTTGCTAAAAGAGTATCGATGGAGGCTCCCAAGTACTGTAGGCACTGGACAGGAGTCGGAACAGACTTGGACATGTTTATGTGCAACCCCAGCTGGCTTAACAGAACGGCCGTCCTGTTGAAGTGCAATTGCGCTTCTTGGAAGGTGGAGGCTTTGATCAACCAGTCGTCCAGGTACGAATAGACAAACACCTTGTTCTTTCTTAGGTGAGCCGCCACCACTGCCATGCACTTTGAAAAGGTCCTGGGCCCAGACTTCAGTCTAAACGGTAGTACGGTGTACTGATAGTGATGGGCGCCGACCAGAATTCGCAGGAACTTCTGATGTTTCCGTGCAATGGGCACATGGAAGTATGCATCTTGCAGATCTATTGCGCAAAGCCAATCTCCTCTTTGCAGCGGAGGATAAATCTGGTGCAGAGACAGCATGTGAAACTTCTCCCTGTCTCCGTGCAAATCCATTTGTTTACTTGTCGCAAATCCAGAATGGGCCTGAACTCGTTCTTGTCTTTGAGCACCAGAACGAACCGGGAGTAAAGACCCTCTCCCCTTTAAGACAAAGGGAGGTCTTCTATCGCCATTTTTCTTAACAGAGTATCGGCCTCCGCTTGGAGCTCGAGCAGCTGAAACTGCGAGCAAACCGGTGGAATCGCTGGAGGAGGGCTGACGAAACGAAGACTGTATCCATTGCAAACAATATTCAGCACCCACTTGTCCTGAGTAATTTTTCTCCACTCTGCCAAGTAATGTTGTATGCTTCCCCCCACCGGAGCGGGTAACGGACGAGGAGGAAGTAACACCTCAGGGCCTAGACCCGGCCGGGCCCTTGGGCGTCGAAGAGGACTGTTGGCCGCCTCTGCCCCTCTGGCGCTTCTGGAATGGCCGCCGCTGGTACTGCTGCTGGCCAGCTTGACGACCTTGCCCTCTTCCCTGGGCACCGAAACGTCTCTGGAAGGGACGGAAGGTCTTCCTCTGCTCTTTTGGCTTTTCTAACCCAACAGCGGTTAGGGTTTCTGCCTCTGCCTTCATGCGGGCCATCTCCTCATCCGCATGCTTTCCAAAGAACGTTGACCCAGAGAACGGCAAGTTGGCGACTCTCTGCTGCACCTCTGGTTTCAGCAATGTCAGGCGCAAACAGGCATGGCGCCTCAGGTTAATCCCGTGGCAGCAAACATGAGCCGCCAAGAGAGAGGAATCTGCAGCCGAGCTGATCACCTGATTGGATACCAGCATGCCCTCATTGATGATTTCCTGGAAGTCCTCCCTCTTGTCCCTAGGAAGGTGCTCCAGAAACTGCTGCAAGTACTCCCACAAAGACCGGTCGTATCGACCCAAGAAAGCCGTGGAGCTCGCAGCTTTCATGGAAAACGCAGCCGTACCGCAGACTTTTCTTCCCGCTGAATCCATCTGACGGCTCTCCTTATCTGGAGGCACCGTTGAAGACAGGGCAGTAGCGTGCTGCTTCCTGGCCGCAGTGACGATTACTGAATCCAGCACCGGGCCTGATCTAAGGAACGCCGGATCGGAGTCTAGGGGCCTGTACTTTTTCTGCAGCCCGGAAGGAGCGGATTTCGTTGACGCCGGAGTCAGGAAGAGCTCCATAGCCGGTTCCTCCAGCCCTGGCACCAAGGGCAACAAGGTGCGAGACAACTGCCGCTTGTGCAAGGTCTCGAAGATCACGATGTAGAAGGTGTGGGTACCGTTAGAGTAATCCCCAGCTTAGCTGCCCCTCTCAATAACACCTCCTGAAACAACACAATGTCATCCACCGGTGACACTCTCATATGGGGGGAATCCAATAAGGTGGGCGAATATTCCCATGCACTGGAAGAGTCCGTACGACGGGACCTTGACCTGTCCCTCCGGTGACGATGTTGGGACCTTGTCGAAGATAGACGGTCACTACTTGATCGGTGTCTCCGACTGGACCGTGACCTAGACCTCCTAGGCCTCGGGCGATCCACTGGCCGTACAGGCGGCGGAAGCAGAACCGGAATAATAGGCTGTGGCGGCCCCTTAGGAGGCGACGGAAAGCGCAGAAGAGATAGAGACCGTGGAGGAGGAAGAGTAGGACGTTGAGGAGGAGGAGGAGTCTCCTTAGGCAAAGGAGGAGGTGTAGGCGTCCTGGGCCTAGAAGGCAAATAGGTCTGAGAATATACAGAGTCCGGAGACCTAACCACTCTCCTCTTCTTCTTCTGCGCAGGTCTTGACGAGGATGTTCTCGAGGCAGACCTCTTCTCAGACGAGCGTCGGCGCCGCCTTGACCGTGGGCTCGTGGATGCAGAAGACAGGCTGACCACTGAGGCATGGGACAGTCCTGGCCCATGATCGCCCCCTCAATGTTGATTTCTCCTTCCTCAACCTCTTTTTCGACGTTGAACGTCTCAACGTCGATATGTCCCTCGACGTCGACCCTCTTCTCCTCGACGTCGAACGTCGAGTCGACCTCGACGGCGAAGTCGCCTTGACGACGAGCGCCGGCGCCTCTTGGACCCATCTCGACGTCAATGGTGTCCCGACGTCGATGAAGACCTCGACGTCGAACGGCGACGACGCTTCGACCCAGAGCCCTGGGGCGACGGGGAGCAGGTGGTGGTCATCCCTCTCGACGCCGAGGACATCGATGGAGATCTGTGCCTATTCCTGACCTTTTCTTGACTGGGGAGCCCCCCAGAGGCCGAACCATGGGCAGAGGACGAAGACCTAGTCCCTCCATGCCCAGACCCACCTGGTTCCTGATGTCTCCTTAGTTCTTCCAGGCCTTGGAGACTAATTTTCTCCCTGTCCCGCAGGGTCCTCCTGGAGAAGGATTGACAAATCTCTCAGTCTTCAGGGACATGGGAGGAAGGGAGACAGAGGATACACACTCTGTGAGCGTCCGATTTAGCCTTCTTCCTGGCACACTCAGGGCACTTGTCGAATAAAGCTGGCATATTCGACAAAAGAGTGGGCAAAACTGGCCAAAAACCCCAGCAAAAGGAATAAGAAGCAGTCAGACGCCGAGTGAAACACTCAAAACACTTGAAAAGTGCCAAAAATTGAAAAACACCCAAAAAGGGAGAGCTCAATGCTCCAGGGTCCTGCTAGAAGGAGCCGGAAAAAAGAACTGAAAGTAAAAGGGCGTTGGCTGTGCATTCTGAGATACTGAGGGTCTCTGGAAAGTTCCTTAAAGGCACGGTATCCCTTTTCCAGACACATAATGGCAGCCTATGGGGCTTGTCTGTCCATCCCTTCCTCTCTATCATTCCAAGGAGTTTGTGAAAGGGAAGTTTCTCTTTGGGTGAAACTTAGCAGTTTGGGTTAAATGTGATATTGGTGGAATATCCTTTGCATTTCTAGTTGAAGTACTGGACAGTGTAGCCTTGTAGGTATAGGCTGCATTATTTGTCTTTAATTTTCTCTTAAGTGTCTATGCAGGTCTGCACAGAAGACAGCTTAAGAGACATGGTCCACGCACATGTGTGTGTGTGTCGTATACTTGTAAAGCGCACAGCTGCCCCAGCAAAGGGGCATCCCGGCGCTGTATACGGCTGGGGAACCCATCCTGGCTTTCCCTGTGAGATGGTCCCTCCTGGGCATCTCCAAGGTGAAGACAAGCATCCCCGGTGCTGATGGGGCCGTTAGTAGAGATTAAGCAAGCTATTGCCCAGAGTTGCTGAGTGGGACCCATGGTTGGAGTAGGCACCGAGGCGAGAATTATCGAGTGCGCTGACCATGGCCCAAGACCCTGCCGCGTCGGGAATCGAACCCTGGTCCCGGGCTGACCTCTGCTTTCAGGTCTGCCGCCTCTAACCAGTGAGCCACACCACTCCACATGGGCGGGACTATTCACTAGATCATGACTACACACAGAGATCCCCTACTACAGAAGCATATTTCCATGTATCCTTCCTGACATCCGACAGACACTACCTGTGGTTCGCTGTGGCGTGGGAACACCTCCAATTTGACATGTTACTTCGGCTTCCCCCGCCCCTCTAAAGTGTCTGCAACTCATCTGCGAATATTGTCGATAGACATGACCACATACCTCATCAAGTGGCTGCTCAAGGTTGTCAAGGCCCAGTCACTCATGGAGCACAGGCTGATGATGGCCTCCCTCTTGATCTCCCTGCCATTTGCCATCAGCTAGGTGATGTCCTATCTGAACACTAAGTAAAATACCCCCTTCATGAAGGCAATCCTGGAAACTGTGGTGCTCAAGGGCTTTTCATTACCTACACCAATCCCTCATCATACCCCATCAACACCTCAACGAGTCTGGGACATTCAGGATACCATCCTGATTACTCTGGCTCAGTCCTGGGTCTCGGTTAGGATGCCTCTGGTGCTTCTTGATTTCATAGCCATGTCCATCCTCCTATTGTTTAGTGTTACCTCAGGTTTCAGTGAATCAACATGAGGGCAGGGTGTTCATCGTGATCCAGTTCTCAGAGGACTTACTCCTTCCTTCCCACCTTGCACATCCTCTTTGTTTGGAAGAGAGGACCCAAGGTAGCCATCTTCACTGCATGTTACCCAACTTCTGTGAACTCTGAGCGGGGCACAGAGCAAGACCAGAGCAAAGCTGGTAAGAACAGGGAGCTATTGTTGTGCAAATTTGCGTTTGAATCTGTTGTTTGTGTGCGCGCACCCGATTAGGGCTTCCTTTCTTTAAAAACTGTACTGAAGTATTTTGTTAAAAACTGAGCTAAAGTGTTCAAAACCAAAACAAAAGTTAATCAAAATCCAAGTTTAAGTGTCTGGAGGCTGTTTAATTAATTTTGTTGGTGTTAACGTGTGCTACTGAGTCTGCTTAGCACTACTCTTTGGGGAGTTTAAGACAATGATATTAAAGGTCATGATAGCATCTTAAGGGGATTAGATTTAGACATTACATTCAGTGTTGAAAAGGAGCTGCAAAGTATGCATTGTACAGTGTGAGGATATTCTGTGCAGAGCAACAGTTCTCTTTCCATTCAGCACACCAGTTACAGGCTAAGTGATTGGAAAAGGACCAGAGTCACCTAAATTATGCCAGTATCTTTCCCTACCACCTTGCACAGCCCCTTAAGTTTGAGTTCACATGATCTACAGAGGAAAGGTTTCCATTTGCTGCAGGGTTTTGCGCATGGGATCCCATGGCCCACAGGGTTTCTAGTACTCAGGGTTTAGGACTCGGGCTCATACTGGTCCACACAGATATGGTTTCTATCGACTGAAGGGTTTAGGGCTTGAGCGCCTATTGGTCCACAGGGCTAGGGTTCCGATGGGTTAGGGTTTAGAATTTGGGCACCTACCGGTTCCTAGGGCTAAGGTTCCAATTGGCGAAGGTCACCAGAGCACTAGAGTTACATAAACAGAATGATTAGGGCGTCTGGGTAAATAGTGTCAGGTTAAGAATGCTGTCTCTTTCAGCATGGAAAGGTCCTATTGCCCGAAACTCCACCTGAAAGCCCACTCACAACAAGTAAGCAGATATACCTCCTCCACATAAAAGGTAAGATAAAGATTTACTTCTGTAGTAAACCCCACTCCCAGTTCCACAATCATAACCTCTACACAATGTTACAACACATCACACTTCATTTTTAAACAGACATGTATCCATAATCACATCATACTGATGCACATTCTCTACCTATCTTTCCACCTACTCCTTATGCACAACCACTCACCCATACCATCTGTCCTTTCACTCTGTTATCCTAAATAACTACAGTAATTCCAGTGGCCTGGGTCACTCACTTTGCACATACTTACACCCTATCTCAACAATGAATACATCAATTCCACCCAACACTTCCCTATCCATTCTCCGAATCAAATCAACCTCATTCTACTCTCATACCCTGCTATCTCTTCCTAACCTCCTCTTACAGTAATCTTATCCCAATACAGCACGCTAACCCCCAGACACCCTCACTAATCCCATCTATTTTACCTATCCTAATATACCTCATCTCAAAAATCTTGATCTTAACACATACCTGTTCTCTCCACTTACCACAAACATCTACTAAAACAAATCTGATATACATAGTGCCTCAATTCTTAACATCCTCTAAACCCACAATCTCCCACTCACAAACTCTACTACTATTCACCAACACCCCTCACCTAACTGCATAACCAACCTTACTATCAGAAAAGATCTCAAACATCTTAATCACTCAGCACAACTAAACATCACACAAATTAACTCATCCACAACTTTTATACACACCCATCAACTCCTCTTATCAATCACTGATTTCAGACCACAGCAACAGGACTACCACCCTCTTGCACTACTCCTTACCCATATCTCTTCCACTAAACATAAATAAAAAAAGACAACCATTACCACTCACAAACGTTGTATCACCCATACTATATCACAACAGTACTCATCACCGTTTGTACATCACAGAAACGAAATCCTACACCCACAGCCTCACAAACACAATCTGACTCCTACTCTTCCATAAAAACCCCATCTAATGGCAAAAAAACCTACTTGACCAGGGCAGAGAAGACAAGTAATGCCACAGTCCTAGCAACATTACTGCAGCTGCACTTTCGACCTCCTCATCTTCCCATATACACAAAGAACAAGTCATAACCAATAGTACACCACATATCCACAAAAAGCTCAAGGCATAAGACCAACAATAACCCAGACCCTCCCTTTTACTAAAGAAAAGGATCAGATCAAAATTTTTTTCTTACGAATGACAGTTCCATAAGCAAAATGAAACACAACATCTTTGACCTACTAACAGATACAGAACCAGACATAATATTAGGAATATGCTACTTACCAGTATGCATCTGTTCTTGTCATGTAGGGCTGCTGACATTCATATCTGTGCATAGATTGCCGCCTAGTGTTGGGTCCGGATGATTGCACATTGTTGTCCTGGAAGAGTCTTCGAAGTAACACGAGATAGGTGGCTCCTCCCCTGGACTAGAGTGCGCATGGGCATCCTCTCCATCCCCAGATTGTTTTTCGCCATTGTGGCAGAGATGGAGTTTAATACTGAAAGTTTTGACCATGCCTGAAAATGATTCTGAGTGCTACAGCTGCGACAGGCACCGGGGAGGATGGCGTGCGATATGAATGTCAGCCGCCCTACATGCCAAGAACAGATGCATACTGGTAAGTAGCATATTCCGTTCGAGGCATGTGAGCTGCTGAATTCATATCTGTGCATAGAATAAATAGCAGTTACCTCCTTAGCGGCAGTTGCCAGTGCCAGCTGCAGCAGTCTAAAAGAGAGTTCTGAGAACAGCCTGTCCTACAGCGGCTTGCTGTTTGGAGTGTACATCTACGCAGTAGTGTTTGGTAAATGTATGTATGGTGGACCATGTGGCTGCTCTACATATATCCTCTAGTGGAATGTTACCTAGGAAAGCCACGGATGCCCCTAGCTTGCGTGTGGAATGCGCTCTTGGGGGAACTGTTAAAGTGCGTTTAGCCTTTTGATAACAGATTTGTATGCACTTAACAATCCATCTGGCTATACCTGATTTGGAAATAGGGTTGCCTTTGTGTTGTGGAGAGAAGGCAACAAACAGTTGTTTAGTCTTTCTAAAGTCTTTTGTCCTGTCGATTTAATACAGGAGAGCTCTTTTAACATCTAAGGTGTGCAGTGCCCGGTCTGCCACTGAATCTGGGTTTGGAAAGAAAACTGGCAGTTCTATGGTTTGATTAATGTGAAACTGCGAGACCACCTTAGGCATGAATTTGGGGTTGGTGCGCAGCACTAGTCTATTTGCATGAATTTGTAGGAAGGGCTCTTGAATTGTTAGGGCTTGAAGCTCACTAACTCTGCGTAGCGATGTGATGGCTATCAGAAAAGCCACTTCCATGTAAGAAACTGTATCTCACAAGAATGAAGAGGCTCAAAGGGTGGCCCCATGAGCCTGGAGAGAACGATGTTTAGATTCCAGACAGGTGAAGGAGGGTGTCTGGGAGGGATCACTCTTTTGAGTCCTTCTAAGAAGGCTTTAATGGCAGGCACTTTGAAAAGGGAAAGATGCTGCCTGTTTTGAAGATAAGCTGCCATGGCGGCCAAATATATCCTAATGGAACTATACGCCAGAATGCATCGATATAGATGCAGCAAGTAAAATATGATGTTTTGCGTGGACGCATCCAGCGGATTTATGTCATAATTGGAACAGTAAATGACAAATCGCTTCCATTTGGCCGCATAGCATGCCCTGGTAGTAGGTCTCCTTGCCTCCTTGATGATGTTCATACAGTCAGGGGGTAAGTTGAGGTAGCCAAACTCTAAGACCCCAGGAGCCATATTGCAAGGCTCAACTGTTGCGGATCTGGGTGCTGAATGTCTCCATGGCTCTGAGTGAGGAGACTGGGTGTGAGGCGTAGCCGTTGGTGAGGCACCACTGAAAGTTCCAGGAACGTGGAGTACCAAGCCTGTCGTGCCCACGTTGGAGCAACCAGGATGAGCGTCAGGGAGTGCTGGCGCAGTTTGCGCGCCACTAGCGGTATGAGCGGAGCTGGGGGAAAAGCGTACGCAAATTTGCCTGACCAGTTCATCCATATCGCATTGCCCTGAGACTGCGGGTGTGGGAACCTGGCGGCAAAGTTCTGGCATTTTGCGTTTTCCTTTGTGGCGAAGAGGTCTATCTCTGGATGACCCCACTGCTGGAAATATGGTTGGAGCACTGAGGGGTGAATCTCCCACTCGTGCATTTGATGACTGTGCCTGCTGAGCAGGTCCGCCATCTGGTTGTCCTTGCCTGGGAGATGTTCCGCCATGAAGAATATGTTCCTCTGGATGGCCCACTTCCACATGCTCTGGGCTAGATGAGATAGTTGCGGAGAGTGTGTGCCTCCCTGCTTCTGAATGTAATACATGGCAGTCATGTTGTCTGTCCGGATCAACACGACTTTGTTGCACAGTTGCAATTTGAACGCTTTCACCGCCATGAAGATTGCCATCCGCTCCAAAAGATTGATATGCATCTTTTGCTGCTGTGTCCTCCATAGTCCTTGCACAGTATAATGGAGGACATGCGCTCCCCAGCCCTGGAGAGATGCGTCCGTCGTCAGCACTACTTGTGGGACAGGCTCTTGGAACGGTCATCCCCTGCACAGGTTTTGTGTGTTCCACCAATGCAGAGAGTTGTATGCACGACCGGTCACCAACACTAGGTCTTTTAGATGCCCATGAGCCTGGTTCCACTGCTGTGCTAAGCATTCTTGAAGGGGACGCATGTGTAGCCTCGCGTGCGGGCCTATGAATATGCAGGAGGCCATCATACCGATCAGCTGCATGAATACTTGCGCTGGGAGCGATTGTTGGGGCCTGAATTTTTGAATTAGCAGCTGCATGCTGTTGACTCTGGCAGAGTTTGGCTGCGCTGTTGCCGTTAGAGTGTTTATTGTTGGCCCTAGGTACTGTTGCACATGAGCGGGCTGAAGGTGCGACTTTTGGTAGTTTAGGGAGAATCCTAGCTGTATAGGAGGTGAATTGTGCGTGATATGTGGCTGGCACACTGCTGGGCTGACTTTGCTTGAACAAGCCAGTCGTCCAGGTAGGGATAGACATGGATGTGCTGTCTCCGAAGGTGCGCAGCCACAGTTGCTAAGCACTTGGTGAACACCCTGGGGGCAGTGGTGACCCCGAAAGGCAGGACCTTGAATTGGTAATGTTGATTGTTGATGGTGAATCTGAGATATTTCCTGTGACTTGGGTGAATGGGAATGTGGAAATATGCATCCTTGAGGTCCAGGGTTGCCAGGAAGTCGCCCTGACTGAGCAATGGTAGGACCTGCTGTAAGGTTAACATATGAAAGTGTTCTAACAGTATGTATTGGTTGAGGGGTCTGAGGTCCAGAATGGGCCGCAGGGAACCGTCCTTTTTTGGGATTAAGAAGTACAGAGAGTAGACCCCTGTACCTTGCTCTTTTACAGGCACGAGTTCTATTGCCCCTTTTTGCAGCATGGAGAGTACTTTGTGCTGCAATAAGTGCATGTGCTCTGCGGACATAGGACGGTGCCTTGGGGGTAGGTTGGGGGGAGTGGAGGTTAGTTCTAGACAATAGCCGTATTGGATAAGTTGTCTCACCCACCTGTCTGTGGTAATGCCTTCCCAGACCGGCAGGAACTGCTGGAGTCTCCCCCCGACTGGTGTTAAATGGTCGGGGGGCAGTGACAAGGCGTCACTGTTTGTTGGGAGCGGAGGATCTGGCATTGTTATTTCCACGTCCTCTGCCTTTGGTGCTGTTCCCACGATATCCACCGGTTATTTGTTGTATAGGTGGTTTGCGTGCTCCCCTTGTTGTACTGGGCTTGCTGTAAAGCTTGTCCTCTAGAGGCTCCTCTATTACCGGAGCGACGAAAGGAACTGCCCCGAAACTGCTGTTACTGCAGAGCCCCCATGGATTTTGCCGTCTCAGTGTCTTTTTTAATTTTTTCAAGGGTTGTGTCTACATCGGGACCAAAAAGAAAGTCAGGGTTAACTGGCTGGTTGAGCAAAGTTGTTTGAATCTCTGGTTTAAACCCAGATATGCGGAGCCAGGTGTGGCGTCTCAACATTACACAAGTGTTAATGGCCCTAGCTGCCGTGTCTGCTGCATCCAGTGCACATTTGATGGATGCATTAGAAATTAACTTTCCCTCCTGTATGATGATTTCTGCACCCTCTTTGTAAACATCAGGCAGGTGGTGCAACAGCTGTTCTAATGTGTATTAGTGAGCCCTATCGTATCTAGCCAATAGGGCTTGTGTATTTGAAATCCTCCAAATATTAGCAGCCTGAGCTGCCACCCGTTTTCCTGAAGCCTCCAAGATCTTTGATTCTTTGTCCGGAGGAGGAGCATCATCACTAGTTTGCGAGTTTGCCCTCTTGCGAGCATTGGCCACTACGAGGGAGTCTAATGGGAGCTGGCCCTTGATGTAGGTAGGGTCCACAGGCGCAGGTCTCTATTTTTTTTCAATCCTTGGGTTTACAACCTTTGCCCTTGTGGGCTCTAATTGTCCGTAGCATGTTTGAGGACTCCTTTCAGCATAGGCAATGTTTTTGCTGATTTTTTTGAGGTGGAGAAAGTATCAATTAGAAAGTCTTCTTCCACTGGTTATGCGTGCATATTAAAGCGTTAAACGCCACCGTGTCTTCAGTAGGCGTAGTTTTGACATTATAAGATTGAATGTCTGGTGCAGCTTGTGGATCATCAGGGTCTGCAGCATCAGACCATTGCTGAGGTTCTTCTTGGTCAGTGTCAGTATGATAAGTGAAGGCCATCTGACCGTAATCGTCACCCACGTCCTCCTCGCTGCGCGCTGGAGAATATGCAACTTGTTGTGAATAACTCTCAACATGTTCAAAGAGAACTGGTGAGGTGGTTGAGTCTTTTTTCCTTTTAAGAGGGATTTTGTATGCCTCTAAGGGATGTTCTGGTGCGATTTTCTGTTTATGGATGGTGAGTCTGCCAGATTCCGAGTCGATGAAGAGCTTCGACTGGTTGTCATACGAGGGTTCTTGGAACATAAGCCCTTCAGGATTGGACTTTGAAGGCGCGGACACTCTTTTGGATGTGTCAGTGCTTTTGTGCGGCTCGATATGTTTGGGTCGAGCAGTTGGTGGCAGACCGTATTTAATTGGTGGAGGGTGACCTGTGGACGAGCCGACCTTCTTAGAGCTTGCCGTAGTCTTCGACCCGATTTGCTTCGGTGGCTCACCAGCATGCTTGCCTCCTTGCGTCCACTCGAGCTCACGGTAAGTAACGTGTACGGCCTTGGGCGTCGATGCAATCTGCTGTTTCGGGTCGGGTTTGGTCTTCGACTTGAGAGCTTTGCTTAATAGCGGTTTATACGCTACAATTGTCGGTTCGCCAGTCTGTTTGGCCTGGAGACTCTTGGTCTTGTCGCCATGCTTGGACGTCGACGTCGACTGCGTCGAGGTGACGTGCTTGACTGTAGAGACTGGCTTCGGCGCCCCGGTTTGCGAGGCGGCGCCCCCTTGTGACCCCGAAGGGTTGATGACACTCTTCGACTTGACTGGCGTCGATGAGTCTGATGGTGTCGATCGGATAACTACTCTTAGCATCGTTTGAACGGGCTCCGTTCCATCGTCGTCGTAGTTTGGGCCTCTGGTGTCTAAAGTCAAAAGCGGCCTTCGACGTCCTGTTCGAAGAATTGGAGAAAAATAGGCACCGAACAAGACAATACAGACGCCCCGAAGGCCTTTTGGCCTTAGCAAAGAGTTATTATAAAGATTACGAACTGGAGTCGAGAAAGTACATCCGAACCCAATGGCGGAAAAAAACAATCTGGGGATGGAGAGGATGCCCATGCGCACTGTAGTCCAGGGGAGGAGCCACCTATCTCGTGTTACTTCGAAGACTCTTCCAGGACAACAATATGCAATCATCCTGACCCAACACTAGGCGGCGATCTATGCACAGATATGAATTCAGCAGCCCACATGCCTCGAACATCCCTGACACCAGGTTGGGAAAAGACATGGCCCCAATACTACATAAAGCTATTCCCCTTGGTTATCAAGCCATTACCCATAATCACAATGGGAAACAGAAGGTACAATAGCCACTGTATGCAAGTACACCATGACAATCACCAAAAGAAAAGATAACTATAAAATGTTTTTTTTTAACAGCCTTCTTGCTAGGTGCTAACCCCACTTTTATCTGCCACTTCCTCTCCTCTTGCTTTAAAGACCTCCACCCAACAGCAGAGCCTTTACTGATGCTTTCTTGGTCACAGTCTCTAATCAATCAACTCTCCAATACATCTATGATTGGTGACCTAAACATCTGGTCTGATAAACCAAATATGCCTCAACAAAATGCTAACACCACAAAACTTACAGCAGTTTGTCTCTGGCCCCACCCACGTAGGAGATCATTTGTAACTAACCACTACTCAAAAAAACCCACCTATTACATAGATCGAACATCAGATCATCTTCTCATTCAAGATCCCAAATAAAACATCAACTAAACACCATCAACCCACTATATCATATAGACAGTGGAACAAATTAAACATGCAGGAGCTGTTATCACACCTAACAATACTAAATTGGAAAAAATAGGCTATGAGGTAAAACTCTATGAATGGATGTCCTCATCCTTTGAATATCAACCCAAAAAACAACTTCAAAGCAAACAAAACGAAGGAAAGTTCCCTTAATAAATGAAGAGCTGCGAGTCAAAGAAAGGGAGGAGATAGAGGTCAGGTTACAGAGGACTCAGCCTCCTTACTTAATTGAACAAATCAGAAGAGTTCCACAGTATTGGAAAATACTATCGTCCCAGTGACCTTTATAGTTTTTAAGGAAAACCAAAAGTTTTCTTAAAATAACCCTCACCCACCACGATGTCCCATGGTGGCATGCTTCATCATCGGGCTCTCCCCACCCCACTGCGGTACGGGGCGTGCTGCGACCGATGGAGAAGTGGGACCACTTTGTAAGATGTAATCTATAAGGTAAATGAGGGTATAGGGGAGGGTATATTTTGTGAGTTAAAAAATACCTGGATAAATGGGAACTACATATTTATTCAATCCTATAGCTGGTATTATTAAAAGTGAGGAACGGAAAAACACACGTTAAGGTGTGTGTCTCTCAAGGTCAACATGCTTCAAGCCGATCCCCTAAGGCTTTTCTTTAGGACCATGACAATGATCCCATGTACCACTCCTAATATAAACAGCACCTAGGTCTTCTTAATCAATATTAACCCTTTCGATGCTGATGACGAGCTCAGCTCATCATCACCCACGGGTGTCGTGTGCTGATGACGAGCTGAGCTCGTCATGGTGCCACTAAAATGGCATTTTCCAGCACAGGGGGGGGGAAACGCCCAGCAGCCATGTTGTTAAGGGTAAATACGTCCAATACGATATCTAATTGGTATTTTCTCTTGTAAAGGTATTTTAGATGCCAAAATCTGGCCCCATGAGCTCAAGGGTGGGTGACGGGGAATTGGGGGGGGGGGGGGGGGGGGGGGGAGAACAGGCGCTTGTAGTCACACAGTCCTTAAAGCTGCTCCCTTGCCCTGCATGGCTCCGAAGAGCTGAACAAAGTTAAAGGACAAAGGTCAACATTTTATCACAAGACATATTGGACCACATGTATCAAGCATATTTGTGTTCGAAAATGTGCCTATTTTCACATGGATCAATCTCTATTTTGCATTCTTGGGAGGCTATTGCGGGATAGGGGCCATCTTGCACGTGACTAGCGGTCAGCATTCCAGTTGATGTACACTGCACACCGGCTTCAGCCACACCCTATTTCAATGGCGTCTGTTCGGACGCGCACCTAAGGCAAGCCCGTCTGCGCTAAGTCAGAGCTAAGGGCAAGCCATTCTGCCCGACTTGAATCAGGGAGCAGTAATGTCATTCACTTATCGAGTGAGTTATTAAAATCTCTCAGACCTCTTCCTTGCCCGTCACAAAAAGCAGCAAGTTGGTAGGGCCTACAAGGGACTATGTCTGTGTGTACTGTGGGTTCATATTCACACCGGAGCCCCCTTTGAATGATATGTCTGCTGACACATTCAGGCCACACTTTGACTAAATATTTTAGGGACAAAATAATTAGCATCCAAGATACATTTTCGACTTCTCCCAGGAAGCTTACAGGTGCTTGGTTGGCGTGGCCAATGGCAGAATCTGCCCCACTTTTTTTGCATTTAGGTCTCTCAGAATCCTTAAGGCACTAAAGTCGGGATCACCTAACGACCAGTGTGCAGCCAGGTTTCTGTCTGATGTGGCAGATACTATTAGTTCAGAGTGCAGCAAGCAAACCACTGAATTAACAGGGGCGCTAGTCTACCATCCCCCGGGAGGTAATAAAAGATAATTTTGCATATGTCTTTTAGAAAGGTTGGCATATTTCATACTGCAGGCAACTACATTTTTATTAGTAGGGAATTTTAACTACCATTTGGAGGCTCATACAAACAATGAATCAGCAAGTTTGATCGCAGCCATGGAATTTTTGGAGCTTTTCTCCAGAGTAACCAGCTTAAGCCACCAGGCAGGCCATGTATTGGATACGATCTTTTCTAATATGTCAGACATAAGAGTAGACTCCCCCATTAGAGGTAGATTGGACAGACCACTTAGCACTACATTTCTACTGGACTCCGTTAAAGTCATCGGTGCATCCGCAACCTCGCACAGAATTAAGTAGAGCCTGGAAAGTGGTAACAGCCTCTGCTTTCAGTAGGTTCTATACCCTTCCTGGATTGCTGAGCAAAAGCGACTGTAATTTGGCCTTAGAGTCATTTGAAGCCTCGATCACGGATGCACTTGATGTGATCGCACCTGTGAATATAGTTAGAACTCAGGCCAGAGTAGCTCCTGCTCCATGGCACACAGCCACACTAAAAAAGGAAAAGGCCTTATGTAGATCACGAGAAAGAAGGTGGAGAAAGTCCAAATTGGTAGCAGATGAACGCTGTTATCGTGAGGCCCATAGAACTTATCTAAACAGCTGCAATGTAGTCAGGAGGGCTCATCTAGGCACCCAGGTTATGGAGGCCAAAGACTCATCCCGGGAGCTTTTTACAATCCTAAGAGAGTTTACAAGCCCACAGGCTAATAGCCCGCTCCTGCCGGCAACGCAGGAGTTCTGTGATCATCTAGCGTCCCATTTTACCAATAAAATTGACACCATATATTGCTCCTTTGGGGCAGTAGAGGACTCAATTGAGAGTCAGACTCTTAAGGAAATCCCTGGTTCGCAGAGCCTAGAAGAATTTCCCATCATCACAGGAGAACAGGTGGGTGCCTTACTGGCCAAGGATAAATCAGGATCGATTTTAGACCCTCTACTACCAAGGGCCATGAATGAGCTTGCCCCCATCTTGGCAGATACTCTGGCATACATATGCAACATCTCCCTAACTACTGCCACTTTTCCACATAATTGGAAAGCAGAGCGTATTAAACCTCTGTTGAAAAAAGCACTAGCAGACCCTACCAATGCACAAAATTATCGACCCATCTCCCTTCTCCTGTGCTGGTCCAAAATCATGGAAACAATAATAAATCAACACCTTTGAAATGACTTTGAACACAATAAGGTCCTGGACCCCTCTCAGTCAGGCTTTCGGGCATCTTATAGCACGGAGGCCGCCTTGCTCAAAGTTACGGATACACTTAGGATGTCGCTCGACTGGGATTCTCCAGTCATGCTAGTGCTGCTGGATCTGTTGGCAACCTTCAACACCATCTCCCACCGCATTCTGTTAAGCAGGCTGCAAGAGATTTGTGTCGGAGGCTTAGCCTTGAAATGGATTCAAAGTTATCTCTCTGATAGAACCCAATCTGTTCAGCTCAATTCCTATGTGTCATCTACAGCTGCAGTGGACAAGGGAGTACCACAGGGCTCTATATTGAGTCCTACATTATTCAATGTATATGTTGCACCCTTGGCCTCAATCATCAGAAACTGTGGATTTGAAACCATATCCTACGCTGATGATACGCAGCTGATTGCACATATAGAGAAGGATCCTGCTGAAACGAAAGCTACGTTTTAAAGTGCATGATCAATATAGCAGATTGGACCAAGAAGAACTTTCTACAACTAAATTCCTCAAAAAATAGAGATTCTCCTGTTTGGCAAGGCTGTTGACCTGTGGTCCTCAGACTGGTGGCCTTCAGAATTTGGAGAGGCCCCCTCCCCGAAATGTTGGGCGAAGAATCTTGGGATAAAGGTTGATAATTAGCTTTCAATGGAGGAGCAGGTGAAGACGCTTGCAGGCTCCCCATGCGGATGCTGAGAAAGATCTTCACATGGATCCCGCTCAGTGGCAGGAAGACTCTTATTCAGGCGCTAATAATTAGTCGCCTTGGTAATTCCTTGCTGGTAGGAATTAGGGAGGACCTATTATCCAAACTACAGGTCATGCAAAATACAGCTGCCCGCCTTGCCCTTGATAAACCATCTCGAACTCCTTCTTTGCCTCTCCTACGCCAATTACATTGGCTTCCAGTCAAGAAACGGGACACCTTTAAGTTGTTGTGCCAGGTCTTTAGGTCCTTGCACGGTTTGAGACCGGCTTATTTGACTAATAAGTTAAATGGTATCACCCTGCTCATTAGCTCAGATTAAGTAATCGTAAGCTGCTGTGCTGCCATAGAATCAGGAAGGTAAAAATGGGAGGTTGTGCCTTCTCCTATCTGGCACCTAAACTCTGGAACGACCTCCCTGAACAAATTTGGGAATGCCCAAATCTGACCCAATTTTAAAAATTGCTCAAAACCTGGCTCTTTTAATCTGTTCCTCACAGACTGCCTGTCTTTCTAAGGCGCCGAGAGATACCCTTGGGAATGATTCGTGCACAATACAAATGACCTAAATAAATAGATAAATAAAGTGAATTTAATGGTCAACAAATCAATTCGCGAGGCGCGTGTTCCAATGTCATGGAAGCAGGCGCTGATTCTTTCCCTCCTCAAGAAGACGTCACTTGACCCTCTGTTACCTGAGAATTACCGCCCTATCTCGCCTTTGCCAAGTTTGGCTAAGGTTTGCGAGAAGGTGGTTACGTCTCAACTCAACAACTATGTTGAGGTGTCAGGCTTGCTTCATCCGACACAATCAGGCTTCAGTGCCTCGTATAGCACAGAGTCAGCACTGCTAGTGGTGACAGAGGCGATCCGGGAGTGTTTGGGTGCCGGCGGGAGAGAAGCTTTGGTTATGCTAGATCTCTCGGCGGTATTCAACACCGTGCCCCACTCCCTGCTCCTTGACCGTCTATCAGAAATGGGTATTTCTGGCCCGGCTCTGCAGTGGATCAGGTCTTTCTTGGAAGGATGGTTGCAGCAGGTCTGGCTGCCTCCGTGCCCATGCAGGTGACTACTGGTGTGCCGCAGGGGTCATCACTTAGCCCACTGCTTTTTAACATCTACATGACTCCGCTGGTCTATCTTGCGGAGTCATTGGGGGCTAAAGTGATGGCATATGCTGATGATACCCAGCTTTGGTTTTCTTGGAGCAAGGAGGATGACTCGGTTGTGGCAGCCCAACATTGTTTGTCTTCAGTTTTACATTGGCTGGCGAACGAACAGCTGAAATGTAATAAAGAAAAATCTGCAGTGCTTTTGTATGTCTCCTTCTCGATGGATTTCAGAGAAAGGCTTTGGCCTCCCGGTTTTCCATGACCAATTAAAGGTAAAGGCGCCGCAAAAAACCTTAGAGTCTGGTTCGATGGAAATCTGAATTTTTCGGCACAAGTGAAGAAGTTGGCCGGTACCCGCTTTGGCACTTTGAAAACCCTGAGGAAGTTTCTTCCCCGTCTGCCAGGAAGTGCCGAAGAAACTGTGGTCCGTGCCCTGATTTTGTCTCGCTTGGACTACGCCAACGCCCTCCTGGTTGGCAGTCCGGGTTTTCTTGCCAAGAAACTGCAAGTTGTCCAAAACTCAGCGGCCAGACTTCTTTTGGGTCTGTCATCAAGGCATAGTGTTCGCACCCCCCTTTGCTCCTTGCATTGGCTCCCAGTTGAATCTCGTCTGAAATTCAAAATGCTGTCTATCGCTCATCGGGCCCTTTATGGCATAGGCCCTATTTATTGGATCACTGAAAGAATATCGATGGACAGAATATCTACCTACACAAATATCGACGCTTGAATATCAAAGGTAAGTATATCGACACCCTATCTACAACATTGTAAGTACAAAAATATCGAGAAAAAAACATATCCATGTTAAAAATATTGTCATTAAAAGATCTTTTTTTTGTAAAAAAGAAAAGTAAAATAAAGTAAATAATACTTATAAATAAAATAAACATATTCAAGCATATTTAATAATGTGTGAAATTAATAAATAATATATTTAATAATAATACTTTAATTAAAAATATACATACAATATATACTTAATAATTTGTAATACTTATTTTAATTACTTATAAATTATTAAAAAAATACTATCAATTACAAATACATCTACACAAAATAAAATAAATAAAAATAAATAATTATATTTAATAAATTAAAACAATTATATTTACTTTCAAAATTTTTAAAGTTAATTAAATACATTATCTAAAAAAATACAATAAATATTAAATACATAAATAAATAAAACTACTATTTTAAGTTAAAAAAAACTACAGTAATGAAAACATTGGATAGAGTAAAACAAAATTACTATTCCCACTCCAGTGAGTGCAACAGTAGGGAAAGCGTTGGATAGCGTAGGGGTAAAAACTTATTAATTCCACTCCATAGAGTGCAACAGTAGGGAAAGCATTGGATAGCGTAGTGGTAAAAATGACTATTCCCACTCCAGAAAGTGCAGCAGTAGAAAAAGCGTTGGATAGCATAGGGGTAACATTGACTATTCCCACTCCAGTGAGTGCAACAGTAGGGAAAGCGTTGGATAGCGTAGGGGTAAACATTACTAATCCCACTCCAGAGATTGCAACAGTAGGGAAAGCATTGGATAGCATAGGGCTAAAAATTACGATTCCCACTCCAGAGAGTGCAACAATAGGGAAAGATTTGGATAGCGAAGGGGTAAACATTACTATTCCCACTCCAGAGTGCAACAGTAGGGAAACCGTTGGATAGCGTAGGGGTAAAAATTAATATTCCCACTCCAGTGAGTGCAACAGTAGGGAAAGTAAATACTTCATATATGAATAAAAATACATTAAATATTAATACCAATTACAAATTAATTAAAAGTAATTACCAATTTAATATAATTAATCAATTAAAGATACAAATAACAATTTATTAAAAATAATTACCTATTAATACAAATTAATTACCAATTAACAATTAAAAAATAATTAGCAATGAATTCAAAATAAATACCTATAAATAAATTAAAATATGTAATTAATTACAATTAAATTACTTCCCACCCCGTTCCCCTATAAACCCACAACCCGCTACAGAAAATAAATTAAAAAAATTAACATAATTATCAATTAATAAAAATGAATTACCAACTAAAATTAAATGACTTACCTATTAAAAATTAATTAGCAATTAATTCAAGATAAATAATAATAAATTAATTAAAACATTTAATTAATTATAATTAAATTACTTCCCACCCTATTCCCCTTTAAACCCACAATCCGCTACAGAAAATAAATTAATAAAATTAACAATCAATTAATCAAATACAAATTAATTACTAATTATATTTTAATTAATTACCAATTACAAATTAATTCAAAATAAATACCAATAAATAAATTAAAATATTTAATTAATTATAATTAAATTACTTCCCACCCTATTCCCCTATAAACCCACAACCCGCTATAGAATTATATTACGCAAAAATGAAATACAATAAAATTACTTAAAATAAACTATAAAGTAAATATACACTGTTCACACATATACGAACATAAAAAACACTTAAAAAAATTCGATAATATTAAAAAAATCGATATTAACTTACTTACCTCAAATTCAATATTTTTGTTGCCTATATTCTGTCCATTCGATATTTTGTCCATTCTATATTTTGAATTCAATATTACTGCAATTCTATTCAATCAATCAATCAGAGCATTTACATAGTGCGCTACTCACCCGGAGGTGGTCTAAGGCGCTGGGGGGGGGGGGGCGGTACTGCTCGAACAGCCAGGTCTTGAGCTGCTTCCTGAAGGCGAGGTGGTCTTGGGTCAGGCGGAGGCGGGTCGGAAGGGAGTTCCAAGTCTTGGCGGCCAAGTAGGAGAAGGACCTTCCTCCTGTGGTGGCTCTTCTGATGCGGGGGACGGCGGCGAGGGCGTGGCTGGTCGATCGAAGCTGGCGTTTGGGAGCGTAGAAGTTGAGGCGGCTGTTGAGGTATCCTGGACCTTGGTTGTGTAGGGCTTTGTGTGCGTGGGTGAGGAGCCGGAAGGTGATTCTCTTGTTGACCGGGAGCCAGTGCAGGTCTCTCAGGTGTCCGGAGATGTGGCTGCGGCGGAGGATGTCCAGGATGAGTCGTGCTGAGGTGTTCTGGTTCCGCTTGAGTCTCTTCTGGAGTTTGGCGGTGGTTCCGGCGTAGAGGGAGTTGCCGTAGTCCAGACGGCTGGTGACGAGGGCCTGGGTGACCGTCTTCCTGGTCTCGGAAGGGATCCATCGGAAGATCTTGCGTAGCATGCGCAGGATGTTGAAGCACGACAAGGAGACGGCGTTGACTTGTCTGGTCATGGAGAGGGAGGAGTCCAGGATGAAGCTTAGGTTGCGTGCGTGGTCTGTTGGTTTGGGTGCGCTGCCCAGGGCGGGGGGCCACCAGGAGTTGTCCCAGGCGGAGGGTGAGGATCCTAGGATGAGGACTTCCATCTTGTCAGAGTTCAGTTTCAGGCGGCTGTTCGACATCCATTTGGCCACGTCTGTCATCCCTTTGTGCAGGTTGGCTCTGGCGGTGGTGGGGTCGTTGGTGAGGGAGAGGATCAGCTGGGTGTCGTCGGCGTAGGAGATGATGTTGAGGTTGTGCTGGCGTGCGATGGCTGCGAGGGGGCTCATGTAGACGTTGAAGAGTGTTGGGCTGAGCGAGGAGCCTTGAGGAACGCCGCAGATGACTTCGGTAGCCTCCGATCTGAACGGGGGGAGGTGGACTCTCTGTGTCCTTCCGGCGAGGAAGGAGATGATCCACTCCAGTGCCTTCTCCTGGATTCCGATGTTGCTGAGGCGCTGTACTAAGGTACGGTGGCAGACGGTGTCGAAGGCCGCGGAGAGGTCCAGGAGGATGAGGGCCGCCGTTTCTCAGTTGTCGAGCAGGGCTCGGATGTCATCGGTAGCTGCGATCAGGGTGGTCTCGGTGCTGTGGTTGGCCGGGAAGCCAGTCTACAAGAGGTCGAGGGAACCGTTCGTCTCGAGGAAGGCGGCCAGTTGCTTGTTGACGGTCTTCTCGATGACTTTAGCCGGAAACGGGAGCAGCGAGATGGGGCGGTAGTTCTTGAGGTCGGTGGGGTCGGCTGATGGTTTCTTGAGTAGAGCGCTGAGTTTGGTGTGCTTCCAGCTCTCCGGGAAGGTGGCGGTGTCGAAGGAGGTGTTGATGATGTCCCGCAGGTGGGGTGCGATGACAGCGTCGGCCTTGTTGAAGACGTGGTGAGGGCAGGGGTCTGTCGGAGATCCGGAGTGGATGGAGTTCATCGTGCGGGTGGTGTCTTCGATGCTGATCGGGGTCCAGGCGCGGAGGGTGGTGGTGGGGGGCGGTGGTTCTGTCGTTGCGTGCGTCGGTTGAGTGCTGAAGCTGTTGTGGATGTCCGCGATCTTGTTGTGGAAGTAGGAGGCGAGGGAGTTGCAGAGGTCTTGCGAAGGGGTGATGTCGTTGTTTCCAGCATTGGGGTTGGAGAGCGCTTTCACGATGTTGAAGAGTTCCTTGCTGTTGTGTGCGTTGTTGTCCAGTCGTTCCTTGAATGCGGTTTTCTTGGTGGCGCGGATCAGTTGGTGGTGTTTTCAGGTGGCGAGCTTGAGGGCAGTCATGTTGTCCGGTGTTGGGTCTCTGCACCAGGTTTTCTCGAGTGCTGTGCAGTTCTTCTTGGAGCTCTTGAGTTCGTCGTTGAACCATGGGGCTTTCTTGCTGCCCGGTCTGCTCGGCGGGGTCTTCAGCGGGGCGAGGTCGTCTGCGCAGTCGCTGATCCATTTCGTGAGGTTGGTGGCCGCTTGGCTGGGGTTCGTTGTGCTGGTGGGAGGCTTCTTGCTCAGGGAAGTCGCGAGCTGGTCGGCTGTGATCTTGTTCCAGCTTCTGCTGGGAACCTGTTGCTGGTGGAGCGTGGTCCTTCTGAAGCTGAAGTGGACGCAGCTGTGGTCCGTCCAGTGGAGTCCCGTGGCGTGGCTGAAGGCGATGTCCTTGCTGGAAGAGAAGATCGGGTCGAGTGTGTGTCAGGCGTAGTGGGTGGGGGTGGTTACCAGTTGCTTGAGTCCGAGGTTAGCGAGGTTGTCCAGCAGGGTGGTGGTGTTGAGGTCGTTGTTGTTCTCCAGGTGGAAGTTGAGGATGTAGTCAGTGGAGAGGAGGGCGTGCGGGCTGATGAAGTCGGCGATGTCTTCGCTGAATTGTCTACATGGCCCCGGGCGTCTGCAGATGAGGGTGCCTCTGAGGGTTGTCTTGGGGTTGATGTGGATCTGGAAGTGCAGGTGCTCGGCGGGTGCGAGGGTGTCGTCGGCGTTGGTCGTGATGCGGATGGTGTTCCTGTGGATGATGGCGATGCCTCCTCCTGTCTGGTTGACGCGGTCCCTCCGGATGATCTTGTATCCGTCCGGAATGGCGATGTCGGGCGCTGAGGAGGTGTTCATCCAGGTTTCTGTGAGGAAGGCGGCGTCTGGGGCTGTGTTGTCGAGCAGGTTCCAGAGCTCGACGGCGTGTCTGTGGACGGAGCGGGTGTTGAGCAGGATGCACTTCAGGTGGGTGCTGTTGGTGTTTGGCTTGGTGGGTGCTGGTGTGGCTTGGGTCCGGTTGCAGGTGAACTTGCAGGAGTGGCAGCTGAAGGGTCCGTGGGTGCGTCTCGGTGTTGCTCGGTAGCATCCCGGGGATCGGCCGGTGTTGAGTGCGTTGAGTTCAGTGGCGTTGTTCGATATTTTTGTTGACTATATTCTGTCCATTCGATATTTTGTCCATTCTATATTTTTTATTCGATATTACAGCAATTCTATATTTTTTACTCCATATTTTGAGTGTATATCCTATTTATTTGCAGAAGAGGATTGCCTTCTACATACCAGGGAGACAGCTGTGCTCGTCTGCTCAGCTGTTGATACAGACTCCTAGGTTTAATCGCCAAGGACTTGGTGGGAATTCCTTTGTGCGCAAAGCCGGTCTGGCCTGGAACATGCTACCCTTGGCTCTTCTGGGCACCCAGTATCCACTGTTTAAGAAAAAACTAAATATTTTGCCTTTTTAGTCTCAGATTGGTGTGTATCTTTCTTTAAAAATGTCTTTATTCAAATTTTTAAATTTTTTCCCTGTGAGAGCAGCAAAAAATAGAACTGAATTCATCAAACAATAATACAAGGTTTTAGGGGGAAAGTAGCAAAGTATTACTTTCACCATACAAGTTATCACAATATTCAAAACATTTTAAACAGAATGAGGCGATATATCTTCAAAACAAAAACAGAAAAATAGAAACACAAAGCATATATCCGGGTTAGCAAACAACCAAAACAGAAACAGTTAAGCTCAACCCCGCCCATTAATCAGAACACCTACTCGGCTTATACACCTAGATTATTTTAATTCCTATGAATCCTTCCATTTTGCTAGGAGGGCTTTCTTTTTCTGAAGCGAGCGCTGGGACACTTTCGAGTAGCCTTGTGCTGTATAAATTAAACATAACATAACATAACATATTTTGTGATTCGGCAATCTGTTACGGAATCGCAAAATGGGTTTGCGATTCTGTATTCGGAAGGGACGTGTTTAGGGCATCCCTTCCAAATACCAAATCATAACTGTATGTGTGAATGTTTTGTGACCGAGAATGTAGTCGCAAAACATTCGCATTTTGCCACCAACTTCAAGGTGGTGGTAACCCATTCGCAAACGGGAAGAGGACCCTTTCCCCTTTGTGAATGTATGCAAACACTTTTTTTAAGGGCAGGCAGTGTTCCAATGTAAGGAAAACATTTAATTTTTCCTCTTATAAGCATCCCATTTTCCTTTAAGGAAAACGGGCTGCTTTACAAAAAAAGGTTTTCTCTATTTAAAAGACATCACAGACATGGTGGTCTGCTGACCTCAGCAGGCCACAATCCCTGTGATTTTTGAGATTCCTAATGGGTCACAAATGACAACTTACCTCATTAATATTCATGAGGTAGGCAATTTGTGACCCACTGGGAATCACAAAAAGTGTTCAAAACATGTTGTTTTGCGATTTGTTAATTGCGAACCGCTAGGATTTACAATTAGGGAATCACAAAACGGTTTCTTCATACTTTCCCAAAACGTTGGCAATAAACTGGCAGCACCTAAAAAAAAGCAGACACATTGACTTCTTATTTAACACTCAATAGAAGCAACTCCTCTTGTTCTGAGCAGCCAACATCAATCATAGCAGGTACACAAACTCCACCTTCCAAGAAATTACAACCTCAATATCTAAAGAGCTACTAAAAGCTAGCAGACTAGCTACCTGCCCCTCAGACCGGTGCCCTAGACATATTTTAAAAAAGATCCTTTAATCACCATCAGCAAACTATCCGAGTCAGAAACATTCTCAACAACTCTTTAAAAAGAGCAACTTTCCCGTGGATATTAAAGAAGGCATACATGTGCCCACCATATGCTCACTACTTAACTTGGACCGTCTTGACGCCAACAACTACTGTCCAATATCGAATGTGCCTTTCCTTAGCAAATTATGGAAAAAGAAGCCTTTCGCCAGCTCTTAGAATTCATAGAAGAAAAAGAAAAACTCTCAAACTGACAAACAGGATTCAAAGCAGAGAGTGGGACTGAATCTGTCTAACCCCAATATGGGATGACCTAAAAAACACAGTAGAGAAAAATGGTGTTGCTGCATTACTGTGCCTGGGCCTTTATGCATCTTCTGGCATAGCACACTGCGACACATTACTCCTTAGGCTGGAAGAAGTTGGTATAGATAGCAACATCCTCAACTAGATTTCCTCTTGCCTAAACAATAAATCCGACCAGAGTCACACACCACTTTCCTCTTCAAATACTTGCTGCGCAAAAAGGAATATGCTACTTACCAGTATGAATCTGTTCTTGGCATGTAGGGCTGCTGACATTCATATCTGTGCATAGATCGCCGCCTAGTGTTGGGTCCGGATGATTGCACATTGTTGTCCTGGAGTCTTCGAAGTATCACGAGATAGGTGGCTCCTCCCCTGGACTACAGTGCGCATGGGCATCCTCTCCATCTTCAGATTGTTTTTCGCCATTGTGGCAGAGATGGAGTGTAATACAGTAAGTGATGACCATGCCTGAGAATGATTCTGAGTACTACAGCTGCAACAGGCACTGGGGAGGAGGGCGGGCGATATGAATGTCAGCAGCCCTACATGCCAAGAACAGATGCATACTGGTAAGTAGCATATTCCGTTCGAGGCATGTGGGCTGCTGAATTCATATCTGTGCATAGAATAAATAGCAGTTACCTCCTTAGCGGTGGTTGCCCGTGCCAGCTGCAGCAGTCTGAAAAAGGGTTTTGAGAACAGCCTATCCTACAGCAGCTTGCTGTTTGGAGTGTACATCTACGCAGTAGTGTTTGGTAAATGTATGTATGGTGGTCCATGTGGCTGCTCTACATATATCCTCTAGGGGAATGTTACCTAGGAAAGCCATGGATGCCCCTAACTTGCGTGTGAAATGCGCTCTTGGGCGGAACTGTTAATGTGCGTTTAGCTTTTTGATAACAGATCTGTATGCACTTAACAATCCATCTGGCAATACCTGATTTGGAAATGGGGTTGCCTTTGTGTTGTGGGGAGAAGACAACAAACAGTTGCTTAGATTTCCTGAAATCCTTTGTCCTGTCAACGTACTATAGGAGAGCTCTTAACATCTAAAGTGTGCAGTGCTCGTTCTGCCACTGAATCAGGATTTGGGAAGAAAAAGGGTAGCTCTATGGTTTGGTTAATGTGGAACTGCGACACCACCTTAGGCATGAATGTAGGGTTGGTACGCAGCACTACCCTATTAGCATGAACCTGCATGAAAGGCTCTTGAATAGTTAGTGCTTGAAGCTCACTAACTCTTCTTAGCGATGTGATTGCCACTAGAAAGGCCACTTTCCATGTTAGAAACTGTATCTCACAAGAGTGAAGAGGTTCAAAGGGTGGTCCAATTAATCTAGTGAGAACCACGTTCAGATTCCAGACAGGAGAAGGAGGGTGTCTAGGAGGAATCACCCTTTTGAGTCCCTCCATGAAAGCTTTAATGGCTGGCACCCTGAAAAGAGAAAGATGCTGTCTGTTCTGAAGATAAGCTGCCATCGCAGCCAAATGTATCCTGATGGAACTGTATGCCAGATTGCATCTGTATAGATGTAGCAAATAACAGATAATGTTTTGCGTGGACGCATCCAGCGGATTTATGTCAATATTGGAACAGTAAATGACAAATAGCTTCCATTTGGCCGCATAGCATGCCCTGGTAGTAGGTCTCCTTGCCTCCTTGATGATGTTCATACAGTCAGGGGGTAAGTTGAGGTAGCCAAACTCTATGACCTCAGGAGCCATATTGCAAGGCTCAACTGTTGCGGATCTGGGTGCTGAATGTCTCCATGGCTCTGAGGGAGGAGACTGAGAGTGAGGCACAGTCGTTGGTGAGGCACCACTGAAAGTTCTAGGAACGTGGTGTACCACGCCTGCCTTGCCCACGTTGGAGCAACCAGGATGAGCGTCATGGAGTGTTGTCGCAGTTTGCGTGCCACTAGCGGGATGAGCGGTGCTGGAGGAAAAGCGTACGCAAATCTGCCTGACCAGTTCATCCATATCGCATTGCCCTGAGACTGCGGGTGTGGGAACCTGGCAGCAAAGGTTTGGCATTTTGCGTTTTCCTGTGTGGCGAATAGGTCTATCTCTGGATGACCCCACTGCTGGAAATAAGGTTGGAGCACCGAGGGGTGTATCTCCCACTTGTGCATCTGATGGCTGTGCCTGCTGAGTAGGTCCGCCATCTGGTTGTCCTAGCCTGGGAGATGTTCCGCCATGAGGAACATGTTCCTCTGAATGGCTCACTTCCACATGCTCTGGGCTAGATGAGACAATTGTGGAGAGTGTGTGCCTCCCTGCTTCTGAATGTAATACATGGCAGTCATGTGGTCCGTCCGGATTAGCACAACTTTGTTGCACAAATGCAACTTGAATGCCTTCATTGCCATGAAGATTGCCATCAGCTCCAACAGGTTGATATGCATCTTTTGCTGCTGTGTCGTCCATAGTCCCTGCACGGTATAATGGAGGACATGCGCTCCCCAGCCCTGGAGAGATGCGTCTGTTGTCAGCACTATTTGTGGGACAGGCTCTTGGAACAGTCGTCCCCTGCAAAGGTTTTGTGTGTTCCACCAATGCAGAGAGTTGTATGCACGACCGGTCACCAACACTAGGTCTTTTAGATGTCCATGAGCCTGGTTCCACTGTCGTGCTAAGCACTCTTGAAGGGGACGCATGTGTAGCCTCGCGTGCGGGACAATGAAGATGCAGAAGGCCATCATACTTATCAGCTGCATAAATACCTGCGCTGGGAGTGAGTGCTGGGGCCTGAGCTTTTGAATCAGCAATTGCATGCTGTTGACTCTGGCAGCGTTGGGCTGCGCTGTCGCTGTCAGAGTGTTTATTGCTGCACCTAGGTACTGCTGCACATGTGCGGGTTGAAGGTGTGATTTTGGGTAGTTTAGTGAAAATCCTAGACTGTGTAGGAGGTGAATTGTGCGGGACATGTGGCTGGCAGACTGCTGGGCCGACTTCGCTTGGACAAGCCAGTCGTCCAGATAAGGATAGACATGGATGTGTTGTCTCCGAAGGTGCACAGCCACTGTCGCTAAGCACTTGGTGAACACTCTGGGGGCAGTAGTGACCCCGAAAGGCAGGACCTTGAACTGGTAATGCTGGTTGTTGACGGTGAACCGGAGATATTTCCTGTGACCTGGGTGAATGGGAATGTGGAAATATGCATCCTTTAGGTCTAGGGTTGCTAGGAAGTCCCCATGACTGAGCAATGGCAGAACTTGTTGTAAAGTCAGCATGTGAAAATGTTCTGACAAGATGTACTGGTTCAGGGGTTTGAGGTCTAGAATGGGCCGGGGAGACCCGTCCTTCTTTGGGATTAAGAAGTACAGTGAGTACACCCCTGTACCCTGCTGTTCTAAAGGCATGAGTTCTATGGCCCCTTTTTGCAGCATGCAGTTTACTTCCTGCTGCAATAAGTGCATGTGCTCTGCGGACATAGGACGGTGCCTTGGGGGAATGTTGGGAGGAGTGGAGGTTAGTTCCAGACAATAGCCGTATTGGATAAGTTGTCTTACACACCTGTCTGTGGTAATGCCTTCCCAGACTGGCAGGAACTGCTGGAGTCTTCCCACCGACCGGTGTTATATGGTCTGGGGGCAGTGACAAGGCGTCACTGTTTATTGGTGGCGGAGGATCTGGCATTATTATTTCCACGTCCTATGCCTTTGGTGCTGTTCCCACGATATCAACCCCCGTTATTCTTGTTATAGGTGGTCTGCGTGCTCCCCTTGTTGTATTGGGCTTGCTGCGATGCTTGACCTCTAGAGGCAGCCCTGTTACCGGAGCGCCGAAAGGAACCGCCCCTGAACTGTTGTGACTGCAAAGCCCCCATGGATTTTGCTGTCTCAGTGTCTTTTTTAATCTTTTCAAGGGTCTTGTCTACATCAGGACCAAAAAGAAAGTCAGGGTTAACTGGCTGATTGAGCTGAGTTGTTTGGATCTCTGGTTTAAAACCAGAGATGCGGAGCCAGGCATGCTGTCTCAGCATTACACTAGTGTTGATGGCCCTAGCTGCAGTGTCTGCTGCATCGAGTGCACACTTGATGGATGCATTTGAAATCAGCTTTCCTTCCTGTATCAGCATTTCTGCTCCCTCCTTATAAGCATCAGGCAGGTGTTGTAGGAGCTGCTCTAACGTGTCGTAGTGGGCCCTATCATATCTGGCTAATAGGGCCTGTGTATTTGAGATCCTCCAAATATTAGCCGCTTGAGCCGCTACACGTTTGCCAGAAGCTTCCAAGATTTGGGATTTTTTGTCCGGAGGAGGAGCATCCCCACTTGTTTGAGAGTTTGCTCTCTTGCAAGCATTAGCCACTACTAGGGAGTCCAATGGGAGCTGGCCTTTAATGTACGTAGGGTCCACAGGCGCAGGCGGGTATTTCCTTTCAATCCTTGGGTTTACAACCCTTGCCCTTGTGGTCTCCTTAAAAATGTCGGTAGCATGTTTAAGGACACCCTTTAGCATAGGCAATGTCTTTACTGATCTTTCTGAGGTTGAGAAGGTATCAAACAAAAAGTCTTCCTCCACTGGGTCAGCGTGCATTTCCACGTCATGGTTATTGGCTGCCCTTTCAATCAATGCATTAAACGCCGCCGTGTCTTCAGTAGGCGAGGTCTTGACAGTATATGACTGAGTATCAGGCGTGGTGTGTGGCTCATTAGGGTCAACAGGGTCAGTCCAGGGTTGAGCTTCCTCCTGATGTGCGTCAGCAGGATAAGTAAATTCATCCTCATTGTATCCCTCCCCCACATCCTCATTGGTGCGTTTGGGAGAATAGGCATAGTGTTGACTCCACAGGTTCAAAGTTAAAAAAGGGAATTTAAGGCTTGGCAAGGGGGTTATTTGGACAAGTCTAATTGGCAGTTTAAAACTGTTAATAGGCTGCAGGGGCTAACCTGAGAAATGTTTTAAGGAACTACTGAAGTGGGTGGCACAATAAGTGCTACACGCCCACTAGTAGCATTTAATTTAACTGCCCTGGATATATAGTAAAACCCTTTAATAGGGACTTATAAGTTAATTAAATATGCCAATCAGGTATAAGCCAATTTCCCCATGTTTTAGGGAGTGAGCACAAGCACTTTAGCACTGGTTAGCAGTAGTAAAGTGTGCACAGTCCTAAAAGCCAACCAAAAAGAGTTCAGCAAAAATAGGAGGGGGTCAAGGAAAAAATTGGGGGAAGACCACTGTAAGCCTGACATGTCTAAAAATGATGATGTCTTCATATTTACACCTGAAAGTGAAAACCCCAGAAAGTTATTACTAAGGTCACTATCAAATAGTTTAATGTGAGCTCTTCCAGCCTGAAACTTGCCTGCGGTGCTCTTAAAGATGAAATGTAATGTCCAGGTAGGGTTATTTATCCAGGTAAACACGCGAGAACTACTGCACTTCCACTTGACCAGATACAATAATGGTTGTCAATCCAAGGCTATTATTGACATTTAAGTAGGGATACATCTAATTACTGGAGAAAAGATTTGGGACAGTAAAATCAAATTCCCTAGGTCAACACCAACTTGATATAGTTGCTCTTTACCTATTAATACTTTAGGTGAGGACATGAACCACCTCTGACTGAGCCAAGTCTGCTTTGCTGACACCATCAGGGCCTTGATTTTGGTTACCAAGTGTGTTCAATAATTATGGTATGTGAACAATATCCTTGAAAATATTACTTTGAGCCATGAATTGGCCAATCTGAACTAATTGGCACAGTTTTACATAAGAGTTTGATAGAAGTACAGTTTTATATACGGACTAGGAATCATGTCACTGTGAGGCAAATAGCATTTCTTTGCAGATAATGACACTATAAAAGAGAATTCTCAACTGTAGAAATTCCTAAGTGCTATGTTCTCAATACGTATTTACTACCTGTACCAGAAGTTCTGATTAGGTAAGTTCCTACTTATCCCAAAAACTGCCAATTGGAATTAAGCCAGACTTCTCATTTATTTATTGCTCTTGATATAGCGCATGACTCGCTCTGGAAAAAGTATCTTGGCACTTAGTTACAAGCATGGGCAAGGTGCTCTCAGAACATCCACGTTTTTAACAACTTCTTAAAGTACCGGAAGTCGGGGGCGTGGCCAAGATGGCGGCGGAGTAGGACGCCTTTTCGTGCCGCTCCGGCGCTGATCCTACAAAGCTTCTAATAGCACGACTCTGTGGGAGCTCACCCGCCCCAAAAGCGGCGGGGAAGTCCGCCTGACGGAGCGGTTGGCCTTGGTGTGGTCACCGAAGCGGTGTGACCCCGAGTTCGCCCCTTAGATCGAACGCACCCCACGGCCTGTGAGACCCCGGGCTCTCCTGACATCGAGGCCCGGCGTGGTTGATGGGCGGGCCCCTGGAGCTGCCCTGAGGAAGTCGGAGCAGACGGAAGGCGGAGAGTAGCTGCATTCCGGCGACAGGTGGACCTGGCGACAGACCCAGCTCGACCCCCCTTGCCCTTGGGGTATTGCTGCATCGGTTTCCAGCTCCGACTGAGGCGCACGGAGGTCGGAGGCCTCCGCGGTCAGCACCACCCGCCACCGCACGTGTGAGGCTGGACACAGCCGGCGTCTACGGAGCAAGTAATGGTGAGCGTTTGAACTGAACGGCGAGGCCCACCGTTGAACTAGGCCACGAGGCACGGAACCTGAGCACTGTGGGCCACAGAGTCTACTGTGGAGTGAGGCCGCGGAACTGGCCAGCGGTTATCGGCGATACTTGCGTCACACGAAGGCCCGGAGGGCGTTGGAAAGCAGGCGCCGGCACTTGGGCTTTGCCCTGCCTGGGCTCCGGTGGGGCCCACGGACCGAGTAGCTGTGTACGTGGGGCTGGGCACAGTTGGAAGCTACAGAGCGCGCCTTGTTGTGCGTTTGGACTGCCTGAGGGGCCCGCCACTATCCTGAGCCACGTGGCGCCGGGCCGGAGCACTGTGAGCCGCCATGTCTACTGTGCCGCGCAAACGGGGCCAAGGGAAAGACAATGCCCCGAAATCTTCTCAGCAACCGGCTTCCCCTGGAGCGAGTGGGTCGTCGAAACAATCGGACGATGAGGCCCCGGCGAGGAAAGCCTTTATGACCGAGCTGTTTGCCTCCATCAAGGAGGACATCTCCGAACTCAGGGCGCAGCTAGCGTCCGACTTGAGGGAGGTGCGGAGAGATGTGGACGGCATAGGAGAGAGGGTGGCAACCCTGGAAGACCGAGACTTGAGCGTAGCCACCGACGTTCACCTGCTGCAGCAAGACATCATTCGCCTCACCGAGCAAAATCTGGACCTACAATTGCACACGGAGGACTTAGAAAACCGCTCCCGTAGAAATAACATCAGAATACGGGCAGTGCCGTGGGACGGTGAGGCTGGGGACCTGCGGGGGTATGTCCAGGAGCTGTTCCTCCAGGTGCTGGACGAGGAAGACACGAAGGAGATTCGGATGGATAGAGTACACAGGGTAGGCCTGCCACGGCGCGGGGGGGGCCCCCCCCGACATCCTAGTGTGCGTACACGATTTCCAGCTTAAGGAACGGATACTACGCAAGGCCAGGGCCATCGAGTCGCTACAGTTCCGGGAGCATCAGCCTCAGCTATACCAAGACCTGGCGGCGTCTACCTTGCAGAAGCGGCGGGAGTTTCGACTGGTGACGGCTTTTCTGAAAGAGAGGGGCATCGCCTACTCCTGGGGGCACCCTTTCAGGATCATTTTCAGGTGGCAGAATCGCCTCGCTCAAATGCGCACGCTTCAGGCTGCAAAAGAACTTCTGGGCCTGGAGGATGTACCGCCTTCGCAGGCCGCGACGGCTTCCCCGTCCCGAAGGCGACGTCGTTCGTCTTCATGGCAACGGGTGGGGGGGTTCACCCATCAGACAACGGCCGGATCTCTCTACCAGCCTGCAGGAACGGGATGCAGCAGTCGCATCGGTGGCGTCAGTCACGGTGACCGACACACAGCATAGCTCTGGGGCGGCGTGATCCCCGGGAAATGGCGGATCGGCGCCGGAGGGGCCCGGGCCATCTGGTTGAGGGAGCTGAAAGTACTCTTGGAGGAGACGCCCTCGACTATGGCCATGGGGAATAGAGTCTTTTTTCCCCCGGCCTGCTTCTTGAGTGGGAGGCTTCCTACGGACTTCGGCCTGCTGGTCTTGATGAGTATTCTTTTTGCACTTTTGTTTTGGACTTTGCACTTTGTTTGGTTTGCATATCTTTTGGGGTGGGGTTGGGATGGGGGTTGTTGGGGACAGTGGGGGGGGACCCGTGACGGAGGGCCAAAGGGGATGTTTGTTGTGTGCCTGCTGCTGACTGCGCACGTTACTGTTGGTAATGTCGTGCCGCGAATGTTCTGGAAGCAACTAGTTGTCTACTGCCTGGGGGCGGGGCTGGAGGCGGGGTGGATGACACTTGGCATGCTGAGAGCGGGTTCTGGGTTTTGTATCTGCTATGCCGCTTAGCGTAGGGACGTGGAATGTTAAGGGCATGAATTCGCCTCAGAAGCGGCAGAGGGTTCTGAAGTATGTGATGGACCATCACCTTGATGTAGTTGGATTGCAAGAAACACACTTGGCACGGAAGGATGAGTTGAGGCTCCGCCATAGGGCGTACCCCATTATCTCCAGGTCCTCTGCTGTCACGAAGCACCGAAGGGTGGCAATTATGTTCAGGGCTACGTTGCATTTTCAACCAGTGGAGGTCCGCAACGACAGGGAGGGTCGCTGGCTGATGGTTAAGGGGCACATTCAGGGTAGGTTGTGTACGTTTGTGGTGGTATATCTGCCCAATGCCGGTCAGAACAAGTATCTACAGGAATTGCTGGTGAAGGTGGGGGAATTTGCGGAGGGGCTCTTGTTTATGTTGGGCGATTTCAATTTGGTGTGGGACAGGGATTTGGACAGCTCGGGGGGTCGCAGAGCCGACACAGGGGTCTTTTCTGATTCCACGCAGCAGGAGGTGGGGGAGTTGGGTCTAGTAGATGGATGGCGATTTTTTCACCCCGCCGTGAAAGACTACACATTCTTTTCACATGTGCACCACTCCTACTCTCGCTTGGATCACATCTTCCTTAATCAATCCCTCAGAGGGAACATTCTAGATGCCGCCATTCTTCCGATCTCGGTGTCGGACCATAGCCTCTTGGTGCTCACTCTTCGTTGGTCGCCGCCCGACACTGCGAGTCGAAAATGGTACTTCCCGGCGTCGGTGGTTAGAGACTAGGTTTCCAACCGAGCCTTGCACCTGGCCATCCGTGATTTTTTCGATTGCAATCCCCCGTCGGACACTTCTCTGACGACCACGTGGGACGCCTTCAAGGCAACGATCAGAGGGACGTGCTTGGGCCTCAATTCGCAACTTAACATTCTGCGTAGGAAGGAACGGGATGCGCTGGAAGCCGAGGTGCTTGAGCTCGAGAGGGCTCATAAGATCAACCCCTCGAGGGTCACCCTGCGTCCACTGACGGCGGTTAGGGGCAAACTGAAGGCACACTATGCAAACAGGGCCGAGCTCACTCTCCTGCGGTTGGGGCGGCAATCATACTCCAGTGGTAATAAGATTGGCAGACACTTAGCCCGGCAACTGCGGGACAAGAGGGAACGAGAATACGTAGGGGGCGATCAGAGACCCCGTAGGAGTACTTCACCATCGTGACGGGGTGAAGGCGGACATATTTGGCCGCTTCTATGCTGCGTTGTATACGGGCGAGGAGCTGGATGCTGCAGCGCAGCGGGAGTTCCTGCAACGCTTGCCGCAGGTCTCTAGTGCGTGGAACGACCTGTTAGAAGCTCCGATCTCGAGAGAGGAAGTCCTCTCCGCCATTAAAAACTTGAAATTACATAAAGCCCCCGGCCCGGACGGGTACACTGCAGTCTTCTATCAGACCTACGCGACTGAGGTGTGCGACTTCCTGGTCGCCCTCTTTAATGACATGGCTACGTCCGGAGTGAATACCGGGACCCTAGCGGAGGCGGTGATTACGGTCCTGCCGAAGCCGGGGAAGGATCCGGAGCACTGTGCCTCATTCCGTCCCATAGCCTTACTCAATATTGACGCGAAGCTGTACTCGGCGATACTAGCGAGCCGCCTCCAGGACCTGCTACCGGCGATTGTTCACCCGGATCAGTCCGGCTTCATCAAAGGCCGCCAGACGCACGACAATACAAGGAGGGTGATTCATCTCATTGAGAAGGCGGACAGGTTCCGCATTCCGGCGGTATTGGTGGGCCTGGATGCGGAGAAGGCCTTCGATCGCGTGGACTGGAACTTTCTATTCCACACGTTGCAGGCGTTTGGTTTCTCCGACAGATTCATCACCATGGTGAGGGCAAACTTCTGTAGCCCACGCTCGAGGGTAGCGGTGAACGGCCACCTGTCGGCCTTCTTCCAGCACTCGCGAGGCACCAGACAAGGGTGCCCCCTCTCTCCCTTGCTGTTCGCGCTCAGCATAGAACCCTTGGCGATGGCGATCCGGGAGCATGAGGGGGTGAAGGGCATACCATTCACAGGAGAGCAGCACAAAATTTCTCTCTTTGCGGACGATGTCCTGCGGTCGGTGGCCGATCCCGCTAACTCTCTCCCATGCGTTCGGGATATCTTGCTGGACTTCGAGGGAGTGGCTGGCTTCAAGGTTAATTACGGCAAGTCTTATGTCTTGAATTTAACCTTATCACAGGCCGAAGTCGCTCAGGTGAGAGCGACAACACCGCTAGCCTGGGCCTCGGGCTCGATACTTTACTTAGGAGTTCACCTCACTCCTACGGTGGGTGGCTTATTTGCAGCCAACTTCCCGCCCCTGCTGGCCAAGACGCGGGCCGAACTGGAGAAGTGGAAGCTCAAATTCCTGTCCTGGCTAGGTCGGGTGCATGCCATTAAAATGGTCCTTCTCCCCAAGTACTTATATCTTTTTCAGGCCCTACCGATTCCACTGAGCACTTCCTTTTTTAGCCAGCTCAAAACATTGATTTTAAAATTTGTTTGGCAGGGAGGTCGGGCACGACTTTCGTTTGCACTCCTGCGAGGGTTGCGAGCTGACGGGGGGGTCGGCCTCCCGGATCTACACCTCTATTATAAAGCTGCTCAACTAAGAGTCATGGTGGAATGGTCACAGCAATTTTCCGAAAAACACTGGTTGCATATGGACCGGAGCGTGGCTGGCCGGTCCGTCTGGGATCTAGCCTGGAAACCAAAGCGTGACCGCCCGGGGAATGCGTACATCAGTACGCCCACGGGGACTACACTGAAAGTATGGGATACCTTGGCGGGGGATGAGCGATGGACGACCTTCCCGTCTCCGTTCACTCCAATGCATTTCAACCCGGCGTTCCCGCCGGCACTCGCCGAGGGCCCCTTTGATACCTGGAGAGAGGGAGGATGTCGGGCGCTGCTCCATCTGTTCCACGGCACTGACCCCCTGACATTTGAGAATTGCATGCGGGACTACCAAGTGCAGCCAACTGAAAAATACAGACATTTGCAACTGCTTCACTGGGCCACCTCTCTGGGAGTACGGGAGGCAGCCACGAGGCCTCCCTCCGAATTTGAGGCCTTCCTGCTAAAAACGTCTTCCATGAAGGGGGCCATCTCCTTTCTGTACCAACTGCTGCTTCGATCTGCCCTTTCCCCTAGACCGCGCTACATGGAGCAATGGGAGGAGATGGTGGGGAGGGATATCACTGATGGAGAATGGTCGGCGTTGTGGAGGGACATGACGCAATTTAACCACTCAATCCTCCTGAGGGAGGCGCATTTAAAAACTCTTACACAGTGGTATATGGTCCCGGCCCGGCTTCACCGTATCTACCCGGCTGTCTCGGACAGATGTTGGAGGGGTTGTGGCCTACTGGGGGACTTCCGCCACATTTGGTGGGATTGTCCGATCATCAAACCCTTCTGGGACGAGATCCTATCCCATATTAAAGATATCTTGCAATATCCTATCGATAACTCTTTAGCATTCGTACTCTTGGGCCTGAGAGATCCTGGTCTTGAGCACCAGACACGCGCAGACAAGAAGATTCTATGGCTCTGCCTAGGCGCTGCCAAGCTCACGCTGGCGTCAGCCTGGAAGCGGAAGGAGGCGCCGGCGATCTCACTTTGGCACGCTAGACTGTGGAGGCTCCTGAGTCTTGAGAGAATGGCGGACATCTTCCTAGGCAACTACAAACACTTTAAACACATATGGGGCCCCCTGGTGTCCTTTCTCTCTACTGGTTTACCCTCGGCAGTGTGCCCAGCATCTTTGAGGGCCTTACATCTATTTCAGCTCTAAGTTTGTGTGATGGATGAGTGGGGAATGAATGAGGCACCGTCACGGGAGGGGGGGGGGTGGGATACGGGAAGTTGAGTTTGTGTACTGCTATCGGGACTTCTGTGCTGCTGGGACGAGGCTCAGTTCGACGGCTCTGTGACACTGGACTTTCTGCTGGCTGAGCTAACAAAGTACCCCGCCTTGGGGCTACGTGTACGACTGCCTCCACCTTGCGGATGATGGAGCCTATTATTTGCTCACTTCTCTCGCATTGCATTATTGCCTCGTCTTAAGTTATTGCTTTCCCACTGTGTGGGACCGTCTGTGCTCCCGAGGCGGTACCTTTTGTTCACTGTTTTTTTTCTCTGTGTTTTGCAAAATAAAAATTTTACAAAAAAAGTACCGGAAGTCGGGGCAGGTACAAATATGAAAATGGGCAAAGTATGAGAAAGGCTTGCCACTGAATCTAGCCGAGTGGGGGTCGGCAGAAGAGCTTTATTAGAAGACCGTAGATGTCTAGGAGGTTGGTAGTATCTGGGTATTATGTAAAGAAGGACAGGTAGGGATTTATAAAATGCCTTGGGCGTCAGACAGCACAGCTTGAAGACTATGCGTTTTATGATAGTCAGCCAATGCAACTATTTCAATGTGGGGGTAAAAAGAGTCTGTGCAGGAAGGTTGCAGATTAACCGTGTGGCTGTGTTCTGCACAACTTGTAGTTTGGACAGCATGGTGTCATTTTCAGATACCAGTAATGCATTTCCATAGTCCAGGAGCCTGGAAGAGTGTTTTCCTGGCGGTAGACAGAAGCCAGGGAAAACCTTTCTTTAGGAGCCTCATAGTCCAGGAGCCTGGAAGAGTGTTTTCCTGGCGGTAGACAGAAGCCAGGGAAAACCTTTCTTTAGGAGCCTCATTGTGGAAAAACATGTCACATGTAGAGTTGGCTTGGTCTCTCATGGACAATGTGTGATTGAGCTTTACTCTCCGGTTTTTCACCTCTTGCTTTGGGAAGGGGGCTGGACAAAGATCGAGAGGCATAAGTCTGCTGACCACAGCTCTTGAGCTTTGCCAAATAGAAAAATATAAGTTTTTGAACTATTGAGCGGGAGGCAGTTTTTAGTAATCCAGTTGCCAATTTCGGACATGAAATCCGCAAATTGATTTTTCAGTATGTCATGATCAGGACAAAAGGAAATGATGAATTGGAGTTGATGTGCGTATGACACGTTCTCCACACTGTATGCTCTCACAATCGAAGCTAAAGGAGCTACATAGACATTAAACAAGGATGGGCTCAGCCCTTAATTGATGAGCATCGTTCTTGATTTAAAAGGGCCTAGACAAACGTTTTGTGTGTGATTGGCAAGGAGGCCCCTAAGCCAATGTAGCACTCTACTGTTGATGCCTGCTTCATGTAATCTACGGATTAAAATGGAGTGGGAGAAAGTGTCGAAAGCCGTACATAGGTACAGTAATACTAACATGACTGTAGTTCCTGCGTCTAAAGAGAGGCAAATATTGTCTGTGACTGCCAATAGAGGGATCTCAGTGCTATGTAGTGTTAATAAAGCTTTCTAGGGCTTTTGCAAGCAGGGTAGCGGGCTACGACCCTGTGGATGCATGGATCACAGAATGAGCCTGATTTTGTGATGGCTAACATCTTTAACACCTGCTCTCTGGAACAGTGATCGAAGTTACCCAAGGTAGCAGTGGCATAAGGGTGCAGTTGATTAAAATCAAGTAAAACCAAAGGGGATGATGGACGGAGTGTTGAGCATTGCAAGCACTCACCCTCAGTCAACTGATCCGGGTTTAATCCATCATCATTCTTTAGCTCAATCCGCCACCCTAGTTCAGGCAGGGCCATATGCAAATCAGTCTGACCCTGTGCCTCATGGGAGCAGTCCAGCCCAAACTGCCAAGCCATGTCTTCCCTGGACCGGAAACAAGTTCCATCTCTGAGCGTACAGGGCTAGGTGGGAAGCTTTTATAAATTATGTCAATTTTCACTTCAAAGAAATCTGCTAGACAGACGCAAACTTTTTGGGAGGCATGGATAGTGATTGTGCATGACGAGGTTTCAAAAAATGTTTTGTAGAGTTGCCCAATTGTGCTGTAGTTGAGGTTATAAGCGTTCTCCGTGCCACTTTGATCATATGGTAATTCTTTAGCATAGCCCGATACGTTGTTTTGCCCCGTAGACGATTTTGTGGCATTGTGTCTACCAAGGTGCATGGTTTCTGGGAGGAGTTGATGTGGATTTCTTAAAAGGGGCTATATAATCAAAGGTGTTTGTTAGCAAGTCATTATAGACAGCCAGAGCAGTATTTGCATGCATATGGGGTGAGAGTATGGGAGCCTTAAAAGCCTCTGAGAAGATGGCAGGAGCGACCACCTTCCAGGGGTGTCGGGGTCTAAAATCCACGGTCTTGGGCTTTCCTAAGATGTTTTTGCATAAGATAGAAAACGTGATCAAGTGGTGGTCTGACAAGGTAATAGGCATGGGAAGTTTGCATAATATTTCCTCTAAGTTAGTAAAAATAAGATCAAGAGTGTGTTCAGCTCTATGCGTTGGGCCCATCACTATTTGTTTGAGCCTTACTGTCTCCATGTGGGCTAGGAGTTGCATCACGCCTTGGTCGTTGGTGTCCTCACTATGGTAATTAATGTAACCCAACAATAGAAATTTGTCGGAAGCTGGGATATGGGGTGCAAGGTAGTCAAATAGAGTCTGTGTAAAATCTTTCGTGGCGCCTGGCGGGAGGTAGCTTGTCTTTAGATCTCAGTAGTAGAGATAGTGATTTTAAATATACACATCTCAATACAGGCTGCAAGTAGGGTGTCGACTAAGACAACTTTTATAGAATCATGGAAGGCGAAAGCTCATCCCTGTCTAATTTATCCAGAGAACAGTGTTCGGGTATGGCTTGTGGAATACAGGAAAGTGCTGTGCTGCAAAAGTGCCTGAATGTACCTGCTCTGAAAAAGCTAGAAAAACTAACAATTTTCCTTATGCACAGTTTATATAGGACTCACATATGTTTTCTGTAGCAGGCTTTGATATTGTATTAAATCTAGAACATGACCTGAACAGAGTATGTATTTGCAATGTTTTTACTAAAGGCACCACAGATGAGGAGACAATTTCCAGAAGGGAAATATTGTTGAGGTATCTACAAAACATGTATGATGTCTTGTTTTAAAAAGGGTGAAATTGCTATAAAAATACATATGATTTTTAGATTTGATATGAATGGCGCACCATTCACAGTAAACATACTGTATCCTATATTTACTTTAAGGGCCTTAGCGTGATCAGACTTCAGCAATTGGCTGCTTTTGATACCGACCCTTCAACCATTGGCTTGAGACATTGTCAACCACATTTTCGGTCACCTCTTAGGAGTATTTTAGTCTCACCATTTTCCATTGTCTGTTTGGGGAGTCCTTCTGTATTCTTTGGACAGCATAAGGGACATATTTTACATCTGTTTTCAATTGGCGAAAGGTCGACCAGGACTGGTTAAAGTGCTGACAAAATAATATGAAAAATAAATGCAACAGAAAATAAAGTAGTACGTTATCCATTTCTTCAGATGCTTTTGTTTTTGTTTTAATACTAAAGACTTTAAAGCACGCTAGACAAACGTAAAACCCATTAGCTCTGCCAGTGCTTGTTTAAAAATGTAAAGTTCAAGGATGACAAGGATATGGAATATTTGAGGAATTTACAATCTGAAGCCAGAAGAGTCTATTATTATTTTTTTTTTTGTGAACCTTTATTAGTAGTACAAACATTTACAAGTATGGGCCTACAACCAACCCGGCCGGCCGCTAAACAGAGCAAGAATAAAGCAAGCAATATGAAAGTTATAGCAGTTCGAAGTCCGGGGTAATAAAAATACCAGGGCAGATCTTGTAATCCGGTACACAAACTTGAATCAGGATTTGAGAGGTTCATTTTCAAAATAAGAAACTAAGAAGGGTGTCTCACAGTCGTACTCAGTCCTACAATACTGCCCACGAATCAGGATATCTACAAACAGTACAGATACAAAGGAAATATCGGGGTAGGATATTCAGAACAGGAGAAATGCAGGCACTATCTCGGCACATAGCGAGGCTAAACCCCAACCCTCTAAACTAAACAGATTGCAGAGACCATGAGCGACAACGACACTAAAAAGAGAAGAGAGACTAAAGGGCCATAGAAACAAATACCGAACAAACGACCACCCCCCAACCCCCATCCCTGCACACCCGCAGAAGGCCATGGCCTACCCCCCCACAGCGTGCCTGTCGCCCTAATAGAGACCCGAAATATAGTAAGAGAGAGAAAGGAAGAAAAAGGAATAGATAAACGGAGGAGGGCCCTCGATCTTGCCGCCCGACCCCGCCCCTCGCCCCTACACCCAGGAAAATCCCAGAAACTAAGTAATACAATAACAAGGAACATCAAGTCCCAGCCACGGCAGTGATGAAATCCCAGTCAGACATACCCACTACACCGTCGGTCAACAATAAAGCCAATAGATTATGAACCACATCATCCCTGACCCTGTCTGGCAATGGTACCGCCAGAAGTCCACTCGTCAATCGGTTCACAGAACAGCCCAGAAGGTCCAAACGATCTGGGCGGGTCAGGTCGGAGCATAGCCATAGAAAAGTACAGCATCCCAAACCCATCCGAGTATCGGCAGCGAAGATCCGGTAGTATCGACGTCGTCCCCAAGAATTTCCAAAAGTTCACAAACAGTAGTACCATCCAGGAAAGGAGAGTCACACAGTCCGGCAATCGCCACGACATAGCTGGGACAGTCCAATAAGGAGAATAGCATGTTATCTCCATCCGCCAGTTGAACATGTGTCCCGAGGAAACATCCACTTGTAGATCCATGTCGGCCCGAGCGGGCACGGGAGCCGGGTCTTCCAGTGGCTCCCGGTACCCGGGCAGAACCGGGACTCCCTCCATAGACATAGTTGCGGGTTCGTTTGCAGTCCCATGGGATCGGACTGTATCTGTTAGGGACGGCGAGACAGCGATGGCGGCCATTCTGCTACCCAGATCCTGAGCATGCCAAATCAAGGACTCATGCAAAACCGCTAGGGCAGCCAATACGTCCTTGGATGTGGGCTCATGCGCTCGTTGCAAGCATCCCGGCCCCCTCCACAAAACAACCGTCCGACATGGACCGCAGAGGGGGGTACCAGCCGCCATGTTAGTCAGTTTGGCCCCGTCCCTCTTCACCGCACTCAGGGACCAGACACCAGTGTGGGGCATCGTGGGACAGACCACCGGGGCTCAAAACAGTGAGGCAGGCTCCCAAAAGGAGAGTCACCAAAAGGCTAACATCCCTGCCGCGCACCGGGAGTCACCCAACTATACCGGGGGCAATCCTTGGCTATGCCTGGACAAAGAGCTTGGGGAGGGGGCAGGAGTCATGCGCCCCCTCTGACCCTGCTTCGCCACATTGCCCCTCAAGGGTCACCGTCAAGTGGACCGGGCCTTTGCTGCTTTCAGCGGCCCTTCAAGTCAACGGCACCCTCCGGCCGGCTCTTCACCGCCACCCGCGGCCGTTGTTGTTGCATTCGCGGCCGGATGCAAGTCCAGGTCAACGCCCCGGTCTCTTCACCACGTGGGCCGCAGAGCAGACGGGGACAGTTCTCAGGGCCTACCGCACGCAGGAGCCTCAGGAGCAGAAGGTAAGTGGTCGCTATTCTTCTCCTGCTAAAGTATGCCTCCGTAGCTCAGGATAAACGCCAGGATATATGTGTAGGGCGTAGGGGTTCACGGAGCCGAGCGACTATGCGGCCATTTCGGATGCCTGCTTGGCTCCTCCTAGAGAAGAGTCTATTATTAAATGAAATATAACAAATTGTTTATACCATGAGGCTATTATATTGATAAACTTATACAATGGATTGCTATAGATTCATTTTAATAATCTGCAATGAAACAACTTTATTAATACTTCATCAACAGGGATGAATACACTTGTTCAAGGACAAGGAAAAAGCATCCACAAACAATTCAAATGGACTTTATTGATGACTGATTTTGTAATAGAATACAACCATTGCAGAGATTTTGCAAAATGTGAGCGCTGCAAATCTTTCATAGATATCTTGTAAGTATGGGCAAAGGGGTTACTCCACATACTCATCCAGGTAGCAAGAAATCTGAGAGCCATGGACGTGATTTAGGGGTTGCAGCTGCGACCCATGGCACTGCCTTTGAAACGAAAAAACTGAAGTTGGGGGGGGGCCTAAGGGAGTTTAGAGACCATACAGAGACACATTCCCTAAGTAATATATAGAACACAAAAGTGTCAGAGGGTCTGAACATAGAAACTAAATGTGGTACATTGAACTAGAGAAGTTTAGTGAGAATCCCTACATAGAGATAGAGAAAGCAATGATAGGTACCTTGTGATCCCCAACAGGATACCCATCAGTCACCACTCGGAACCGCCCTTCATAATTTGGGATTCCTGTCAACCATATAAGAGGGCCTTTGAAACACCTGCCCTCTGAGATGGCAAAATCAGTGGCAAGAACACAGGGGAAGTTCCAAATTCCTATTCTCTGCCGATTTGTTTTTCATTACATCAATAGTGAATACAATTCTATTATTCACTATTAGTGTAACAAAAATGGAGCACATTTAGCTGGAACAGGAACTTTGGTGCAACTGTGGTAAGTAGAAATGGTTTTATATGTATGCTCTGTGCATGCTTGCAGGAGAGCGTGTGTGTATAGGTGAGCAAGTGTGTCTGTATTTGTGTCAGTGACAAGTAGCGAGTGTAGTTGTCACAGACTGACGCCCAGACATACTATTCTCTGAATAAGGTAACACTGCACCAAAGTTGCTGAACTACCTTGCATCAAAGGCAGAGAGAAAAGATGTCAATTACAAAATGAAATGAAAATGATTTTTGTAAAGCGCACATAGCTGCCCTGAGGCGTCCAAGCGCTGAGATTACAGCCGAGACTTTGGTTGCTTGAAAGGAAAAGATATCCACCCGAATTACTGATTGTTAAACAGGAACGTTTTCAGCTGCTTGCGAAATGAGGTGAGATCGGGGTTGGATCTTAGATGCTGTGGAAGAGCATTCCACATCTAGGCCACATTATAGGAGAAAGAACGGCCTCCCGATCTTGTGTTCTTTATTTTGGGAACAGTGGCCAGGGTGGCATGGGATGAATGCAGCTGTCTGGCAGGGTGGTAGGGTGTGATTAGGGATTGATTGATTACTGGGCTTAAAGATTGATTGAAAAGGAGCAAAAGGAGCCTAGAGGGAAAAAGAGATGCAGGGTTGCCCTCCACTCATTAACTATAAATACAACAATAACCCTGTCTCTTGGGCAAAAGCATTAGTATATCTGTGTATATATATATTTCCTTTTCAGCATGGAATATTTTCCATCTATTTTCTCTGCTGCACCTAGATCCTCTTTATTACTAAATCCTATATATGAATATTTACTGTTTATTACCCTTTCTAAAATGAAAATCTTTTTCAATCGACATTCAAAACAGAACCATGTGCATGTCTGAAAAACAATTGTTCAGTGCATCTATAGTGATGAAAAAAATTTTGAAAAAAATGTGAAGGACAAAATGACCCCTCACGGGCGCACCACCATCGGGGTAACTGGTAGGTACTCATCAGATAGAGCCCCTTTTCTCATCATAGATAGTCATTTATTGTCCCAGAAAAGAAGATCAACGAAAAGGAAACGTGTCCAAACAAGAAAGGAAATGTGTGAAGTGCAGTAGAGAGATAAGCAATCCCACTCTACTCGTGACAAGAGGTGGTTACAATCAACAGACACACCTCTCTCAAAACATTATTCATTAATTATTAGATGTGTTCTGTTGAATTAAAAAAGGGGAAGGTAACTACCGCTGTATACCAAAACCCGCTGCCAACATGTTTCTCTGCCACAATATTTTCGGCAAATTCTTCAGGGCTAGGCACTCTGCCACAGCACCAATGTTGGACACACTTGTTCTGAATGACTGTCAATTGAGAAAGTGAAGGAAGACACACTCAGTCAGAGACACCACCTCCCATTATACTTTTAGGCCAATTTTATCATTACAAAAGACATGGTAATTACCCATCAACAGCTCTTGGTTCTCATACCAGCTGAAAAAGGCGATTTATTCTCGGTGAACTTCTCATCTGAGTACTCTTCTTTATAGCTATTGGATTGTTTTATCAATCTGAAACAGCCATGTGTTGAGACCGTAAGAACAAGGAAAAAAGGGTTCAATATAAACACTCTTATCAGACCATCATAATTACCCTCAATCAGCTCATGTTGTTCATACCCGCTGCAGAGGAAAATATTGTGGTTGTGAACTCCTCATGTGAGTCTTCTCATTAATGGACCATGCAATCCTATTATCAATCTAAAATATCATCCCAAACGAAAAAACGCATTCAACTTGTTAAACACTTAGGGAAATATATGCGTAATGCCTTCTCTTTAAATGCAGGTCCTAGTCCCTTTGTCTATCCTGTTTACAGAAGGTCATAAACATTCATCCCTTAGTGCGACATCGATCATAATGTTTGATTCACAAAGTAGTGATGGCGGTTTACATCAAATGAGCCCCATCTCACACTCCGTATCCACAACACCCTCTGGATTATCATGGTTAACCAACAGCCCCTCATCTACTGACTGTGAAATGTATACTGATTCGATACCTGGCTATACTATTCAGACAAAAAGCTCCCTCTCGTTTACTTATCTCGTGCTCCCCCGGTTCTCCCTCTCCTCACCGTCCGGAGCTGCACGGAGCTCCTCATCTCCTCCTAACTTTTCCCATTCTGAACCGGCATGTATAATGGGCGCCGTGGGCACGTGACCAACGTTCCCAGCGTAACGGACCGCCATCTTTGTTTGGGAATCGTTCGAAGGTGTACTCTTGCTTCTTCTCACGAGATTCTACCCGGAGCTATGATTGTTAAACCTTCACAATTACAAAACCTCGGTAAAAAACTTGTTCGTAATTATAATTGAAACACGCAATTAAGTATGAGTCGTGCCATAAATCCAGTCTTTGTTTTCTAGTTTTTTTAAAATATATTTTTTTAAAAAACTTTAATATATCGATTTTTATTCCCAGGTGTTCACCCAATATCAGAAATGGACAGTGCAAGCCGTCAGGAGGTCCCTTATACTCTGGTCTCAGCCTTAATTCAAATAAAACATTCCAAAATGTATTTAACTGGCCTGCCATAGTCTCTTGGGTCATATCATAACATACAACATCGACCCATCAAAACAAGTAGTTTTTCTTCAGTTGTAACCTAGCATGGTCAATATACCTGGTATGTCATAGATTTGTAAATCATATCACAACCTTCATGCAGGATATAAAAGCAACAGCACTTTGTCCATCGTTATTACTGGTGCTGTGCATGTGCCACATTGCGACCTCCACTGTAGCCCATCAACAGTCATGCCCATAGCAGGGTAGATACTGACCAGTACCATATACCCTAGTGTATTCAATGGAGACACCACGCCTATCTATACTGATTTTATACATTCCAGCGTGGGGTCCCTCACAGAAAGAAGTAGTCACATAATAGTCAAAACTAGAGTTTCTGACAGACACCAAAGAGCAGGGGATCTAACTGACCCTGTTCCATTCTATAACTTCATTGAATCCACATTGGTCACTTTTCTCCTGATAGATCCAACGCGCTTCCTTAGATAGGAGCACCTGTACTATGTTATGTGTGGTGCCAATTACTCTCTCTAGGACTACCCAAGTGAAAGTATGTTTCTCTGCTAAACAATGCTGCACTACTTTGGTGGGAAGTTTCCGAGATCTTGTGATACTCAGATGTTCTTGTATTCTGAACTTAATCTTTTGGGTTGTGAGCCCTATATATTGAAGGCCACATTCACACACTATTCTGTACACCACGTTAGCAGTGTTACCGTTGCTGAAGCGGTTAAAAAAACACTGTTTTCCAGAATTCAAGGTTACACTCGTAGTTTTCTTAGTCAAGGGGCACACAGAGCACCCATCGCACGGGAAATGCCCCTTTGGAATCGTAGTGTCATTAGTTTGTAATGCAGTGGGGTCGCGGGTATGCACCAATTTGTCTTTTAAGTTACTTGATCTCTTAAAAGCGAACCTAGGTGGTGGCATCTGAAAATCATTACTTGATAAAAGAGACCAATGTTTTCTAATCGATTGTCTGATCCTAGTTGCTACCGGATCGAAAGTCATAATGACCGGGACGCAATCATCTCTTTTTTTTCTCATTCTTCTCCAAGAGGACACTACGTGGGGTACTCAGGGCCCTTTTCTTTGCATGTTTGACCACTTTAGATGGATAATTTCTCTGCTCTAGTTTGGCCACTAAATCTTGTGACTGTTCCAGGTATGTTTCTGTGGTGGAGCAATTCCTTCTATAATGGAGGAACTGCCCCACTGGGAGCTTATCCCTTAATGCCCTGGGATGATAGGAATTGTACAAGGAGCAGGGAATTTCTATCCGTAGGTTTTTGATGAACCCGTGAAGTTATGGCATCATCCCTTGCTTCAATCACAAGCTCCAAACATACAGCCTTATTATGGCTATACGACCAAGTGAACTTAAGACTCGGGTCCTGTACATTGAGCCAGTTGAGAAATTCCAAAAGGAGCTCCTCAGCGCTCCTGACCAAATGTATAGCACGTCGTCTATATACCTCTTCCAGAGGCGTAAATTCCTCTGGAAGGGGTTGATGGAATGGTAGACAACGTGCTCTTCAAATTGTCCGACATAAATACATGCCAGACTGGGGGCCATAGTGGCCCCCATAGAAGTCCCTGAGGTTTTCAGGTACAGTTGGTCCTTGTAACTGAAATAGTTTCTAGTGAGGGCCAATTCAACACACTGCATCACAAAGGATTGCGGAGGGTCATAGAACCAATCCTGTTCCCCCAGTGCGCGAGCTGCTGCCACCAGCGTTGCGTCCTGGGGGATACATGTATACAATGATTCAATATCGATCGTCACAAGAAATTCATTGATTGGATCGAACCGCATATTGTCCAGGATGTTGAGAACCTCTGTAGTATCTTTAATAAATGACTGCTAATTAATGACTGATTCCCGAAGGAAGTAGTCAGCATACTGGGACAAAGGTTCTAAAACCGACTGAAAATGAAGGTTGTGATATGATTTACAAATCTATGACATACCAGGTATATTGACCATGCTAGGTTACAACTGAAGAAAAAGTGCTTGTTTTCATAGGTCGACGTTGTATGTTATGATATGACCCAAGAGACTATGGCAGGCCAGTTAAATACATTTTGGAATGTTTTATTTGAAATAAGGCGGAGACCAGAGTATATGGGACCTCCTGACGGCTTGCACTGTCCATTTCTGATATTGGGTGAACACCTAGGAATAAAAATCGATCGATATGGTGTCTCAATATATAAAGTTTTTTTTAAACATTTTATTTAAAAAAAAAAACTAGAAAACAAAGACTGGATATATGGTACCACTCAGACTTAATTGCGTGTTTCAATTATAATTACGAACGAGTGTTTTACAGAGGTTTTGTAATTGTGAAGGTTTAACAAATATAGCTCCGGGTAGAATCTCGTGAGAAGAGGCAAGAGTACACATTCGAACGATTCCCAAACAAAGATGGCGGTCGGTTATGCTGGGGACGTTCATCACGTGTCCACGGCGCAGATTATACACGCCGGTTCAGAATGGGAAAAGTTAGGAGGAGATGAGGAGCTCCGCGCCGCTCCGGACGGTGAGGAGAGGGAGAACCGGAGGAGCACGAGATAAGTAAATGAGAGGGAGCTTTTTGTCTGAATAGTATAGCCGGGTATCGAATCAGTTTACATTTCACAGTCAGTAGATGAGGGGCTGTTGGTTAACCATGCTAATCCATAGCCTGTTGTGGATACGGAGTGTGAGATGGGGCTCATTTGATGTAAACCGCCATCACTACTTTGTGAATCAAACATTATGTTCTATGTCGCACTAAGGGATGAAGGGAAACATCATTTACTACGAAGGCATTACCACTAATAACGTTTACCACGGCTCACTTACCACGCAAACGTCTTTTCAACGTGGGTGCCTTCCACGACCGTCTTTACCACGCAAGTACGTTCTGCGTGGGCTGGGGGGGGGAGACGTGGTATTCCTTCCAGTCGTTCTGCGTGGGATTGGGGTTCTCCCCCCCCCAAAAAAACCAAAAACAAAGGACAGGGTTACTAAAATAAAAAAAAAACGCACTTCAGTACCACTGAAGTAAAAGGAAAGTGCCTCCCCCAAAGACGTGCCGTGTACGTCAAAGTAGCAGTCCTTTGTTAATTTTGGTTGACGTGTTTTGACGCTTGTTTCCAAGGTGAATGGAAGTAAGGGCTGCTGGAGAAAGACGGGAAGGTGTCAGGTAAGAAAATAATCTTAAATAAAAACATATATATATATTTAAGCGCACAGTAAAATAAAAGAATAAATAAATCTAAGGTAATTTGTAGTAATTAAGTAATTTTGTGCTTAATGGACGTTTCAACGCGTGGTATAATCCTTCGTAGTAAATTCCAGCGTGGTAAAGGCACTTGCGAACTAAAATTCGCGTGGTAATGCCATGCGTGGAACTTGTAATCGTGGTAAAATCATATATTCAGGGATGAATGTTTGTTATGACCTTCTGTAAACAGGATAGACAAAGGGACTATGACCTGCATTTAAAGAGAAGGCATTACGCATATATTTCCCCAAGTGTTTAACAAGTTGTATGCGTTTTTTCGTTTGGGATGATATTTTAGATTGATAATACGATCGCATGGTCCATTAATGAGAAGACTCACATGAGGAGTTCACGACCACAATATTTTCCTCTGCAGCGGGTATGAACAACACAAGCTGATTGAGGATAATTATGATGGTCTGATAAGAGTGTTTATATTGAACACTTTTTTCCTTGTTCTTACAGTCTAAACACATGGCTGTTTCAGATTGATAAAACAATCCAATAGCTATAAAGAAGAGGACTCAGATGAGAAGTTCACCGAGAATAAATCGCCTTTTTCAGCTGGTATGAGAACCAAAGAGCTGTTGAAGCGTAATTACCATGTCTTTTGTAATGATAAAATTGGCCTAAAAGTATAATGGGAGGTGATGTCTCTGACTGAGTGTGTCTTCTTTCACTTTCTCAATTGACAGTCATTCAGAATAAAAGTGTCCAACATTGGTGCTGTGGCAGAGTGTCTAGCCCTGAAGAATTTGCCGAAAATATTGTGGCAGAGAAACATGTTGGCAGCGGGTTTTGGTATCCCTTTTTTAATTCAACAGAACACATCTAATAACACCATCAATGCTGATGGTTTTCCCCTCCTGTGCTGAACATTATTTATTCCCATTGTTCATGACGAGCTCAGCTCGGCATGAGTGTACGAGAGGTGTACCTCATGACGAGCTGAGCTCGTCATGAGCGTCGAAGGTGATAATAAAGTTTTGAGAGAGGTGTGTCTGTTGATTTTAATCACTTCTTGTCACGAGTAGAGAGGGATTGCTTATCTCTTTACTGCACTTCACACATTTCCTTTCTCGTTTGGACACGTTTCCTTTTCGTTTATCTTCTTTTCTGGGACAATAAATGACTACCTATGATGAGAAAAGGGGCTCTATCTGGTGAGTACCTACCAGTTACCCCGATGGTGGTGCACCCGTGAGGGGTCATTTTGTCCTTCAGATTTTTTTCAAAATTTTTTTCATCACTATAGATGTACTGAATAATTGTTTTTCAGACATTCACATGGTTCTGTTTTGACTGTCCATTGAAAAAGATTTTCATTTTAGAAAGGGCAAAAAACAGTATATATTCATACATAGGATTTAGTAATAAAGAGGATCTGGGTGCAGCAGAGAAAATAGATGGAAAATATTTCATGCTGAAAAAGATATATATATATATATATATATATATATATATATACACACAGATATACTAATGCCTTTGCCCAAGAGACAGGGTTATTGTTGTATTTATAGAGAGAAAAGTTGTGCCAGATCCACTAAGACATGGTGCATTTTTTCTCTCATTGTGTGCTGGAGTACTTTTGACAGCCATGCACCAACGCACACATCCTTGTGCCATAGCGCAAGGGTATATGCTTTCTCTTAAGTATATATGGATCGCTTCCAGTACAAAAACTATGCTTCAAAGCTTTTCCCACTTGTATGAGCACACATGCAACGTTGAAAAAGCAAGAAGAAATTAAAACATTATGCCTGTGTGACGAAGGGGACCCGGACTCGGGTCCTCCAGGCTTGCCTATTCATGTGTCCCCTCTCTTTGAACAGCACACAGACTCCTGGAAGACCACGGACGTGGACGGCTACCAACCCTTGCTGATCTCGGAGGACCCGTGTTTCTTTAATTGGGCGGACCCGGACCTGGGACCCGCCCTCCGTACATCGGTAAAACCCAGCCCGGAATACACACAGGTGTATGTTACACCCGGAGGTGGAGGAGAGTGGAGGAAGAGCGAGGACGGAGCAGAGTGGAGGAAGAGCGAGGACGGAGAGGAGTGGAGGAAGAGCGAGGACGGAGAGGAGTGGAGGAAGAGCGAGGACGGAGCAGAGTGGAGGAAGAGCGAGGACGGAGAGGAGTGGAGGAAGAGCGAGGACGGAGCAGAGCGGAGGGAGACCGAGGAGCGGAAATCAAAGGGGAGAGACCAGGCGGACCAAGGAGCCGAGAACCCCGGAGAAAGACCTGAGGAGGAGCGAGACTGCAGCGACACGCCAGGAGACCGAGGTGAAGGACAGGTACGGTCTCGTTTCCTGGGTTGGGCGGGACGTAAGCGGGACAAGCCTCCTTGACCTGTTTGGTGATACTGTGCACGAATCACCCCCCCTCCCCTCACTTCACCTCACAAGTAGTGGGGTAGTTAGAGTGCACGTGTGCCTCCTCACCCCCCCTTCCCTACCTCAGTTATACAGGACAGCCGAATAATACTGGTTTCCGTTTTCTTTTCTTTCTGCTGTCATATATCGGCCCTCGTGCAACAACGGCGGAAGCCCGGACCACACCTCCCAGACGACACCGGGAGTTGAGACGGCGGGGAATCATACGAGAGGCAACGGAGGACGCTGCCAATCCTCTACCATACTATCGAGTCCCTGTTCAGAAAAGGAGGCTTCACAAATCAATAAAACCTGCCCTACCTACAACCCCGTTGTCCGTGGATTTATTCGGCAATCCCCCTGAATCCCCACAGCCTGTCTCAAGTAGGCATAAGAGTTTGGTGTAAATTCCTCTATACCAATGTTTGTAGATAGAGATTTGCATAAAAACCCATAGGTGGTTGCTTGAGATGCCCATATACCAACCATGAAACGCCCCCAATGAAAAATAACACAAAGCAGTGCATACCACAACTTTGCGTTACTTTGAGATACATTCCAATGCAAATCGTGAATTGCATTGGCATAGAAAATCCCACTCTTCACTGGGTTTGCATTACAAAATGACCCAATCCCAGCACAAACCTTTCGTAAACCTAGGTCTGAGTGTCAGTAAGTGAGAATGAATGTGTTTGAATAGATACGAATGAGTGAGACTGAATAAGGAGTGTAAGAGTGTGAGTGAGAATGAATGAGTGTGAGTGAGAATGAATGAGTGTGAGTGAGAGAATGAGTAAGTGAATGTGTGAGTGAGCAAGACTGTGATTTGATGCATGAGAGTCTGTCATGGGCCCTAGAATAGTGAAGGTAATTATTGTCTTGAGTAAAGTATTGAGGAAGTGTTTCTCTTTGGACAAAAAGAAAAAATTATAGAGAAAGCATCCACCTCTACAAAGCTGAAATCAGAGCAGCACAGGCAGCCTATTACGAAAATAAAATCTTAGCCGCACCCAGTTCCACTCGTGAGATCTTCAGGATTGTTAAAACTCTCTCAAAAGCTCCCCCCCCCCCCACCCGTTACCCCTGATACCTCGGGAGCACAGTGTAACAAACTAGCAGAATCCTCCTCAACTAAAATTGAAATAATTTTCTCCTCATTTCCCCCCATGAAAAATGACTCTCTAGCCCCATAACTTTGCAGACACAAGCCCATCTTGGATACAATTCCGGTAATGGAGATGCCAGTATTAGAAAGCCTCCGATCTACGGTAAAAATTGGATCACCCAAAGACCTTGCCCCACTATGGATACTGAGACAGGTGGCAGGCGTGGTTTCCCCTGTGATCTTAGATCTAATCAATATCTCCCTCTCCTCAGGGGTGGTCCCCCCCGTGTGGAAGGAAGGCATGGTAAAGGCTCTGCTAAAGAACCCCGGCTTGACCCTTCCATTTTGGGAAATAATCGCCCCATCTCCCTGCTTCCAGGGATTAGCAAAATCACCGAAAAATATTTTAATTCAATATTATCTTCATTTCTAGAGACCCATAAGCTCCTCCATCGGACCCAGACAGGTTTCCGGCCACTCAGTAGTGGAAGAGTCAAGGAAAATAGTAAATTCCGGCGGCACCGCGGTGGTCCTTCTTGACCTCAGCGCGGAGTTCGATACAGTAAACCATCGGATTTTAATCCTTAGGCTTAGTAAATTAGTTATCACTGGAACAGCCCTGGCTTGGCTTCATTCCTTCCTAGACAACAGATCCTTCCAAGTTTTTGACAATGAGGTGACTTCCAAAACGACACCCCCTTGCTGTGGAGTGCCTAAGGGATCCTCCCTGAGCCCTACCTTATTTAATGTTTACACCTGCACCCTCGCAGAGGCAGTCCTACCCTTTGGAATACACATAGTCACCTACACAGATGACCCGCAGCTGGAGATTGGGCTTAATAAAGTGAAAGCTCCGCCTGCGTTCCTGCTTGGAAGAGATTGCGAGTTGGATGAACAAATCATTTCTTAAATTAAATGGGAGAAAAGAGTGAAATCATGATCCTGAGTAATCGCTCTCCCCTTGACTTAAAAGAAATATGGCCCACCTTCCTAGACTCGGCCCCCATTCCCAAGACCCAGCTAAAGAGTCTGGGTGTTTGGATCGACCAAGATCTTACATTCAAAACCCAGGCACGGAAGATGGCTGCCTCATGCTATGGTGTCCAGTAAATTATTCGGAAGGTTCTTCCTCTCCTGCAGTTTCAGGCCAGGAAAATCATGGTCCAGGCCCTCGTCCAATCCCAGCTGGACTATGCAAATGCGCTCTATTTAGGTGCCCCTGTTGCCACCCTTTCCAAATTACAAACTATCCAGAATTGGGCCGTAAGACTCCTACAGGGCACCTCTAATCATCGTCGGCCAAACCTGCCCTGAAATTACTCCATTGGCTTCCTGTCCAGGAGAGAGTCAAGTTTAAGTCCCTGTGTATCGCCCATAAATCTCTATTCAAAAAAGGTCCCCCCATTCTTCATAATATTATCCAGCACTATGAGCCCAACAGAAGCCTTCGATCCAAAACTTTGAATCTGGCCACTATCTCTAGGATCAGGAAGGCTAGAAGTGGAGGCCGACAATTCTTGCTCAATGCCAGATTCTGGAATTCCCTCCCCCTCCACCTGCAGCAGAATCCAATCCTCCCTCCTTTCACAGATCCCTAAAAACACTACTTTTTCCTTAAACTGGCTCTACACCTCATTGTTGTTACTGTAAGCGCTGGGATGTCTCCGGGTAGCCTTGCGCTATATAAATGTTAATAATTTCAATTTCCTATAGAGATAACAAGGGGGGGGATTGGCTTGGTAACATCGCCGCGTAGACATGCTTAAGCAGAGCTCCTTGCGGCAGCCTGAATTTAAAAGAATCCTGCAATATCCTGGCTTATGATTAAAGGGCACAAGGGGCTCCAGTGATCGGTGGGACTCCGTGCCACCTAATGAATGGTTGCGCCCGCCTGGGAGCCCTACTGACGATGCTGCGGGGATCGGATCCCGGAGAGGGTACGGCACCATTTTGCCTACCGGAGGCGACGCTGGGCCGCGCAGATTGAACAGAGGAAGTGCTTCGTCTACTGTGGGTGATTGTCTGTGCGGATGCCCCCAGCGGAGGATGGCCTTCGCCTGTGGATCGATAAACAGACGACTGGGAGAGGGTATGTGAGCAGCCTGAGGGCAGCGCTGTGGGCCGGAAACTAAGGATCTGTGCTGAGGGGTCGCTGGGAGCAAAACGCCGGTGAGTGGTATTCATTTTGAGGAGACAGCGCCTGCTGAAGCTTGAGTGGACCCCTTTTGCTGCTATGAGGGCATTGGAGATGGACTGGAGGTGAAGGTGAGACCGGGAGATGCTGCCCAGCACCTCTACAGCCGAGGTGTACGTGTGACGAGCACCGAGGGACAGGTCTGGAAGGTGGAGGGGGTGGAGGAGCCGGCCGCAGGCCAGAGGAGGATAGACGCTACTCCAGTGGAACTTGGAACATAAGAAAGAAGAGCAGGGCTGGTTAACTTTGGCATGGAGGCCCCGGGGTGGGGCTAGAAAAGTGTGCAGAGATTCTCGAAGAGTCCCCCTACGAGACTATGCAGACGGAACGTGGCACAAAGCAAAGAACTATAGCCGCACTCTCCTACGCTCTGAAAAGAAACCTAGGGGAGTTGGAACTCTTGGCCGGTGCCTCCACCTGAGAATTGAAGAGATCTGAGATCGCTGAAGCTGTACGCTGAAGGATTAAGGTAACCGGGCATAGGGGGAAGAAGAGGAGACCACTCTGCCTGGGAGTGCACCATGGGTTATCAACGGGCACCCTACGTTGGTTAAGATGGGGAAAGATAGAATGCCCAAGGCGCAAAGGCCCTGATTATTGGGTAGAGGACCCTCTGATGGAGAAAGGAGCCACAGAAGGAGATGTTGAGGATACCCCCACCCTGAAAGATGTCATACATGCTATCTAATAGACTAGGGACGATATGATTAGGACAATAGATGCCGTGGCCATAGATGTAAACCTGCTGAGGGGCGATCTTCGAAAAAGTCACGGACAGAGTGACTACCACAGAGAAAAACACACAGGTATATTAAAAGTGGAAGTTAAGAACCTTAGTGCCACCGTGGCGGAACTGAAACACCAGGTCATTAAGCTGTATGATAGGGCAGAAGACGCAGAAGGAAGGTCGCGGAGGGAAACCTAAGATTTGTTGGGTTCCCTGAAAAGGCAGAGGGACCCTCAGTGGAACAGTTTCTTGAGGAATGGATCATGCACGAAATGGCTCCCAAAAAACTGTCCAAGTTCTTCAGTTTTTAACGAGTGCACAGGGCGCTGGCGGCTCCTCCTAAAACCGGGGCGCCCCCGCGAGCTATTGAATTTCAGGGACAGGGATCTCCGCCTCCAGCTTTCATGCAGTGTGTGACATTTTTTCTTTGTGGGTCATTTCATATCGGTGTACCCTAATTACACCAGCGAGTTCAAGACCAAAGGAAGGTATTTGTCGCGATTAAGCGGAGACTAAGGGACTTAAACCTAAAATATAGTCTGATGTTTCCAGCTAAACTACGGGTGGAGAAGGAGGGCTGTGTGCTGTTCTTCTCTGTGGAGGAAGCAAGAGAATGGCTTGATACTAGGGCTCCGGAGGGGCGACGTCTGGTGCCCTCTACGGCATCCGGTGGTGCGCCCTTTACTCGTGCATCCCAGGGGGACTGCGGTTCCTCTGCAAAGCAGGCGCAACACAGGTGGGGGCTGTGAGCTCAGGCCATATCAGGGTTCCCCAGGACGGCACATTGCAGGCTTCGGATTCTGAGGTGGTAGCGGACTCGATTGAGGAAACTCCGGATATGGAGGGTGGCACTGGGGACCCTAGCAGAGATCAAGAATGAACAATGAGAGGCGGAAAGTGGAAGACGGAATAGAAAGATAAGTTTGCTAAGCACTTCTAACATGGTGGGTTGTTGAGGGACCGTTGTGCAGATATCATGGTGGGGTCCTTGGGTTTACTCAGGGATACATAGGTGGTGTTAGAAGTGGGGGTCCTTATTCCTCACTGCCGCCACCAAATGCTGGAGGTGGGAGTCCCTGTCCCACACCGCTGTCGCCAAGTGCGAGATCCGAACCCTTTGTTTCAACGTTAGGCTAAGTAAGGACACCATCTGAGATAGCCCTGCTCACCCCCTTAGTAGCTTGGCATGAGCAGCCAGGCTTATCGCCAAGGCACGAGTCTACAGTATGTGCAATCCCATGATGTCACCACAAATGGACTCCACACGAGTTTTTATAAAACGAGTATAATCTTTATGAAAGAAGATATCAAATATGACGACACAACACAAAACCAACATATAATAATGGGTAGTATTCCTTCCGGTGGGCAGGTAGATTCTAATCCCAACCACCGCTTCTAACCAACAGTTAAGCTTATGTCAAACTGTTTTCAAAAGGTTAGGCAGGTAGTATTGCTAGAATCACACACGTTGCAAAAGAAAATAAATACTGCAATGCGTAACAATATACTCCTGTACTGAGCAATAGAGAAACAATGCCATACGTAGCGCCACAGACATGTACTTTGCAATAGAAGGAATAATGCAATGCGTATCACTATCAACATGCCCTGTGCAAGTAAGAAACAAAGAATGCATCAAGCTACAATTATGTACTGTGCAATGAAGAAATAATGCAATGCGCACGTTATACTCCGGTACTGTGCGATGAAGAAATAATACATTGCGCCACGTTATAATCATGTACTCTGCAAGGGAGAGATAACTCAGTGCGCAGCGCACCAAGCATGTAGTTCGTCAGGCACAAATAAGGTCAGGCGTCATATGACAGTTCGTTAGCAGCAATAATGTTAAGTGTCTTACGACAGTCTAGGTGCTTCGTTAACAGTTGCCCCCAATATGGATCAATGATGACACAAAAGTACAGCTTCTCACTCCGGTCCCAGTACTGCCCCTCCATGGGCCAGCACGTGCCTAGATCCGAGACGCAGCTGACAGAAGCAAGAGGCCGAGAGAGTGTCCCTCCGGGCCCGCACTCCACCCCAGGTGATGATTCACGTTACCTTGGGGGTTTGCGACCACACACTCCTCTCCTTCAGCGACTTGGGCCTTGATCCAGAACTCCGTCCATGGGCACGGCGAGCTCGGGCTGGCAGCAAAGCTCCTCCGGGGTTGCTGGTCCGGGCCTCTACTGTTTCACTCCGTGGGCCCAATGACCTTCCGGCGGTCTCAGTGGACACCGAGACCCGCCCTCAGCACTATGGACACTTATTTCGATTTTGGTGCGCACACTACCCAGGCACTCTTCAACAGCACCTCTGGTTGGACCTCGACACGCACTCTGTGAGTCGAGAATCGCCTCTTCCTTGGTGCCCACGATGACCAGGTGCTCTTCACCAACGCCCCGGCTGCACCTAGACAAGCACTCTGCGCATCCGAGTCTCACCTCTTTGCTTGGTGAACACAACGACCAGGCACAACTCAGCAATGCCTTGGCTTGCACCACGACACGCACCATGGGCGTCCGAGCCTCCTTTTTCTCCCGGTGCACACAATGACCAGGCGCCCCTCACCAACGCCTTAGCTTGCACCACGACACGCACCTGTGTGTCTGAGCCTCCTCTTTCTCCCGGTCACACAACGACCAGGCGCTCCTCTCCAACGCCTTAGCTTGCACCAAGAAACGCACCATGCACGTCTGAGACTCCTCTTTCTCCTGGTGCACACAACAACCAGGTGCTCCTCACCAACGCCTTGGCTTGCACCACGACATGCACCATGCACTTTCGAGCCTCTTTTTTCTCACAGTGCACATAACGGCCAGACACTCCTCACCAACGCCTTGGCTTGCACCACGGCACGCACCCTGCGCGTGCGAGACTCCGTTTACTTCCTGTGTGCCCACAATCACAAGGCACAACTTCCGAGGGTCTCAAGCTGCAAAAGCACGCGCACACTACTTTGCTTGGAACTTCTCTGGAAACTTTATTGTTCCTGTGTTTCCAAACAGGGAGCTAGCTCACCTCGGGCACAGAACAAAGCACAGTCTTCGTCAAGCAGGGGGACCCAGCGCCTCCAAGCACAGTCCCAACAGCCTCTTCCTTGGTTAGAACAGGAAACTGCAGACCAGCCCCAGATCACGAAGCAAGGATTGGTCTTTCCCCAGCAGTCTCTTCAGTTGCTCCTTCCTTAGCAGAGGTTCCTCCTGACCACGAAATGGGTTCAAGCCTTTTCAGTCTCAATCCATTTCTGTTTCATTCCAACGTTCAGGGGTTTCAGCTCTCATAGCTATACCCCTTAATGTCTTTGAAGTTTGTTGTGCTCAGGTGTCCCTGACCCCTCCCTAAATCAGTTTGGGTGTCTCCCTTGAAGAGTCACCTTTCTACCTTTGATACTGGGGGTCTGGATCCTTAATCACTCAGCAGGAGATAGGTCAATTGGTTTATAGCACCAGACCAGGCCTTTTCACCTCCCGAGCTTATCCTCCCCCTACTCTCCAGATGCAGTGCAGCCTGGTGCCATCTCAACCCCTCCCTGGGTCAAGACCTCACCCAGCTCCTCTCACATCCCAGATCCAGACAGTCAATCCACATTCAGCAGAAACACACAGAAATGCTTAAAGCACAAAACTCAGCCACTTTCCAAAAGAGTGGTTTCTGAACATACAGTGACAAAACCACTTTCACAGAAAGATGTGTTATGACACTGTAAGTTGATACATACTTAACTTCACTTCTCTATTTTAAATGTATGGGAAACCAGGCTTACAAACACAACACCCAGCCTCCCCATTCTGTCCTATGGGCAGGGTGGCCTTTCAGCAGTGAAAAACGAAATTGAGTGTTTTTCACTATCAGGACATAACACACACCTTAGTATATGTCCTGCCTTTTACTTACACGCGCCCTCCCCAGGGTTTACCCAGGACCTTCTATCACAAAAAAGAGCTCAGAAGGAAAGAAACGGACAGGGTTGCCCTCCACTCAAAGACCATCAACAACAAAAAACCCTGTCCTTCGGACGAAAAATGTGTCAGTAAATTTTATAACAGACCAGTCACATGATCCTGATCGCTGTCGCACTCCCCTATATACCGTCTTTTCTTCGGGGGTATTTACTGCAATTCGTCCAATATTATTTGAAAAGTTAAAAAGAGAACCTATTGGCCAACAATTCTTGACAGTCACAGGAAAGAAGGACAAAAAGGTGCCTGAGACCTAGATCAGTGCCAAATATCCACCACATAAAATTGGAAGCAGACAAATTTCTGCAAAAAAAAAATGTGAAGAACCGAATGACACCTCACGGGAACACCACCCTCGGGGCAACTGGCATGTAATCTCCAGACTGGGCCCCTTTCTAATCACTGGTCGTCATTCAGTTCAAAAAGAAAAAGTGTGTCCAAGCAACAAACCAAAACGTGAAAAAGAATGTGGTAGCAGATCCAATCTGCATGTGACAAACAAAAAGTGCTTAAAATGAGCAGGCACGCCTCTCCGCAAAATTATTCATAGAAACTAGGTGTGCACAGTTTCTCTGCCTCAATATCTTTGGCAGATTCGTCAGGGCTACACACCTTGTTGCTACACCACTGTTGGACACTCTGTTCTATGTCAACTGTCAAGAAGGAAGCACAATAGAAATGTTAAAAACCCAATCTGCCACCCTTGGGAAATGTGTGTATAATGATGCATTTTCAATATTTACCCTCAGGTAACCCACTTCACTTATACCAGCTGCCGAGGAGCCAGAGCATAAAATGATACTCTGGAGGTGAGTTTCTATAGTCACAGCGATTGTAATCATCAATCTAGGAACACAAAAACGACAAAACAAAGACAAACACATAAAGATGTCAGCAGTGTTCATTTCTTTATGAGTATGCTGTATGCCAATTGACAAACCACTCATGATGTCTAATTTAAAAGGAGGGGGTCTACCAATTTACACAAACTTTTTATTGTAGCTCGAACATGTAGTGTTCTAAAAAATAGTCCAGCAAGACTGTCACAGATCTATAGCTTCCGGAGTTCATGACATCGTTACTGAAATTGTATCGACGACATCCAAACAAACTCGACGGAAGCGAATTACCTCTCAAGCTCTTAGCCACTCATTTCTATCAGATTGTAAAAAGTCGTTCTCCCAATGCCTGTGAATTGTAGGAGACCCCAGGCAGGATAAACAAACACGGAGCGCAATTGCATTCCGCTTCCGTCCAAACCCGACAGCCACTAAGTGACAAGCTTCTACTGCCTCCAAAGACGGGCATGTAAGCACCAGTGCCCAGATAATCTACATCTCACCGTGTGTTTTCTGACCAAGCGCGTTGTCTCCTTCTCTTCTGTCAGCTCCATTCTGCCTCACTCAAAAGGACTTGTTGAACGCTAAGACGTTGCAACGTGAAAAACACGTGGAACGGCGTCTGCTAAAATGGCGACCATCTTCTAATGGTCAAAAGAGTATTGGTAAACCCCTAATACAACACTATTCCTGCATTTGATAATAACATCACATTACAAAAGGACAAAGAAAAACGGATGTGCCACTTGAAAAGATAACGATGTACCCCAAGACATCTTCAATGTCAATTTCACAATTTTTAGAGAACATGTCAGTGGTTATATAATATAAGCACATGACTCATTGTATTAAAATACAATAACGTCCAGGCCAGACCGTCATGCGTTTCGCCGAATGCCTTACATATTGATGGAAAAAACATTTTATTACCCTGAACGAATAGAACCACATAAATATGGATAACCGGTGTATATTACAATGCAAGATATATGTAGACAAAATAGTCAATAATCCTTTTCAATGTGTAGGGGAGCTACAACTGCTGATATTAATCCACCAGAGCCCTGGTGGATACCAAAGAGCTAAAGACCGAACCACACCGAACTATAGTTTTACCTATTCCACTCTATAATCTCATTGAGCCCCAGGAGATCGGTCTTCTCTCTGTAAATCCAGCGAGCTTCTTTGGATAGCAGGACATTCTCGATATTTTGTGGGGTCTACTTCACCTTTTCAAGGACCGTCCAAGTGAAGGAATGTTTTTCACTAAAGCAGTGCTGCACTAATTTTGTCGTCAATTTACCTGCCTTTATAGTGCTTACATGTTCTTGCACCCTGACCTTGATTGTACGTGAAGTCAGCCCGATATATTGCAGGCCGCATTGACAAAGAAGTCGATACACCACATGGGTGGTGTTGCAGTTGCTAAATGGATTTAAAAACCATTCTTTGCCAGATGTTAACATGACGCTGGTACTCTTCTTGGTGAGGGGGCACACCGAACAGGAGCCACATGGAAAGTGTCCATTGGGAATGGTGGTAGCACTCAATGCTCTATCCACGGGCTCACGGGTATACACAAGTTAATCCTTAAGGTTACATGCTCGCCTGAATGCAAACCTAGGCGGTGGAATCTAGAACTCGTTATTAGATAAAAGGGACCAATGCTTCCTTATGCACGGCCTAATTTTTGTTGCCATTGGGTCAAAGGTCATGACGACGGGAACGCAATCCTCTCTGTTCCTCACATTTTTCTCGAGGAGTGCACTGCGGGGTGTATTAAAAGCTCATTTTTTAGCTTGTCTAACCACTTTCTTTGGGTAGTTGCGATTCATCAACTTGGTGGTCAGTTCCTGCGATTGTTTCAGGAAAGCATTCGTAGTTGAACAGTTCCGCCTATACCTGAGGAACTGTCTCACTGGGAGGTTATCTCTCAGTGCCCGGGGATGAAATGAGTCATAAAGAAGCAAGGAGTTCCTATCAGTAAGCTTCTGAAGCACACAGGTATTGATGGCATCATCCTTAAACTCGATGACCAGATCGAGGTACACTGCCCTGTGCCTATTGTAGGTCCAAGTAAATTTTAAACTTGGGTCCTGGGCATTGAGTCAATGCAAAAAGGTAACGAGATCTTCCTCAATTCCTGACCAAATTCAGAGCACGTCATCTATGTATCGCTTCCAGAGCCGGAGATTGCTCTGGAAGGGATTGCTGGTAGGGTAGATGACGTGCTCCTCAAATTGCCCAACATAAATACAGGCCAAACTGGGGGCCATAGTGGGCCCCATTGCAGTGCCGGAGATCTGGAGGTAAAGGTGGTCTTTGTAGCTGAAGTAGTTCCTAGTTAAAGCCAGTTTGATACACTGTAATACAAATGATTGGGTAGTATCATAGAACCACTCCTGTTCCCCCAAGTGCCACTAGCGTCGCGTCCTGGGGGATATAGGTGTATAATGACTCAATGTCAATGGTGACAAAGAACTCATAAGTGGGGTCGTACTGCTTATTGTCCAGGATGTTAAGTACTTCAGTGGTGTCCTTGACGAATGATTTTTGATTGACCACCGCCTCTCGCAGAAAAAAATCAGCATATTGCGAAAGAGGCTCCAAAACAGACTGGATCCCCGGAACAATCCGGCAACCTGGAGGTGGACGGGCCGGTTTATGGATTTTTGGGAGTATATTAAAGGACAGAGTACTGGGATTGTTATTCACCAAGAACTCCGCCTCCTTAGCTGTGATCCAGTTATTTTCCTTAGCTTTACCCACCATTTCGCGTATAGTCTTAAGCAATTCTTCAACTGGGTCGCGATTTAGAGGTTGATCATTAGTTTGCACCCCCAGTAATCGCATGACATCAGCGTCATAGTCTTTAGAGTTCAGGAGAACAACAGCCCCACCCTTATCTGCTGACTTAATGGTCAGCGAGTGATTGTCCTGCAGGCTCTTAACCGCCTCCCAGTCATCTTTTGTCATGTTCTTGTATTTTGAATTGTTGTGAATTCCCTCAATTCTTTCTATGTCTTGCAAAACCAATGATTCAAAAACTGCTACTTCGGGACCTACAGTCGTGGCCGGGGGACAGAATGTGGATGGTCTTCTAAGATCAGTTCCAAAAGATCTTGCCTCATCGCGTTTGTTGTTTGAAAAAAACATGTTTTTCTTTGATTTTTCTCAGTCTCATGGAACTCAATCCTGCATTTGAAGGAGTCGTGTGAGGGGGTAGGGACAAAGCCAAGCCCCTTATTGAGGACTCTCTCCTCACTACTTGTGAGTATGTGTTCAGATAAGTTTACTACAATGCTCTCCCTCAATTCTGCATCCGACCCCTGCTGCGGGTCACTCTGGGAGAAAAGATTTGCCATTGGGGGGGTTGATTGGACTGATTGCCTCAGCCTCTGCCCCTTCCTGCCAGGCCACCCCCTCGAGGGTTGTTCCTTTGGCCCTGGCCTAAAAAAGACCTCAAAAGAGCGCCCAAATCTTCGTCACTGCGACCTTGCTGGTTAAATCTAACCCGATTGACGTGCGGTGTATCTTCTTCTTCCTCACTGGAAGTATTGTCAAAAGTCCAGTGGTTCGGGGTACGTCTAGTGTATTGCCTCGCACCTGTCCCTCTTGTAAGTCCCCCAAAATTCTGTTGTTCTTGGGCCGTTTAATAGTACTCGTCTTTCACATAAGGGAAAGCCCACTTATGTGTATATCTATCTAGATTACGGGTTAGTCCTTTCAATTTCTGATTTACCGTATAATTTTTGTAAATCAGCAAGATCTTCTTGGATCTTTTTTAGATGCTCTTTGGTATCCACCAGAGTTGTGTCACGCTGTATAGTTTCTTCAAGGTCAAGTATCTCTTTTAAAAGTTCTTCACTTAACCTCTTAGCAGTGCTGATAATAAGTATGAGCCAATCTCTAGTGCACTTATTAGCGATAAAACTCCAATCAAGCCTAAACTTGCTATCTTCAAGGAAAATGCGTGGCCCAATACTCACTAGGAGACTGGCTGGAGCTGCTCCAGCTGTATAGTATTCGGTCATTAAGGCTCCATGCAGAGCAATTCTACCTGTCTTTTCTTAAGCGTACTTCGACGTTCCCATTCCTCCCTAACTGTAGTGGTACCTAACAAGGGAGTTCCAGGGAAAAGTGAGGGGCCTGCTAGATTTGCAGCTATCTGCTCATCCGTAAAAACTAGGCAATTCTTGTCCATTGGTAGTCTGTGCAAAGAATGTAAAGACAATGCCAAGATAGGGAAAATATATGAAAAACACCTTTTTACGTTGGTCACACACAACACAACACACAACAAAAACACCTTGGTCCCTTAGGACCAAAGGTAGGGCAGAGCAATGGGTGATTTAAAAGGCAGGAGGAATAATCTAACTCTTCCTGAAGTGTTAACAAAAGCTCTCACGGCTGAGCCGCCGTACAAACAGTATCACAAAAAGGAGCTCAGAGGGAAAGAAACGGACAGGGTTGTCCTCCACTCAAAGACCATCGAAGCGAAGCGGAAGCAAATTATCTTTCAAGCTCTTAGTCACTCATTGAGTGACTAAGAGCTTGAGAGGTAATTTGCTTCCGTAGAGTTTGTATGGATGTCGTCGATACAATTTCAGTAACGATGTCATTAGCTCCGGAAGCTATAGATATGTGACAGTCTTGCTGGACTAATTTTTAGAACACTACATGTTCGAGCTACAATAGTAAATTGGTAGACCCCCTTCTTTTAAATTAGACAGCACAAGTGGTTTGTCAATTGGCATACAGCATACTCAAAGAAATGAACACTGCTGACATCTTTATGTGTTTGTCTTTGTTTTGTCGTTTTTGTGTTCCTGGATTGATGATTACAATCGCTGTGACTATAGAAACTTACCTCCGGAGTATCATTTTATGCTCTGGCTTCTCGGCAGCTGGTATAAGTGAAGTGGGTTGCCTGAGGATAAATATTGAAAATGCATCATTATACACACATTTCCCAAGGGTGGCAGATTGGGTTTTTAACATTTCTATTGTGCTTCCTTCTTGACAGTTGACATAGAACAGAGTGTCCAACAGTGGTGTGGCAACAAGGTGTGTAGCCCTGACGAATCTGCCTAAGATATTGAGGCAGAGAAACATGTTGGCGATAGGTAATGGTATGCGAGGATAGCTACCAGCCTTTTTAATTCAAGAGTGCCCACCTAGTCTCTATGAATAAATTTGCGGAGAGATGTGCCGGCTGATTTTAAGCACTTTTTGTTTGTCACATGCAGATTGGATCTGCTACCACGTTCTTTTTCACGTTTTGGTCTGTTTGGACACACTTTGTTTTTGAACTGAATCACGACCAGTGATGAAAAAGGGGCCCAGTCTGGAGATTACATGCCAGTTGTCCCGAGGGTGGTGTTCCCGTGAGGTGTCATTCGGTTCTTCAATTTTTTTTTTGCAGAAATTTGTCTGCTTCCAATTTTATGTGGTGGATGTTTGGCACTGATCTAGGTCTCGGACACCTGTTGTTTGTTGTTTTATGTGACTGTCAAGAATTGTTGGCCAATAGGTTCTCTTTTTAACTTTTCATATAATATTGGACGTATTGCAGTTAATACCCCCGAAGAAAAAGACGGTATATAGGGGAGTGTGACAACGATCAGGATCATGTGACTGGTCTGTTATAAAATGTACTGACATATTTTACGTGCAAAGGACAGGGTTTGTTGTTGTTGAGGTTACCCAGGACCTACCACAGGGGTACCCAATGTCTATTTAAAAGAGAAAGTAAGACCTGAGAAGTGGTTGCACTTGTCAGGACAACATGCTAACTTAGCAAACTGCGCGCAGACCCTACACTGCAGACCTGAGTTCCCTTCTCAGCGGGCCTGTGCATTACTAGCCCTTGGACACACAGTGCACATCACTCGGGACTTTACTAGTAAGGCAAACATACCAATCATGGCCAACCAATTACCATTACACTTTACATAGGGAACATTTGTACTTTGACACTGATCAGCAGTAGCAAAGTACCCAAAGAATCTAAAAATAAAGGAGGTAGAGGCAAAAGGTCACGGGTAATCATACCAAGATATGCCAGGTCTAACAGGTGGACTTCTAAGCAGAGAGACGACCGCCATGATGATCGCAGACTGTATTTTGAGCATGGGTAACTGCAGGAGCCGCCACACACCTACTAGAATCCTGATACGCCTGGGCAGCCTGAGCGCAATCTCGCACCCCGACGTGGCCAGATATTCATTTGTTTGGCAGTTATGAAGGGACTGGGTTTTTCCCTGGGTAAAAAAACCCACAGTTGGACGGTTTTTGTTTTGGAAGGGTGGGGGGATATTGCATGGGGCAGTAGGTGCTATTTCTACTGTGGATTTATTTATTTATTTGCTTATATAGCGCAGGACTCGACCTCCGAAGGGGTATCTCCGCGCTTTTGCTTCAGCTAGGGGGCCCAAGAAACATGCATAGAAGAGGCTGTACTGTTTTTTTAAGATGTCGAGAACAAATGAATTTTAAGAGATTTCCTGAAAGTCTACAAATTTGTAATTTTCCTCAAAGTGATGGGGAGCATATTCCAGAGTTTGGGGCCCTTGTAGGAAAGTGCTCGGCCTCCTTATCTAACCTTCCTAACATGAGGGACCTGAAGCAGCAGTTGATTGCTAGAACGCAAAGGACGGCCAGGACTATAGGGATTGAATTTTTCTGCCAAATATTTTGGGCCCAAGCCAGAAAGGCTCTTATGTATTGTACAGCAAATTTTAAATTTGATGCGCTGCCGAACGGGCAACCAATGGAGTTTGTCAAGAAGGGGGCGCAAAGGGGATCTGACAGGAGCATGAAGAACCAGTCTTGCAGCGGTGTTCTGGGCCACCTGTAATCTGCTAAGCTGTTCCTCATTGACAGATATAAAGAGGCCATTACAGTAGTCCAGCCTACTAACCACGAGGGTCTGGACCAGAGTCTTTCTGTAGTTATCGGGCAAGAATGGAAACACACGCCTCAAGAGTCAGATGGCTCGGAAAAAGGCCCTGGTTACCTGGTTTGCATGCTCTTTTAGCAACAGTGCCTGGTCTAATCGCACCCCAAGGTTCTTTACTGACTGTTCGGGTGATGGCACCGGCCCCAAATCCAGTGGCCACCATTCGGGTGACCACAAAAGAGGGGTCTCCCCAAGGTATACACTGGAGTATACACAACTGCTCATGAGGTGGGAGAGGGGTCGGGGTTGTTCACTTTTCAAAGTTTTTCTGAATGGGTTGTTGGGGAATTTTCTTGGATGCGATGGATTACATATGCCAGAATGTCCGCTAGGTCAGGGAGTCGGAAACACAGAAAGCTGGGTGGTAAACATTGGGTATATCTTAACAAATCAGTATGTCAGCACAAAGGTTAAAGATACTAACGTGGAATGTTAGGGGTATGGCTGGTCTCGACAGAGTGCACGCATTTTTAAAGAGGTATAAAATAGCAATTGCAGGACTACAAGAAATGCACGTATGGGGAAACAATAGTGAGCATACAGAAAAGGTGGCGAGGTCAGCTATACGCTACATCGTACTTCGGTTTTACTCGAGGAGCACCTGTATGGGTGGCACCTGGGGTCCTATTTCAACACCCTCATTACGTACTGGATCCTGAGGGGCGATATGTCATCCTATTCGGGAGGTGTGAAGGCAGGGAAATTTTCATTATTAATGTGTATGCACCTAACGTGGATTGTCCAGATTTTTTCCTGTCCGTCTTGAAAGCAGCGACATCATATATAGGTGCGGAATTTATCCTCATAGTAGATTTTAACTACATCTAGGATGCAGAATTGGATAGATAACCCCTGTGGGAGAATACCAGATCTCGTACGTCGAGATCACTGGCCACTATATTGCACGGTATGCAGTTAAGAGATGAATGGTGGGCCCGTAACTCAACTAAACGAGAGTTCTCCTGTTACACCCCTGCTGCTAACACATTCACTCGAATTGACCACTGTTGCCTTTCCTCGGGTCTGTCTGCAGCTGTGGAGAATGTGTCCTACTTAACTAAGTATATTTCCGACCATGCACCGCTCTTGTTAAGTTTGAGGAATGGGCCGGGTCACCGGCCATTCTATTATGGCAGTTTAGAGCTGAGGCACTCACGGACCCCCGATATGTACAGATGGTGAAGGAGCCCCTGGAACACTATTTTAGGGAGAACTGGGGTTCAACAGCTAATAGGTCTATAGAATGGGCGGCCATGAAAGTGGTCATAAGACGGATTTGTATGTGGACAACATATGGGGTCCAACACCAGCACAGTAGGGATATTACCACCTTAGAAGCACACTTACAAACCCTAGTTGATGCTCTTTGTGGGACGCCAGCAGATGCGGACGAACGGACGTGGGTCCAAAGCGAGTTACTTGAGAACAGGACCAGACTAGACAAACATCAATACACTACCTATAGACAGAGATTACATATGGAGGGGGACTGGACAGGAGCGCTCCCGGCATGGCTGCTCAGGTATTGAACTGAACATGCACCTATTCTGCAGCTTAGAAATCATGATGGGAATGTGGTATGCACGCAGGGCGCGATTCTTCATGAATTCACAGCACATCTGCGGCGTACATGTACAACGGTTACTCAGGTAGGGCCGCACGCATTACAAGCTTTTTTTGAGGGGTTATTGCTCCCGACTCTGGGGGAGGAGGAAGCTGTGGCCCTAGGGGCCACAATATCCAAAGAGTAAGTACAAGCAGCAATCAAGTAGTTGAAGTCAGAGAAGTGTCCCAGGAGCGATGTGCTGCCAGCGGAGTTTTATAAAAAATTTGCTCCCCAATTGGTTGATTACCTCTTAGAGGTGTTTAATGAAGGTCTGGCCAGGGGGAATATACTATGATGGAGGCGCTCCATCTCTCTTATGAACATTGACGAAAACATACTCAGCAGCGTGCTAGCAGCATGTCTTTTACCAAATGTGGCCCGATTGGTCCACCTGGACCAAGACGGTTTTATTCCTGGACGAAACACCACACACAATTTGCCTAGACTTGCACACATGTGGCACAAACCACATCTGGGGGAGGATGATTGGGCCCTGTGTCTCCTGGATATTCAGCAGGCCTTTGACTCTGTCGACTGGAATTATATTTGGGAGTTCTTTAATAAGATGGGCTTAGGGGAGAAACACATAAGATGGATGAAGATATTATACACTTGATCTACGGCTAGGGTGCGCCTGCAAAACCAAGAGTCTAGCAGCTTTGAGCTCCGGAGGGGGGCCTGACAGGGCTGCCCCTTGTCGCCACTTTTATTCGCTCTCGCGTTGGGAGCCCCTGGCGATCACCCTTAAAAATAAGATGCAGAATTGGGGAATTGGGTTGTGGTGTCCATGTACGCCAATTATGCGTTAGTTTACCTTAGACGTCCTGAAGAATCAGTTCCTTTGATGCTGGGGACGCTGACAGGCTTTGGGGAAATCTCGGGGCTGTGCCTCAACCCGGGGAAGTCTAAGCTCTTCCCTTTGGGATGCCTTGCCGAGCTGGAGGAATGTGAACTGCCCCTGCTGAATATGACCCGAGTCGGGGATGAAGTAAACTATCTGGGAATCAGATTGGCGTAAACGGAGGACGACTATCTGGAGCGAAACATGGGGAAGAGTGTGAAGGATATCCGAAAATCAATTGCGTTTTCACGAGAGCTGCCGCTTTCATTGATTTGTAAGGTCGCGTTGATCAAAATGATAATTCTCCAATGCTGTGTTTATGCTATGCTAAATTCACTTTATCAAATACCACAGCTGTATTTTCGACCCCTTGACCGCCTGCTGGTTGACCTGTTGTGGGGAACTAAAAGGAAAAGGGTGAGGTTGGACACACAACAGAGGACGTGGGAGCAGGGGGTACTCGAGGTGCCTCGATTGGGCCTTTATTATATGGCGGCGCTGCTCCAGCATGCTGTGCAGTGGTTAGACAAACACGATAATTAGGAGAAACCATTACTGGCGGGTACACATCAGGGGATTCACCTCCCTGAACTTCTTATGTTGGGGTCGAAGGTGCCAGACTCGCTTCATTTCATCGTCCGGCATGTCACCACAATTTGGGGGGTGGCAATAAAAACAGTTATGAAAAGTGCACCTTATGCTCTAGATGCCCCACTATGGCATGTAGAACCATTTAAAAGGATACGTTTTAATATATCCATTACTAAAGGGAAGGCAGGGGGCTGCCACCCGATGGTCGACTTATACTCTTACCAACAGTTCCTTACTAGGGAGGAGGCGGAATCCGCATTTGAGCTGGGTAGGGGACAATACCTACAATACGCAAAAATATCAGCGGTGGCCCGTGACTTGTGGCCAATGTTTCCACAGAAACCGCCTACTTCGAATACACTGCAGGCTATTGTAACGTTAGCGGGAGGACGAAGATTAGTCGATCACATCTATTGGGCACTTAGGTGGGACATTGCTGCCAACCCCATCACAGTTCAGGCCAAATGGGATGTGACATTGTCTTGCCCTTAACGGTACATGAGTGGGGGAGAGTACATGAAGAGGTCAGGCAAATCAGCTCTAATGTCAGGTTTAAGCTTACACAGTACAATACCGTACACCAAACCTACCTGACTCCAAGAGTATTACATAGAATATACATTGACCGCTCGGCCCATTGCCATAGATGTGGTTTTGCAGATGCTCATTTTTTACATATGATTTGGGATTGCGCTGCTTTGGTACCTTAGTGGAGGGCAGTGGTAGATAGCTTACAAACAATCACTAGGTGGCAGATATCCCACTCCGTTAGGGAGATATTCCCTGAACCTAAAGGGAAAAAACTCACAAGAAACTTTTTGCAGCTGGGGTTAGGACTTGCCAAGCAAAGAATTGCAATCGGGTGGATGTGACCGAGACTCCCTGCAATGGAGAGCTGGACCAAGGACCTACGGAAGTTGGAAGTAGCGGAGTTAATTCGGTTGGAGAGAGTCAGGAGAGATGAAAAGCTGGAGGATGATGTGATGGCCTGGAATGTTATGATATCAGGAATGCCCGCAGGTGGGGACCTCCCTCGCTGGGAACCGAAGGGGTACAGGTGGATCAAACGAGTTATGGGGAAATATTACTCCATGAGAGCCACTTGGAATCTGGGACTGTAGGAGGGAGGTAACTTCTAGGAGAGACAGTCTGACTTGTACAATCTGGCATGGAATGGGTATATCTTTTGCGACCAGGGTGGGGAAGGGTAGGTGGGAGGATTTAAAGTTATAGGCTGTTACCTATGTCCCGATCCAGTAATATATATCTTTATACATGTTGTTGAAAAATATGTTTCACTACGAACAAAATGTGTAAGTACTACTAATATGGCTCCTGTGATGTAGAACTGTTGCCATACATTTGCTGTGATTTTGGAAACCAATAAAATAAATAGAGATAATAAGGGAAAAATATTTGCACTGGCGTATTTGCAGCAATTCTTAGCATGACAGACACCTGCAACAAAATACTGGCACTTGCACACTGGGGTAATTCTTGGCATAAAGGGCACTAATGGTAAAATCTGGTACTGGAATACTAGAGGTAATTTATGGCATGTAGTACACCAGTAGAAAAACACTGGCATACTTGAGGAATTTCTTGGCATTTGGACACCAGTGATAGAATGCTGGTACTAGCACAATGGAGGTCATTCTTGGCATAGAGGTGGATAACCTTGCAAGTAGGAGGACAGCGCCATGAAAAATCTCTGGCCCTGACATACTGGGGTAAGTTTTGACATAAGGTTACCTATGGTATATGGGTGGAATAAACTGCTAAATCTGGATATTTTACATAAGGGGGCACCCCAAGAGTATGGAGGCACCGATGACAAAATGCTGGCCCTCACACAATGGAGGTAATTTTTGATATGAGTGGGCACCCATGGAGCATTTTGAAAAAAAGTGGTAAACTTCCTGGGAACATTGGATTCATTACCTTGACATACCATAAAAGGAAATTAACATTTAGTGATGCTTCTCAGTCTTTCTTGGTAAGAATCTGGGATTAGTACAAAATACTACCCTGTCCTTATGCACTTGAAAGAACGGTTCTTGATCACTGAGTGCTTGTAACTCACTAAAATGTCTAAAGGCATTCATAGCTATAAGAAAAACCACCTTCCATAAAATTAACTAACATTCCGATTAATGAAGACGTTCAAAAGGTGGTTGCATGTTCAGGACACAGACAGATGTTACAGACCTTGTGGTGATCAGCCCAAGGGTATTTTATGATACAGTGTGGACAGAAATGGAAGGGAGTCTGCTCCATCTGCTGACATTATCTGATGACAAGTCCTCAGTAACCGAAAGGAGAACGGACCAGGTCCAGCATATCCGTTCGTGTAGCAATGGAAATCTTACCTGTGCTCCACAGATCAATGTCATTAAGTAACTTTTCTTCCTATGGAAAATCATACTACTTCAAATCAATCTGAGTGGGGCTTACAAGAGCCTTGGTAATACATTCTGGATCACTGCAACATCCGCTATATCAAACTACCCAAGAAACATACTAACAGACTCGCCGATTGTGGCAGACAAACTGGGTCATACAGCCTGTAAAAGAAATATTGTGAAAAGTGCCTGATATTATTCCACTGGCTCTGGGTGGAATCAATAATTAGATCAAGATAGTATTTACAAAGATTACTGCTGTTTATACCCTGGCTTCTTAGAGAAATTGGCACTGTACTTCAGTTTGGACAGAGCCCTTGAATCATGCTCCTCCAATCTGATACAACAACATTGGTACAAAAGGCAAAAACAAGGAGACCAATCCCTTGGAGTAGAGGGACTCAATCTGGTATAAATGAATCCTAAAATCAGGGAAGAACTCAACCAATTGCAACTTAGGAAACTACTGAAAAATTCCGTCTGGTTTTTGAATGTGGTCCATCTGCAAAGAGGGTAGTAATTGATGAATACTGGACAGTAATTCCTTTCTAACACTGAGTTAGACACCTAACTGCTCCCGACCATACCCTCAAATGCTACTTTCTAGCTAATACTTTAAAGGTACCACAAGGTGACATAGCACAAGTTACTTACCTTCGGTAATGTTAAATCTATAAGAAATATTAATTAGTGTTAGATTCCTTACCTTAGAATATCCCCAGGCGCCAGACTGGATCCGGAATGTTTTCGTCAGCAGTACCCCTGCGCGTCAGTAGGCGTCGTCTGCGGCTCCGCGTCTGTCAGCGTGATCGCCGGGATGACGTCGCTGGCGTACTTAGACGCCGCCCTCGCGCGCTGACGTCAGTTCTGTACATAGCTTTCCGTGCCAGGAACGCAGAGCCATGCAAGAAACCGACACTGATGCCATGAAACCAGGGCCCTGACAGGTAAAGTCCTTAACCCTAGATATCGGTTTGCAGGACGGGGAGGATGGGTGGGGCGGTAAGGAATCTAACACTAACTAATGTTTCTTACAGATATATCGTTACCGAAGGTAAGTAACTTGTGCATCCGAAAGAAACACGTTAGTGTTAGATTCCCTACCTAAGAACAGATACCCCAGCAATAGCAACCCCGGTGGTGGGTCTGCGAACCAAAATCACACCAGAAAGTCCTGGAGAACTGAATGGTCAAAGAAACCGTCTCTCCGGACTTGGCTGTCCAGGCAGTAAGGCTTGGCAAACGTGTGCAGCGAGGCCCCCATAGCTGCCTGACAAATCCCAAGGCAGCAGTAGCCGTCGTGGCCAGAGTGGAATGGGCGTGCAGCCCCTCAGCAGGATCCTTTTAACCAAGGAAGAACAGATCTTGATGCACACAACGACCCACCAAGAGATGGTCCGTTTGTGGACCGCCCATCCCTTCTTAGCACCTACGTAGCCAACAAAAAGTTGGTTGTCCACCCGGAACTGTTGTGTGCGGTTCAGGTAAAAAGAAAGCGTACGTTTTGGGTCCAGACAGTGGAGCCTCTCTTCCTCTTTCGAAGGATGCGGAGGTGGAAAGAAGGTGGGCAAGGAAATAGTCTGGCCGATGTGAAAGGCAGTAACCACCTTGGGTAGAAAAGAAGGACGAGTCCTCAGAACAACTTTGTCTGGATGGATAGAGAGTAAAGGAGGCTTAGAAGAAAGAGCCTGGAGCTCACTCACTCTACTGGCAGAGGTGATGGCAACCAGGAAAACAGTCTTTAAAGTCAGAAGACGAAGAGGACAGTTATGGAGTGGCTTAAAGGAAGCACACATCAGACAGGTTAACACCAGATTCAAGTCCCACTAAGGCATTACAAAGGGAACAGGAGGAAACATGTGAGTAATGCCTTTCAAGAATCTATTTACAACAGGGGACTTGAAAAGAGAAGGCTGATCAGGAAGCCTCATGAAGGCTGAAAAAGCTGAAAGATATCCCTTGATGGTGCCCAGAGCAGAGCCCTGCTGGGCCAGGGAAAGAAGAAAGAGGAGAACCTCAGAAAGAGGGGCGGAAAGGGGATCCACAGCCTTTGCTGCGCACCATGCCACAAATATGTTCCACCTGCAGGTGTATACCGTTTTTGTGGAGGGACGCCTGGCTGTCAGAATGACAGAATGACATCACAGACTTCAGGAGGCAAGTCAAATGGCATCAACTGTCGCTGCTCAATCTCCACGCATGTAGGTGGAGGCTGGACAGGTTCGGGTGGAGGACCGTCCCCTGCTGCTGCGACAGAAGGTCCTGAAGAGGCAGTCGAATCAGGGGATCGAAACATACATAGAGTCATGAGTTATACAATATCATACATTTATAACATATATGCCCTGATGTTGGGACCCAATTTGCCACTTTCAACTTTTTAACATATCTATGATGTGCTCACATTTACTGTTATAAATGTATGATATTGTATAACTCATGACTCTATGTATGTTTATTGTTTTTAATCTCTTGTCTTTTGCCATATGTCTTTTTTTAAATGCTTAAAAAATCAATAATAAAACTTGTATTTTTCTAAGAATTGTATAGCCTTTTGTCCTTTTATATATTCTACTATGAACCATTAGTTGCCTAGGTTGTTTTCTGTCAAATGCCCTGATGTTGTGCCCACTGAAACTTCAGGTCCCACTGCAGAGCCCGCATCCGCCACCTGGCATGATGTACCAACAGGATGCAGGAGGCCATCAGACCCGGTAACCGTATGGCCATCCTGACCGAAACTCGGGATAAAGGCTGAAAGATCGGAATCAGAGCCTGAATATCCCGAACCCACTGCTCAGGAGGATAAACCCGAAACTGCGCATAGTCCAGAACTGCTCCGATGAAGAGAAGCTTCTGGGAGGGACTCAGGTGTGACTTTGGTACGTTGATGGAGAAACCCAGCGAATGCAGGAGGTCGGCCGTAATCTGGAGGTGTGAGATGACTGTTTGGGGCAAGCCCGCCTTCAACAACCAGTTGTCGAGATAGGGGAAGACTGGAACCCCTAATCTGCGCAGATGAGCTGCGACCACCGTCATCACTGGTGAGCCCGAAGGGGAGCACGGTAAACTGAAAGAGCTCGTGGCCTACCGTGAACCGCAGGTAACGCCGATGGGCTGGGCAGGACGGGAATATGGAAATAAGCGTCCTGCAAGTCCGACGCTACCATCTAGTCTCCAGGGTCTAGGGCAGCCAAAACCTGAGCTAACGTCAGCATCTTGAACTTCTCCTTCCGGAGGAAGACGTTAACGCTCCTGAGGTCCAGGATAGGGCGCAGGCACCCTTTGCCCTTCTCGGGAACCAGAAAGTAGTGGGAGTAACATCCCTGTCCTACTTCTGGGCCAGGAACGCGCTCGATGGCCCCCTTGGCCAAGAGGGCCATTACATCCTCCTGCAGAAGTTGCAAGTGATCCTCCGACATGCGGTGGTGCTGCGGTGGCATGGCTGGAGGGGTCGCCTCAAAGGGGAGGGAGTAGCCCCTTCGGTTGATTTGCAGCACCACCTGCCCGAAGTGATGGTACGCCAGTGGAGCAGGTGAGGGCGAACTCTACCTCACACTGGCGTGGAATGGGCCTGAAAGCTCGGACTAGGAAGGCTTTGAGGCAGATGCTGAGGGAGACGGATGTGGACTGACCGGCTCTGTCCCCCTGCTCCGCCATGGCGGAATGCACGTCCTTGTTGATGTTGGTTCTGCGGTTTGTGGCTGAACGAACGAGCGGGGGTGGCCCTTCCGTGGCTACAAAAGGAGCGAAAAGCAGAAGTTTACTGGCGCTGGGCCGACAGGCCCAAGGACTTGGCCGTACTCCTGGAGTCCTTAAAGCGCTCCAGCGCGCTATCTGCTTTGTCGCCAAATAGGCGACGGCCCTCAAAAGGCATGTCCATGACAGTGCTCTGGACATCCCCTGAAAAGTTTGTGGACCTCAGCCAGGCGTGACGACGAATCGCCGCAGTCATTGCAATCGCTCTGCCCAGCGAGTCCATGGTGTCAAGTCCACATCGAATGGAGTACCCTGCTGGCTCCCTCCCCTCAGCAAGAGCCTGGGCGAGCCGTCTCCTGGCCTCCTACAGACACTGGGGCAGCACGTCCGCCACCGTATCCCACAGACAGTGAGTCTAACGGTCCAAAAGGCATGCAGTATTAATGGACCGCAACCCTAGACTGATGGAGGAAAACAGTTTCTTGCCAAACTGTTCCAGCCTTTTGGATTCCAGGTCCGGGGGTGCGGTCGGGAAGGCGGTTTAGAACGTGGAGGCCTGGATAACCAGACTCTCAGGCGTGGGGTGGGTGGACAGAAAGGAGTGGTCGCCCGGAGCTGGGCGGTGGCGCCGGGCCACGTTCCGATCCACAGAAGGGACTGTGGTGGGCTTGGACCAAGTGCCCATTAAACTGCAGCAGAGGCTCCAAAGAGCTTACTGGCGGTTGAAGCACCTCGGTGAGGTTGTTAGTCCTCATGGCCGCTGCAGGGAGCTCAAGGCCTTGGCTGCCTTGCGCAGCACAACAGCATAAGTAGCTCCCTCCTCCGTAGCCACGGAAGGAGGAGAGAGAAAACAAGTGTCAGGCAAAGTGTCTAGACCACTGGCCTCCCCTAGCTCATCTGCCCAGTCCTGACTTAACTGGCACTGTTTTGCCAGAGGGTACTCAGACCCCGCCCATTCTTCACCTTTATCCGTGTCCTGATAAACAGGCAGAAATGACGGAGCTGGGGCGTAGGTGAACAACTCGCCAGTCGGCGTCGGAGAAGGCGCAGATCGGGGCTGAAACTGCGGCCGGCGTCGCCAGAGGACGGCGCGGGTGGTGGTTCTGCGGCGGTCGGCGCCGGCAGAGGGGTCATGAAGTCAACCGGCGTCGACCGGGATCCCGGGACCGAAATCGTCGCCGGCGCCGAAGCCGCCGGCAACACAGGGCTAGGACCCCCAGTCAGACCCGCGGGGACTGAAGGCGCGCTGACAGGGCCCGACGGCGGACAGAGTCCTCATGGCCACGAAGACGTTTCGAATCTGCTCCGGAGTCGCATTGAGCCCAGGGACAGGAGGGTGTGAGGCTGGATGCGACTGCGCGGGCTCGGCCGGAGCCGCGAAGGCGGCGCCACCTGAACCCCCGGGCGAGTCGCGAGACCGGCGAGGGGAGGTTGAAGAACGATGGTGTTTCTTCGACTTCTTTTTGCCATGCCTCGACTTACCCGAGTGCGAGGACTTGGATCCGATGATCGGTGATGACTCCTGCTCCGCGACCGGTCCCTCGACTTCCTCCTCGAGCAGCGCGGAGCCGACTGCAGGAGCTTGAGTAGCTTACGGGAAGCTCCCGTCAAGGTCCGGCAGTCGGGCATGACTTTTCATTGTGGTCGGCCCCCAAACAGTAGAGACACTGGGGTGGGGGTCGGTTACCGACATCAGCCGGTGACAGGCGTCACACGGCGTGAAAACGGGCATCCCTACTAGCAGAGTCGAATCGACTCAAAAAAGATAGACAAAAATGTCCAAAAAGTTAGTAAAAAAAGGACTAAGGGTAAGCTCTTCCTGGATTTGCGCATGCTGGCGTGGAAAAAAGAAGAACTGACATCAGCACGCGAGGCTGGCGTCTAAGTACTCCAGCGACGTAATTCCGGCGATCACGACGCCGAACGCGGAGCCGCAGACGACGCCTACCGACGCGCAGGGGTACTGCTGACGAAAGCTTTCAGGATCCAGTCTGATGCTTGGGGATATTCTAAGGTAAGGAATCTAACACTAACGTGTTTCTTTCAGATACAAGTTTTACATAAATGTAGGCTACCTTCCATTTACATTTGAGTGATGATATTTTGGTTACCAGTGATGGTGGTGTGCATGATATAACTATGGAAGACAATGGTGAAAGCTCTGGCTGAAAACGATCCTTGTAGTATATAAAAAATAAATGAATAATCAGAAAAGAAGATTAAAGGAACCTTTTCCTCTAAAACATGAAAATGGTTCAATGAACTTAAGGTCACTGTGGGTTGACTGAGGTCGTGCACGTTGTCACAATATGTAATTCTCCATGGCATTGGTTGCTGTTGAAATCCTATTACTTTCAATGGCAACAATGTAATCATTTGATTACCAAGATCCTGTGAATGTTCTCAAATAAACTGGAATGTATGCCGAGCCCCATCCATTTTCACATGCCTTCAATTATCCTTGGTGTCAGTTTTTGTTTGGTCTTCATAAACAAATTCAACCCTCAATGGCACTTTCATAAATACATTATAATCAATCACAATAAACTGTTTGGCCTTATGCTATATGTAAAACAAGTTACTTACCTGCACTTAATTGAGTACTCTTTCTACCTCATTTCATAACATTCAAAGATCAAGCAATCACAGCAGAGACCTCAGAGTAACCCTTTCCACAGAGCCAGCACACTTCAGATTTCAAGCACAAGTGTGCAAATATATAAATAAGGTACTCTGTGGTAAAATGGTGAGCCTAACCGGGGAGGAGGGCGGTTCGCATATGAATCTATAAAATATATCAATACTGGAGAACCACAGTGTACAGGTAAGTAACTTGTTTTTTCTCCAGTATTGTATCTTTTATACATATACATGCTTGATTCTGATTAAAGAGCATTATATTGATAAAAAGAAGTAATAATGAAGGCGGGAAGGAGAACAATCTCACCATGAGCGCACCAGAGAAAAACATGTATTATCGGAAGACTCTTAATGCAAGTAATAGTAACAATCAAATAGATATTCACAAATTAATAAGTAAATAAAGAAACCAGGTTGGCTACAAGCCGCCTACCTTAGGCAAAGAGATGACATAGTGCAGCTGGTCCCACGGCTATACCTGCCTTTCTCCAACCATCCAAGCAGTAATGCTTAGTGAACGTGTGCATCCTCGCCCATGTTGCTGCCCTGCATATGTCAGCGAGAGAAGCCCCAGCAAACAGGGCTGATGAAGTTGCCACCTTTCTCGTCAAACGTGCCTGCACCCTTGCAGGATATGGATGTCCAGCCTTTTCATGGCAGAAGACAATAGTTGAAGTGACCCAACAAGCAATACTGGCCCTAGTTAGGGCAAGTCCCTTCCTGGGTGCAGAGTAGGAAATCAGCAGTTGGGAGGACTTACGAAAGGATCTTGTTATTCGCAAATAAAATTTCAAAGAGCATTTTATGTCCAGAGAATGGAGAGACTTTTCTGCCACCAAGGACGGAATTTGAAAAAATGTAGGCACAAATTTAGTCTCATTGAGGTGATAAGAGGATGGCACTTTGGGTATGAAGGAAGGATTCGTATGAAGAATAACCGTGTTTGTCAGAAATTGAAGATATGGTTACTTTATAGTGAAGGCTTGAATTTAGCCGATACGTCTGGCTGATGTAATAGCTAAGAGAAAGGTCACTTTCCAAGAGAGAAATTTTAAGTCACCTTTGTGTAGGCTCAAATGGGGATCGCATTACAACTGTATTTAATTGAAACAGCACTGAAGGAGATTTAACTGGTGGGTATGCCTCGAAGAGGCCTTTCAAAAACTCTTTAATAAGTCTATGAGACCACAACGAACATTGATCTAGAAGTCGTCTGTATCTAGACATCACAGCAAGGTGGATCTTAATGAAAGAATGCGAGAGTCAAGCCTTGGCTAGGTGCAAGAGGTAGGGCAATACTTGCTCCGGAGAGGAAGAGAGTGGATGTAACGAATGAGTGAAACACCATACACAGAACCTCTTCCATTTTTCAGAGTAACACTTGAGCGTGGAAGGAGCTTGAGAATTTTGTAAAATTGCTTTGCAATCCTTAGGTATGATCAAATTTCCAAATTGAGCGAAGTGAGGAGTCAAGCCGACAAGTGAAGAGAGAATTTGAGGATGGATCACTTGCCCCTTGTCCATGTATAGAAGATCCTCTCTCGGAGGAAAGAGAATCGGAGTGCACTCTGATAGGCGAAGTAGCTCTGTGAACCAAAACTGCCTTGCCCACCCGGGAGTGATGAGAATGAGACAGCAAGGCTTCGGTTTAATTTTCTGAAGGGCTCGAGCAATGAGAGGAAATGGGGGTTGGGGAGGGAGGAGTAGGCAAATGTTCCTGTCTAGGGGAGCAGAAAAACATCTCACCACGATCCCGGTTGAGGAGTTCTGCTCGCGTAAAAGGTTCACTTTTGAGGTACGTAGTGAACAGATCTAATGTTGGGAAGCCCCATGATCGAAAGACCATCTGCAACATCTGGTCGTTGAGCTCCCATTTGTGGCACTGTTTGGACACCCTGCTGAGAGAGTCAGCCCACTGATTGTGGACCCTTGGCACATGCTCCATTCCCAAATCTGCTGAGCTTGAAGAGAGAGAGCTTGGGATTTTGTGCTGCCCTGTTTCTGGAGATAGAACATGGTGGTAGTGTTGTCCGTCCGGACCAGAATTGGAGACCCCCGAATCTGAGGCAAGAAAGCTTTCAGGCCCAAGAACACCGCTCAAAACTCTAGAAGAGTTATGTGACATTTCAGCTCCTGTTTGGACCATTTCCCGTGCACTTGTAAATCCTTGAGGTGAGCTCCCGAATCCTCAATGAAAGCATCCAACGTCATCATAAATTGAGGACTTGTGTGAAAGAAACAAAGATCCTGAGTAAGGTTTTCCTTGGTTTTCCACCAGGACATCGCAGTTTCCATGGTTGTCGAGATTTGGATCATATCGTTGAACGGCCCTTTGGATTGAACCCATTGAGTGTCCAGCTGCTCCTGCAGCGGGTGCATAAAAGGACGGCAGTTGGGAATTAGTTGAATGCATGAGGACATCACCCCCAGCATAGATTTGTACTTTCGTACAGAAACTGACTTTTACGATGATAGAAGACGTGTTGTCTCCTGGAGACGAAAGACGCTTTCTGGAGTAGGAAAGGCTTTGCCGAGATTTGTATTGATGCGAGTCTCTACGAAAGTCAGAGTTGGCAGGAATGAGAGAATACTTTTCTAGATTGAGGTGAAGACCCAGAGACTGGAAAAGATTCCGGCAAGCTTGAGTAGAATTTCTGTCTGGCCGAAACAATGGAGCTTTTATTAACTAGTCATACAGGTATGGAAATTCCTGGTGACCTGAACGTCTTAGAAAGGCGCAAAAAAACACAGTTGATGGACAGAATGTAGAACAATGTCATACATTCACCCCAGTACAAGGATCTGGGCCTAAATCCATCGTTTTTTGCACTCCACACCACCCTGGGTTAGACACTGGCTATATGCAAATCCGCTCTGACCCTGTGCCTCATGGGAACAGTCCAGTCTGAACTACCAAGCCAGGTCTTTCCCAGACCTGAATGCCAGAAACCGGTCCTCGGAAGCTTGTTTCCGGTCCAGGGAAGGCATGGCTTGGCAGTTCGGGCTGGACTGTTCCCATGAGGCACAGGGTCAGACTGATTTGCATATAGCCATGTCTGAACTGGGGTGGCAGAGTGGGCTAAAGATCGGTGATGGATCAAACCCAGATCTTTTGACTGGGTGTGAGTGTTTGATTGGTTCAGATGCTCCGTCCATCACCACCCCCTTTTGTACCACTTTTGGCCGCCTTAAGTGTGGCAGGGTATACTCAGACGTGAGTCCTTTGCTCACTTTGCCACTGGATTCAAGCAAGCTGGGCTGAAGATGGCTGGAATGCCAGAAACCGGTCCTCGGAAGCTTGTTTCCGGTCCAGGGAAGGCATGGCTTGGCAGTTCCGGCTGGACTGTTCCCATGAGGCACAGGGTCAGACTGATTTGCATATAGCCATGTCTGAACTGGGGTGGCAGAGTGGGCTAAAGAACGGTGATGGATCAAACCCAGATCTTTTGACTGGGTGTGAGTGTTTGATTGGTTCAGATGCTCCGTCCATCACCACCCCCTTTTGTAGCGCGTCTTAGAAAGGCAGCTATCGGAGCCATGCATTTGGTGAAGATCCTGATGCCACTTTCAAACCAAAAGGAAGTACTCTGAACTGATAATGGCACCCCCCCCACTTCGAACCTGAGATATCTTCGATGCTTGGATGAATGGGAATCTGAAAATAAGCATATAGAAGATCGAGAGATGACAGATAATCCCCTTTTTCCATAAGAAGAATTCCTGTAGAGACAACATTTTGAATGACTGATTTTTGATGATTTTGTTCAGCAACCGAGGGTCCAAGACCTGTCTCCATTTCCCTGTTCTCTTTTCCATTAGGACAAAATGGGAATAAAACCCCTAATTGCGCTGTTGTAAGGGTCCTTTCTCTATGGCGTGTTTGAAAAAAAGAGATTTTATTTCCCTCTTGAGATCTGGTAGATGGCGATCTGGTACCTTTGGAGAAGGGGTAATTGGAGGATACTACACAAATTCCAGGGTGTGACCATGAAGAAATATATCTCACACCCATTTGTCCGAAGAGATGGATAACCATTTTTGTTAGAAGTTTGAGCAGGTTGGACCGAATTGTTGTGGGACTGCAGTGGCAGGGGCCTGGTAAAACTCATTGCCTTCTGTTTGAATCCTGCGATCTCCCAGCATATTGCTGCCTCTTAAGACCAGTGGATCGTGAATATTATAATGTAGTGTAGGACCTGAAAGCTTGGTTGTACTTTGAGGGTAATGTTGAAACTGTTGTTGGAACTGCAGTGTAGGTGTACACTGTCCTCTAACTCTGCCCAAAAGGACTGGAAAAAACGTTGTTGAAGCGTTGCTAAGGATTTAGCAGTGTCTGTGTCTTTCTTTATAGATTGAAGAGCTTCATCTATATGACTGCTAAATAAACACTCGACATCGAAAGGCATATCTAATACCTTAGCCAGAACCTCAGGACGTAAGCTGGTAGCCTTCAGCCACTCCTGACTTCTCAGCACCGCTGCACCTACCATCTGATGAAAGACAGTGGACGAGATATCCATAGCGATCTCTATAAGCTCAGAGGAAGCTCTCTCTTTTTCAAATTAAATATCTCTTGCTTCCTTTTTCTTATCTTCCGGAAGATGTTCCAGTAATGAAGACGGGTCCGACCACATTTGTCGGTCTTACCTTCCCAAAATGGCCATAGTGTTGGAAGCTCTTACTGAGATAGCCGCTAGAGCGGAAAACCTCTTTCCAATGTTGTACAGCCGGTGACCTTCTTTATCCAGAGGTGCAGAACACTGAGATGCCGGGTTTTTAGATCTTCTCTGTGCGGCCTACATAATTACGAAATCAAGCCTAGGATGACCATTGAGGCATGTGGGTGAATTATCAGGGGCTTTGTACTTCTTGTCCAGTTTCGGTGTCACCACTGGGATAGAAGCTGGTGTCCTCATCAGTTTAAGACCTTCCTGCCACAGGTAATCCACTATGGGAGTTGCCCTAATGGATCGCTGAATGCCTGGTTTGAAGTCATACAAGAAATACTCAGTTTTACTGGCATAGGCAGATCAAAGCGTTTGGATGCACGTTCCAGAACTTTATGAAAAATCCCGAAGTCAGCAGGGAGAGAATCAGTTGGAGGAGAGATAGGTGATGATGGCATGGGAACTATTTTTTCATCCCATTCGTCCAGAGTATCTACGTCACTGTTTATTTCTACTTCCTCCACCTGTTGTTGTTCCACATTTTGAATGTCCTCAGTAATAATAATTGGAGAAGGCAAAACCTTTACCCTGGCGAGCTCAGGTGTAACTTGTCCTGCTTGCTCAATAAGGGCATGTCCAGGAGGCGGGGGATGTTGTGGAGCATTAGCCTCTGGAAAGCGTTTGTAGTAATCATTTAACATATGACGCAAATCCATCACCAACGATACGGGAACGCCAATAGATGGTTCTCTAAAATGGCGAGGATCTTCTTCGTCATAGGGATAACATTCCTGAAAGGATTCTGCCTGCTGTACCATAGCCATATCAGTAAATGAATACTCTCCTGCTAATTTAGAGGAAGGGTCATTCTCCTCCAAGTCCTCATCATCACAGTCCTGACATTCGATTTTTAATTGAGATGGACTTTACGCAGGGCCACACATACTGTCATCCTCAGACTCCTGAAAGTCAAGCAGACGCGCTAGAGGTAATGGGGATATTTTTGAAAAGTCCTGTATTTGTTTTGAAAGCCCTAAACGGATTTTTCATTCCTTCAACGGTAGCATCGACGGTATCGTCGCTGACACCACCACCATTGGTGGAAACGAGGACAGTGATATCGACGGGGCGGTGGTAGACGGAGAAATCCTCGTCGGCAGTGGAAGACTCGTCGACGGTGCAGGTCTCGTCGATGGTGACGGTCTTGTCGACGATGACGCTGCTGTCAAAGTCAACTGCGGTCCTGTCGACGCTGTCACCGTTTCGACCGTCGTCGTCGTAGCCGTCGCTGAAGAAACCGCCTCAGATCTACCAGCGGCAATAGCTCTTGCTGACGAAGCCGTTGATGGACAAGAAGATTAATCCCTCACAGGTGTCAAGATAGCAAGGACCGGTGCAGAAGACGATTTTGATGCCAAGTCTTCAGATTTTTTGTGGCGTTTCTCTTGCTCCTGAGATTTTCATCTTTTAGGGTCCACCTGGTGAAAAGAGGAGCTCTTCCTTATTTTTATGGAGGAAGAATGGGGTTTTTCCTCAGTCACAGTGCCAGATTCAGAAATAGTTTTTTTCTTCTGAAGCCAGAGGAGCAGTCTTCCTTCCCTAGCCTTGAGGGTCTTGGCCGAGAACGTTCAGCAGTATTTGCATTCCCTGGGCTTATGGTCAGGCTAGAGGTAATAGAGACATTGCTTGTGGGAGCCTTCAGAGAAAAGTCTACATTTCCCACAAGCTTTACAGGACCTAAACAAATCTTTTTTATCTTGCATTTTGAAAGTCACAGAAAAAAATAACTTGAGCTGGAAGCTGGAGGTCTAAAGTTGAAAAGAAAATACAACTGTGTCAGAGCAGAGCTCAGACAGACTCCCAATCACATGATGAGCAGTAAGAAATCCAAGGTGTGGTGGCTCTGTGGAGAGGGTTATTCCGAGGTCTCTGCTGTGATTGGCTGAACTTAGGATGTTAGGTTGAAAGAGTACTCAATTGAAATCTTTCTGTCTATGGGAACGTATTCAGTACTACTATTTCTACTGTTACAGTGGGACTCCCACCATGACGACGGGGAGGATTCAAGCGTGTGAATCTATAAACGATACAATACTGGAGAACTATTGTTCCAAAACAAAATCCCAGGATCGGATTTTATTCATTCTAAACCTGCTCCAATTGGCATATCCTTTATATTTTACAATATTTAGTGTGTTTATCCAATTGCAGCACATGCAGGTGTTAGTGTTTTTTTTATATTTGGCTAGAATTTGTGGTAGAGGAGTTGATTAAAATAAGCTGTGAGAAAACATTTTTATTTTGGAGCAGACTTCTTGTACGTGGCCAGCAACATCCTCATAGATTCATCTCCTACCCAAAATGTCTAGTACAAAAGAAAAAGCTACTTACCTGTGGTAACGATCTATCTGGTGGATACTCTATTAACATGTAGATTTCTTACTTGTAGAACAACCCCCAGGTTTAGAGTGGATCAGAAGATTCAAAGTTGTTAAAGCGACAATAGAGGGTGCAGGACTCAGTAGGTCCCAAAAGTTGATTCGCTTCAATCCAAGTTTTCCAAGCCTTCGATGCAAGACAGCAGATTCACAGCAATGAAGGATTGCAATACCAAAATAAGCATATCTTGGGATCTCTTTAACTTTACCTATAACTCATCCATCTAAAGGGGAGGAGGGCGGGTCGGTGAGGAATCTGCAGGAAAATAGACTATCCACCAGAAAGAATTGCACCGCAAGTACGTAATCTTTTCTTCTGATGGATACTTCTACCTGCAGATTCCTCACATGTAGAACAGATTTCATAGCAAAACTCTGCACACCTCAGAATCCAGCCAGTAGTGCTTTGCGAAGGTGTTCAAGGAAGCCCATGTTGCCACCTTACAGATTTCTGCAATTGGGACCCCTGGCATGTGCAGAAGGTCGACTTAGCCCTGGTGAAATGGGCTCAGATCCTTTCAGGGGGCTCTTTCTTGGCTAAGGCGTAGCAGGTCTTGATACAGAGGATGACCCAACATGAGAGAGCCCATCCTGATGAATTGCCATTGCTTTAAAGTATGTCTGTCGGAAAGCACCACCATTTCGGGGAATGCTTTGCTTTGGGAGAGAATGCAATCTTGTCCTTCCATTTGTCTGAGTATTGATCCCGCTAATCCTCGAGACATTCTTGTAGTGGTCTCATGTGGAGATGGGCGTTTGGGGTCAGAACATGCATGAAGCCATTGAGCCGAGGAGAGATGACACTGTTCTCACTGTGGGATGAGATATTTTCATGAAAGAGTGACACTTCAGACAGATTGATAACAGTCTCTCCTCCAAAGGATGCACTCTTGCTTGTATGGTGTCAATGGTGGGACTTAGGTAATGCAGTAACTGGGCTGGAATAGTGGTCCATTTGCTGTGATTGACATACAGTCCTAATTGGTGGTGAAGATTGCTCGTCAACTAATAATGAAGTTGGGCATTTTGTAGTGTTGACTCCTTGACCAGCCAGTCTTCTAGATATGGATAGACGGTTACCTGGAGTTTTTGGAGATGTGCAGTGACCACTGCCGTGCATTTCAAAAAAGTTCTGCGGGCTTTGAGGCCAAATGGAGGTAGTGACCATGACCTATGACACACCTCAAGAACGGGAGGTGCTTCCTGGCTACTGGAGCGTGAAAGAACATTTCTCTGAGAATCCAGCTAGCTAGGTGGCTGTCTTCAGATCTAGAATGGGCCTGAAATAGATTCTAGCGCCTTTCTTTTTTTACCAGAAATATACAGGAATAAATCTCTGTTCCTCGTTTGGGAGGAACAAACTTTACTGCTTTCTTTTGCAGAAGAATGGTCACTTCAGAGCGCAGCATCTGCAGACGTTGACTGAATGGGTTTGGTGGGATATTTGGCAGATGGCTGGTAATCCTTGGACAATGCCTATTCTGTACAATATTTAAAACCCAGGCTTCTTTCGTGATGCATTGCCACTCTGTCACGAAATGAGAGATACTTCCCCCTACCGCAGTGGAAGACAGAAGAGGGGGAAGCAGAGATTCATTGTTTGGAGCCTGCTGGAGGCTTTCCTGCTTGAGCAGGCAAGTGGCTAGCTTTTCCTCTGGGTTGACGATGTTTAAGTTACTGTTAGGATCTTTGTTGCAGCTGATAGTGGTGACCTTGGTACCATTGAGGGGATTGAACCCCCTGTGGGTAGAAACATTGTTAAGGCTGGTAGGTGTGTTTACCTTGTCCCTTTTGCTTATCAAGGTGTACTGTGTTCAAGGTTTCCATTTCGGATTCCATCCGAGCCATCTCATCATCAGTATGACTGTCGAATAAGGAGGACCCGGGAAGGGAAGATTAAGAATGCGCTGTTGAGATTCTTGTTGTAGGGCTGTAATATAAAGCCACGAGTGCCTTCTTCGGGCCAAACCATGACAGTACCCGTGGGCTGCCAGTGATGAAGATTCGGCAGCAGCACTAACACCTTGGATGTTATGTTATGTTATGATCATTTATTTTGCGCACAGATGCTCCAGCTAAGGAGCGTCCTGGCGCATGGAAAAGGTGAACATAACACAACGCAGAAGGAAACAAAAAGTGCAGAGATCAGTGTGAGGGAAATTAAAACAAGTGAGTTTTCACGGCCCTGCGGAATGCTAATAGATCCTCTAACAGGCGGATTTCCAAAGGGAGGGAGTTCCAGAGAGCCGCAGCTCTCACACGAAAGGAACGACCGCTCATCCGGCTAAGTCTAAAACGTGGAACAACCGCAAGAGATTGCCCAAGTGATCTAAGAGAGCGCGTCGGGACATAGGCGGATAAAAGGTTATTGAGGATCTCAGGTGCCGATCCTTTTAGAATTTTAAAAGCAAGGCTAAGGGCCTTAAAGTGGATCCGACTTTTAATCGGTAACCAGTGTAGGGACCGCAGGGTGTTAGAAGTAGGACAGGACCTCGGCAGACCCACCACTGCTCTCGCAGCCGCGTTCTGTAGTAGCTGTAAGCGGACGATCTCAGATTGATTAACTCCCAGCAGGTGCGAGCTGGCATAGTCCAACCGGGAGATAATCGTCGCTTGGATGATCAACTGCCTCGTCGGGGCGTCAAAAAATTTGACCATCATGTCCTCATTTACCACTGCAAGGAAATCCTCTTGTCAATCTCCCATTTTCTGTAAATTCTGGCCCCAGAGGTGGGCTCCCAGGGGCTATAATGGCCTGTGGAGGAGGATCCCGTGGCCCTGTTCTCCTAAAAAAAAAACCTGGGCCTTAGGAGGGGTTCATGCGGCCCCCCTCTCCCCGTTAAAATATCTTTGGCGACCCGCTCCCCTTTAACAACAAAAAAACAAAAAAAAGTTTCTGGGGGATTGGGTCCCCAGGACCTAAAGAGACAAGGGGCTGAGACGCACGCCCTTTTGTTCTTATATTTGGCCCCAGATGGAGTCCCTGGAGCCCGAACTGCAAACGTACTCTGCGCACAGCAAAGGCCTTTTCGCAGTGAGGGGTTGGCTGCCTGCTGGGAATTTGTTGCTAGCAAAGCCATTTGAGAGGACATCAGTGATATAAATGACATCATAGAACATGTCACAAGTGATGTAATATGTCAATGCATGGTGGTGCCTCAAGTTATAGTTAGGAATTCCAGTGCTTTTTAGTCTCGCCTACGCAGTGTGCAAGCGCTGCTTAGGAGAGGGCCTCATGTCATCGATGAGCTTTTCTCCCCAAAAACGTGCACCCGCTGCATTGCTTTCTATTGCAACGCATGCACGTTTGGCGATCTCCTCGCGGACGCGAGGGGCAATTATCGCGGCACCAGCCGCTCCCTCCCGCGAGTGCATCGCGCAGGACCCCTGCTCTCTCCCCTCCCAGAGCTGTGAGGCATGCACGCTTGTTAAACCTATTTCCGCGTGGCTTAAGAGCCCGAAAGAAATTACGTTTAGTACACTGCAGCCAATCAGAAGAGGGGTACAACATTTCGCCTCTCACAGACTTCCAGCTCATCTTCTCGTGTTTCTTTGCACGTAAACGGGAGACCTTCCCTCGCCACTGCCTCTCCCTCTGTTGCTGAAGTTCTCGACCAGGATGTATTTTGTGTGATTTACAGGTGGGGGCGTGGTTAAGTTTCCTTATGCCAAGGGGGTGTGTTCTTCTATTTCAATTCACATTTGTGCGAGTCGGCGGCACTTTGTAAACCCTACTCCTAAACCGTCCCCTGACTCTCGCTTCCTACTCCGGGACAGCCATGTCGGACCAGGCTTCCTTCAACACCAATTTCATCACCCTGACCCGGTTTGTGATGTAGGAGGGCAGGAAAGCCAAGGAGACAGGAGAGCTGACCCAACTGCAAAACTCCCTCTGCACGGCTGTGAAAGCCATCTCCTACGCTGTCCGGAAAGCTGGGCTTGCCAACCTGTGATTGTGCCTTCTTTCAGTCTCAAAGGGGCCAGTTTGCATGTTGAGACGTACCAGAACGCCACCAGCAATTTTACAAATAGCCAGCCAAGTCTTACAGAATTTGAGGGCGTGTCCTTGGTTTCTTTACAGCTGGTCTGTCTCTCTAATTTCTTTATAAGGCGGGTTTATAAAGCGGATTTTGGCATTAAATGCCTCCATGAAATTAATAGAAACACGGCAAGCTGTAAAGATTCTGTGAAATGTTTGTACTCGCCCATGCAAATATTTTTCTGGTCAAGAAGGTAACCTATTGTTTAGAGTAAGAAATATATTAAGTTGAAAAATGATCGAAACCACTTCCTTGCCATTGTTCCTGGTCTTTCTGAAACTTGGTGTAAATTCTGGATTTTAAGCTTGTAAGGCACATAGAGGGATGCCTTCTCCCTTTGCATGCTTTGTCCCACAGTTTTTACCTGTCTGAACTTTGCAGCCTGTACATTCTAAATGCAATAGCTTTGCGCCACGCCTCAGCTTTAGGACTGCATTTAAACTCCCAGAAACAGCCATGCATAAGATCGATGTATTTTTAATTTCTCAATTTAGGCTCAGATTGGGTTCAAAATAGCCCTAGGCTCATCAAACAAGAGGCACAAGTACGCGAATCGATACTTCTCGCAGAACATTGCTTGGTTAGTATCAGTGGGCTAAATTTTGGAGACATATGTGTGGGATTAAGCATTTTAAATCTTACCAGGCCAATAACGTTGATTAGCACAGTAGTTCTTACCTGTGCTTTCCTAGAAGCCCACTAGGCCTTAGGGGTGCTTATGCAGCTGGTCCCCTGATTCTGGACTGGGGAGTAAATCGAGGCTTTGGACATCAAAATGGCAAGTTGGTGGATGGGTCACTGATATTCTAGTTTTTTTCTCCTAATCCTGCGTTCCTCCTGGGCAAGGTGGGGATTGGCAAACTGGCTGAGGCCTTTGTGGCTTGCTCTGTAGACTGTTGGCCATGGGGTCTCGTAGGCTGATCTTTAGTCTTGGCTGCAACCTTCAGGTTACATGTGATGGCCGCTGTCCTGGTACTGTGCAGAGAGTTATCCAAATGGTGAACTGACCGCAAATTATCTTCCTCATCTGACCTGTCTGGGCACTGTGATAGGCCTGGGAGTGTGACCATCGTAGGAGGGAAAGATTCTTACTCTTCGCTAGCACCCCTTTTGTCCTGTAACATTTTGTCCTAGCGCCTCAAGCCTCTTTGTCTCTGCCAGTTAGACTGCAGGCTCCAGAAACTATTCTCCTCGTGGCCCTCGGTACACTGCAAACATTTTACTACCTCACTAGCAGAGATTTCTAGGTTAACAAGCGAGAGCCGCTCATAAAGTTAAATTTTTTTCTTAAATTCTTGTAGTTCTGATTTAATGATGGGATTCTAAAGAGGACTTAAAATCCCATAATGCAAAGAAAATCCCTTTGACATTGACTGGTGTACTCTTTCATCCCCTACCTCTGTGACATGGGTTCAGTGCAAAGGAATGGTGATATGGGTCCTAGAGTAGGCAAGGAAAATGTGTTCTTTGGCCTCTAGTTGTGTAGCAACAGACAGCGCTAAGCATGGTTCAAAGGGCCGCTTGGCCACTAATGCCACACCATTGGTTGGTATACCCCCGTTTGGGGAACTGATCTGTGACCAACCCCTCAAATTTCCAATGAGTCATTCATTCATACCAAGATTTTTCTTTGCATTCTGGAACTTGTAGTCATTTTCAGCACTTTGTAAAACCTCAAATATCTTTCTCTCTGCGCAAAGAAAAAACCTGGACTGGCTGAGTTATTCAAGGAACTTGAGAGGCCTGGTTTTGCGTCTTACTGCTCACAACGACCCGGTCAGTGTTCCAAGGTCCATGCAGGAGTAGTTTATTCAGATCAGACTCCTAATTAAGATTCAATATTAGGCTGATCAATACTCCAAATCCTCGTAAGATAAGGAAACAAGCAAAATGATTATTACATAATTGTATATATCATAGTACAATATATACATACCAATATAATATGATTGTATAATAACCTTTGTACAGTGGTATGGCCGGTCATTTAATGCTATGGTATGGCCTGTCATTGTATGCTATTGTATAATATGGTATGGCCTGTCATTGTATGCTATGGTATAATATGGTATGTCTCGGGGTGCCGCTCGCAGAGGTGAACTTGACTTGGGAGCATTTGGTGCTGTGCTGCTATTGCGGGGGACCATTGTTGAAGAGGACTTGATCCCAGGCACTTGTTGTGCCGCCGGAGGGAGACTCCAAGGTCCAGACCCGCTGGTCCCGCCCTCATCTGCTATTTAACCTCTCGCGGCCCCCGCTTCGCGGGAGCCGCTCGCAGAGGTGAACTTGACTCGCGGGCATTTGGTGCTATGCTGCTACTGTGGGGGAACATTGTTGAAGAGGACTTGAACCCAGGCACTTGTTGTTGTGCCGCCGGGACTCCAAGGTCCAGGAGCCCCGGGAACGCGATCACCTGCGCTAGAACCGCTGGTCCTGCCCTCATCTGCTATTTAACCTCTTGCGGCCCAGCTTCGCGGAAAAAGCTCGCAGAAGTAAACTTGACTCGGGGGCATTTGGTGCTGTGCTGCTACTGCGGGGGACCATTGTTGAAGAGGACTTGAACGGAGGCACTTGTTGTTGTGCCGCCGGGACTCCAAGGTCCAGGAGCCCCGGTAGCGCGATAACCTGCGCTAGACCCGCTGGTCCCGCCATCATCTGCTATTTAACCTCTCGCTGTACCCGCTTCGCAGGGCGCGCGAGGGCGCGCCCCGGGCGAAGCCCGGTTCAAAGGCGGGCCCATCTGTGGCCGGGCTGGGCCATACCATTTCGCTTATGTAAATAACCCCCCAGGGCTACACAGTGTACTGTTTGTTTACAATATATTTAAATCGTTTTGAAGTAAGTTACTGAGCCTTTCTTGCTTAGCCTATACCGCGTTGGTTTTTTTACTCTGTACCACGGGGTAGTACTGATGGGGAAGAGAAAGACTCAGGAGTCCTCCACAGGGATTATAGCGGCTGCTAAATCCACAGTAACAAATATGCTACTTACCAGTATGCATCTGTTCTTGGCATGTAGGGCTGCTGACATTCATATCTGTGCATAGATCGCCGCCTAGTGTTGGGTCCTGATGATTGCACATTGTTGTCCTGGAAGAGTCTTCGAAGTATCACGAGATAGGTGGCTCCTCCCCTGGACTACAGTGCGCATGGGCATCGACTCCATCCTCAGATTGTTTTTAGCCATTGTGGCCAAGATGGAGTGGAACTCAGTGAATGATGACCATGCTAGAAGTATGTGTATATTCTGCAGCTGCTACAGGCGCTGGGGAGGAGGGCGGGCGATATGAATGTCAGCAGTCCTACATGCCAAGAACAGATGCATACTGGTAAGTAGCATATTCGGTTCGAGGCATGTGGGCTGCTGAATTCATATCTGTGCATAGAATACATAGCAGTCCCTCCATTAACGGCGGCTGCCCGTGCCAGCTGCAGCAGTTTGGAAAAGTGTTCTGAGAACAGCCTGCCCTACAGCTGCCTGCTGTTTGGAATGCACATCAACACAATAATGCTTTGTAAATGTGTGTGTGGTAGACCATGTGGCTGCTCTACATATGTCTTCCAAAGGAATGTTTCCAAGGAATGCCATAGAGGCCCCCAACTTTCTGGTGGAGTGGGCCCTTGGTGGAATGGTGAGAGTACGTTTGGCTTTCAGATAGCAGATCTGGATACATTTAACGATCCACCTAGCAATACCAGCCTTGGAAATAGGGTTACCTTTGTGGTGTGGTGCAAAGGCGACAAAGAGTTGCTTAGTCTTCCTAAAATCCTTGGTCCTATCGATGTAATACATCAGGGCCCTTTTGACGTCAAGGGTGTTGAGCATCCGCTCCGCCAATGACTCAGGATTTTGGAAGAAAACAGGCAATTCAATAGTTTGGTTAATATGGAATTGAGACACTACTTAGGAAGGAATTTAGGGTTAGTGCGAAGCACCACCCTGTTAGAGTGTAGTTGAATAAATGTCTCTTGGATAGTTAGTGCTTGGAGCTCACTAACTCGTCGCAGTGAAGTAATCGCTATGAGGAAAGCCACTTTCCATGTCAAGAATTGAATCTCGCAGGAATGCAGTGGTTCAAAGGGAGGACCCATCAGCCGGGTGAGGACCACATTGAGGTTCCACTCCGGAGCTGGTGGAGTCCGCGGAGGAATGACTCGTTTGTGTCCCTCCAGAAAGGCCTTAATGGCAGGCACCCTGAAAAGGGAGAGGTGCTGCCTGTTCTGGAGGTAAGCGGCCATTGCCGACAGATGTATGCGAATGGAAGCATAGGCCAGATTACATTTGTACAGATGGAAAAGGTAACAAATGATATTCTGAATAGACGCATCCAGCGGATTAATATTGTGGTCTGCAAAATAAATGACAAACCGCTTCCATTTTGCTGCATAGCATGATCTGGTGGTGGGCTTCCTTGCCTCCCGAATGATGTCCATGCAGTCAGAAGGCAAGTGCAGATAGCCAAACTCTAAGACTTCAGGAGCCAGATCGCCAGGTTGAGCTGTTGCGGATCTGGATGCGGAATGTCGCCATGGCTCTGCGTCAGAAGGCTGGGTGTGAGACGTAGCCTCTGATCCGGTACCACGGACAGTTCTAGAAACGTGGTGTACCATGGTTGGCGAGCCCACGTCGGAGCAACCAGGATGAGAGTCATCGAGTGCTGCCTGAGCTTGCATGCCACCAGCGGTATCAGAGGTGCTGGGGGAAAAGCGTACGCAAATTTGCCTGACCAGTTCATCCATATCGCATTGCCCAACGATTGTGGGTGTGGGAACCTGGCGGCGAAGCTTTGGCATTTTGCGTTCTCCCTTGTGGCGAACAGGTCTATCTCTGGATGACCCCACCTTTGGAAGTACGGTTGGAGTACTGATGGATGTATCTCCCACTCGTGCATTTGGTGGCTGTGCCTGCTGAGCAGGTCCGCCATCGGATTGTCTTTGCCCGGGAGGTGTTCCGCCATGAGGAAGATAGTCCTCTGAATGGCCCACTTCCACATGCTCTGAGCCAGGTGAGACAGCTGCGGAGAGTGTGTTCCTCCCTGTTTTTGAATGTAGTACATCGCTGTCATGTTGTCCGTCCGGATCAACACAACCTTGTTGCACAGATGTACCTTGAAAGCTTTGAGTGCCATGAAGATTGCCATCAGTTCGAGAACATTGATGTGCATCTTCCGTTGCTGTTGCGTCCACAGTCCCTGCACTGTGTAGTGGAGGACATGAGCTCCCCATCCCTGGAGAGAGGCGTCCGTCGTCAGGATGATCTGTGGCACAGGCTCTTGGAACGGTCGGCCCTTGCAAAGGTTTCGTGGATTCCACCAATGCAGAGAGTTGTATGCCCGACCGCTCACCAACACTAGGTCTTTCAACTGCCCGTGAGCCTGAGTCCACTGACGCGCTAAGCACTCCTGAAGCGGATGCATATGTAGCCTCGCGTGCGGGACTATGGAAATGCAGGAGGCCATCATACATATCAACTGCATGAACACTCTTGCTGGAATAGAGTGTTGAGGTCTGAATTTCTGTATCAGCGATAGAATGCTGCTGACCCTCACTGAATTCGGCTGTGCTGTGGCCGCCAGAGTGTTTATGGTCGCACCCAGATACTGCCGTACGTGTGCGGGCTGGAGGTAGGATTTCGGGTAATTCAGTGAGAATCCCAGATCGTGCAGGTGGTGAATGGTGTGGGACATGTGGTCGGCACACTGCTGGGCTGACTTCGCTTGGATGAGCCAGTCATCCAGATAAGGGTAGACGTGGATATTCCGTCTTCTGAGATGCGCCGCCACTGTCGCCAGGCACTTTGTGAACACCCTGGGTGCCGTGGTGACACCGAAAGGCAAAACCTTGAACTGGTAGTGCTGGTTTTGTATGGTATAACGGGGGTATTTCCTGTGTGAAGGGTGCAGTGGAATGTGAAAGTACGCATCCTTTAGGTCTAAAGTTGCGAGAAAATCCCCCTGCCTGAGTAACGGGAGCACTTGCTGCAGGGTCAGCATATGGAAGTGCTCCGACAGGATGTAGTAGTTGAGGGGCCTGAGGTCCAGGATGGGCCTGAGGGACCCGTCCTTTTTTGGTATTAAGAAGTACAGGGAGTAGACCCCTGTGCCTCTTTCCTGCACCGGCACGAGCTCCATTGCCCCTTTTTGCAGCATGACGGTGACCTCCTACTGCAATAAGTGCAAGTGCTCGTCCGATATAGGACGGTGTCTTGGGGGCATGTCAGGTGGAGTGGATGTTAACTCCAGACAATAACCGTATTGGATAAGTGTTCTGACCCACCTGTCCGTGGTGAGGGACTTCCAGACGGGCAGGAACTGCTGGAGTCTCCCCCCGACCGGTGTTGTGTGGTCGGGGGGCAGTGACAAGGTGTCACTGTTTGCTGGTGGCAGAGCATCTGGAGCTGTTGTTTCCACGTCCTCTGCCCTTGGCGCTGTTGCCACGATATCCAGCTCGACTCTTGCTGGTGTAAGTAGTCTGAGTGTTGCCCTTGTAGTATTGCGTGGACTGGGAGAGCTTGCCCCTGGAGACGCCTCTAGTGCTGGAGCGACGAAAGGACCCACCCCGAAACTACTGGGACTGTAAGGCACCCATTGACTTTGCAGTCTCAGTATCCTTTTTTTATCTTTTCTAGGGTGGTGTCAACCTCAGGGCCAAACAGGTGATCTGGGTTAACCGTTTGGTTCAGGATGGTGGTTTGGATTTCTGGCTTAAATAAAGAGATTCTCAGCCAGGCATGTCTCTGAAGCATAATGCTAGTGTTTATAGCTCTGGCAGCGGTATCGGCTGCGTTCAGAGCGCACTTAATGGATGCGTTTGAGATTAGCTTCCCTTCCTGAATCAGCATCTGAGCCCCTTCCTTGTATTGATCAGGCAGGTGTTGCAACAGGGTCTCCAGTGTATCGTAGTGTGCCCTGTCATAGCGCGCCAGAAGCGCCTGTGTGTTAGAAATGCGCCAGATGTTGGCTGCCTGTCCTGCCACCCTCTTCCCCGAAGCCTCAAAGACCTTGGATTCTTTGTCTGGGGGAGGAGCATCACCCGTAGTCTGAGAATTTGCCCTCTTCCGTGCATTCGAGACGACCAGGGAGTCCAGAGGCAGCTGTCCTTTAATGTAGGTAGGATCAGTAGGCGCTGACTTGTATTTCTTGTCAATCCTAGGGTTTATCACCCTTGCCCTGGTAGGTTCTTTAAACATCTCAGCAGCATGCTTTAAAACACCTTTCAGCATAGGCAGAGTTTTAACAGTTTTTTTCTGATACCGAAAAGGTGTTAAAGAGGAAATCCACATCCACAGGGTCAGCATGTAGCTGGACGTTTTGATTGTTAGCTGCCCGTTCAATGAGGGCATTGAAAGCAGTAGAGTCTTCTGTAGGAGACGTTTTAGCTGAAAAAAGTTGAGGGTCTTGGCCTGATTGAGGATCCCCAGGGTCACCACCAGCTGCCCAGGGTTCATTGGTATCCTCAGGGTCTGTATAGACTGGATAACTATACTCATCCTCATCATCTCCCTCACCAGGGTCCACATCCGAGTAAGTGGGCGACACATCATGAGTCTGCGGGGAAAGGGGTTCCACCAAGACGGGACAGCAAGCAGAGTCCTTCTTCTTGAGAGGGATCTTGTAAGACTCTAGTTGTGGTTCTGGGGTGATTTTCCGCTTCAGAAGGGAAAGCCTGCCCGTTTCGGCGTCGATGAAGTGTTCCTGACGCTCATCCCCCGAAGGTCGTCCAGGTCTTGGGCCGTGAACCACCGATGACGCCTTCAGCGCCGAGGAGACCTTCTCGGGCACGCCGGTCACCGCCTTAGGAGCGAAAGCCTTCGGCGCCGTCTTAGGCCGCAACGTGAAATGGATCGGCGTGGACGCCTTAGGTGGTTTCTCCACTGGTTTCGCAGGCAGAGGATCTTCACGGATGCGCTGCAGGGAGTCCGTCACCTTCTTGGTGAATGCGGCGGATGGCCGCGCCGGTTCAATGGAATCCTTCGAGGCCACTTTCGAAGTCGACTCTCGAGGCGCAGCGCCCTTGGCCTTGTCGTGCGAACGCGGTGTCGTGAGTACCTTCGGGTCATCGAGCCGCTCCTTTGGTCACTGAGAGACTTCTTCGGCTCGCCGACAGCCTTCTTCGGGTCGACAAGGCTTTTGCTGGTGTCGATCGTCTTCGGCGCCGACGCGCCTGACTCGACCACCTTCACCTTAGTCTTTGGTGCGGCAGACTTAGTCTCGACGCCCTTGACTGGTGTTTTCGGCTCGACAGCCATCTTCGGTTTCTTCGGCGCCGAAGCCTCCGAGGCCTTGGAGCCGACCAAAGCGATGCGCACTTTCGGTTTCGGTGCTGGCACCTGCGCAGTATCTGGCGTCGAGACCGTAGGTTTCACTTTCGGTTTCGTTTTGCCATGGAGTGGCTCGGCAACAATGTCCGTGGCTGGGCCCGAAGGCGGGCCGTGGAACCCATAGTGAGATCTTGGGTAAGGCCCGAAGGCGATCCCTCGACCTGGGCTTTAGAAATCGGCACGGCCCCAGAGTCAGTTTGAGGAAGCTCCTCGTCCGAGCTATCCTCCATGGCCCCAAGGGCCCCGTCGTCGTCGTCCCCTACCTCGTCGACGACTTCTTCGCCCTCGAACCCCTCAGCATCCGCGTTGTAGTCATCTTCGACGTCGGACGCGGGGTTTGATTCAGAAACGTCCTGGATAGATTCGTCCTCCACATCCCCTGCATCGAAGATGTCCACAGGCGCCGGAGCAGATTGCTGGGCCTCCTGGCGCGCAGCTCATCGAAGCTTAAGCGTCTTCTTAGACCTGAAGCGGGAACAAGCCATACACTTGTCCTTATCGTGGTCCGGCGACAGACACTTGTTGCACACCGGGTGGACGTCGATGTGGCCGTACTTCGAGTAACAGACCGGACATCTCTTGAATGGGCTTCGGTCCATGATGGACGGTCGATAGGTCAGGAGCGTTGACTAGGCCTTCTGCTCCAAGAGCACGCAGGAGTAGAGAATCCGGCTTGGAGCCGAACTAGAAGAAGTAATGCCGAACGCAAGACAATACAGACGTATAGGCTAAAGACCTTTTGGTCTCAAGAAAGTTTTCTACCGATTCCGACAAGAGGGAATAAAAGACATCCGAACCCAATGGCGGAAAAAAACAATCTGAGGATGGAGTCAATGCCCATGCGCACTGTGGTCCAGGGGAGGAGCCACCTATCTCGTGATACTTCGAAGACTCTTCTAGGACAACAATGTGCAATCATCCGGACTCAACACTAGGCGGCGATCTATGCACAGATATGAATTCAGCAGCCCACATGCCTCGAACCAACAATGGACGCTTTCCTTTCGAGGGCTGCTCCAGTCATCGATAAGGAAATCGAGATGGTTAACAGACGTTTATCTAGATCCCCCTTAGGCATTTTAAATCACTCACAGGGTGACACAAACAGTGACCCCAAAGACTATCGCAGAGCTAGGTGGTACCTCATTCTCTATAGATGTACAACGAGAAACTTCGGTAAAGGCTACGCCCCCTAGGGCTATAGAAGGCATTGGGGAGGTATCGTATAGGCCTCTATCTCCTGTAGTAGTAATAGCAAATAGGAAGGTTACCAGACACAGTGTTAAGTCAGTGGAGGGCGGACTTAATGAAAAGAATATCGTTGCGCCTGATAAAGGCCCTAATGACATGATTCCTTTGAAGGGATTGGGGGAAGCGAGTAGCTCTATCTGCACTAGGAAAAGAAAGTGCAAAGCCATCTAGCCAAGCAAAATAAACGAAATCTAATAACTCTTCACCGCCGGCTTCAGCCATAAGGGGCCCCCTGGCAGTAATCCCGCCCATGGATGAACACCATATGTTAGAAACCATGAAATCTTTGTTAATGCTTATTCTGGGGGAAAACTGGCCCCCATTGTGTCTAAAGTAAATAAGATAGAGCAAAGCTTAGTAGTACATATTAAAACCCCGCAAATACCTGGTATACCCGAGAAAATCAACAGCGCCCTCATTAGCGCAGATTCCACAGTAGGCCCTCAACAACCCATAGGTGGACATGGGAATATAACTCTTCCTAACTCACCCAGTCATACGATGATCCAGGGGAGAAATGTGGTCACTAACCACATCGGGTAGGTGGAGGGGGCTACCAAGGGGGGTTTGGCAAAGGCCAGGTCCTCTCCAATTTTACACCAGGTCCAGGCTCTACGGGGCCCGGGGTTCAATGCCGGTAGTGCTGAGGGTGGCCATGTTGCTGCTTCCCCAAATTCCGTTTCTATTAATTTACCACCCCAATCAATCCCCTTGATACTTATCTTAGGGAATGTTCCACCCCTTTCTCGAGACACTAATGAGGCCTATAGCCAGCTCAAGAATAAAGCTACATACTGGCTCTCTAGTAACACCTCAGTAGGCCCAGCGGTAGACCGGAAGATTTTAATGGTCCGCCGCGTGGGCTGGGTGGGCAATGCCAGAAAAACAGGGAGAGGGGGGGGGGGGGGGGGATATGATTCCACACATTCTGAGATATACTAGCTTGGAGGGGCGTTTCTTTTCTCCCATTCCCCAGGGGTCAAACAGATACGCTGCCCTCTGAAGACTAGAGGAATGCGATTGACTGAGCCCAAGCCCAGAATCTAATGCTCCAACCTCGGATCCCCAGGTGCCACCAGTGGACCAATTGAATGTTCCCCTGGGGGCTCCCACGGCGCAAGTGTCTTACAATATCATTTCCTGGAACATCGCAGGTTTGGCGGGGAAGTTTCTTGACCCCAAGTGGGTATTGTTTATCAAGCAATCCCTTGTCATCTGTTTGCAGGAGACCTGGTCGGTGGAACGCAATCTATTCTTGGAGGGCTATAAAGCCTTCTTTGTTCCTGCCCTGCCCTCGTTAAGGAGTAGGGATAGGTGTGGTTTTGTTATCTATATAGCTTTAGCTCTAAAATGCAGAATTAAGGAAATTTGTTCTCCCCATCCAGATTTCCAAGCTATTGCTTTAAAACAAGGGAATTAAAGTCTTTGTTTGATCAACTTCTACAATGCAGTACACCCTGTAAGATTACTCTATTGGGTGAGTTTGTCAAGCAGCATTGCGGTTGTTTCCCCCATTGTCCTATGTTACTTGGTGATTTTAATTTACGCCCGTGTGGAGATCCGGCACTAACCTGTATGGGAGAATTGAACTGCGCAAGGATGGGGGGCATACACTTCGAGCATTCTCTCCAGGGAAACGCACTCAATAATTTACTCAATGAACTAGACCTGATTTCTGCCATGATCACGGCAGATGGCTCAAGTAAACAGCTTCTTCCTTCTTTCAAAGGCCAGAATGGGGGATCTTTTATAGATCACGTTCTGATTGCTGCTGGTCTATACTCCTCTCTCTTGGAGTTTAATATTCTAAGTAGTATCTTCAGCGACGACAATCCTGTATGTGTCCACTTTGGTGGAGAACTATTGAATGCCCAGAGGAAGAAGGTGGCTCCCGGCGTGCTAAAACTCACGGACGGCAGGCACCGACTTAAGTGGTCCCAGGTGAACCCAGAAGTCTTCTACGATAACATCAGGTAATCATGTGCTGCTGAATTAGCATCATGTGTGGTTCCCATTTCCCGTCCTGGAAATGTCCTCAAGGCCTTTGAGGGAATCGTCAACAAGGTGGGATCCATGATGATTATTCCCACACAAAGACCTTCGTCTAGAGACCCTAAGTGGTTTGATTGCTTATGTTTGATAGCTGCTAGAGAACTAAAGGCAGGTCTGAAGTCCAGTCCTAGGGATCAACCCCAGATTAGGCTCCTCCGTCTTAATTATAAAAGGGCCATGGCAATTCGGAAAACGGAAATAAAGGACGCCATTTGCAAAGAACTTTTAGACCCAAGCACACTAGGTAACAGCTCGAAATTTTGGGGATTAATCAACAGACCCCTATTTGAGAGGGAAGGGGCGGATGCTATTGGCACTAACATCACAGAAGATGAATGGGTACATCATTTCGGATCGATATTTAAGAGTACTACGACCGAGTTATATCCCCAGTTGGGAGGAAGTGAAGAAACCCTGCCCCCGTTCACGTTGTGTGAGGTTGGGAAAGGTATCTCAGGCCTGACTTCCAACAAGGCCCCAGGTCCGGATGGTATGCCCCAGATCTTTTTAAATCAAATCAGTCCCTCTGAACTCCTGTCCTCACGGCTGTGGCTAACGCAGCGGTGGTGGCAGGTTGTCCAGAGTCATGGGGTACCTCCACGATCGTCCCAGTTTTCAAAAAGGGAGATCGCAGAAGTACTGCCTGTTACAGACCGATCTCCCTTATTCATTCTGTGGTGAAGGTCGTGGGTGGAGTGGTGCTGAATAGATTGTCTTCCTGGGCAGAAGAAAACAGGGTCATCTCTGATATCCAATATGGGTTTCGCTCAAGGCATTCTACTTTGGCACAATGCCTTAACCTGTGTATGGTCATTGGGGAACTAAACCGTCGCCCGTAAGGGTGCCATCTACATGGCGTTCATGGACCTTTCCTCCGCATTTGACTGTGTCAATCGGGTGAAATTGTGGCAGTCCATGAGCGCCATGGGGGTGGATGTCACTCTGGTTAATTTCCTGAGGGATCTACACAGGGATACTAGGGCAAATATCAGATTCTCCCAGGACCTTGGAGTATCAAGGGAATTCATTGTTGACCAGGGAGTAAGGCAAGGATGTATCTTAGCCCCTTTTCTTTTCAACTTGTATATTAACAAGCTGGATAAGACTGACCAAAACTGGGGTGGATTTACCATACGTAGGGCGCAGGGGTATTCCCGTCCTGCTTTATGCGGACGATGCAATCCTCCTGGCAAGAACCGCAAGAGGTCTGCAGTTTTTATTGAATGCCTTTCACAGTTTTATGGCTGACCGTGATCTAGCCATAAACAATACAAAATCCTACATACTTTAGGTTGGGGTTCGTCCGAAGCGCAACTATCCCTTCATGGTGAATAATGAAAAAGTGCCCATAACCACAACATTCTCCTACCTGGATGTCCTTTTCGATGACCATCTAAACTGGGGCGCCCTAGTTGAGAGGAAAAGAGGAGAGATTATAAGGGCGAACGCCACTATCTTCAGCTTTGCAACTAAAATGGGCAAGCTCCCAATTTCTGCAATGCTGAAGCTATACCAGGCGAAAAGTGTTTTAGTTGGCAGTTATGGCAGTGAGCTATGGGAATATGTGGCACCCAAGGGCATCCAGGTGGCAGAGAACAACTTTCTAAAACAGCTATTTGGAGTACCCAAAGGGAATTCAAACGTAATAACTCATGAAGAAACCGGGCTCCCTTTTATCAGTGATACCTTAGCTATGCGGCCTCTGCTCTTTTGGCTTAAGTGGTGGTTAAATAAAGATCTTACTCTTAATCACCAGTTGCTTACATAAGCTTTGTCCTTGGACAATATGTTCAACATCCCCTGGTTAAAATACCTAAAAACCTGTTTTAATGAACTGGGGCGACCGCTGGGCATGTGGTTTATGTAAAAAATACTTTTTCTCTATGGCAAAAACTAAACAGAGATGGGGAAGACCTGGCAAAACCTAGTGTACGTAAATTTATGCTGCTTAAATCTGTTCCATCGTTGGAACCATATCTCACGGGGCACCTCTCTCCCCATGAGTGGTTTCTACTAACCAGATTCAGGTTTAATTACTATCATCTCCTACTTGCTGTTCCAAAGGGAAGCCATAGAGGTCAGGTGCTGTCTCCCTGTGGCTGCGATGACTCATCTCCACAGGATTTGACGCACTTTATGTTTTTTTGTCACCACTATGATGTTCTCTGGAGGTTCTTTTTGAAGCCCCTTTTAAAAAAGATGAATTTTACTCAGGTTCGCCCAGCTCTCTGCTTCCTGCAAATGCTAAAACCAGAAAGCACTTTATTTGTGGTTGGTTTTTTAAAATCAGCACTGAGACTGAGAAAAAGCTTCCCAAATTAACGGTTCTCCATATTGTTGTGGCCATTGTCTTAACTAAATTTGTTTTCATAGCGTTTGTATATACTGTATGGGTGCCAGTTTTAATACCTGTATAAACCGATACCCGAATGAATTATTTATAATTGTCTATGGCTAATGTACATGTTTTACAAATTGCCCCATTTTATAGTTGTAATGTTGCTTTTATGGTTTTTTACTTGTAAACCCGAATAAAGTATTTTGAAACTTTAACTGAATATGGTATGGCCTGTCATTGTATGCTATGGTATAATATGGTATGGCCGGTCATTGTATGCTATGGTATAATATAGTATGGCCTGTCCCTGAATGCTATGGTATATTATAGTATGGCCACTCACTGTATGCTATGGTATAATACTGTATGGCCCGACATTGTATCTACACAATAGTATGGTACTGCATGGCTTGACATTGTTGTTGTATGATATGGTATCGACTGGCTTGGCATGTACTCTAATTGTGTGGTGTGGTCTATCGTATGGTATGGTATATCATAGTAAGGGATGTATGATATGTTACGTTATGGCCTATAATGCTATGTTATGGCCTATAATGCTATGGTATGGCCTGCCATTGGTAGTATGGTATGCCCTGTCATTGTAGTATGGTATGATATGATCTGTCATTGTATAGAAAGGTATGGCTTGTCATTGTATAGTTTAATATTATGGTACGGTATGGACTGCCACTGTATAGAAAGGTATGGCCTATCATTGTATGCTATGTTATGGGTATGGTGCGGTGTGGCATGGCCTGTCGGGATATGGTATGGCCTGACACTGTATAGTATGGTATGGCCTGTGATTAAATAGTATGGAATGGTTTGTATTGTATAGTGTGGCATGGTCTGTCATTGTATTATATAGTATGGTGTAGTCTGTCCTTGTATGGTATGCTATGGCCTGTCATTGTATACTATGATAGGGTGTGGCTTGTCGTTGTAGTGGATGGTATGGCCTGACATTGTATAGTGTGGAATGGTCTGTACTGTATAGTGTCACATGGCCTGTCATTGTATACTATGATAGGGTGTGGCTTGTCTCTTTTGTAAGAGGGGCCTATTCTCCACTTTCTGTCCTGTTGAGTCTACAACTCTTCCCCTTGCCAAACTGTGTTTTTTTGCATGTTTTTTCAGTGTAGCCTCAAGGTTGCCTCTTGTGATTGGTTTCCAACTCCTTTACCATTTGTATGTCTTCGCTACAGACAGCCAAAGTAGTCTGTTTGCCAGAAATGTTGTTTCAATATACACAGGATGGGTTTTGTGTCATCCCCTTGCTCATGATCGGATGGCTTTGTTGCCCATCTCAGTTGTCTCCTCTTGATTGCATGGCTTTCCTCCCTATTCGTATGTTTGACCCACCCAGGAGCATTTTGGTCTCAGTGTTGCGAGTGGTTGAATTTTATCCTTCCACTGCTGATGTTGCTTGCATTTAGGGAACTCCTTTTTCCGTTCCCTGCCCAATGAGCTGCAGCAGTAGCACTACTGCGCCACTACGTGCCACCACCTCATGCTCTTTTGGGAGGCCAATATGACTAAAAGCTTGACACACAAGTTACTACTTGTGTAACGATATATCTGTAAGAGACATTAGTTAGTGATAGATTCCTTACCTTAGAATATCCCCAGGCGTCAGACTGGATCTGGAAACTTTTGCGTAGCAATACCCCTGCGCGTCAGTAGGCGTCGTCCGCGGCTCCGCGTCCGTGGTCGGAGTCGTTAGCACCAGAATGACGCCGCGGAGTACTTAGAGGCCGTCATCGCGCGCTGACGTCAGTTCTGATACACAGCTTTTCCACGCCAGATACGCAGAGCCATGATAGAACCAACACTGGTGCCATGAAACTAGGGCCCTGAAAGGGGAGAACCTTAACCCTAGATATCGGTTCGCAGAACGGTGAGGATGTGTGGGTTGGTAAGGGATCTATCACTAACTAATGTCTCTTACAGATATATCGTTACACAAGTAGTAACTTGTGCATCTGAAAGAGACACGTTAGTGATAGATTCCTTACCTTAGAATAGATACGCCAGCAATACCAACCCCGGTGGTGGGTCTGCGAACCAATAATCACACCAGAAAGTCCTGGAGGACGGAACGGCCAAAGAAGCCATCCCTCCGGATTTGGATGTCTAGACAGTAGTGTTTCGCGAACGTGTGCAGCGAGGCCCACGTAGCCGCCTGACAAACGTCCTGCAATGGGACTCCCGGGTCCAGGGCAATAGTAGTCGCCGTGGCCCCAGTGGAGTGGGCCCTCAGCCCAACAGGAGGTTCCTTCTTAGCCAAGGAGTAACACGCTTGGATGCACAACACGATCTACCGAGAGATGGTCCGCTTGTGCACCGCCCGTCCTTTCTTTCTTAGCACCCACGTAACCAACAAGAGTTGGTCATTCACCCGGAACTGGCGTGTGCGATCCAGATAGTAAGAGAGCGCACGTTTTGGGTCCAGACTGGAGCCTCTATTCCTCTTTCGAGGGATGCGGAGGCGGAAAGAAGGTGGGCAAGGTGATGGACTGCCTGATGTGGAAGCTGTGACTACCTTGGGCAGGAAAGAGGGTTTTTTCCGCAACACAACCTTGTCCGGATGGACAGAAAGGAAAGGAGGTTTAGAGGAAAGAGCCTGGAGCTCACTCTCCTGGCAGAGGTGATGGCAACCAGAAAAGCAGTCTTAAGGGTAAGGAGACGTAGAGGACAATTATGAAGCGGCTCAAAGGGAGCGCACATCAAGTAAGTGAGAACCAGGTTCAAGTCCCACTGGGGCATCACAAAAGGAACAGGAGGGAACATATGAGTTATGCCCTTTAAGAATCTGTTTACAATGGGGGACTTGAACAAAGAAGGCTGATCAGGTAGCCTTAAGAAGGCTGAAAGGGCAGAAAGGTAGCCCTTGATAGTGCCCAGAGCAGAGCCCTGCTGGGCAAGAGAAAGAAGGAAGAGGAGAACCTCAGAAAGAGGGGCATTGAGAGGATCCACAGCCTTTGTTGTGCACCATGCCACAATTCTGTTCCACCTGCAGGCGAATACCAACTTTGTGGAGGGACACCCTTGTTGCCAGAATGACATTACAGACTTCAGGAGGCAAGTCAAATGGCCTCAACTGTCGCCGCTCAATCTCCAAGCATGGAGGTGGAGACTGGACAGGTTCGGGTGGAGGACCGTCCGCTGCTGCTGTGACAGAAGGTCCCCCTGAAGAGGCAGACGAACCGGGGGATCGACTGACATACTGAGTAGCTCGGGATACCAGTACCTTCGCGCCCAGTCCGGAGCCACAAGGATAACTTGGGCCCGGTCGCGCTTGATCTTCTTCAGCAATCTGGGCAGAAGTGGTATAGGCGGAAAGGCGTACAACAGACCGCAACTCCACTCGCGTCAAAAAGCATCACCGAGCGAGTGCCGCCTTGGAAATTCCAACGCGCAGAACTGATGACATTGCGCATTCTCTTCTGTGGCGAATAGATCTAAGCAAGGCTCTCCGCACTGCAGAAAGAGGCCTTGCGCCACATCCGAGTTCAGACGCCATTCGTGATCCATCATGCACCGCCGGCTGAGTTCGTCCACCCTGGCGTTCAGAGAACCTGCCAGGTGTTGAACCGTCAGAGTCACGCCCTGATGTTTCAGCCACTGCCAGAGGCTCAGAGCCTCCTGGCAGAGGGTCCACGACCCCACCCCGCCCTGTTTGTTGCAGTATCACATGGCGGTGGTGTTGTCTGTGAACACCTGCACTACACTCTCCCGGACAGAGGGGAGGAATGCCTTCAGTGCCAGACAAATCACCTGCAGCTCCAGAAGGTTGATATGGGGCTGGGACTCCGCCGGAGACCAGAGGCCTCTGATCTCCGCCTCTCCCATGTGGCCTCCCCAGCCCTGCAGGGACGCGTCCGTCACAACTACATGCTCCGGTTGGGGAAGGGAGAGGGATCTGCCGCTGACCCAATCGCGGTCCGTGAGCCACCACTGCAGCTGTCTCGCAGTGCCCTCTGAGATCATTACATGGTCGGACAGGTTGCCCTGATGCTGGGCCCACTGAAACTTCAGGTCCCACTGCAGAGCCCGCATCCGCCACCTGGCGTGATGCACCAGAAGGATGCAGGAGGCCATCAGCCCCAGAAGCCGCAGCGTCAACCTGACCGAGACCCGGGATAAAAGCCGAAAGAGTGGAATGAGAGCCTGAATATCCCGGACCCGCTGTTCGGTAGGATAAACCCGAAACCGCGCCGATTCGAGGGTCGCTCCGATGAAGAGGAGCTTCTGAGAGGGGCACAGGTGACACTTCGGCACATTGATGGCAAACCCCAGCTGGTGCAGGAAGTCCGCCGTTGTCTGGAGGTGGCTGACTACTGTCTGGGGCGAGCCCGCCTTCAACAACCAGTCGTCGAGGTAGGGGAAGACTGAAACCCCTAACCTGCGCAGATGAGCTGCGACCACCGCCATCACTTTCGTGAACACCCGTGGGGCACTGGTAAGGCCGAAGGGGAGCGCGGTAAACAAAGTGCTTGAGGCCTACAGTGAACCGCAGGTAGCGCCGGCAGGACGGGGATGTGGAAATAGGCGTCCTGCAAGTCCAACGCTACAATCCAGTCTCCTGGGTCTAGGGCAGCTAAGACCTGAGCCAATGTCAGCATTTTGAACTTCTCCTTCCAGAGGAAGCCGTTGACGTTCCGTAGGTCCAAGATAGGGCGTAGGCCCCCTTTGCCATTCTTGGATACCAGAAAGTAGTGGGAGTAACAACCACACTCTACTTCTATAATGAGACTGTCTGTTTAGTAGATTATGTGTTCTTTTTTTCATTTAATCTAGCATGAAGAATAATTAAATTCAACCAGGCAACATTGATGGCCAGGATAAACGCATTCATTTTCGTTTATTGTTCTATATCAGTAACACATTCAAATAATTGGAGGTTAAGGTAAGTTTTTTTGTGTATTAGTCTGCGGCGCGTGGCTGGCGGCACGTGTGGGAGCGCCCCTTCCTTGGCCACGAAAGGAGCGAAAGGCACCCGTTTGCCGGCGAGGGGCCGAGAGGCCCAAGGACTTGGCCGTAGCCCTGGAGTCCTTAAAAAGCTCAAGCGCATGGTCTGCCTTGTCGCCAAAGAGGCGACGGCCATCAAACGGCATGTCCAGAAGTGTGGCCTGGACATCAGCCGAAAAGTTGGTGGTCCTCAACCAGGCGTGGCGTCGAACAGCCACCGTTGTTGCCATTGCTCTGCCCAGTGAGTCCGTGGTATCCAGCCCACACCGGATGGAGTAGCGTGCCGCATCTCGACCCTCCGCGAGGGCTTGGATGAGTTTAGCCCGGACCTCCTCCGGGCATTGTGGCAGCACTTCCGCGACCGTGTCCCACAGAGTGTGGGTGTAGCGACCCAAACTCAGGGACGAGAACACCTTCTTACCGAACTGTTCATACCTCTTGGATTCCCAATCGGGCGGAGCCGTCGGGTATGCGGTCTGGGAAGTAGAGGCCTGGAACACCAGGCTCTCGGGGGTGGGGTGGGTGGACAAGAAGCAAGGGTCGCCCGGAGCCGGGCGGTAGCGTCTGGCCACATTCCTATCCACAGGCGGACCTGTAGCGGGCCTGGACCAGGTGCCCAAAAGAACGTCACACAAGGCCTCATTAAACGGCAGCAGAGGCTCCGTTGAGCTTGACCTCAGGAGGTTAGTCCTTACGGCCGCCACAGGGAGCTCCAGGCTCGAAGCCTTGGCCGCCCACGTCAACACTACACTGTAGGCAGCCCCCTCCTCCGTAGCCACGGTTGGAGGGGAGACAAAACCAGTGTCTGGCGAAGTGTCCAGTCCACTGGCATCCCTAAGCTCACATGTCCAGTCCTGTTGAGACTGAAACTCCTGTGCCAGAGGGTCCAGATACCCCTCCCAAACCCCTTTGTCACCCATCACCTGATATTCAAGTTCAAAGGATGGGGCCGGTTCGTCGAAATAAAAATCTCCAAACGACGTCAAGAGCGGCGCCGCTCCGGCGCCGTAACCGAATCGAGGGTAGGATTGGGAACGGCGTTGCCGGGGGTGACACCCTAGGGGCCGGCGTCGGAGAGGTCGAGCGGCGATGACCCAGATCCGGAAGCGGATCCAGTGGGGGCCTGCGGCGCCGGGACCGAGGTTGCCGGCGACGTCGGGGCCGAAGCACCCGAACCGCTAGGCCCCCCTGCCAGGACCACTGGGCCCGAAGCCGCCGTGGAACCTGGCGGAAGAGGTAGGGACCTCATGGCCATGAGGTACCGCTTGACCTCCTCAGGCACTGCATCGTGCCCAGGGACCGGAAGGTGTGGGGCAGGATGTGGCGATCGCGACTCCGTCGGAGCCCCGTGGGTGGTGTCACCCGACCCCCCGGCCGCGTCGTGCGACGTCGGAAGAGCGATGACGCCTTTCCAACCTCTCAAGCCTCTTACCTGAGGATCGTGATCCCGACGACCGATGCCGACTCTCGGAGCTACGAGGACTCCGACCCCGCGACCGGTCCCTTGACCTCCTGTGGGACCGGGACCCGAACGGCGCGGGGCTGACTGCTGGAGCTTAAGTCGCTTGCGGGACCGCTCCCGCCTAGCCTTAGACGTCAGGGCTCGGGGTCGGAGCAGGTTCGGTCGCCGTGGTCGAGGCCTAGACACTGGGGGCACCGGCGATGGGGGTCAGTAACCGACATCAGTCGGCTGTACTTAGAACAGGGTTTGAACCCGAGCATCCCTACCGGCACCGTAGGAGTCAAACGACTCAAGAAAAAACAGATCAAAATATCAAAAAAGTTTATTTTCAAAAAGTGACTGAGGGGTAGAGCTTCTCCGGATCGGCGCTAGCTGGCGCGAAAAAAAGAAGAACTGACGTAAGCGCGCGAGGGCGGCGTCTAAGTACTCCGATGACGTCATTCCGGTGCTAACGACGCCGACGGACGCGGAGCCGCGGACGACGCCTACCGACGCGCAGGGGTATTGCTACGCAAAAGTTTCCGGATCCAGTCTGACGCCTGGGGATATTCTAAGGTAAGGAATCTATCAATAACGTGTCTCTTTCAGATCTCGCTTGACATCCATGGTTGCAGCAGATATTCCAGCTGTATCTTTCGCGCCAACACTACACCAGCATTTTGGCATCATCGGCATCACCATTTGCAAATGTAAATATAAATGTGTGTGTCTTGTAAAGCGCACTGCTACACGGAGGCGTCCTGGCGCTATAGACCGCTGGAGAATCAGTCCTGGCGTTCCCTGTGAGATGTTCCCTCCTGGGTATCTTCAAGGTGAAACCAGGCATCCCCGGCGTTTGTGGGGGGCCGTTGTGGAGATGAGGCAAGCTAATGCCCAGAGTTGCCGAGTGTAATCCCTGGTTAGAGTAGGCACCGAGGCGAGAATTATCGAGTCCGCTGACCCTGGTTCACGACCCTGCCGCGTCGGGAATTGAACCCTGGTCTCGGGCCGTCCTCTGCTTTCGGGTCTGCCGCCTCTAACCAGTGAGCCACACCACTCATAGTAAATAAAAAGAGCATACATTTACTCGCACTGACAACTTTTACAGCATAAAAACTATAATCCTCTCAAAAAAACTTAAAAGAAACATTGCATTCCTACTTCTGAGCGCTCCTATTGAATACATTTTCAAAACTGCATAAATTCAACTAAATGCATAGAATAGAGGACACCGATCTCCACCAATTGTTTTGGTAAAGTATAATTTAACAAGCATTTGCAATGCAATAGGTCTTGCATTTGCCAGAGTTTAAGCTATTGGCATTGTAATGACAATGCCTTTTATTTATTTGTTTTCAAGACACACACAAATAAAAAGCATAGTAATTTACAATGCCAATAGCTCAAACTCTAGCAAATGCGAGACCTATTGCATTGCAAATGCTTGTTTTTTTAGTTCACATTGTTATGTCGGCACTTATTTATTACAAAAAATATCTTATTGAGTTTTTTCAAACAAAACATAATCTGAATGCAATATCAAAGAATCACAATAGCCTCTTAACCCCTTTGATGCTCATGACGAGCTCAGCTCGTCATGAGGCACGGTTGAGCTGTGCTGATGACGAGCTGAGCTCGTCATGAACAATGGGAAAACATAATAGTCAGCATATGAGGAGAATTGCTGCAGCAGCGAGGGTGTTAAACATCAGTTGCCACGAAACAGTGCTCCGTCTATTCTCCCCACTTCAAATAAGGGGAACATGAATACAAATCTCCTATGTTAAATATCAGCATACATGTACAATACGTGGGATATATGACTGAATGATGATTCGACACAGATTAATGTAGAAGGCATTTTTGCAACTCTTAAGCAACCAGAATAATAAAAAAAGGAAATATAACCCCCTCCTCCCACCTACTCACCCAGCCCACCCATGTCCCCCATTGTGTCTCGCACTACAGCAATTCAATATATTTCTGTGCAACACATGGATCCGCGTTATATAACATTAGCACATTAAAGCCAGTGAAGATCAGCATTCCCCCAGTCAAGGACACTATTAGTATTACAATAATCCCAACCAATCGAACAATATACACAGCACTCCAGGTGAGACCATTGGTGTACTCGCTGTAGAGTTTTCATCTGAATCCATCTCCGGTGCCTGCAATGAAAGAACTAGTGCTTCTCAGGCCCTCGCGGCCTCCATGGCTTTATCTCCCTAAGGCTTGTCTAGCTAGCTGAAAACTGATTGTTCTTTCACTGGTGGCCCATTTATTCAATTACATTTTTACATCTCAGAACACTGGGACCTCGTGCGGCCTTTCAGTGTGATGTAATATTCCTCTTGGCCAGCAATAACCCCAAATCTAGAAATGTGCTTGTAACTCTTGTCTTGGGCGTATGAGGGAACCAGTGAAGTAAGCAAGTGCCCATGTCAGGTGTTATCTGTCGTTCTGTGATTTCGCATAGCAGCGCGACCACATCCTCCCAGTGTGGACAGTCCCACATCATATGCCTGAACTCTGCCCATTCTAAATTACAACGTGGGCATTTCGCAGTGTTTGTAAAATATTTATTAATCCTGGCAGAAGTGAGGTAAGCTCTATGCAGTATAAAGAAGTGGACCAGTTGGGCGTTTCTTGTGCTTTTCCATGCCCTCTCAACTATCTGGGCCCAGTTATGTCGGCACTTAATTATACAATTAATCAAACCTTTGTTTTTTCAGCAAAATATATATATATATATATATATATATATATATATATATATATATATATATATATATATATATATATATATATATATACACATACACACACACACACACATACATATACACACACTTACTTTTGCTATACTAACCTTACGTGGTAAAGGCATGCATGGTAAAGACATGCGCGGTAAAGGATGTTTCCCATCATAACATGGATTTAGATATCAACGAGCTAAAGTAATCTTTGTGGCTGTTGCTAAAACTTTATTTTTAGTTTCATTCAACATCACTTTAGTTCTGTGTTAGTTTTCCTCAACATATTCCTGTGATCAATGTGTAAGGATTGTTACAAGGAAGATCAGGACTTAGAAGAATGCAGATAACCAGTAAATCAACTAACTGGACATTACCACTGCGCCACTATGTCCTGTTACATCTCTTAGACACTGAACTTTAGACTGTTTGACTAAGAGCAGGAGTAATAAATAAGCACGGCTCTGTAGAAGAATCAACATGAGGATCTGCAGTAATAAAGATCACCTGTAATAACTGGGACAGTCCCATTCTGTAGGATCCGCATCACAGCAGACACATATAAAGAATTAGAACCCGGGACATGCAATCCTGGCTGTTCTCCCAGCTTTCACATCTTCCTTCTCCATCTCCACACAATGAAAGTATAAACTAGTACCAAGGCTGCAGAACTCACACTAAAGGTCTTTCCGAATAAATGTTAGACATTGATATTTACTGGAGCCAGCAATCACATCTTACTTTTCTAATTAAACCTACCACTCTTTTCTTTGATTTCAGTCCTCTCTGTTGCTTCTGGTTGTTTAACAGCTGAGGGGGCAGGGTCAGTGTCTAGGCTGGTGCACTGATGTGGCTTCTTGGACTTGATCAGAGATATATAAAATTCTTCCAAGGATTTTGGCAGAGTCACAGACTCTAAACTTTCCCCAAAGAAATCGGATTCCTGGTTTAAAAAACAAGTGAAAACAGTTTAAGAAGTAGTCTTTCTGATATGATTCAATCCTAATATTGACTGCACTTCGAATAAATTAAAAGACAAAAAGAGGCAGCAGCAAGGCAAAATTAAGAATATTAAGTGTTTAGATTATTCTAAACATTGGTGGCTCCTGCACTAAAGTGGAGGAACATCTCCCCACTGCTCAAAAGGCAGTCAGTGGCGGGGTGGGGCCGGCAAGAACAGGGTGAGGAGTGGTTTGCACTCCCTAATTGCGCATGACTGCATGTTCCCCAAAAGGCTGCATTACACAGCCTGGCGAAGAACATGCACAGGCTTCCTGTCCCCGTTTGACTAGACCATTGCATTGCAGCGTTGTGATTGGCTCAGAGGAGCCTGTGTGCCCGTGTGCTTCCTGCTGCCGGCTGGGCTGGAGACAGGAGGAAGGAAGATGAAGAGGACCGACAAGGTCGGCACCGGCTGGCTGTTCCAGGTAAGTCCTTTTTTTATTTTTATTTCAGCTCCACCACCCCCATCCCGTAGTAGCTGCTATTGATACTAATTAGTTAACTAAAACATCAGCAAGCAAAACATGTTGAGCCAGCATGGAGTTTTAGATAACGGGACTTATGGCAGCTGTTACTGTCTTGAGAACTAATCAGTGACCTTATCTATTATACTTTGCTGCAGCAAATATACAATTGGTTTAAAATGGAAATACAAGCAAAATTAAAGTGAGATGCAAACAAATGGGGACTTCAGCTGGATGCTAGAAGCGGGTGCTCTGGCAGTGAATGCCTTCCTTCAACCTTAGAAAGAAATTCGGGGATATGCCTCCCCCCCTTTGTAATGATCCAACGTGCCCTGCAGAAATTGAGAATGGAACAATGTTCAATAATACTTATAACACCCTTTTGGCCGTCCCAACCTTGGTTTCCAACTACCTTGGAATTAACTTACAAAATACCCTTTCTTCTCCCAGCTACACCAGGCCTAAGAGACAGAGACGGTTCAGAACATACCCTTCTTCAGAACGGGCTTTGATCCTTCTTGCCTGGACAGTGTCAGGCGAGCCAATGAAATCTCAGACCTTTCAGCGCAGGCTTTTTATCTCCTCCAAGAATCCTGGGCCCCCGGTACACACTACAGATAAAACGGCCCCTGGAAAAGATTGGTTAGTTTGGGCCTGGAAAGGAACCTGGATTCTGTGGAGGCTCCTATCGTATATGTAGCCAACTTTCTTGTCGAACAATTTGAAAGAGGTCGTCTAACTTCTAGATCAGCCATTTCTGCAGGTCATCCCCTTTTAAATGGTAGATCTATTGGTAAGGATTCTTTAATATGCAGAGTTATGAAAAGCATCAAGCTCAAAAGACCTCCTAAACCTAAATACGAAACACTATGGGATGCAAAGTTATTACTTGACCTTTTTTGTATCTGGCCCAATACTAATCTGCTAGATAATAAAAAACTTTCTATTACTCTAGCTTTCCTTCTTTGTCTAATATACTGTTGATGGGGCAAGGACTCGTAGAAAAGAGACTTGCTCGGAGACAATCCTCATTTAACTTTTAATATTGTATTAACGACGTATTGTATAAATTAATATGCACAACATCGAACAAATAAAATAGAGAAGCTTGCCTATGTGTATTATAAATTAGTAACTCAAGTGAAATCCTAAAATGGCTGCTAATGGGAAATCTTTATTGCGCATGCGTCATCTGCATCTACGCAGTATGACGAGCTGGCGCTCGGAGGGGATTACTTGTGCCTGCGCAGACGCTAATAAAATGGCTGCTTGAAAGCTCACATGGTTAGCATCTGCTTTGACAAAACGAACACAAGCTATTTTACTAATACAAAAGCGGGGAAAGCATTAATAAATGAATGGGATTACAGTAGAGATACGTGGTATTCAGTGCAACCATTTATTTTGAATTTGACATATGTCTTTTTGACTCTTTTATTAGTGCGTAATTTCGGCCTTTCGTATGAGTCTAAAGTCTGTTAGCCACCTGATCCCTGCACATGTGTGGTCTGACTGAGCCGGAAGAAGTGATGCGACTCTTGAACACAGTCCAAGGACGAAAGAGATACATACCCTGGGAACCAGTACTCAAGCCCTCTGGATGAATAGAAATACATGAGAAATGTTACACTTGTTTCAAATATGATGTGAATACAGGTGGGAAAAAGATTTATGAATAAAAATTAAGGGGTGGAATTTTTAACAAAGGACTGAAAGACTAAATTGGAAAATAAGCATGGTGTGATGATCACCCCCCTTGCCTGTCCAATAAGAGTTAGACGTTTCATGATATTGAAACATTATTGGGAGGTACATGAATATTGTAGGGTAGAATTGAGGTAGACGTAGCTAGTTAGATAGACGGAGATTTGCTAAATGCTGCAGAGCTCAGGATGCTGTCGGTGTGAGGAGAAATGCTGATGAAGAATCGAATGCAGAACCATCTATCCTAAATTAATTTGCTTAGAAGAAGATTGCGGAAGAATCTCGAGGAGGAAGAGAGTGTCAGAGAGGGGTGCTATGTAAGCGTGGGTGGAAGATAGGTCCTCTATCCTGTCCTGAAGCCTTTGCCGCCTGATCTTTCCCTGGGGACCCTTCCCAACTCCTTGGCCAGGGGGTTGGTTTTCACACCATTCTAGGTAATATATTTTCTGTGTATCTGCCGATGTTCTTTTCTCTCTATCCTCTCAGTTCTGAGCATAAGTCATTGCAAATATAAAAGTATGTGTATGGGGATTTGATTAATTGAATCTTCCTTCCTATAAGTGATGGAGACTGTACTGTACTTAGTAAGTGGTTCACATGAAATTACTAGATAAAGATTCAAAATATTTCCGGAGTCTGTGGTAATTTCATCAAATGTAAGAAGATTGTTTTATGTCATTTCACCATCAACTAGTTCAACTAATGGTCCATTGACCATAGGAAGGAAAATGCTACTTACCAGTAGGCATCTGTTCTTGGCATGTAGAGCTGCAGAGACACACTATGCATAGATGGCTACCTGGTGTTGGGCCCATATGTTTGCAGTTTGTTTTGTTGTAGAAAAGACTTTGGAAGTCACAGGATAGGTGACTCCTCCTTTGGATGATACTGCGCATGGGCATCGGCTCCATCCCCAGATTGTTTTGCGCCACTTTTAGGGAAGGGAGCTGTACAAGAGGTAGTGATGTCCATGTGATTTGTATCTAATTAAGATAATACTGGAACAGATAAAGTTATCCGGGGAGGCGGGTGGGCGTGTGTAACTCTGCAGCTCTACATGCCAACAGAAGATGCATACTGGTAAGTAGCATTTTCCGTTCGAGGCATATGAGCTGCAGACTACACACTATGCATAGATTGTATAGCAGTACCGACACTTAGCTGCGACCGCCAGTATCTGTTGCAGTTTTTTGAAACAGTGTTTTTAGCACAGCCTGGCCCACAGTGGCTTGTTTAGTTTGCACATCTACACAGTAATGCTTTGTGAATGTGTGCGGTGTAAGCCATGTAGCTGCTCTGCATATCTCATCTAAGGGAATGATCCCTAAGAATGCCATTGAAGCCCCTATCTTTCTTGTTGAATGGGCTTTTGGAGGAATTGTTAATGTACGTTTTGCCTTTTGGTAACATATTTGTATGCATTTAACAATCCATCTGGCGATCCCTGATTTTGATATGGGGTTGCCTTTATGTGGCGGTGAAAAAGACACAAAAGTTGTTTTGTTTTACGAAAAGTTTGTGTCCTTTCGATATAGTACAGCAGTGCTCTTTTGACATCTAAGGTGTGTAGAGCTCTTTCTGCGACTGTTTGAGGCTGCGAGAAAAATACGGGCAGCTCAACTGATTGATTTAGATGGAATGGTGAAATGACTTTAGGAAGGAATTTAGGATTAGTACGAAGAACTACTTTGTTATGATGCATTTGAAAAAAAGGTTCTTGAATGGTCCATGCTTGTAGTTCACTAACCCTTCTGAGAGAAGTAATTGCAACTAGGAAAGCTACTTTACAGGTTAGGAATTGCAATTCACATTTATGTAATGGTTCGAAGGAAGGACCCATTAATCTTGTAAGAACAATGTTCAGGTTCCACACTGGTGGCGGTGGCGGTGGCGTTCTGGGAGTTATTATTCTTTTGAGTCCTTCCATGAAAGCTTTAATAGCTGGTACTCTAGAAAAGAGATAGAGGTTGTCTATTTTGTAAGTATGCTGCGATAGCAGCAAGGTGTAGTCTGATAGACGTGTAGGCTAAATTACACTTTTGAAGGTGTAATAGATATCCTATGATGTGTTGAATAGACACGTCTAAGAGATTTACTTGGTTATTTTGGCAGTATATGACAAAGCGTTTCCACTTAGCAGCATAACATGCTCTAGTAGTGGGACGTCTAGCTTCTTTAATGATGTTCATGCATTCCGGAGGAAGGTTGAGGTAACCAAACTATGACCTCAGGAGCCAGATCTCTAGGTTGAGATGAGATGGGTCCGGGTGTCTGATCTCTCCATGGTTCTGTGTTAATAGGCGTGGAGATAGGTTTAGTTTTTGGTGTGGTACTACAGACATTTGCAACAGCGTGGTGTACCAAGGTTGTCTGGCCCAAATTGGAGCAACTAGAATGAGCGTCAGGGAATGTTGTTGTAGTTTGCGTACCACTAGCGGAAGTAGTGGGAGAGGAGGAAAAGCGTATGCAAATAGTTTTGACCAGTTTATCCATATTGCATTGCCTTTGGACAATGGGTGTGGGTATCTGGCGGAAAAGCTTGGGCATTTTGCGTTTTCGTGGGTGGCAAAGAGGTCTGAGGTTATCCCCACATTTGGAAGAACGGATGAAGAACTTGTGGATGAAGTTACCACTCGTGGATCTGCTGTGTTTGTTGACTCGGTACAAAAGGGGATGGTGATGGACGGAGCATCTAAATCAATCAAACACTCACACCCAGTCAAAAGATCTGGGTTTAATCCATCACCGTTCTTTAGCCCACTCTGCCACCCCAGTTCAGACATGGCTATATGCAAATCACTCTGACCCTGTGCCTCGTGGGAACAGTCCAGCCCGAACTGCCAAGCCATGTCTTCCCTGGACCGGAAACAAGCTTCCGAGGACCGGTTTCTGGCATTCCAGCCATCTTCAGCCCGGCTTGCTTGAATCCAGTGGCAAAGTGAGCAAGGGACTCACGTCTGAGCATACCCTGCCACACTTATGGCGGCCAAAAGCGGTACAAAAGGGGGTGGTGATGGACGGAGCATCTGAATCAATCAAACACTCATACCCAGTCAAAAGATCTGGGTTTAATCCATCATCGTTCTTTAGCCCACTCTGCCACCCCAGTTCAGACATGGCTATATGCAAATCAGTCTGACCTTGTGCCTCATGGGAACAGTCCAGCCCGAACTGCCAAGCTATGTCTTCCCTGGACCGGAAACAAGCTTCCGAGGACCGGTTTCAGGCAATCCAGCCGTCTTCAGCCCAGCTTGGTGAATCCAGTGGCAAAGTGAGCAAGGGACTCACGTCTGAGCATACCCTGCCACACTTATGGCGGCCAAAAGCGGTACAAAAGGGGGTGGTGATGGACGGAGCATCTGAATCAAACACTCACACCCAGTCAAAAGATCTGGGTTTAATCCATCACCGTTCTTTAGCCCACTCTGCCACCCCAGTTCAGACATGGCTATATGCAAATCAGTCTGACCCTGTGCCTCATGGGAACAGTCCAGCCCGAACTGCCAAGCCATGTCTTCCCTGGACCGGAAACAAGCTTGATTGATTCAGATGCTCCGTCCATCACCACCCCCTTTTGTAGTGTTGTGCGTCTAGCACAAATATGAGATATTTGTTGTGCGCTGCGTGGATGGGAATATGGAAGTAGGCGTCCTTGAGATCTAGAGTGACAAGGAAGTCGTTTAGTACCAGTAATGGGAGGACTTGTTGGAGTGTGACCATATGAAATTTATCCGACTATATGTAAATGTTTAGAGGTCTGAGGTCGAGGATGGGTCTTAGAGATCCGTCCTTCTTTGGTATTAGGGAATATACTACTTTGTTTTTCTGATGCTCTGGAACTATTTATATTGCATTTTTCCTTAGGAGGGATATTACCTCCTGTCTGAGCAATGTTAAGTGTTCCTGTGACATTGGACGTTGCTTGGGTGGTATGTTTGGGGGGGTAGATGTTAGTTCCAGACAATAACCTGATTAAATTATTTGAAGCACTCACCTGTCTGATGTGATGTTTTCCCAGGCTAGCAGGTATTGTTGGAGTCTTCCCCCAACAGGAGTGGAATGGGACGGGGGAAGGGGGAAGGGAGTCATTGGGCAGGGTTAGAGGCAGAGCGCGAGTTGCTATTTTTGCCTCTGCCTTTGTTATTGTTACCCCTGTAACCACCCCTTTGGTAGCCTTTGCTGTAAGTAGACTGTGTAGGGGCTTTGTACGAGGTAGAAGCTGTGTCTGAAGTATATCCCCTGGTGTCACCTCGATAGGATGAGCGACGAAATGAACACCTGGGAGCCGGCAACTGCAGGGCTCCCATAGATTTGGTGGTGTCTGTATCCTTTTTAATTTTCTCCAGTGATACATCTACCTCGGGTCCAAATAGGTGTTGCTCATCAGAGGGTTGATTAAGAATGGCACTTTGTACCTCAGGTTTGAACCCTGATATACGTAGCCAGGTGTGTCTGCATAGTAAAACGCTGATGTTAACAGCCCTAGAGGCACAATCGGCTGCATCAAGGGGAAACCGAATAGAGGTGTTTGTGATTTTTCCCCCCTCTTGGATAAGCTCCTTTGCTCTATCCTTGTACTTGTCAGGGAGGTGCCTCATTAATGACTCTAGCTCATCGTAATGTGCCCTGACATATCTGCCTAGTAATGCCTGTGTATTGGCGATATGCCACATGTTTGCTGCTTGAGACACTGTTCTTTTCCCTGATGCGTCAAGTAGCGTAGACTCCTTATCTGGTGGTGCAGCCTCACCTGATGTTTGTGTTTGCTCTCTTGCGTGCATTGGAAACTACAAGTGAGTCTAGTGGTACTGGACCTTTAATATATGCTGGGTCTGAGGGGGCAGCCTTATATTTTTTCTCTATACGAGGGTTAATGACCTGAGTTCTGACTGGGTCCTTGAAGACTTCAGGGGCATGCTTGATCACTCCTTTAAGCATCGGTAAAATGGACGAGGACCTTTGTGCGTTATCAAATGTATCCATTAGGAAGTCTTCCTCAACAGGGTCTGTATGTATGGCTACCCCACGATATTGTGCTGCCCTGTCAATTAATTCATTAAACCCTATAGTGTCTTCTGGTGGGGAAAACCTTGAGGGGTATATGTCATCCTGAGGGACATTTGGGACATCTGGGGTGGTATAATCATCCCACGGGTCTGGGGATCCTGCGGGCGTGGCTGGATCAGGTATGTTACCCCCATACCATCAGAGCTATAATCCCTGTCTGGTATGAAGGAGGATGCTGAGGAATGGTGTGGTATGGGAGGATGTGGTGATGGTACAGGCGAAAGAGAAGGGGAAGGCAGTCTTAGGGGAGATGTAGCCATGTCCTTCTTCTTTGAATGATGAGCTGGGGCTGGTGTGTCCAGTGGTCGCTTTTTTTAAGCCAAAATTAATTGCCCAGTGATTGGATCCTTAGCTAGAGTCTTTTGAGCAGCATCTGGATAGGGTAAATCCTCTGCAGGGGGTTGATCTTTTGGTGCGGAGGAAGGTTTGGGCACCGAAATGGCTTGTTTTGGTTTCTTGACAATGTCTTCACTGGGGAAGCAGCAGTCTTTTTCGGCTCCGAAGCTTTTTTCGGTTCAGAGGATTTTTCCGGTTCCGGTATGGTTTTTGGATCCGATGATTTTTTCGGATCCGATGACTTTTTCAGTTCCAGTGGTTTTTTGGAATCCGAAGCGGGTTTGCTTGGTTCCGGCCTGGATTTCGGTGCCTAAGGAGTAGTAGTATGTTTTGGCGCCGATGGTTTGGATGTCGGTGCCGTTGTCTTTTTCGGTGCCGGTATATGTGCACCGGCACCGTGTGGAGGTCGACTCGAGTTCGAGTCACCTGAAGGCTTAATTGGATTCTTAGCCGAGCCCGAAGGTGGGGCAGTAGAAGCAGAGTGACGGTGTGCACCCGAGCCCGAGGGCCAGGGTGTGACCGGGGCCTTCTGTGTCGAGGAAGGGTCGGGGTCGACGGTCTGCGCTGGAGTGAGGTCCTCGACATCGGAATCTTCTGCCTCGGAGCTGCTGTCGACGTCGTGCTGTTCTGGGACGTTGACGCCTTCCTCGAAGATGTCGTCCGGAATCGGAGCGGAAGATCTTTGGGCCATTGTATTCCTCGCTATTCGGTCCCGAATAGTCTTTTTGGAGCAGAAATAGGCACAAGCTAAACAGTGTTTCGCCTCATGTTCCGGAGAGAGGCAGAGGTTACACACCTCATGAAGGTCGGTGTGGGGAAACTTCGACCCACATTGAGGACACTTTTTAAATGGCGTCCTTTCCATGAGCTGGAGTCGGGGCCTAGCTAGACACGAAGGCTGTCGTCGACGACCGGAATCGAGATCCTCGATGTTGAAGAGTAGCGTCGACTGGAAAAGCGTTCAAAACTACGTTTTGTAAGTTGGTGAGGATTGCGTGCCGAAGGAAATTCGGTTCCAACACGGAGCGCTGGAAACACATCCGAGCCCGGTGGAGGAAAAAAACAATCTGGGGATGGAGCCGATGCTCATGCGCAGTATCATCCAAAGGAGGAGCCCCCTATCCCGTGACTTCCAAAGACTTTTCTACAACAAAACAAACTGCAAACAACCGGGCCCAACACTAGGTGGCCATCTCTGCATAGTGTGTGATCTGCAGCTCATATGCCTCGAACAGAACTTTTTGATCAGTGAAAGATTAGTTGAGAATAAGAAGTGACTAATCTTGAAATAGTAAAGAAACAAACAATTGACCCCAGCGATTTATTACCAGGTTGTGTGAATGCGTGTTTATGAGCCCAGGTGAGTATATGTTATTAGAGTACCAGTTGCTGGTAAGCCGCAGGATCAGTTTTCTGGAGAGCTATGGTTATTATTGACTAGTTTGGTGATAAGTATTGATTTTTGATTATTGATTTATGTTTAACAAAAAGAGTTCGTGGCTTGTTTTATGTTGTCTGGAAATATTCACGAGTGAATAGAGGGTGGTGATAGAAGCCATACTGCAGTGAGGTTACTCGTCCGTTGGAATAGCATTGAGAAGCTACGCAGGGCTGGCAGAGATAAATTAGGGACTGTTTCGTATAAAAGTTGAGAGTGCGTAAAAGCAAAGGGGTACGCTGGTGAAACTTTGGTCTTATATCACATAGAAAGGGTAACACTGAAGGGGTAACAGGTTCTCTTGAGCTTGAATGGAGAGTAAACTGAAGGTTTTATTCGCGGTGTAAGAGGAGAACGTGTCAGTTTCCAGAATAAGTTGGAATCTATCTTTTGTTTAGCGGAACAGGCAGAGTAGCAAATGTTTTAACGTTGTTACTAACATAATTTATTTAAAGGAAAAGTAAAAGAAATACGTTTTTGTATTACCTTGTGAAGGGAGGGTCAGATGCCAGAGTTGCACTGACGTCACAGAGTGCAGCACTGGGATAGGTTGAAATAGCGGGCATGTGACTGACGCGTATTGTATTGTAAAGGAGGGGTCAGTAGTAAGGAGCAGAACTGACAACATCAGAAAGACCACACTGGCATTAGTCAGAACACGAGCGCAAGTCGCAACCAGACTGGATAATTGAACTGCTTTTAGATTGGTAGACAAAATTTGTAAACTTAATTTTCATTTGCTTTTTTGGGGAAAAACACTCTGACAGAAAAGTTCGAGGTTTTGCAGATCATTGATCATGTATCGAGTATCTAGTATGTATGTAGAAAAGACAAAAATTTAATTTATAAAGAAAACTAAGAATTTCTTTAAGAAAGATAAACCAGTATTGACTAGATAAGCGATTCCTATTCCACCACCTAAAACGCCTGCTTCATTTACGATGATGGAGAGAGGATATCATACATGTGTATGGATGGAGAATTGGATTGAATACACAAAGGATGATGGTGCTTTAGCTTTTCTTGAGCATGGTACCTTGAATGGAAGAATTCTGCAGAATTTAAGGTTGCGGATGAATGATTTAGAACCAAGACACAGGTTAACACAGTATGAGGCATTAGAAGAATGGGAGACTGAGTCGTATGAACAAGAGTAAAATCGGAGTGAGATATATGGGTCAATTTCCTAGGTATTTGCGAGAGACACGTGCAGGTCAGATGAAGGAATGGAGAAAAGCAATGGTAGCAGAAGGTTTATGCCCAGTATTAGTGGATGAGGAACAGTCAGGGAGAAAGTGTAAAGAAAAATGTAAACACCTGTACCCGCTAGGATATGGTGAATCAGAAGCTGAGTTGCTAGAGGATAATATAACTAAAAATCCTCTACTGTACCAAGAAGGACCAAGTAGAATCACCTCACGTGTACCGGTATTAGGAACACCCCTGATTCCCCAAATTGTACATGATCCAACAGTTAATAGGGTACTTCAAGATAGGGAAAAAGAAGCATTAAATAAAAATAGAGAAGAATTATTACAGAAGATATGGCAATTAAATTTGAACCCGGAAGAGCATTGACAATACCTGTAACCATAGGTTGAGTTGTTCCTTTGTATGGAGACAAAGCAAATTGGCTTACACCACCAGTTGTAACAGCTCCCTTAAGCAACCCCAGATAAGAAACTATGATAATAGATGATCAAGCCAGTGAGTGTGATTCAGTGATTTCATTAATGGATCTAGCGATAAGAGACTCAATAAGGGAAACCCCAAAAAGAGCTTCACCTAGCAGTTTAAACGAAGGAAGATCAGTGGTATCCTCTGAAGCCAAAAAATGCAACAGCAGTAACTCCAGAAGATTTGGAGAGATGGGCACAGGGAAAAGAAAAACAGAATACACCCCCTAAAAATTTGGATATTTACAAGTTGAAAGTAGAATTGGAAGAGATGATAGCTGGAAATGTGGGAATAGAAAGATTACATACTTACAATGAGGAGGAGTTGCTATTCATTTGTAGAAGTATAACCAGGAATGCGATATTATTTCACGAGACATTGACAGAACTTGCTTCTGAAATGGGAATTGAGATAGGGAGATCAATAGTACCACAGAAATCATATCGAGTGGAGTTTACTGACAAGGATCTAGAAAACAAGAATGTGTCTGGAAAGAAGTTGCAGGTAAAGTAGTTGTTAAATATTTAGCAAAAGTGGGGAGACATTGACAGGTGGAGAACGAGGTGGACAAGGAAGGAGGAAGCACAGGCGAAAGAAGCGTCCACTGCATATATGTTAATAGAGTCAGGAAAAGTAGAAAGATTGTGTCCTATGAGAGAGGTACCTGGTGGTGGATATGTTCATGTTCCATGGAGTTGACAAGATATTTTGTCATTTACAAAACTAAGGGAGAAACCATTTAAATGGTACAAACTGGTTGAGAGGTTTGTGAAGGTTTCGATAAAAGACTTGAATGGTCTGTTTGATATAGTGGTACCTGCTGATTTATGGACAGAATGTAAGATCACAATTGATTGGCCAAGTGAAGAGTACCCGAGAGATGCAAAAGCAGGAGCATCTTCAGATGATCTGATGAAGAAATATCACCAAGAAATCATTTTCATGAAAGGCAAAATTCCTCCTAAAGAAACAGATTGAGTAAAAATAGACAGAACAACCCAAGAATCAAATAGGTCTGTTCATGCATATTATGAACTACTGCTGCAAGTGTTCAAATAGTATAGCGGGTTTGAGAACATTGGAGATAAGCATATGGGTCAATTTGTGTATGGTTTGAAGCCAGAGATTAGTCAGATGATTCAACAACACACGTTGTGTTGGCAAGTAAAAATACGTAGACTATATTTTAAAATATGCAAAGTATTGTGCGGATGATATTGAAAATCACGTGTCTAGAGATACACAGCACTGGCTGCACCAACAAGGGTGAAAAACTAAACCATGACACCGAAAAAAAGTGTTATCATGCACTGCATTTATTATGATGCACGGGACAAACTGAGTGCTGGAGTGTGAGGCAATGTGCGCCCACCCCCCTCCTATTTCAAAAGTCTCCCTTGAGCTAACAAGCTGACTAGCTCTGGTTGATGCACCTGCGCCCAGCAAGTGGTACTGAGACTTGAGAAGACTTTGGCAGCATCTCCCGCACCCCCCAAAAAATGTGTTGCTCTCTAGTGAAGAAGGACAATTATCCTGAAACACTTGTCTAGAGATACACAGCACTTGCTGAACCAACAAGGGTGAAAAACTAAAGCCAGACACCGAAGAAAGTGTTATTATGCACTACATTTATTATGATGCATCGTGGCAAAGTGAGTGCTGGAGTGTGAGGCAGTGTGCGCCCACCCCCCTCCTATTTTAAAAGGCTCCCTTGAGCTAACCAGCTCTGGTTGATGGACTGTGCCCAAGCGAGTGGTAATGAGAACGGAGACAACTTTGGGCAGCATCTTCCGTACCCCCACCGGTCCCAGGATGCTTGTTTCCGGTCCAGGGAAGCCATGGCTTGGCAGTTCGGGCTGGAATGTTCCCATGAGGCACAGGGTCAGACTGATTTGCATATGACCATGTCTAAACTGGGGTGGTGGAGTGAGCTAAAGAATGATGATGGATTAAACCCAGATCAGTTGACTGGGGGTGAGTGTTTGATTTGCTTAAGCGCTCCGTCCATCATCCCCTTTGGTATCGCTCTACTGAAGGACAATTATCCCAAAACACGTGTCTAGAGATATATAGCACTGGCTAAACCAACAAGGGTATAAAACTAAATCCTGACACGGAAGAAAGTGTTATCATGCACTGCATTTATTATGGTGAATCGGGGCAAACTGAGTACTGGAGTGTGAGGCAGTGTGCGCCCACCCCCCTCCTATTTGAAAAGGCTCCCTTGAGCTGACGAGCTATGGTTGATGCAACTGCGCCCAGCGAGTGGTACTGAGACCTGAGAAGACTTTGGGCAGCATCTCCTGCACCCCCCAAAAAGTGGTGCTCTCTACTGAAGGACAATTATCCTAAAACACGTGTCTAGAGATACACAGTACTGGCTGCACCAACAAGATAGAAAAACTAAAGCCTGACACCGAAGAAAAGTGTTATCATGCACTGCATTTATTATGATGCATCAGGGCAAACTGAGTGCTGGAGTGTGAGGCAGTGTGCGCCCACCCCCCTCCTGTCTGGGGATGATATTGAGGCAAGGCATAAAAAGTTAAAAGAGAAAATTATGTGGGCACAAGTGAAATTGGTAGAACAACATGAGATTAAATTGAATAGTCAGATGGATGGACAGATCAAAGAACAGAATCAGAGTGACTAAGTGGTGAATGGTGGAAAACCAAGAGGACGAAAGAATATAGAGGATGCAAAGAAAAAGTTTCCATGTCATGGATGCGGAAAGGTTGGACATTGGAAAAACGAGTGTAAGACTACTCAGAATAATAATGGCCCAACCCAAAATTGTAATCCACAGACGCAGAATGGGGTGCTTATTAATCAGCTGCAGCGGGTAGTTAATCAGCAGTGTCAGGTGCCACCTGCACCATGCCAAATTTTGGGAATCAGCCAAAGTACAGTGCGGACGCCGGATTTCAAGGAGGAAGTGGTAAGAAAAATTCTGTGATTTCACAATATCTTTTGTTGAATAACAGTGACAGTGAAAGTGAACAATGACGGTGCCTGAGGGGGGAGGAAGAGGAATGCATACTTGGCACTTCCTTGCCGGTAGATCAGTCAGGTCCATTTATTGATGGGAAAGTGGAAGGCAATTATGTCACTTTTCTGTTGGATACTGGTGCTACCCGTTCTACTGTGAGAACAGCAGACATCCCAAACCTACCCCTCTTGAGACGAGCAATCCAAGTAGTCGGAGTGTCGAATCAACAAATTAGAAAACCAATTACTGAACCCATAGAGGTTCACATTGGAAATGCTAAAGACATGCACAGATTTGTGGTCTGTGATTCTAGTCCAGTGAATTTACTAGGAAGAGATCTGTTGTGCAAGATGAACTGCACAATTTATTGCACACTGGATGGTATTGTTCTCTAGACCCCTGATGAAGATATGATATACAAAAATAATGTTAGCTAAACAAGGCACAGAAATAGATTAAATGCATTCTTTGATGACAAAAGATGACTTACCAGAAGAACTGAGAACAACTGTGAATCTAGACGTATGGGATTGCACAGGAAAAGAGATAGGGCTAATGGCAAACGTAGACCCAGTAAAAGTGACAGTTAAGGAAGGTGGAGTTTAATCCAACACCAGACAATATTAAATGAATCCAAAAGTAAAAGCAGGAGTGGCTTCAGAAATTGACCGTATGATTAAGCAGGGCATATTTAAAGAAATAATGAGTAGTCCTTGTAATGTACCTATAATAGGACTTAAAACGACCAGTGGAAAGTTCAGAATATTCCAGGATTTGAGGAAAATTAATAAGATTGTAGTGCCCTTTTGTCCTGTGGTACCAAATCCAGCAGTAATTCTTTATCAGATCCCTTGGACTGCAGACTGGTTTACTGTAATTGATTTGTGCCAAGCCTTTTTCTCAATTCCCTTACATCCAGACAGCCAGTATCTTTTTTCGTTTAAATTTGAAGATCATATCTTGGCATGGAACCGCACTCCTCAAGGGTATACAGAAAGTCCCTCAATTTTTAATCAAATACTGAAAAAGTGTTTAAAGAAGTTAGTTATGCCCAAAGATTCAGTTTTAGTGCAGTATATCAATGACTTACTTGTAGCATCGAAACCTCGAGAAGACTGTTACTGATTCCATTGCACTACTAAACCATTTGGCCGAGGAAGGACACAAGGTGTCCCCAGAAAAATTACAATTTTGGCGAACAGGAGTCAAATATTTGGGTCACCAAATAGAAAGAGGAGTGAGAAAAGAGACCACTGAGAGAATTAAAATAATCAAGCAAATGCATTTACCACAGACACAAAGAGAAATCAGAATGTTTCTCTGAGTGGTGGGGTATTGTCGACAATGGATTGTAGGTTTTTCCTTACTAGCAAAACCAATATTTCAGATGACATGAAAAAGAGTGAAAGATCCAATACTTTGGGATGATGAAAGTATGGAAGCATTTGTAAAATTGCGAAATTGTTTATGTGAAGCCCCAGCTTTAGGTATGCCTGATTATTCGAAAGAATTTACACTGTTCTGTTGTGAAAGAGAGGGTTGTGCACTTTCAGTTCTGTCCCAAAGACATTGATTAAGCAGACGTCCAGTTGCATATTTTTCTGCTACTCTAGATCCTGTGGCTTCAGCATTACCTGGCTGCTTAAAAGCAGTAGCTGCTACTTGTGTGAGCCTGGAACAAAGTGAGTCAATTGTGATGGGACATCCAGTGAAGGTATATGTTCCACATTCAGTCGAGAATCTGTTAACAAATACTCAAACACAGCATTTTATCCCATGTCAGATGACTAAGTGTGAAAGAATAATTTTGGGAGCAGAAAATGAGACAGTGATCAGGTGTACCATGGTGAACCCAGATACTCTATTGCCAGATTCATGGTGTAAGGAAGTAAAAGATGAAGCTAAACATGATTGCTTAGATGTAACTGAATTTGCACTAAGCCTCGCCCAACATACAGGAAGAGCCTCTAAAAGAGCCAGACCATGAACTATTTGTTGATGGTTCTTGCTTTAGACCTGAAAGTGGAGGACTGAGTGCAGATTTTTTTTTTATCCTCATATGTTTGATCAGTATATAAGTGGAGAAAGAAGAGATAGCCGTATAGCTCCTCACTTTCCCACCAAGAAAATACCTGCACTCTCCACTTGGGAGGAGATGGTAGCCATCACGGGATTCTCTTCTATATAGGCTTTACTCTTTCCTCCTTTTTATTTACAGGATTTTGTTCAATTCTCATGCTAGTGTCACCAATCCGTCTTGGTGAAAAGCCTAGCTGTATGAGATTATCCTGTAATTACTGATGCTTAATCATTGGATTGGTAATGCACACAAAAGGGAAACAAGATAGAAATAAAGGATAGTAATAGTTGAAACTGTACGTAAGTATGTGCGTCAAAATTAACATTTATTCCGAGTCTAACAGGGTGCCTGGATCAGATTAGAAGAGATTAAGAGAGGTGTTAACTAGTGGCAGGAAACCAAGTTGGTAAAAAAAAGACACTCCTAAAATGGGGGGAAAAGAGATTTAAGATATTAAGATAATAATTTTCGACCCAATTATCCCAAATACTAAAGTGTTTCGTTCTCTTATGTGTTGCTCTGTCCATTTTTGCAATTCTATGAATTGAATTTAACCATTCGTATTCTAAAGGAGGATTAGGTAGAGTCCACTTAATACAAAGTTCTCTTTGAGCTAATAAAATTAAAACGAATATAAGAGCTTTTGTTGATTTGGGGATGTTAACAAGGGATTCTTCCTCCGGAATCACCCCAAATATAACCAGAGGGAGACTCACCGTTACTTCCTGGCACACCAACTCTGACAGAACTTTACCCACTTTCTGCCAGAATGGCCGGTTGGAGGGACACCACCGGAACATGTGTGCTTCGTTCACATTGGGTTCACCGCACTTCTGACAATATCTCACCGATTGTTGGCCCATCTTTGCATGTCTTCGGGGCATCCAGTAAGCCTTGTGAATCGTAAAGAGATTTATTTATTTGATTTTTGAGATTTATAAAGCGCACTAATACCCTGGGGTGTCTCGGTGCTACGGACAGCAGTAGATGACCCGGAAAGCGTTTATCGATTGAACAACCAGGTTTTGATCAACTTTCTGAAAGATTGACAGGATCTAATCTCCAATGGGATGGTATTCTAGAGTTTAGCCGTGGTGACCACGAATCTTCTGTCGCCCCAAGAGGTTGTTTTCGTACCTGGGACCTTTGGCTGAAGAGCATTGGATGACCAGAGTGCTCTGTTGGGCGTGTGAATTTTTAAATGATTTATTAAGAATTTGGGTCCATTTTTGCGAGATGCTTTAAAGGCAATGCAGAGTGTCTTGAACTTCATCCGATTCTTTACCGACAACCAGTTATAGTTCTTGATAATGTGGGAGATGGGTTTAAATTTAGGTGTTCCTGATAAAATTCTAGCAGCTGCATTCTGAACTGTTTGAAGTTTTTGAATGACCTTCTTTTGAGCATTAGCAAACAGTCCGTTGCAGTAATCAATGGAAGACATCACCAAGGTACTGACTAGCGTTTTACCAGCGTTCAGGGGGAGGAATGGGAGAAGTTTTTTAATCATGCGTAGTTTGTAAAACGCCGTCGAGGCTAGCGAATTAGCATGCGACACGAAGGACAGTTTATCGTCAAATGTGACGCCCTAACTCCTGACCTTGGTTAATGGGATAGGTGGGGGCCCCATGGAGGAGGGCCACCAAGTTTTGGACCAGCAAGGGAGTAGTTTACCAGAGGTCATGACCTCGTTTTTTTTCAGAGTTTAATTTAGGGCAGTTGCTGGCCGTCCAACTACTGATGGCGAGCATGCCTTCTTGAAAGTTAGCTGCAATCCTTTCTCCATTGTTATTCATGGCCAACACCAGCTGAGTATCGTAGGCGTAACAGGTAAGGCCCATCTCCTGAGCCTTGATGATTTTGGCTAGATCCGACACATAGATATTAAAAAGAGTCTAACTCAGGGATGAGCCTTGAGGGACCCCACATGGTAGGGCAAGTTGGGCGAAGTGGAAGTTGCCTAAATGTACCGACTGAGTGGGGTTGGCCAGAAAGGATTGCAGCAATTCTTTGGCCTTGTGTTGGATACCAATGCTAGTGACACGGTCGATCAGAATGGTGTGATCAACCGTGTCAAAGGCCGCTGAGAGGTCCAGCAAAATGAGTATTGCTGCTCCTCCCTGGTCCATGATAATTCTAATGTCTTCCGACGCTTTAAGTAAAGCAGTCTCAGTACCATGGCCTTTTTGGAACCCAAATTGGGTCTCATCTAGGATATGTTGATCTTCTATGTATTTAGAGAGTTGAGTATTAATGAGTTTCTCTACGATTTTTGCTGGGAAAGGTAAGCTAGCTATTGGCCTATAGTTGTTGGTATCTGCTGGGTCAAGGTTGGATTTTTTCAATAGAGGTTTGAGAATCGTCTTTTTCCAAATAGTCGGATAAGTTCCAGAGGAGAACATTCCATTAAAAATGTTGGCTAACACAACTGCCACCTGCTCAGCAACTGGTGCAAGTGCGTCAGGTGGACAAGGGTCATTTGCTGAGCCTGACTTTATGGAGGACATTGTATTGAGAATTTCTTCTGCTGTGGTATTTTCAAATTGCTTCAGACAAAATTCTGGGATATTGTTGATCAGAGGTTGATCAATCAACTTGGAGTGAGATGCAAATTCCGAGTATATATCTTTGACTTTATTGTAAAAATAATCCGCTAAGGAATTACATAATGACTGAGAAGGTTTCGCCGGGGTAGGAGTGTGACCAGAAAGTTTAGATACTACTTGATAAAGCTTTTTATTATAGTTTTTTGTGGATTGAATTTGGGATACGTATTATTTGCTTTTTTTCTTGTCTAATCAAAGATTTATATTTGACTAGCTAATTTTTGTAGAGGAGTTTTTCTCCGCTGGTATAGGCTTTGCGCCATTGCCTTTCCCGATTTCTACATACTTTCTTTTGTTCCCTTAGGATTTCAGTGAACCATGAAGCTGACGGGGAGGTTCGATTTTTGGAGAAGGATTTACTTGGTGCCAGCAGATTAAAGGCATTCTGCAGCCAGTTGGTGTAATTGGCCACGGCTAGGTTAGAGTCTGGAGAGGCATCTGGTCAAGTAGAGGACAATTGGATGTGAAGAAGATAATTGTCTTTTTTTTCCAGGCTTTAACTGTATCTGTTTAGATGAACAAAAGGGGAGGATAGAGGTAATGGTGATAGAATCACCCTCCTTGGATACGTATATAAACAATGGGATTCTATCAATGTGATTAAGTGAATTTTTGTTTTGAGTTTTCTGCTTTTAAACGGAGAAGGGTGGGTGAAGAGCCTGTTCTTTGCTAAAGGCAAAGGCAAGCACTATGTGTTTTTTAAAATATCCCTCACACACTAAGAATCCCTAAGTGTCATGCTTCATCATAGGGGTCTTCCCGTCCCTCTACGGGGCGGGGCGTGTGCGACCTACGAACTACGCGAGAGCACTTAGTTTTGTGAGAATAGGCTATGTGAGGTGTGAAGGAAATGTGGGTGATTAGGGATGTGTAGGGACTTGTGTAGAAGTGAATAAGACTTTAAAAATTCCCTGGCTAGTAGAAAAAATGATTTATTCGCTTCTCTAGCTGGAAATATTAACAAGCATTTACAATGCAACGGTTTCGCCTTTGGAGAAGTTAGAGCTATTGGCATTGTAAATGACAAAATGTGTACTTATGTGTTGGTTTTGAAAACAGATAAATAAATGGCATTGTCATTTACATTGCCAATAGCTTAATATCTCGCAAATGTGAGAACTATTGTACCCTACGGACGAGCTCAGCAGACAGCAATTACTACCACACACACACACACACACCCAGAGCCACACACACACACCCATAGCCAGCCCCACACACCCAGAGCCAGCCACACACACCCAGTGCCAGCCACACCCAGAGCCACACACACACACCCAGAGCCCCACACACACACACAACCAGAGCAGTCACATACACACACCCACTAGAGTAGTCACACACACACACACACACTGGAGCAGTCACACACACACTGGAGCAGTCACATACACACACACACACACTCTGGAGCAGTCACATACACACACACACACACCCTGGAACAGTCACACACACACACACACCCAGGAGCTCCGGCAATGACGGGCAGATCTGTCTTCCAATGGCTAGCCTCCATTTATGGAGCTATCCAATGGAAGACAGAGGCGGGAGAAAGCTCCATACTTGTTTACAAAGGTTTTCGCCTGCGCGATACTGCTTGCGCAGTAAACGCCAGGCGAAACCTAAAAATGACTAAAGCATGGGAAGTCTCCATATGTCCTGCTAGTAATACTTATTTACACACTAGGACTATTGTTAACCAGACATATTTGAAATAAGAAACAGGATAAGAAGACCACCAAAAGGTCAAATATGATTTACCTTCACTCGAATTCTGTACAATGTGAACAACAATTAAATCAAAAAAGAAAACGCACTTATGAATTATGCCTCTCTGTGGACCAAACTAAAACAAAAATAAAATACACTATTTTAGTGGTATTCCGAAACATCAACTTGGACAATTCTTCCTTGATGCTTTGTACATCCACACAGTGCTATTTAGGACACCCAAAATGCATTTGTGAGAACCCATATTTCTGAAAAGAAAACATGATTCTGCTTTACCTTTATCCATGGCCTGAAAGTAACTGAATCAGTAAGTTGTTCCCTACACGCAAAGTCGATTTCTGTGATCATCATACAGATGCTGATTCAATTGCCCAAAGTTTCAATGCAAAGGAAGAGAAAACAAAGAATTTCAGTATGTCCCAATACTTTGGAAAACCTTTTGAAATAACACAATCTGCCTACCTTAATAGAAATTCAGTAACCCTAATAACCTCCCATTTAGCTGATCATAACAACGCACAGTGTTTTAAACACACACACACGCTCGCATGTCACACAATTCTCGAATAAACGGAAGCACGCACACATTGTTATATACCTAAACGGGTACACACACACTAGCATGTACATACACTTCTTCCAGCATACATGCAATGCTCTCTTCAGACATGGCTTTTCTCTAACGCTCATGCACAATCCCCTATGTATGGATAAACACACCCCGTGGAGCTGCAGTACCCTGGCTCCCCCTACTCGGCGTGCCCATCCGCGGCTGGCAGAGTGTGTCCTTTTAGGGCACGTGTGCTGTGACTGACACCTCTTACCAGTGACAGCCTCTGAGCTGTGGAGGGGCCGCCGTCCCTCTCAGCGAGTGTGGCTGACACTAACCGGCCTGCCTGCACTTCACCCACATCCTGCAAGCGCCTTACCCTATCACACGATAAGCATGAGCGGGGGGTGTGGTGCGCAGCCCACTCACCCCAAGAAATATCACCAAACTTCTTAAACTGCCAGGCAAGCTTCCATGAAGTGCCAAGCTCGGCGTATCTGCGCCTGCACACACATCGCCAGCTGACCGCAGGTTCGAATCCCACCCGGCAATATAGTGCGAGGGAACATTGACACACATAGCACATGCTGACCTGCAACAGTCCACACACAGCAAGACAGTGTTGTAAAAGCGCGGCGAACCACGTCAGACTGCCTCTGTTGCGCAGTAGGGTTGGCACAGGGTCAGTCTCGCGCCAGAAGGGGCCAGAGGAGCTGTCAGGGGCAGGGCTGGAGTAAAGTCATGTCACTGCCTGAAAAGCGAAGCCGGTAGGGATGGAACAGTCGATTGCATGTTAGACTTCTTCCAGGAAGAGGCAGTCCATTCTGCCAAGTGTTTAATTTGAGCAGGTGCTCAGCACCGGCGATTATGTCGCATGATTTCCCCTGGACATTGAGGCACGCCGAGACTCGAGCCCGGTTCTCCAGCTCCGAAATAGGCAGCTTCTAGCCATTTGGCCAAGTCCTCTCCAGAATAACGAGTGCTGGGGCTCTAGTCGGGAGGCAGATTACACCTGCACATTTCTACGGTTAGCGCTGTCTCCTGATGAGAGCCCCGGCACTTTTTATTTTACAAATTAACCACTGAGTTTCTAGACAGCTGAGGTAGTCAGGCACTGGCAGCGTTTTCTCAGAGACAGCCCTACAGCCCGGAGTGATTGACTTGGCGCGGGCCTGCCCCGTGACTGACAGCCTGCCCCGTCCCCGGCACACGTGCAGACGCGAGGTGTGGGGTCGCCCACCTAGTAGCAGCAGCAGTAGGGCCCCCCTGCCGGCCGGTCCAGGGTCCGAGGTGCTGCCCCCTGCAGGCGACGCCATCTTCATGCAGTCCAGCGCCCAGAAGAGGTGAGTCAAGAGCCTGGGCGCCGAGTCAGATGGCAGGAGACGGTCAAAGGCGAAGGATAAAAATAGTGCAAGAGTAGGTAGAGGCCGGAGCCCGAGCAGTCCGCAGGGCGAGTCTGTCTAAAGTTTTAACAGGGAAATCAAGTCCACGGGCCATCTCCCTTCCCCCAACTCCTCATTCCTGTCTGGTGCTCGCTGCTAAGCCACCTCTCCCTTCTGTCCCTCCTCCTCTCTCACTTTCTCTCTTTCCTTCTCTTTACCCCTCCCCCCCCCCCCCCCCCATCCACTGCTACTTTGCTGCCCCTCTTTCTGTCTCTTCCCTATCTCTTTAGGACTCTGTTTTTTCTCTTATCCTTCCTTTTTCTCTTCCTTATACTTGCTTCTCCCCTCGCCCGTCTCTTCTCTTTTATCTATACTGTCGCTATCTCTCTATGTTCCTACATCAACATTCTCTTTTAACTCTATATTGCCATGCCCCTCTTTCTCCTCTACCGACCTCTCCTCCCTCTTTTTCTACTTTTTATTCTCTCTCCACTTGTCACCCCCCCTCTTGCTACCCTCTAGCTGCCTTTTTAACCTGACTGTTCTCCCTATCATCTCCCAAAGCCATCGTTGGAGCCCCTCACGGCTCTGCTGAAATGCCCGGGGACTTGGAAACAATGTCCGCTGGGGGAGCGACCCACTGCCTTCTGGGGCCACTCTACCCCTTCAGGAATGCCCTCGTGAGCCTCTCAGGGCTCAAGACAGTGACACCCTGCCACACGGAGCCTCCCCTAGCCCTTCTCACTTACCGGGCTACTCTGGCGGGGGCTCCTGGCGGGTTTCGCGCTGCTCCTCTTCTCGGGCTGCGGGGCTCTCCTCGGCCACGGAGCCCTGCCTGCCGCTTCCCTCTTTGCTTTCCGGGGCGGCCCCGGCGCCCTCCCTCTCTCCTGGGAGCCCCGGGCCGCAGGGATTCGGCCGGCATTCTTCCTCTATTTTCCCCAGTGGCAGTGCTGGCCAATCACAGCGCGGCGGCGGGCGGGACTTCCTCCGACAAACCGGAAGTCCCGCCCCGCATCAGGCATCGTCGTGCCTGACTTCCTGTTTTGCGGCGCTCGGGCCGCGGCGGTGAATCTCGGGGGCATTTCAGAGGGGTGGCACCCTCGAGATTAAAATAAACAGCGAGGTAAAGCGGCTTTTTAAAGAGCGTCTTCCAACTCAATGAGAAACAAAATAAAATCTAAAAATTATTTTTGCAGAGTCCCAATAATCGAAGCGGGAGGGGAGACGGGCACACGGAGGGGGGAGGCGGGAAACTTGCACAGGACAGCGAGGAGGGGGGAGGGGGGAAGGAGGACACAGAGTAAGGCAGGACAGCAGCAAGCACGGCCCGGCCGGACCAGATTCGGGGGCGTTCCCGGCTTTTGGCTGACGTATCATGACGTAGCCAAAAGCCAAAGATTCTCGGGAACGCCCCCGAATCTGGTCCGGCCATGACGGACGCCTCTCTGTTCCAATGGCTAGCCTCCATTTATGGAGCTAGCCAATGAGACAGAGGGGCGTGTTCAAAGCACCCATACTAGAAACTACAGATTTCTCTGGAGGCGGAGCTTACAGCTCCGTCCCCCAGCGAAACCTAAAAAGGGGTTGGTAGTAGAGCTATGATGCGCCCTACTTGGTCAACATGTTACGTAAACAGTCCCCTACTGTTTACTCATCAGGACCTAAGGTAGTCCCTACTAAAAAATGATTCAAGTAACTCACTAGGTTGTATGCCTATTGTCCTAAAATAATGTAGCAAAAATAGGCTACTCTATTTATTTATTTTGAGGGTTTGAATGGACCCTGTTATTCAGAAAAAAGGCACCTGAATCGATCTATAGTTGTGAAATCTAGCGTGCCCCATGAGCCAGTATCAAGGGTTGTCCTTGCGGTCAATCACCGCCGAGGAAATTGTCTTCAATCCTGCCCCTGTGCTGCTCCGTGGGATATTTTTTACTAGCCAGGGAATTTTTAAAGTCTTATTCACTCCTACACTTAAGTCCCTACACATCCCAAATCACCCACATTTCCTTCACACCTCACATAGCCTATTCTCACAAAACTAAGTGCTCACGCGTAGTTTGTAGGTCACAGCACGCCCGCCCCGTAGAGGGACGGGAAGACCCCTATGATGAAGCATGACACTAAGGTATTCTTAGTGTGTGGGGGGTATTTTAAAAAACACATAGTGCTCGCCTTTGCCATTAGCAAAGAACAGGCTCTTTACCTTTAACTGTATGTGGCCTGTCTACGCTGGCATTTGGGAGAGGCTTACTATAAGTAAGAATGTCCAATACGATTCATAATGGTCGGTCCATACTAGGGGGGAGTATTTCTTTAACCAGAATATTTTGGTTATTCGTGAAAAGGCCATCCAACGTATGACCTGCAGTGTCGGTGGTTTTAGGAACTAGCTGTGAGAGGCCTGCTGCTTCTAAATCAGCAGTGGTGTCCTTATCTGTGTCTTCTTCTAAATGAAAGTTGAAGTCACCTAGTATAGAGAAGGTATCTTCAGCTATTGTGGATTCAAGAAGGTTGCCTAGGCCCCAAAGAACTCTGTTCTGGAGCATGGGGGACGGTATAGAAGTATCCCTTTGAATGTTTGAGATGGAGTGAGCAGGATCGAAAAATAAAGAGCTTCGCAGATGGGAGAGGGGATAGAGTCTATTTTAGTGGTAACATGGCTGCGAAACATTACTGTCAGCCCGCCTCCTTTTTTTTTGCAGTTTATCTTGCTTTAAGGCCGAATAGCCCTCAGGCGTGGCTGCTACGAGGTCTGGTCCAGGTGCGGGGTCTGTCCAGGTCTCTGTTATGAAGAGGACATTGAGTTGATGATATATGATTAGCTCTGCTATCTCGTCCTTATGTTTGCCTAAGGAGCGAGCTTTGATAAGGGCAGCTGTGATCTTTTCAGTTTTATTTCTATACTGTGGATAGGTGACGCCTAGGTGGGTAGAAGGTCTAAACGTGCAATGCGAGTAGGTTATAAGAGGCGTATTTGCCTCCATCTCTAACCTTAAGTGTGTACAAGCTTTGCTAGTAGGTGTTAGTAATTTAAGAGGTTCTGTGCGGGAGTATTGCGCTTTCACGGTTTTTTGGGGCGTCAGGCCACGGGGGGTGGCCCTAGGCCCGGTACAGGCGCGGACGGGCTCAGACGGGCTTGCCTTTGGCGCGCCGCCAGCGCGCCCGCTGCATGCGTCCGCTGCGTGTGCGCATTCGCTCTGGCCTTAATAGAGGAGGGTGCGCCAAAAGGCTGGAGCGCTAAACCCTGGGACCGGAAGTGAGTATGTCTCCAGAAAGCCCTCCGCGCAACGGCACTTGCCGTGTCGAACCGGGGCGAAGGAGAATGAGGGAGGACTGACCACGAGTACACAATCACAAAGTGGTTAAAACAGTTCCGTTTGACCTAAAAGCAATTTAGTTTTTTTTTTAAACAGTTCTTCTTACGCGCTCATGCAGCTAGCAGCTTTCTGGTATTGGAATAGGCGCGGATTTCACGTAGTACCATAATAACGATGTAGATACTTGCCATAATGTTTCTAGATCAATCTCCGGTAGCTCCCTCCTCTATGTCTTCGTGTGCCATGTAACGGGGTCTTCCAGAGAATGTAACGTTGACCAGTACCATACCGAAACCTCTTTCTGGAGACCCGGACGTAAAGTTATTTTAGCCTCATAAAGTTTGTTTTGGCTTCCCCCCCGACTCAAAGTTTTCACCCAGCCTAATAGCTGGCAATATTTAAAGCGAGAAACCGCCCCTTCTGAGATCTCTTGAAAGTCCTGCCAGGATATTAATTGAGTGCCTTCCAGTAACTGGCCCCATCTACGTATCCCTTTTTCCCTTATCGGGATTGCAAGAACGTCTTGTAGGCACTCCGTAGTACCTGGAGAATTCCATATTGGGGCGTAGTGGCTGTAGTATGGAATCTGGAGGAACTTCTTGATGTGGTACCACATTACACATGCACATTTTAGAGTCTTTAGTCACATTTTTTTAAAGAATTTAGGGTCTCAGAACTTAGAAAGAAAGTGATTAGATATATCTGGTGGACCATATATCAAGGCACGGAATAAAGGGGTGATATTGTTTGAATCCTTTAATAACTGTCGAAATTTTTTCAAGTGAAACACTCTCAGATAGCATAGGAGGTCTGGGCTTGCTATGCCCCCATTTTCCTTTTTCTCCCTGCATTTCTTCCATGCGATTCTCGGCCTTTTGTTCCCCCAAATAAAACTATTAAAAAGACTTTGAACTTTCTTAATCCAATCGGGTTTAAATTCTAACGGAATGAAGGTATACTTGGGAAGAATGGACATCTTTAATTAATATGATTTCCCCAGGAAAGATAACGGTAACGAGTCCCACTTCTGCAATTGTTTTTTAATTTCAAATGTTACGGAGTCGAAATTCACTTTTGCAACAGATTCTAAGTTATGAACCAACTCAATCCCCAAGTATCTTATCTTATTCTTGATAAAGTCGCTATTCCAGCTAATATTCCACTGCATGATCTGTTTTGGAGGGATTTACCGCGTATCCAGATAATTTACCAAATTCGGCTAACTTTTCCCAAATAATGGAAATTAGTGAGTCAATGTGAGTTGTGAAGATCATCAGGTCATCGGCATAGAGACCTATTTTTTTCTCTCAATTATTACATGAAAATGGATTTATATCTTCACATGCTCTTAGTTTAATGGTGAGTGGTTCGATGTATATATTAAAGAGAATAGGAGAAAGTGTGCAACCCTGTCTAGATCCTCTACCTATTTGCTTTATCTCAGAAAGAGACCCATTTACCAATACCCGGGCCATAGGATTTCTATACTTTTTCAACAGAACAAGGGAACCCTTAAGGTATAGCATAGGGACCTTAGGCATTATCATATTCCATAAAACAGTGGTCCCTATATATGAAATAGTATACACAAGAACATTAAACATACACTTAATAAGTGGTATGTCTTCTGTCCGTCCAGACAGGAATTTCATTTTCCATTAAGTACAATTTCAGAGTTTTTTAACCAATTAGATGTCAAGCGGGCAAAGCCGTGACCCTCAACATACAAGACACAAGAACGAAGTAAGTGGCCAAAAAGGGCAAAGCAAGAAGTATGTCTGCGTCCTTGTACTCAGTATAACAGACTTAAAATATTCAAAAACCACACCATTGCATTTTTCAAAATTACATAAATGTTTTGCATATGGGGTTTATAGTAGACAACGTTTATAATTGAGCATCATCATCAGGACAGAGAATATCAACATTGTTGTCTTGAACAGGAATAGTAAGCACTAAGCCTTTTTGTTACATTTAGTGGTAACTGTATGGCCAACAGTGGATTGTTCCATACACGTGGGACCGCTTAATTAAGCTATCTGGTATGCCGGGTTAGAACCTGGAATGATGGGCCTCGGGTTCCTTAATGCCTGGAAATAATTATACAAGACTCGGTCGTTCCAGAGGTGCCGCGGGGAGCACAATGGCTATTTGATAGGTGCAACAGCACTGCCGCGGGTGTGACGATCCCGGAGATCGTCCGCCATAGAGTTTTCTGGCTCCTCCAGACTCGAAACCTTACTGGTTGATGTTATGTTATGTTATATATTTGTTAAGCGCAAACAGCTGCCCCAGCAACGGAGCGTCCCGGCGCTGACCTAACCAATACCAGAGGGGAGGGGGGAACCAGCAGAGGAATTAGATGACAGAGAAGAGATGGGTCTTAAGTGCTTTCCGGAAAGCGATCAGATTGGTTTGGGCACGGATGTGTGGCGGCAGTGAGTTCCATAGCTTAGCTCCTAGGACTTTGAAGGAACGTCCACCCTGTCTACAGAGCTTAGTTCGGGGGACCATCACGAGGTGTTGTCCCAGAGAACGCAAGTTGCGCTGGGGCGTGTATGGTGTATGATGGCGTGATGGTAGCATGACTGAATTTGATGGCTGCTCTGAGTCTGAAAAGGCGCATTGGATAGCATTAGGGTTGAAATATTATCCCCTTCAATGCTTAACAGAGGGTCATATCTGTTCTTAAATGGGAGTAATTTTAAAGAGGGCTGATTAGAGGCAGCATCCGAGGCAGCATCCGGAGTGACACTCGAGGCCTTTGCTCCCCTTATGTTTGTATTGTCTAGTTGAGTCACGAAACCCTGTGGGAGATTCTACCTGGCCGCCTTCTGTTTGCTCTTTTACTTTAAAGTATGAGCGGAGGGAGGGAGCAACGCACAAGTTACTTACCTTCGGTAACGATATATCTGTAAGGTAAGAAACAGTAGTTAGTATTAGATTCCTTACCTTAGAATAAGGTCCCCCCTTGATCTCCTCCCCCCCAGAGTGATGAACATGCTTAGCACTGCTCTCTGCCCCTTTATCCAAAAAGTTTTGAACCTCTCTTACAAAGAAGGTAAACTCCCCCAGCAATGGAAAGAGGCAGTGGTGAATCCTATTCGGAAAAATGCCATCTCCCCTTGGACAGAGCTCTCCAACCTCCGTCCCATCTCTCGGCTGCCGCTCCTGAGTAAACTGGCCGAGAAGCATGTTAATACCCATCTGTCCAGGTTCATAGAGGCGACAGGGGGCCTGGACCACTCTCAATCTGGGTTCAGGCCCAACTACAGCACCGAATCAGCTCTCCTCTCCGTGACCGATAACATCAAGATGTCACAGGATAGAGGAGGCTCAATGATTCTGGTGCTGTTAGACCTGTCGGCCGCATTTGATACTGTGTCCCACAAGATCTTCATGAGCCGTTTACAGGGAGTAGGCATAGGAGGACAAGCCCTCTCCTGGCTGGAGAGTTTTCTGTCCGGGCGCTCACAATCTGTCAGCCTGGGACCATACCGTTCCTCCTCAAGGATGCTCACGAAGGGGGTGCCACAGGGCTCATGCCTAAGCCCCACATTGTTCAATGTGTACGTGGCCCCCCTTGCTGAGATTGTGAGAAAATATGGATTCACCCCGGTGTCCTACGCTGACGACACCCAACTTCTTTACCCTTTCCATTCTCTCAACTCCAATGTCAGGGATAACTTCGCGGAAGGTATGAGGGCCATCTCCAACTGGATGGCTGCCAACCGCCTCCAATGCAACGTTGGAAAAACGGAGCTAATGCTTTTTGGAAAAGCGTCCATACTATGGTCCCCCGACTGGTGGCCCTTAGACCTGGGACCAGTACCCACCCCAAAACTAACAGTAAAAAATCTGGGGGTGAAGTTAGACCAAAATCTAACCTTGAAGGAACATGTGAACGCAGTCGCTGGGGCATGTTTTCACACAATTGGTCTGTTAAGACGAGTCTTCCCTTACCTATCAGACAACTATAGAAAGACCCTAGTGCAGACTATGGTGATAAGTAAAATTGATTACTGCAACGGACTCCTGATACAAGCCAACGAGAGCGCCATAAATCGCCTCCAGGTAGTCCAAAACACAGCAGCAAGACTGGTTTTGAATGCCCCCCCCAGAACCCCCTCCAAGCCTCTGCTGCGAGAACTACATTGGTTGCCAATACGACAACGCATCAAGTTCAAGATCTGTTGCATTGTTCACAAATGCCTGTTCGGGAAAGGCCCCAACTATCTGACCCAAAAGCTACCCCTCTATAAACCTGACAGAGCCTTACGGTCAAGCAACCAACTGCTAATAAAAACTCCACTGGTAAAAAAAACCAGACAAGGTGGCAGAGCCTTTTCTCTGGTAGGGCCTAAACTTTGGAATAACCTTCCCATCGGCATAAGACAAACCTCCAATCATTCCTCCTTCAGGAAGAAACTAAAAACCGTCTTATTCCAGGAAGAATAAATAATCTACCATAAGTCGACAACCACGAATTCTGGTAACACCTGCCATTCCATCCTGCGAGCAAAGCGCGGAGATACCTCGGAAGGGGTCGATTCTTGCGCTATACAAGAATATAAAATAAAATAAATAAATAAATATCCCCAGGCGTCAGTCTGGATACGGAAACTTTTGCGTCGCAGTACCATGGCGCGTCGGTAGGCATCGTCTGAGGCTCCACGTCCGTCGTCGGCGTGATGTCGCCGGAGTACTTAGACGCCGCCCTTGCGCGGTGACGTCAGTTCTTATACACAGCTTTTCCGCGCCAGAAACGCTGAGCCATGATAAAAACCAACACTGGTACCATGAAACTAGGGCCCTGAAAGGGGATGACTTTAACCCTAGATATCGGTTCGCAGGACGGGGAGGATGGGTGGGGCGGTAAGGAATCTAATACTAACTACTGTTTCTTGCAGATATATCGTTACCAAAGGTAAGTAACTTGTGCATCTGAAAGAAACAGGTTAGTATTAGATTCCTTACCTTAGAATAGATACCCCAGTAATACCAACCCTGGTGGTGGGTCTGCGAACCAATAATCACACCAGAAAGTCCTGGAGGATGGAACGACCAAAGAAGCCATCCCTCCGGACTTGGCTGTCCAGGCCGCAGTGTCTTGCGAACGTGTGCAGCGAGGCCCACGTAGCTGCCTGACATAGGTCCTGCAAGGGGACTTTTCGGCCCAGGGCAGTAGTAGCCATCGTGGCCCGAGTGGAATGGGCCCTCAGCCCAACAGTAGGCTTCTTTTTAGCCAAGGAGTACCATGCCTTGATGCACAAGACGACCCACCGAGAGATGGTCCGTTTGTGCACCACCCGCCCCTTCTCAGCGCCCACGTAACCAACAAAGAGTTGGTCATCCACCCAGAACTGGCGTGTGCGATCCAGATAGTATGAGAGCGCACGTTTTGGGTCCGGACGGTGGAGCCGCTCTTCCTCTTTAGAGGGGTGTGGAGGCGGAAAGAAGGTGGGCAAGATGATGGACTGCCCGATGTGGAAGGCTGTGACTAGCTTGGGCAGGAAAGAGGGTCTTGTCCGCAACACAACCTTGTACGGATGGACAGAAAGGAAAGGAGGCTTGAATAAAAGAGCCTGGAGCTCACTCACTCTCCTGGCAGAGGTGATGGCAACCAGGAAAGAAATCTTAAGGGTAAGAAGACGGAGAGGACAGTTATGAAGCGGCTCAAAAGGAGAGTACATCAACTAAGTGAGAACCAGGTTCAAGTCCCACTGGGGCATCACAAAAGGAACAGGGGGGAACGTATGAGTGATTCCCTTCAAGAACCTATCTACAATCGGGGACTTGAACAAAGAAGGCTGATCAGGAAGCCTTAAGAAGGCGGAAAGGGCAGAAAGGTAGCCCTTGATACTGCCCAGAGCAGAGCCCTGCTGGGCAAGAGGTAGAAGGAACCTCAGAAAGGGGGGCAGAGTGGATCCACAGCCTTTGCTGTGCGCCATGCCCCAAATCTGTTCCACCTGTAGGCATATACCGACTTTGTGGAGGGACGCCTGGCTGCCAGAATCACATTACAAACTTCAGGAGGTAAGTCAAATGGCCTTAACTGTCGCTGCTCAATCTCCAAGCATGGAGGTGGAGACTGGACAAGTTCGGGTGGAGGACCGTCCCCTGTTGCTGTGACAGAAGGTCCTCCTGAAGAGGCAGACGAATTGGAGGATCGACAGACATACTGAGTAGCTCGGGATACCAGTATCTTCGTGCCCAGTCCGGAGCAACAAGGATAACTTGGGCCCAGTCGCGTCTGATCTTCTTCAGCACTCTGGGCAGAAGTGGTATAGGCGAAAGGCGTACAACAGACCGCAGCTCCACTCGCTACGAAAAGCGTCTCCGAGCGAGTGCCGCCTTGGAAATTCCAACGTGCAGAACTGATGACATTGCACGTTCTCTTCTGTGGCGAATAGATCTAACCAAGGCTCTCCCCATTGCTGAAAGAGGCCTTGTGCCACACCAGAGTTCAGACGCCATTCGTGATCAATCATGCACCGACGGCTGAGTTCGTCCGCCCTGGCGTTCAGGGAACCTGCCAGGTGTTGAACCACCAGGGTCATGCCCTGATGTTCCAGCCACTGCCAGAGGTGCAAAGCCTCCTGGCATAGGGTCCACGACCCCACCCTGCCCTGTTTGTTGCAGTACCAAATGGCGGTGGTGTTGTCCGTGAACACCTGTACTACACTCCCCCGGACAGAGGGGAGGAATGCCATGTGGAGCCGGGACTCCGCCGGAGAGCAGAGGCCTCCGATCTCCGCCTCTCCCATGTGGTCCCCCCAGCCCTGGAGGGACGCTTCCGTCACAACTACGTGCTCCAGTTGGGGTAGTGAGAGGGATCTGCCGCTGACCCAATCGCGGTCCGTGAGTCACCACTGCAACTGTCTTGCAGTGCCCTCCGAGATCAAGACATGGTCGGACAAGTTGCCGTGATGCTGAGCCCACTGAAACTTCAAGTCCCACTGCAGAGCCCGCATCGCCACCTTGTGTGATGCACCAGAAGGATGCAGGAGGCCATCAGCCCCAGAAGCCGCAGCGTCAACCTGACCGAGACTCGGGATAACGGCTGAAAGATCGGAATCAGAGCCTGAATATCCCGAACCCGCTGTTCGGGAGGATAAACCCGAAACTGCGTCGAGTCTAGAACCGCTCCGATGAAGAGGAGCTTCTGAGAGGGACACAGGTGTGACTTCGGAAAATTGATTGAGAACCCGAGCAGGTGCAGGAGGTCGGCCGTAGTCTGGAGGTGGATGACGACGGTCTGGGGCGAGCCCGCCTTCAACAACCAGTCGTCGAGGTAGGGGAAGACTGAAACCCCTAACCTGCGCAGATGAGCTGCGACCACCGCCATCACTTTAGTGAACACCCATGGAGCGCTGGTAAGGCCGAAGGGGAGCACGGTAAACTGAAAGTGCTCGTGGCCTACCGTGAACCGCAGGTAACACCGGTGGGCCGGCAGGACGGGGATATGAAAATAAGCGTCCTGCAAGTCCAACGCTACCATCCAGTCTCCAGGGTCCAGGGCAGCTAGGACTTGAGCCAGTGACAGCATCTTGAACTTCTCCTTCCGGACGAAGCCGTTGACGTTCCGCAGGTCCAAGATAGGGCGTAGGCCCCCTTTGCCCTTCTTAGGTAGCAGAAAGTAGTGGGAGTAACAACCACACCCTACGTCTGGCCCAGGAACGCGCTTGATGGCCCCCTTGGCCAAGAGGGCCGTAACTTCCAGTGGAGGTGGTGATGGCGAACCCTGCCCCCCACTGGCGTCACATGGGCCTGAAAGCTCGGACTAGGAGGGTTTTGAGACGGTTGCTGCAGGGGAAGGTGTGGACTGGCCTCGCGGTTGTCCCCGACCGTCGCCGTGGCGGTTTCCATGTCCGCCACCGCGCTGGATGGTAGTCTGCGGCCCGTGGCTGGCAGGACGTGTGGGGGCACCCCTTCCTTGGCCACGAAAGGAGCGAAAGGCAGCTGCTTGCTGGCGCGGGGCAGAGAGGCCCAAGGACTTGGCCGTAGCCATGGAGTTCTTAAAGCGCTCAAGCGCATGGTCTGGCTTGTCGCCAAAGAGGCGACGGCCATCAAACGGCATGTCCATAAGGGTGTTTTGGACATCAGCCTCTAAAGTTGGCAGATCTCAACCAGGCGTGGCGCCAAATCGCCACCGTCGTTGCCATCGCTTTGCCCAGTGAGTCCGTGGCATCCAGCCCCCACCGGATAGAATACCGTGCCGCATCTCGACCCTCCGCAAGGGCTTGGGCGAGTTTAGTCTGGACCCCCTCAGGACATTGTGGCAGCACATCCGCGACCGCGTCCCACAGAGAGTGGGTGTAACAGCCCAAGAGGCACGCAGTGTTGACTGACCGCAACACCAAACTCAGGGAGGAGAATACCTCTTTCCCTTATGGCTCATAACTCTTGCATTCCCAATCGGGCGGAGCCGTCAGGAATGTGGTCTGGAAGTTAGAGGCCTGGGTGACCAGGCTTTCAGGGGTGGGGTGGGTGGACAGGAAGCAAGGGTCGCCTGGAGCCGGGCGGTGGTGCCTGGCCACGTTCCTATCTACAGGCAGACCTGTAGCGGGCTTGGACCAAGTGCCCAGAAGAACGTCTGACAAGGCCTCATTAAACGGCAGCAAAGGCTCAGCCGAGCTTGCTTGCGGTTTAAGGACCTCAGTGAGGAGGTTAGTCCTCACGGTCGCGACGGGGAGCTCAAGGCCCAAGGCCTTGGCAGCCCGCATCAGCACCACACTATAGGCAGCCCCCTCCTCCGTAGCCACGGTAGGAGGGGAGACAAATCCAGTGTCGGGCAAAGTGTCCAGACCACTGGCCTCCCCAAGCTCACCTATCCAGGCCTGAGAAGACAGGCATTCACTTGCCAGAGGGTCTTCGGACCCCTCCCAATCCTCCTCGCCACCCATCTCCTGATACTCTGGGTCAAAGGATGAGGCCGGGTCATAGAAATAGAAATCTCCCATCGGCGTCTAGAGCGTCGACGCTCCGACGCCAGACCCGAATCGAGGGTAGGACCAGGGACGACGTCATCCTGGGACGGCGCCGGAGGAGACACCCTGGGCGCCGGCACCGGCGAGGTCGTGAGGTCGACCGGCGACGACCCGGATCCAGCGGGAACCTGTGGCGTCGGGACCGAAGTCGCCGGGGGCGAAGCACCGGACGCGTAACCCGACGGAGTGATTGACCTCATGCCCGTGAGGAACGCCTCGATCTCCTCCGGCGTCGCGTTCTGCCCAGGGACCGGCGGGAATGGAGCAGGCTGCGACGCCTGCGGCTCCGGCGGAGCCGCGTGGGCGTTGTCGCCCGAAAACCCGGCCGCGTTGCGAGAGCGTCGTGGGGCGTCAGAAGAGCAATGACGCCTCTTTGACTTCTTGTGCCTCTTACCTGAGGACTTCGAGCTCAAAGACTTGTGACGACTCCCGGAGCTATGACGACTCCGACCCCGCGACCGGTCCCTCGACCTACTCGCGGACCGGAACCTCAAGCGGCGCGGGCCGACTGCCGGAGCTCGAGTCGCTTGCGGGACCGCTCCCATCTAGCTTTGGACGTCAGGGCCCGGCAGTCGGAGCAGGACTTGTCGTCGTGGTCGGGGCCCAGACAGTGAAGGCACCGGTGATGGGGGTCGGTAACCGACATCAGTCGGTTGCAGTCGACGCAGGGTTTGAACCCGGGCATTCCTACAGGCACCATCAGAGTCGATAGACTTCGAAAAATGATCAAAAAGGATCTAAAAAGTTAGCAAAAAATTGACTAAGGGTACAACTTTTTCCTGATCTGCGCTTGCTGGCGCGGAAAAAAGAAAACTGACGTCAGTGCGCGAGGGTTGGCGTCTAAGTATTCACCCGGCGTCATCCCGTCGCCAACAACGCAGACGACGGACGCGGAGCCGCAGTCAACGCCTATCGACACGCAAGGGTACTGCTAAGCAAGGGGGCGTGGCTTGAGCGCTGAGGGAAATGGCGGCGTGAGCCCGAAGCTCCGTGCCTCTTCCCCACGATAATCCTGGAAAAAGGGCCGGGGAGCCCGTGTGTGCCCCGGCGCCGATTAAGGAACCGGTGGTGATTGGCTGGACGAGGTTTGGGCTGCTGGCGGCACTGCAGCGCTGTGAACGGCCACCGATCGTAGCGGCCGCCCGAGCGAAGGAAAGGACAACGGCGCACAAGATGGCCACCGCGGCGGAGCCCTGAGAGTCCGTGGGCTGCACAACGGAACACACGGCCGGCGCACACGGAGGGGGCGCGGTCGCTGGCAGCGACGGACCCCACACAGCGAGAGACGCTCCTTGGGCCCCAGCTGCGGTGCGCAGCGATCGCGGAAGCGAGGAGAGAAGGCCACCCGGGTGCGCCGCTGCGGGCGAGGCTCACGGACAGCCTCCATTGCCGAGAGGGTGACACCACGCATTGCGATCCAGCCCTGAGCACCGATCAAGCCGGCAGGTGAGCGGGGGCCGCCCTGAGAGGAGGACCACGGGGGACGGTGCACGGCGCTGCACATCTTGGGACCCCCCCTCCCCCCCCCCACCCCCCCCCTCGCCCTCGCCGCGGAGGCCCGCAATGTATATAGGGGCATAGCGGAGGAGCCCATAGGACAGTGAAGGGACTTTGGCGGCGCCAGACTCCCGGTGGCGCGACCAGCCTAACCCGCTAACCCAGGAGAACGAGCACAGGCCTCCACGGAACCCGGAGGTCGAACATCACGGCAGGCGCTACCGCTGATGCGCGGTGCTTGCGCAGCAAGACCCCATAGCGCGCAGGAGCTGACCACGTAGTGGAGGCCCGGAGAAAGCAAGCGGTCGAGAAAGACGTGAGCGGCGAGGCCGGCTACTATGGGGAAGCCGAAAGCCAAGGTGGAAGAGGCGGCGACGTCTGATGTAGCGGAGGGGGGCCCCGCTGAGCAGACGGACCTGCAGCGATTGCAGGATCGGATATTGGACGCCATAACGGCCACTCGAGACGCGCTCCACAACGATATAGCGCAGGTGGCGTCGGGGCTGGGCTTGCTCCGGGCGGACCACGACAAACTAAAGGACAGGGTCAAGGATGCTGAAATAGTGATCAAGGATCTGGCGCCGGCTCACAAGGCGATGGAGGGCAAGCTAACGGAAGCCCTGGACCGCATACGCACCCTGGAACGGCGAGCGGAGGACGCAGAAAATAGAAGCCGGCGCAGCAATGTGCGGATCGTAGGCGTGCCGGAGACGGAGGGGACGGGGGACATGATTGCCTACATGGAGGAATGGCTGAAAACAGTGGTGGCGCCGGAAGGACTTTCACCATTCTTCACGCTAGAACGTGCTCATAGAGTCCCCTCGGGTCCTCCGAAGCCCGGGCTCCCACCCAGACCGATCATAGCCAAGTTGCTACACCACAAGGACAGAGACCTGCTCCTGCGGAAAGCTCGAGAGGATGGCCCTTTCCAGATAGCGAACAGCAGAGTCACACTTTTCCCAGACTTCACCTTTGAGACGCAGAAGCAACGGGCCTCCTTCCTCACAATCAAGAAGGAACTGCGAACTGAAGGAATTGCCTACTCCTTGCTTTTCCCAGCCAGGCTAAGAGTGGTGGTAGACGACAAGGCGATCTTCTTCGCAACGTCAGCGGAAGCCTGGGACTGGTGGGAGACATACAAGGCGGGGACTGACGGCGCCAAGGCAAGAGAGGAGCGGGAGAAGGAGCGGGAACGCTCGCCCAAACGGCTGCGGAAATCGAAGAGGCTGTGGAAACGAGGGCGGGGGAAGCTGGGACCAACGGCCTCCCAGACTGAAACGGAACGGCAGGCCACGCTGCTGGAAGTGGAGAAGCTGGGACGAGCGGAGGGCTCCGGGTCTAGGGGGGCCACGGACTTGGACACTCATGTTTCGGCCTCAGGCTCGGAGTCGGACCTATCGGGGATTCATCGGACAGAAGGGCCGCTGGTGACACCGCAAACGGCGGACGAGATCCTGAACATATGAACTGATGGCAGTGAACAGTGGGTAATGTTTGAATGGCTGGGAGGGGAACCATTGCCTATGCACATAGCGGGGGTCGGGGCACACCGAGGGGTACAGAGCAGGGAGGTCATGAGGAATTGGGGAGGGAGCGAGGAGCCGGGCAGCGCGACCCCCCTCTGGTCGAGGCCGCGCTCCGTAGGCCCTTAAGGCACCCACAGCTGCGGCTGTGTAGTTGAGACCTGGGTCATCAGGTGTGGGAGTTTGGATGGGGACTGATATCTTGATATTGGGGCCTGTTCTGGGGGAGGGGGGGGGGGCTCCACAGTTGGGGATTGTTTACTTTTGTTGATGTTGTTGACCCTGGGTATACCATGGGTAGGACTGTTGAAAAGCTTTGTTTTGTTCAGGGGGGACACCACCACCGTCGAAGGGCAGGAACTGGAGGGAGTATTTCGACCGGATCGCTGGGACAATGGCTAATGTGAATGGGCTGAACTGTATTACCTGGAATGTCCGGGGCCTACACACTATGCAGCGCAGACATAAAGTACATGCCTATTTGGTGCGGAGGGGAGTACACATTGCAATGCTGCAGGAGACGCATCTTACACGACAGGAGGGAGCGGCGCTACAGAGGAGATGGCGGGGACAGGTTTTTCACACCAGCTACTCGGCTTATGCGAGGGGAGTACTCATATGGGTTAGAGCAGGCACACCTTTCCAACTCACGCGCCAATGGGTAGACCAGGAAGGGAGGTATGTGGTGGCGGAGGGGAAGCTAGAAGGTAAAGATATTGTGTTAGCTAGAATATATGCCCCGAACACGGACCAGTTGGCTTTCCCCGCAACGCTGTCAGGGCCCGGTCCTGCTAGGGGGCGACTTTAATTCCATTGCCGACCCCTTACTGGATAGGTCCCACCCCCCCCCTACATGATTCCCCAGTATGCAGGCTATCTAGAGGTAGAAGGGAATGGCAGGAGAGCTGGGAACTTACGGATGTCTGGAGAGGGCAACACCCGACTGACCGGGATTATTCATTTTTCTCCGGACTGCATGATTTGCATGTCCGGTTAGACACGATACTCTGCTCCCGAGGGGTGCTGCCATGCGTCACTGGATCGGAGTACCTGTCGAGAACGATCTCAGACCATAATCCTCTCCTGATCCAGCTAGCGTGGATAACGGAGAAGCCCAGGGTCCCGCTCTGGAAACTGCAGCCTGAGACCCTAGGGGACCCCCTGTTCGGGGCGGCCCTAGCGGAGGGAGTGGCCTTATATTTCACGGAGAATGAAGGGACGGCGACCTCTAGAGCGACGGAATGGGACGCCTTTAAGGTAGTGGTGAGGGGTATCTGTATCAGGGATTATGTAGGCGTGCGGAAAGTATTGCTGGGCGATTTGGCGAAGGCGGATGCCAAGCTGAGGGAGGCGGAAAGGGAGCGACCCGGACACCCAGAACTCCAGGAGACACTTTGTTCGGCTAGGGAGGCGGTGGCCATTGAAGTGGAGAGGCTCCGAGCCTTTGACTACAAGCGATATGTGCTGCGCTCCCATGTCGACGGCGATAAGGCGGGTACCCTCCTGGCATGGCTCTCGAACCCCACAAGACGATGCGCTTCCATACTTCAACTGAGGGACTCAGCGGGCATGATGCAACACACTCAGCTGGGCATAGTTAACGGCTTCCAGAAATATTACGAGGGCCTGTACAAGAGTGCCCCGGGAGACAGGACGGGGCTGGTAGAACCCTTCCTGGCTGATCTACCCCTACACCGGCTGGAGGCTGAGCAGGCGAAAGACTTAGGATCGGACATTGAAGTGGGGGAGATACGATCGGCGGTGCGGCGCATGGCGCGGAACAAATCGCCAGGGATAGACGGGCTCCCCATAGAGTTCTACGGCAAATATCTGGACATACTGGCACCGCGACTCCTGACCGTTTATAAAGAGGCCAAGGCGGCGGGCCGGCTACCGCAGTCGATGCGGGAGGCATTAGAGGTTCCACTACTGAAGCCCGGCAGAGAGAGTAGTGACCCCGCGTCCTATCGGCCACTCTCTATGCTCACCGCAGACTATAAGATCCTGAGCTCCATACTAGCGGCGAGGCTCCTGCCTCACATGACGGGTCTTGTGCACGAAGACCAGAACGGTTTTATACCGAAGCGCAACACCACAATGAATATCAGAAGGCTTGTCCGTCTCATGGACGGGCTGGACGGCGGGGCTGGGACGGAACTGGTTCTCTCGGTCGACATAGAAAAGGCCTTCGACAGCCTCGAATGGGACTACCTCTATGCTGTCATGGAGCGATTTGGGCTGGGAGCTGGTTATATTCATTGGACGAAGGTCCTTTATGCGGAGGTGATAGCAAGGGTGAGGGTGGGACCGGCGGTGTCCCTCAGCTACCCGGTGGAACGGGGCACTCGGCAGGGCTGCTCCCTCTCGCCGCTTCTATTTGCACTGGCTATAGAGCCGCTAGCGGCTGCGGCCCAGACGGGGCGGCACATCCGCGGAGTGCGGGCCCGAGACGGGCAACATTTCATCTCGCTGTATGCCGATGATTTACTACTATTCCTCCGCGACGGTGTTGAGGACTTGCAGAAAGCGGAAGCCCTGCTAGAGAGCTTTGGAGAGATGTCGGGCCTGAGGGTTAACTGGCCCAAGACGAGTTTGTTCCCACTACTGGAGGGCGCTGCCCAGCCGCAACACCGGTCGGAGGCGGCCTGGAACCCTACCTGTATTAAATACCTGGGGGTCCATATTTACCATAAGCCGGAGGACTTGCTTGAGGGCAACCTGGGGCGGTGCGTACGTGGACTGAGGGGCTGTATGGCCTTCTGGGCCACATTGCCACTCTCGGTGGCGGGCCGGATTTCCCTGCTGAAGATGGTTGCCCTACCGGGATTATTGTATTACTTTCGGACGCTCCCAATCTGGCTACCTAGCTCCTTCTTTAGGCTACTTAAATCTCAAATTACGACGTTCATTTGGGGAGCGGGACGGTGCAGAGTAGCGCTGGCCACGCTTTCTCGCCCGAAAGATGAGGGGGGTCTGGCGGTACCGGACTTTGAGTTCTATTACCTAGCGGCCCAACTGCAGGTCTTCACGCAGGAGGTAGCGAGGGTGTTTCGGGGCCCAGAAGATGAAAGCTTGCGTGGGACGCCCAGACACGTCCTGGCATATATTACCCTCCAGCAGCGGCTGGACAGTCGGGATTTGTCGCTGGAGCAGCGCACATACCGTCAATGTTGGAACCGGGTCCAGAAGAGAGCGGGTACCCAACGCCCGTATGCGCCTGAGATCCCTCTGGGCATGTTAACAGCCTTACCGCATGGCGGCGACTGGTCGCACCTACAGGAATGGGAGGAAGCGGGAGTGCAGGTGGTTGGGGACCTCTATGAAAATGGCGCATTGCTCCCGTTCCAGGAGTTAATAGAACGCTTCGGCATTCCGAGAGGGGGATTTCTGCTTCATGCAGCAGTAACCAGGGCGATGCAGGCCCACTGGGGTACGGGACTAGAGGAACCTGGGACGGCAGCGGTGTGCCAGTACACTATGATGGCGGCGGGCACGCTCAAGGCGGTAACGTGCCTCTACAATCGAATGATCAGAGAGAATATCCCTCTTCTTACATCCCTAAAAACCAAGTGGGAGGCGGACCTGGGTAAGGACATACCTGACACAACGTGGGCACAGCTTGTCCGTAGGCCTCGCAACAGCACGAGAAACGCTAGGTTCCAACTAATCCACTACTATGTATTGCATAGGGCGTACATGACCCCGGGAAGAATCAGGCGGTATTTTGGCGATGAGACAGCGGCCTGTCCCCGATGCCCGGAAGAGGGGGCCGAGTTAGTGCACATGCTTTGGGCGTGCCCGGCCCTACGGGGTTACTGGCAGGACATTGGGGAGATGTTGAATGAGGTGACGGAAAGATCCATAGAATACGGCCCAGCGGAATGTCTGTTGCACTGGTTTCCCCATACCCCCAAAAACAAACTCACGAGTAAGTTTATCGACATGGGACTGATGGTGGCTAAGAGGGAGATCACTAGGAACTGGAAGGCGAAAGTGGGGCCAACTCCACGGAGGTGGCGGCAGGAATTTCTAAAATGGGCTACGGCTGACAGCACACACAGATACCAGCTTGCGCGCAGGAACCCTAGCCAGACAGCAGCTGACACTGCGACCTCATGGGAAGTAATGGTGCAGGCACTCAGGGATAGCGAGGCCGATGAAGAAGAGGAGGTCCCCGAGGCGGATAGGGCGGATGAGGCAGGCTGAGGCCCTAGGAGCTGCGGGTATGCAGGGGGGCTAACGACAGTACTCCAGGAAAGATCACAACATAGCCTTAGACGGGTGGTGGTGAGTGGGGCGGGTTCGGGGGGGGGAGTTCTAGGTTTAGCGCAGGGAGTGGGAGTTGGGGTTCAACGCATAGTTCAGTAGGGATGTAAAAGTAGTCATGCACATAATCCGGACACCAACCACTCCTCTATATTGAACGTCAGGCATGGAAGAGCAGAGATATCATCGCAGCCCAACCCCCGGGTTGTGGGCTTGACGGCTGTGTACTGGTCAACGAAGCATACTGTGTATCTGCTCAATTTTATGACGCTGCTTCTATGTGTAATGACCTGTACAGGCATGACTACAATAAAAATTATTTCAAAAAAAAAAAAGGGTACTGCTAAGCAAAAGTTTCCGGATCCAGTCTGACGCCTGGGGATATTCTACGGTAAGGAATCGGATACTAACCTGTTTCTTTCAGATTTTTGTTTTAGTGGGGTTCTTTCTTGACTGCTTCTTTCCACTTAACAGGGGCTTGGAGACGCCTGCCTGCTTTCTGCTTGCTTTCACTTTTGCCACTTTCTGCTGTTCAAGTGTGGGGTTTAGCAGGTCTGGAGGCGTTAAAGATTGCGATTGAAATGGTGATGTTTGCCCTTTCGTATGCGAGGTGATATTAGTTAGTGAGGTCTGCCAGTCACATTTCCCCCAAACCCTCCTGCTCCCTAGCGTATATCTATTTATCTCCCCTTCTGACCTTGAGGTGTTACACTGCTTCCCCCTTTTCCCACAAACATCAATAATCTTTTGTTTAGAATCTTCCAGAGCAGGACTAGGGTCCGAATCGATATCTGTTTTTTGTAATGTGCCCCCTCTCCTCCTTACCGGATTCATGTATGTCCAGTTATAAGGGCTGCTTCGTGGTCGTATCCCTGTTTGTAAGCCTCTAATATTGGCGTGAAGACAATGCCAGCAAGCGGATCCCCTGCCCCTCGCTGGAATCCGACTCTTGCTGCGGCATGACAGCTGCCGCCTCCTCCCAATCTCCTCCCAGCTCTCCGATGCTAGATTCAGACTGCGGTAGGACTCGTTGATTAAACCGTGAGCGTGACGGCGATAAACAGCCGAAATTCAGGTAGGTTGACATCCATCCATACCTGGAGATGCCCCAGAGATGTAGCCCACAGAGCACAGAGGTGCGCTCAGATTATGTGGTCCACCATCAGAGAGAGTTCTCGGCCACGACTAACACACGGCCCCCATGTTCCTCCCAGAGCCACCTCAGGACGGAGTGCAGCTTATGCTGTTTGCAAAATATCTGGGATCATTGAAGCATCTTGTTTACCAGGAGTCAAGTCTGCACAAGTAGCTGAATTGATACCTTTAATAAACGCTTGTAAAATGGGGAAAAATTGGAAAGTAAACATATTTACTAACTTTTGGCCAGCTTTGATGCAGAGGGGATTTCTGACTTCTTCAGGGTCCCCTAATTGAAATGGGAAAATTGTGGAAGAACTGCCAAAAGAAATGGCTGTGGTCAAGTGTGCAGCTCACCTGTCAGGAAATTATTATGTGGTGGCCGGTGATAGATACGCTGACCAGGTTGCTCAATACTGTGCCTGAAATAACATGTCTTTGAATAAGAAAATGGAAACATGTGGAATCAGCTGCCAACTTATGCTATTCTCAGCTTTCGAAACATGGGATGAGGCGAGACAGTTGCAGAATGTGGTAGAAGAAAGTCAAAGGGAAAAATGTATAAAACCAGGTTGTGGAAGGAGGGCAGAAGACGTTGTGTGGGTGTATCCTGATGGAATACTAGTCATGCCAGGCTGCTTGCTTTCTCAATTCGCAAGAATGTATCATGGAAACACTCATTTAGTCAGGGACCCTATGATCAGACTATTTAGACAAAATTGATATAACCCAAGGTTTAGGGTAGTTTCAGAAAGTCTTTGCCAGAGATGTTTAGTATGCCAACAAATAAACCCAAAACAGAACAAACTGTTTTGACAAACATGCCTTTGAAGACATACGGATAAATCAATGAAACTTAACTAAAAATGAAAATAAAAAATATTTTGTAAAACATTTGTGGTTCACGCAGCACAACTTGGCTGAGTGTGTCCTAACTAATTACAAAATAAACCTGACTAGCCACTTTGTTCTGTTTTGCGATTGTTGAGTTCCAGGCTGGTCAGTTACAGGACCCAATACCTTCTTTTGTTGATTAACAAATAAACCCAGGCAGGAAAACAGTGGTCAGTTGAGGAAAGATTGGAAAGGCAGAGGGACCATTCATCAGATTACAGTTCGATTCCATTGAGTTACCCCCATGCAGGGGAATGAAGAACGTCCTTGTCATAGTGTGTTTGTTTTCACGATGGGTGGAGGCATACCCCACTAGGAGAAATGACAGCATACAGTTGCTAAGTTGTTGTAGAGGGAGTTAATTAAGCGTTTTGGTTTGCTAGTGACTTTGGAATCAGATAGAGAACCTAATTTTAATTATGAAATAATTCGATTAAACTGTGAAGCATTCAAAATTGAAAAGAAACTTCACTGTGCATACAGTCCAGAGGCTTCTGGAGTGGTAGAGCAATTGAATGGCACAATCAAGTCAAGACTGGCCAAAGTGTGTGCATCCACCTCCATGGATTGGCCAGATGAATTGCCTCTTGTTTTGATGGGACTCAGAAGTATTCCTGACAGAAACACAGGATTGAGTCCCCATGAGATTCTCATGGGAAGGGCAATGGGACAAGCATTTATACCAGGATAGAAATTACTGAACATATCTGATGATCTGGTATTGGATTATTGCAAAGGATTGGCTGACCTAGTGCGTTCTGTCTCTCACCCGGTTGGAGAAGACGCAATTGCCAGGCAGCCGGATTAGGCGCATGATTTGAATCCTGGAGACTGGGTGGTAGTGAAGAAGCACAGCAGAAAGTCGTGCCTAGCATCCAGGTGGGATGTTCCACTGCAAGTCATACTGGTCACTACTACAACAGTAAAGTATGCAGGTTTGCCCAAATGGATCCATGCTAGCCACATGAAAAGGGTTCCAAGCCCCTGCCGAAAAGAGACCAAAACTGACTAGAACAGTTAACGCTGCTGAAGGTTGTACAGTCGAAGAATCTGGAGGGATAGATTTTGAAGGGACTGACTGAGAACAACTGAGCACAAGTCAGGAGGACTGGATACCAGTGGTTGACATACCTGAGCTGGTCATTAAGACAATAAATAGAACAAGATTAGCAAGACAAGAAACTGGTGAGGATCAGATAGGTGTAGAATAACACGCTCAGAAAAAATAGAACAAAGCTAACGGAGACCCTGAGCAGGACCAGATAGGGACAGAAGAACATACTCAGATAAACCAAGCAACCGAAAACCCTGAGCGGGGACAGACAGGTGAAAAAGAGCATGTTCAGGTGGCAGAAAAACCAATTGACGCAAGACCTGAACCGGACCAGATAGGAGAAGAACAAGTTCGGGTTGTAGAAGAACAGCCTGAAAAGATACCCGAACAGGAACAGTTAGAGGAAGAAGAACATTTTCAGGTAGAAATAGCCACAGTAACAAGGCCTGAACCAGGACAGATAGAGAGTGATACTGAGAAAAGTGCAACTCAGATTGTGACACAACATAACGAGAAAAAAAGAGCTTGTGAGAAAGACAAAAAAGGTGAAAGTGCAGTGCAAGTTATAAGGGTTAGAAAAGGTGATAATTGGGCAAGAGAGGTCAAAAGGCTAAACTATCGGTTGAGAATACTAAATGAAATCCCAGAACAAGTGAATGAAGTTACGATTCAATATCAGTCGGAACAGTCAGATACTAAAAACATTCAGAGAAGTCCAAGATTGAAAGTCTTGAACAATAAGTCCAAGGATCCTGAGTGGACCTATATAATACTGGAGGATGTTGAAAATCTAGATTTAAATGAAGATACAAATGATGAAATAATTGCAGAATAGATTGACAAAGGGGAAGTGAGGCCTCCTTGAAGTACTAAAGATTTTGATCCCTATCAAAAGAAAAGAAGAGAAATCATCTTACGTCAAAATGGCTGCAGACAAGGTTGCTGAAAGACCAAAGGGAAACTGTATAAAGAAATGCTGTAGGGCTTGCATATGTTGTATTTTATTAGTGATCATAGTATGGCTATTTCTAACAATAGCAGTACCGTATCTTATAATAACAGACAAGAATAATGACACAGACATTATGAAAAGACAGCTAATATGAAAGGAGATAGAATAGAATAAGAAGCAACGGATGAGGTAGATTTACATCACACAGTAACAGATAATGATACGTCCTTGAAAGTATTTACAAAATGATTGTTTCAATACGTAGATACAATGGAAATTAGTGATTGTTATGTTTGTATGAAATTACCAGCTTCAGTAGCAGAAGGAGTTACATATCATCATTCGCCTTTAACTTATGGTATTTCATGTAGCAGATTGTCAAGCTTGTTTTATAGAACATGAAAACTTCAATATTATTATTCAAATTCAGATGTAGTATTTACAGAAATCCCTATTCCAAAGAATATGAATCCAGTGCTTAGTAGTCTAGATGCACAGTTTATGGGTGAATTTTGGGTTCATTTTTCTAAACAATGAAGTCATTGGATATTGTGAAGGCACACAAGAATAACCTTACATGTTTATTACATGAAGAAGAGAAAGTGTTTATGAATTTAATTGAAGAAAGGAGACAGGATTTCCAAAGAAAGGCTGCTGAACAGAAAACCCATATACCACCCTAGGCTGAAAAAGAGAAAACTTATACAACTGGCAAAGCTCATGCTGCGATGTCCCTAGAATTTGTAAAGACAGGGATAACCAGCCTACATAGATTAAAGACAGACTACAACAACATATTTATTAGTTCCAGTAAATGTGAACATAAATTCCTAATTTTGGGAGGTTGGGGACTAAAAGGGGAAACAGGCCCAGGATTTCCTGGAATTTACTACATGTGTGGAAATAAAGCTTACGATAAACTGCCTGCACAGTGGTATGGGAGTTGCTACTTCGGAATAGTACTTCCGAATATTTATCACGTAAAAAGAATCACTGGAAGCAAGGGAAACACCAATGAACTAACACAAAGAAAGAGAGCTAGTTTTTCAGAAATAATTGGTGACATATTTAGTGCATTAATCTGTAAAATGTTGAAACTGCAACATTGATGCACTTACATACCAGATAAAAGTAAAGAAATTAGAGGATATATTAGAAACATTACAAAACATCATGAAAAAATTGAAACCACTGGAGGTTGACAATGTATGGGAAAGACTAAGAGTATTTCTTCAATAGGGACTTGGTTTTCTAATCTTGGGAAAAGTTTCTTAGGTCAAGTAGTTCTTCCATTAGTTGGTATAACAATATAGTTTTAACAATAGTAATATGGTGTAAGCGTTGCACAAATAAACTGAGAAGAAGTAGATATGAAATGAATGGAAAAGAAACAAAAAGAAAATATGAAGAGATACAGTTAGAAGAAATGAAGGGAAAATTATATGATAAAATGAAATATTTGAAGAACAAAGATGAGAACAAGAAAGAGAATGAGAAAGAAAATTAGATATGTCAAAGTTGGCATATGATTGGGATGGGTGACTTTGTGATGGCTCAAAAATGCCATCAGAGAGGGGATTGATGGAGCAAGGACTCGTAGAACAGAGACTTTCTCGGAGACAATCCTCTCATTTAACTTTTAATATTGTATTAACCACGTATTGTATAAATGAATGTGCACAACATTGCAAAAAATCAATAGGGGGGAGAATGGACCACTTGTAACTACGTAGCCAGGGTACTTAATGCTCTGTACATTTCATAAAAACCCTCATACACGTATGTAGATGGTACAGCGGTATATCTTGATTCTCCGCTATCACGTAACGTTAATGGCATCATCATAGGGTTTTGATTTCTGGTATGCTAGTCTCCACCAGGAGGTAACCACTGTATTCGCAGTAATGTCCAGAGAAAGTTTTCGAGTTAAGTGCTCAGAGTAAAGTGAGTTAAAATTCTTTGAATCATCCTTGTAAAAGTACACTTGAATATTAGAAAAAAAGGTGGTTCAAGAAAATAAAAAGGTAAGTGTGCATCCATCGATCATGTTACTGAATCCTATACACGTATGAATTAAAAAATTGAGGTTGACCTGTTTCAGCCCGCCTTGCCCAGCCGGGTCTATGGGGCTTTTTTCAGGACCAATGAGAAGTGATCCGAGTTACACTATTTGTGCAGCAATTAGAAGTGGTTTTATTGTACCACTCTGATTAGAAAAGGTCGATAGTACCTGTAGTCAGAAAACAAAAACAAAAACAAAAGACAAGGTCGAATTTCTACATATGTGTAACCCTATTCTACAAGTATAACTGTATTATGTTGAACTATTTTGTTATAGAGTTCGTTACTTACACTCATATAATCATCATTTATTTGGTACAATTAGACTATGCGGACAATATGACAAAGACATGGCTTATTGATTTTTCGTTTATGGTTAACAGAAATAGTAACGGCCGAGTCGTGACTTCTGGCACGTTACTCCACATTAAAATCTCATATCTGGTAATTAGAAATTCCAAAAGGTAATCAAAATCGCAATAGTTTAGCTCATTGATGGTTTTAAAGGTTATTAGATACAATAGATTACTAAATCTCTGAAGCGTTCATATCAATTTCACTCAGTTCTCACACCATTCTCTCATTTCAAGATACAACTATTGCTCTCCAGGTTGTTCGAATGGGACGTTAGTAAATGCACGTCCCTACATTCTCAGCATCTATAATCTTACATGTCTAGGAACATTGCGCTGAGCTACCTTTTATTGCCAAAACGTTGCCTCCTCAGGGGTCCGGAAAGAGTATCCCGGTTTTTCTGTGGGGAGAGTTAAGCATTAGTAAAAGGCCTTACTTGAGAAGCGGTTTGCGTTGTCCTTCGCTATTCGGTTCTTACCCGCTACAGTGTGTATTTCCTGCTTGTGCTCGCCCTTCCCCCGGAAGTCGGGGGTTGTTTTGGCTCGGCCATTTCTATCTACCCAATAGTGGAAAGGGAAGACAGACTGTGCAGTGTTCTTCTCTTTGATTGTGGCAGAAGAAATACTATATTGGATTATGACAAATTACTCTCTTCGTATCTAAGTGTTATATGTGTATTAAGTGCACAAGTGAGTTGTAAAAAAGGACAGGTTGTATCTAGACCGAATATGCTACTTACCAGTGTGCATCTGTTCTTGGCATGTAGGGCTGCTGACATTCATATCTGTGCGTAGATCGCCGCCTAGTGTTGGGTCCGGATGATTGCACATTGTTGTCCTGGAAGAGTCTTCGAAGTATCACGAGATAGGTGGCTCCTCCCCTGGACTACAGTGCGCATGGGCATCGACTCCATCCTCAGATTGTTTTTAGCCATTGTGGCCAAGATGGAGTGAAACTAAGTGAATGATGACCATGCTAGAAGTATATGTGAATCCTGCAGCTGCTACAGGCGCCGGGGAGGAGGGCGGGCGATATGAATGTCAGCAGCCCTACATGCCAAGAACAGATGCATACTGGTAACTAGCATATTCGGTTCGAGGCATGTGGGCTGCTGAATTCATATCTGTGCATAGAATACATAGCAGTCCCTCCATCAACGGTGGCCGCCCGTGCCAGCTGCAGCAGTTTGGAAAAGTGTTCTGAGAACAGCCTGCCCTACAGCTGCCTGCTGTTTGGAGTGCACATCAACACAATAATGCTTTGTAAATGTGTGTGTGGTAGACCATGTGGCTGCTCTACATATGTCTTCCAAAGGAATATTTCCAAGGAAAGCCATGGAGGCCCCCAACTTTCTGGTGGAGTGGGCCCTTGGTGGAATGGTGAGAGTACGCTTGGCTTTCAGATAGCAGATCTGAATACATTTAACGATCCACCTAGCTATACCAGTCTTGGAAATGGGGTTACCTTTGTGTTGTGGCGCAAAGGCAACAAAGAGTTGTTTAGTTTTCCTAAAATCCTTGGTCCTATCGATGTAATACATCAGGGCCCTCTTGACGTCAAGGGTGTGGAGCATTCTCTCCGCTAATGACTCAGGATTTTGGAAGAAAGCAGGCAATTTAATAGTTTGGTTAATATGGAATTGAGACACAACCTTAGGAAGGAATTTAGGGTTAGTGCGAAGCACCACCCTGTTAGAATGAATTTGAATAAATGGCTCTTGGATAGTTAGTGCTTGTAGCTCACTAACTCGTCGCAGTGATGTAATCGCTATAAGTAAAGCCACTTTCCACGTCAAGAATTGAATCTCGCAGGAATGCAGTGGTTCAAAGGGAGGACCCATCAGCCGGGTGAGGACCACATTGAGGTTCCACTCCGGAGCTGGTGGAGTCCGCGGAGGAATGACTCGTTTGAGTCCTTCTAGAAAGGCCTTAATGGCAGGCACCCTGAAAAGTGAGAGGTGCTGCCTGTTCTGAAGATAAGCGGCCATTGCGGATAGATGTATGCGAATGGAAGCATAGGCCAGATTACATTTGTACAAATGGAAAAGATAACAAATGATGTTCTGAATAGATGCATCTAGCGGGTTAATGTTGTGGTCTGCACAATAAATGACAAACCGCTTCCACTTTGCCGCATAGCATGCTCCCGTGGTGGGCTTCCTTGCCTATCGGATGATGTCCATACAGTCAGGAGGCAAGTGTAGGTAGCCAAACTCTAAGACCTCAGGAGCCAGATCGCCAGGTTGAGCTGTTGCGGATCTGGATGCTGAATGTCCCCATGGCTCTGCGTCAGAAGGCTGGGTGTGAGGCGTAGCTTTTGATGCGGTACCACGGACAGTTCCAGAAACGTGGTGTACCATGGCTGGCGAGCCCACGTTGGAGCAACCAGGATGAGAGTCATCGAGTGCTGCCTGAGCTTGCGTGCCACCAGCTGTATCAGAGGTGCTGGGGGAAAAGCGTACGCAAACTTGCCTGACCAGTTCATCCATATCGCATTGCCCTGCGATAGTGGGTGTGGGAACCTGGCGGCGAAGCTTTGGCATTTTGCCTTCTCCCTTGTGGCGAACAGGTCTATCTATGAATGACCCCACCTTTGGAAGTACGGTTGGAGTACGGATGGATGTATCTCCCACTCGTGCATTTGGTGGCTGTACCTGCTGAGCAGGTCCGCCATCTGATTGTCCTTGCCTGGGAGGTGTTCCGCCATGAGGAAGATGTTCCTCTGAATGGTCCACTTCCACATGCTCTGAGCCAGATGAGACAGCTGCGGAGAGTGTGTTCCTCCCTGCTTTTGAATGTAGTACCTGGCCGTCATGTTGTCCGTCCGGATCAACACGACCTTGTTGCACAGATGTACTTTGAAGGCTTTTAGTGCCATTGAGATCGCCATCAGTTCCAGAACATTGATGTGCATCTTCCGTTGCTGTTGCGTCCATAGTCCCTGCAAAGTGTAGTGGAGTACATGAGCTCCCCATCACTGGTGAGAAGCGTCCGTTGTCAGGATGATCTGCGGCACAGGCTCTTGGAACGGTCGGCCCTTGCAAAGGTTTCGTGGATTCCACCAATGCAGAGAGTTGTATGCCCGACCGCTCACCAACACTAGGTCTTTCAACTGCCCGTGAGCCTGAGTCCACTGACGTGCTAAGCACTCCTGAAGCGGGCGCATATGTAGTCTCGCGTGCGGAACTATGGAGATGCAGGAGGCCATCATGCCTATCAACTGCATGAACACTCTTGCTGGAAGCAAGTGTTGAGGTCTGAACTTCTGTATCAGCGATTGAATGCTGCTGACCCTCACTGAATTTGGCTGTGCTGTGGCTGCCAGAGTGTTTATGGTGGCACCCAGATACTGCCGTATGTGGGCGGGTTGGAGGTGGGATTTTGGGTAATTCAGTGAGAATCCCAGACCGTGCAGGAGGTGAATGGTGTGAGACATGTGGGCGGCACACTGCTGGGCTGACTTTGCCTGTATGAGCCAGTCGTCCAGATAAGGGTAGACATGGTTGTTCCGTCTCCTGAGGTGCGCCACCACTGTCGCCAGGCACTTTGTGAACACCCTGGGTGCCGTGGTGACACCGAAAGGCAAAACCTTGAACTGGTAGTGCTGGTTTTGTATGGTGAACCGGAGGTACTTCCTGTGTGAAGGGTGCAGTTGAATGTGAAAGTACGCATCCTTTAGGTCTAAAGTTGCAAGAAAATCCCCCTGACTGAGCAACGGGAGCACTTGCTGCAGGGTCAGCATATGGAAGTGCTCCGACAGGATCTAGTGGTTGAGTGGCCTGAGGTCCAGGATGGGCCTGTGGGACCCGTCCTTCTTTGGTATTAAGAAGTACAGGGATTAGACCCCTGTGCCTCTTTCCTGCACAGGCACGAGCTCTATTGCTCCTTTTTGCAGCATGACGGTGACCTCCTGCTGCAATAAGTGCAGATGCTCGGCCGACATAGGACGGTGTCTTGGGGGCATGTTGGGTGGAGTGGACGTTAACTCCAGACAATAACCGTATAGTACAAGTTTTCTGACCCACCTGTCTGTGGTGATGGACTTCCAGACTGGCAGGAACTGCTGGAGTCTCCCCCCGACCGGTGTTGTGTGGTCGGGGGGCAGTGACAAGGCGTCACTGTTTGTTGGTGGCAGAGGATCTGGAGTTGTTGTTTCCACGACCTCTGCCCTTGGTGCCGTTACCACGATATCCACCTCGACTCTTGTTGGTGTATGTGGACTGCCCTTGTAGTACTGCGTGGACTGGGAGAGCTGCCCTCTGGAAACGCCTCTAGTGCTTGAGCGACGAAAAGACCCACCCCGAAACTGCTGGGACTGTAAGGCACCCATGGATTTAGCAGTTTCCGTGTCCTTTTTAATTTTTTCTAGGGTGGTGTCAACCTCCGGGGCAAACAGGTGATCCGGATTCACTGTTTGATTAAGGATGGTGGTTTGGATTTTCGGCTTAAATTCAGAGATTCTCAGCCAGGCATGTCGTCGTAGCATAACACTAGTGTTGACAGCCCTGGCTGCGGTATTAGCCGCGTCCAGAGGGCACTTAATCGAAGCATTAGAGATCAGTTTCCCTTCCTGAATAAGCATCTCAGCCGCCTCCTTGTATTCATCAGGCAGGTGCTGCAACAGGGTCTCCAGTGTGTCATAGTGTGCCCGGTCATACCTCGCCAGAAGCGCTTGTGTATTTGAAATGCGCCAGATGTTGGCTGCCTGTGCTGCTACCCTCTTCCCCGATGCCTCAAAGACCTTGGATTCTTTGTCTGGGGGAGGAGCATCACCCGTAGTCTGAGAATTAGCCCTCTTCCGGGCATTCGAGACGACAAGGGAGTCCTGAGGCAACTGTCCTTTGATGTAGGTAGGATCAGTAGGCGCTGACTTGTATTTCTTCTCAATCCTAGGGTTTATCATCCTCGCCCTGGTAGGTTCTTTAAAGATCTCGCCAGCATGTTTTAAAACACCTTTCAGCATAGGCAGAGTCTTAACAGTTCTTTCTGAGACTGAGAAGGTATCAAAAAGGAAGTCGACATCAACAGGGTCAGCATGGAGCTGGACGTTGTGATTGTTAGCTGCCCGTTCAATGAGGGCATTGAAAGCTGCAGAGTCTTCTGTAGGAGACGTTTTTGCAGAAAATAGTTGAGGGTCTTGTCCTGCTTGAGGATCACCTGGGTCAGCACCAGCGGCCCAGGGTTCGTTGGTATCCTCAGGGTCTGTATAGACAGGATAACTGTACTCGTCCTCATCATCTCCCTCTCCAGCGTCCACATCAGAGTAAGTGGGCGAAGCATCATGAGTTTGTGGGGAGAGTGGTTCCACCGAGACAGGAGTGAAAGCAGAGTCCTTTTTCTTGAGAGGGATCTTGTAGGACTCCATTGGGTGTTCCGCTGCGATTTTCCGCTTGTGGAGGGAAAGCCTGCGCGTTTCGGCATAAATCAAGTGTTCCTGATGCTCGTCCACTGAAGGTCGTCGAGGCTGTGGGCCGGGGACCACCGCTGACGACTTCGGCGCCGAGGAGACCTTCTCGGGAACGCTGGCGACCGCCTTAGGAGCGAAAGCCTTCGGCGCCGTCTTCGGCGGCAACGTAAAATGGATGGGCGTGGACGCCTTATGCGGTTTCTCCACCGGTTTCGTAGGCGGAGGATCCTTCGGGCCAATCGACAAGGTCCTGTCCCTGATGGGCTGCAGGGAGTCCATCACCTTCTTGGTGAACGCGGCGGATGGGCGCGCCGGTTCGACGGAATCCTTCGAGGCCTCACCTGGAGTCGACCCTCGGGGTGTGCTGCTCTTGGCGTGTCCTGTTGACGCGGAGTCGCGAGAACCTTCGGGTCATCCAGTCGTTTCTTCGGGTCACCAAGAGCTTTCTTCAGGTCGCCGAGGCCTTTGCCGGTGACGACCGTCTTCGGCGCCGACGCGCTCGGCTCGATCACCTTGACTTTAGTCTTCGGCGCGGCAGACTTCGCCTCGACGCCCTTGACTTGAGCCTTCGGCTCGACAGCACCCTTCGGCTTCTTCGGCGCAGAGGGCTCCGAGGCCTTGGAGCTGACCAAAGCGATGCGCACTTTCGGTTTCGAGGATGGCACCTGCGCAGTTTCTTGTATCGAGACCGTAGGTTTCACTTTCGGTTTTGATTTGCCAGGGTGCGGCTCAACAGCAATGTCCGTGGCCGAGCCCGAAGGCGGGGCTGTAGAACCCAGGGTAAGATCTTGGGTAAGGCCCGAAGGCGATCCCTCGACCTGAGCCTTATGAATTGGCACGGCCCCAGAGTCAGTTTGAGGAAGCTCTTCGTCAGAGCTATCCTCCATGGCCCCGAGGGCCCCGTCGTCGTCTCCTACCTCGTCGACCACTTCTTCGGCCTCAAACATCTCTGCATCCGCGACGTAGTCGTAGTCAACATCCGACGCGGGGTTAGACTCACTAATGTCCTGGATAGATTCGTCCTCGACATCCCCTGCATCGAAGATGTCCACAGGGGCCAGTGCAGCATGCTGGGCCTCCTGGCGCGCAGCTCGTCGAAGCTTAAGCGTCTTCTTGGACCTGAAGCGTGAACAAGCCATACACTTGGCTTCATCGTGGTCCGGCGACAGACACATGTTGCACACCGGGTGGACGTCGATGTGGGGATACTTCGAGTTGCAGACGGGACATCTCTTAAATGGACTACGGTCCATGATGAACGGTCGATAGGGTCTGAAGCGTCGACTGGGCCTTCCGCGTCGAAAGCACGCGGGTGTAGGGAATCCGGCTCGGGACCGAGCTGGAAGAACTAAGACCGAACGCAAGACTATACCAACGTATTAGACTAAAGACCTTTTGGTCTTAAGAAAGTTTTCTATCGATTCCGACAAGAGGGAATTCAAAGACATCCGAACCCAATGGCGGAAAAAAACAATCTGAGGATGGAGTCGATGCCCATGCGCGCTGTAGTCCAGGGGAGGAGCCACCTATCTCGTGATACTTCGAAGACTCTTCCAGGACAACAATGTGCAATCATCTGGACCCAACATTAGGCGGTGATCTATGCACAGATATGAATTCAGCAGCCCACATGCCTCGAACCTATGTTTGTGTTTCTAGTGTGAATATTGCATGTATATGTAGTAATCGATATCTTGTGCAAATAATGTGTATTTACTGGTGATATTAATGGAATTAGGGGGAAGGAGATGCTTTTCCATTGTCAATTATAAATCCGGTCACGTCAGTGTTCTTTTACCAATTGGAGAGGGGATTAACTTTCCTTTACATCATTATGGCTGATGGATATTCATTGTATAGTTGGTAAAAAACAGGTTGCAGAAACTTAGGAGCTGTAATTCTTTCTCCAAACAATATGCCCATTCTCTATTAAGTTGTCAGCAGAGAACAAGGTTTGTGAGACCTCAGACCTCTTGAAGGATCTACGTAATGGTTGTGGTCGAAGTGGTATTTCTCATGTCACTACTCCAGGATTTTTGTTGTTAATTTTGTGTTCAGTATATACCATTCTGAGGACATTGCTTCAGCACAGATAGTCAATAAAGTTGATGCCACTGTACTTCATCATTCAATCCTTGGACATTTGTTTAAAAAAAATGGACCCATCTTTGTTCTTTTTCGAATAACATTCGTTCTGCGTTGTTTTTCATTTTTAACATTTCAATCACGGTCCAGTTAAATTCTTCAGTTGTGTGGTTTAAGTCAATGTAATGTTTGCTCATTTTTGTGGTCGCTTTTTCGGTCTTGATGTTACTTTTGTGTTCTCCAATTCGTAATTTGACTTTGCGACAGGTCATACCTATATATTTCAACTCGCAAGGGCACGTGATCATATAGAACATGTGAGTTGAATTACAGTTGGTGTGTTGACCCTGCGTCCATATCAAGTTTTCTGAAAGTGTCAGGGTTCTAGTGGCTGTAGTGAGTTTGCACACTACGCCGGATCCACATGGGTAATGTCCTGTAACTGGATTCATATTCTAGACTGTAGTGACACTCTCTGTCTCAATCCTGTGTTGCGTACATGTGTGTACCAATACGTCTTTTAGATTTTTCGTTCTTCTATTTGCAAAACTAAGTTTGAGCAGTTCAGGTTGCCAGAGGTGACGATTTTCCAATTTTTGTTGATCCATCATCCCCTTTGATATCGCTTTCTTTGCCCCAAGTTGGCAGGGTATGCCCAGACGTGGGTCCCTTGCTCACTCCACCACTGGATTCAAGATAGCCTGGCTGATGAGGATTATGAACCCGACGCCGGTCACAGGATGCTTGTTTCCGGTCCAGGGAAGACATGGCTTGGCAGTTCGGGCTGGACTGTTCCCATGAGGCACAGGGTCAGAATGATTTGCATATGGCCATGTCTGAACTGGGGTGGTGGAGTGAGCTAAAGAATGGTGATGGATTAAACCCAGATCAGTTGACTGGGGGTGAGTGTTTGATTTGCTCAAACGCTGCGTCCATCATCCCCTTTGGTATCGCAGCGTCAATACACCAACTGTAATTGAACACACGTGATCTATATGATCACGTGCCCTTGCGGGTTGAAATATATAGGCATGTCCTGCTGCAAAGTCAAATTACGCATTGGAGAACACAAAAGTAACATCAAGACCAAAAAAGCGACCACAAAAATGAGCAAACATTACATTGACTTAAACCACACAACTGAAGAATTAAACTGGACAGTGATTGAAATGTTAACAATGAAAAACAAGCAGAGCGCATGTAATTCGAAAAAGAACAAAGATGGGTCCATTGTTTAAAAACAAATGTCCAAGGATTGAATGATTAAGTACCGTGGCATCAACTTTATTGACTACTATCTGTGCCTAAGTAATGTCCTCAGAATAGTATATACTGAACACAAAATTAACACCAAAAATCCTGGAGTAGTGACATGAGAAATACCAGTTTGACCACAACTATTACGTAGACCCTTCAAGAGGTCCCGAGGTCTCACAAACTTTGTTCTCTGCTAACAACTAAATAAATAGAGAACATGCATATTGTTTGGAGAAAGAATTACAGCTCCTAAGGTCCCACAACCTGTTTTTTTACCAACTATACAATGAATATCCACTGACGTGACCGGATTTATAATTGACAATGGAAAAGAATCTCCTTCCCCCAAATTTAATTATCACCAGTAAATACACATTATTTGCACAAGATATCGATTTCTACATATACATGGAATACATGCAATATTCACACTAGAAACACGAACATAGGTCTAGATACAACCTGTTCTTTTTTAAAACTCACTTGTGCACTGAATAAACATATAACATTTAGATACAAAGAGATGAATTTTTCATAATCCAATATAGTATTTCTTCTGCCACAATCAAGGAGAAGAACACTACACAGTCTGTCTTCCATTTCCACTAATGGGTAGATAGAAATGGACAATCCAAAACAACCCCTGATTTCCGGTGGAAGAGCGAGCACAAGCAGGAAATACCCGCTGTACCTGGTAAGAAACGAAGAGCGAAGGACAACCCAAACCGCTTCTCAAGTAAGGCCTTTTACTAATACTTAACTCTCCGGTCCCCTGAGGAGGCCAATGTTTTGGAAAGGTATCTCAGCGCAATGTTCCTAGACATGCAAGATTATAGATGCTGAGAACGTAGGGACACACATTTACTAACAGCCTGGAGAGTGATAGTTGTATCTTGAAACGAGAGAATGGTGTGAGAACGGAGTAAAATTGATTTAAACGCTAAGTGATTTAGTTATCCATTGTATCTAATAACCTTTAAAACCATCAATGAGCTAAACGATCACGATTTAGATTACCTTTTGAAATTTCTAAATACCACATACGAGCTTTTAATGTGGAGTAACGTGCCGGAAGTCACGACTCGGCCGTTATTATTTCTCTGAACCATAAACGAAAAATTAATAAGCCATGTCCTTTGCCATATTGTCCATATAGTCCAATTGTACCAAATAAATGATAATTATATGAGCGTAAATAACGAAATCTATAACAAAATAGTTTAACATAATACAGTTATACTTGTAGAATAGGGTTACACATATGTAGAAATCCTACCTCGTCTTTTGTTTTTGTTTTCTGACTACAGGTACTATCGACCTTTTTTAATCAGATTGGCACAATAAAACCACTTCTAATTTCTGCACAAATAGTGTAAGTAAGTTCACTTCTCATTGGTCCTGAAGAAAGCCCCATTGACCCGGCTGGGCAAGGCGGGGCTAAAACATGTCGACCTCAGTTTTAAATTCATACGTCGTGCATAGGATTCAGTAACATGACCCATGGATGCACACCTACCTTTTTATTTTCTTGAACCACCTTTTTTCTCTAATAAATAAGTGTACATTTACGAGGATGATTCAAAGAATTTTAACTCACTTCACTCTGAGCACTTAACTCGAAAACTTTCTCTGGACACTACTGCAAATCCAGTGGTTACCTCCTGGTGGAGGTTAGCATACCAGAAAACAAAACCCTATGATGATGCATTAACGTTACGTGAAAGCGGAGAATCAAGATATATCGTTGTACCATCTACGTACGTGTATGAGGGTTTTTATGAAAGGCGCTGAGCATTAAGAACCCTGGCTACGTAGTTACAAGTGGTTTATTCTCCCCCCTATTGATTTATTGATTAAAGCCTGGAAGCTGAATGGACTCGGACTTCACTTCTCTCTCTCACAACATTGAACATATAAAATAGAGAAGCTTGCCTACATGTATTATTAATAAGTAACTTAAGTGAAATCCTAAAATGGCTGCTAACGGGAAATCTTTATTGCGCTTGCGTCAACTGCATCTACACAGTATGACGAGATGTCGCTTGGTGGAAATTTCTTGTACCTGCGCAGACGCTATTAAAATGGCTGCTAGAAAGCTCACATGCTTAGCATCTGCTTTGACAAAACTAACATTAGTTATTTTACTAATGAGGGGAAAGCATTAATAAATCATAGGATTAGAGTAGAGATAGGTGGTATACAGTTGACCATTTATTTTTTAATTTGACATCTGTCTTTTTGACACATGACAACTGTTTATTAGTGTGTAATTTGGGCCTTTTGTATGAGTCTAAAGTCTGTTGGCCACCTGATCCTTGCATATGCGAAAGAGATACATACCCTGGGAACCAGTACTCAAGCCCTCTGGATAAATAGAAATACATGAGAAATGTTACACTTGTTTTAAATAGGATGTGAATTTATGAATACAAATTAAGGGGTGGGTCTAAATTGGAAAATAAACATGGTGTGATGATCACCCCCCTTTGCCTGTCCAATCAGAGTTAGAAGCTTCAGGATATTGAAACATTATTGGGAGGTACATGAATACTGTAGGGTATAATTGAGGTAGTCTTAGCTAGTTAGACAGACGGAGATTTGCTGAATGCTGCAGAGCTCGGGATGCTGTCGGTGTGACGAAAAATTCTGATGAAAAATTGAATGTAGAACCATCTATCCTAAATTAATTTGCTTAGAAGAAGATCACGGAAGAATCTCAAGGAAGAAGAGAGTGTCAGAGAGGGGTGCTACGCAAGAATCGGTGGTATAGAGGTTATCTATCCTGTCCAGATTCCTGTCCTGAAGCCTTTGTCGCCTGATCTTTCCCGGGGTACCCTTCCCAACTCCTTGGCCAGGGGTTTGTTTTTCACACCATCCTAGGTAATATATTTTATGTGTATGTGCCGACGTTCTTTTCTCTCTATCCTCTCCGTTCTAAGCATAAGTTAATGCAAGTATACAAGTATGTGTTTGATGATTTGATTAATTGAATCTTACTTCCTATGAGTGAGGAAAACTGTACTGTACTTTGTAAGTGGTTCACATGAAATTACTAGATAAAGATTTAAAACATTTCCTGAGTCTGTAGTCATTTCATCAAATGTAAGAAGATTATTTTATGTCATTTCACCATCAACTAGTTCAACTAATGCTCCATTGACAAGAGGAAAGAACTTTTTGATCAGTAAAAGATTAGTTGATAATAAGAAGTGACTAAACTTGAAATAGTAAAGAATAATAAACCATTGACCCAAGTGGTTTATTACCAGGTTGTGTCAATGTGTGTTTATGGGCAGAGGTGAGTATATGGTATTAGAGTACCTGTTGATGGTAAGCGGCTGGATCCCGGTCATAGGGTTTCAGATTTCAAAGCACTGGAAATAACCAATAGATCATATGAACCCTTCGGTGTCAGGTTTGAAAATATAAAAAGGGCTAAAACCATGTCGGACATGATTTTTTACCCTAGATTCAATGCTTGCCCAAAGTTATGCGTTGTAGATTGTATGAAGGAGTATGATGCAAGGATGAACAAACATCGCACTGCTGGGTGTAAACCAGCTTCTCTATAGCTAGATGGGTTAAACTAGCTATGCAAATGGCAGGCGTTGACCTTCAAAGATTTCAAGCTCATTCTTTAAGTGGCGCTATGGATAGCCACTCTTTTTGGAAAAGGAGGCAAGGTAGATGATATTCTTAAGGCGGCCGACTGGACCAGTTTCTTTACCTTTGCAAAACATTATTGCAAACCTGTAGGACATATGTCTGATGTAGTTTTACTAGACTACCAACATACATAATGGTAGTCTCCGGTCTTGTAATGAAATTGAGATTCTCCAATTACCATGACCAATCAATCATATCATTTGTAAAGTGCACTACTCACCCTTGAGGGTCTCAAGGCGCTGGGGTGGGGAATGCTGCTACTGCTCGAAAAGCCAGGTCTTGAGGAGTTTTCTGAAGGTCAGCAGGTCTTGGGTCTGCCGTAGGTGGATGGGGAGGGTGTTCCAGGTCTTTGCGGCGAGGTGGGAGAACGATCTGCCGCCTGAAGTCGATCTTCGGAAGCGGGGGACTGTAGCGAGGGCGAGGTTGGCGGAGCGGAGCTGGCAGGTGGGGGTGTAGAAGCGGAGTCATCTGTTGAGGTAGGTTGGTCCGGTGCTGTGGAGTGCCTTCTGTGCGTGGGTGAGGAGCTTGAAGGTTATCCTCTTGTTGACTGGGAGCCAGTGCAGCTCTCTCAGGTGGGGTGTGATGTGGCTGCGGCGAGGGATGTCAAGGATCAGGCGTGCAGAGGCGTTCTGGGTGCACTGGAGCCGTCTCATGAGTTTGGCCAAGGCTCCTGCGTAGAGGGCGTTTCCATAGTCCAACCTACTGCTGACAAGGGCCTGGGTGACTGTTTTTCTCGTTTCAGTGGTGCTGTATAGAGTAGCTTAAACCATCCACAGAATTTGGGTCCAAACCCCAACTTTCTGAGCACTGCAAATAGAAATGGCCACTCCACAAGGTCAAGCGCCATTGTGGGGTCCAAGGATAGAATGGCTGCATCCTCCTGTAGTAGTGGAGTACGGTGTAGCACGCCATTAAGGCGCCTCAAGTTAAGAGAGGTGTTTCGCCCGGGCATGAAGCCCGATTGGTCCGGGTGTACCAATGTTGTGAGATACAGCTGTAGTCGGAGTGCCAACAGTTTTGCCAATATTTTTGCGTCCGCGTTCATCAGGGAGATTGGACGATAGGAGGACGTTTGGTCCGGCGGCTTCCCAGGTTTATGAATTGCTACAATGGTAGCTAGTCTTTGATCTTTGGTCAGTGTGCCTTGCGCTAAACATTCATTATACATGGGGAGTAGATGTGGGGTGATCTGCTGTGTCACTTTTTTGTACAGTTCCACCGGCAGGCCATTTGACCCCATAGCCTTTCCTGTGTGCAACGCTGGTAGCGCTTTTCCTAATTCTTCCATCGTTAAGTCTGCCTCGAGTGCTAGTGTGTCCTCCGGTGATAGTGTGGTTAACAGTATGTCATGTAAGAATCGCGTACCATCCTCTTCCGTCGCGGCGCCCTGTGGAGTGTACACCCTTTCATAGTAGGTGGCCAGTGCGCTAACTATCATTTGGGGATTTGTTGTGTGCGTGCCATCCGCTAGTGTTATTTGAGCTATCCATCTATCTGCTCTTTCCATCCGTTCTAACCATGCGAGCATTTCCCATGTCTTGTCTCCTAGTTCATAGATCCTATGCAGTGTATCTGTGTGCCTAGTTTTTGCCATATCCTCTGCATATGCCCTGTATTCGTGAGCCGCTAGTGTGAGGGTTTTCGCAGTGTTATCAGTGGGATCTACGGCATTAGCTGCCTCCGCTTTTTGGACTGCCATTTCTAGTGAGTCAAGGTTCTCCCTGTGTTCCTTTTTATGCCTAGTAATAGTTGAGATGGCCTGCCCTCTAATTACCGTTTTGTTTGCCTCCCAGAGGATTGATGGTGATTCCACTCTTGATAAGTTTTCCCTAAAATAGTGTATGGTGGAGGTTGTTAATGCTTTCGCTATATTGTGGTTTTTTAGGTAGCCCGGATATACTGGGTAAATCCTCTGCCTTCTAGTGAGTTGTGTGGTATAGTCGAGTTGGATTGGGGAGTGGTCCGATACCCTTCTTGGCAGATGTTCTATAGATATTATTCTCTCCGGAGGTATCGCTAGTGTCAAAATATAGTCTATGCGAGAGAGGCTGCTATGTGCTCCCGAGTGAAATGTGTAGTGGCGGTCAGTAGGGTGTTTAAGCCTCCATACGTCTGTGAGTCCTATTGCTACCAAAAAGTCCTGAAATACTTGGTTGGGTCTAGTTGTTTCCCGGGGGGGGGGGTGGGGGTGGGGGGGGGGGGGGATGCCGATCTATCGTTGCATTTAGTACTGCATTGAAATCTCCCCCTATGATCAGTTCTGCCTCCGGGAGGTCGAGCAACAGTTTACCCAGGTCTTGGAGGGCCCCTTGGTGTAGCGTCGGGGGATATATACAGAGATTGTGTTGTAGTTTGTTCCCTCCCATTGGCAGGTGATCACAGCAAAGCATCCTTGATCGTCCTCCCATGTGCGTTTAAGTATTAGTAGAGAACTTTAGTGTATCAGGATACCAACCCCACGTGACCCTGAGGAGAACTCTGCATGTGTAACCATTTTGAACCCCCAACGGTTTAGTGCCTTACTGGTCGTACCTGTTAAATGAGTTTCCTGGAGTAATACCACCGTGGGGGCCTTTTGCTTTAGATATTGCAGAACTAGTCCCCTTTTGATTTTATGTCCCAGTCCATTTACATTCCAAGAGATGAGTGTCAGTGGGGGAGAGATAAGATGTGGCAAGTGGGGATCATGTCCCGGTATTCCAAGGCCTGCCATAGTATGCAACTAGTGAGTGTAACCATACACTTATATACCGTATCTGGGCTGAATCCAAGTATCTGTCAGTATCCAAAGCATGTGCCATTTTACCTAACAATCGACCCATCAGGTTAGTGCATTGCCACGTATGTCTAGGTGTCTAGTGTGAGCTTGTGTCTTTCGGTTCATCATGCCTGATTGGGTGGAGGTGTACCATAGTGTCAGCCATACGTGAACATGGAGAATTTGTAAAACCATTAACATGTAACAGAAACAAAGAAAAGTCATAACGTTCGGAACCCATATTACCCTCCCTGCCCGGCGGATCAAGAACCTTCCACCTCCCCAACTGAGCAGAGTGCTTTGTCCCAACTCAAATACAGTGTTCGTGAGGGTGAGACTTCTGTGTCCTTTGGTGAGCCCCCCCCTTCTGAAACTGTCCATGCAGTACTGCTTAGATCAGCGTGTCCTACCTGCGAGAGTCTCCTGATTCGGCATCTCACCTCGGTTTGATCTTAAGGGCCCGTGGGCCGTTAACCTCCTTGCCCCCTTACTCCTTTTTGTTCTACCTTGGGCCTCTCCCAGGAGTATAGTCCGTGAATCCAATGTGGCACTTCTGGCACCATGTTGCAGGGCACCGTTCGCAGTGTCTGTAGTGCGATGGTTCATCTCGGACTGGTTTAATTGACCTCAGGCGAGCTTCTTCCTCCGGTGTGTCGTTGTGCGTCTCGGTTCGTGGTTCCTCTAGCTGGTCTCCAACCCTCTAACCACTCCTGTGCTGCTTTTGGCGATTCAAAAAAACATGTTTTCCCTTCAGATTTGACTCACATCTTTGCTGGGAAAATCATTGAATACTTCAGCTCCCGAACTTGGAGTTCTTTCTTTATTTCTGTAAAACGTCGCCGTTGTTGCGCCACCGCTGCAGTGTAGTCGGGATAGAAATTGATTTCGGAGTTGTCGATTTTGATCGATGAGCATACACGTGCGGCCTGTAGAATCGCGCCCCGATCTCGGAAATTAAAGATGCGCGCCAAAATGGGGCGTGGTGGCGCACCCGGTTTCGGCCTTCCTCCGGGCACTCGGTGGGCCCGCTCCACCGAGAAATAATTGGACAGTCCTTTTGGCTGGAGCCGATTGTGTATTTGATCTTCCACGTAGAGATCTAGGGCTGGGCCCCCTGCTGATTCTGGCACACCTATCAGGCATACGTTGTTGCGCCATGAGCGACCTTGTTCGTCAAGTTTAGCTTTCAAAATGGCGTTATCATCTTCCAGTTTTTGTACTTTGTGTTGGAGGTCCGCTGTGTCTCCCACGAGTTCCGTAGTTGTCTTTTCAACCTCTAGTAGTCGGTCTGACATCTTTGCAAAGTCTGCCCTTATTAGGGAGATGTCCGTAGAAATTGATCCCATTGATGATTGCATTGTCTTTAACGCCGCCATGACGTCTTGTAGAGTGACCTTCTCGGCGTTGTTTGGTTCTCCGTTTAATTGGTGTGGTGTTCGCGGCGTTTTTCCCCTCGTGTTGTCAGGGGGGTCTTTGTGATACGCATATTTCTCCAGTTTTGGGGCCTGTTGGGCTATTTGCCCCCTGCCACTCATTCTGCCGGCCACAGGGTATTACGGATTAGGCGATTTACTGGTAGGTGGGGAGTGTTATCACGTTCTTTGTGCCGTAGGTATGTCCTTCACTCATCCAGGGTGGAATGTCCTGTTATAGAAGGCAGTGTGATTAGGTGGGTTCGAGCACCTACAGCTACCACGTGCCTGCATAGTTTATCGTTTACCACCTGAGTGAGTGGCTCCCAGTCGCTGCTTTTACACCCCTTCAGGTTCCGTTGCGCAGCAGCTGCTATGAGGCGGATAGGTGGCCAGATTGTTAGGAAGAGGGCTCGTTAGTCACAGAGCTCCGTTAGGCTGCGGCCATCTTGGTTGGACGCTAGCCACGCCCTCCCGATTTCTTAACTTTTAAAGCTGGCACCAAACATAAATATTGGACACTCGAACCAATGTTTCAGGACACTCCTGCAGAGGCCATTCAGAGGACTACCTTGTTGCTTGTGGCCTGCTTTGCACCTCAGAAGACAGACCTGCTGCTACCAAAGAAATGCCATGCTATATGAAGCCTGCCTGTTAACTCAGAGGGCTGCACTGCTGCTTGAGGCTTGCCTTGGTGCTTGAACTTAGGACTACCAGAGTGACTCCAAGGGCTAGTTTGCTGGCCTCCTGAATGAACTACAGGGACACAACAAGCTCCAAAGACCTTGAACCCTGCAACTGTTGTAGAGTCCTGGTGCCTATCCAGTCCAGGACCATTGGTTGTGGTGTGGAAGTAACTGCTCCTTAAAGGATGGCACTGGACCTACCGGCTTGCTGTTCTGCCCAAGGGCAACCTTTTCAGCGGGACCTCTGAGAACGGTATCCAGCTTTGTGTCTGCTACAACCTGAAGCTTCTCTCCACTCCGCTGGATATTTTCAAATTCCAAATAATTGACAATGTACAGACTTAGAAATCTTCACTGCAACTTCACTCGGTGGCTCCCCGGTGACACATCCTCCTACACGGACACCGCCGACTGTTTTTCCCTGCTGCACCTCACCTTCTCAGCAACTTTTCTTTGAAATTTCTAAGGCCAAAGGTAAGCTGAGACTGGGCCTAATCCACTTTGTGTATTCAAACTGTGCTCCACTGTGGTTGGCCATAACATTCAACTTTGCACCGGTCTTGCGTTACTAGATGCCTGAGGTTGGTTTAATTTTATTTATTAGCTTTTACTCTGTTCTTCTAAATTGGTTTAAGATTTTTCTTATGTTGTGTTTTCACTTTATTACTGTTTTTGTGCTGCATAAATACTTAACACAATGCCTCTAAGTTGAGCCTGATTGCTTGTGTGGCAAGCTACCAGAGGGTTAAGCACAGGTTATATTAGTGACTTTTGTGGTTTATCCTGACCAGGATTGTGGTTGTTGCTTGAGAAGGGTTTACACCCCTCAACCACAAACTCAATTTCCTACACACATCTAGAACTGCTCATCTGTAAGCAGCAATAGAGCCCTTCCACACTTTGGGAACCATGTGTGCCTATCAGTGAAATCTGCCTTAACAGGTATTTAACATGGTCGCCGAACAGAAAGAGGTGGTTCTGTATGTGTGTGCATGTGTATATATATATGTGTGTGTGTGTGTGTGTGTGTGTGTGCGTGCGTGCGTGTGTGTGTGTGTGCGTGTGTGCGTGCGTGTGTGCGTGTGTGTGTGCGTGTGTGCGTGTGTGTGTGTGCGTGTGTGTGTGCGCGTGTGTGTGTGCGTGTGTGTGTGCGTGTGTGTGTGCGTGTGTGTGTGCGTGTGTGTGCGTGTGTGTGTGCGTGTGTGATTGGATCAACTGTTGGATCTTACGGGGCTTAAAGTTTTTCTCTTAAGTGTTATGGGCATTGTAGTCCTTTGAATCTACAATGTGTTTGAGTATACAATAACATCGCTGCTATAATAAATCGTGAGAAGAGATTGTGAATCCCCATCTTTTTGTCCTTAATACAACTGAAAATTCGTGTTCACGTTTGCTGTAACATATTTGGTTCAGGCCGTATGCACTGGTGATCGCCAGGAAGGAATATTTTGAGTGGCTAATGAAAGTTAACATGCCCATGGCTGGAGTAAAGGCAGTTCAAAGGGTGGTAGGTGCTGGGCACTGCGTTCTACAACTCTTCATTGTACATGTGGGAATCTAGCACCGGCTGAAAGCTCAAAGGGCCTTGCTCTGGCAATCAGTTTCCGAAAACGTTTAAAGCAATCCAGTAGGCAACCACTGCTGAAACTGGATGCCTTATGACATAAAGAGCCTACAGTGGTGGCGCTATGCCATGTAGGGGAAACAGCCTTACAACACGGCTGTTCTCACGCGTTACCTTAACACCGCAGCTGTTACAACGCGAGTGTCATTACTACACATATGCCTTTACCATGCATGCCTTTACACTGAATTGTGTTGTAAAGCGAAAGGCAAGGTATTTGCGTTTTAAATGTATTAGGTAAATATAAAAGCTTCAAGGCCCCCGCGGTCCCTGCCGGCTGCTCGCATCCTGCTGGAGCTGGCATTACTTTTGGACAGAGGTAGCTGGGGGAACATGCAACTCCCTCTGTCGAAAAGCAATTCTGCTCCGCTTTCAGCAAGTGAGAGCATCTGTAATGCTCTCTCTTGCTGAAAGTGGAGCAGTGTTTAAAATGGCTCGGCACCAGCGGTAAAGCTCTCACAAAGCCACAGCTAAAAGCTATGTCCTGGGGGTGGGCACCTCAGGACACAGGAGTCGGCCCTGGAGGGTGGCAGTCCCCAGGGCCATGTTGGCTCCAAGAGGGGAGGCTGTGTGGCCCCCACCCTTTCTTTTTGTTTGCCACTGAGAGGCGGTGGTCCCCAGGGCTTGCGTTGGGGGGAGGGAAGGAAGGGCAGACCGCCCCACAGTCAATACAACAAAAGCCCCGGATAGTTGGTGGTCCCCAGCATTATTTCCAATTAAGGCCCTGGGGAAGTGGATGACCCCTGTGCTGTGGGGTAGGGGTGTCCAAGCAACCCCCGCATTCTCTTCCAGTAAATACCTGGGGAGGTGACAGTCCCTGGGGCTGGGGGTCCAAGAGGGCGCCAGCATTTTTGTTTTTAGAAAGAAGCCCTGGGGAGGGGGTGGTCCCCTGAGCATTAGTAAGCCCCAGGAAGAGGAGTGGGGCTGTGCGCTGTCCCTTCTATATTTGCATAATGTCCCAGGGGACCTGCCCCACCCGGGGGCCAATAATAAACAAAGCGCCGGGCCGGGGATTCGACTTTTTTTTTATTGTCCGGATCCACAGATTGTGCCGAAATCTTTAAAAAAAAAATGCTTTTTAGGGCCCTGAGGGGTACCTGTGGGATCCCCCAAGGGTGTTTCTACCCTGCCCCCTCATCATTCGTTTTTTTAAACCTTTTTGTTAGTGACTCGTTGAACCGGGTTACAAGATAGCTGGCAATACTTCCTGGTTGAAGTGCTGGCAGCAAATCAAATTTTAGTAGGATCCGCGAGTCCACTGCAAGGACTTACGTCCCCAGATATCTATATTTTTTAAACAAATTAAATATCTCTGAAACTACTGAACTGATTTACACCAAATAACAAAAAACAAGCTTTCTGGACCAACATCTAGATTTCTGCCAAATTTGGTGTAATTACATTGAGCGGTCCGGGCTGTAAACATGTTCAGAAAATGAAAATAATCTGAATACATAACGTGGCAAAAAGGTGTTTTGGGACATCCCTTTTTTCACGGCTGCCGCTTGACGGATCACCCCGAAACATTCAACACAGCAGCTCAAGAAAAAAGGGAATTAAAAAAAAAATTCATTAAGATTCGTCAAGCAGCGCCAAAGTTATTGGCAAAACAAAAAGGAAAATGCTACTTACCTAGTGTGCATCTGTTCTTGGCATATAGAGCTGTAGACTCCTATGCTTTAGCATAGATCGCCATCAGGTGTTGGTCCGGATCTTTGCACTTTGTTTTTGTTCAAAGAAGTCTTTGCGGTCACGAGGTAGGTGACGACTCCTTTCTGTGAGAGTGCGCATGGGCATCGACTCCATCCCCAGATTGTTTTACTGTAAGGGTGATGATGGAGTTAGTAAGACTAGAAAGAGATGTCCATGAATAGTGTATCTAAGTAAGATAATACTGCAACAGATAAGGGTACCCGGGGAGGCAGGTGGGCGCATAGGACTCTACAGCTCTATATGCCAAAAACTGATGCTTACTGGGTAAGTAGCATTTTCCGTTCGAGGCATATGCGCTGTAGATCATATGCGTTAGCATTGACTACATAGCAGTTATCTCCCAAGCGGTGGCTGACCTGTATCCATTGCAGTGGTTTGGAATAGTGTTCTTAAAACAGCCTGACCCACACTAGCTTGTTGTTTTGCTAACACATCTACACAATAGTGCTTTGTGAATGTGTGTGGTGTAGACCATGTTTCAGCCTTGCAGATGTCATCTAGAGGTATGTTTCCTAAGAATGCCATAGATGCCCCTAGTTTGCTTGTAGAGTGCGCCCTAGGGGGAATTGTTAATGTGTGTTTAGTCCTAATGTATCATATTTGTATGCATTTAACTATCCACCGTGCAATGCCTGATTTTGACATAGGATTGCCTTTATGTGGTGGTGAAAACCAACAAAGAGTTTTTTGGTTTTCCTAAAAGATTTAGTTATTTCAATGTAATAAAGTAGTGCTCTCTTAACATCTAATGTGTGCAGAGCACATTCTGCCACTGAGTCTGGTTGAGGAAAAAGCACAGGTAACTCAACAGACTGGCTGAGATGAAAGGCAGAAACGACTTTTAGAGTAAAAATGTGGGTTTAGTCCTAAGAACCACTTTATTTTGGTGAATTTGTAAAAATGGTTCTTGTATGGTTAGTGCCTGGAGCTCATCAACTCTCCTAAGAGATGTGATGGCTATGAGGAAGGCTACCTTCCAAGTTAGAAATTGTGATTCACATTGTGCAACGGCTCAAAATGTGGACCCATGAGTCTTGTAAGGACTATATTAAGATTCCACACAGGAGAAGGTGGAAATCTAGGAGGAATGATTCTCTGGAGTCATTCCATAAAGGCGTTGACTGCGGGTACACGAAACAAGGACAAGTGTTGTCTGTTTTGTAGGTAAGCCCCTATTGCAGCAAGATATAGTCTTATTGATGTATATGCTAAGGTAGCTAGTTGTAGGTGTAACAGATAGAAAATGATATTTTGAATTGAAGTATCAAGCGGATTGATTTGATTGTTATTACAATAAATTACATATCTTTTCCATTTTGCTGCATAGCAGGCTCTTGTGGTAGGGCGTCTAGCCTCTTTAATGACGCTCATGCAGTCTGGCGGGTGATTAAGGTAGCCAAAGGAAAATGCTACTTACCAGTATGCATCTATTCTTGGCATGTAGAGCAGCAGAGTTGCACACTGTGCATAGATCGCCACCTAGTGTTGGGCCCAGATGTTTGCAGTTTGTTGTTGACCTGAAAAGTTCTTTGGAAGTCATGAGATGGGTGACTCCTCCTTTGGACCACATTGCACATGGGCATCGGCTCCATCCCCAGATTGTTTTTCGCCTTTAGGGAAATGATGGAGCTTTGCAAGAAAAAGGAAGGATGCCCATGTAATTTGTATCTAATTAAGATAATACTGGAACAGACAAGGGTAGCCAGGGAGGCGGTTGGGTGTGTGCAACTCTGCAGCTCTACATGCCAAGAACAGATGCATACTGGTAAGTAGCATTTTCTGTTCGAGGCATATGAGCTTCAGATTGCACACTGTGCATAGATTGTATAGCAGTACCCACTCTTAGCGGTGACCACCCCTATCTGTTGCAGTAGTTTGGAATAATGTTTTGAGAACAGCCTGGCACACAGTAGCTTGTTGTTTGGTTTGCACATCTACACAATAGTGTTTTGTGAATGTGTGCGGTGTAGAACATGTAGCTGCTCTGCAGATGTCATCTAGGGGAATGTTCCCTAAAAATGCCATTGAAGCCCCTATTTTTCTTGTAGAATGGGCTTTTGGAGGAACAGATAACGTACGTTTAGCTTTGTGGTAACAAATCTGTATGCATTGGACAATCCATCTAGCTATCCCAGATTTTGAAATGGGATTACCCTTGTGAGGTGGTGAGAAAGAAACAAAGTTGTTTTGTCTTACGAAAGGGTTGTGTCCTCTCTATGTAGTATAGCAATGCTCTTTTGACATCTAATGTGTGTAGAGCTCTTGCTGCTACTGTCTGTGGTTGCGAGAAGAAAACGGGCAGTTCCACAGATTGATTGAGATGGAAGGGAGAAATGACTTTGGGCAGGAATTTTGGATTAGTACGCAGAACTAACGTATTATGATGCATTTGCAAGAAGGGTTCTTGAATGCTTAGTGCTTGTAGTTCACTAACTCTCAGCAGAGAAGTAATAGCTACTAGGAATGCAACTTTCCACATTAAAAATTGTAGTTCACATTTGGGTAGGGGTTCGAAGGGAGATCCCATTAACCATGTGAGAACAACATTTAAATTCCACATAGGTGAAGGTGGTACTCTGGGAGGAATTATTCTTTTAAGGCCTTCCATAAAGGCTTTAATGGCAGGCACTCTGAAAAGCGATAGATGTTTTCTGTTTTGCAGATATGCTGCTATTGCAGCAAGATGTAGTCTAATAGATGTATAGGCTAAGTTACATCTTTGGAGATGCAGTAAGTATGCTATGATGTGTTGAATAGACACATCTAGAGGATTAATATTGTTGTTGTGACAATTTATTACGAATCGTTTCCACTTGGCTGCATAACATGCCCTAGTGGTTGAACGTCTACCTTCTTTTATGACATTCATGCAGTCTGGAGGAAGGTTCAGATATCCAAATTCTAGGATTTCAGGAGCCAGATCGCAAGGTTGAGCTGAGCTGGGTCTGGATGTCTGATCTCTCCACGGTTCTGTGGAAAGAGGTGTGGAGACAGGTGCGATTTTTGGTGCAGTACTACAGACAGTGTAGCAGTGTGGTGTACCACGGCTGTCTGGCCCATGTTGGAGCAACTAGGATGAGGGTCAGAGAATGCTGGTGTAGTTTGAGTACCACTAGTGGCATGAGTGGTAGAGGTGGAAAAGCGTACGCAAATCTGTTAGACCCGTTAATCCATATCGCATTGCCTATGGACAGTGGGTGTGGATATCTGGTGGCTAAGCTTGGACATTTGGCGTTTTCGTGGGTGGCAAATAGGTCTATCTGACGTTGTCCTCACATCTGAAAGAAGGGCTGAAGAACTTGCATATGAAGTTTCCACTCGTGGGTTTGTTGTGTTTGACAACTTAACAGATCTGCTATGATATTTTGTACTCCCGGAACATGCCCCGGAACATGCTGGGCTAGAAGCAATATGTTTTGAGGTATAGCCCACCGCCATATGTCCTGTGCTAGTTGAGAGAGTTGCAGGGAGTGCGTGCCTCCCTGCTTTTTTATGTAATACATGGCTGTCATGTTGTCTGTGCGGACTAACACAGCTTTGTTTAATACTTGCTTTTGGAAAGATTTTAGTGCTAGGAATATTGCTAGCAACTCCAGATGAGTGATGTGGAGTAACTTTTGGTGCGGTGTCCACCTGCCTTGCATGTTGTGTTGCAGTAGGTGGGCTCCCCAGCCGGAGAGCGATGCGTCCGCAGTCAAGATTATCTGAGGAACTGGCTCTAGGAACTGTCGTCCCTTGGAAAGGTTTTTGGTGTTCCACCACTGCAGAGAGCGATGACTTCGACCGTCTACCAACACTAGGTCTGTTAATTGACCCTGAGCCTGGTTCCATTGACGTGATAAGCACTCTTGTAGCTGACGCATATGAAGTCTTGCATGGGGCACTATGAAAATGCAATAGGCCATCATCCCTCGGAGTTGCATGAACACTCGTGCTGGAAGGGAGTGTTGTAGCTGAAACGTTGTTAGAAGAGTTTGCATGCTGGCTAGCCTTGCTGGAGTGGGATAAGCTAGCAATGTTAAGGTGTTTATTGTGGCACTGATGTACTGTTGTACTTTGGATGCTTGTAGATGAGACTTGGTGTGGTTTATTGTGAACCCCAAGTTGTGGAGCAGTTGGATCGTGGCATGAGTGTGTTGCACGCCTGTTGTATGAGCTGGCTTTTATGAGCCAGTCGTCAAGGACGGGAAGACATGGATGTGCTGTCTTGGTAAATGCGCTGCCACTACTGCTAAGCACTTGGTAAATACTCTTGGTGCTGTTGTGACTCCGAATAGGAGTACTTTGAATTGATAGTGTTGCCTGTCTATTACAAATCTGAGATACTTTCTGTGAGCCTTGTGAATGGGAATGTGGAAGTATGCGTCCTTGAGATCTAGAGTAGCAAGGAAGTCGTTTTGTAACAGGAGCGGAAGGACTTGTTGGAGTGTGACCATGTGAAAATGGTCTGACTGTATGTATATGTTTAGCAGTCTGAGGTGTAGAATAGGCCTTAGAGAGCCGTCCTACTTTGGAATTAGAAAATATAGAGAGTAAACCCCCTTGTTTTTTTAGTGCAGAGGAACTGGTTATATTGCACTTTTTTCTAGCAGAGATACTACTTCTTGCTTTAACAGTGATGTTCTTGTGGCATTGGACGCTGTTAGGTGGTATGTTTGGGGGGGGGGGGGGTAGATGTTAGTTCTAGACAGTAACCTGACTGAATAATTTTTCGCACCCACCTGTCTGATGTAATGTTGATCCAGGCAGGAAGGCATTGTTGCAGTCTTCCCCCCACAGGAGTGGAATGTTGGGGGGGGGAAGGGGAGAAAAGTCATTGGGTAGGGGTAGAGGCAGAGCAGGAGTTGTTGGTTTTGACTCTGCCTATGTTACCCCTGTAACCCCCTCTCTGGTAGCCCTTAGTGAATGTGGATTGGCTAGGGGTTTTGTAAGAAGTGGAGGGACTTTTCGAGGAATAGCCTCTTGTTTTGCCTCTGTATGATGAGCGACGAAAAGAACGCCTGGGAGCTTGCTGCTGCAAGGCTCCCATAGATTTTGCTGTATCGGTGTCTTTTTTCATTTTTTTCTAAAGACCCGTCAACATTTGGGCCAAATAAATCTGTCTCATCAAATGGCTGATTAAGGACGGTGTTTTGTACCTCAGGTTTAAAACCTGAAATACGTAGCCAGGCATGTCTAAGTAAAAGGGGGCTGGTATTGATTGCCCTTGAGGCGGTATCTGCAGCATCTAGGGCACAACAAATGGAAGTGTTAGTAATATTTTTACCTTCCTGTATAAGTTCATTGGCCCTATTTTTGTATTTGTCTGGTAGATGCTGCATTATGGACTCTAGTTCATCTTAATGTGCCCTGTCATATCTTGCCAGCAACGCTTGGGTGTTGGCAATGCGCCAGATGTTAGCGGCTTGTAACGCTGTTCGTTTGCCGGAGGCGTCAAGGAGCTTAGATTCTTTGTTTGGTGGTGAGGCCTCACCTGATGTTTGAGAATTCGCACGTTTACGTGCATTACACACTACTAATGAATCTAATGGTACTGGACCTTTAATATAAACTGGATCTGAAGGGGCAGCTTTATATATTTTTTCAATGCGAGGATTGAGGACCCTAGCCCTGACAGGATCCTTAAAAACCTCTGTTGTGTGCTTGATGACACCCTTAAGCATTGGCAAAATGGCAGTAGACCTTTGTGTGTTATCAAAAGTGTCTAATAGGAAATCTTCCTCCACCGCATCAGTGTGTAAGTCCATGCCATGATATTGGGCAGCTCTTTGGACTAGTAGGTTAAAACCTATAGTGTCCTCTGGTGGGGAAGGTCTGGAAGGGTATATATCGTCTTGTGGGACATAAGGCACATCAGGGGTGTTGTAATCATCCCATGGATTAGGTGACTGAGGGGGTGTCATATAGCTACTTCTTTTCTATATACTGTGTTAAGTTAGCATGAGCTTATTAAATTTTTAAACGCCATTTTACCTTTCTGCCTCATTTTGCACACGACACATAATTGTTGTTTTAGCTTTCAACCCAGAAGAGCTTCGTGATTTACTTGAGAAATAATATGTTATTGCTCTGATATCAGTTTTGCTCGGTACACTGTCTGCACAGTGAGTGCTGAAGGCTGAAAGGATAACTAAACACGATGTTGTTGTGAGGTCTGATCTTAGCACGTCCATAGACATAACACAAATGCTGCTGCCAAAATCTGGCTCTAGGCGGGTTTTATATTGTTGTGCTGCACACACACGGAACACACTTGATGGTGCTTCGCATGCAGAGAGCTGGTGGAAGATGATGTGATCCTCTGCCACTGAGATTTTGAGGTATGGGCCCGCCCTGCTAAAACCCAAATGAGACCTTCATAGATATAAAATACTATGCTAAATAGGGAGGGTGTGAATTAGGTATTGTTAATTCCTATTCATTACAGCACCTTAGTATGCTGTCACCATTCGCCTTTTATGGACTAGTAACTATGCTGATAACTTTGTTGCTTATAATATGTTTGCTAGTATTGTACAAGATACTGCGTTTGAGAACCTTGCATTAGTAAATAAATATTTCAAACATGCACGTGCCCCCTTTTACTCCACGTTCTGGTTTGTAATGATTATATAACGAAAGAGTGTTCATGTGCTCCACAATACCTGAGGTAATCTAAGTTCATGTTCTGGTCTGTCTAAGCATTGGGAGTTTGTTATGAGCAATGAGACACTGTAGCTAGCTCGGTAAGGGGATTTTGGGTACTGAGGTGAGTTTTGGGCCATCCTAATTCACCGAGGTTCCAGGTCTCTATGCACAGTTCTGTAGGAGAACGCAATTCCCGCTACAGGGGACTATTGGTCCCTGCTCGGTCATGTGCACCCCCACCCGTGTCATCAGAGTCTGTGTCTACATCATCGTCTGGATTAGTGGATGGTGTAGGTGAATGATGTGGTGGAGGAGGAACAGTATGGGGAGGTGGTGGAGAAGGGACCCTTAATGGAGGTTGCAATGTCTCTTCTTTGGAGGAGGAGGAGGTGCTGGCGCCTCAAGATGTCTCTTCTTGGAGCGGAGAGTCAATTGACCAGTCTTAGGAACCTCTACAAGAGTTTTTTGATTAGGATCCGGTGTGAAAAGTTCCTCTGAGTAGGGCAGATCCTTCGGCGTCGAAGTTTACAGCTCCGTAGGTTTTTTCGGCACAGAGTCGTTAGCTGGTCTTGGGTCTTTTGGTTTAGAAGTGTGCAGTTTTGAAATGTCTTTTACCAGAACCTGTTTTTTTGGTTCCGGGTGTTTTTTCGGCTCCGAAGAGTGTGAGTCTGGAGCTTTAGGCGGTTTTTTACTCGGCTCTGAGTGTGGTTTTGGTATCGATAAGCCGCTGCCAGTCTTCGGCACAGAGTGCTTAGGTGTCGGAGCAACGGTCGGCATGGTTGAGGAAGATGGCTTCTTATTCTGTGTTGGTATAGGATCGGCACCGGGGATAGGCTGGCTCGAGCCTGAGCCACCTGAAGGCTTCTTTGCCAGGCCCGAAGGCGGGGCGTGGGAAGCAGTCTCTCGGTGTGCACCCGGGCCCGAGGGTGTGACCGAAGCCTTTTTTGAGGGTGTCGAGGAAGGGTTGGGGTCGACGGTCTTACTTACGACACGTTGAGCTAGAGTGATGTCCTCGAAATCGGAGTCTTCAGCATCTGAGGAGCTGGTACTCTCTTTGGCATGCTGGTGTTCTGGCACGCCAACGCCCTCTTCAAAGATGTTGTCGGGGATCGAAGCTGACGAGCGTGCAATAGTTCTTCGAGCTCATCAGTCCCGAATCGTCTTCTTGGAGCGAAAAGAGGCACAAGCGGAGCAGTCTTTGGCCTCGTGCTCCGGTGAGAGGCAAAGGTTGCACACCTCATGTGGGGAAACTTCGACCCACATAGAGGACACTTCTTGAATGGCGTCCTTTCCATGAGCAAGAAAGTAAGGCCGAGGTAAGCCCGAAGGCCTTCGTCGACGACCGGAATCGAAGACGAAGTGGTGAAGAATCGCGATCCAAACAATAGCGCGATCCAAACAATACCGTCGAACTGGGTGAGGATTGCTCGCCGAAGGAAATTCGGTTCCAAACTGGAGCGCAGGAAACACATCCGAGCCCGATGGCGGAAAAAAATACAATCTGGGGATGGAGCCGATGCCCATGCACAATTTGGTCCAAAGGAGGAGTCACCTATCTTGTGACTTCCAAAGAAATTTTCAGGACAACAAACTGCAAACATCCGTGCCCAACACTAGGTGGCAATCTATGCACAGTGTGCAATCTGCAGCTCATATGCCTCAAACCTATTATTTCAGGTGGCAGATCACAATGTTGAGTTGACTGAGATCTGGATGCCATATCTCTCCATGTTTCTGAGTGAGAAGCTTGGGGGAGAGGTGTAGTTTTTGATGAGGAACTACTGAAGGTTCCAACAGTGTTGTATACCAGGGTTGTCAAGCCCATGTGGAAGCAACTAGGATCATTGTGAGGGAATGTTGCTTGAGCTTCCGAACCAGTAATGGAATTAGAGGTAGAGGTGACAAAGCGTAAGCAAATATCTCTGACGAATTGATCCATAGCGCATTGCCTTTGGACAATGGGTGTGGATACCTGGGCGCAAAGTTTGGGCATTTTGCGTTGAGGTGTGTGGCGAACAGATTTATGTCTGGGTAGACCCACATTTGAAAAACTTGGAACTTGAGGGTGTAGTTCCCATTCGTGGATCTGTTGTATTTGACGACTAAGCTGATCTACAATTTGATTGTTTACTCCTCTGAGATGTTCTGCAAGGAGATATATTTTTTGACGGTTGGCCCATCTCTATATGCTTTGAGCTAGGTGTGAAAGCCTTAGAGAGTGCCCCCCCCCCCCTGTTTTTGTATGTAGTACATTGCTGTCATGTTGTCAGTACGAACTGGGACAGCTTTGCCTACTAGATGTACCTCAAACGTTTTCAATGCAAGAAAAATTGCTAGCAGCTCTAGATGGTTTATATGGAGTTATTTTTGTTGAAGAGTTCACATGCCCTGAATGGTATGTTTTAGAAGATTAGCTCCCCAACCAGTGAGGGATGCATCTGCTGTGAGCACTATCTGTGGAACTGGGTCAATGAATGGCCTCCCCTTGGAAAGGTTTTGTGTATTCCACCACTGCAGAGAGGAATGAGTGCGGTCGTCCACCAACACCAGATCTGTTAACTGACCTTGAGCCTGGTTCCACTGACGTGCTAAGCATTCCTGTAGGGGACGCATTTGGAATCTTGCATAAGGAACAATTAGAATGAAAGACGCCATCATTTCAATCAACTGCATAAACACACTGGTTGGTAGTGAGAGCTGCGGTTGAAATTGTGATATCAGGGTTAGCATGTTGCGTATTCTGACTGGGTTTGGGTACGCTAGAGCTTTACAAGTGTCTATTGTGGCTCCTAGGTATGTTTGCATGCTGGAGAGTTGAAGATGGGACTTGATGAGGTTGACAGTCAATCTTAAGTCGTGAACCAACTCAACTATTTTGTGAATGTGGTGTATGCAGCTGTGTTGCGACCTGGCTTTTATTAGCCAGTCATCTAAGTAAGGGAAGACATGAATGTGTTGTCTTCTTAAATGAGCTGCGACCACTGCTAGACACTTGGTGAAGTCTCTTGGAGCTGTAGTTACCCCGAATGGGAGGACTTTGAATTGATAATGTTGTCCGTCCACCACGAACTTAAGATATTTCCTGTAAGCTAGGTGAATGGGGATATGGAAGTAGGTGTCCTTTAAATCTAGAGTGGAAAGAAAGTCGCCTTGCTGAAGCAATGGGAGCACCTGTTGAAGGGTGATAATGTGGAAGTGGTCGGACTGAATGTAGAGGTTTAGTTGTCTGAGGTCCAGTATGGGTCTCAGGGAGTCGTCTTTTCCGGAATTAAAAAGTATAGGGAGTACACTCCCGTCGCTTAATGAAGTTTTGGGACAGGTTCTATTGCATTTTTTGTCTAATTAAGAGAGCGTACCTCTTGTTTTAAGAGGGTGAGATGTTCTGGTGATATTGCACGCTCTCTCAGAAGGATTGTTGGAGGAGTGCTGGTAAGCTCCAGGCAATAACCATGTTGGATAATTTGTCTTACCCACTAGTCTGATGTGATGAAATGCCAGACAGGTAGGAACTATGAGAGATGTCCCCCAACAGGAGTGTAATGATCGGGGGAGGGGGGGGGCACTGTTTATTGGCAGGGGAAGTACGGGTGGAATTACCTCTGACTCTTCCCTTGATATTATTTCCTCTGTAACCTCCTCGGAACTAGCTTCTGGAAGAGTTCGATTGGTTGTTTCCTTTGTAAGAGGAGGAGGGATTTTCTGACTAAAGTGTTTTTGAGCCACCCCTGTAAAAGGAGCGACAGTAGGAACCCCTGTTAGAAGGTAGTTGTAGGGCTCCCATGGATTTTGCCGTTTCAGTGTCTTCCTTAAATTTTTCTAATGAGGTGTCTGTTGGCCCAAAATGGTGCTCTTTATTAGGGGGCTGATTAATTATGGAGGATTGTACCTCCTGCTTGAATCCAGAGATTCGACGTCAAGCGCGCCTTCTCAGTGGTATGCTAGTATTAACAGCACAAAGAGCTGTGTCCACTGCATCTAGGGTGCATTTTATGGAAGTGTTGGTGATGAGCTTCCCTTCCTGTATGAGGTCATTAGCTTCAGTTTTATACTCCTCTGGCAAATGCTGCATGAGTTTTTCCAACTCATCTTAGAGGCCTTGTCATAGCGTGCCAAGAGAGCCTGAGCATTGGCAATAAGCCAATAATTGACAGCCTGTGAGGCTACTCTCTTGCCAGACATCAATAAGTTTAGATTCCTTATCGGGAGGAGGGTTGTCGCCTGAAGTTTGAGAGTTAGCTCTCTTGTGGGCGTAAGATACCACAAGAGAGTCTAAAGGTAACTGACCTTTAAAGTGTACAGGGTCTGTAGGTGCAGCTTGTATTTTTTATCCAACCTAGGTGCCAGTGTTCTGGCTCTAACTGGGCCTTTGAATACCTCATTGGTATGTTTTAACATGCCCTTTAACATGGGTAAGGTGTTAGTAGACCTTTGTGAGTGTATGAATGTTTCTACAAGGAAATCATCTTCTAGAGGGTCTGAATGTAGTTCCACTACATGCTCTTTCAGTCTGCTAGCCCCACAGATGTGGAACGTGCTGCCACTCTCACTTCGGGGAGCGACTAGTCTTTTAGACATTAGGAGAGGTCTTAAAACCTGGCTGTTCACCCAGTAGGCCTCACTAGCTGCGCTTTCTTGTTTTGTGTGTGTGGTGTCTTTTTTTTGTTCTTTTTAATTGCGTTATGTTATTCTGAATCTGTTCCCCTTACCCAAAGCGCCGGGACACTCTTTTTGAGTAGCCGTTGCGCTATATTAAAAACATAAATAACATAACATAACATAACATATTGGGCTGCCTTGTTGATAAGTTGTGTAAAGCCAATGTTGTCACCAGGTGGGGAAGGTCTAGAGGGATACAAGTCAGGATCAATAGGGTGATCTGGATCCTTATCATAATCATCCCAGGGATCAGTGTCATGTGGTATGTCAGGATCTTGTGGGGTATCATGATCGTTATCTCCATTCCCATCCCCAAAATCATCATCCTGTGAGTCAGATGACATTGGAGGTGGTGAATTTGATGGTGTAATGTGTACATTGGGAATAGGAGTGGACACGTGGAGCAAGATGGCGGTCGAGTGAGTGGGCAGTAGGTGCCTCCCAAAGGTGACGGCGCTACCTATATTATAAGTCATGAAAGACTAGTATGGCAAGCCCCCAAGTGACAACCAGAGTGACAGGCGGCTGTGCTGTGACTGATCAAGCCTCACCTGGACTGAAGAGCTGGGTCACGGTGATGGTCGAGTTTGCGGAGCAGCTGATTGTCGGCTGCAGAGAATTAGAGCGGGAGCTAATCTGTGTCTCGGCGTCAAGCAGAGGGGGCGGCAGTAGTATGGGTTAAAAAACTGGCACGAAGGGCAGATGTGCAAAAATCCAGGCGGCACCCCAGGAGTCCCCATAAAGGCACACGACATAGCCAGAGGTTTCTATTACGGCTCAGGGACGGAGACAGAGGACCCGGCTGGAGATTCTCCCGGAAGGGAAGGGGCGCGGATGCACAGCCCCAGCCATCACGCACCGCCGTCAAAGTAATCGACATGCTGAGGGGAGTTGGGAGCAGCTCCTCGGTTCAGCAGAGAGAAGAGACAGAGACTCCAGAGGAAGGCGGTCAGGGCCCGATACAGACTGGTAAGCTACTGATAGGTCGAGGGGAGCAGGGAGGGCCCCTGGAGGATGAAACATTGAGTCTGAATAACAAAGGGCTTGCAGCCGGAATGCGGGAAAACCTTGTTGATGAGCAATCACTGAGCGGGGGAAAAGTTTGAAGGAAGTAGGGCTGGTAATTGCAGATGCAGAGACCCCGGGTGAGCCAGACAGCGGAGGGATAAGGCAAGATATAAGGATATCTGGACACTGAGCGCACCGAGCAATATCAGGGGGAAACAAGCAAGCCTATGGAACAATCAAGAAAAGAGATTGTGGATAGGAAGGGAAAGAACATGGGGGGAGGGAGGAGGGTCTAGGGTCCAACCTATGGGGGGTGGGGGGGGGGGGGGGGGGGTAAGAGCTAAGGGGAAAGCTAAAAACCGAGGGGACTCTCAAGGCTACATAGAACTCCACAGTGAAAGGAAGATCGATTCGGAAGCAAATTACTATTTTTCGTACTCTGATGTCACATGAGCAGAAGGGGGGGTCAGATACTGGGTCTAAATCTGACTCAAGTGAGGAGGATAGCATAACCGGCTGTCAGAAGTCTCCAACTAGCCGCAGGGGCAGTATAGATGCTGATCCCAATCTCCCACCCTCCAGTGCCACCGCTAGCTTAGCAGTTTCACCAGAAGAAGGGAAAAGGGGAAGTGGATAAAAGAAGAGACACCTTGACACTGCTGACCCCCTCTTTGGCTGCTGGACTTCTGAGGAAGATATTCTGCAGTCTATTCTTCAGGAGGTGCCTAATACACAGATGGAAGGAAACATAAGACAACAACCCACCTTACTATACTGACTCTATGAAATAATTAAAGCTTGTCCCACCAGTAGTTCTTTAGGTATTAGCTTCTCTTCTGTATTTAATTGAGGTTTACTGCAGGTAGTCTCTTAATCTGTACAATAGAAGACTTACATTACCAAATATTCAATTAACTCATCCAGGCCCTATTTAGATTCTTCAGCTCTCTCTCTCTCTCTCTCTTGTACCTGAGAATCTACGTGCAGATGCTGTAATAGTTTTTTTCAAATTGGTTATCCAGTAAGCGCAATGAAAGTCTCATGCCAAAAGGAATCCTTCCGTAGCGCGCAAAAAGGTGCACGGTAGGGAAAAGGGAAAGGAAAGAAATAGGGCAAGCGCAATTGCAAAAGGAAGGTAGGGAAGTTCACTGGCCAATAAGCTTGTTTGTCTTACTAGTTCAAGACTCCTCCGAAGAACTCTCCCAAATGGTGCAGTTCCGAATTCTTCAAGATGCTGTTCTGTGAAATCCTCCGTCAGCAACAATGCAGCTGTCGAAGAGTTCCTAAGCACGAACTCCAAAACTGCTCTGACTGACTGTAGAAGTATTGCAGCGCTCGAACTAGTCACTTAATTAACCTGACAGTGACAGTTCCAAGACTGAAAAAAATGTTCTCTCTAGAACGACTTAAACTAGCCCTGACAGAGAAGGCAACAATTATTTAACCAAAACTACTTGCCGACTCCTGTCTTGGATTAATGACGCGGAGCAGCGGAAACTAGCATTATCTCCTCAAGCTAGTTAGTTGAAGTGCGCAGTTGATAATCTGCGCGATTGCCTCATTCACTAGACTGGCACTACAGAGAGCTTAACGACCACCGCGGCGGCCATCTTGAGTGAGTGGGGATTTCTTAACTACAGGATACCAAATGTTTCCCCGACTAGGTTTAAACCCAGTCCGTGTCTTGATCCTCCTTTTACGATCTACCACTGTGGCTATACAACAGTTCCTGACAGTACCCCCTCTCCAAGACCGATTTATGGGTCCTGGTTTGAATGGTTTCTGGGCATGAAATCTTTTAATCAACTGGGGCGCATGAATGTTAGACACTGGTTCCCAAGATCTCTCTTCTGGACCATAACCCTTCCAATCAATCAAGTACTGAAGTTTACCCCTGTTGTATTTAGAATCCAAAATGTCTTTTACTTCATATTCTGCATGACCTTGAATGTCTACTGGTTCTGGCGGTCTAGTCAATCTCATATGTGGTTTAGTCTTTTTCAATAGAGACACATGAAAAACTGGATGGATTCCTAATTTAGCTGGTAAATCCAATTTCACTGTGACAGGCCCTAAAACTTGATTGATAGAATAAGGGCCCACAAATCTAGGTTGAAACTTCCTATTTCCCATCAAATGTAAATTCTTAGTAGAAAGCCAGACCTGATCTCCTGTCTTATAAAGAGGAGCCGCCCGACGGTGTCGGTCTGCATCTCTCTTATAGGTTTCCTTTGCTGCAATTAAGTTCTGTTCTGCTGATTTATGAAGAGCAGTTATGTCTGTGATCAATGTTTTAGCTGCCGGGACTTCTAAATCTTCTTGGGTGTGAAAGGGATTAGGATGGCGCCCAAAATTCAAGTAAAATGGAGAGTAACCAGTGGAGGCACTCTTCGCATTATTACAAGCAAATTCCGCCATCCACAATCTATCTGACCATTCTCCACCCTGATCGATGAGGAACAAACGGAGATACTGTTCCAATTCTTGGTTGAGCCTCTCCGTCTGACCATCAGACTCCAGATGGTAGCTTGTGGATAATCTGCTCTCAATTCCTAACCCTTTCGGACTGGACTGTTCCCATGGGGCACAGGGTCAGAGCTGATTTGCATATCGCCATTGTCTAACCCAGGGTGGTGTGGAGTGCAAAAAAACGATGGATTTGGGCCCAGATCTTTTGACTGGGTTGAATGTGTGACATTGATCCACATTCGGTCCATCACCTGTTTTGTTTGCTATTGCCGCCATAAGTGTGCTGGGGATGCTCAGACGTGGGTCCCAGGCACTCCACACCACTGGAGTCAAGCTAGCCGGGCTGATGAGAGGTGTTACCTCGAAACCGGTCCGGTCCTCGGATGCTTGATTCCGTTCTGGGAAGGACATTTATTTATTTATTTATTTTGAAAGTTTTATATAGCGCGAACAAGATCCTTGCAGATATCAGAGCGCTTTACAAAGAGAAGTACATGAGGGAGCATGGTTAAACAGATAAATCAATAAGTACAAATTGGTGGCGACTAAGCCCAACATGAGTACAAAGTAGTGCAGCTAGGTGGTTACAAAGCTAAACATGTGAGTAATAGACAGTCAATACACATAATCAAAAGGGTCAAACATGTAGTATAGATCGGTGCAGAGTACTAACAGTGATCAAGATAGTAGTTCAGGTGTATTTAGCCATGAGGATAGCTTTTACTTCCTTTTTAAAGAGTGTGGTGGAAGAGATAAGCCTGGTTTCGGTCGGGAGAGAGTTCCAGATCCTAGGCGCCATTCCCGAGAAGGAGCGCTTATATGTTTTTTCCTTCCGGAATCTTCGAGGTTTCAACAGAAGATTGTTTGTGCCTCTGGTGTTTCTAGCTCCTCCAGAGATTGTCAGTTTCTGAGCGAGGTATCCGGGTGAGTTTAGATGTACCGCCTTGGCTTTTGTAGTTCGGACTGGACTGTTCCCATGGGGCACAGGGTCAGAGCTGATTTGCATATCGCCATTGTCTAACCCAGGGTGGTGTGGAGTGCAAAAAAACGATGGATTTGGGCCCAGATCTTTTGACTGGGTTGAATGTGTGACATTGATCCACATTCGGTCCATCACCTGTTTTGTTTGCTATTGCCGCCATAAGTGTGCTGGGGATGCTCAGACGTGGGTCCCAGGCACTCCACACCACTGGAGTCAAGCTAGCCGGGCTGATGAGAGGTGTTACCTCGAAACCGGTCCGGTCTTCGGATGCTTGATTCCGTTCTGGGAAGGACATGGCTTTTGTAGTTCGGACTGGACTGTTCCCATGGGGCACAGGGTCAGAGCTGATTTGCATATCGCCATTGTCTAACCCAGGGTGGTGTGGAGTGCAAAAAAACGATGGATTTGGGCCCAGATCTTTTGACTGGGTTGAATGTGTGACATTGATCCACATTCGGTCCATCACCTGTTTTGTTTGCTATTGCCCTTTAAGGTAAGCCTGCCAGAAATGAGAAATAAACTGAGGACCTCGATTTGATACTATTACCTTGGGTACCCCATGAATCCTGACAATACTCTCTCCAAACACTCGTGCTAATTCTGGGGCCGAAGGGATACCAGACAGAGGAATAAAATGACTCATCTTGATTAAAGTGTCCACTATCACCAAAATGGTATCAAATACCTTGCTCAAAGGCAGATCCACAATTAAATCCAAGGAGATAGTATGCCATGGGTGGGTAGGAGTAGGAAGAGGCTGCAACAATCCCTGGGGAACTTGTCTATTAGGTTTACTCCTAGCACATAATTCACAAGATTGAACGCATTGTTTGACATGAGAGGATAACCCAGGCCACCAGAAATATCGCTGCACCAAATCCAGAGTCTTGGAAATTCCTTTATGACCTGCTAGAGGATGATCGTGACAACTTTGCAAAGCCTTCTGTTGAAGTGTTTCCGTGGGAAGATATAACGCCTCTTTAAAGTAAGGTAACTGCTGATGAATTCGCCTTTCATTTCCTTGAAGAGCCCACTCTTGAATCTGTTCTAAAGACAAACTCTTACGAACTTCTTCTTGAAAGTTATCCAGAAAAACAGTACACACAATCTGGGCTTCTGGAATGATCGTATGCAGTTCCACCGGATGCTCACCATCTTCAGTGTTCAAACAGGATAAGGCATCCGCCTTACCATTCTTTGCACCAGGACGATAGGTAATCACAAAATCAAAATCTGCAAAATAAAGTGACCAGCGTAACTGCTTAGGAGTGAGAGTCTTAGCAGTCTTAAGGAATTGAAGATTCTTGTGATCGGAATATACGGTGACGGTATGCTTCGCTCCCAACAAATAGTGTCTCCAGTCTTCGAAGGCATCTTTCACGGCCAAGAGTTCCTTTTCCGCAATCGTATAGTTCAATTCTGCAGCTGTCAACTTCCTAGAGCGATAAGCCACCGGATGAAGCTATCCAGTACTGCGATGTCATTGCGAAAGAACCCCTCCTATGGCTTGATCAGATGCATCCGCCGCCACAAAGAAAGGCTCCTCTAGATCTGCGTGTAGCAAGATAGGGGCAGTAACAAATCTGTTCTTAAGATTCAGAAATGCCTTTCCAGCTTCTTGCGACCACTCAAACTAGACTCCTTTACGTAAAAGACGAGTAATTGGTGCAATTAATTGTGAAAAACATTGAATGAACCGTCTGTAGAAATTGTCAAACCCCAAAAACCTCTGAATGTCTTTAATGTTTTGAGGGGCTGGCCAATCTTCCACTGCTTGCACCTTTCCCTGATCCATGGTAATTCCTTGGGAGGAAATGACAAATCCCAAAAATTCGACCTTTGTGGCATTAAAGACACATTTCTCCAGTTTCACAAACAGACTATGCATCCTTAAACGCTCCAACACCATTATGACATGTCTGGAATGATCTTGTAGATCTTTGGAGTAAATCAGAATGTTGTCCAAGTAAATGATTGCTATCTTGTCAATCAAGTCGCCCATCACATCATTGATGAAGTGATGGAATACAGCAGGTGCATTGCACAATCCGAAGGGCATCACGCAATATTCAAAAAGGCCAAACTTAGTTCTAAATGCCGTTTTCCATTCGTGCCCCTCTTTCATGCGAATAAGGTGGTAAGCACGACGCAAATCAAGTTTAGTGAAGATCTGAGCCTCCTTGATTTGATCAAGGAGAACCAAAATCAATGGCAGCGGATAACAATTCTTAATCGTCACCTGGTTAAGCGCGCGGTAGTCAATACAAGTCCTCAAACTCCCTTCCTGCTTCTTTTGGTATAAAGAATAAAGGGGTGGATACCGGAGACTGAGAAGGTCTAATAAAACTGTTAGCCAGGTAACAATCCAAATATTCCTTCAAATGATTGTTCTCTGCTTCCGTCAAGGCATAAATCCGACTGCATGGAAGAACAGCCCCAGGCTCAAGATCTATGGTACAGTCGTAAACACGATGAGGTGGTAAATTCTCAGCTTCTTGTTCACTAAAGACTGATGCCAAATCTTGATATTCCACAGGAATTTCTCCAGAATGGATGACTCCAATTGATTGACCCCCCAAAGGAGAGTAATGCCGTTAAAGAAGGTTCCTCCAAACTTACTTTAGGACCAAAGCAGTGTTCCTCACAATAACTGGACTGCATACTGACGGTGCGACTTTCCCAATCAATGGTTGGATTATGGGTGGTTAACCAAGGAAGCCCCAATATTAACTGGAACTGTGGGGCATCTATGAGATTGAACTGTAACACCTCCCGATGACCATCTGATTTAATCAATTCGAGTTCTTCAGTATGACTGGTGATGGGCCCTGAAGACAAGTTCGTTCCATCTACGGAGAGAACAAGTTCTTTCTTTTCCTTTGGTATGGCAAGAATTCCCATTCAACGAGCATACTTGATGTCGCAAAAATTGCCCGTAGCCCCAGAATCTAGCATGATAGCAACTCGCTGAATCTGGTGTTCTCTAAACCTTATTGTCATGTGTAAGATCACATGTGGAATCATCGACTGTAAGGTGTTCAAAATGAAATGAGCTTCAGGAGCCGTCTTGTCATCCTTTACCACCAGAGCGACTCCGTCTACTGATGGCTGGAACCGTTTCCCTTCACTGGAATCTTGGGACGCTTGGGGCATTCTCTCACAAAATGGCCGGAACCTCCACAATACAGACAAACTTCTTTAACCGTCTCTGTTCCTTTTCTTCCTGACTCAAAGGACCTCTTACTGCCCCAATCTGCATTGGTTCTGGGTCGTTATTTCCTACTATTCCTTTCTCGGTCTTCATCCGATCAAAACAAGGAAACGTCAACTTCCAGTCCTTCCTCCGCTCACCTTTACGTTCAGAGTTTCGAAAATCCAACTCTAACACCAAATCAACCAATTCTGTTAAGTTAGTAGGACGGTTAGGGATCTGAGCTAAAGTATCCTTCAACTCATCTCGCAAACCACGATAAAAAAAGAGCCGTTCTTTTCTCTTCGGGCCAATTGGTTTCTATGATGAGTTTGTTAAATTGAGTAAGATACGTAATTAAATCCTTAGATCCTTGGCGGAGTTCTAGCAACTCATTGTCGGAGGCCTGAGATATCCGTCTCCTGTCAAAAATTCTAAGAAACTCAACTTTAAACTTAGCAAAATCAGAAAGAATAGGATCATCTTCACTGACCAAAGGCATTGCCCAATTTGCTGCATCCCCAAACAAATAAGATAATATAAAGGCAACTCTGGACTGAGGATCTGGAAAGAGCGTTGGACGGCACATGAAGTGCAAAGAACACTGTGTCAAAAAAAGCTGTGCGTTTTGCGGATCCCCAGAGAATCTTTCAGGGGCAGCCAACGGAATCAATGGGGAGACAGAATGGATTACCTGAGCTACGGACTTAGGATCAGTGCTGGGAAGACTGGTACTAGAAGTGGGGATACTCTGAACTGGGTTTCTCATAGCTAAACCATCTAACTTCTGAGCTAATACTCTCGTTTCCTGACGGGAGGCCACTAGTTCTTGATTCAAATTTTTATTCTCCTCCCTCACCGCACCTATCTCTCTTTGAATCCCCTCTAGCAAGCTTCCCAAGGCCTTGAGATCCAATCCCTCAGCCATACTGCCCAGGCGAAGAATATTCGTGGGCACTTCAATCTGTCAGAAGTCTCCAACTCTCCGCATGGGCAGTATAGATGCTGATCCCAATCTCCCACCCTCCAGTGCCACCGCTAGCTTAGCAGTTTCACCAGAAGAAGGGAAAAGGGGAAGCGGATAAAAGAAGAGACACCTTGACACTGCTGACACCCTCTTTGGCTGCTGGACTACTGAGGAAGATATTCTGCAGTCTATTCTTCAGGGGGTGCCTAATACACAGATGGAAGGAAACATAAGACAACAACCCACCTTACTATACTGACTCTATGAAATAATTAAAGCTTGTCCTACCAGTAGTTCTTTAGGTATTAGCTTCTCTTCTGTATTTTATTTTTTTTTAAAACCTTTATTGACATTTAAACCAAATAAAAGTATGGGCCTACAAACCCGGGGGCCGGCCGCTAAGCAGTTAGATTAACAGAGAGCAATTTTAATCACATGCAGCACCTCGGGGAGCAGAATCTCCATGCTAGCGTACTCTTGGCCACTGAACAGCACAATTAGAAAAACAGGATATAAAAGGTTTTCATTTTATAATATAAGATGGAAGGATCAGGTGCCGAACAATTTCCCAGCAGCGAAAATGGCAGGCAGAATAGTAAATGTATCGACAATAAATAGTAATCGATCAAAGCAATAGCACTGAAACAAGAGGTCAGGATGTGAAGGAATATTACGGTCAATTCGCGCCTGCAGTTACCTGCCCTAAGACCCAAAAAACACCACGAAAATTGAGGCACAGATGAAAAAGCAGGGATTGATACCAAAGGAAACCCACTGCACTGACCCAGAAAAGAAAAAGACAAAGAAAGAAAGATAAGAGAAGAGAAAAAAGTCCATAGAAACAAAAAAAAAAACCGAAAGATCCCCTCCCCCACCCCCCCACCCTGCAGATGACTACGGCCCCAGCAGTGTGCCTGTCGCCCGAGAACCAAACCCGAAATATAGAAGAAGAAGAGAAAAAAGAGAAAGAAAGGAAACCCCACCTAACGGGGAAGCGGAGGAGGGCGATAGTCTATGCGCTCCCAGTCTCTCCCCCCCGCCCTATCAAAGGGTCCCCCCTAAGCCAACACAAGTAAAGTTGTCCACCATACAAAAATACCCCCGGGGGAACCACAAACCCCCCGCCCCGGAATCCGTCTGTTGATGAAGTAGTCCCGTTACCAATAGATCCATCGTAAACGATTCAACCCACAATCTCAGCCTTGGCCCCGTCTAACAAAGTTGCCGTGTCCCTCGGATAAGAAAAGCCACATCCCCGGAAAGTCAAAGTTAACACAGTGGCAGCCGGAGCTTGAGTCAGCAATTAGGAGAGGAATAGCAGGTCCCAACGCACACAGCTTGCACCAACAATGTCCCTCCCCGTCCCCGAAGCCAAGCATCGTTCCATCCGCCATATTGGGAGACCGATTGGGGAGGGGGTGCGACTCGTTCTGACACAGATCAAAGTGTGGGCCAACAGTGTCCAGGATGGGGGAAGCAGTGAAATGCTCCGATAACTGTAGGACCGATGTTTACGAGAACTTAAGAGAGTCACCAATCTCAGCACACACGATAAATTCCGTTTCTTCAGGGGCAGGCACAGCTTCCAGCACCGGGTCCAAACACACCAGTAGGGCTTCCAACAGGGGGCAAGTCGGCTGCCGGGTCTCAAAGAGCAAGTCAGGGCTTGTTCCCGGTCCTATGATTCCATCTGTTGCCGACAGCCAATGACTGACCTGGGCCCTCACCATTGCGTGAAGCGCCGCAACTTCAGCCATTACCATCCGCAAGGAAGGGCCACATTGAGTCCGTTCCGCCGGGTTCCATTCGGCCGCAGGCATAACGATCCCCACAGAGAGGCTCCCTCTCTGGGGCAGGATACGCCGGAGCAGAAACAGGTCGTGAGGGACGGGGAAGCAACATGCAGCAACGCGCGGCGGGACCCCTACCCCGGGGCACCAGCGGTGCTAGTGCCCGGCCTCCAGGCCGGGGCCCCCCGCGACGCAGCACCGTGCACCACCCGTCGCCTCACCTCAGGTACAGCACCAGGCAGCAGATGGTTGCAAAGTAGTTCAGAGAAATTTTCGAAAGTTCCAGGGACCGGACCCAACCACCCTCGGCAGTTCGATGTTGTTCACTTTGGACCCGGGTAGACTAGAAATCGAGACCCCGGCTTCCAGTCTGGATTAGGCCTCAAAACATTTTCGATGTTACTTCACACCAGAACATCAGAAAAAGTCCGCGATCACACCATCGGGATGCAGACTAGTTCACCCACACGAATCCGGGGCAGGAGATCAGGATATTCAACAGGATAAGCGAGCGGAGGACGGGGGTCAGCAGAGCCGGGAGACTATGCGGCCATCTTAATTGGTGTCGTAGCTCCTCCTCCTTCTCTTCTGTATTTAATTGAGGTTTACTGCAGGTAGTCTCTTAATCTGTAGAATAGAACTCCAAAACTGCTCTGACTGACTGTAGAAGTATTGCAGCGCTCGAACTAGTCACTTAATTAACCTGACAGTGACAGTTCGAAGACTGAACTAAATTCTCTCTCTAGAACGACTTAAACTAGCCCTGACAGAGAAGGCAACAATTATTTAACCAAAACTACTTGCCGACTCCAGTCTTGGATTAATTTTTTTAATTTTTTTTTTATCTTTAGTGTATCTTATATAGCGCACGGCTACCCCAACGGGGTGTCCCGGCGCTTGCATTGGGAACCCGTCCTGGCTTTTCCCTGTGAGATAACCCGTACTGGGCATCCCCAAGGTGAAAGCCAGGCATCCCGCCGCGGAGGGCCGTAGTGGAGATTAAGCAAGCTATTGCCCAGAGTTGCAGAGTGTGAACCCGTGATTCGAGTAGGCACCGAAGTGAGAATTATCGAGTCTGTGGACACTTGGGCTCAGACCCTGCCGCGTCGGGAATTGAACCCTGGTCCTGGGTCTGACCTCAGCTTCCGGGTATGCCTCCTCTAACCATTGAGCCACACTTCTCCACTTAATGACGCGGAGCGGCGGAAACGAGCTGTGTCTCCTCACCCTAGTTAGTTGAAGTGCGCAGTTGATAATCTGCGCGATTGCCTCATTCACTAGACTGGCACTACAGAGAGCTTAACGACCATCGCGGCGGCCATCTTGAGTGAGTGGGGATTTCTTAACTACAGGATACCAAATGTTTCCCCGACTAGGTTTAACCCAGTCCGTGTCTTGATCCTCCTTTACGATCTATCACTGGCTACACAACAGTTCCTGACACCGGCAGTGGCAAGGACAATTTTGCCACAACTCGAAAGATGCACTGCAAAGTGACTACAACTGTCAACCAGAGGCAGAGGGACTTGAGGTGGGATTAAAGCCTCGGAGATCAACTGGTCGGGAATAGTAACAAACACCCAAGTGAATATTTATCATTCGCAATTCCCCCAACACTGGAATCCATCCTGCAGTGTGTTGCTGCTCATCAGGAAGAAATCCGCATGATAAGTAAACGTTCACAGAATGCCACTCGTAAACTTCAAGGCGCGGTGACGAAAGTTGCAAAAACCTGTAATGCTATAAGCAATCGAATGACTGAGCTAAAATCGAGAACAGCCTCGCTGGAGACTGACATATCAGGCTCAAAGGGGCAAGTTGATGCCCATGAAGCGCAACTAATGGATATCCAGTGTAAACTAGAAGAGAGCGAAAATCATCAGAGAAGAAACAATTTGTGTTTCCTGGGCATTCCGGAGGGAAAGGAGGGGTCAGATGCGCGAATTTACATGGTCCAGTTGTTGCGGAATTCCTTTCTAGAATTGGAAGGCTGGAACTGGCCTCAGGAAATACAAAGGGCGCACTGAGTACTGTTAACTCTTCGACAGCCAGTCCGTCCAGACGCTAAACCACAGGCACTCCTGGTCTATTTCGGAAACTATTTGCTGAGACAAAGTGTGTTTGAGAAAGCGAGACCGGAAGCACAGCGTGTTGCGGACAGATTTTTGGTTTTTTTCTAGACCAGATTTTTGTCACATTACTGTGGAACGTCGCTGGAGTTTGCGTCAGATGATTAATCTCTTTCAGTAAAAAGGTGCACAGGCCTTTCTCCTAAACCCGGCTCGTCTGAAAGTAATAAGGAATGACCAGACTAGATTCTTCACATCGGAGATCAAGGCAAAAGAGTTTTTAAATGCAGCAGGCAAATTACTTTGAAACTCTGTATCTCTGACTTTGACTCGGACTAAGGTTAACTTTCGATCAATTGGGATTCATGCTTATAGGGTTTATAGGGAGAAGAAGTATGTCTTTCTGGATGTCAAGCTGGTTCTCTTTATCTTTCTCATGAAAAGAGCATGGTGGGTTAGGTAATCATGTTTCAATAGTGTGAGGCGATGCTTCTCTTTTCTTTTCTCTCTTTTCTTTTATATGACACGTAGGGGTTTTTAGGAAGTCACATAAAAGTATTACACATGTCACCTTTGAGAGGGCGCCACCGCTCATCAATCACAGACCGATACAGGTTTGTTGCTTCATACAGCAGGGAGGGGGGTAGGGAGGGGGAGGAAAGGAGGGGTGGAGAAGGGCGTAAAAAATACAACAAACTCAGGGAAGCAGATCACTGCTGTAACATAAAGAGGTCAATGGTAGCTAGTTTGAATAATGGTTCCGAAGTCCAACATAAGTATCAAAAAAATGTACAGAGATGGGTAGGATGAATATTTGCTCTGTAAATATTGGAGGTATGAATGATAGGGGCAAGAGAGGTAGGGTAGGGGAGGTACTACGATCTCTGGGCGCAAATATTATATGTCAACAAGAAACCCATATCCTGTGGCAAAATAGAGGGCTCAATGTTATCCCAGGGTATACTCAGGTCATCTGCTCTTCCCAGTCTACCACAACTAGAGAGCATTGCAATTCATGTATCTAATAGGATGCCACCTACAAAGTGCACACTATCTGATAAATGGGGTAGGTGGGCGATTGCCTCACTAGCAAGTGCGTTCACATTATGTACAATTAATGGATCCAATTTAGATGATCCAGACTTGCTGTCAGAATTAGAACTCAAATTAGTTTCCTGGCCGGCCCCCCTCATCATCTGTGGGGATTTCAATATCTATTTGCATGTAAATGGCTCCTTTAGGGAAGGTTACAAGGGTAGGAAGCCACAAGTTTTTAAGGCATTAAAGGCTGTGGTGGATAGTCATGGGTTAGTAGATATGTGGTCTTATAAAAAAATAAAACACTGGACCCAGGTTACACATACTTCTCGTGTCCGCATAGAAACTATGTCAGGCTTAACTATTTCTAGGCCTCAGCAATTCTTATAGACAGGGCAAACATTTGGAAATTACCCAAGGTCCTGTTGGATCACAGTCCTCCTATATTGGAAATGGAGGCTCAAGGCCATGAACGGTCATTCACTAAATGGTCCTTTGATAGGAAACGTTTGGTAATGGGAGGATTAATAGAACATATCAGGGGATGGGCCTGGCAGTTTTTTGATATGAATAAGTTTAGTACATCCAGGAAAAATGTCTGGGACACGTTCAAGGCAAGGCTTAGGGGAGAGATAGTTACGTGGGGTCTCAAAGGAAGAGACAGAGAGAGGAAATATATAAACTAACAGAGAGCTATCTAAATACGAGGCAGATCACATGGTCGCAAACACTTAAAGACAGGAGGAGAAACAATTGCAACTAGAATTAAAAGTCATAAGAACTAAGGCTAAAACTAATGGAATTTATAATAAAACAGCAGCAGGAATATTCCAAACTCGCGCCAGGGGCAACTATCAATATGGCAAGACTATAGGAAAACTCTTGGTACTCCGCCTAAAATAAAGAGCAGCTGCTAATAATATTTTAAGGTTAAAAGGGAAGGATAGTGAAATGGTGACTGAACCTCAGGAAATGTTAAAAATATTTGTGGATTTCTATACACACCTATATAGCTCTAGGGATAGAGGTTCGGCATCAACAGGTACGGGAATGGTTGCAATGTCCCCTATTATACAGTAGTTAGAAGATATTACCCTAAATGAGGTTACAAAGGCACTGCAGGTAATGGCCTCTAGCAAAGCGGCAGGCCCCAATGGGATCCTACTGGAGATTTATAAGGCTTTACATACAGAGTTAGCACCCCTTCTAAAAGACCTGTTTTTGGCCGTACAGCAAAAGGGGATTCCGCCTCCATCCTGGCAGGAGACCAACATAGTTATTTTTCTGAAGAAGGGAAAGGCTCCGGAGGACCCAGCATCATACAGACCTATTTCTCTTATAAATACTGTTGAGAAATTAGATTCAAAGATTATCGCGCTCAGAATAGCAAAAGCAAAAATAAGAGCCTCCCTTGTGAGCCCATGGCAACACAGCTTCATTCCAGGTACAATGGTTCATGTCTGACGTATAATAGGGGGTAGAAAAGCCCACTAGATACCAGGGATTGTTCTTTTTCCATAAAGGAAGCAACCCCTTGGGAAAGGGTCGCTTCCTAGGGGCAAACAATTTTTTTTTTAGACTTTTCTGCCCCCCCCCCCCTCCCCTCCCCCCCCGGGCAGGTCGGCCGACTTTTGGGCCTAATCTGGACCCAGTGGGGGTAGAAAAGCCCACTAGACACCAGGGATTGTTCTTTTTTTTTTATAAAGGAAGCGACCCCTTGGGCAAGGGTCGTTCCAGGGGGCTAAATAATTTTTTTAGACTTTTCTGCCCCACTGTGGGCAGATCGGCCATTTTTTGGGCTGAATCTGGACCCACGGGGGGGGGGTTGGGGGGGGGAGTTGGAGGTAGATTAGCCCACTAGACACCAGGGATTCGTTTTTTTTTTTATAAAGGGAGTGACCCCTTGGGCTAAGGTCGCTTCCAGGGGGCAATATAAATATTTTAGACTATTCTGCCCCCCCCCCCTCCCTGGGGGCAGATCAGCTGTTTTTTTTACCGTTTCTGGGCCTAGGGGGGGTAGAAAAGCCCACTAGACACCAGGGATTGCTTTTTCTGTATAGGAAGCGACCCCTTGGCCAAAGGTCGCTTCCTTGGGCCCATTTGTTTTCAAAAATATGTTCGGCCCCCTCTGGAGGCAGATTAGTGTCTTAATTTGGCCTTTCTGCCCTCTGGAGGGAGCAAAAAAAAACTACTACACACCAGGGAAATCTTTTTTTTTTTTAAATGGAAGCGACCCCTTGGCAACGGTTGCTTCCAGGGGGCCCAAATTTAAAAAGATTTATATTCTGCCCCCCATGGGGACAGACACCCCATTTGTGACATACCCTGTGACAAAGCCTGTTGTAATGTGTATTGTTTTTTTTTCTTCTAATGTGTATTGTTTTATTTTCTCTTTAGATTGTTGCAGTGTGCGGTTCCGTTACTGGTGGTTCTGCTGTTCTGCTGTTTGTGTAGTTGCATGTGTTTGTTCAATTTTAATGAAATTGTTTTTTTTTTGCAAAGTGTGTAATAATACGAGTAGGTTTGGTTTCTGTTTTTTGTGATTGTAAAACATGTTTTGCATTTGTTCTTGATGTGTACTTCTGTAGATGTAAGTTTCTTTTCTTCTTTCTAGTGGGATATCGTTGCCTATTAGCTGTGTCTTTGCAGAGTAGGTGCTGGTGAGTGTAGCTGTCTCTTGTAAGTGAATTGTATATTTTTTCAGTATATAGATCTTTGTGATGAAGGCTAACATTTTTTTACTTAGTTTGCACAGTGTTGGTTGTTGAGGTGTTTGTGCAGACTCCTTTCTTAGTAAGGATAATGGCTAGCCGCCGGATTACTGCTCAGCAAGTTGTTGGAATGCTTTTTGATTCTTCCTCTGACCATGGTCCAGAGACTGACTCTGATTCTGAGGCAGAGGTGGGAGGTGAAGATTCGGGTAGTGAGTTTTCTCTACACATGGCTTCATCTGATGATTAAGATACTCTGAGTGCTGATGAAGCTACTTTTGGTGTGGATGAAGTGCCTGCGGTTGTGGAGGACATTGCTGTGCCGATAGTGCGGCAAGAGGCATCTGGGCTGCAGCCTGGGGCTGCTAGACTTCCAGTTCGTGTAGAGAGACAAGAGGCAGCTGGGCGGCAGCCTGAGGCTGCAAGACTTGTCGTTGAAAGTTCTGACCTCTGGGTTGCCCCAGGTATGGTGCAGCCGGCATTGCCTGGCTTTACTGTTGCTCCAGGGTGTAGGGTGAACACTGAAAACTTTTTGGCAATTGATTTTTTCAAGTTGTTTATGGATGATGTGTTTGTGGCAGAGATTGTAGAGCAGACTAATTTGTATGCAGAACAGTTTTTGAGGGAGAATAGTGCCAGCCTTAAGCCCCACGCTAGAGCTACCCGGGGGACTCAAATTTGGAAAAGATGAAAAAGTTTTTGGGTTTAACTTTTTTGATGGGCTTGCTTAGGAAACCATCAATGGCTTCATATTGGTCTAGTAGTCCCTTGATGGCAACAGCTATATTTACGGCAGTCATGAGTCGTGATAGGTATTTGCTTCTGCTTCGGATGATGCATTTTGTTGACAATGGTTTAGCTTTGCCACAAGATCACCCCGATTGTGACAGTCTTTTCAAGATTCGGCCTGTCATTGATCATTTTGTTGATCGATTTCCTGAGATCTTTGCTCCTGGGAAAAAAATTGCAGTGGATGAGTCTTTGCTGTTGTTCAAGGGCCGCTTGGTATTTCAGCAATACATTCCTAGTAAGAGGGCACGCTATGGAATTAAGCTTTATATGCTGAGTGACAGTCGGACTGGATATATCTCTAATTTCAGGGTGTACACCGGTAAGGAATCCAGGATTAACCCCCCTGGTTGTCCGTCGACTTTTGGAGTGACTGAGAAAATTGTGTGGGAACTTGGTCGAGGATTTTTTAACAAAGGCCATCATTTATATGTAGATAACTTCTACACTGGTGTGCGGTGGTTCAGGGAATTGGCCACAGTGGACACTGTTGCTTGTGGCACAATCCGTTCTAACCGTAAAGGTTTCCGAAAAGAACTTGTTTGTCAAGAGCTTGCTCAGGGACAGTGCAGTGCATTGCGTTGTGAGGAGCTTCTAGCTGTGAAGTTTTCAGACAGGAGAGATGTCTACATGTTGACTTCCATACATGATGAAAGTAGGCCTGGGCGTAGTGGGCATAGTGGGGCTTCGCAGAGCTACGTGAAGTGGGCGAGAAACTACGCCCACCTCCGCACTCCGCATAGCCCCACTACGCACCGCAGGCCTCCCTCCCTCCCGCCCTCCCTAAATACTTTAATTTAAATGTTAGAAAGAATTAAAAGGCACTTACCTTGCCCGCGCGTCTCCGGGGCTCCCTCTCTTCATCGCCGCCGTCTTGGGTACTAATGCGCATGCGCGGGCGGCCACGCATGCACATTTCTCGTGAGAAATGCGCATGCTACGCGAATTCTACGCCTGCTACGCAAAATGCGTAGAAGCCGGCACAACGCACACTCCGTGCACGGAGCGTAGCTGACCGCCCACCCCTAGATGAAAGCACTGAACCGGTGACTGTTTGGGGTCAGGTTGCAGAAGCGCGCAAACCTGTGTGCATTTTAGACTATAATAGGCACATGGGTGGTGTTGACAGAGTCGATCAGTGGTTGGAACCGTATGCTGCTCTTCGTAAGGCTTACATTTGGTACAAGAAGTTGGCTATCAATCTTTTCCACTTGGCAACCTTTAATGCTTTTGTTGTGTTCCAGCAATCTTGTCTCCAGTCAAAGATGACTTTTGTAAAGTTTCAGGAGTGTGTAATAGGCAGCCTTGTTTTAGTGGAACAGGCAAGTGTTCTTAGAGTTGGAGTGGTGGAGGATGTTGCCAGATTGAAAGATCGCCACTTTCCTGATCAAATTCCTCCTACAACCTCAAAAGACTTTCCCAGTCGGAGATGTAGAGTCTGTTGGCGAAGAGGTTTGCGGAAGGAGGTTCGTATGTACTGCCCCGACTGTCCTTCTAACCCTGGGCTGTGTGTACCTGCTTGTTTTAGAATGTACCACACGCAAAAGAATTTAAGGGAGCATCCATGAGTGGTAAAGTGAACTGGCTGGTGTCTATTCTTTAAAACTTATTGTTAAGTTTCAACGTTGGCTTTTGTGTAGTGTATTTAAATTTAGTTGTTTTGTTAGTAGATTTGTATCAATTTGCAATTTGTTTTGAAAAAAAAATAAAGTATGATGTTGGTTTGCGTGTAGTGTCCATTGTCTGACGGTGTGCATGGTTTGGCGCCTGGCTGGCGGTGTCTGTGGACTGGTGCTTGGCTGGCGGTGTGCCTGGGCTGGTGCTTGGCTGGCGGTGTGTGTGGAGTGGCGCTTGCCTGGTGGTGTGTGTGGACTGGTGCTTGGCTGGTGGTGTGTGTTGTCTGGTGTTTGGTTGGCGGCGTGCGTGGTCTTGCGCTTGCCTGGTGGTGTTTGGACTGGTGCTTGGCTGGTGGTGTGCCTGGACTGGTGCTTGGTTGGCGGTGTGTGTGGAGTGGTGCTGTCCTGGCGGTGTGTGAGGAGTGGTGCTGTCCTTGCGGTGTGTGTGGACTTGTGCTTGGCTGACGGTGTGCGTGGTCTGGTGTTTGGTTGGCGGTGTGCGTGGTCTTGCGCTTGCCTGGTGGTGTGTTTGGACTGGTGCTTGGCTGGTGGTGTGCCTGGACTGGTGCTTGGCTGGCGGTGTCTGTGGACTGGTGCTGTCCTGGCGGTGTGTGTGTGGACTGGTGCTTGGCTGGCGGTGTGCGTGGTCTGGTGCTTGACTGGTGGTGTGTGTGGTCTAGTGGTGTGCGTGGACTGGTGCTCGGCTGGCGGTGTGTGGGAAGTGACTTAATGCTGGTTACTATACACAGTGCTAGCTGAGCGCCACTCCATGCAATCCAAGAGTTTGTGTAGTTGCTGTGTCAGGAATGTGTGCATGTGAAAGTGATGGGCCCTTGATTGACGTTGTCTGCTGGTGGAAGTGTAGTAATGTGATGGGTCCGCGGCTGGCGGTGTGAATGTTTTGTATGTGTCACATGTATGAAAGGCCTGTAGAGAGGTTGGTGCCTTGTCGTGGCTTTACAGATCACGAGCTGTGGGTCAATGGTTCAGTTTCTTGTCCTTTCCATTATTAACAGTGTATTTCATTTTTTGTGAAATCACTTGCTAATACAATGGTATATACTGACCATCACTTACCCTCGTGCCAAATCCAACCAGTATGTGTGTGTGTTTGAAAACATGATGTCTGTGTAGTTTTTTTTTTTGAAGCAGGACGCACCTTGTCACTTTTTTTGTAAATGTTGTGATGTGTTGCTTTTGTGCCTGGTGGTGTGAATGGTCTTCTGTGTGTCAGGTATGAAAGGTGTGTGAATGGCCTGTAAAGCGGTTGGTGCCTTGAAGTGGCTTTACAGCTCACTAGCTGCGAGTCATTGGTTCAGTTTTTTTGTACATGTAATTGACAGTGCATTTCATTTTTGTGAAATCTCTTGTTAATAAAATTATATATACTGAACCATCACTCGCCCTCGTGCCAAATCCAACCAGTATGTGTGTGTGTTTGAGGAATAGATGGCTGTGCAGGGATCTTGTTTTTTTAGTCTCTCTGCCAAGGTGTACATTCCGCCTACGAATAACCAGCCAATTGTAGATATTGTTGAAAACCCATGGGACTACATGGTGATGTCTCTCTGGTGAAATCTAACAATTAATTTTATCCAAATATCCTGCAAAACTCACAATGTCTGTCATATTTTCCTTGCAATATTGCGCCCAAACTGTCACGCTGCACAAGTAAACAACTAATTTTGTCAAAACTAATTGGTTTAGCTAGGGGGGGGGGTCACATGGGTTTTTCACTCCTTCCTCCGTTGCCATCTAGGAAAACCTAGCAAACCCACACATTTTTGGGAAAGTAGACACCCGGGGGCTTTTAAGGGGTATGGCTTGCGTGGATCCTCCAACGTTCTTTTCTCAGAATCCCTAGCAAACTTTAAATGTAGCTGAAAAAAATAGTTTTTTCTAACATTTTTGTGTGTGAAAGTCTGGCATCACTGGGCTCACACAAATTTCCACCCACCCAGCGTTCCCCCAGGTCTCCCGAAAAAAATGGTACCTCACTTGCCTGGGTCTGCCTAGTGCCTGCGACAGCACCTCAATTTCGCAGTGAAAACTGGCCCTTTTTTGGCAAAGTGCCTACCTTTCGTTTTTTAACCCTAGCTCTGCCGGCACCTAGGGAAACCTAGCAAACTTATACATTTTTGGAAACTAGACACCCAGGGGAATTCTGGATGGCGTGACTCGACTGTCTCCCACCATGTTCTGTTACCCAGAATCCCCTGCAAATCTAAAGAATGACCAAAAAAAACACATTTTCCTCACATTTCTGGCGTGGAAAGCTCTGGAATCTGCGTGGATCAACAAATTTCCACCCACCCAGCATTCCCCCAGGTCTCTCGAAAAAAATGGTACCTCACTTGCGTGGGTAGGCATAGTGGGTGCAACAGGAAAAGGCCCACATCTTACGGTGGAGACTTAAAAATAACCTATAGCAAAACTACCTTATTTTTTTCGGGGGTGGGGGGGCGGGGCACCTGAGTTTTTGGCCCGGGGCTAGGCGGCAAACTTGGGAAACTACCAAACCCAAACAGTTCTGAAAACTAGACACCCGGGTGAGTTCAGGGAGGCATGGCATGCGTGGGTTCCCCAAAGTTTTCCATCCCAAAATTCCCTGCAAACCTTAAAATTAGGTAAAAAAAAACACTTTTCCATACATTTTTTGTGAGATCTCCGTGCCGGCACAAATGTCCTACCACCCAGCGTTCCCCTTGTTCTCCAGAGTAAAATGATACCTCACTTTTGTGGGTGTTCAAAGCAGAACGGGCCAAAAATGTATTTTTTAAAAATTGTTTTGTTCGGGATTGACAAATAAAGCACAGAGAATTCGACTGTTTTGGGGTCATCCTAGTCACAGGCCTTTGGCCCACCCACACAAGTGAGGTATCATTCTACTCGGGAGAACAAGGGGAACGCTGGGTGGTAGGACATTTGTGCTGCACGGAGATCCCACGCAAAAATGTATGGAAAAGTGTGTTTTTTACCCTAAAGAACAAGTTACTTACCTTCGGTAACAATATATCTGTAAGAAACATTAGTTAGTATTAGATTCCTTACCTTAGAATAACCCCAGGCGTCAGTCTGGCTCCGGAAACTTTTGCGTAGCAGTACCCCTGCGCGTCGGTAGGCGTCGTCTGTAGGCGTCCCCTGCGGCTCCGCGTCCGTCATTGACGTCGCTGGAGTATATAGATGCTGCCTCCGCGCGCTGACGTCAGTTCTTTGCACACAGCTTTTCCGCGCCAGAACACGCAGAGCCATGTGAGAACCAACACTGGTGCCATTGAAACTAGGGCCCTGAAAGGGATGTCCTTAACCCTAAGTATCAGTTCGCAGAACGGGGAGGATGGGTGGGGCGGTTAGGAATCTAATACTAACTAATGTTTCTTACAGATATATCGTTACCGAAGGTAAGTAACTTGCTGATCTGAAAGAAACACGTTAGTATTAGATTCCTTACCTTAGAATAGATACCCCAGCAATACCAACCCCGGTGGTGGGTCTGCGAACCAATACAATTTCACACCAGAAAGTCCTGGAGGACAGAACGGCCAAAGAAGCCATCCCTCCGGACTTGACGGTCCAGGCAGTAGTGCCTCGCAAAAGTGTGCAGCGAGGCCCACGTAGCCACCTGGCAAATGTCCTGCAAGGGGACTCCCCGGCCCAGGGCAGTAGTAGCCGCCGTGGCCCGAGTGGAATGGGCCCTCAGCCCAACAGGAGGCTCCTTTCGAGCCAAAGAGTATCACGCTTTGATGCATAGAACGACCCACCGAGAGATGGTCAGTTTATGCACCGCCCGTCCCTTCTTCGCACCCACGTAGCCCACAAACAGTTGGTCATCCACCCGGAACTAGCGTGTGCGATCCATATAAAATGAAAGTGCACGTTTTGGGTCCAGACGATGGAGCCGCTCTTCATCCTTTGAAGGATGCGGAGGCGGGAAGAAGGAGGGCAAGGTGATGGACTGCCCGATGTGAAAAGCAGAGACTACTTTGGGCAGGAAAGAAGGTCTAGTTCTCAGAACCACCTTGTCTGGATGAATGGACATGAAAGGTTTGACAGAAAGAGCCTGGAGCTCACTCACTCTCCTGGCAGTGATGATGGCAACCAGGAAGGCCGTCTTTAAAGTCAGGAGACGGAGAGGACAGGAATGAAGTGGCTCAAAGGGAGCACACATCAAGAAGGTTAGAACCAGGTTCAAGTCCCACTGAGGCATCACAAATGGAACAGGAGGATACATGTGTGTGATGCCCTTCAAGAACCTTGTTACAATAGGGGACTTGAACAAAGAAGGTTGATCAGGCAGCCTCAGAAAGGCCGAAAGGGCAGAAAGGTAGCCCTTGATAGTGCCCAGAGCAGAGCCCTGTTGGGCAAGAGAGAGAAGAAAGAGGAGAACTTCGGAAAAAGGGGCAGAAAGGGGATCCACAGCCTTTGCTGTGCACCATGCCACAAATTTGTTCCACCGGCAGGCGTATACCGACTTTGTGGAGGAACGCCTGGCTGCCAGAATCACATCACAGACTTCAGGAGGCAAGTCAAATGGCCTCAACTGTTGCCGCTCAATCTCCACGCATGGAGGTGGAGGCTGGACAGGTTCGGGTGGAGGACCGTCCCCTGTTGCTGCGACAGAAGTCCTCCTGAAGGGGCAGGCGGATCGGGGGACCGACTGACATGCTGAGTAGCTCGGGATACCAGTACCTTCGAGCCCAGTCCGAAGCCACAAGGATGACTTGGGCCCGGTCGCGCCTGATCTTCAGCACTCTGGGCAGAAGTGGTATAGGCGGAAAGGCGTATAACAGACCGCAACTCCACTCGCGCCGAAAGGCGTCGCCGTGCGAGTGTCGTCTTGGAAACTCCAACGCGCAGAACTGATGACATTGCGCGTTCTCTTCTGTGGCGAATAGATCTAACCAAGGCTCTCCCCATCGCAGAAAGAGGCCTTGCACCACGTCCGAGTTCAGACGCCTTTCGTGATCCATCGAGCACTGACGGCTGAGTTTGTCCGACCTGGCGTTCAGAGATCCCGCCAGGTGTTGAACCACCAGGGTCACCCCCTGATGTTCCAGCCAGTGCCAGAGACGCAGAGCCTCCTGGCAAAGGGTCCACGACCCCACCCCGCCCTGTTTGTTACAGTACCACATGGCGGTGGTGTCGTCCGTGAACACCTGCACCACACTCCCGCTGACAACGGGGAGGAATGCCTTCAGTGCTAGACTAATCGCCCGTAGCTCCAACAAATTTATATGGAGCCGGGACTCCGCCGGAGACCAGATGCCTCTGATCTCCGCCTCTCCCAGGTGGCCTCCCCAGCCCTGGAGGGACGCGTCCGTCACGACAACGTGCTCCGGTTGGGGAAGGGAGAGGGATCTGCCTCTGACCCAATCGCGGTCCGTAAGCCACCACTGCAGTTGTCTCGCAGTGCCCTCCGATATCAAGACATGGTCGGACAAGTTGCCCTGATGTTGGGCCCACTGAAACTTCAGGTCCCACTGCAGAGCCCGCATCCGCCACCGGGCGTGATGCACCAGAAGATTGCAGGAAGCCATCAGCCCCAGCAGCCGCAGCGTCAACCTGACCGAAACCCGGGATAACGGCTGGAAGATGGGAATCAAAGCCTGTATATCCTGGACTCGCCGTTCCGGAGGATAAACCCGAAACTGCGCCGAGTCGAGAACCGCTCCGATGAAAAGGAGCTTTTGAGAGGGACACAGGTGTGATTTCGGCACATTGATGGAAACCCCCAACTCGTGCAGGAGGTCTGCCGTCATCTGGAGGTGGTGGACGACTGTCTGGGGCGAGCCCGCCTTCAACAACCAGTCGTCTAGGTAGGGGAAGACTGAAACCCCTAACCTGCGCAGATGGGCTGCGACCACCGCCATCACCTTCGTGAACACCCGTGGGGCGCTGGTAAGGCCGAAGGGGAGCACGATAAACTGAAAGTGCTCTTGGCCTACCGTGAACCGCAGGTAACACCGGTGGGCCGGCAGGACGGGGATGTGAAAATATGCATCCTGCAAGTCCAACGCTACCATCCAGTCTTGCGGGTCGAGAGCAGCCAAGACCTGAGCCAATGTCAACATCTTGAACTTCTCCTTCCGGAGGAAGCCGTTGACGTTCCTTAGGTCCAAGATAGGACGTAGGCCCCCCTTGTCCTTCTTGGGTACCAGAAAGTAGTGGGAATAGCAACCACGCCCTACTTCTGGCCCAGGAACGCGCTCGATGGCCCTCTTGGCCAAGAGGGCCGTAACTTCCTCCTTCAGAAGTGCCAAGTGGTCCCCCGACACACGGTGGTTCTGCGGTGGCATGGCTGGAGGAGTGGTCTCGAAGGGGAAGGAGTAGCCCCTTCGGACGATATGCAGCACCCACCTGTCCGAGGTAATGGTGCGCCAGTGGGAGTGGTGATGGCGAACCCTGCCACCTACTGGCGTCACATGGGCCTGAAAGCACGGACTAGGAGGATTTTGTGGCGAATGCTGCGGGGGGAGGTGTGGCCTGACCTCGCCGTTGTCCCCGACCGCCTCCACGGCAGTTCCCACGGCCGCCACCGCGTGGATAAGTGTTGCGGCGCGTGGCTGGCAGCACGTGTGGGACCGCCCCTTCCTTGGCGACGAAAGGAGCGAAACAAACCCGTTTGCTGGCGCTGGGTCGAAAGACCCAAGGACTTGGCCGTGACCCTGGAGTCCTTGAAGCGCTCCAGCGCGTGGTCCGCTTTGTCACCAAACAGGCGACAGCCATCAAACGGCATGTCCATCAAAGCATTCTGGACATCTGCCGAGAAGTTGGCGGATCTCAGCCAGGCGTGGCGACGAATCGCCACCGTCGTGGACATCGCTCTGCCCAGCGAGTCGGTCGTATCAAGACCACACCTAATGGAGTATTTTGCTGCGTCTCGGCCTTCAATCATAGCCTTGCCGAGCTTTGCCCGACCTCCGGTGGGCACTCCGGCAGCAATTCCGCGACCGTGTCCCACAGAGAGTGGGTGTAGCGGCCCAAGAGGCATGCGGTGTTGCAAGACCGCAGACCCAGACTCAGGGACGAGAAGACCTTCTTGCCATACTGGTCGTACCTCTTCGATTCCCTGTCGGGCGGGGCCGACGGGAATGCGGTTTGGGAAGTGGAGGCCTGGATCACCAGACTCTCAGGGGTGGGATGGGTGGACAGAAACTTGGGGTCATCCGAACACGGACGGTGGCGTCTGGCCACGTTCCTATCAACAGGCGAACCTGAAGCGGGCCTGGACCACGTGCCCAAAAGAACGTCAGACAAGGCCTCGTTGAATGGCAGCAGTGGCTCCTGCGGGCATGACTGCGGTTTGAGGACCTCAGTGAGGATGTTAGTCCTCACGGCCGCGACGGGGAGCTCAAGGTGTAAGGCATTGGCAGCCCTCATCAACACCACTGAATAAGCCACCCCCTCCTCCGAAGCCACGGTAGGAGGCGAGACAAAGCCAGGGTTAGGGGAGTCGTCTAAACCACTGGCGTCACCCAAGTCACCTGCCCAGTCCGCAGTGTACTGACATTCACGTGTCAGAGGGTCCTCAGACCCCTCCCAATCCTCTCCGTAGTCTGCCTCCTCATCATATTCGGGATCAACATAGTAGACCGGTTCCTCGGGGTTCATAGGCCCCATCGGCGCAGGACTCGTCGGTTCCGTGACCGGAGTCGGAGAGGGTATGGGGGCGGCGCCGCCCGGAGCCGGCGCCGGAGGACCGGCGTCGTGCGGGGACGGCGTCGGGGGCAGCAGGCCGCGCCGGCAGCTCATGCGGAGCCGCGGGGGTGGGGCCACCCGAACCCCCGGCCGCATCGCGCAAGCGTCGGGGGGAGTCGGGGGTACGATGACGACGCCCCGACTTCTTGTGCTTCCTACCTGAGGAACCAGAGGAATGGTGATGACTTCCGGAGCGTTCGTGACGGCTCCGCGACCGCTCCCTCAACCGCTCCCTCGACCTCCGGCCGGACCGGGACCTCTCTCGACGCGGGGCCGACACCCGCAGCTCGAGTAGCTTGCGGGACCGCTCCCGCCTAGCTTTCTTCGTCAAGGCCCGGCAATCGGCACAGGCGTCCACGTCGTGGTCGGGGCCCAGGCACCGGAGACAGAGGCGGGGATGGTCCGTGACCGACATCGTGCGGTCGCAGTCACCACAGTTCTTAAAACCAGGCTTCCTACCGGCACCGTAAGAAGATTATCAAAAAGATTCAAAACTTTGGTCAAAAGACCGGAGTACTGCTCTTCGGATCTGCGCTAACTGGCGCGGAAAAAAGAAGAACTGACGTCAGCGCGCGGAGCCGGCGTCTATATACTCCAGCGACGTCATCACGGCGCACGACGCCAACGACGGACGCGGACGCGGAGCCGCAGGGGACGCCTGCAGACGACGCCTACCGACGCGCAGGGGTACTGCTACTCAAAAGTTTCCGGATCCAGACTGACGCCTGGGGTTATTCTAAGGTAAGGAATCTAATACTAACGTGTTTCTTTCAGATTTTAAGGTTTGCAGGGCATTCTGTGTAGGAAAACTTTGGGGGACCCACCCGTGCCATACCTCCCTGGACTCCCCTGGGTGTCTAGTTTTCAGAACTGTTTGGGTTTGGTATTTTCCAAAGATGGCCACCGAGCCCCGGGCCAAAAACTCAGGTCCCTCTCGCCCAAAAAATAAGGTAGTTTTGCTAAAGGTAATTTCTAAGTCTCCACCTTACAATTTGCCCTTTTACTGTTGCAGCCACTATGCCTACTCACGAAAGTGAGGTACCATTTTTTTCGGGAGACCTGGCGAAACGCTGGGTGGGTACAAATTTGTTGATCCACGCAGATTCCAGAACTTTCCACCACAGAAATGTAAGGAAAATGCGTTTTTTTTGGGTCAATTTTTTAGCTTTGCAAGGGATTCTGGGTAACAGAACCTGGTGGGATGCAGTCGAGTCACCCCATCCTTAATTACCTGGGTGTCTAGTTTTCAGAAATGTATAGGTTTACTAGGTTTCCCTAGGTGCCGGCAGAGCTAGTGTTCAAAAACGAAAGGTAGGCTCTTTGGCAAAAAAGGGCCAGTTTTCACTGCGAAATTGAGCTGCGACCACGTTGCGTTTTGCGCTGTTTCCTGTCGACGGCACTAGGCAGACCCAGGCAATTGAGATACCATTTTTTACGGGAGACCTGGGGGAACGCTGGGTGGGTGGAAATTTGTTTATCCACGCAGATTCCAGAACCTTCCACCACAGAAATGTGAGGAAAATGCATTTTTTGTGTGAATTGTTTAGCTTTGCAAGGGATTCTGGGTAACAGAACCAGGTGGGAGGCAGTCGAGTCACCCCATCCTAAATTCCCCTGGGTGTCTAGTTTTCAAAAATGTATATATTTGCTAGGTTTCCCTAGGTGCCGGCAGAGCTAGGGTTCAAAAACGAAAGGTAGGCTCTTTGCAAAAAGAGGGCCAGTTTTCACTGCGAAATTGAGGTGCGACCATGTTGCGTTTTTCGCTGCTTCCTGTCGACGGCACTAGGCAGACCTAGGCAAGTGGGGTACCATTTTTTTCGGGAGACCTGGGGGAACGCTGGGTGGGTGGAAATTTGTTGATTCACGCAGATTCCAGAACTTTCCACCACAGAAATGTGAGGAAAATGCGTATTTTTGGTCAATTCTTTAGCTTTGCAAGGTATTCTGGGTAACAGAACTGGTAGGAGGCAGTCGAGTCACCCCATCCTGAATTCCCGTGTGTGTCTAGTTTTCAGAAATATATAGGTTTGCTAGGTTTCCCTAGGTGCCGGCAGAGCTAGGGTTCAAAAACGAAAGGAAGGCTCTTTGGCAAAAAAGGGCCAATTTTCACTGCAAAATTGAGGTGCGACCACGTTGTGTTTTGCGCTGTTTCCTGTCGCAGGCACTAAGCAGACCCAGGCAAGTGAGGTACCATTTTTTTCGGGAGACCTGGGGGAACGCTGGGTGGGTGGAAATTTGTTGATCCAGGCAGATTCCAGAACTTTCCACCACAGAAATGTGAGGAAAATGCGTTTTTTTGTCAATTTATTTGCTTTGCAAGGGATTCTGGGTAACAGAACCTGGTAGGAGGCAGTCGAGTCACCACATCCTGAATTTCCCAGGGTGTCTAGTTTTCAAAAATGTATAGGTTTGCTACGTTTCCCTAGGTGCCGGCAGAGCTAGGGTGCAAAAACTACAGCTAGGCACTTTGCCATATAAAAGGGTCAATTTTTAACTGCAAACTTGAGGTGTAACCACGTTGCATTTTGCGCCGTTTCCTGTCGCAGGCACAAGGCCGACCCACACAAGTGAGGTACTGTTTTTATCGGTAGACTTAGGGTAATTCAGATTCGTAAATCATTTAATATTACCTATTGAGTTTTCATGCATTTCTCCCTCCCAATGAGACATTTTGTAAAAAAAAAATCATTTTGAAAAATGACCAATAATTCTCATGCTAGTATGAGTATTCCCAATTTTGAAAATGTGCAAATATATACTGTTTCTAAACTCTATAATTTGTACCCAATTCAGAAATACATAGGTGTCTTTCATACCGATTTTTCCATGTATACATTTTCCAAGAATAAGTGCTCTATACCGGATAAATAATAAAATACCATTGCAAGTTGCTGCTCAGTTTTTGGCTCTGGGTTCGTCGGGTTCTTGGTGAAACTACAAGTCCTATATATCCACACAACTAGGAAGGTCAAACAGATGTAACGGTATATTGCTTTCAAAGAGCTGTCAAAATTACAAGAAGTTACAGGTGAAAACCTTGAGACAAAAGACTGTTTTTTTCAACTAATTTTCAATTATTCCAATATTTAACTGTTAGTTTCTATAAAGAAACCTTCATGGATTTAGACAAATTACCCCTTTCTGAATTCAGAATTTTGTCTACTTTTCGCAAATGTTGCAAATGCTACTTACCAGTATGCATCTGTTCTTGGCATGTAGGGCTGCTGACATTCATATCTGTGCATAGTCCGCCACCTAGTGTTGGGTCCGGATGATTGCACATTGTTGTCCTGGAAGAGTCTTCGAAGTATCACGAGATAGGTGGCTCCTCCCCTGGACTACAGTGCGCATGGGCATCGCCTCCATCCCCAGATTGTTTTTAGCCATTGGCAGAGATGGAGTGAAGAAAGTGAGTGATGACCATGCTATGAGCATATGTGTATATGAATAAATACTGCAGCTGCTACAGGCGCCGGGGAGGAGGGTGGGCGATATGAATGTCAGCAGCCCTACATGCCAAGAACAGATGCATACTGGTAAGTAGCATTTGCAGTTCGAGGCATGTGGGCTGCTGAATTCATATCTGTGCATAGAATACATAGCAGTCCCTCCATTAACGGCGGCCGCCCGTGCCAGCTGCAGCAGTTTGAAAAAGCGTTTTTAGAACAGCCTGACCAACAGCTGCCTGCTGTTTGGAATGCACGTCTACACAGTAGTGCTTAGTGAAAGTATGTGTGGTAGACCATGTGGCTGCTCTACAGATGTCTTCTAAGGGAATGTTACCTAGGAAGGCCATAGAGGCCCCCAACTTCCTAGTGGAGTGGGCCCTTGGTGGGATAGTGAGAGTGCGCTTAGCTTTAGCATAACAGATCTGAATGCACTTTACTATCCATCTAGCAATCCCCGCTTTGGAGATTGCATTTCCCTTCTGTTGTGTGGCAAAAGCAACAAAGAGTTGTTTGGTTTTGCGGAAATCCTTTGTCCTGTCCACATAGTACATCAAGGCCCTTTTCACATCAAGAGTGTGGAGCATACGCTCCGCCAGCGTCTCTGGGTTTTGGAAGAACACCGGCAATTCAATTGTTTGGTTCATGTGGAACTGTGAGACCACTTTGGGTAAGAATTTAGGGTTAGTGCGGAGCACCACCCTGTTAGCATGTACTTGGAAGAAAGGTTCTTGGATGGTAAGCGCCTGCAGCTCGCTTACCCTCCGTAGCGATGTAATTGCTACTAAGAACGCAACCTTCCAAGTCAAAAACTGGAGTTCACAAGAGTGCAGTGGCTCAAAGGGAGGACCCATCAGCCTTGTAAGAACCACATTGAGGTTCCATTCTGGAGCTGGTGGAGTCCTTGGTGGAATGGCCCTTTTGAGTCCTTCCAGAAAGGCCTTGATAGCAGGGACCTTAAAGAGAGACAGGTGCTGCCTATTCTGGAGGTATGCTGCCATAGCAGACAGGTGAATGCGGATGGAAGAGTACGCTAGATTACATCGATACAGGTGAAAGAGGTAACATATGATGTTCTGAATGGAAGCATCTAGCGGGTCAATGCTGTGGTCCACACAGTAGATGACAAACCTCTTCCATTTAGCCGCATAACAAGCTCTAGTAGTGGGCTTCCTTGCCTCCCGAATGATGTCCATGCAATCGGGAGGAAGATTGAGGTAGCCAAACTCTAGGACTTCAGGAGCCAGATCGCCAGGTTGAGCTGTTGCGGATCTGGGTGCTGAATGTCGCCATGGCTCTGCGTCAGAAGGCTGGGAGTGAGATGAAGCCTTTGATGCGGTACCACGGAGAGTTCCAGAAACGTGGTGTACCATGGTTGGCGAGCCCACGTTGGAGCAACCAGGATGAGCGTCATCGAGTGTTGCCTGAGCTTGCGTGCCACCAGCGGTATCAGAGGTGCTGGGGGAAAAGCGTACGCAAATCTGCCTGACCAGTTCATCCACATCGCATTGCCCTGTGATTGGGGGTGTGGGAACCTGGCGGCGAAGCTTTGGCATTTTGCGTTCTCCTTTGTGGCGAACAGGTCTATCTCTGGATGACCCCACTTTTGGAAGTACGGTTGGAGTACTGATGGATGTATCTCCCACTCGTGCATCTGATGGCTGTGTCTGCTGAGCAGATCCGCCATTTGATTGTCCTTGCCCGGGAGATGCTCTGCCATGAGGAAGATGTTCCTCTGAATGGCCCACTTCCACATGCTCTGAGCCAGATGAGACAGCTGTGGAGAGTGTGTACCTCCCTGCTTCTGGATGTAGTACATGGCCGTCATGTTGTCCGTCCGGATCAACACGACCTTGTTGCACAGATGTACTTTGAACGCCTTTAAGGCCATGAAGATTGCCATCAGTTCCAACACATTGATGTGCATCTTCCTTTGCTGAAGTGTCCATAGTCCCTGCACAGTGTAGTGGAGTACATGCGCTCCCCATCCCTGGAGAGAGGCGTCCGTCGTCAGGATGATCTGTGGGACAGGCTCTTGGAATGGTCGGCCCTTGCAAAGGTTTTGTGGATTCCACCAATGCAGAGAGTTGTACGCCCGACCGCTCACCAACACTAGGTCTGTCAGTTGCCCACGAGCCTGAGTCCACTGACGTGCAAGGCACTCCTGAAGCGGACGCATATGTAGTCTCGCGTGCGGGACAATGGAGATGCAGGAGGCCATCATGCCTATCAACTGCATGAACACCCTCGCTGGAAGCGAGTGTTGGGGTCTGAATCGTAGGATCAGCGCCTGGATACTGGCGATTCTCACTGAATTCGGCTGCTCAGTGGCTGCCAGAGTGTCGATCGTCGCGCCCAGATACTGTCGCACGTGGGCGGGCTGGAGATGGGACTTCGGGTAGTTCAGAGAGAATCCCAGATCGTGCAGGAGGTGAATGGTGCGTGACACGTGGTCTACGCACTGCTGTTCCGTCTTTGCCTGAATAAGCCAGTCGTCTAGGTATGGAAAGACATGGACGTGCTGGCGACGGAGATGCGCCGCCACAGTCGCTAGGCACTTTGTAAATACTCTCGGTGCCGTGGTGACCCCGAACGGCAGGACCCTGAACTGGTAATGCTGGTCTAAGATCTTGAATCTGAGATACTTTCTGTGGGAAGGATGCAGGGGAATATGAAAATAGGCATCCTTTAGATCCAGCGTTGCTAGGAAGTCCCCCTGTTGAAGCAGGGGAAGCACCTGCTGCAATGTGAGCATATGGAAGTGCTCCGAGTTGATGTACCAGTTCAGGGGCCTGAGGTCCAGGATCGGCCTGAGTGATCCGTCCTTTTTGGGGATCAGAAAATACAGGGAGTAAACCCCGGTTCCCCGTTCTTGCAATGGAACGAGCTCTATTGCCCCTTTTTGCAGCATGACCAGAACTTCTTTCTGCAACAAGGTCAAGTGCTCGTCGGACATAGCACGGCTTCTTGGCGGTATGTCCGGTGGAATGGACGTAAGTTCTAGACAGTACCCGTACTGGATAAGAGACCTCACCCACCTGTCCGTGGTGATGGACCTCCACGCCGGCAGGAACTGCTGGAGTCTCCCCCCGACAGGTGTCGTGTGATCGGGGAGAAGTGACAAGACGTCACTGCTTGTTGGTGGTGGTGGACCTGGATGCATTGTTTCCACGTCCCCTGCCTTTGATATTATTGCCTCTGTAGCCACCCCTGCCCTTGTTGTTGTTATACGAGGACTGGGTGTTACCCTTGTAGTATTGTGTGGATTGGGATGCCTGTCCCCTCGAGGTGCCTCTTGAATTGGAGCGGCGAAAGGAACTACCCCGAAACTGCTGACTTTGTAAAGCCCCCATAGATTTGGCAGTTTCGGTATCTTTTTTCATCTTTTCTAGGGAGGCATCCACCTCAGGGCCGAACAGATGGTCAGGATTCACTGTTTGACCCAATATTGTGGTTTGTACGTCGGGTTTGAACCCCGAAATGCGAAGCCAGGCATGACGTCTAAGTAACACACTTGTATTGATAGCCCTGGAGGCAGTCTCTGCCACATCTAGGGCACATTTGATGGATGCATTTGTAATGAGTTTACCCTCCTGAATGAGCATCTCCCCCGCCTCCTTATATTGGTCAGGCAAGTGTTGTAGGATGGCCTCTAATGTGTCATAATGGGCCCTATCATAACGTGCAAGCAGGGCTTGAGTGTTAGAGATCCTCCAGATGTTTGCTGCCTGTGCAGCAATGCATTTGCCTGATGCCTCAAAGATCTTGGACTCTTTGTCCGGGGGAGGAGCGTCACCAGTAGTCTGCGAATTCGCCCTCTTTCGAGCGTTGGAAACCACCAGGGAGTCCAATGGCAAGTGTCCCTTAATATACCTGGGATCCGTGGGCGCCGCTTTATATTTCCTGTCGATGCGAGGATTGACCACCCGCGCCCGGGTGGGCTCCTTGAATACCTCCTGTGCATGCTTCAGCACCCCTTTAAGCATCGGTAGTGTCTTGACTTGTTTTTCGGCTACCGAGAAGGTGTCGACTAAGAAGTCCGCATCCACGGGGTCTGAGTGCAGTTCGACGTCATGGTTCGCTGCAGCTCTCTCTATTAATGCATTGTATGCCGCCGAGTCCTCTGTCGGGGACGTCTTTGCGGCGAAAAGTTGAGTGTCCTGCCCCGACTGCGGGTCGTCTGTGTCGCCTCCTGCTGTCCAGGGCACCTGCTCCTCTTCCGGGTCCGAGTACGCAGGATAGTTGTACTCGGCCTCTTCCTCGTCCACATCAGGCACGGGGGAATGGGCCGGCGAGTGTTCCAGGGCTTGTGGAGACAGAGGTTCCATCAGAGCCGAAGAGTCCGCAGAGTACCTTTTGTTCTTGAGTGGAATCCTAAAAGGTTCCAAGGCCGGCTCCGACGTAATCTTTCGTTTGAGGAGCGACAATTTTCCGGTGTTGGCGTCGATGATCACCTCACGACGTTCCTCCACCGCAAGCGGCTGGAGCCGAAGCTTCGACACCACCAAGGCAGCCTTCGGCGTCAATACTTCCTGAGAGTGTCCGCTCTGCTTAGGCGCGAAGGCCTTCGGCGCCGACTTGGGAGGAAGGGTAAAACGAATGGGCGTTTGTTCCTTGGCAGGCTTCGGCGTGGGCCTAGGCACTACAGTGTCCTGGCTGGGAACCACAGTGGACTGTTGGATCCGCCTTAAGGATTCTCCCACCTTCTTTGAAAGGGATGCTGAGGGCTGAACTGTCTCGAGCGACTCTTCGTCTCCGAGAGCCCGGTCGCCGGTAGGCCTCTTCTTCGGCGCCGACGCCCCATGGCCTGGCGCACCGTCGGCGTGACGCTTCTTCGAAGCCGTCTTCGGGTCCGCGACCCCTTTCGGTGCCGACGCAGCCGCGTCGGATGCCTTCACCTTCGGTGCCGACCCAGAGGGCTTCGGGTCGGCCATTTTGGCGCGGCTCTTCTGGTCGGCCATTTTGGCGTGGCTCTTCAAGTCGGCCATTTTGGGTTTCGTGGAAGTTGACGCCTCCAGAACCTTCTTCACCAACGCCACTTTCGGTTTCGCATCCGAGGGTGCGAGACCAGTTGGCTTCACTTTCGGTTTCTTCTTAGAAATGTCCGTGACCGGGCCCGGAGGCGGGGACGTAGGACTCATAGTTAGATCTTGGGTAAGGCCCGAAGGCGATCCCTCGACCTGGGCCGTAAGATGGGGAGTAACCCCGGAGTCTGGTTGGGGATGCTCTTCCTCCGAGCTATCACCCATCGTGGCACAAGCCAGATCGTCGTCCCCTACCTCGTCGGAGGCTTCGTCGCAGGCCTCCTCATCCGCGTCGTATGTCTCTTCCTCGGACGCGGGGCCAGGGTCCGACCCTTGTACGTCGTCTTCTCCCTCGACCGATTCCTGGAAGATGTCATCGGGTGGGGGTGCCGAAGCCGACAATTGAGCCTGGAGCCGATTAGCCCGGCGAATCTTTAAAGTCTTCTTACTTCTAAATTTCGAACACGCCATGCAGGTGTCTTCACGGTGATCCGGTGACAAGCATGTATTGCACACGGGGTGCACGTCGAGGTGCGAATATTTAGAATGACACAGCGGACACTTCTTGAATGGAGTCCGCTCCATAGCAAAGGGTGTAGTGTAGGCCCGTCCGCGTCGAAAGCACGTGGAAGGGCAGCGAGATATAGGAGCTGAGAGTCAGTAAGAAACCCGAACGCAACTATACCGACGCCCAGCCTAAAGACCTTTTGGTCTCAAGTAAAAGTAGAACAACTATCGGTTCCGACAGAGGGAACCGAAACACATCCGAACCCAATGGCGGAAAAAAACAATCTGGGGATGGAGGCGATGCCCATGCGCACTGTAGTCCAGGGGAGGAGCCACCTATCTCGTGATACTTCGAAGACTCTTCCAGGACAACAATGTGCAATCATCCGGACCCAACACTAGGTGGCGGACTATGCACAGATATGAATTCAGCAGCCCACATGCCTCGAACATAGCTTTCCAGGATCCATTATTGCTTTCAAACTCATTTCTACCATTACCTGGAAGGAGGTTGAAAGCTCTAAAAATAGCAAAAATAGGCTATGTCCCAGAAAAATGCCAAAACTGTGTGAAGAATGTTGGTTCTCTGACAAAAGACTGTAATTACCTAAAAGCTGAGAAAATGGAGATTTTACCCCCACAAACCCTTTTTTGATAACATTTGCAGGGAAAAACTCAGAGGCTTTCATTTGCAGCCCGTTTTTCCCATTTTTCTGAAAAAAACTTACATTTTACTGTATTTTGCTTAATTTCTGGGACCCCTCCAAGGGAATCCACAACCCTGGGCACCTTTAGAATCCACATGATGTTGGAAGAAAAGGACGCAAATTTGGCATGGATACCTTATGCGGTCAAAAAGTTACAGGGGCCTAGGTGCGCACTACCCCAAATCGCCAAAAAAAGGCTTAGCACAGGAGGGGAAAAGGCCTAGCAGCGAAGGGGTTAAATACCGATAAATTAAAGATCGTCTGCTCTAAAACTACTTTATGCCAGGATCCATGGAGGACGGAGGTAGTCATATATTTAGGGATAAACATAGCTGCTGATGTAGGTTCTATATGGGATATTAACTCAGCCCCTCTCATTAACAAGCATTAGCAAAGCCAATAGGTCTTGCCTTTGGGACCTTATAAGTGTTTAGCCATGCAAAACTTGATGTTGTTGCACCAAGGATATTGTACTGGATAACTAAACACTTCTAAGGTCCCAAAGGCGATACCTATTGGCTATGCCAATGCTTGTTTTATTTAGCAGTAGCCTACACATTTCATTCAGACAGGACTTCTTCAGGGCTTTTATTAATGCATCAACCGGGTGATGTGATGTTGACATAAGCTTTCAGGAAGGAAACGCCTTAACTGAGGGATACCCTGCATTCTTTCAGCCAGAAATAACAATCTTTGGTAAACATTTCTTAATAGGTGTTCTCAGAATGAAATAGCAATAGGCAATTTGCACGAAAATTTTGACAACTAGATGTTCTGGACCTTCTGCATTCAGAAGTATTAGCTACAGGGTACATGATCCCCGTACCTTATAATTTGGAACCATGCATAGTTCTGTGAGTATGATCGCTCCCGCGTATCGTGTGAGGTATCCGGGCTAAGGTCTTGCTAGTACTACAGAACACAGAGGGTCCAAAACGTTCAGTATTCAACATGTTAATGCAAACTGCCTCTTTCTATTTTACCCTGAGAACACCTATTAAGACATTACCACCATAGATTGAGATTCTGAAAGAAGGCAGTCTCCCGCAGTTAAGGCATTTCCTTCTTTATAACAAGTGAAAGCTTATGTCATTATCATATCACACAAGAGGATTCATTAATCAAAGTCAATTGCGCTTCAGCTGTTTTTAACACATACCACCAAGGGAGAAATGTGCAAAAGGCTTTAAATTATTAAAACCACATATTATTTCCCAACTTTTTAGGTATTGTTCTCATGGTACATATACATAAATATGTTTTCATATATCAGTTTAAAAACAATATCACAATATAAAGGCAGTCCCTGTACAGACCTGAAAGGTTGACGCAACAAAGCACACAAAAACGAAACAGAATATAATACAAGACAAAAAAACCAAATTGGAGCACCCTTAAGAACAGTGTTAACCAATCTGTTACAAGTGCTGATCCGTCAATTTTTATCAAACCCAAGTCTTGATGAAGTCAATATTCTTCATCTACGATCCCTCGTAGTCGGATTCAGCATGAAAATGCATTGCCTCGTTTTGGTGGACTCAAACGGATACCAACCACCTTCTACAGGACAATAATTTTAGGCATAAACCTCCCTCAAATTAAAAATGGTAGTTCGTTAAATGTCTACAAAAGAACATATTCTTTTGTAGGTATTTTCATCCTGAATCAGACTGCGAGGGATTGTAGATTGAGAATATTGATTTCATCAGGACTCGTGCTTGAGGAGAATTGGGGGATCAGCACTTGCAATAGATTGATTAACACGGTTCTTTTGAGTGCTACCATTTGATTTTTCTTTTTATTGTGATATTGCCTTTTGACTGATATATGAAAAAATCTTTTTATATGTAGCATGAGAATATGACGTAAAGAGTCAGGCACTTGTATGCTTTTTGTTAAATAAATTACAGCCATATGTAAATTTCTTCCTTGGTGGTATGGGTTAAAAACAGTAGAACCCCATTTGGATGTGGGAAGCTTTGACTGATTGAGTGCTGTTACTGAGTGGTTGATCATACCCATTATGTGACATATTGACTCCAATTGGAGTTTTTCATTCTACTGATGTGTAGTGCCCTGTTCCTTTGGTGTGAGCGCCCATCTCTCTCTTTTTTTGTAATACATTAATCAAAGCCTAAAAGAAATCATATCTAGATGTAACACATAGGCTGCTACAAAATAAAAAGAAGAAATCTTAATGAGAACATCACAAAAAATGTAATTTTAAAGAAATCTTCTTGAATCTGTGCATCATTTGTTCAAATTTCAGACCTTATATGAACCTGCACATTATTACAAATAAGGATTCAGGGAGTGTGCTTAATCACTTTTCTTTTTTGTTAATGGACTTCTCCGACAAAGGATATTAAGTTGACTGCTCTCCCAGATTTGTGCACCACCATATTCTTAGCATAACTATTACTTACGATAGTGATAACTGCGAAATTCTTTCCTTAGCATTTTTGTAAATCACCATAAAATATCTAGTTATGTAAGACACTTTAACAGCATAACAATGCAATGTGTGCCCCTGAACGTTCAAGGTAAAGCAGCCACCCTACCACTGGCTCAAATAAACAATATTATAACAACTGTATGAAGGGGAAGCACTTCTCTTTCTGCCAAAGCACACAACTTCTTTCAAATCAAAACATTTACTTGTGACTACTAGCGTGGTTGGAGCCAAAGCTGCTCTATATGGTACTCTTGAAAGCTCTTTTTCAGATTCAATTGCGCTCTCAAGAGAGCCCCAATGAATTGTACAAGGAGTTTCTGCTGGAATTAAGCACACACAAACAAACTATTTATTGATATAAGACTGTACAAAAACAAATTGAGAATTTTCGTGGAACTCTGGATAAGTCTCATCACGCTAATACTAAAAATTGTGATACTGTACATCTTACATTCAACAACGTCACTGCATCCAATATACACACAGGGCTGCAGAGTATTAATGTGAATTGATCCATCCAGTCCACGACAACCTGCATTTTACAAAACTATTGTTTTAAATATTTAATTCCCTGGTGAAATGTCGTCTTGAGTTTTTAAATGATTTTAAATTTAGCATCAATAAATAAATTCATTCAATACAAGAGGAGCAGATAAATCCAGTTGTTTAAGGATCACAAACTCTGCAGTCAATATGCCCTATTGATCATCCTATTCATGATGATGCAGGTAGAGACTTTTTGCTTAAGAATAAAGGGATTGACTCAAAACGGAAGTGCAGGTTTGATCATAGTCCCTAAATTAGAAGTATAAATCAGCAGTGCTTACAATTGGCTGTGGTAGTGCACCATTTTAGTAATTCCTTTTACTTTGCCTTAGTGACAGACTCCATTCCTGTGTCCATCTTTAAGTGTTGAAGTGGATTATTCCGTTTATTATTGTGCTCTGACCAATTGCATATTTGGGTACTGTGATGTCAGGAAGCCAGTTTGGTCTTGCCCACTTAATTGGGTAAAAGGCAAGTTTCAATTTCATTTGTGAACTTCAAACCACTGTTAATGCCGAATATCTTCACTAGGAAGGATTCCAAAGTTTTTCTGGTAGCACTGAGAAAGATGTACCACTAACAGCCTGACTTCAGGAGGGATTGGTTATAAAAGAAGCTAGTCTTGAGCAGAAAATATGACTTTGGAAGGAATCTCAAAATTTAGTACGTAGGAATCACAGGCCTTTCCTGTGCATAGATCTGTGGACAGCGTAGAGTGTCGTAAAGGCAGAGCAGCTAGCTATATGTGACCAGATTAATGCCTGAAGCACCAGCAGTGAGATGTGTTGTCTTGTATGAAGGTGTAACTGTAGTCTTACTGTGGTGTTTGAAATTCTTTGAGGTCTGCAAAGTAAGAATATGTGAGCCCCTAGGTGCAAGATATCTGCAAAACCTTCTGTAACATTGCAACAGTAGAAATACCCTCTAGTTTCTGTGGGTACCCGAATAGTGTAAAGAAGCATTGCAGTCTTCACATTTTTTTTAATGCACTTTGTGACTTAACTAACCTGTAAGGTCTGTGATGGGGTAAAATCCAGAGTCACTGCAAGATTTCTGCACTCTTATTGTAGCTGGCGGGGTTTCTATTTCAGTGGCATTTCTAGTTGTTTGGGGCAAACTGCTGTAAATTTGTAGGTCTGCTACTATCCAGGTTATGATTTCCAGTAATGTAACTTGAGTTTAAGTTGGTTGACCTTCATGTATTTGTCAACAGTACAGAGAAACTTCGTTTGGATGAGTGTTGAGGGTTTACAGTAGTTTTGGGGTAGTAGGTAGTAGGCAGCAGGGACTCGCACAATGGGGATGACTGCCCAGTGAAAGCAATGAAGGGATGTCAGAGAGGGACTGCACGTGCAGTCTACTCTTTAAGCAATGAAGGGACGTCAGTGAGGGAGTGCGCGTGCAGTCTGCTCTTTTTCGAAGCACATACTCGTGCTTGTGGCACGCCCCATGCTCGCTCCCGCAAGGTGGATGCCGCCACAAGCACGAGTGTGTGCTTCGAAAAACAGCAGAACAACGGCTAAAGGTCTCCTATGTAGTGCATGCGCGCTGCGTAGGCGAGTCCTAAAAAGATAAGTGGAGATCTAAAAAGAATGGATAATCTACAAGATGATGTTTCCTAAATGTTTTTAAAGGGGACAGGCTGGAATTAATAACCTGGTAGATATTATAAACCTACATTTGTAGAATGGTATGGGATAGATACTAGATCAATTTTCAAATATATACAAATTAGGGAGACAACTAAATCTGCGGTATCACAGCTTAAAAGCCTGGATCTAATCCGGCTGGTAGATTGTGCAGTGTAAAGGAAGCCTCGTATTAAGGATTTATATTCTATACTGTTGAGGGCTAACACAGACAAAGCCAGGTAGGAAAGTGTATAGGGAAACAAGCTGGAGAATATGGATGTCGACCTGTGTAGATCTTTCAAACTGTTTAAAAAGACTTTTTTATCTGACAATCTTAAAGCACAACATTTTAAAACGGTATTTAGATTATATTTTACACCAGCAAAATTTGCGTGGAGAAAAAGGGAAAATCTCTTCTGTCTAAGGTGCGGACAGTGCCCTGCTGATATGGTTCACATGTTTTTCGACTGCTGCAAACTGGATATATTGAAACAAGGGATTGAAACTTTCCTGTATCAAAGTACAGGGTGGACGTTCTATTTAACAGCAACACTGATGCTACTCGGCTGTGACAAGACTTTACAGTTGGAACTAACCCAAGTATATTTTTGTTTCATGATAACAGCGGTAGCTCGCATAATGATTGCCTCACAATGGAAGGATGTGGATCCTCCCACATATCAGGCGTGGTATGCCAGAATTTTCCGTGTGTTTAATTTAGAGATGGCATTATAGAAATGTAAAGCCCGGAGAGCAAAAAAAAGGGGTTGCCAGGTGTGGGTGCCCATCACGGAGCAATAGGGGATAGAGGAATCATGATTTAACCTGTTTGCTTGCTTTGCTTTTATTTCTTGGGACAGATTCTTTCTCATTATTTTTGTTTCTCCATTTTCATTATTTTGTAATTTTATGCTTTTTTGTTTTTTTCTGGATTAATTGAATTACTGCTTCTCTGAGAAAAACAAAAAAAAGGAAATAGGAGTGGGGGGGAGGTATGTAAGGGGAAGAAGGGTTAGTACTAATATCTCTTTTTTCTTTAGAGGTATAGGGGTATATCCTGTAGGGTCCAACTTCATTTTTTTATGAAGAGTAGCCAGAAGGTGTCCAGGTTTTTGGATCAAAAGTAAGTCTTTTTTATTTTGGATCCAGGGGTGCATCTTCAGATGGAAGTTCCTTGGAAGGACTATCTGTCCCTTTCAGAGAGGATTTCGGCATGGAAGATTTTGGTTCAGGTTCTTTGTGTTCTACCATACGAAATCTAATTCGATGAAATAATAACTAACAATGAGAACATAAACCAAACTTGAACATAAAGGGTTTCAAATAGCTGGACCTATAAAAGTTGCCTAAAAAGAAATATTAATACAAACATTTCATTATTGAGGACACATCATCCCGAATCCAGACACTACTCTAGGTGATTTGATTTCAGCAGGGGTCATTCTGACTGACCAGCCCCCCTCGTAGTGGCAGGTGGAGAAGGAGTCTCTCGAGCTCGAGATGCCATAATGTGGTGTACAGACTCCAAAAGTTCTTAGGACGATTCCTGGGAGGCAACAATTCACTATACACTTCTGTTTGAGTAGTACAATACAACATATCTCTGGACCATTGTGCCAAAGTGGGAAGGGGGGGCCGTGCGACCAATGTATCGCAAGGACACGCTTAGCGAATAATAGGGCAATATCAACCAAAAGTCTAATTGGTTTCTGCAATTTCTTGGAATAGCCAAGCAGGGCTAGCAACGGGTCAGAGCGGAGGGTTTCTTGTGTGACTGCAATTATTTAGGCTAAGACCTGTAGCCAAAAGGTCGCAATAGTGGGGCACAACCAGGCGAGGTGTATAAAGTCAGCCTCACTCATCCCACATCTCTTACAGTCAGCTGTCTCACATAGCCAAAATCTGCGTAACCGCACTGGTGTGTGGTATATCCAGTTAAGGAATTCAAATTGTATGAGGCTGTGCCGGCCATTTAGAGAGATTCGCTTGGTAGCCTTGCAACAATACGTCCACATGTTGTCCTCTATCATGATCTTTAAGTCAGACTGCCAATCAAGCCTAGCTTTTGTGTACGTGTGTCGCCGAAGCTCCATGGTTCTAGAATAAATAAAGGATACCAGTCCTTCGGGGAGCTAGCTCGAACTAAAGTCGGAAAGCAGTGTACTTCTAGGGGTTCCAGTAATTCCTCCCGAGCACTTCTCGCAGTGCACTGCAGGCTCGGAAGTAATGGAAGGTGGTTAAAACTGACGGCGAGGGCTCAATTTGTAACAAACTGTCACCATCTCTACCTACCCTTTCCTTAAAGAAGTCACCAATAGTATCCTGACCCAGGGAGAGCAATGCGATTATCATTTCTGGTGCGGTGAGTGTCGGAAGCCATTCACACCAAGCATAGGGGTAGCCGGAGAGTATAATATTGAAAGCGATTGTCGATTAAGAAGATTATTCCAAGCATGCGTAGTGGCGTTTATCGAGTTTAAGACAACTGCAGTGTGACTCGGGGCATGGAACAGTGCTGTTGCCAAGGGGCAGGGGCTGTGGACAGTCGTCTATGAGCAGATGCGGAGGGGACGTCTGTTGGTGTAGCCAGTAATACGCGTGTGAGGCCTGGGCTGTTCGATGGTATAAGTCAAGGTCAGGAGCACCCAAGTCCTCCCATAGAGTATGGTAATGTGAGGACCGCTCAACTTGCTCATGGTTGTTTGCCAGCCCAAGTCAGTCTAATCAATAGTATTCGTAGAGTTTTAAATAACTGTGCAGGTAATACCATCAGAATATTTAAAAAACAGTAATAAAAATCTGGGAAGAACCACCATTTTTTATGAGGGATATTCTGCCCAAAAGGGAGAGGGGGATACGAATCCACCTCACTATATCTTCCTCGAGCTTATTGATGGCTCGACCGTAGTTCTCATGGAATACCTGGTCCGGGTCTGTATGGACCTAAATACCCAGATAACGTACTGGGTCCGTGATCCATTGCAGGGGAATGTCTAATTCCTCAGGGAGTGTTGCCGGGGTGAGAGGAAGTACAACTGATTTCTCCCAGTCAATTATCAACCCAGAGCATTCGCCAAATCTCACCACCTCACTGAGGATAGGAGATACATTTTGAGCAGGGTTGCGAATATAGAGCAAAGTATCATCCGCATACGCTGATATAATGAAGTTGTACCCTGGGAACCGAACCCCTCTGTGGCTGTGATACTCGTGCAATGCACAGGCTAGCGGTTTACCACCAGTGCATATAGCAACGGGGAGAGTGGGCATCCCTGTCTGGTACACTGTGATATTTGTAGAGGGGCCGTGACTACATCTCCCACCCGTACTCGGGCCCTCGGTTCTGTGTATACCGTGTTGATCAGGCGTATGAAGACCTCACACAGCCCCATTCTCTCCAGGATCAATAACAAAGTTCCATTCCACAGAGTCAAATGCTTTATCAGCATTAAGGAAAATCGCAACGGCCTGGTTTGGTATGCTGAATGGTTCCGAAGACTGTACGTAAATTGTGAGTGAACATCTGGGTATAAAGCCGGCTTGTTCCGCGCCCACAAGAGTCGGCATTAGGGGGCTCAATCTATTAGCTAATACTTTAGCAAAGATCTTTGTATCCACATTCAAAAGTGAGAGGGGTCGATAAGAGGAACAGTGTTGTGGGGGTTTTCCAGGTTTCAGTAGAATGACCAGGAGCGCCTCCCTCATCGAGGGGGGCATAATGCCCTGCCTGAGCGCATGGTAGACAGAGCAGAATGTATCTCCCACGCTTCAAGGGGACGCATCAGGTACTCTCTGTGAGAGTCCAACAGCCAGGGCAACTTAATATATTCTAGGTACTCTAGCATATCAGAGGGCGTTGAGTGATTCCGAGCTTTGTACAGATCAGCGTTAAACTGCCGAAAATGTTCAGCTACTCAATCCGGGTCTACAACAGTATCCCCTTCCTCTGAAACCAGCTGTATGGGTTGAGTAGTGTCACAGCGCCCTCTCATGAGATTCGCTAGTGTTGTACCAGGTCGCTCTCCTTCCCCGTAGAACCTGCGCCACTGCATATTTGCCCATCAACTTGACCTCTCTGTCTGCCTCCATGTGATATTCCTCAAGTGTTTCCTTAAGTATGGTCTGTAATAAAGGATCACCAGAGGCACACATGTCTCTCTCTATGTCCGAAAGCTTTTGCTCCAATCGAGTTAACCGCCCTCTAATCAATTTCAGAACTCCTGAATGTTTAGATATGGCTACCCCACGTACATACACCTTAAAGGTCTCTCAAATGGTAGAGAAGTGCTGGACCGAGCCCAGGTTGGTTGTAATCCATAGCTTCCAATATTTCTATCTTAAAGGCTTCGTCTAATAACGCGTACGGGGGAAAGCGCCATGTGAACGGGGGGCCGCCTGGCAGTAGTAGCCAGTGCGAGTAACAGAGGGGAGTGACCTGAATAAGTGCGGGAAAAGACCTTGCAGTCGCGTATTTGTTGCCTAAGAGAACCCGCCAGAAACCAATAATCTATTCGGGTATGGAGATTGTGGGGAGGTGAATAATGTGTAAAACCACCTGTCAGACCCAACCGGGTACACCAAGCATAAACTAGATGCAATTTCGTCAGAGCGCTAGAAGGGTCTCTGCAGTCCGCAAGCGGCGCCTCGGTGGGCCCCCGATCAATCCAGGTCAGCGTTAAGTGTACAGTTAACGTCTCCCCCCCATAAATGTGGGACGTCAGGCAAACGATGAGCTAGTGTGAGCAGGTCGTGAAAGAACTGAGGACACACGTGATTGGGACCGTACACAGTAAGCAATTCAAGCCCCTCCCCTGACACCTGGACACCACGTACCTGCCATTAGTGTATGTGTGCAGTTCCTCAAGTGGGAGGCGAGATTTGGGGTTGATCCAAGTGAGAACCCCTCGTGCACGTGAGGTGAAGCCTACAGCATGGATCGTGCCACGGATTTTGCTTCGGGTTTGCGAGAGATGTGTCATTGGGAGATGCGTATCCTGTAAGAGGGTGATATCTATAGTGTGCCTGGTGAGGTACAACATAATTTTCCTTGTCTTACGTTGATCACCGAGACCTCTAACGTTCCAGGACACAAACCTTAGCGTGGTCTCCATCGCCTAGGGTGGTGTATTGCAGTTGTAACTGTTGGAAATTGCTCTAAGAGCATCTGGTAGGCGAGCAAATCGTATGGCAGCTGCGCTAGGTATACCATTGTGTATGTGTCTCTGAAAATAATACCAAAACCAAAAAATATGAAAAACCAAGGAAAATAAATCATACTTCAAAACAAACCCTGCCTCCCCCCACCCACGCCATGTCACCCCAATCGTGGCACAGCCTAATCGTACCCACCCGCCTCCCCATTCTAGGAAAAGATGGCAACTAGCCATGTAGTGTGTAACACTCAGGGGCGGATGTTACCGAAGCACTAGAAGCAGCCATCGGCGTCTAGCCATATAGAATTATATGTATATAGGCAATCAAATATTGGTGAGGAGCCACTAAATCAGGCTGAGTAAACGGGTGCAATGCTATAAGCAACAATCCCAGTGGTGTATTATCCCCACCGAAAGGATATCATACAATCAACAACAAGAAGGAGGTCGCAACGTGTGAGCACAAATGATTGCCTTTAGCACTAAATGAAACATGCATATATCTATTACTTATTGGCGGTGTAAAGTGTGATTCCGGTGGGCAACCAGCTCGGGAACCCATCTACACACAGGAAGAGACATATCCACCGACCCAACATGGCAACAGAGCAAAATCTGCGGCATTATGGAAACAATACTTTACAGTGTGGAGGTATCACAGTCAGAGTGTTCTAGTCATTTTCTTCTAGGGAGCCTTCTTGTGCGTCCTCCTCCGCCTCCATCGTGTTATCGCGCAGCCTCTAGCCTATATTTCTTGAGTATGTCCTTCATGGCTTTTTGCAGAGTTTTCGGGTCCATGAAGATGCGGGAAGAGCCGTCTAGGTTCACATTTAGTTTTGCCAGATACAGCATAGCGTAGGAGATGTTATGGTCCCGGAGTTCTCTCTTAAGGGGATTGAAGAGTCGTAGAGCATCCTGGACTTTAGCGGTTAAGTCGGGACAGAGTGAAATCGCTGAACCTTCATGTTGGAGCTCCCCCAGTTCTCCGGCCTGTCTCATGGCCGAGTCGCGATCTCTGTAATTCAGAGGCTTTGCTATCACTGGGCGAGGTAGAGCACCTGGAGTGGGACGCAGGCCCAGTGATCAGTGGTCTCTCTCAATCACAAAAAGGTCTGAGAAAGTATTGCGGCCTAATAAGGAGATGAGAAGTTTTTCTCTAAATTGTTCAGCATTGCCCATTGGGATTGACTCTGGTAGGCCCGTTACACGTATGTTGCCGCGACGGGACCGAGCCTCCAAGTCCTCCGACTTCTCCTGAAGCATGGCGCAAGGGTTTTAGCCATTTGTTTTTGCCCCAGGTCTGTCTCGGTCTGGGCCTCCTCGACCTCAGTGATCCTACGTTCGGACATGTCTGTGCGCTCCGCTTGCTTATCAAGGCGTTCTGACATCCTGTCTATTTGGTACACCAGAGCGTCAATTTTGCCGTCCATTGCCAGCAGACTTTTTTGTATAGTGGCAAACATTTGCTTAACTTCCGAGTGATCTGCGCCGGAATCTGCAGAGCGCGCCCTGTCCACCTCTTTAGATTTAGTGCTTTTTGCATCCAATAGGAGATAAGTTGGTGTTCTATCGACCCTTCCCATGATGGAAATTTGGTACGAAGAGTAAATAGGGTACAGACCACTGATATGTCTTGAAGGAGCTGGGCGCCTTAGAATCTCGCAAGCTGGGCACGCTACGCACAGGCGTCTCAACATTTGCAATAGCACATGCGGGACAGTGCGTTCCGTGGGGCCCCCGACCAGACAAAGCGGGAGAGTCAGCAGTTGGCATAGACAGGCGCGACGCTGGAAGTTGTCAAAGTACTAAGGCCCGTCGTCCACCCTCTAATGGTGGTGAAGTTGCGCAGTTTCTAATAGTATCTTCTCCCCTCTCCCATTCAATCCCGCTAGTACACTGTATCTGCCCGGCAGGGGGCAAGAGCACCACAAGAATCACCGAAGGGCTTGTGAGTCACACAGCAGGTGGTGAGGCCATTCCCAGAGCCCTACGTTTCCAGGAGGCCCGCTGACACCATTGACTTGAGCACTGCTTCCCCTTCGCCATCTGCGGTTTACCAGGAGAGTTGCAGGGGAAGACGGCGGGAATCGGGCCAACGCCCGCATTGTCAGGGGGGCGTCGCACCATCCCCAGGAATCTCAGGACAGCTCCAGGACCCTCCACACACACGAGGCCTCCATCGCACCATCACACTGTCACATGACACCTTCGTAGATTTTCTCTAACCTCTGGTCCTGCAATTACTTCACTTTAGCACTCGCAGTCGACCTGTTCGGTTAGATCACTGTTGCTGCCGAGTTTTCACCCTTGCTGGCCGGCTAATCGGTAAGTAATTTGGACAATTGTGAGGTTTACTGAGCTTGTAGCACCTCTGTTTCTTTATCTGAATACCTCTTACTTCCTCTACAGATTACCCAATGTGGCAAATTCTGAATTAATTAATTTCGGAATGCGATTATGGTAAGAATTGTCCCCTGCAATGCTCAACTTTCTGATTATTTCACATCAGCACTCCAAATTTAAACCCCCTGTATTTTCCCACTTTAGGGTTGGCAGTTGTTTGCCTTCCCATTTCATCCTAGTCTCCTTGTGAGATTACTACAGCTTTTTGCTAGCGGTAAGCATTGCATCGCTCATTGTCCCTTGTTTCAAGGATATGCCACACCTAATCACCTAATTTTGCGCAACAGCTCACTTGTGTGCATGTTTTTATTGTGATCACTTACCGTATAGTTTTATTCCCAATCTTAACTCACAATTAGCTATAGTGCACTGCTCTTTATCAGGTCCGTTTACCACTCCCTTAGATACATACAATGTAGTATCACCATGCCGACATGATTGCCCATAAGTTTATACTCTGCATGGTCACTCTTCTGTTCCTTAATTTTAACCCCCTTCTTTTCTTTTCTTCCCCCACCCCTTCTCTCCCCACCTTAACAGGTACAAATCTCAGGCTAATATGACTAAGTCCTGATGATGATCCCGGTGCCTCTGTGTAAGGGATCAAAACGTTGTGGACTCCACAACACCTTAACACTGTTTTATTAATTAGTGATGAGGTGTTTATGCTAATTTATGCTCGACAATCCCCTGATTTCTTTCAAGCAGCATGAAACACTTGAGTTTCCTTTCTTGTTCTAATTGCCACAGGGTTTGTGTTTCCACTTTATTGTTTTGTCTTATTTGTGCAAATTTAAAATATTGAATATTTTTGTCCAGCTGGACCACAATGTTATAGATCTCATTGTACTTCTATAATATTTTCCTTACCTTATCATTCGTAGGACTACTGTTTACATAAAGTATGGTAATGTGAAGCATTACAAATAAATAGCATGAGAATTAATATGTATATGTGAAGAAGAACTGTAGAATTATATTGGTAGAGGTTAAAAGGTCAGGCGACAGTTGAACTGTGCTGCCAGACCTAACAATCTATGTAAGTTAATGACTGCCCTCCTCCCATCTGTGCTGCTGTCAGAAATAAATATAAATTATCCAATTATCTAAGACAATTTAATAGCATTACATTGTCATGTGGGTGCCCCAGGAAGTGCAAGCTCACACAGATGGGTAACTAAACAAAAAGATCATAGCTGTGTGAGGGCAAGCACTTTTTTGTGGAAGCATACAACGTCTGCCCAATCAAAACATGTGGGTGGAGCCAAAGCCCTTCTCTAGTAATGCTCACATAATTGTCTGGCGACAGCTGCTCTGCCAAACCAGACTATAAAAAGGACTGGGAGAGAAGTGACAATGAATGGAAAACCACCAGGGATACAAATGTCAGTAGGAAAGCATGCTGACCAATGATAAGTAGGTGCTAGAACCCTGCAGGGGGGCAAGGACTGGATAATGCGTAACAACTATTTCCCCAGGTAATGGCACCTTCCTGGGAACGAGGAGGCAGGAATGGGCATGACAGAAAGGGTTCACCTTGAGTCAGAAAGCATGCAGGGGTGGAGGTGCAAGTGTTAGAAAGGACCTTTCAGTGTTTAGCAGTTCAAAATGACAGAGGGGAAGCCTAGTAGAACACAAAGAAAGCATGACAAAAAGCAGAGAAAGCAGTAGAAGTTGTGAAGTTTATGAGTGCAAACCAAGCACTGATGGCCAGCCCACCAATGTACCTCACTACAGGTCTGTCAGTTGCTTTACCTCTGATGGGTCAAATGATTCAGAAACAGCTGTTGATTTTCGTTGCCCTCCTACGGGGCTTGCAGCAACATATGGGGTTCCATTCCTCGGCTCTTTCCAAATGTCATTGTGCTGTTGGGTAAGAGGAACTTCCTGGAGAGAAATCGAGCAATACATTGTGAGTTGTCCAGCGTATAAAAGGTGCAAGAACAAAAGTAACATAACAAATTAGGGGAGGAAAAGGGTAGATATTGGAATCACAGGACCAAATAACTGACCTTATGGGTCTAGCCACATGCACTGTTTATTCTCCACATGCATCCAACACATATAAAGCGCATACAAGCAACAAATACACAACGTAGTGTAAGCATATGCATCCATACACCTCAAGGATGGGTGAAGAACACTGCCATAGGGGACTGGCAGAATAGTTTAACAATACTGTGGAGCCCGATATGCTGCACTCCCCTGCAGTTAACAGAAAAAGGGCTGCCCTGTGCTATAATGACTTTGCTGCCGTAACAGTCAGTTCTCAACAGCCCTGGGAGAGGTCCTCAGTTACTTTAAGAAATATAGGTGCACTTGGGGGCCCCTCCTGACCACAGAGCCCCGCAATGTGTATCATTCCACATCAAAGGAAGGTCTCAGTTCACATGCTTGGTCATGGTCATTTGAGTGCGGAGGTGGCTAATGGGTCAAAAGCATTACAGCTTTCTATGAAGAATTCTGGGCTGGGGTGCACACTCCCCAGACAGAGCCAAGCAGCACCGCTTTCTCCATCCAAACAAAAAAGGTAAGGAGGATCAAACATAAAGGAAAGCACATAAGCTCATGACTGAAAACCCTCCAGAAAGAGTCGCTTCAAATGTGATGTAGATGAGGCTCTGTCGCTGTTAATTCTAACACAGCATGTGCCCCACTACTCAACACAAATGGAACCCCATAGCAATCGAGTTTGTAGCCACACAAACTGCTAGGAGAAAATCACTGAAAACATTTAGCTTGCATCATAAAGTAATCCTATCAATTTAGGAACTGATTTAGTTTGAGCTATTGTGCATATATGTCTTTATGGTGAAATGTGGCTAAATAGCGGAAGATTAGCAGAAACTTTGCACTCCATACCAACTCTTAAGTAAGGGTTATGTCTTTAGATCTCAAATCTAAAAAATGATTAGCTCGAACTGTATGAAGAGTTCAGATTTCTTCTTCCTCAATCATTAAGCTGCTTTTGGAGAATGTAGTTTATCTATATGCTAGTGGATCTGAAGGTTTGCTAACTAAAGAAAAATCTCACAATAATCCAAGTTTGGTTTGAAAAGTAATGAGTTAGCTATAAGTCCAGTGTTTTGTCAAGTATTAATAAGAGGTATCTTGGAGGTCGCAAGCATCAAAGTTGCAGGATTTCATATAATAAAGCCAGCATTTTTTATAAGATATGCAGTCAAAAACATGGGGTCTCAAGGCGCTGCTATGGCATTTAGCAACAGATCGATTCACTCTTCTTGAAGACGAAAATAACTTGGACCAAGATGCCATGATTAGCCCCCTCCACCCTCCAAGTGGCAAACCAGCAGGAACATCTCCTGGTGTTGCAGTTGTGTCTGGAGACACAGGGACTCGTGACACAGCTTCAACTACCTCACCCCACCCTGCTTTGTAAATTTCTTTTGGGAAGAGACTATCTAGCTGCAGATTCCTCACCTTAGAATATTCCCAAGGCTATTACTCCGGGGGAAGCTTGGTGGTGGTGCTGGTAACTGAAATATGAACATATGAGGGCTGACCACATGCCTCAGGATTGGGCTGTCTGTTGCTATACCTTGGCTGAGGGGAGGAGGGCTGGGATCTGGGGGGAGAGGTGGGTGGCGGCGGGAGGGGGATGGCTGGAACGCATACTATTTCTGCCCCAAAAACATAGACAAATAAAAAACAATGTTTGACAAGTCAGCAGTGTCTAATTGGATCATTAGGGGGGAAGAGCCCAGTTCGCAGAACGAGGAGGATGGGTGAGTCGGTGGAGAATCTGTGGTTGGATAGAGTCTCTACCAGAAGGTAAGTAATTTGTTCTGCTGATAGAGACTTCTAGTCGCAGATTCATCACCTTAGCTTGGATACCAATGCAATATCTCAAGGTGGGTCTGAGGACTGCTCAAACAAGAAAATCTTAGAAAACAAAGTTAAAAGTGCCCATCTCAACAGACCGGACTGTCCTGCAATAGTGCTTTGTGAATATGGGGAGGGACGCACACGTAACGTCTTGGCAGATGTCCAGGATAGGTACCCTGTGTGCCAATACAGTAATAGCAGCCTTGTCCCTGGTGGAATGGAGTCGCAAAACCTAAGAAGTCTGCTTCTAGGACCACCTACCATGTCCACTGATGAAGGCAACACCTCCCGACGGTACACAGGCATGGAACTCTTGGACCTGGACCCCGGATGCCGAAACAGCTGCGGCTCCTCCTCCCCACGATCTACCAAAGTATCCATCAGCTGCCGACACTGCCTCTTCTCTTGTGACAACCTATGAAAGATCCCGCACGACTCCTGACAAAGAACACCCCGCAACTGCTCCATTGTATCCTGCTCAACATCAACTCAGTCTGCAAACACACCATGGAAACCTGGGACACCAAGGACGTTGCTTTCATCACTGAAACGTGGTTGAACCCCTCCTCGAACCCCGACATCGCCACTGCTACCTTTGAAGGCCACAAGATAATACACTGTGACCGGGCCAATATACAAGGCAGAGGCATCGCCATCATCTTTAGGGAAACCATAGGATGCATCATCACCAAGGACAACAACACACATCTCATGGACACCTCAACTTTCTACTACAAACTAACACTAAGACCACAATATGAAGCACCCTCATCAACAGAACCCCGGGACCCTGAGCAACATTCTGTGATGACATCATCAACCTCACTGTCCGCCTAGCAATCGACTCTCTCCACTACGTCCTACTCAGCGACCTCAACTTGCACATAGACGACCCCAACGACGTCAACTCCATCACCTTCCTGGAGAACCTGAACATCAGCTTCATCCAACTCATCATTGAACCCACGCACAAAGCTGCACACACACTCAACCCTATTTTCACCTCCAACAACAGAATCAAATTAAGCCACACCACCGAACACAGCTGGACTGACCAGACCGCCATACAGTCCACCATCAGCAACGCCTAGCACACCATCAACAGGGGTCAGATCTCTTCCCACCGCAGCTGGAGCAAGGTCACCGAAACTCAGTGGTCACAGGCCCTCACCACCTCCCAGCCGGAGGTCTCAACAGATCTCAACCAGGCCGCCCGAACTTCGCCGCCTGGATCACCAACTGTGCTGAGAGTCGCCCCCACTGAAACGTACAAAATCCAACTTAAGCTCCAAACTTGCCAGCTGGTACACCCCAGAACTCAGGACTACTTAGCGCAACTGCCACCAACTGGAGAAACTACGGCACACCACCAAGAATCCCGCCGACAGAGCAGCTCAAAAAACAGCACTTAGAAACTATCGCTGGCGCATCAAAGAAGGCAATAAAGTAGCCATCATCACCCACAACGACTTCGCAGCCAACCAAACAAACATACTCTTCAAGATAGTCAATGAATTCTCTAACAAGACAGCCAAAGAGAACACCATCCACTCCTCCCAAGAACTCTGCGACACTCTCAGACTACTTTCACAGCACTAACATCTACAGCAATTTCAACATCCAACCTGCCACCCTCTACCCTGATGAGCTGAACCAACAAGCGAACACCAGCCAAACCATCACCACCTGGTCACCGCTCTGACCACCTCAGAGATCATGTCATCCAAAAGGGCACACATTGACCCCTCCGACTACCACCTCTACAACCTTGCAACAAACTCAATCAGCATGCACCTCACCATCATGCTCAACACCTCCCTCTCCACAGCAACCTTCACAAACAGATGGAAACAAGTGGATGTCAGACCCCTCCTAAAGAAAGCCTCAGCTGACCCCCAACGATCTCAAAAACTATTGCTCGATCTCCCAGCTCCCCTACCCTGCCAAAGTTCCTGAGAAAGACATAAGCCAGCAGCTCACCAAATTCCTGGAACAATATCACCTACTGGATGCCTCTCAATCAGATTTCCGTGCTAACCACAGCACTGAGACAGTGCTGATTGCTGACACATACGTCAGAACACTCCTCGACTGTAGAGAAACCATGGCCCGGATCCTCTTTGACCTCTTCACGGCATACAACACAGTCTTCCACAACACCCTCACCAACAGACTCTACAACACAGGCATACAGCAAGACGCCCTCAAAAGGATCGGCTCCTTTCTTACAGGACGCACACAGAGCATCCGACCGCCTCCCTTCATCTCCGCACCCAAAGACATCATATGCGGCGTGCCACAAGGATCATCCCTCAGCCCCACCCTGTTCAACATCTAAATGACCCCCCTTGCAGACGTCGTCAGATTCCACGGACTCAATATAATCTTCTACGCAGACATCAACTGATCCTCCAAAGCCAAACCCAACTTCTGCAATGCCATGACCAAAGTAGCCAAATGGCTGAGAGACAACTGCCTTCAAATCAACTCCAACAAAACTGAAGTACTGATCTTCGGGAAGAACACCTCTGCATGGGACCACAGCTGGTTGCCTGCAGAATTTGGATCCACACCCACATCAACCATGCACACAACCGCAGCATCAGCCACTTGAGCATGAAATGACAAGTTCCGCAGAATCTACAGATGGATCTCAACCAACACCAGATAAACGGTTATTCAGGCACTCGTCACCAGCCACCTCGACTACAGCAAAGCCCTCTATGCTGGCATCTCCACCCAGCTCCTCACAAGACTCCAGACCATACAGAATGCTGCAACCAGACTCATGCTGGACCTCCTCAAAAAAACTCATATCTCTCCCCACTTGACAGTTTTCAACTGGCTCACCATCCAGATAAGATGCCATCTCAAGATCCTCATGCACACCTACAAAGCCCTCCATAACCTAGGACCTTCCTACCTCAACCATAGACTGAACTTACCCCAACCCACTAGACAACTGGACTCCTCTTCACTCGCCCTGGCACCCCACCCCCCCCCCCCCCCCCCACATCCGTCGCAGCAGCAGCAGTGGCTGCTCCTTCGCCTACATCGCTGCCAAGACCTGGAACGACCTTAACGCCCAGCTTCGTACAGCCCCTTTGCTGGCAGACTTCAGAAAGAGACTCAAGATATGGCTCTTCAACGGAAACACAGCGCTCAGATACTCCTAGGGGTGACAGTGTTGCGCTTTACAAATGCTGTTTGATTGATTGTTTGAATGCGTAGCAGGTATTAATGTGGAGCATAATCCATTGAGAGATAGTCCCGTTCTGTGCAGCCTTGTTCTTTTTCGCTCCAGTGAACCCAATGAAGAGCTCATCGTCCACCCGAATGTCTTTGGTGCGATCAATGTAGAACGAAAGAGCTATCCTTGGGTTCAGGTGATGGAGTCTCTCCTCCTTGAAAGGATGAAGAATAGCGAAAAAAGTAGGCATGGTGATACTCTGACCGACTGAAATGTGGTAACTACATTTGTCAAGAAGGCGGCAAAGATCATGGAAAAAGCTGGTTTACGGGTGAACAGACAGAGCTTGTAGTTTGCTGACCATCATGGCCAATGTAATGGCCACTAGAAATACTGTTTTGAGAGTCAAGAATTGCAGAGGACAGCTGTGCCGTGGCTCGAAGGGGAAACACAAGAGAAATGAGGACCAGATCAAGGTCCCAATGGGGCATCATGAAAGGGGTAGGAGGAAACTAATTTAGCAAACCTTTCAAAAAACGAGTCACAACTGGTGACTTTAACTAGGAAGGTTGGTCTGGCCGTGACAGGACAGCTGAAATAGCCGACCGGTAATAAATAAAAAAATAAATAAATAAACAGTGCCCAGGACAAGGGTTTGCCTGCCTAGGGATAAAACTGCAACACCTCGGACAGTCGTGTAGAAAGGAGACCTATATAATGTGAGGAAATCCAGAGCACAAACTTATACCAACAGCAGGCGTATACAGTTTTAGTAGAGGGCCGTATGGCCACCAAGATGACATCACAGACCTTGCAATGTAAATCGAAAACTCTCAATTGTCGTTGCTTAATCTCCATGCATGAAGGTGGAGCGTGCACAGGTTTGGGAGGAGGACTCTGCCCCTTTGTTACAATGGGAGATCCTCCCGAAGGGGCAGCCTGATCGGAGAACCGATACATATGCTCAGGAGTTTGGGACGTCATACCCTTACCTTGCCTAATCTAGAGCCACTAGGATGACTTGAGCCCAGTTGGTTCTGATCTGTTTGAGAACTCGGGCCACCAGGAGTGGTATTTGCAGAAAGGTACACAAGTCCTGAATTCCACTTGAGGTGGAATGCATCGCCAAGCGAGTGCCCCTTTGGAAACTCCAACACGTAAAAATACTGATATTGCATGTTTTCAGCGATGACAAACAGATCAAGCCATGGTTCTCCGCATTCTTGGAAAAGATCTTGTGCCACCTCCGGATGTAGCTGCCCTTCGTGATCCGCAAGGTATCAACGTCTGAGTTCGTCTGCCCTGACGTTCAAGGAGCCCGCCTGGTGCTGCGCCACCAGGAAAATGTTCTGGTGCTGCAGTCAAGTCCAGGGGCACAGAGTCTACGATCTCACCCGCCCTATTTATTACAATACCACGTGGAGGTGGTGGTGTTGTGCTTGAACACCTGAACCAGCCTTATACTGCGGGATTGGAGGAAAGTTTTTGATGCCAAGAGGATCGCCCTGAGATGCAGAGGATTTTAAATGGAGCTCAGATTCCTTTTGTGATGGAGGAGCTCGAGTCATACAGGACAGAGGTATTCTATTCCTGGGTCAAATTCCCACCAGCAGATGCATGCACAAACACATTTCATTTCTACACTGAAGATTAATTACCAGAGGAATACTGTCCATATGAGGATATTGAAGTTCCGCTAACCTACCAGGAGCATATAAACTGGTTTAGAGGCGCCCTCACACACAACAGATAAAGTAAGATTCGGTCTGCACAGCAGAGATGGAGTCACAGTGGCTTACGCAACACATCCAGACATTGCCAGACGTACGTACACTACACAAAGAAGTAATAAAGCTTTACAGAAACTTAACTCGGTTCATTATGAGAACACTCACACTTCACCCAACAAGGGTTACACCAGCAGGTCATATACAAGGAACTGCAACTAAAATAACTCCACAAACACTGAACACTGTTATGGGTAAAATGCCCACTAAACACTAACAATTGCCATTCTGGATAGCTCAGAAAATCACACAGTTAGAGGCATTCCCAAACACAAGCCCTCTAGAAAAATATAGAATGCTAACAATCTGCTTACCAATGGGGATAGCTCCCCCGATAGAGGATTGTGCCTCTTGGGGTACAGTTTTCGCTGTCATTTATACCAGAACACATGGTATCCCTTCAATAGCAGTAATACCAGACATATTGAGACAGATACAGAATGAGCACGGAGCAGAACATGCTCTGAACTTAGTGATGAAATTGTTAGGAAATTTTGCCCAGGTATCAACTAATATGTTGGCTAACATAAAAGGGAAGGCAGCAGCAGTGACAATACGCCAACGTCTGAGGGATTTCACTCCTATACAACAGGAGAGTGAATTACTTAAAATTATCGAAGATACATACGCCAAATTAGGTAGAGATAATTTGGGAGCTAGAGCAACAAAACCTCAATTTATGTGTGGTCCTGAGAAAGATAACACCAAGCAAGCACCTGATTCTTCTAAAAAGAAATGGGATAATAAAAAATTAAATAATAAAGATAATAGATCACAATCAAGGGGTGGGTCTTCGCCACAGGAATCCCCTGAAACGAGATACAACCTTAGGAATCCTGATAACATTAAGAAACGTGGCAGGTATACTGATACACGTTCCTCTCATTCCTTTCAGGTTTCATCTAAAAACTCTGGGAGGGAAGGACGGTCAGAACACAGATAAGAAAGGACACGGTCCAGAGATACACATCGTACTATAATTCCAAGAAAGAGGATAAACCAACATCAAAACCTCAATTTAAAAAGAATCAGGTAGCAGGCCTAAAAATGGCCTAAAATTTAGAAATGCCAAGGATACTGAGGACTCAAATTCTGAATGGGGAATGGGCTCTGACGATGCTAGACAGCGCAGCAGAAGTAACAATAGCTTGATAGAACCTGATGGAGTTTTTGGTAACGGCGGCGTTGAATGAACATATCACAGTGGAGACACCTGATACTAGGGTAAGTGTCCCACACCCATTATACGAAATAAAACTCCCAATGGAGGGGGACAACCCCAGAATAATTAAAGACCTCTTTGGGAGAACCTGACTTATGGCTATGACATCCTTTTGGCTGAAAAGGATTGGCCACCTGAAATCGTTATGGAGTGCCAAAAAGGAGAAACAGTAATTTTACCAGCCTTCTCTGGCCTCGTTCCAGAATCACTAAAACATTCATAGGTGCAGGATGGGCGGGAGCATTAGCTCCTGCATTATACAGCAATCATGATGGGTGGGAAGCTGAGTCACCTCACCATGTAATCTCAGTAAAAACTACTATAACTCCAAAGAGACCGTACCCAATAAAACAAGAAGTGAAAAAACAAGTCAGGGAGATCTTAGATCAACTTGAATACCGAGGTGTAACTGTGAATTGCACCTCCTCAATGAATAATCTTTGTTTTTTTAAATGAAACGAGGTAAATAGTCTAGTTTTCGACTACAGACATTTGAATACATGCATAATGACATTTGCAGTACAGAATGCACACAGTGCCACATTAATGAATAAAATTGTGCGGAAGAAATACAAAACAACACTAGATATCTCAAATGGATATTTCTGCCAAAATATAGCGACTGAAAGCAGACATATGACAGCATTTTCAACCCTAGGCTCTCAGCTTCAATTCTGTAGGCAGCCACAAGGGAATAAGAATAGCCCTGGGTTTTTCTCAGCTAGGGTAACAGAGTTACTTCAAAATTTAGATGAGGAGGCAGTTTCCAATGTGGATGATATTGATCCGACGGATGATGATTCATTGGATCATTGGACCAGGGTGAGCAACATCATTTTGGGGTTCGCCGCTGAGGGCTACAAATTTAACTTTAAACAAATCTTAAATAGACCACCTCAATGTCCTATTTTTGGGATACAAGTTATCAAGTGAAGGGAAAAGCCTTGCAGCTAATTTCTCAGACAAATGTGCAATCTGGCATGAGCTGAGCCCGTTTGCAGCTTGCGGAACCAAGTCCTAATAGCTGTTCCATGATAACGCATACCATATACTCTTAAGTGCATTATAATCCTCGCAGTTAAATGCTAACTCTGGTATTGCTTTATCAAAACATGTCGAGTAAGGTGTCATACGAATTGGAATACTAACCCCTCGCCAATTCTGGCGTCGGGGTTAGCATTCCACCCTTCTAGAGGGACACGGCATGTATGTAACTGTGAACCCCGGTTAAAGTTAAACGAAGCCTCAGCTCCACAAAATGGATGCTGCCACCACAGACACGAGTCTGACCTCCTGCTGCTGGGAGTCCTTCCAGCGAGGAGAGCTTGGACAAAGGGTTTCCTGTCAGGGGCGGTGCTAGCACCATCCCAGACAGGGTTTTGTGTATCCTGGGTAGGCAGGGCTTTACAGGAAGGTGACTGCTGAGTGGCACCCCGGTGCTCACTACGCATCTGCCGGCTAGAACCAGTTCCAGGGGCACACCAGCCCCTGGCCTGGGGAAAGTCTGGCATGGGAGAGGGGTGTTACCACCCCCCTTCCTGGTCCCACCCCTAGGGCAGGACCTAGTCGCGTACCCACCCCTTTCTTTAGGATAAAGGCAGGAGCGGGGACCCTTCCAAATTAGATCATCTTTGGAATCAAGACACAACTTTCTACGAAAGGACTTTAAGATTTCTTCTTCAAGATTCTCCCTTGTGGCTAAGGAGTAGTCACCCTGCATCCGCAGGCACGATCTTAAGAACACTGCGGTCTGCTGCAAGTCCTTCCTCCGGAATCCGACTGCCCAGCTCGAGTGCTTTGGGGTCCGAGAAGCCCCGACCCTGAGCAGCTCAAGCACCGAAGTTCAGCCTCCCAGCATCTCAACGATCTGCGTGGGGCCCTTCTGCTTTTTGCTGCTCACCGCGTTGTTTGGCTACTAGCCCGCTGGCTTGTGGCCTTCTGAACGACGCCCGACGACATCACTGCTGCTGGTCTGGTTGCTCCAGACTGGCCCTTGCTCCCTTCCAAAATAGGAGCAACCCGGACCCTCCTGGTCCACTCCAGACGCCATTTTGAGTCCACCGCGTGGGCTTGAATTAGTCAAGACTTGTTGCCCCAATCCTGGGTCCAGCGACGTCGACAGCTTCATCCATCGTGGGACAGCTCGCTCCTCCATCCTGGTCGCCGACAACGCCTCCTGGTCCGTGAGATCTGCAGAGCACAGCGTCGCCCACTCACCTAGTCGAGGTGACTACCATCCGGTGCCCTCCTGGTGCCACCTGACTACTGGCTAGTAGTCACGAACTTGGTCCCCTCTGCTTTCAGGTGTCATCCATCTTCGATCCAGGCTTGGATCAACTCGAACTCTCTTCACTGGTCGCCTGCCAGCAACTTCTTTCTTCAGGCTCCTGGTCCGTCTACGAGGATTCCCAACGTCTTTTGAGACCTATGCAGCTGCAGCCCCTGGGCTAGGTAACTTCGGCATTTCGGTGCCCCAGCATAGCCTCACTATCCAAGGGTCAGAATCCACTTTCGTTTTCCTCCTACCAGGTCGGGTTCGCCCGAGAACACTAACTTTGTGAGATCTAGCTACCATAGACTTTGTCCCGCATCACGCGTGAGAGTGCACACTCTGCACCCGAGTCCCCTAGGCCTCCTATTAGTAATCTGAAGGTTCAGTAGTCAAGTCCTAGCGATTCCAAAGCCTATTAGTACAGTACTTACCTGCTAGTAATTTCGCATTCCACTTTTGTAGTATATGGTTTCCCGTGCCCCTCGGGCATTTGTGTAAATTGTGCGAACTCAAGTATTTTCGTGAGAGTTTTGTTTTGTGCTTAGTACCCTGTCCTCATAAAGAGTACAGGGCTGTTGTGATTCTAATAAATACATTGTTTATTTTCATAACACTTGTGTGGTGTCCTTTCACTTGGTGTTCAAGGGGTATATGTGATGGTATAACAGCTGGCTTAACACGCCCTCTAGAGTTTAGCCCGAAGACTGCTCGTATCCACGCTACTAGGATAGCTGGTCTATAAGGTTGACTTACAACCAATCACCATAAGGGTTGTTTGGACTGATACAAAGTGCTCACTAGAATAGTGAACATTATATATCAGGCCAACTTCTCACAATTAGTATTTTATTGCTATTTTATTTACGGTGGGACTCCCACTTAGACGATGGGGAATATTCAAGCATGTGAATCTATGAAAGACACCCTAATACTGGAGAACATAATAATTGGGTGAAATGAGCAGGAGAAAAAAGATGTGAAAGTGGAGGCACCTCAAATAAAGGGAGACCTATCTAAAACAATTTTAATGTTACAGGTTTTAATTAGATGGGGAGATTTCAGAGGGCTGAGGTCAAAAGGACTAACAACAACAAAATAAGAGCAGGATAATCAGAGCACTGGTAAACAAGAATAAACAGTGAAGATGAACCCTCATTTAGGAGCCCCAACTATCACTGGGCCCAGTGCTTCCTTCACTCACCTGTGTGAACGGTGTGGCCTTGCAGGAGGATTTGGAGATGTAGCTTTGGGTAGAGGCAACACTGTCCATGCACGGTTGCCTTTTTCGATCACCCTTCGCCATACGTCCTGGGCATTCTTCTTCTCATTTTGCAGCTCTTCCACCCTTGCTGGGGAAAGGAACCTGCCAATCAAACCCAGGACCTGGCCTGATGCAGCTGCCCTGCTCAGGATAAGGCACTGTGACCGGAAGGCTGTACCTGGAACCACTTAATGTAGGACTGAAGGAAGACCTAAAGATGGTGACGTAAGGTCGGCCCTGGTCCTTCTGAAGAGCAGTGACTCTGCAAAGGCCAGTGGTAGCAATTACACCACGCAGATATTTCCCCACACTCGCTCTAGGTTCTACTCTACTGCTTCAATGTCCACACCCAAGGTAGATGTGGACGCTTCTCCTTCTTTATACTCTGTCTGTAGGATTCTGGGAACCCCAAAGGTGTGCGGTATGAGAATGCCAGGAGAACCACAGCCTGAAACATCAGTATCTCTTTCAAAAGTGCCAAATTAGCCTGCGTTGAATTTTCAGATTTATTTCATCGAATAGTTGTCACAGGATAACCCTGAAGTCCAAAGTGCTTTGAGTGCATGAAGATTATATATATATATATATATATATATGTAGGAAGGTAGCTCCTGACTATGGTTGCCCCCAACTTTTTGCCTTGTGTTTTAGCTGGTTTTTGACATAGTTGGCCTGGGACCCTGCCAATCAGGACACCAGGCCTACTGCTCTCTCTGTAAAATGGATTCCATGTACCTTAGGTACATATCTAATTGATACTGGGCCACCTTATCAGACCCTGTAACTCAGGGCATAGGTGTACCCAGGGCCTACCAGGGGCTGCAGCATGTATTATGCCACCCCTGGCTGGCCATCTAAATCTGACACAACTGGCTGCACGACAGCTGGGGCAAAGTGGTGTAATCACCCTTTGCTGTAGATATAGTATACCTATATCTAACCCTACAATGGACACATGTATTCCTATCAGTCACTCCTATGGCAGGCCTTAACAATCCTGAAGGCAGAGTGCTTGGAATTATGTGAGATGGTGCTCTGGCATGAGCTGAGCCCGTCTGCAGCTTGCGGAACCAAGTCCTAATAGCTGTTCTATGATAACGCGTACCATATACTCTTAAGTGCATTATAATCCTCGCGGTTATTTGCTATCTTTGGTATCGCTTTATCAATACATGTCGAGTAAGGTGTCATACGAATTGGAATACTAACCCCTCGCAAATTCTGGAGACGGGGTCATCTTTGAATCCTGAAACTACTTTCTATGAAAGGAACTCAAGACTTCTTTCTAAGATTTCTCCCTTGTGACTAAGGAGTAGTCACCCTGCATCTGCGGGCACCAACTAGGAACACTGCGTTTTTTGCTGCACGTCCTTCCTCCGGAATCAGACCGACCAGCACAACGAGACCCGGCTTCCCTGGCACCTCTGACCTCTACCTACATCATCAGCCCAGCTGAGATCCGTGGGTGTGACGAGACCTCGAGGGACCGGCCATCTTCAGAACTGCACGACGCTTATCCAGCACGACCGCCGAGGGATCCTCGAGTGAGTGCTTTGGGGTTTGAGAAGCCCTAACCCTGAGCAGCTCAAGCACCGAAGTCCAGCCCCCCAGCATCCACGAGATCTGCGTGGGGCCCTTCTGCTCTTTGCTGCTCACCGCGTTGTCCGGCCACTTGCCTGCTGGCTTGTAGCCCTCTTGACGACGAACGACGATACTTCCATCGCTGGTCTGGTTGCTCCAGACTGGCCCTTGCTCCCCTCAAACAGAGGAGCACCCCGGACCCTCCTGGTCCACTCCAGACGCCATTTTGAGTCCACCGCGTGGGCTTTCATTTGCCAAGAGTTGTTGCCCCAATCCTGGGTCCAGCGACGTCGACAGCAGATACCTTCGTGGGACAGCTTGCACCTCCATCCTGGTCGCCTACAACGCCTCCTGGTCCGAGAGACTGCAGAGCCCAGCGTCGCCCACTCACCTGGTCGAGGGGACTTCGTCCGGTACCATCCTGGTGCCCATCTAATCACTGGCTAGTGATTCAGAACTTGGTCCCCTCTGCTTACAGGTATCCATCATCACCGATCCAGGCGTGGGTCACATCGAACTTCATCACTGGTCGCCTGCCAGCAACTTCTTCTTTCAGGCTCCATAGACTGCAACGAGGATTCCCGACGTCTTTTCAGCCCTATGCAGCCGCAGCCCCTGGGCTAGGTAAACTGAGCATTTTGGTGCTCCAGCATAGCCTAACTATCTAAGTGTCCAGATCCTTTTTCGTTTCAGCTCTACCTAGTCGGATTCGTCCGATAACCCTAACTTTACGAAATCTAGCATCCATAGACTTTGTCCCGCATCCCGCGTGAGAGTGCACACTCTGCACCCGATCTCCCTAGGCCTCCTGCTCGTAATCTGAAGGTTCAGTAGTCCAGTCCTAGCGATCCTAAAGCCTTTGAGACTAGTTACTTACCTGCTAGTATTTCACATTCCACTTTTGTAGTATATGGTTTTCCGTGCCCCTCGGGCATTTGTGTAAATTGTGCGACTTTCAGAATTTCTTTAAGAGCTTTATATTGTGCTTAGCGCCCTGTCCTCATAAAGAGTCCAGGGCTGTTGTGTTATAATAAATATCCTTTTTATTTTCATAACAACTTGTGTGGTGTCCTTTCACTTGGTGTTCAAGGGGTATATGTGATGGTATAACAGCTGGCTTAACACGCCCTCTAGAGTTTAGCCTAAAGACTGCTCTTGTCCATGCTACTAGGATAGCTGGTCTAAAAGGTTGACTTACAACCAATCATCAATAAGGGTCGTTTGGAATGATACACAGTGATTACTAGAATAGTGAGCACTACATATCAGGCCAACTTCTCACAATATATACATACATCATGGGACCAAGCTCCGTCCGCGGAGCGAAACGCCCCAGGGAGGGCACTTGCTCTGACACTAACAGAAATAAATTCTGCACTGCTGAGACTTCATTGGTGTGATGGGGTTTATGATTTTTGATTAAATCATTTGTGGAGAGGAGGTCTGCGCCCGTTCATGACCGCAGCGAGAGGCGGTCGGGATTCTTTTGATATATATATATATATATATACATACACACACACACACACACACATACTACTGAGCTTCCATGGCTTGATTGGAGGGTGCTACTAAAGTATAAGCACATCTTTAGTGACGACTGCCAGGCTTCTGAACAAAGGCTGTGTGTGACGAAGTGCTGCCGGATGCCCGCCCTGCCTCGCCTCTCATGAAGCTACAATACAGCCTTTCCTATCACAGTATCCCCTCCTTTATTTGCAGACTTCTACACCTTCCACGCAGGAGGAACTCTGGCCCTTAAAGACCTCTCTGTTACCTGCTGTTGTAGCTGCTCACATGACCATGTCAGCTGACATCTCCTCCTTCAAAGGAAAAGAGACAGCGGACTCGGCGTCTGCGGTGTGGAGAGACCTGACGGCGCTTAACCAAGAGGACCTCGCAGTACAGACTTTCTCGGTGGCACCAGGCTTGGGAGGACTGCGGAGCGTTGAAAACCGGAGACTGGAGTCAGGAACAGCGACCCTGCCAACCGAAGGACCGGTCTATCAAGATCCAGAAAAGAGTGAGCCGGACCCGCTCCGGCAACACAACGTAACCCACGACGGCCCTGGAGGGTCGTGGCTGACCAAGGTACGGAGCCATCTGGGGGCCGTATGGGTAAAAGGGAAGGCGGAAGAAAAGGGTAGGGTGGGGCAACCGCTAGACCGCAATAACTGGGGATCGCCTTTCACGCTAGAAAACAGACTAGAAGCTAGCGCGTCACTGGAGGCTGTCGGGTGCACAACCCTTCACTCCCTCATCCCAGTTGATTCAGGTTCTACGTCCTTTACAAAGTCTCTTTTCTTTTTTTTTTGCCTTACCACGGAGTGTTGGGCCTCGGGGGAGCCACCTTCTTCCTAGCGATGCAAGAATAGAGCAGATGAATCCCTCAAGTACTCTCTGAGGCAAGAGAGTGAAGAATAAACCAAACTACTTTTTTAAGTGCTTCTATATTTTTCTTTGATCTACACCCAAAGTGGACATGAAAATGAAAACCCTTGACTTAAAAAGTATCTCGGTTTCCTTGGCTATTTCTCCTCTGCGCCACAGTGTGAAAGATACATTCCAAAGGCCAACAGCTGAACTGGATGCTAATGATGGCTGGAGGCTGACTGGCTAGACAGGCACTCACACACCCACTCACAGACCCACACAGGCACTTATACACCCTCTTTCAAAGGTTACAGGTTAGAGTTTGGAAAACTATTTAAACCAAAGGTTACAGGCACGCTGTAGTTAGGAAATAGAATTTAAAAAAACTTAGAAATTCACTGCAAAAAAAGGTTACAGGGACGTTACATTTAGGCTCAGATTTCACTCATACAAAACTTTAGAAATTCAGCAGGTATAGTTACCTGAGCCAACTATAACTTACCCCCCTGCAATGCACTGTCTATGACCTCACATATTACATTGCTCAAGACATGGTCAGTACCAACACTGATGACATCTCAATGATCATCTACTTGCTGTGCCCCACGGAGTCCACCCCTAGGACACAGCAGTTTCCCTGCCTGCACCGGTAGGAGCATGTTTACAACTCCCGCCAAACTGGAGCAAATACAAAGTCCAGCCAGCGGAACCTTTAAAAATACTCCTGCCGCCTGGGAGCAGAATATGATCTGCTTTCCTGCCCACACTGATGCGGGCAGGGAAACAGATTAGGCTATTGCTCCTGCCCGGAGGGAGCAGCATAAATAGCGGCTCCCTGCCGGCTGGTCCAATGCCGTACAAAAGGGGGTGGTGATGGACGGAGCATCTGAATCAATCAAACACTCACACCCAGTCAAAAGATCTGGGTTTAATCCATCACCGTTCTTTAGCCCACTCTGCCACCCCAGTTAAGACATGGCTATATGCAAATCAGTCTGACCCTGTGCCTCATGGGAACAGTCCAGCCCGAACTGAACAGCTATGTCTTCCCTGGACCGGAAACAAGCTTCCGAGGACCGGTTTCTGGCATTCCAGCCGTCTCCAATGCCAGCACAGCAAGTGTCTGGTTGGTGCCCTGGGTGGGCACCCACCTTTAATTGTTGCGGGGCCTGGGGGATGGGGTCCCGGGGCCAAATATGCCCCCCCTTTAAATATATAGATCCTGGGGGATGCGGTCCTCAGGGCCTAATAAGGCTCAGGTGGGGGCAAGTGACCCCCCCACCCTTCAAAATAAACATGGTTTAGGTCCCTCTAGCTAGGATCTCAAAATATTTCTTATGTTGTGTTATTGTTTTATTAGTTTATGAAAAGACAGACTGTTTGACTTAGTATCTGTCGTTATTGCCTAAGTTTTATTATAAGGGCTCCTTACACTGTTGGCTGTTGGTCACCTAGAGTACTGAAGTTAGTATGTACCCAGCCTCAACTTGCCCCCACTTCTCTTTGTAAACGCGGCTGGCTCAGGTTGGGTTGTAGGCGACTTGCTGTGTTTTTAATTTGCTTAAGAAAAGCCATATTTACTGGCTCCTTTTTTCTTGATGACCTTTAAAGCGGCCGGCCCACAGGGTTGTAGGAAAAGACATGGTGTTATGTTTTAATATATGCTCTGCTAATAAAAAACAATTTAATTCTAAAATATACATGGCCCTGGGGGATGGGGTCACAAGGGCCAGAACAGGCTCAGGAAGAGGGCCATGCATCCACCCTTCCCCTTTAAAAAAGATACTGCCCTTCGGGGGATGGGGTCGCCAGGGCCCGATGAGGCTTGGGAAGGAGGGTCATGTGGCCAACACTCCACCATGCACGGCCAAAGTGCGCAGTGTGGGGTTGGCCGCATGTGGGTGGGGTTTATTTAAAAAAAAGGCCCTGGGGGATGGGGTCCCCTGTGCTGCAGGGTGTTGGATTTATGTATGGCTATTAAATATTACTTTATCTTAAAAAACACTCTAGAAAGTTAAAATAAAGCAAAGGTTAAAGTAACGCTCTAATTAGGAGAAATGTTCAGTAACAAAGTAACTTTTTCAATTCTAAAACCCACTGAAATTCACAGTTATCTTAAGTAACTATAACTGATGCCCCAAGGTAACTATAACTCGCGTCGTCGCCATGCAGAGCTAATTACCCCATATATATATCTAAACTACAGCAGTTCTGATAATTCCATAGGGTGCCACACCACAGCAGGTGCCCTGCAATACTGAAAGCAACAAACCGCGCAGTAATATAACAACGGTCCATTCCAAGGATAGCAACAAATACAGCACTCAACAATTGAAAATGCTAATTCGGTATTTCTTTTAAATCATAATCATGGATCAGCAAATAATGCGTTTGGTCCGAATCCCCAGCCCTACTTGCGCATTTTCACTCGTTGAGCGCCATGTCTGTGGCTATCCTTGGTGTGGACGTTGTTATATCTCCACATCAAGTTGAAGGGTAAGACCTCCAGGGACCAATTAAGAACACACAGCTCTCATACTAAATGTCAGACGTGAAGAGTCCATTCTCTCACTACACAAAGTCTATGTTTCAATTTAGTATAATAATAATTCATACCTCTTGAGCCAACGCCTTGTCCTGTTCATGCTTTGCCGCAGCATCAGTAGTAGACAAGTGCCCAGGGTTTTCGGTGCTGGAGAATTTGTTATCCGATTTAGAAATCTTAGTATCAATAGAAAGAGGCCAATTCTCATCCCAAATGTCAATGCTTGCTGGTACTGGCTCAAGGTAAGGTAGCTCCAATTCATGGTCTTCTACAGCCTGCTTCAAAAAACATGATCATGCTTTTTTTCATTAAAAACGTTCAACAGAGCAGTGTCTCTTATGTAAATTGCTGAATCCTTAGTAATCCTTAGTAATCTCAAATGCACAGAGTCTATGCCTACACTGGCCATGGTTTCAGCAAGTAAAAATGGAAACTCATTTTGAAGGGAACAAAAGACCCCTTATTGTAAACACTAAAATGCCAAACATGGCTCTGGCACAAAGTTAAAATGTGAATAAGTGATCTTATTTTCCCTGTTTAATATATATAAAAAAAATTCTAAACCATCTGCTTTAACATTCATTCAGATTGTTTCGCTAGTAGACATGCTGCCCCTCCTTTGAAAGTGTTAGTAGATTTCTTCACAATTGATTCTATGCTAGCTAGGTGCTTATCCAGATTACTTGGGACACAGTGTAACTCATCACAAAAATCTGTAATGCATTATCAAATCAACTACCTGTTCTATTTTAAGGGGACCAAGTACACTGTCTATAAAAAAGCAAAATCTGCCTAGCTGGAGGCCAACCTTTGCCAACAGCTATCATACAGGAGAAAACATTATGCCTCAAACAAAAAGCACAATTTGGGCTGCACAGACACTGCCTCATTAAAACTCGGGAAACACCTTGGAACTGGTGTGCTAGGTGTAACAGTTACTACCACCACTGGCCGTGCCCACACTGGTAAGAATCCTAACCTTTTTAGCAAAGGTGTGGGAAAACCACACTGCCACTGTAAGTCTGTTTCAATAATATGCAGCAGGAGGAGGATGAGGTGTACTGTTTACAGATTTTCCGCTTAGTATATACATGTATTCTGAACCAGCTGCTTAACAAATATATATTCATATGCTTATTATACATTCAGAAACATTTTATGGATTTCCAAGCATGCGACTTGGCTACAACTCAATACTGCTAATACAGAAGCAATCTTTTGGACAGCAGAATAATCCGAACCGCAGGCAATGGTATTCTATTTTACCCCCAGACTTGAAAAACGTTTACCCATATATTAAAGGGTTAGAGACTTAGGCTGACTAAGATTTAAGACTTGCCATGAATTTGCAAATAGGTTAAATGTTTAAGAGGTTTTTCCTTCAAGATACACAAACTAGGGACATCTTCCAATATATTCCCAAAGTCCAGTGATCATTTGCAGTGAAGTCTCACATCCTCATTTTTATTGCTGCAATGCTCTCTATAAGGAAGTTCCAACAAAGCAGTGTAAAAATGCTGTGGTGTAAGAGAGGCAACGGGCCCGGGAGAAATAAACCCTGCGGTCAGACTGAGTTCACATCTTAGGTTCTGGTCCAGACAGTCCGGTCAAGGGAGCTTGGGGATCAGTGGCAGCTCTATATAGGACTACATTGATCAACATTCTACGTAAGCATACTGCAACAAGTGTTAGGACATGGAAGGCACCAAAAATGCTGGGATGGATCAGTACCCTCGCAGAGGTAACTCCACAATGGTTAAGGAAGGCACTTAAGAGTTAAGAAAATTGCAGTGTTTTGAATAAGGGGACATAAAAGGGATCTCTGCCCTGGGAGACGTGTGTAAGAAAATGTTAAACCTTTTTAGCAACTAGACGAAAAATACAAACTGACAACAGAGATATATGGGTATCTACAACTAAGGCATGCACTACGAGTCCAAGGCTTTTGCAGCACACAGATCTCATGTGGTAATCCAGTAAAGCAAGGGATACTGATTTAGGCCATACGTAAAAAAGAGGTCTTCAGAATCTTTAAGACTAATTGATAACGTCGGATATGCTCTTTGGACTGAGATCAAAATGGGAGTAGAATACTGGAGAGACAGATGAGAAGGAGTGAGAGGAGACCGTACAACAACCACAGGATTAAGCAATTAAACCAGCATTGACCAAGTCAATAGGCTTCACCTATGCAAGATCTACTGCGATGTCAATGTTAATATGTTGAATATTCATTCAGCAGGCGGTTACTACTACATATGCTGATTACTGTGCTGGTAAACCTAACTTTTTCTATAGACACAAGTGGAACCTGTGTAGCCCTTGACTTCCACTGCAATAGTTACAAGAATACTCATTAGTAAGGTTTAATATGTGATTTATAGGTTTATTTCAATATTCCCAAAGAAAATATCTTGTTTCAATCAAGAACTTGATTTAGCTATTTTAAGTGTCAATCTCAAACAAGTTGTTCCTTTTTGTGTGAAGGGGCAGTGAGGGCTGAAGTGAATAATAGTGCACAAGCCACAGCAGGGGCAGACTACAAGCCCCAGGACACCTTGCGGCAGGAAGCTGTTGCAACCGACATCCCTCAACGCCCGGAGGTGCTCTTTAAATTCCAGCTGGTGGTCCCGCAGCGTGGGAGAAGCCACAGCAGGGGCACACTCCAAGCCCCAGGACACCTTGCGGCAAAGAGCCACCGCAAACGACATCCTGCAGTGCCCATAGGCGCTCTTGAAATTCCAGGCCGGGGGTCCTCTGCGTGGGTCGTGCCCGAGCTAAGACTGTGCAGAGAGCGAGACAGTTTGCGCCAGGAAGAGGAAGAAAGCATGCCAGTATCTGGAGAAGAATTCAGTCCACTGTCCGCACCCACTTCTTATACCAGTCCATTTCCTTATCAGGCCGGCCTTCTAAAGTGTCCAGCGACTCCTCCCAATCTTCTCCCACTCCTCACCCTTCAGAATAGGGAGCCATGGCCCGGCAGTCAGAGCACAACTTTGAGTCGTGGTCAAGTGGTCAAGCTCCAGACACCAGAGACAAACCAAATGTGACAGGCGCCACATGGCTTGAATCCTGAGGTCTTCCTAGACATGGTACCTACACATCAAAAAAAGTCGACAAAAAGTGAGAGAGGGTAGCTCTCTTCATGGATCAGCACTTTACCGGTGTGGAAAGAAAATAATGGACGTCTACGCGCCGAGTTGGCGCCCATATCGGTGATGCCGACATCATGCGGAGCCGACTGACACCACCTACTGGCGAGCAGGGTTATTGCTTGAAGAAAAATCTTCTGCACAAAGTCTGAAGCCTGAGAAAATCAAAGGTAAGGAATCTTTGGCTAGATGTCTCTAATAGATCTCTATGTGTCTGTTAATTCTCCATGCCTGTGAATGTGCTAGTCTAAAATGCAACAGTGTTTGTTTAAAGCACTCCGATACCTTTGGTGGGGTTTACGGTATGTAAAATATTACTGTTAACATTTCAACAAAAAAAAAAGAATGAACAGTGGGAGGGCTGTTAAACTAAAGGTGTGTGTTAAACAACAGCGGGTGGTGGGAGGTGTTAGAAAGCACAAGTGAAACACATGCACTCGTTTGGAGTGTGGGTAATAAAAATTTTTTTTAAGTACCTGGGGAGCGTGTGGCCAGTGGAAGGACAATGGCAGCCAGCCACTGATCGCCAACCAGAAAGGGTACTTGGTTCAAGCTCTAGGGAACAGCTAAAGCCGAGGAAAGAGAGAGGAAGTGCAACCTGATGACCTGGGAAACTGCTGCTGGCAAATAAGAAGCAAGAAAACATGAGTGACTGGCATAGCCTACAAATGGTAAGTATTACTGAAAATCAGGGAAAATTAGGGAACTTGGGTCTGTTCTCTTGATCGAACTTCACATCGCGTGGAGCCGGTCTCTCCGTATTTTGGATGCACCAAAATACGGAGAGACCGGCTCCACGCGCAGCAGAAGATATCCCGGGATTTCATAATACGAAGCTGGGGAAACTATAATCGCATCAGCAACCAACGAAACGAATAACTACCCTTTAATCTTGCCAATATTTTGGATCCCAACAAGTTGTACCTGGCCATATATTGGGCTATATATTTAATTACCGATGTGAAGTTCGATCAAGAGAACAGACGCAAGTTCCCTAAAAGAAATTATCAACCCAGCCGTGTGAGGCTGGGTCGGAACTATAACCAGCCAGAAGGCATATAATCTTTCTGGAATTGAATATCAGCCCTGATGAAGTCGTGGGTTCCTGCCCATTCGACGAAACACGCGTTGGCTGGACTTGGAGAAAGCCTTGTGGATTAAATGAACTATATATTTATTCTAATCTGATCTGACTTTTGTGGATTAACTTGTGAGATTGTGTTCTTGTGGAATATTCGGAGTTGGTGTGATAGGTTTTCAGTAATATTTTGGATCTACGGATCATTTGTGGGACAGGATGATAACCCATACCTAGGCACCCAACGACTAAGATATTGAGATCAACAAATACGGACATTGACGATATTTGGTGCAGCGCCACAACAATCCAGGATTATCACCCCCCCCCCCTGTGTTTTTCATACAAATGGTAAGTGATGGGAGGGCCGTAAGCCCCTTTTAAGATTTTTCGTTTTTATTTACTAAAGATTTTACAAGCACAGTGCAAGCGCTATGGAGGCGAAACCTAAAAAGGGCTCAAGTTAGTCCACAATATATATTAGACCAGGACCAGGCTGTTGAAAATGGGAAGGATGAATTTGGATGTGTACCTTAGGAGATACTAACAGGGAGAGGATGCTGCTTCAGAATAAGTGACTTCTGGAATAGGGTCTGTAAGTGCCTCCACAATGTACTAGGAATCCTGCAGATGAAAGGTGCAAAGCTTCTCCTGCTGGGTATAGTGGGTGATGACTCACCACTGACATATCCTTCAAAGCTTGGCAATGTGGAGCTAAAAATTGCGCACAGTGATATTATCAAGTTGTCTGGAAGCTCAAAGACCACAACTTGTGAGAAAAGACGTGCAAACGTAGCTTGGTGTATGCTGATCCAAAAATTGAATGTATGGATGGATCCATGTGGAACGACTCCTGGAGGCCGGTTGAGGCTGGGGAATGCCTGTGCCCGGTCTCTAAGGTCCGGATCACGGAGTCATCTTCGATGACCAGCTGAATTTTTCAGCCCAAGTTAACAGTCTAATTTCCTCTTGCTTCTTTTTATTACAAACCTTGAGAAAAATGTTTCCTTTTATCTCACAAGAACTGCAAAAGACGGTGGTGGTGGCTCTCTTCCTGTCCAAACTGGATTACTGCAATGCCCTTTTTCTGGACATTGATAAGACCCAGATGAGGAAACTGCAGTCTCTACAGAATGCTGCAGCACGACTACTTTTAAACATTCCTAAAGGACATTCAACCTCAGCAGGGATTAAGTCACTGCACTGGCTTCCTATCCAGCAGCGCATGGAATTTAAGGCCTTATGCCTGGTGCACAAGGCACTTTACGGCGGTGGTGCAGAGGATATCCAATTTTTTTTCCTACCTTACAACCCCTCTAGAGCTTTTAGATCTGCAAATTTGGGCCTTATCCAGACTGCTAAAATTAGGCAGGCAAGATGGGGTGGCAGGACTTTATCAAACTGTGCGGCAAAGCTATGTAACAAAATGCCATTGGCCATGATATTTCCATCTAATCGACAGCTCTTTAGGAAGAATTTGAAAACATGGCTGTTTACTTCCACCTAGTATTACAGGCCGTATTCCCTTTCACATACACTAGCGCCAAGACGCCATGGCAATCGAGTGCTCTATAAACATATATCCTATCCTGATATCCCTTAATGGACTCCTTGTTTGGGCCTGAAAGGTCAATGATCTAGTAGTGCTTTTATTTACATCAATTAAATGTTGGCATCAAAAATTCATGAATGAAGGAAGGTGGTAGCCAAAGAAATACAAAATAATCTCGAGTCAATGGAAGAATTTAGTAGACCTATGGAAGACAGAATGGTAAGCTGTAACTGGAAAACTAAAAAAGCGGATGTGAAAAAGGACTAGGTGATGAACTGTTTGAAATACCTCAAGGAAATGAAGATTCAGCAGAGACCTATCAATTGCTCCTAAAATATTTCCTATCGAAAATAAAAACAATGCTTTGTAATGTAAAATTGCTATGATTTCTGTCTTATGTTAAATTGTCTGACTAATCAAAATGAAAACAACAACAAAAATATGACACAAAAAAAAAATCTTATTTTCCAAACTGTCACAAGGAAACACATCCATCTGTTTTAACAGAGTGAAATCCCAGACACTAGCAATATTTTACATCCTGGAGAAAAATGTAACCTGATGGCTCCTAAAATCCAAACAATGACTAGAGGGGAATCAAATATTTTCAGAGCTTGGTTCTACATATTGTGATATTGGTACACTGAAGTCTGCATTACATTTACTCACACAGACATATTCAAGGATCTCTAAAACATGGTCCCAATTTAAATCTTGGCTGGCGGACCGTTTCTCCACCAGGGCGATGGAGTGAATTACTCCTTCGCCCTGAAAAAGGTGCCGCCCACCAAATTTAGAACTGTCCGCTGGCCCAGCAGACATTTCTAGCACTGGGAGGAACTGCGATAACAACGATTCCTGTCAATGCATTGCAAGTTTGATGTATGGCTCCTTTTAAAATAAAATAAACAATGCCCCCTTAGCCAGTGGAGTTTCCTCCCATGGTGAGGGGGCAGCACTTTTTGATGCCCCTCACCAGTAAGTTCTTCCCGGCAGTGAAAGGCATCTAAATTAGGTGGGCAGATATACAGTCAAACTACTGATGGCCCTTAATCCTTCGGAGGGGTTTGACCACGGAGGAGAAGGAATTGTCTCCGTCGTTGTCTGAATGTGTGTGAGCATAATGTTGGCAAGGAGAGAACTCCATCAAAATATAAATCGGATCAGACCCATGGTTCTTTACTTTTCTTTAGCAATTACATTTCTAGTGGATACTATCTTACCGCAGATCACCGTATAAATATTCTCTAGGTGCCAGACTGCATTAACAAAAATGTCACCCCATTAATAGCTCTACATCACTGCCAGGTGGTGTCACATGGCTCCGTCTACCCTGGAGGTGATAACATCAGGCTATATATGAAACCGATGTCAGCTCCTTGCATTCTTTCCACACTTAATCAAGGTGCACGGAGAGGAACTGAGAAATATTTACCAACAACTACAATAAATAGCAGATGCACATATGCCTACCTTGGGAATGTATTAGTAACAGCACTAACTCATCATGGGAGGAGGCAGAGCAGGGAGGAATGTTTGGGAAAATATAGGGGATGATTTAGATCTTGGCGGAATCAGTCCTGCTGTCGCTTTTTCAGTGGTCTTCTGGCCCGCGGACGAGGTCGGCCCGCCCGATTTAGATGTTGGCTGGTCACTGAACGGAAGACCGGCGCAGTCCTGCAGCCTCCGCCAGGAATCTTGGACCACGTCGATGCTGGCACAACCAGAAGAGGCTGGCGGCGGGACTCAAAGCAACAGTCCTGCTGAGTTGATTATGATGTGTCTTTTCTGCAGAGGTAACTGTGGCGGAAAAGACCTTCAAAATCAAGTTTGCGGAATCGAAAGAAAAGAGGTAACAACTTACCTTTGTCTTATTTTCCTCTACCATTACCTACTTGTACCCCATCATCTAGGTCCATCCTTTGCTGCTCTGACTCCAGCACAACACCACACAATTCCATTGTGGCCGAGTACTCACGTAAGCTACTTGTATTAATGTCCTATGTATTGTGTGTTGACGATCACTGTGGGCTTGTATTGTGTATGGCATGTAATACAAAGGCACATCAAACATTGCCTACATTCCATTGCATGCAAACATGACATATGTCTATTTAAGAATACATGTTGTACTTACCCGTTTCCATGGTCCCATGATCCTCACTCCATCAGGACTCCGCCGCAGAACACCGCCAACACAACAGAACATCTAAATTGGATCAACGCAATCCCATAGGCCTGACGGTGACGGAGTACAGTGAGGAAGCAGAGAAGACCGCTGCGGTATTCTGTCTCTAGCTGCAACAACTAAATACGGCGGGCTGACAACCTTCAACTCGACGGAGTACTTGGGACCGCCGCTGTGGCAAACCGGCGGTAAGACTACCAAGATCTAAATCAGGCCCATAGTATCCACCAGAAGGAAAATGATACTCACTCTTGTAACCATCTGTTTGTTGTCTGTAGTGTGGTAGATTCACATGTCCTGCATACTCTTGCCATTAAATGTTGGGTATGGCCGTTTGAAAGCTTTGTTCCAAGAACTTTTCAGTGATGATAAGTCCTGAAAGGGGTCCCTTAGCCCACAATGCACCAGGACAAAGACTTCACCTCAGATTGTTTTTCACCCAGCGGGTGAGTAATGTCAGTGGAGGGCAATGAAGGAATACAGAGTAAATGTACTGTGAATTGAGAAGGGTCAACAGAAATACGTTGGATCATTACTTGCTTCCGAGAGGGATGGTGCATGTGGAGCTACGGCACAACAGGCTATGAAGCACAAGTGACTACTTGTGTAACGATATATCTGTAAGAGACATTAGTTAGTAATAGATTCCTTACCTTAGAATATCCCCAGGCGTCAGACTGGATCCGGAAACTTTTGCGTACCAATACCCCTGCGCGTCGGTAGGCGTCGTCCGCGGCCGTCGTCGTTAGCGCCGGAATGACGTCGCCGGAGTACTTAGACGCCACCCTCGAGGGGTGACGTCAGTTCTTATACACAGCTTTTCCGCGCCAGAAACGCAGAGCCATGATAGAACCAACACTGGTGCCATGAAACTAGGGCCTTGAAAGGGGATGACCTTAACCCTAGATCTCGGTTCGCAGAACGGGGAGGATGGGTGGGTCGGTAAGGAATCTATCACTAACTAATGTCTCTTACAGATACATCGTTACACAAGTAGTAACTTGTGCATCTGAAAGAGACACGTTAGTGATAGATTCCTTACCTTAGAATAGATACCCAAGCAATACCAACCCCGGTGGTGGGTCTGCGAACCAATAATCACACCAGAAAGTCCTGGAGGACGGAACGGCCAAAGAAGCCATGCCTCCGGACTTGGCTGTCCAGGCAGTAGTGTCTCGCGAACGTGTGCAGCGAGGCCCACGTAGCTGCCGGACAAATGTCCTGCAAGGGGACTCCTCGGCCCAGGGCAGTAGTAGTCACCGTGGCCCAACAAGATGTTCCTTCCTAGCCAAAGAGTAACACGCAGGGATGCACAACACGATCCACAGAGAGATGGTCCGCTTGTGCACCGCCCGTCCTTTCTTACCACCCACGTAACCAACAAAGAGTTGGTCATCCACCCGGAACTGGCGTGTGCGATCCAGATAGTAAGAGAGCGCACGTTTTGGGTCCAGACGGTGGAGCCTCTCTTCCTCTTTCGAGGGATGCGGAGGCAGAAAGAAGGTGGGCAAGGCGATGGACTGCCCGATGTGGAAGGCTGTGACTACCTTGGGCAGGAAAGAGGGTTTTGTCCGCAACACAACCTTACAGGATGGACGGAAAGGAAAGGAGGTTTAGAGGAAAGAGCCTGGAACTCACTCTCCTGGCAGAGGTGATGGCAACCAGGAAAGCAGTCTTAAGTGTAAGAAGACGGAGAGGACAGTTATGAAACGGCTCAAAGGGAGCGCACATCAAGTAAGTTAGAACCAGGTTCAAGTCCCACTGGGGCATCACGAAAGGAACAGGAGGAAACATATGAGTGATGCCCTTTAAGAATCTGTTTACAATGGGGGACTTGAACAAAGAAGGCTGATCAGGTAGCCTTAGGAAGGCTGAAAGGACAGAAAGGTAGCCCTTGATAGTGCCCAGAGCAGAGCCCTGCTGGGCAAGAGAAAGAAGGAAGAGGAGAACCTCAGAAAGAGGGGCATTGAGAGGATCCACAGACTTTGCTGTGCACCATGCCACAAATCTGTCCCACCTGTAGGCGTATACCGACTTTGTGGAGGGACGCCTGGCTGCCAGAATGACATTACAGACTTCAGGAGGAAAGTCAAATGGCCTCAACTGTCGCCGCTCAATCTTCAAGCATGGAGGTGGAGACTGGACAGGCTCGGGTGGAGGACCGTCCCCTGCTGCTGCGACTGAAGGTCCTCCTGAAGAGGCAGACAAATCGGGGGATCGACTGACATCCTGAGTAGATCGGGATACCAGTACCTTCGCGCCCAGTCCGGAGCCACAAGGATGACTTGGGCCCGGTCGCGCTTGATTTTCTTCAGCACTCTGGGCAGGAGTGGTATAGGCGGAAAGGCGCACAACAGAACACAACTCCACTCGCGCCGAAAAGCGCCCCCAGCGAGTGCCGCCTTGGAAATTCCAACGCGCAGAACTGATGACATTGCGCGTTCTCTTTGGTGGCGAATAGATCTAACCAAGGCTCTCCCCACTGCAGAAAGAAGGCCTTGCGCCACGTCCGAGTTCAGACGCCATTCGTGATCCATCATTCACCTTCGGCTGAGCTCGTCCGCCCTGGCGTTCAGAGAACCTGCCAGGTGTTGAACTACCAGGGTCACGCCCTGATGTTCCAGCCACTGCCAGAGGCGCAGAGCCTCCTGGCAGAGGGTCCATGACCCCACCCCGCCCTTTTTGTTGCAGTACCACATGGCGGTGTTGTTGTCCGTGAACACTTGCACTACACTCCCCCGGACAGAGGGGAGGAATGCCTTTAGTGCTAGACGAATCGCCCACAGCTCCAGAAGGTTGATATGGAGCCGGGACTTCCCCGTAGACCAGAGGCCTCTGATCTCCGCCTCTCCCATGTGGCCTCCCCAGCCTTGGAGGGGCGCGTCTGTCACAACTACGTGCTCCGGTTGGGGAAGGGAGAGGGATCTGCCGCTGACCCAATCGCGATCCGTGAGCCACCACTGCAGCTATCTCGCAGTGCCCTCCGAGATCATGACATGGTCGGACAGGTTGCCCTGATGCTGGGCCCACTGAAACTTCAGGTCCCACAGCAGAGCCCGCATCCGCCACCTTGCGTGATGCACCAGAAGGATGCAGGAGGCCATCAGCCCCAGAAGCCGCAGCGTCAACCTGACCGAGACCCGGGATAAAGGCTGAAAGAGTGGAATCAGAGCCTGAATATCCCGGTCCCGCTGTTTGGGAGGATAAACCCGAAACTGTGCCGAGTCGAGAACCGCTTCGATGAAAAGGAGCTTCTGAGAGGGGCACAGGTTTGACTTCGGCACATTGATAGAAAACCCCAGCTGGTGCAGGAGGTCCGCCGTTGTCTGAAGGTGGCTGACGACTGTCTGGGGCGAGCCCGCCTTCAACAACCAGTCGTCGAGGTAGGGGAAGACTGATACCCCTAACCTGCGCAGATGAGCTCAGACCACCGCCATCACTTTCGTGAACACCCGTGGGGCGCTGGTAAGGCCGAAGGGGAGCACGGTAAACTGAAAGTTCTCGTGGCCTACCGTGAACCGCAGGTAGCGCCGGTGGGTCGGCAGGATGGGAATGTGGAAATAAGCGTCCTGCAAGTCCAACGCTACCATCCAGTCTCCTGGGTCCAGGGCAGCCAAGACCTGAGCCAATGTCAGCAATTCGAACTTCTCATCCCGGAGGAAGCCGTTGACATTTCGTAGGTCCAAGATAGGGCGTAGGCCCCCTTTGCTCTTCTTAGGTACCAGAAAGTAGTGGGAGTAACAACCACACCCTACTTCTGGCCCAGGAACGCGCTCAATGGCCCCCTTGGCCAAGAGGGCCGTAACTTCCTCTTGCAGAAGTTGCAAATGATCCCCCGACACACGGTGGTATTGCGGTGGCATGGCTCGAGGGGTCGTCTCGAAGAGGAGGGAGTAGACCCTTCGGAAGATTTGCAGCACCCACATGTCCAACGTGGCAGTGCGCCAGTGGAAGTGGTGATGACGAACCCTGCCCCCCACTGGCGTCACATGGGCCTGAAAGAACGGACTAGGAGGGTTTTGAGGCGGATGCTGCAGGGGAAGGTGTGGACTGACCTCGCCGTTGTCCCCGAACGCCACCACAGCGGTTTCCACAGCCGCCACCGCGCTGTGTATTAGTCTGCGGCGCGTGGCTGGCAGCACATGTGGGAGCGCCGCTTCCTTGGCCACGAAAGGAGCCTAAGGCACCAGTTTGCTGGTGTGGGGCCGAGAGGCCCAAGGACTTGGCCGTAGCCCTGGAATCCTTAAAACGCTCAAGCGCATGGTCTGCCTTGTCGCCAAAGAGGCGACGGCCAGCAAACGGAATGTCCAGAAGGGTGGCCTGGACATCAGCCGAAAAGTTGGCGGTCCTCAACCAGGCGTGGCGTCGAACTGCCACCGTCATTGCCATCGCTCTGCCCAGTGAGTTCGTGGTATCCAGCCCACACCGGATGGAATAGCGTGCCGCATCTCGACCCTCCGCAAGGGCTTGGGAGAGTTTAGTCCGGGCCTCCTCCGGACATAGTGGCAGCACGTCCGCGACTGTGTCCCACAGAGTGTGGGTGTAGCGGCCCAAAAGGCATGCGGTATTGACTGACCACAGTCCCAAACTCAGGGACGAGAACACCTTCTTTCCGAATTGTTCGTACCTCTTGGATTCCCGATCGGGCTGAGCTGTTGGGAATGAGCTCTGGGAAGTAGAGGCCTGGATAACCAGGCTCTCGGGGTGGGGTGGGTGGACAAGAAGAAAGGGTCGCCCGGAGCCGGGCGGTAGCGTCTGGCCACGTTCCTATCTACAGGCTGACCTGTAGCGGGCTTGGACCAAGTGCCCAAAAGAACGTCACACAAGGCCTCATTAAACGGCAGTAAAGGCTCAGCTTAAGTACCTCAGTGAGGAGGTTAGTCCTCACGGCCGCGACGGGTGCTCCAGGCCCAATGCCTTGGCCGCCCGCGTCAACACTACACTATAGGCAGCCCCCTCCTCCGTAGCCACGGTTGGAGGGGAGACAAAACCAGTGTCTCGCGAGGTGTCCAGTCCACTGGCATCTCCAAGCACACATGTCCAGTCCTGCTGAGACTGGCACTCCTCCCAATCTCCCTCGTCACCCATCACCTGAAATTCAGGTTCAAAGGATGGGACCGGTTCATGGAAATAAAAGTTTCCAAACGACGTCGAGAGCGGCACCCAGCGGCGCCGCTCCGGCGCCGGAACCGAATCGAGGACAGGATCGGGGAACATGTCACCCGTAGGTGGCGCCAGGGGGTGACACTTTAGGGGCCGGCGTTGGTGAGGTCGTGAGGTCGACCGACGATGACCCGGATCCGGAAGCGGATCGAGTGGGGGCCTGCGGCGCCGGGACCGAGGTCGCCGGTGGCGTCGGGGCCGGAGCACCCGGCGGCGTCGGAGCCGAAGCACCCGACCCGCTAGGCCCCCCAGCCGGGACCGCTGGGCCCGAAGGCGCCACGGAACCCGGCGGAGGAGGGAGAGACCTCAAGGCCATGAGGTACCGCTCGACCTCCTCCGGCGTCGCATCGTGCCCAGGGACCGGAAGGTGTCGGAGCCGCGTGGGTTGTGTCACCCGAATCCCAGGCCACGTCGCGCGCGCGTCGGGGTGGGTCAGAAGATCGATCATGCCTACCGACGCGCAGGGGTATTGCTACGCAAAAGTTTCCGGATCCAGTCTGACGCCTGGGGATATTCGAAGGTAAGGAATCTATCACTAACGTGTCTCTTTCAGATCAAAAGGTTACAAGGTAAGTAACTTTTTCTGTTAATAGCACGTGTGGCTGCTGATACACACACAAAACAGATGATGCAGATGTTTAGAACAAAGTTCTTAAGATTGTTTGACCAACTAAAGATACCTAGAGTAGGGTTTGGTGAATGTGAGTGTTTACCATGTAGTAGTTTTACCAATATCTGCAATTGTAATGTTACCTAAGAAGGCCACCTAAGAATGACATAGCAGCTGCCTTCGTCTGAGTGCAAAATACTCTAGGAACTACATGTAACAAACGCTTAAGCCTTAGTGTAACGTGTATTCATTTAACAATCCATCTGGCAAACCCATCCTTGGAATTGGGGTTTCCTACATGGGAGTTTGCAAAAGCAACAAAGACCGGTTTTATTTTTCCAGGTGGCTTTAGCTCTGCCAGTGTAGTACATTTGTGCCCTTTTGACATCAAGGGTATGAAATGGGAGTTCTGCTACTGACTCTAGATGTGGCTAGAATACAGTCAACTCCATTGTCTGGTTTACAGAAAAAGGAGAAAACACTTTTAGAAGAATCTTAATCCAAAGCTATTCACTAGGTACTTGGATAAAGGGCTGCTTTCATTGCTAATGCTTGCAGCTCACTGAGTCTCCTGAAAGAAGTGATAGCAATCAAGAAGCCTACCTTCCAAGACAGGAATTGCACTCAGCAAGAGTATAGTGGCTCAAAAGGAGGCCCAATCAATCTTGTTAAAACTATTTTTGGATTCAAATTTGGTTGGAGAAATGACTCTTACGGCCCTCATGGAGGCCTTGCCCCCAGGTATTTCAAAAAGACACATGTCCTCTATTCTCCATGCAAACTGCCAATGCTGCTAAGTGTAACCGAATAGAAGTGTATGCCAAAGCTGCTTTCGGCAAATGCAGTGCAATAAATAACAGATGATGTATTGAACAGATGCTTTAGGGGGCTAGGGGGGTTGGTCTATTGGTTTCCCCTAACATTTAACAATGATGGCCACATTTTTTCCACTTTGCAGCAAACTAGGCATGCATGGTGGGTTTGCATGCCTCACAAAGAATTGCATACACTCTTCTTGGAGTTTGAGGTATTCAAACTTAGGACCAGGTGCCAGATTTCCAAATTTAACTTCCCGAGGTCTGGCACCTTTCGGCCTGTTTCCCCGGTCTTTTTGCTTTCTGACCTGGATTTGACTCTGCTTTTGCTGTTTTAGTGTCTCCGCGCACTTTCTCACTGCTGTTCAGTGTTAAAGTGCAAGTGCTCCTATTGTAAATTGTGTTATGGATTTGTGTGACCATGATTACCATATTTCATTTACTAGTAAGTCCCTAGTAAAGTGCACTGAGAGTGCCAGGGCCTGTAAATCAAATGTCGCTAGTGGGCAGCCTGCAGCACACAAGCAGCCATGTAAAGGGTTCTCAGACCTGCCACTGCAGTGTCTGCGCGCAGTTTGTAACTGCCATGTCAACCTACCAGGTGCACCCATTTGCCAGGCCCTAATCTTCCCTTTCCTTACATGTAAGTCACCCCTAAGGTAGGTCCAAGGTACCCTTGTGGACAGGGTGCCAAGTACATTAAAGGTAGGACATGTACTGGTGTGTGTCACATGTCCTGGTAGTGAATTACAGTGTATTTTGTTTTTAACTATGGAAGGCTATCAGTCCCATAGGATAGAATGGGAGTTTGCTTATAACATCTTATAAGCAGATCATCCCATTGTGACAGAATAGAGAAATGGAGTTTAGTATGCCTGGACTCATAATGTAAAAATATATCTTCCAGTAAAGATGATTTTTATGTTCGGTGTTTGAAAATACCACTTTTAGAAAGTAGGTAGTTTCTTGCTTAGCCATTCTGTGTGCCTCTGCTGGATGGGTTGTGACTCGACTTGTCTGGATTTGGAGTGACAGCGGCTGGGGATGTGCATTTTCTTCACACAGCCAATGGAGGGAAGGAGGGGGGGTCGAGTTGTGTCCTGCCTTTTCTGGATAAGTCAAGGCTGGGCTGAAGAGACCTAGGCTGCATTTAGGGTAATGGGAGGAGATTTCCTTGCACCTGAGTGGGTTTGGTCTGCCTTGGACAATGCTGTCTCCACCTCCTGCCAGGAAGACGGGCCACAGAGGGCAGAATTGGTTTGGGCTGGGCACAGACACTCTGCCCAAGAGAACAAAGAGAAATGCAGTATAAATATTGGGCCCCATACCTAGAACTTGCTTGAATCAAGTAATCTGCAAAGAGGTACAGCTGGAAGAAATGCCAGGTGTACTGCCCCTTTGCTGTGTTGTTGGGTGTACCTGCAGTTGCTGCTTCTGCCTTGGGCAGTGAAAGGACTGGTCTGAACTTTCTTTACTTGTGCTGAGTATCTCCAAGGGCTTGATGTAGAGCTTGCCTCCTGTTCTGAAGTCTCAGGTGCCACAAACACTTCACGACCTCTGGGTACCGACTCTGGAACCGTGGTTTTAGTTGCCACAGAGGGGGGAAAGCAACCGACTGTGTTTTGAAGGCACCGCCTGAACCCTGGTCTCACCGATGACGACATACATTGCTGCTTGCACCGTGACCTGTTGGCACTGCACTCTGCACTGCCTTGCATCACTTTGCAAACCTGGTCTCACCGAAGCCATCGCTGCCTGCTGACTTCGACACCCATGACGGCATCTTGGCTTGGCTGCACCGCTCGTAAGTCTCACGATGCACCGCCCCATCCCACACCGCAGTCCAGACCGACCAACGCCATCTCACCGCAACTGGCCCTGTCGCCTGCACTGTGATCTGTCAGCACCACAACGAGCACCACCTTCACTCTGCTCTGCAGCCCGGGTCTCACTGACGCCACTGCTTGCACCGCGACTTGAGGGCACCACACGCTGCACCACTACGCTTCACAATGCAACTGCAACGGTCGCCACTACCGTTCTACAAGGCTATGCACTGAAGGTTAGGTAACCATCTGGTAGATATCTACTGCCAGGTGAGAGCATTATAAGGGCCACAGCTTTGAGCACAAATGCCAGCTAGAGAGTATTTCTTAGCCAAGTCATAACAGATCTTTACAGACAGGGTGATCACTTTGCCTTGCTCCATCACAGCCCACTACCAGATGATAATCCACTCTGTCTTGTAAGGTCAATAGGCTAAGATACAAAATTCCTGCAGTCCAGTCTATGTAGCCTCTCATCTTCCTAGGTAGGGGTGAGGAGTTAAGAAGGTGTGAAGTATTAGCTTGTCTGTACTGAAATCAGTGAAAGGTGGCTAGGCTGACAGGCCCTGTGATTTGCTGGCTCTATGGCCGAAATGATTTCCACTAACAACACACAGTCTTTAAAGTAAGTAAATGAACTGAGCAATTGTGTATTCGTTTTAACAGTGAAGTCAAAGGGAGGATTACAACTAAATCCAAATCACATTGCAGAACAAAGAAGACATGGGGACAGGAGAGGCGTGGTATAACAGTCCTTTGAGGAAAAAGAACCAGATATGATACTCAAAAACGTTTAAGCCCTCAGACTCTCACAAGCAACAAATTTGAACTAACGGCCTGCATAGCAGATCCTGAAGCAGGGTTTCAGCCAGGGAGGAATAATGATTCAGAAAAGGGGGGTGGTGATGGACAGAGTATCTGAATTAAGCAGAACACTCCTACCCAGTCAACAGATCAGGGCTTGATCCATCACAGTTTTTTAGCTCACTGCACCATCCCAGCTCAGAACCTGGCTACATGCAAATTAGTCTGTCCCTGGCCCAGTGCATCATGGGAACAGGGCAGACCAAACTACCAAGCCAATTCTTTTAATGGAAAGGAAACAAGCTTCCGGGGACCGGTTTCTGGCATTACAGCCGTCTTCGGCCCGGCTTGCGTGAATCCTGATGGTGCAGTGAGCAAGGGACTCCTGTCTGAGCATACCGTTCCACGCTTATGGAGGACAAAACGATTCAGAAAAGGGGGGTGGTGGTGGACAGAGTATTAGAATTAAGCAGAACACTCCTACCCAGTCAACAGATCAGGGCTTGATCCATCACCGTTGCACAAGTTACTACTTGTGTAACGATATATCTGTAAGAGACATTAGTTAGTGATAGATTCCTTACCTTAGAATATCCCCAGGCGTCAGACTGGATCCGGAAACTTTTGCGTAGCAATACCCCTGCGCGCCGGTAGGCGTCGTCTGCGGCTCTGCGTCCGTCGTTGGCGTCGTGAGCGCCGGAATGACGTAGTCGGAGTACTTAGACGCCGCCCATGCGCGCTGACGTCAGTTCTGATACACAGCTTTTCCGCGCCAGATACGCAGAGCCATGAGAGAACCAACACTGGTGCCATGAAACTAGGGCCCTGAAAGGGGATGACCTTAACCCTAGATATTGGTTCGCAGAACGGGGAGGACGGGTGGGTCGGTAAGGAATCTATCACTAACTAATGTCTCTTACAGATATATCGTTACACAAGTAGTAACTTGTGCATCTGAAAGAGACACGTTAGTGATAGATTCCTTACCTTAGAATAGATACCCCAGCAATACCAACCCCGGTGGTGGGTCTGCGAACCAATATCACACCAGAAAGTCCTGGAGGACGGAATGGCCAAAGAAGCCATCCCTCCGGACTTGACTGTCCAGGCAGTAGTGCCTAGCGAACGTGTGTAGCGAGGCCCACGTAGCTGCCTGGCAAATGTCCTGTAAGGGGACTCCTCGGCCCAGGGCAGTTGTTGTCACCGTGGCCCGAGTGGAGTGAGCCCGCAACCCAGCAGGGGGCTCCTTTCTCGCCATGGAGTAACATGCTTGAATACACAAGATGATGCACCTTGAAATGGTCCTCTTGTGTACAGCCTTTCCCTTCTTCGCGCCCACGTAACCAACAAAGAGTTGGTCATCCACCCGGAATTGGCATGTGCGATCTAGGTAGTAGGAGAGCGCACGTTTTGGATCCAAACGGTGGAGCCTCTCCTCCTCTTTTGAGGGATGCGGAGGCGGAAAGAAGGTGGGCAAAGTGATGGACTGCCCGATGTGGAAGGCCGTGACAACCTTGGGCAGAAAGGAAGGTCGTGTACGTAACACCACCTTGTCAGGATGAACAGACAGGAAAGGTGGAGAAGAAGAAAGAGCCTGGAGCTCACTCACTCTCCTGGCAGAGGTGATGGCAACCAGGAAGGCAGTTTTCAATGTGAGAAGACGGAGAGGACAGTTATGGAGCGGCTCAAAGGGAGCACACATCAGATAAGTGAGAACAAGATTCAAGTCCCACTGGGGCATCACGAAGGGAACAGGAGGAAACATGTGTGTGATGCCCTTCAGAAATCTGCTTACAATGGGGGACTTGAATAAAGAAGGCTGATCAGGTAGCCTTAAGAAGGCGGAAAGGGCAGAAAGGTACCCTTTAAGAGTGCCCAGAGCAGAGCCTTGCTGGGCAAGGGAAAGAAGAAAGAGTAGCACTTCCGAAAGGGGTGCAGAGAGAGGATCCACAGCCTTTGCTGTGCATCATGCCACAAATCTGTTCCACCTGCAGGCGTATACCGACTTAGTGGAGGGACGCCTGGCTGCCAGAATGATATCACAGACTTCAGGAGGCAAGTCAAATGGCCTCAACTGTCGCCGCTCAATCTCCAAGCTTGTAGGTGGAGACTGGACAGGTTCGGGTGCAGCACCGTCCACTGCTGCTGCGACAGAAGGTCCTCCCGAAGAGGCAGACGAATCGGGGGATCGACTGACATGCTGAGTAGCTCGGGATGCCAGTATCTTCGTGCCCAGTCCGGCGCCACAAGGATAACCTGGGCCCGGTCGCGCATGATCTTCAGCACTCTGGGCAGAAGTGGTATAGGCGGAAAGGCGTACAACAGACCGCAGCTCCACTCGCGACGAAAAGCATCTCCGAGCGAGTGCCGCCTTGGAAATTCCAACGCGCAGAATTGATGACATTGCGCGTTCTTTTCTGTGGCGAATAGATCTAACCAAGGCTCTCCCCACTGCTGAAAGAGACCTTGCGCCACGTCCGAGTTCAGACGCCATTCGTGATCCATCATGCACCGACGGCTGAGTTCGTCCGCCCTGGCATTCAGAGAGCCTGCCAGGTGTTGAACCACCAGGGTCACGCCCTGATGTTCCAGCCATTGCCAAAGGCGCAGAGCCTCCTGGCAAAGGGTCCACGACCCCACTCCGCCTTGTTTGTTGCAGTACCACATGGCGGTGGTGTTGTCGGTGAACACTTGCACTGCACTCCCCCGGACAGAGGGGAGGAATGCCTTCAGTGCTAGACGAATCGCAAGAAGCTCCAACAGGTTGATATGGAGCCGGGACTCCGCCGGAGACCAGAGGCCTCTGATCTCCGCCTCTCCCATGTGGCCTCCCCAGCCCTGGAGGGACGCGTCCATCACAACTACGTGCTCCGGGTGGGGTAGGGAGAGGGATCTGCCACTGACCCAGTCGCGGTCCGTGAGCCACCACTGCAGTTGTCTCGCAGTGCCCTCCGAGATCAAGACATGATCGGACAGGTTGCCCTGATGCTGGGCCCACTGAAACTTCAGGTCCCACTGCAGAGCCCGCATCCGCCACCTGGCGTGATGCACCAGAAGGATGCAGGAGGCCATCAGCCCCAGAAGCCGCAGCGTCAACCTGACCGAGACTCAGGATAACGGCTGGAAGATGGGAACCAGAGCCTGAATATCCCGAACCCGCTGTTCGGGTGGGAAAACCCAAAACTGCGCCGAGTCGAGAACCGCTCCGATGAAGAGGAGCGTCTGAGAGGGACACAGGTGTGACTTCGGCACATTGATGGAGAACCCCAGCAAGTGCAGGAGGTCGGCCGTAGTCTGGAGGTGGGTAACGACTACCTGGGGCGAGCCCGCCTTCAACAACCAGTCGTCGAGGTAGGGGGAGACTGATACCCCCTGCCTGCGCAGATGAGCTGCGACCACCGCCATCACCTTCGTGAACACCAGTGGGGCGCTGGTAAGGCCGAAGGGGAGCAAGGTAAACTGAAAGTGCTCTTGGCCTACCGTGAACCGCAGGTAACGCCGGTGGGCCGGCAGGACGGGGATGTGGAAATAGGCGTCCTGCAGGTCCAACGCTACCATCCAGTCTCCCGGGTCCAGGGAAGCCAGGACCTGAGCCAAAGTTAGCATCTTGAACTTCTCCTTTCGGAGGAAGCCGTTGACATTCCGCAGGTCCAAGATAGGGCGTAGGCCCCCTTTGCCCTTCTTGGGCACCAGAAAGTAGTGGGAGTAACATCCACACCCTACTTCTGGCCCAGGAACGCGCTCGATGGCCCTCTTGGCCAAGAGGGAAGTGACTTTCTCTTGCAGAAGTTGCAAGTGATCCCCCGACACACGGTGGCATTGCGGTGGCATGGATGGAGGGGATGCCTCGAAGGGGAGGGAGTAGCCCCTTCGGACAATCTGCAGCACCCACCTGTCCGAAGTGACTGTGCGCCAGTGGGAGAGGTGATGGCGAACCCTGCCCCCCACAGGCGTCACATGGGCCTGAAAACTCGGACTAGGAAGGTTTTGAGGCAGGCGCTGCTGAGAGAGGTGTGGACTGGCCTCGCCGTGGTCCCCGACCGCCGCCACGGCGGTTTCCACGTCCGCCACTGCGCTGCTGGACATTCTGCGGTGCGTGGCTGGCGGTACGTGGTGGGGCGCCCCTTCCGTGGCCACGAAAGGCACCCGTTTGCTGGCGTGGGGCCGTGAGGCCCAAGGACTTGGCTGTAGCCCTGGAGTCCTTGAAACGTTCCAGCGCATGGTCTGCCTTGTCGCCGAAGAGGCGACGGCCATCAAACGGCATGTCCAGGAGTGTGGCCTGGACATGGGCCGAGAAGTTGGCGGACCTCAACCAGGCGTGGCGCCGAACCGCCACTGTCGTTGCCATCGCCCTGCCCAGTGAGTCCGTTGTATCCAGCCCACACCGGATAGAAAAACGTGCTGCATCTCTGCCCTCCGCAAGGGCTTGGCCGAGTTTAGCCTGGACCTCCTCCGGGCATTGTGGCAGCACCTCCGCAACCGTGTCCCACAGAGTGTGGGTGTAGGGGCCCAAGAGACAGGCGGTATTCACAGACCGCAGCCCTAAGCTAACAGACGAGAACATTTTTTTCCCGAACTGTTCGTATCTCTTGGATTCCCTGTCGGGCGGGGCCGACGGGAATGCGGTCTGGGAGTTTTAGGCCTGGATGACCAGACTCTCGGGGGTGGGATGGGTGGGCAAAAAGCAAGGGTCGCCCGGGGCCGGGCGGTAGCGTCTGGCCACGTTCCTATCCACAGGCGGGCCTGTGGCGGGCTTGGATCAAGTGCCCACAAGAACGTCACACAAGGCCTCATTGAACAGCAGCAGGGCTCCACGGAGCTTGACTGCGGTTTGAGGACCTCAGTGAGGAGATTAGTCCTCACGGCCGCGACGGGGAGCTTAAGGTTTAAGGCATTAGCTGCCTTTGTCAACACTACGCTATAAGTAGAACCCGCCTCCAAAGCCACAGTCGGAGGCGAGTTAAATCCAGTGTCTGGCGATGTGTCAATACCACTGGCCTCCCCAAGCTCATATGTCCAGTCCTGCTGCGACTGGCAATCTAGTGCCAGAGGGTCCTCGGACCCCTCCCAATTTTCCTTGTCACCTGTGTCCTATAAACTAGGATTAGCAGATAGGGCCTCCTCGTGGAGATAAAAATCCTCAAAGGCTGACGGAATCGGCGCCCAGCGGTGCCCTTCCGGCGCCTGAGTAGGACCGCAGGAAACATTGGGGGCGGCAACCACAATGGGCGCCGGGGGCGACACCCGTAGGGACGGCGCCGGCGAGGTCGTAAGGTCGACTGGCGAGGTCCCGGATCCGGAGCCGGATCCGGTGAGGTCCTGCGGCGCCGAGACCGAAGTCGGCGATTTACAAAAAGGGGGTGGTGATGAACAGAGTGTCTGAGTTAAACAGACCACTCTTACCCAGTCCAAAGATCAGGGCTTGATCCATCACCGTTATTTATCTCACTGCCCCATCCCAGCTCAGAACCTGGCTATATGCAATTCAGTCTGTCCCTGGCCCAGTGCATCATGGGAACAGGGCAGACTAAACTACCAAGCCAATTCTTCACCAGAAAGGAGACAAGCTACCGGGGACCGGTTTCTGGCATTTCAGCCTTCTTCGGCCCGGCTTGCTTGAATCCTGATGGAGCAGTGAGAAAGGGACTCATGTCCGACCGAAGTCGGCAGCGCCGTCGGAGCCGAAGCACCCGACGGCGTCGGGGTCAAAGCGCCCGACCCGGAAGGACCTCCAGACGGAACCGTTGGGCCCGAAAGCGCCACGGGAACCGACTGAGGAGGGAGGGCCCTCATGGCCATGAGGTACCTCTCGACCTCCTCCGGCGTCGCGCCGTGCCCAGGGACCCGAAGGTGTGGGGCAGGCGGCGACGCTTGCGACTCCCGCGGAGCCGCTTGGGCGGTGTCGCCCGAGCCCCCGGCCGCATCGTGCGAGCGTCGGGGCAGGTCGGAGGATCGATGACGTCGCTCCGACCTCTCATGCCTCTTACCTGAGGACTTGGAACCAGAAGATCGGTGTCCCCTTCGGAGCTTCGATGACTCCGACCGTGCGACCTTTCCCTCGACCTCCCGTGGGACCGGGATCGGGACCTGGAGCGGCGCGGGGCCGACTGCCTCAGCTCGAGTCGCTTGCGGGACCGCTCCCGCCTAGCCTTCGAGGTCAGGGCCCGGCAGTCGGAGCAGGTTCGATCGTCGTGGTCGAGGCCTAAGCACTTCAGGCACCGGCGATGGGGGTCCGTGACCGACATGAGTCGATCACACTTCGAGCAAGGCTTGAACCCGGGCATCCCTGGCACCGATAGAGTGGAGAACTCGACAAAAATGAGAGATCAAAAGATCAAAAAAGTTCAGTCAAAAATTGACTGGGGGTAGAGCTTTTTCCGGATCTGCGCTAGCTGGCGCGGAAAAAAGAAGAAATGACGTCAGCGCGCATGGGCGGCGTCTAAGTACTCCGACAACGTCATTCCGGCGCTCACTACGCCGACGACGGACGCGGAGCCGCAGACGACGCCTACCGGCGCGCAGGGGTATTGCTACGCAAAAGTTTCCGGATCCAGTCTGACGCCTGGGGATATTCTAAGGTAAGGAATCTATCACTAACGTGTCTCTTTCAGATGTTTAGATCACTGCACCATCCCAGCTCAGGTCCCCGGAAGCTTGTTTCCTTTCCAGTAAAAGAATTGGCTTGGTAGTTTGGTCTGCCCTGTTCCCATGATGCACTGGGCCAGGGACAGACTAATTTGCATGTAGCCAGGTTCTGAGCTGGGATGGTGCAGTGAGCTAAAAAAGCGGTGATGGATCAAGCCATGATCTGTTGACTGGGTAGGAGTGTTCTGCTTAATTCAGATACTCTGTCCATCACCACCCCCTTTTCTGAATCAGTGAGGAATAATGGCCGCCATATACAGCAGTACACAAAAGACCTATAGTTGGCACCACTTAATCTCCATGAGTGCAACTAATGCATCTGAGGATAGTGGAGGACGAAAAAGCCAACCTACTCCGTCCGCTACCCGGTACCGTGTTAGAAGTCGGGAGGCTGTTCTTCGGGCCCAAATTTATTCCAGAGTGCACAATCTGAATCCGGATGTGTATGCCTCATGACACTACCCTAGAAGGATCGCCCTCAAGTTTTTTTGTATCTACACATTCTGGCACAACACTATTTCTGATCTCAATTTTAAGTATCAGCTACGGTTTGTGTCTAACTTTCATCATTCTGGTTTCTGATCACCATATCTGCCCTTTCAAGCCCGGCCGGGTTGGAAGTATCACCGGCCATTTACCTTGAAGTCGCGGAGCATTACTCCATAAGCAACAAAACACGTGTCGGCTGGCTTGTTCGACATACTCTCACTGTTGAAACAGAATTAAAGGAATCTACCTGAATGAACTTTGATTTGAATTACAGCAAGACTTGTTTCCTTCCATCTGAATGAGACCCTCTATATTGTTCAACTGGTTGTTCACATGAACTTTACTTTCTCTTATGTGTGCTCAGGCATTTTTGTTGTTATTTGCTTGGTGTAGTTTGTTCCATACCTATTCAAGGGGTTATAGGGCTTATCCCCTTGCCTAGTTAGCACCATATTACACCTACATGCTTCTCTTCATACTCAATAGCGTCTAATTGCTGAGCGCCAAACTAATCCCTGAACTAAAACCCCTTCTCAGGTCTATTACTGCAAAAGCAGAACTACCCATGAGGGGTCAATTGCAGCGTTCTATCAGATTAATGCACCAGACCCCGCGACCCAATCTGTGGTTGCAGGGATGAGTTTTGCTCAATCCTCTCACACATTTTACTAAACCCTCAAAAGGAGAGCAATTGGCAGGCTTGTGTCCAAGAGACCAGTGACCAGTTGAACCTGCAGGAATCTCTCACAGAACTAAATGATAGTGTTCTAGTTCCATGCATGAATATCCCAATATGTAGATCATGTCTTTCACTTTGCAATGACGTTCCCGCTCGCATCCTCTGGTGAGATGCGAATGTGCATTCACCCTCACAGTGAGGGTGTCGGCTAGGTGGGTCGCCAAAAGGAAAAGGCTGTGTGGCAGAGCCTACCACCACAGGTTTGAGGTCTCCCTACACAGAGTACACGAACCCACATCACCCCAACTATTTATATAATAAATTACTTTGCATTGTCTGACAGAACTCGAATGGTGCTCCCTGAGATGAAAGAGAGAAAGGCCTTCGGGACAAGGCAGACAGTCTCCAATCGTAACACACAGATGTGCAGCAACTGCTTGGATATAGACTAAAGACCATCATGTTTCAGAGGCGATGTCTGAACCCTACGAAGAAACATCCATAACCACAGTGACCTTTGACTGTGGAAGACTGAAGGGATGACCCACCATCAGATTGGAGGGGAACACCCATCAGTAAAGGAACAAAGGACAGAGTAGAATATCTGCACCCGAGACAAGAGTCTACCCTGAAACTTGAGCCACTGTTGTGTCAGTGACCACTAAAGGATCCTGATATTTTACCTCATGCACAGCACCAACAGGATAGGATGTACAATGCCGTAAAGCCCAACGGGTGGAGGACATACAGAACTGGAACTGAAGCCTGCTTCTATGAATTATCATTTTTATCCCAAATATCTGCTATCCTCTGAGGAGGAAGAAAAGCCCTCACAAAGGTTGGGTTCAACACAGCAACTATGATGGTCAGTCTCTGTGTGGGAAGAAGTTGGGATTTCTAGGTGTTAAAAACAGCCTAGATCGTGCAGAAGGGTCAAGGTGCATTGCAGATGGTCCGCAACACAATCAGGGGATCACGTTTTCACCAGCGAGTTCTCCAAAGATGGAATTACATGTACTCCTGAGGGAAGATACCAACAGGGCCAGAAATCTGTTTAAATATTCACAGAGCGGTCATTAAACCAAAAGGCAATACCACAAACTGGTAATGCTAGGACCTCATTGTGAACTTGGGTTAACACCTTTAAAAACGGAGGTTTGAGGGGGAGGGTGGCGGGTCATGGCCAAGATGGCAGACTGGTGAATAGCATTTCCCGGCGGCTCCCCGCTCCCGGCTGTTTTGCCCGGCCGCTTTTGTGCTTAGAACCCCATAAGCGCTACCACTGATGGCAGTAATGTGGATGACAGTCAGGGGGCAACCCTGGAGGTGTGTATCACAGATCTGGGGAATGGACCGGCAAACGGAGCCAGCCTGGAGACATGGAGCAGCCGGGAGACAAAATGGCACCCGCACCTGAAGCGGCCTACGCCTACATCTAACCACATCCTGAGAAGAGGGGCCTGTCCTCGCATAAGGCAGACACACCAGGTGGCAGCAGAACAGCGGCGGCCGAGCGAGCTTGGGAGGCCGGAGACACCGTAGAGGCGGGAGGGACTGACGGGGGAACCTGTGCACGTGTGGCCCCTGGAGCCGGAGAGGCCTTGATTGCGGCAGGGAGCCCCAGGAGAGGCGGGCCGCCGGGCAGAAAGGACCTGAGATCCACCAGGGACCTCGCCTGGCAGAGTCAGAGTCCTCAGGGATCCTTCAAAGGGGAGGGGGGTGGGTTGGGGGGGGGAGAGAAGTGGAGGCGACGCACAAGTTACTACTCGTGTAACGATATATCTGTAAGAGACATTAGTTAGTGATAGATTCCTTACCTTAGAATATCCCCAGGCGTCAGACTGGATCCGGAAACTTTTGCGTAGCAGTACCCTTGCGCGTCGGTAGGCGTCGTCTGCGGCTCCGCGTCCGTCGCCGGCGCCGTGATGACGTCGGAGTACTTAGACGCCGCCTCCGCCTGCTGACGTCAGTTCTTAGACACAGCTTTTCCGTGCCAGAAGCGCAGAGCCATGCCAAAAAATCAACACTGGTGCCATGAAACTAGGGCCCTGAAAGGGGATGAACTTAACCCTAGATATCGGTTCGCAGAACGGGAAGGATGGGTGGGTCGGTAAGGAATCTATCACTAACTAATGTCTCTTACAGATATATCGTTACACAAGTAGTAACTTGTGCATCTGAAAGAGACACGTTAGTGATAGATTTCTTACCTTAGAATAGATACCCCAGTGGTGGTGGGTCTGCGAACCAACAATTACACCAGAAAGTCCTGCAGGACGGAACGGCCAAAGAAGCCATCCTTCCGGACTTGACTGTCCAGGCAATAATGTTGTGCAAACGTGTGCAGTGAGGCCCACGTAGCCGCCTGGCAAATGTCCTGCAAGGGCACACCTCGGCCCAAGGCAGTTGTAGTTGCTGTGGCCCGAGTGGAATGAGCCCTCAGCCCCACAGGGGGTTCCTTCTTAGCCAAGGAGTAACACGCCTGGATACACAAGATGATCCACCGCGAGATGGTCCGCTTGTGCACCGCTTTCCCTTTCTTAGCGCCCACGTAACCCACAAAGAGTTGGTCATCCACCCGGAACTGGCGTGTGCAATTCAAATAAAATGAGCGCACGTTTTGGGTCCAGACGGTGGAGCCTCTCTTCCTCTCTCGAGGGATGCGGAGGCGGAAAGAAGGTGGGCAAGGTGATAGATTGCCCAATGTGGAAGGCCATGACTACCTTGGGTAGGAAGGAGGGCCTTGTCCGTAACACAACCTTGTCCGGATGGACAGAAAGGAAAGGAGGCTTACAGGATGGAGCCTGGAGCTCACTCACTCTCCTGGCAGAGGTGATGCTACCAGGAAGGCAGTCTTCAAAGTGAGAAGGCGAAGAGGACAGTTGTGAAGTGGCTCAAAGGGAGCGCACATCAGAAATTTAAAAACCAGGTTCAAGTCCCACTGAGGCATCACGAAGGGAACAGGAGGGAACGTATGTGTGATGCCTTTCAGGAATCGATTAACGATAGGGGACTTGAACAAAGAAGGTTGATCAGGTAGCCTCAGAAAGGCAGAAAGAGCGTAAAGGTAGCCCTTGATAGTGCCCAGAGCAGAGCCCTGCTGGGCAAGAGAAAGAAGAAAGAGGAGAACCTCAGAAAGAGGGGCATTAAGGGGATCCACAACCTTTGCTGTGCACCATGCCACAAATCTGTTCCATCTGCAGGCGCATACCGACTTTGTGGAGGGACGCCTGGCTGCCAGAATGATGTTGCAAACTTCAGGAGGCAAGTCAAATGGCCTCAACTGTCGCCGCTCAATCTCCAAGCATGGAGGTGGAGACTGGACAGGTTCGGGTGGAGGACCGTCCCCTGCTGCTGCGACAGAAGGTCCTCCTGAAGAGGAAGAAGAACCGGGGTATCGACTGACATACTGAGTAGCTCGGGATACCAGTACCTTCGTGTTCAGTCCGGAGCCACTGGTGCCCGGTCGCGCCTGATCTTCAGCACTTCAGCACACGCACTGGGCAAAAGTGGTACAGGCGGAAAGGCGTACAACAGACCGCAGCTCCACTCGCGACGAAAAGCGTTTCCGAGCGAGTGCCGCCTTGGAAATTCCAACGCGCAGAACTGATGACATTGCGCCTTCTCTTCGGTGGCGAATAGATCTAACCAAGGCTCTCCCCACTGCAGAAAGAGACCTTGCGACACGTCCGAGTTCAGATGCCATTCGTGATTTATCATGCACCGGAGGCGGAGTTCGTCCGCCCTGGCGTTCAGAGAACCGGCCAGGTGTTGAACCACCACAGAGTCACGACCTGATGTTCCAGCCATTGCCAGAGGCGCAGAGCCTCCTGGCAGAGGGTCCACGACCCCACCCCGCCCTGTTTGTTGCAGTACCACATGGCGGTGGTGTTGTCCGTTAACACCTGCACTACACTCCCTCGGACAGACGGGAGGAATGCCTTCAGTGCTAGACGAATCGCCCGCAGCTCCTAAAGGTTGATATGGAGCCGGGACTCCGCCGGAGACCAGAGGCCTCTGATCTCCGCCTCTCCCATGTGGCCACCCCAGCCCTGGTTGGACGCGTCCGTCACAACTACGTGCTCCGGTTGGGGAAGGGAGAGGGACCTGCCGCTGACCCAATCGCGGTCCGTGAGCCACCACTGCAGCTGTCTCGCAATGCCCTCCGAGATCAGGACATGGTCGGACAGGTTGCCCTGATGCTGGGCCCACTGAAACTTCAGGTCCCACTGCAGAGCCCGCATCCGCCACCGGGCGTGATGCACCAGAAGGATGCAGGAAGCCATCAGCCCCAGAGGCCGCAGCGTCAATCTGACCGAAACCCGGGATAAAGGCTGGAAGATTGGAATCAGAGCCTGTATATTCCGAAGCCGCTGTTCGGGTGGGTAAACCCGAAACTGCGCCGAGTCGAGAACCGCTCCGATGAAAAGGAGCTTCTGAGAGGGACACAGGTGTGACTTCGGCACATTGATGGAGAACCCCAGCTGGTGCAGGAGGTCTGCCGTAGTCTGGAGGTGGTGGGCGACTGTCTGGGGCAAGTCCGCCTTCAACAACCAGTCGTCGAGGTAGGAGAAGACTGAGACCCCTAACCGGCGCAGATGAACTGCGACCACCGCCATCACCTTCGTGAACACCCGTGGGGTGCTGGTAAGGCCGAAGGGGAGCACGGTAAGCTGAAAGCCCTCGTGGCCTACCGTGAACCGCAGGTAACGCTGGTGGGCCGGCAGGACGGGGATGTGGAAATACGCGTCCTGCAAGTCCAAAGCTACCATCCAGTCTCCTGGGTCCAGGGCAGCTAATACCTGAGCCAGAGTCAGCATCTTGACGATCCGTAGGTCCAAGATAGGGCGTAGGCCCCCTTTGCCCTTCTTGGGTACCAGAAAGTAGTGGGAGTAGCAACCACGTCCTACTTCCGGCCCAGGAACGCGCTCGATGGCCCCCTTGGCCAAGAGGGCCGAAACTTCCTCCTGCAGAAGCCGCAAGTGATCCCCCGACACGCGGTGGTGTTACGGTGGCATGGCTTGAGGAGTCGTCTCGAAGGGGAGGGAGTAGCCCCTTCGGACGATTTGCTGCACCCACCTGTCCGACGTGATAGTGCGCCAGTGGGAGAGGTGATGGCGAACCCTGCCACCCACTGTCGTCACATGGGCCTGAAAGCTCGGACTAGGAGGGTTTAGAGGCGGATGCCGCGGGGGAAGGTGTGGACTGACCTCGCCTTTGTCCCCTACCGCCTCCACGGCGGTTCCCACGGCCGCCACCGGGCTGGGTGTCAGTCTGCGGTGAGTGGCTGGCGGCACGTGTGGGGACGCCCCTTCCTTGGCCACAAAAGGAGCGAAAAGCAGCTGTTTGCTTGCGCGGGCCGAGAGGCCCAAGGACTTGGCCGTAGTCCTGGAGTCCTTAAAGCGCTCAAGCACATGGTCTGCCTTGTCGCCAAAAAAGCGACGGCCATCGAACGGCATGTCCATGAGAGTGTTCTGGACATCTGCCTAAAAGTTGGCGGACCTCAGCCAGGCGTGGCGTCTCACTGCCACCGTCGTTGCCATTGCTCTGCCCAGCGAGTCGGTGGTATCCAGCCCACACCGGATCGAATATCTGGCTGCATCTCGGCCCTCCACAAGGGCTTGGCCGAGTTTGGCCCGTACCTTCAACGAACACTCTGGCAGCACTTCCGCCACCGTCTCCCACAGAGAGTGGGTGTAACGGCCCAAGAGGCAAGCGGTGTTGGAAGACCGCAGTCCCAAACTAAGGGAGGAGAATATCTTCTTGCCATAATTCTCATACCTCTTATATTCCCTGTCCGGCGGAGCCGACGGGAATGCGGTTTGGGAATTGGAGGCCTGGATGACCAGACTTTCGGGGGTGGGGTGGGTGGACAGGAAACATGGGTCGCCTGGGGCCGGGCGGTGGCGTCTGGCCACGTTCCTATCTACGGCGAACCCGTAGCGGGCCTGGACCAGGTGCCCAAAAGAACGTCGGTCAAGGCCTCATTAAACGGCAGCAGAGGCTCGGTCGAGCTTGACTGCGGTTTAGGGACCTCTGTGAGGTTAGTCCTCACAGCCGCGACGGGGAGCTCAAGGCCCAAGGCTTTGGCAGCCCTTGTCAACACCACGCTATAGGTTGCCCCCTCCTCCGTAGCCACGGTAGGAGGTGAGACCAAGCCAGAGTCTGGGGAAGTGTCCCGTCCACTGGCATCCCCAAGGTCTCCTGCCCAGTCCTCCTGAGACTGACACTCCCTGGTCAGAGGGTCTTCAGACCCCTCCCAATCCTCCTCATCACCCATCTGCTGAAACTCAGGGTCGTTAATCAATGGGGCAGGTCCATAGAAGTGGAAATCTCCAAACGGCGTCGGATGCGGCGCCCAGCGGCGCCGCTCCGACGCCGGAGCCGGAGCAAAGGAGGAATCGGGACGGCGCCGGAGGCGACACCAGACGGACAGACGCCGGGGGGGTCGTAAGGTCCACCGGTGACGATACAGAGGCCGAGGAAGGTCCAGCGGCGTCCTGCCCGAAGGCGCCGGCGGTGTCGGGACCGTGGGACCCTGCGGCGCCGGGCCCGAAGGCGCTGGCGGCATCAGGGCCATAGCCCCCGACCCGCTAGGGGCCCCAGACGGGTCCGCTGGGCCCGGAGGCGCCGCGGAGGAGAAAGGGACCTCATGGCCATGAGGAAGCGCTCAATCTCCTCCGGCGTCGCGTCTCGCCCAGGGACCGGAGGGTATGGGGCGGGACGGGACGCCCGCGACTCCGAAGGAGCCGCGTGGGCGGTGTCACCCGAACCCCCGGCCGCATCGCGCGAGCGTCGGGGGGGGGGGGAGTCAGAAGAGCGATGACGCCTCTTCGACTTCTTGTGCTTCTTACCCGACAACGACTTCGACCTGAAGGAGTGGTGCCGACTCCCGGAGCTGTGGTGGCTCCGTCCCCGCAACCTGTCCCTCGACCTCCTGTGGGACCGGTACCGGGACCTCACACAGCGAGGGGCCGACTGCCGTTGTTCGAGTCGCCTGCCGGACCGCTCCTGTGAGAAGTAGGCCTGATATGCAGTGCTCACTATTCTAGTGATCACTATGTATCAGTCCAGACAACCCTTATTGATGATTGGTTGTAAGTCAACCTTATAGACCAGCTATCCTAGTAGCGTGGATACGAGCGGTCTAAGGCTAAAGACTCGAGAGGGCGTGTTAAGCCAACTGTTATACCACACATATACCCCTTGAACACCAAGTGAAAGGACACCACACAAGTGTTATGAAAATAAACAGTGTATTTATTAAAATCACAACAACCCTGTACTCTTTATGAGGACAGGGTACTAAGCACAAAACAAAACTCTTATGAAAATACTTAAGTTAGCACAGTATATACAAATGCCCGAGGGGCACGGAAAACCATATACTCTGAAAGTGGAATGCGAAATTACTAGCAGGTAAGTACAGTACTAATAGGTTTTGGAATCGCTAGGTCTTGACTATAGAATCTTCAGATTACTTCTAGGAGGCCTAGGGGACTCGGGTGCAGAGTGTGCACTCTCACGCGGGATGCGGGACAAAGTCTATGGTAGCTAGATTTCACAGAGTTAGTGTTCTCGGGCGAACCCGACCTGGTAGGAGGAAAACGAAAGTGGATTCTGACCCTTGGATAGTGAGGCTATGCTGGGGCACCGAAATGCCGAAGTTACCTAGCCCAGGGGCTGCAGCTGCATATGTCTCAAAAGACGTCGGGAATCCTCGTAAACGGACCAGGAGCCTGGAAGAAAGATGCTGGCAGGCGACCAGTGAAGAGAGTTCAAAGTGATCCAAGCCTGGATCTTGAAGAGAGATGACACCTGAAAGCAGAGGGGACCAAGTTCGAGACTACTAGCCAGTAGTCAGGGGGCACCAGGCGGGCACCGGATGGTAGTCACCTCGACTAGGTGAGTGGGTGACGCTGTGCTCTGCAGATCTCACGGACCAGGAGGCGTTGTCGGCGACCAGGATGGAGGAGCGAGCTGTCCCACGATGGATGAAGCTGTCGGCGTCGCTGGACCCAAGATTGGGCAACAAAGCCTTGGCAAATTCAAGCCCACGCGGTGGACCTAAAATGGCGTCTGGAGTGGACCAGGAGGGTCCGGGGTGCTTCTCTGTTGGAAGGAAGCAAGGGCCAGTCTGGAGCAACCAGACCAGCAGCAGTGATGTCGTCGGGCGTCGTGAAGAAGGCCACAAGCCAGCCGGCTAGTAGCCAAACAACGCGGTGAGCAGCAAAAAGCAGAAGGGCCCCACGCCGATCGTGGAGATGCTGGAGGGCTGATCTTCGGTGCTGGAACCGCTCAGGGTTGGGGCTTCTCGGACCCCAAAGCACTCACCAGTGGAACACTCGGTGGGCTTGCTGTAAAGAAGTCGTGCAGTCTTGGCGATCGTCGGTCCCTCGAGGTCTCGTCGCACTCACGGTTCTCAGCTTGGCTGTAGAGGTGAGTAGAGGTCAGAGGTGCCAGGGAAGCCGGGTCTCGTCGAGCTGTGTCGTCAGATTCCTGAGGAAGGACTTGCAGCAGACCGCAGTGTTCTTAAGATGGTGCCTGCGGATGCAGGGTGACTACTCCTTAGTCACAAGGGAGAATCTTGAAGAAGAAATCTTGAGGTGCTTTCGCAGAAAGTCGTGTCTTGATTCCAAAGATGATCTAATTTGAACAGGGGGCCCGCTCCTATCTTTATACTAAGAAAAGGGGCTGACCCGGTGACTAGGTCCTGCCTATGGGTGGGACTAGGAGGGGGGTGGTTACACCCCTCTCCCATGCCGGACTTTCCCCAGGCCAGGGGCTGGTGTGCCCCTGGAACTGGTTCTGACCAGCCTATGCGTAGTGAGCACCGGGGTGCCACTCAGCAGTCACCTTCCTGTAAAGCCCTGCCTACCCAGGATACACAAAACCCTGTCTGGGATGGTGCTAGCACCGCCCCTGACAGGAAACCCTTTGTCCAGGCTCCCCTCGCTGGAAGGACTCCCAGCTGCAGGGGGTCAGACTCGTGTCTGTGGTGGCAGCATCCATTTTGTGGAGCTGAGGCTTCGTTTAACTTTAACCGGGGTTCACAGTTACATACATGTCGTGTCCCTCTAGAAGGGTGGAATGCTAACCCCGTCGCCAGAATTGGCGAGGGGTTAGTATTCCAATTCGTATGACACCTTACTCGACATGTTTTGATAAAGCAATACCAAAGATAGCATTTAACCGCGAGGATTATAATGCACTTAAGAGTATATGATATGCGTTATCATGGAACAGCTATTAGGACTTGGTTCCGCAAGCTGCAAACGGGCTCAGCTCATGCCAGAGCACCATTTCACACGATTCCAAGCACTCTGCCTTCAGGATTGTAAAGGCCTGCCATAGGAGTGACTGATAGGAATCTGTGTGTCCATTTTTAGGGTTAGATATAGGTATACTATATCTACAGCAAAGGGTGATTACACGACTTTGCCCCAGCTGTCATGCAGCCAGTTGTGTCAAATTTAGGAGGCCAGCCAGGGGTGGCATAATACATGCTGCAGCCCCTGGCAGCCCTGGGTACACCCATGCCCTGAGTTACAGGGTCTGATAGAGTGGCCCAGTACCAATTGGAAATGCACCTAGGGTACATGGAATCCATTTTACAGAGAGAGCAGTAGGCCTGGGGTCCTGATTGGCAGGGCCCCAAGTCGACTATGTAAAAAACCAGCTAAAACACAGGGCAAAAAGTTGGGGGCAACCATCGTCAGGAGGTACCTTCCTACAGCTCCCGCCTGGCTTTCGAAGAAAGGGCCCGGCAATCGGAGCAGGCCTTGTCGTCGTGGTCGACGCCTAGACAAGTCAGGCACAGGTGGTGAGAATCCGTGACCGACATGGTGCGGTCGCAATCTTCACAATGCTTGAAACCAGGCATCCCTACGGCACCGATCGGAGTCGCAAGACTTCAAGAAGGATCAAAAATGATCTAAAAAAAGTTAGTCAAAAATTGACTGGGTTGGCGTGGCTTAGCGGGCGATCATGGCGGACGTGGCTTTCTAGAGCTCCCGCCGGCCCGGCGATTATCCTTTCAATTCTCCTGGCCCCCGGACCCGAAAAGTACACCACGTCTGGGGTGAATGTAGCGGACGACACTGGGAGCCATCTGGTGCCAGGAACGGCGCGCCGAGACCTTTCAAGACGGTGAGGCGAGTCGGAGCAGCGGGCGGCCTAGTGCCGGTCGGACAAGCCGGGGCCTCAATTTTGGCGCACCCGGACCGGAGGACTCGGCCGGGGGCCTACGGCGCCGCTCTCTGGTCCGGATCTGGAGGCTGCCTTCTGCCGGCAGACCATCGCGGAGTCCCCTGCCTTTCCTCACCATACCAGCGGTGGGGGCTTGTGCCTGGAGGGCGCCTCGGAGGAACTGCGGCCTATCTGGCCTTGGCAGAGCCGGGGCCTCGAGTTTGGCAGTCCCCACCCGGAGTCACCAACACTGATCCTTGGACCAGGTGTGCAGGCGCAGCGGAGCCCCGGGGGCTGAGGGGTCAGTTGTGCGCCTGGCCCGGACTGTTGCCTTCCCCATTCCTGTGGTCGCCGGGGCAGTGGCCGGAGGGCCTGGGGACCGGACTGGAGCGGCCCGTCTCTGTGCCGAGTCGGGTGTGCCAGTGGACCCGGTGTGGACCTGGTGCCGACCCGCGGTGTGGTCCAACGAACCGTGAGTGTCTCCCCCCCTGGTGGGGGCCCCCTCCCCTCAAATCGTACTGCGGAGATTGCTGGGGGACGCTGTGACCAGAGAGACCATTGGGGGCCCTGAACAGGTTGCCGGGCCGGAGGAATCCCCTGGCTGTCGTTGGGGCTTGCGGGGTGCACCGGAGCAGGCGGTGGAGGTGGACATATAGGGAGAGGTGCCCCTGGCGGCGCTTGCACGCGCTGGGACTTGGCTTGCGAGGGTCTGCGGAGACGAGCTGTGGGGCCCCCCCTCCATATCCTCCCGAGTAGACAGAAGCGGTGTCCGTGGGGAGTCTATCGCTTGTGAGGGTGCCGGAACAGTGAACTACCCTTGGCAGCTGTTGGTGTGAGGGTTGCCCTGCCGAAATGATCCGCCGACATTTTGAAGACACTTTTGCCGGACTCAGCCTTGGCCATGACCAGAGGGGGGGGTGGACCCGCTAAGCAGGGGCCCATCGACAAATTCACGGAGCCACATGGCGGCCCCGGAGCGCAGGGCGGCCAGGGGCCGGGGCCGGATAATGCGGCGCTAATGGCAGCTATCACCCAATCAAGAGATATGCTGGATGCCAAGATTGGGGCTGTTGGGGCGGATGTGACCCTCCTGAGACAAGACCTGCGCAATGCAGTGGCGCGCATAACAGAGGCAGAGTCCAGGATCTCCGTGGTGGAAGATGATGTCGGGACCCTGAAAAAGAAAGTGGCAGCGATGGAAAGTGTCCAGAAGGGTCTAGTACTTCGGGTGGAGGATGCCGAAGGACGGGCGCGCAGGAACAACCTTCGCTTTGTGGGTTTTCCGGAGGACTGTGAGAAGGGAGGCATGGAACGCTTCCTTTCTCAATGGCTGCAGAGCTGGCTCCCCCCGGATACCCTGTCCCGATGTTTTGTGATTGAACGCGCGCACCGGGCCCTGACGCAGAAACCGCCGGCAGGTGAACGGCCCAGGCCGGTGATCGCCAGAATTCTGAACTTTCATGACAGAGACACTATCCTGCGGGAGGCGAGGGCCAAAGATTCTCTGTTGTTTGAAAATCACAAGATCATGATCTTCCCCGACTACATCAAGATGGTGCAACAACAGAGACACTCTTTCCTGGCCGCCAAGGCAAAACTTCGGGGCCTGAAGATTCAGTACTCCTTACTCTATCCAGCCCGCCTACGAGTGGTCTTTCAGTCCAGAACTCACTTTTTCGAGACGCCAGAAGATGTTTTCAGATGGACTGATGAGACGGTGAGGGTCAGGCCGCATGCCCAGCCGGGCCTGGATCCAGGACACACGAGCGACTCATCGCAAACCCAGAGTGATCAACACGCCCGAAGCCAAAGGAGTAGGAAGTCCAGATCTCGGCGACGTAATGTTTCCAACACTGAGCTTAGGACTGCTGCGCCCGCTGATTCGGACCTCTCGGGTGGCAGTGGCTGAGGGGCCATGGGCGGTCTTGCCCGCCTACGGATACCGGCTGCTCCGGCTGGGGAGATTGGTCCTCCTGTGCTTCGCTTGGCGGACGACTACACACTGAGTAAACTGTCACGTTTAGTTGGATGTTCCACCGAATGTTAGGACTTTGGGAAGGGTTCGGGGTGCTCCGATACAGGGGCTATCTGCCTCCTACATAGTTGGGAGTGGTTAGGGGGAAGGGGGGGAAGCTTTAGCTTAGTGGGTGTTCGGGATCCATTGGCATGGTAGGCTTTGGGCGCTCTGTTTTGGGCCCGAGGCCGCCCATACCGCGACAGATACTTCAGTGTTCTATGAGGTATGGGGGGGGGGGAGGGGGGCAGTTGGGGGACTTGGTTGGGGGGTCAGGTTGGGGTTGACGGGGAGGTGGGGATGGCTGGGTGGGGTTGGTGGCGGGGGTGGGGGGGGAAGGACGGCGGGGGGGCGGGAGAGGGTGGAACAGTGTCTGCGTTACTTAGGCAACTATATTGTATGTGTGGGTGGCTCCAGGAACCTAGGACTCTTTATCTCCTCCCCATAGACAATGGTTGATGCCCAACGGTCAGGCCTCCCAAGGGCAACGGTACGAGTGGTGAGCTCGAATGTCCGGGGGATGCTGGATAAAATAAAGCGAGGGGCGGTGTTGCGGCTGGGGAAGAGGGAAGGGGCAGATATTCTCCTCCTACAGGAGATGCACCGTCAAGGCACCAAGACCCTCAGTTTGCAGAGATATGGTTATCAACAAGTGTTTCATGCGGGCTTTGCGAGGGGGTCCCGGGGGGTGGCGGTCCTGATACACCATAGGCTCTCCTATGTACACGAGACGCACTGGGTCGATGCTCATGGTAGATATGTGTTTGTCAAAGGAATGGTTGGAGATGAGCCGATGGTATTTGGTAGTGTGTATGCTCCGCCCCCGTTGCAAGATGCACTCATCAAGAAGCTGTTCGAGGTGTGGGCTGATATCCCGGATGTACTGGCGATTGTGGGGGGAGACTGGAATGATGTGATGGATGGACGGATAGACCGCTATAGGCCCGGTAGGGAGCCCCAGACCACGGCGCCGACGAGGCTTCATGGCCTAGCGCAGGGCATGGGTTGGATTGACACATGGCGCTACCAGCATGCCTTGAGCCGAGAATATTCTTATGTGTCGGCTGGGCACAAGTCCTTCTCCAGACTAGATTACCTGTTCGTGCCGCTCTCCTGGCAGGCGAGGGTCGCTTCTATGGCTGTTCTCCCTCGCGGCATCTCGGACCACTCCCCCGTGTCCTTGGATCTGCTGTTGGACAAGAGGCGACAGCCCTTCCAATGGCGCCAGTCTGCGTGGCACCTGCAGCAGGATGGCTATCGTTCACATTTGCGCGAATCCATTTCCAATTATTGGGCTGAGAACGACGGGCCGGAAGTGGATGCCGCCACCCAGTGGGAGGCGATGAAGCCGGTGCTCAGGAGGGTGGACATTGCTTGGTGTGCGGAGGTCCGCAGGACCCGTCAGAGAGGTGGATGAAGCTGCGAGGCGGGTTCAGGATCTGGAGAGAGACTGCACCATGGGTGACTCGGATGAGGCTGTGGGACCGCTCCTGCGGGCACAGCAGTCGTATTCATCCCTGCTACTCAATGAGGCACGCCAGCTTTGGCTGGCCACACAGAGCAGAATTTATCAGTGGGGGGATAAATCCAGCACCATGCTTTACAGGCTCTGCCAGCACACATTCCGGCCTCAGACCCTGCCGGGCGTTTGAGATGAGCAGGGAAATCAGTTGGCGGCCCCTGAGGACATAGCGGCCAGTTTTGCACGGTATTATGCGGATCTGTATGCCCCCCGAGAGGCCCTCCCTGCGGAGGAAGTCGATAAATTCTTGGTGGACCTCCTGCCGCGCGCGCTCCCGGATGAGGCCAGAGATCAGCTGGACCTCCCCCTCTCACTGGAGGAACTAGGCACGGCACTTGGGGAATTGAACTCTGGTAAAGCCCCGGGACCGAACGGGTTCCCGTGTGAATTTATGAAAACTTTTCACCTCCAACTGGAGGGACGCTATAGGTTAGCACTGGAAGCAGCCAGAGAGGGTGGTCGCCTCCCAGCGGACTGGCAACATGCAGAAATTGTTGTTTTCTGTAAGCTCGGGAGACCCCCGGAACATCATTCCTCATACAGGCCGATTTCCCTTTTAAATTTTGAGGCGAAGATATTGGCCAAGGCCTTGGCCAACCGTCTCCTCCCATATATCACCGATCTGGTGCACCCTGATCAGGCAGGGTTCATGCCCCATGGGGCAACACGACAACATTCGCCGTGCACAGGTGGTGGTGGAGACGGCCCGGGCCGCTAAGATCCCAACGGCGCTCCTCCTGGCCGATATTGATCGGGCATTTGACTCTCTCAGTTGGGTGTACCTTAGGGCGCTGCTGTCCCGCCTCAATCTTGGGCCGGTTTTTCTCTCGTACCTGAGCCTGCTTTATACGGACCTGACCGCGTCAGTGAGAGTGGCGGGAGCGGCGTCCGAACCCTTTCCTATTGGACGGGGCACCAGGCAGGGTTGCCCTCTCTCACCCTATCTATTCGCACTGGCCATGGAACCTCTGGCGGCGTGGGTGAGGATGGACGCACAACTTTGGGGGCTGGAATGGGACATGGGCCCCTCCGACCGCATTGCGCTATACGCCGATGATGTCCTGTTCTTCCTCACGGCCCTTAATAGGTCCGGACCCAGAGTCCTGGAGATAATGAGAATTTTCGGGGAAGTTACAGGATTACATCTGAATGTGCAGAAATCTAAGCTGTGGGTGCTGGGCGACGGCGGGGAGCTTGGCGCTTGGGCCTCGACGCTGCAGAGTGCGGCTGGTGGACTCAAGTACCTGGGCGTCTTTATTACAGATGCTCCGGATGTGGCATGGGAGCGCAATGTGGTGCCCGTATGGGACAGAGTGCGGTCGGACATGAGAACTTGGTCCAGAATGCCACTGAATATATATGGCCGCTCGGCGATCTTTAAAATGGTGGCCCTGCCGCGCCTTCTGTACCAGCTGCAGAACCACCCATACCCTATAGCACCGCAGTGGTTTCGTCAAGTAAACGCTGCACTGAGTCAGTTCCTTTGGGCCGGGGGAGTGGCGAGAGTTGCTCTCCGCACTTGCTTCCTTTCTACGTACTGCGGGGGCCTGGCCACCTCAGACATTTTATCTTACTATCAGGCGGCGCACCTGCTGGTGCTTAACGACTGGTGGTACGGGGATCAGGGTGACCCGACCTACGCCCTGGAACGGTACTTGATGGACCCAGACACAATACACACCATTCTTTACTCGGCGGCTATCAGGAAACGGCTCCCCATGGTCACTCAGGTGGTCTTCCGGGTGTGGCGCGCAGCTTTGCGCCGCATGGGGTGGTGGAACAAATTGACGAGGGAGACCCCGCTGTGGCAAAACGGACGTCTCCCGGCGCTGGCGTCCCTACAGGGATTCAAGGGCTGGGACGATATTGGTATCTCTACGCTCGGCCACGTCATGAGGGGCACCACCCTTAAGTCTTTCCAGATGTTGAGGGAGGAATATGCCATGCCCAAGACCCAATTCTTTAAATATCTGCAGTTGCATCATGCATTGTCTCCCTCGTTGGTGGGTTTAGAGTCTCTGCCCGAGTTTAGCCCCCTGGAGGCCAAGGTGTTTATGGGGGAATTGGAGGAAAAGAAAATTTCCAATATTTACCAGACCCTGGTCACACACTGCTCCTCCTCCCTGGATAATCTGCGTGCAGCGTGGGAGAGGGATGTTGGAGCTCTCGAAGAGGAGGACTGGAGGGAGGCCCTGGAGGCCCCTAGGGGGGCTGCCATTGCGATGCGTCTTTGCTTTATTCAGTTTAAATACTTACATAGGCCCTATTTTACCAGAGAGCGGCTGTGGAAAGCTGGTCTGATTGCCTCCCCTGAGTGCTTGAGGTGTGGACGGGAGGTTGGGACGTTTGTCCACACTGTGTGGTCGTGTGCGAACCTGGCAAGATACTGGATGGGTGTCTGGGACTGCTTGGCTGAGGTTCTGGGCTGGGACCTTCCCCGATCACCGCAACTCGGCTTGCTACATGTTATGGAACAGGTGGGAGGTAACATATACAAGCGTCACCTACTGGTCTTGGGCCTTACTGTGGCTAAGCGGGATATTGCCAGGGCCTGGAAGGACCCCAGGGCCCCTTTATTGGAAGTTTGGAGACGGGGGTTGGACTTTTGCATGGGACTGGAGCGTCCGATCTTTGAGGCCAGGGGATGCCCTCGGAAACATTTTAAGATATGGAAAAGATGGGCGGACTACAGAGGACTGTGGCTGGAGCCACCGATGGCCCAAGACACTGGAGAAGATCTTTAACTGCTGTACCCTGGGCGACAGGGAGCGCACACGCTTTGTATTATCATGCTTTATGCCTTGAGATTCACAGACACTGTGTAGGGGACGGGGTGGGACCGGGGGGGGGAGGCAGGGTGTTGGGGGGGTTGGGTAATTAATCCAATATTGCTTGTACTGACTGCATATCCTTTTCATGCTTGAGCTCATTAGTCCTGCGTTGTGATGCGGAACGGTGTCCCTCCCTTTGTGTTTTGTCGGTACTTTAATAAAATTTTGTTCTGAAAAAAAATTTACTGGGTTACTGCTTATTCCAGATCTGCGCTGGCTGGCGCGGAAAAAAGAAGAACTGACGTCAGCATGCGGAGGCGGCGTCTAAGTACTCCGACGACGTCATCACGGCGCCCACGACGCAGACGACGGACGCGGAGCTGCAGACGACGCCTACCGACGCGCAAGGGTACTGCTACGCAAAAGTTTCCGGATCCAGTCTGACGCCTGGGGATATTCTAAGGTTAGGAATCTATCACTAACGTGTCTCTTTCAGATGTCTGGTTCCAACTGGGCCTACTGCTTCTTTTGCCCATATCCACAAGGGCGGAGGAGGTAGCCCAGGCGGCTACAGCATGACGGCGACTGACCGGGCCAGAGGCCCAACGTATAGCAGTAGGGGGAGAGTTGGACGTGGGGCCTGGCATTACTGGCAGTCCCTGTAGTGGGCAGCGAAGCATCAAGGTGACGCAGCGCTGTACAGAAGCGCAGTGCGGCAACAAGGGTGCCTGGCATTCGGCCAGTGACATCACCTGGAGGAGGTGTGTTGACACCTACAAGTGCCGGGTGGATGGTCCGTACACAAGCGGGAACAGAAGGTGGGCAGAGCAGCAGTCTCCCTGAGCGCCCCGCGCACCCCCAGGCACGCCAAAGAAGGGAGGGACCCATGCCCAGCACCCCCGTGGGATCCCCTGACGCCGGGGCCTGGAGACAACGAAGGAACCCACAAGGGAAGGCCATGATCCTGGCAGAGCGCTGCCGGTGGGCCCCCTGTACTGGCCCCATTTAGTGAAGAGACGTGTTGGCCAACCCGGGAGCGGCTGCAGCATTGAGGGGACTGATGGCGGCCTAAGACCATCCGGGCAGGGTGCTAATTGCGGTCATCGCATGGCCGGCCCGGAACAGCGCACCGAAAGCCTAATAATGACGGAGATCAGGGGTGGACCGACGACAGCCAGATTGCTCCACGGGGAGGCAGGGAGCCAGGAGCCAGGCCTCCGAGGAGAAAGCTTGCGGCAGAGCGGCCTGAGAGATCGGACAACACAGTCCGAGACCCGAGCGGCCTGAACCACGAGGAGGGGATCAACAAAGCCTGGTGGCACCAGTGGAGTGGGAGCACAGATGTACGATGCGGGGCACCACATCACTGTGTCCCTTATTCATAACTATCGGCCAGGGGGATTGGCCGCACACGTGGGCCTGCGGAGATCAGGGGGCGATCCTCCTGCATGGACGAGCTTCTCCCTCTCTAGGGGAACCACGGAGGTGTGAATAGGATCAGACTTTCTGGGACAGCAGGCCAGAGTGGCGTCCCTACCGGCGCAGGTACACGCATTGATGAGCAGAAGGGCACTCAAAGACACAGACGATCGCTGAGAGCGCCGAGAGCCACACCAGCGGAGCTATCCAGGTAATAGCACACGGGAGGCCCGGGACGCAGTAGTGCACAGGCGCAGTGCCAGCTCTAAGGAGAGAAGAATCAGCTCTTCACTGGGGCCCGGCCTGGATCATAACTATGTTTTCGGTGAGAGGGAAAAGGAAGCAGACATTGAAAGAAATGCTCTCCAAGGGCTCCCTATCCGGGGAGAAAGGGGGCCGATCTTCTCAGGCACAGCAATCGCAGCCATATCCGGAGGAGGGGGAAGACCGGATCACTCGCTCCTTCCTGGAGTCACTCTTTAATACGCTGAGGGAGGATTTTCAAACACTCAAAAGTGAGGTTGGGGGGGAAGTGAAGGAGATACGCCGAGATGTAGACGCGATTGACGAAAGAGCCGCAGCCATTGAGGACCGTGAGCAGACCAGAGATGAGGAAGGGGAGAAGCTCCAACAGGAGGTGAGTAGCCTAAGGGAGCAAAAAAAAATCGACCTACAGGCACAAACAGAAGATCTCGAAAATCGCTCGAGGCGGAACAACATCCTAGTAAGGGGAGTGCCTTTGGAAACAGAGGGGCCTGACATGGCTCACTATCTGCAAGGGATGTTCCGAGACATCTTGGGAGTGCCGCAAGACTTCGAAATCCGCATCGATCGGGCTTGAGGAGATGGGCTCCTGCCCCCCACCACCCCCCACCCCCCCACCTCGGACAACTTAGCCTTCCTTCCAGATTACCCCCTCAAGGAGCGCATCTTGCAAGAGGCCAGGGTGAAGCAGCCTATCAAACAACAGGGACACTCCATTGCTCTCTTCCAGGACCTGGCTGGCATAACTTAGCAGAAAAGGAGGGAGTTTAAAGAAGTGACTGCGCACCTCAGAGAACAAGGAGTGGCTTACTCATGGGCCACCCCTTTCGATTGATTTTCAAATGGAATGGTAAGTTGTGTCAACTCTGTTCCCTCCAAGAAACTTGCAGGATCCTCGGAACATCATGGTACGGAGGGGGCGACCACTCGAGAGCAAGAGCGAAAGCCCTCTGGAGCCAAATGGCAGAGAGTTGGGCAGAGGCGGTAGCCTGCTCCAGGGCTGGGGCCGGACCCTAACACTATAGCGCAAGAGCGACAGGTGGCTCTAGAAACGGTCCTCAAGGACACAGCATCACCAGATGGCCAGGGGGTGGCTGCGGGCGGGGGGGTACGGAAAACTTGGACGACAAATGCTCCAGACTCATCTTTTTTCCAAATGCACACGTCATTGGGTGATGGGCAATGGACAATGTTTGGGGTTTGGGGCTTTTCAGTTGCGGTTAGGGAAGGGGGGGGGAACAGGTATGCTACAGCGATGGGTGCAGCGGCAAGGCTTGGGGTCAGAGTCACTTAGCGGAGCAGTAGCAGGAGACACACACGCAAGAGAGGGGAACAGGGTCACGCAGACGCAGCAGACTGGTCCCATGTCATGTTCCACCCTCCAGGTAGTCACAGTCAATGTGAAAGGGCTTAACAACCCTATCAAACAAAGAGCCATATTGTCCTATCTGGAGAACCTGAGGGCTGATGTGAATCTCCTTCAGGAGACCCATCTCCTCCCCAAGGATTGGCATCGGATGAAGTCCCGGGTTTTTTCCCCAGCAATTCTTTTCTTCCACATCAGACAAGAAAGTGGGGGTGGCCATACTGGTAGCCAGGACCTTTGGGGGGACAGTAGGTGCAAAGTGGCAGAAGTAAAGGGTCGCCTCCTAGCCTACAGGCTGTGCATTTTTATCTGTCGTTTTCTTATGAACTTTTGTGCTGATTTTGTAATTGTCCATTCTTACTTTGACATCCAAAAACACAATGTTCTCTTTATCAATAGTGTGAGTGACAAGGACAATTTTTTAATCAATGTAATGGTACTTCGATGGGCTTTGGGGGGGCACCCTCATATACCAATATCTACATGCACAAATTTGAGACAGATCATATCCTACATAACTAAATTTGGCAAGAAGGCATCATAGTGTTTAAACGATACATTGATATTTTTTTAATATGGGAAGGTTCTAGACAACAACTAGAGAAGAATATCCCCATACTGAACTCGCACATTGATCGTATCAAATTCACTCACACTATTGATAAAGAGAACATTGCGTTTTTGGATGTCAAAGTAAGAATGGACAATAACAAAATCGACAGATAAAAATGCCAGTCTTCTTTTCCAAAGTTTCCATCCAGAGTCTTTAAAAAAACATTTGCCCACTTCGCAATACATCAGACTTAAAACGATTACCACAGATGACCTCGATCTACAAGAATCATTTAAAGAGCAAACTAGGAAATATCGTCAAAGAGGATATCCCCAAGATATTTTGGAAACATCCCTCAAAAAAGTAAGAGAACAAACCAGAGAAACTCTCTTACAAGAGAAAGTAAAAATTCCCGAAAAGAAAACTGTTTGTGTTATGAAATACTCCACGATATCAATAATAATTAAACACATTATCAATAACCACTGGCCATTGATCCAACTGGAACCGGACCTGAAGGGTCTTTACAGTGAAAAAATTACATTTGCATTTCAAAGATCTAAAAATCTTAAAGAACTGTTGAATACACCCAAGAAAGAGAATATCAAATGGAAAGGCATGTTAAGATGTCAAAACTGTACTCACTGTAGTAACGTCATTGTGGGTAACAAGTTCACCCACCCCACGAAAGGCAATCAAATTGAACTGCATCACACTAGTACTTGTGATACTACCAATTGTATCTACGCCATCAAATGCCCGTGTGGCAAGATTTATGTGGGACAAACAGAACGCAAAATCAAAGTTCGGATCACCGAACACAAGAGCAATATACGTCTTGGCAACATGAAATCAGCCATAGCTTGCCATTGGAAAGAAGCACGTCACCAGATTGCTCAATTAAGATTCATGATTTTTGAGACTATTCCACAGCGCAGAGACATGGATCCTGTGAAACAAAGACTGAGAGCAGAATATTATTGGATCAAAAAACTTAACTCTACACATCCGATTGGGATGAATGATCGGATAGAACATTCATGCTTTCTGTAAATATGGTATCAATGCTATTGCATGGTCCGATGATACATCCTGAGTCCCACCTAGATTAATGAATTATAAGATTGCTGACCTTGTGTAAAGTCTTAATTTTCTAACTTTGCATTACCTGAGAATGTACATTTAACCAACTTTTTTCTGTGCATTTACGATAGTTTTTTAATGTTTCTTCACTTTTTCGGTTATACACATGGTTTACACTTAGTTTGGTGTTTTTCACCTGTACAACTTTATTGTTCCGAGCTGTTTCTTTGCCTTGAAGCACATATACTCCTATCACATGGCGTTGATCTTACGCTCCCATTGCCTAGTTTACTCCGATCACATGACATATTTTGACCTATCACGTTCACCGTGAGTTAGACTTCCTGAATCTTAATCGAGACACGGCGTTGTCCGGTCCCATGTAAGTTTTCCTTAAGCGATTTGAGCTAAATCTGTCTGATATCGTGCATGTTTCACTTTTTTGTCTGCCCGTTTAACTCTGCACAGTACTTCACGTGTTTTATCAATCTGTTTACTTTTGATGCTCACAGAGTTAGTTTAACTTCACCATTCAGCTACCTCAATTCACATCTGTTACGTAGTTTTACGTTCACCCTGTGAGGCACCCTTCTGCCAGGCACTTTTCGCATATTTTTTCAACACTTTCGGATTCTTTGAATCTCTGGTATGCATGCTCTTCATAATTATTCACATGACTATTGATTGATACATATGTTTTATTCATTGTGGAGTACCTGATTTGGTCCTGTTTAACCTTGTTACAGACCCCTGATGAAGGGTCCCCCGTTAGTTGACCCGAAATGCATTGGGTATATAAGAATATATAAACTACATGAAGACTGCATCATGAGACTGTTATTATGCATGCCATTTGTCTATGGATTAAAGATTGAATTTAAAGAATAATTCGAGAAGATTTAAACTTGAAGGAAATAAATTGAATTTTGTGAAGAAACCAGTGTGTTTCAACGTATATTGTGCGCACATTTTGGTGGGCAGACGACTCTCCCCACACCACATCCAAACATTAAATGCACCCATGGTGGCACATTGTTTGGATAAGGGTCATGGAGCCAAAGATATTAAATGTACAGTCCTCAGACATATTACAGGGAGAAACATTGACAATACACTGGTAAGGATCGAAGCCAAAACAATCATGTTCCTGGCCATAATGGAAAATGGACTCAATGAAATGTCGGAATTGACTAACTGCTGAGAAATTGTATATGTACTGAGAATGCCCCAAATAAAACCGAGGACGTATCTCCTTCCAGGAAAGTGTTACCAAGCAACCAAGATGATAATGACTACAAGCCATTACAAGACTCTTTAAACAAGTGAATTGCGCCACAAACACTACATACCGCTGCACCTGCCATTATAACGCAGCACCCAGCAGTCGGAGAAAAATAGCCAGACCAAAAAGAATGACAAGTGCTGCCCGCTCAATAAAGCTTTGGTTGAAACGGAATCTCAAAAAATCTACAAAGGTGGAAGGCGGAGATATAAGCAAGTTTCCTATTATTAAAGCCACAACGAAGCCAACCACTTGGATAATTTGCTGGAAAGAATACTGCGGCATATATACTTCATTTGTAGACGCAGACGCAAGCTTGAGGAATATTTCTTTACGCAAAAATCAGTTAAAAAAAGCCGATACAGAAAAGGAAAATACACAAACCCATATCACCACGGCAAGAAGGAGCCAATCAGGTCAGACGTAAATACGGCGCACACGCAACGCCGGCTGCCCGTTCAAAGAGAAGAAGAGCGAGACCCGAAAGTGCACGCCGATTCGAAAGCACGGAGTAATACGGAGAAATGAAGGTACGAATACGTATTAAGATATGGATTCATAGCGGTAATAACGGCACAAGGGCAAAGAGACAGCAATAGCGAGCCAAGATGAAAGGGATGAGAACCGAGATTCACTACCTCTATAAGACGGTGTTTACTCACAGTATATTGAACGACCCTCATTCCTGAATGTGGGCTTAAAGTACACATAACATGAGGGGAGCACTCACAAGATGGCAGGACTCATATCTCTACTCCTAGAAAAAACAGAGCAACAGAAGGAGAGAAATAAAAGATAGCAATTAAGCAAGCTAGCATCTACACACCCTTAAATGTATGTGCGATCACACTCAGCACAAAAGACAGCAGGACCCGATAGTTACAGTGTAGATAAACTAGAACTTCCAAAGCAACCGACTAGAGACCCAGCAACTACAAAAATGCTAGATTAAGACAATAGATGAAGAGAGAAGGCATTGATACAACTTTTATTCCCCTAGGAGAAGAATATTTGAAGATTTTGATTTGTGAGAACCATTCTCGAGACACTAATCACATCGAGAAAACATATGTGAACTACAAAGGGTACGTGACATAATAATGCAGAATAGAACAGATAGACAGACTCGCTGTATGCAAACACATATATAGTAAATTGAACTATTATATCCATAGGTGTAGAGACGTCCTACTACAACAGTGTTCAGCCCTGAAGAAGACCTTACATGAATTAATTTTGGTCCTAACTGGAGAAGGTCGAAACGCGTTGGCAGACAACAATAGTGGTTTGGAGGACAAACGAAATAGACTTTTCTGCAAGGGTCCCTCAGTAGAATGAACTCAATTGTCCACTGTGTGAATGAAATTAATAATCTCCAATCCTATATAGGACTCCACTTTTTAGGTGACACTGAGGGCAAAAAGGAAAAAGGCCCCAGTGTGGTATTTTCTTAGTTATAAGTAGGACAAACAATACGTAGGACAAACAAGAGAGAATTTATTATCTTTGAATTTGTGAATCAATAGAAACTCTATGTGTTAAGTTTAATTGTGATGAAGTAACAAAGTTCAATTAGTCTATACTACATCAAGCTGCATGTACATATGGTGTACAAATTTATATGTTTTGTGTATATAGATGTTGTGTATTATTTAATGTTTTGTATATATAGAGACTGTGTATAGATAAGACTCAAGGAGAGGTGACTACATTTTGTAAATGAAGGAGATTCTAATTGTATATATAAAAAAGTGAAAATAACGGATAAATTATAAATTTCAAGCCCATGGTCAAATAAAGGGACTATTGTGGCAACAAACAAGTATTCAATCTATAGTGTCAGAGGTATCCTTGTATATAAAATTTTGTTTTCTAGATTCCAGCCTCTGTCTTCCTAAATCGAGTCATCCCCCTGTGTTATATACCTTATGTTGAACCACTGGCACAGAAGATCAGAGACAACCCGGATATATTGGGCATCCCTTTTGGTGGAGAGAGACACTCCGTGAGTTTATATGCAGATGATATACTGGCGACTCTAGAGACGCCAGAGCATCTTCGTAATTCCTACAATCTGGTAGGTTCATTCCTTTTGCTTAGCGTCACTGTTTTGGGAGATAGAATCCATAGTTTTCAGAATCCTAATTCAATTCCCTTTCCTTCTCACAGACAGTTTTTTTTTGTGCCCTGATGAGATTCCAGGAAATCGCTCACTGGAATCGAAACGCGTCGGCCAGTTAGAAAGGAGTTGTTGTGATCCATTTCGTTATACCAGCAATTTTTCTGTTGTAAAAACTTACAAATTAACTTAGCTTCTTTTCTATCTTCCCCCTCTTTTTATTATTCTTTATGCATTAATCGCTCCTTACAGTAGAAAATGTATCGTTGTATGTGTAGGAGAGTAGGGTCTGCAATCCTATGATCACCCAGATTTTTTGCTTTTGTTTCACTGGTTTACGACTTTCTCTGGCTGTGGGCCTGCTAATCAGACCCACAGCCTGGCTGTTCTCTTTCTAAATTACGATATGTACCCTAGGTGCATTTACCAATTGGTACTGGGCCACCTTCTCAGACCCTGTAACTCAGGGCATAGGTGTACCCAGGGCCGCCAGGGGCTGCAGCATGTATTATGCCACCCCTGGCTGGCCTCCTAAATTTGACACAACTGGCTGCATGACAGCTGGGGCGAAGTCGTGTAATCACCCTTTGCTTTAGATATGGTAGCCCTATATCTAACCATACAATGGACACCCGAGTTCCTATCAGTCACTCCTATGGCAGGCCTTGACAATCCTGAAGGCAGAGTGCGTGGGCTCGTGTGAACTGTGTTCTGGCCCGAGCCGAGCCGGTTGCAGCTTGCGGAATCAAGACCCAATGGCTGTTCCATGATAACGCGTACCATATCGGTAACTTCGGTGTCGCGTTATCAAGACATGTCGAGTAAGGTGTCATACGAATCGGGATGCTGCCCTCTCACCAACTCTGGCGACGAGGTTAGCATTCCGCCCTTCTAGAGGGACACGACATGTACGTAACTGTGAACCCCGGTTAAAGTTAACTAAAGCCTCAGCTCCACAAAATGGATGCTGCCACCACAGACACGAGTCTGACCTCCTGCTGCTGGGAGTCCTTCCAGCGAGGAGCGTTTGGACAAAGGGTTTCCTGTCGAGGGCGGTGTTCGCACCGTCCCAGACAGGGTTTGTGTATTCTGGGTAGGTAGGGCTTTTGCGAGAAGGTGACTGCGGAGTGGCACCCCGGTGCTCACTACGCATCTGCCGGTCAGAACCAGTTCCAGGGGCGCCAGCCCTGGCCTGGGGAAAGTCCGACAGGGGAGAGGGGTGTAACTACCCCCCTTCCTGGTCCCACCCTTAGGGCAGGACCTAGTCATGTACCCACCCCTTTCTTTAGAATAAAGACCGGAGCGGGGACCCTTCCAAATTAGATCATCTTTGAATCAAGAACTACTTTCTACGAAAGGACTTCGAGACTCTTCTCAAGATTTCTCCCTTGTGACTAAGGAGTAGTCACCCTGCATCAGCGGGCACCACCTAAGAACTCTGCGGTTTGCTGCAAGTCCTTCCTCAAGGAATCCGACGGCCCAGCTCGACGAGAACCGGCTTCCCTGGCACCTCTGACCTCTACCCACGTCATCAGCTCAGCTGTGATCGGTGGGTGCGACGAGACCTCGAGGGACCGGCCACCATCAAAACCTGCACGCTTTCTTAACCAGCACGACCATCGAAGCAATTCTCTGGTGAGTGCTCTGGGGTCCGAGAAGCCCCGACCCTGAGCCGCTCCAGCACCGAAGTGCAGTCTCCCAGCATCTCCACGATCTGCGTGGGGCCCTTCTGCTCGCTGCTCAGCACGTTGTCTGGTCACTAGCCGCTGGCTTGTGCCCTTCTGTGACGACATCCGGAAATCAACTCTGCTGGCCTGGTTGCTCCAGACTGGCCCTTGCTTCCACCTTTGCGAGAAGCACCCCGGACCCTCCTGGTCCCCTCAAGACGCCATCTTAGGCCCACCACGTGGCCCTGAGATCTGCCAAGGCTTGTTGCCCCATCCTGGGCCCAGCGACGCCGACAGCATCATCCTTCGTGGGACAGCTCGCACCTCCACCGTGGTCGCCGACAACGCCTCCTGGTCCGTGAGACTGCAGAGCCTAGCGTCGCCCACTCACCTGGTCGAGGTGACGGCCAACCGGTGCCTTCCTGGTACCCTCTGACTACTGGCTAGTAGTACGAACTTGGTCCCCTCTGCTTTCAGGTATCATCAATCTCTGATCCAGGCTTGGATCTCTACGAACTATTCATCACTGGTCGCCGGCCAGCAACTCCTTTTCTTCCGGCTCCTGGCTCGTCAGCGAAGACCCCGACGCCTGTAAGACTTGTGCAGCCGCAGCCCTCGTGGCTAGGTAACTCGGCATTTCGGTGCCTGCATAGCCTCTTTACTCTAGGGTCCCGAGTCCCTCGCTTCCGACTTGCCTTATCGGGTCCGCCCGAGACCTTAAACTTTCCGTGTCCCAGGACACTTGTTTTAATTGTGCACTTGAAGTATTTTCCTAAGAGATTTGGTTTGTGCTTAGTACCCTGTCCTCATAAAGAGTACAGGGCTGTTGTGAATCTTAATAAATATCCTGTTTATTTTCATAACACTTGTGTGGTGTCCTTTCACTTGGTGTTCAAGGGGTACATGTGTGGTAAACAGCTGGCTTAACACGCCCTCTCGAGTCTTTAGCCTTAGACTGCTCGTATCCACGCTACTAGGATAGCTGGTCTATAGGTTGACTTACAACCAATCACCATAAGGGTCGTTTGGAACGATACATAGCGGTCGCTAGAATAGCGAACGCTGCATATCGGGCCAACTTCTCACATTGGTGAGCAGCGGTTGGGATTTGAGCTTGCTGTTGTTTTACCACACGTATCCTAAGAATATCTTGTTGAAAGATCACATAAGTACTGTTAGTACATATAACTAAAGCTTAGAATACTCTGAGTTCTACTGAACCAGCTGTTACAGCTCCTCAAGGCTTAGCACACCTTGGCTGCAACTCTTAGCAAGGGAATAGTAGGTAAACACATAGTGTAGGTAGGTGCATCACTTACACCACACTAGAAACAGTATGTCGGACAAAGGAGGAAACTCTGAGTCTCCCCTTGTGTCAGTTGACCCTCCACAGGTCATCCCTTCGAGATATACTGTGCTGAGCTTCAAGGAGTTAAGACAAGTGTGTCACTCCAGGAAGATCAAGCAGGGGTCTAACCCCACCACGTCCTTTCTGATTGGTCTCTTGGAGACTTATGATGCCAGAAAAGCTGAGACCCTTCCCAGCTCTTCTAATCCAGAAAGAGACATGCCTCCCCTCGAGGGAACCAGAGACGATCCTGACCTCATCCACCTCGCAACTGAGAACGAAGATGTGGAGGATGATGAGGATGAGGATCCCTCTGGGGATGAGGCAGATAAGGGACAGGTAGAAGTCGTCAGACTAACCCGGTCCAACTTAAGCAAACATGATAGTGGTACTGGGGGACCCCCAGCGCTACTGTCAGGTCAGCTTAACATTGGGAATGGACGAGCCCGATCTCTGTCGAGAGACTCGGGCAGATCCCTTCAAACCAATGGCTCTCACAACTCTTCTCAAAGAGGGATGACGTCCCCTCAGAGGAGAGTGTACGAAGCTAAGGAAAGGGCAGCTAATCTGAGGATTGAAAGGGAAGAGCTTGCCCTGGCCAAAGAAAGGCTTGCCTTTGCTAGAGAGCAACAGTTAAGTGGGGTAGTCCCCACTGGTGGCAGCATTGTACCTAGTAATAGGGAAAGGAGTTTTGATACGAAACACCTTGGTAAGATAGTGCCCCCCTTTAAACAAGGGGACGACATCCACAAATGGATTACTGCTTTGGAGAGGGCCTGCACTGTGCAAGGTGTTCCCCAGAGTCAGTGGGCAGCTATCTTGTGGCTCTCCTTTGAAGGTAAAGGAAGAGACAGGCTCCTCACCACAAGGGTAGAGGATGCTAATAATTACCACGTCTTGAAGAATACACTCGTTGAAGGGTTTGGCCTAACCACTGAGCAGTACAGGGTGCTGTTCAGGGATACCCAGAAAACGCAGTCTCAGGATTGGTCTGACTTTGTCGATTGTGCCACTAAGGCTTTTGAGGGCTGGTTGCTGGGCAGTAAGGTTACTGATTACCAAGGATTGTATAATTTGATGATGAGAGTACAAATTTTAAACAATTGTCAGAACCAGTTGTTGCATCAGCATCTTGTCGACTCGGATCTGACCTCTCCCCAAGAATTGGGAAAGAAGGCAGACAGATGGGTTCGTACAAGAGTTAAACAGAACCAGGGCCAGAATCAAGGTGGTCAGAAGAAAGCAGACCAGAAGGGTAAAGATTCAAAGGGGGAACAAAATGACCAGAAGTCTTCGACAGGTCCCCAACAACCCAAAGAGGGTGGGGGTCAGGCTCCCCAAAAGAAGAAAGAAGGCCAATCCAAAAGATGGTGCCAGTACTGCAAAAGTAAATCTCACTGGTTTAGTGAGTGCACCAAGAAAGGAGGAGGGCAGACTCCTGCCACTGCAGCCCCTAAGGCACCTGTGCCCCCTAGTACAGCCAGCAGTGGTAGTGCACCTCCCAAGGGTTTAGTAGGGTTAACCCTGGGTTCTGAGGGGCGTGACAACTTAGTTGGTACACTCACTCAGGCTGTCCTTGTCAGTACAGGGGATGTGGATATATCCCCTGACGCAAGTCCCAATACTTTGGGCAAATACCGACAGACACCTTTCATAAATGGAAAAATGGCTCAGGCCTATAGGGACACTTGTGCCAGTGTCACCATGGTGACACCTAACTTTGTGGACCCTGGACAGATCATGCCAGGTACAGAATTCCTGGTGACCAATGCAAGCAATGTCACTACCAATCACAGTATGGCAATTGTAGCTTTCTCCTGGGGAGGGGTAACTGGCCAAAAGAAGGTTGTAGTTAGTCCAGACCTCCCAGTGGATTGTTTGTTGGGCAATGATTTGGAGTCATCACAATGGTCAGAAGTGGAGCACCGGACTCACATGGAAATGTTAGGCTTGCCAGCACATGTGTTCGCTGTGACCAGGTCACAGGTCAGGAAATGCCCCACTGAACAGGTGCTGGATCCTGGAACAACGGACCAGACACCTCCCAAGAAAAAGAGCAGTAGGGTTAAGGCTGCGCCTTCCCCCTTGCCCCAGGTCGTGGATCAAGTCTCAGAGGAGGCTGACCTACAGGAATTGAGGGAAACTGAGCCTAGGGAATTCGAACTTGATCAAGTTGAATTCTTGGGTTCAGGGGGACCCTCAAGGGAAGACCTGGGGAAGGACCAGTTAGACTGCCCTTCTCTTGAACCCCTCAGACAGCAGGCTGCTGCTGAGGCTGCTGGGAACGCCACAGGTACCCACAAGGTATACTGGGAAGATGGACTCCTGTACACTGAGTCAAGAGACCCCAAGCCTGGCATGACCAGGAGGCTGGTTATACCCTTGTCTCAGCGTGGTTTCCTACTTACCTTGGCCCACGAGATTCCCTTAGCAGGTCACTTAGGCCAGACGAAGACGTGGGACAGGCTTGTCTCGCACTTTCACTGGCCTCACATGAACGAAGATACCAAGGAGTTTTGCCGCTCCTGTGTCACTTGCCAAGCCAGTGGTAAGTCAGGTGGCACGACAAAGGCCCCCCTTATACCAATGCCTGTGGTGGGGGTGCCCTTTGAACGGGTGGGGATCGACATCGTCGGTCCCATGGAACCACCAACAGCATCAGGGCACAAGTTTATACTGGTGGTAGTGGATCATGCCACCAGGTATCCTGAAGCTATTCCCCGTAGGACCACTACAGCACCTGTTGTGGCAAGAGCCCTAGTTGGAGTATTCTCCAGAGTGGGCTTCCCTAAGGAGGTCGTCTCCGACAGAGGTGCAAACTTTATGTCGAGCTACTTAACTGCTATGTGGAAGGAATGTGGTGTCAACTACAAGTTCACTACACCCTATCATCCACAATGCAATGGGCTTATTGAGAGATTCAACAGTACCCTGAAAGGGATGATTCATGGACTACCGGAAAAGCTTCGGCGTAGATGGGACGTCCTGATCCCCTGCCTCTTGTTCGCCTACAGAGAAGTCCCACAGAAGGGGGTTGGCTACAGCCCTTTTGAACTTTTGTACGGACATCCTGTAAGAGGACCCCTGTGTTTGGTGAAGGAAGGATGGGAGAGACCTCTCAAAAAGCCTGCAGCCAACATAGTGGACTATGTGCTTGGCCTCCGCTCGCGGATGGCTGAATACATGGAGAAGGCATCTGAAAACCTTAAGGCCAGCCAAGAACTCCAAAAAGCTTGGCATGACCAAAAGGCTGTCTTGACTGTTTACCAGCCCGGACAGAAGGTGTGGGTGTTGGAGCCAGTGGCCCCAGCAGCACTCAAGGACAAATGGTCCGGGCCCTACACCATCCTGGAGAAAAAGGGAGAGGTCACCTACCTGGTCGACCTGGGAACTCCCCGGAGCCCCCACAGGGTGCTTCATGTCAACAGGCTCAAGGCATATGTCGACAGGAAGGACATGAGTTTGCTCATGGCCCTAGATGAGGGACAGGAAGAGGAGAGTGACCCTCTCCCCGACCTGCTCACTCAGAATCCTGACGATGGATCGGTAGATGGTGTTGTCTTTTGTGGCAGCCTCTCCGAACATCAACAGAGCGACTGTAAACAAGTTCTTCAGTCGTTCAGACATATGTTCTCTCTAACACCCAGTCAGACCAATTGGTGTACCCATGAGGTTGACACTGGTGACAGCTTGCCCGTTAAGAGTAAAATCTACCGGCAGCCTGATCACGTTAGAGACTGCATCAAGAGTGAAGTGCAGAAAATGTTGGAGCTGGGAGTCATTGAACCCTCGGACAGCCCTTGGGCTAGTCCCGTAGTTCTAGTGCCGAAACCTCACACCCCGGGCGGTAAGAAAGAGATGAGGTTCTGCGTAGACTACAGGGGTCTCAATGCAGTCACTAAGACTGACGCCCACCCAATACCAAGGGCGGACGAGCTTATCGATAGATTGGCTTCGGCCAACTACTTAAGTACGTTTGACCTGACAGCTGGGTATTGGCAAATCAGGTTAGCTGAGGACGCCAAGCCTAAGACCGCATTTTCAACCCCTGGTGGGCATTATCAGTTCGTGGTGATGCCCTTTGGTCTGAAAAACGCACCTGCCACCTTCCAAAGGTTGGTGAATCAAGTCCTTACTGGGCTGGATGACTTCTGTGCGGCGTATCTGGACGATATTGCTGTCTTTAGCTCCACCTGGGAGGATCACCTGGTCCACCTGCGGAAAGTGTTAGAGGCCCTGCAAGCAGCAGGCCTCACTATCAAGGCCACCAAGTGCCAGATAGGGCAGACACAGGTTGTATACCTGGGCCACCTTGTAGGTGGAGGCCAGGTTCAGCCACTGGAGAGCAAAATACAGTCGATCAGGGACTGGGCTCCTCCAACCACCCAGACTCAGGTTCGAGCTTTCTTGGGCCTGACTGGATACTACCGGAAGTTTGTCAGGAACTATGGTTCCATCGTGACACCATTAAACGAACTGACAAACAAGAAAATGCCAAAAAAGGTTCAGTGGACAGCAGGCTGTCAAAAAGCATTCGATGACCTAAAGCAGGCCATGTGCACGGCGCCTATCCTCAAGAGTCCGGACTACTCCAAACCATTCATTGTCCAAACAGATGCTTCTGAGTTGGGTGTGGGAGCTGTTCTTTCTCAACTGAATTTTGATGGTCAAGACCAGCCCATTGCTTTTATAAGCAGAAGGCTGACCCCTAGAGAGAAGAATTGGTCAGCTATTGAGAGGGAGGCCTTTGCTGTGGTTTGGGCCCTGAAGAAGCTGAGGCCATACTTGTTTGGCACTCACTTCAAGATTCAGACCGACCATAAGCCCCTCTTATGGCTAAATCAGATGAAGGGTGAAAACCCCAAACTGCTTAGGTGGTCCATTTCCCTACAGGGGATGGACTTTACAGTGGAACATAGACCTGGTACTGGTCATGGCAATGCCGATGGGCTCTCCAGATATTTCCACTTAGAGCAAGAAGACTCACCTGGTCAAGGTTAGCTTATTGTTCCGACGTTTGGGGGGGGGGTCATGTAGGAGAGTAGGGTCTGCAATCCTATGATCACCCAGATTTTTTGCTTTTGTTTCACTGGTTTACGACTTTCTCTGGCTGTGGGCCTGCTAATCAGACCCACAGCCTGGCTGTTCTCTTTCTAAATTACGATATGTACCCTAGGTGCATTTACCAATTGGTACTGGGCCACCTTCTCAGACCCTGTAACTCAGGGCATAGGTGTACCCAGGGCCGCCAGGGGCTGCAGCATGTATTATGCCACCCCTGGCTGGCCTCCTAAATTTGACACAACTGGCTGCATGACAGCTGGGGCGAAGTCGTGTAATCACCCTTTGCTTTAGATATGGTAGCCCTATATATAACCATACAATGGACACCCGAGTTCCTATCAGTCACTCCTATGGCAGGCCTTGACAATCCTGAAGGCAGAGTGCGTGGGCTCGTGTGAACTGTGTTCTGGCCCGAGCCGAGCCGGTTGCAGCTTGCGGAATCAAGACCCAATGGCTGTTCCATGATAACGCGTACCATATCGGTAACTTCGGTGTCGCGTTATCAAGACATGTCGAGTAAGGTGTCATACGAATCGGGATGCTGCCCTCTCACCAACTCTGGCGACGAGGTTAGCATTCCGCCCTTCTAGAGGGACACGACATGTACGTAACTGTGAACCCCGGTTAAAGTTAACTAAAGCCTCAGCTCCACAAAATGGATGCTGCCACCACAGACACGAGTCTGACCTCCTGCTGCTGGGAGTCCTTCCAGCGAGGAGCGTTTGGACAAAGGGTTTCCTGTCGAGGGCGGTGTTCGCACCGTCCCAGACAGGGTTTGTGTATTCTGGGTAGGTAGGGCTTTTGCGAGAAGGTGACTGCGGAGTGGCACCCCGGTGCTCACTACGCATCTGCCGGTCAGAACCAGTTCCAGGGGCACCAGCCCTGGCCTGGGGAAAGTCCGACAGGGGAGAGGGGTGTAACTACCCCCCTTCCTGGTCCCACCCTTAGGGCAGGACCTAGTCATGTACCCACCCCTTTCTTTAGAATAAAGACCGGAGCGGGGACCCTTCCAAATTAGATCATCTTTGAATCAAGAACTACTTTCTACGAAAGGACTTCGAGACTCTTCTCAAGATTTCTCCCTTGTGACTAAGGAGTAGTCACCCTGCATCAGCGGGCACCACCTAAGAACTCTGCGGTTTGCTGCAAGTCCTTCCTCAAGGAATCCGACGGCCCAGCTCGACGAGAACCGGCTTCCCTGGCACCTCTGACCTCTACCCACGTCATCAGCTCAGCTGTGATCGGTGGGTGCGACGAGACCTCGAGGGACCGGCCACCATCAAAACCTGCACGCTTTCTTAACCAGCACGACCATCGAAGCAATTCTCTGGTGAGTGCTCTGGGGTCCGAGAAGCCCCGACCCTGAGCCGCTCCAGCACCGAAGTGCAGTCTCCCAGCATCTCCACGATCTGCGTGGGGCCCTTCTGCTCGCTGCTCAGCACGTTGTCTGGTCACTAGCCGCTGGCTTGTGCCCTTCTGTGACGACATCCGGAAATCAACACTGCTGGCCTGGTTGCTCCAGACTGGCCCTTGCTTCCACCTTTGCGAGAAGCACCCCGGACCCTCCTGGTCCCCTCAAGACGCCATCTTAGGCCCACCACGTGGCCCTGAGATCTGCCAAGGCTTGTTGCCCCATCCTGGGCCCAGCGACGCCGACAGCATCATCCTTCGTGGGACAGCTCGCACCTCCACCGTGGTCGCCGACAACGCCTCCTGGTCCGTGAGACTGCAGAGCCTAGCGTCGCCCACTCACCTGGTCGAGGTGACGGCCAACCGGTGCCTTCCTGGTACCCTCTGACTACTGGCTAGTAGTACGAACTTGGTCCCCTCTGCTTTCAGGTATCATCAATCTCTGATCCAGGCTTGGATCTCTACGAACTATTCATCACTGGTCGCCGGCCAGCAACTCCTTTTCTTCCGGCTCCTGGCTCGTCAGCGAAGACCCCGACGCCTGTAAGACTTGTGCAGCCGCAGCCCTCGTGGCTAGGTAACTCGGCATTTCGGTGCCTGCATAGCCTCTTTACTCTAGGGTCCCGAGTCCCTCGCTTCCGACTTGCCTTATCGGGTCCGCCCGAGACCTTAAACTTTCCGTGTCCCAGGACACTTGTTTTAATTGTGCACTTGAAGTATTTTCCTAAGAGATTTGGTTTGTGCTTAGTACCCTGTCCTCATAAAGAGTACAGGGCTGTTGTGAATCTTAATAAATATCCTGTTTATTTTCATAACACTTGTGTGGTGTCCTTTCACTTGGTGTTCAAGGGGTACATGTGTGGTAAACAGCTGGCTTAACACGCCCTCTCGAGTCTTTAGCCTTAGACTGCTCGTATCCACGCTACTAGGATAGCTGGTCTATAGGTTGACTTACAACCAATCACCATAAGGGTCGTTTGGAACGATACATAGCGGTCGCTAGAATAGCGAACGCTGCATATCGGGCCAACTTCTCACAGTATGTAACACATGTTTGAAATGTTCTGTTTGCTTTAGAATCATCACTTATTTTGTATTTGATTGTCTTTTCAAGCAAAATTAGGATCATGTTTGTATAGTTTAAGAATTTGATATTTATGGTGTAAATAATCAATGTATCAATGTGTCTTTATGTGTGCTAAAACTCGTTTGTTTGAATCTTGATTAATTCTAAAATTAGTTTGGTAAAAATAAAAATACCTTGTTGAATACGATTGGTAGCGTGTTCAACTTTCCTCAAGTGTGGTCATAAACGTAGGTGAAGAGGCAATTTTTTGGTATAAAGAGTATAATAAGGTCCAGCCTCCTCACCTGTCCCTAAGGGCCTGGCTCCTTTCATTTCCCTTAGAGCAGTCGGTGCCAGCATTTTTACGCGAGCTGGAGGCCTTTGGGCAGGTTTCTGGTTTTCGGGTTAATGTAGGAAAGTCCATGACTCTGCGATTGGGTCGACGTGGAGGAGGAGGGTGGGGGGGAGGGAATTAGCACTCTTTGGGGGTTACAAGTTCGGGATACGGTACTATATCTGGGGCTGGAGATAGCCCCATTTGTAGCACAGATATGGAAAGTTCCCTTCTTGAAGAAGGCTGATAGACCACCGAACCTCAGGGGCTCTCCCATCACGAATTCCTTATTGATGTGTGGGATGGGGGTGGCCGTCAGACGAGGGTTGACTTCCTTCCCCTCACCACTTACTCCTCTAGTTGATAGGCCTGGGTGTAGTTTGTGTGGCAGCACTACACATAGCTTCACGTAGTATACTTTGAACTTCACGTAGTACACGTAGTCTGCGTAGCGTAGCGTAGCTGATGACACTGTGTACTTGTCTGCACTAGGAAAAAATTGCAAAATAATTGCAAAGATGTGAGGGACATCTAGTAACGACAAGGTGAACTGCAGCTCTTTGTAGAATTATTTTGATATTGGATACTATAATATTCACTGCCCACTGCTAATCTCGTCCCATAATGCTTTGCAGGGCCTTTGGTTGGGATTGCTTTTTTACCAATAACTGTGCTTGGGGTGGTCCTAAGGGGATGGGACCACCACTGAAATTCAACAAAATGTGCTTTTTGTTTATGCTCTTTGTGTTCAAGGCATCTGCTTGGTCCTCCCCCTAAGTTAGGGGGGACCCCAAAATCATCAGCTCTCTTATTGCCTAATGTTTTCACTGTAAAAGTTCACTTTTGTGAATTGGTTTTATGCTTTTGAGCATGTAAAATTGCTTTTTCAAAGCATCTGAGAATGTTGTTGATTTAGCGCTACGCAGTTAAGCTCTGTGTTGGTACTGTACTACGTGCAATTTGCAAAGTGCGAATTAGTACAAACTTTACAAGCTCCGTTAGCATAGTGTAGTATTATGCTCAGGGTTAATATTCAGGAGTGTAGCTCGGAGACGGATGACAAAGCGTTTTCAGGGTGGTGAGACTCAGAGTGCAGAGCTGAGAGGCACTGGATCTGGACAGGATCCTCCTGTTTTCGGAGGTGCGACAATTGTATGCCATTTTGGGCTCGGGTGGGTTCCAATACTTCCAACTCCGCCACTGGCTCCTACAGCTAGAAGTACAGCCTAAAGTGAGCAGGACACTAACAAAATATGAAAAATGGCTGTTGACTAAACATTCAGATAAGAAAATTATCTCTGAATTGTACAGCATGCTGAGACCGCTGACACCCCCCTCCCACCACATCCCTCTGCCGGCCAGAAAAGATGGGCAAAGAAATTGGGGAGGGAGCTTATGGACAGAGAGTGGCGGTACATTTATTACAGAGCCAATCATACGGCTCGCAATACAGCCAGCAGGGAGAATGCGGTCAAGGTAGTCACCTGTTGACGCCAGCCCGCTTGCACAAAGGGAATCCGGACCGCAGCCCGACGTGTTGGCGAGGATGCGAGGAAGAGGGCACACTAACACACTCATTATGGGACTGCAGGAAACTGACGGGTTACTGGACCAAGATACTAGATGACATTGACAAACAGTACGAAACTGAAATACCACGATACCCGGCGTACGCGGGGCTGGGACTGCCCAACCCGATAACTTACCCTTTGAAATCCCTCCGAGGGAAGCAAATAGGATTGGCACGGAGGGCAGCCGCCCAACACATCCTATCACATTGGGGGACATAGACTCGACCAACATACACTGGATGGTTACACAAGCTGTGGTATATTTTAGGAACGGAAAAGATACAGGCTTTGTTTATGAATTCTGAAGAGAGCTTTAAGGTTACCTAGCGGCCCCTGGTGTCCCTGTTGGCTACGGAGATGAATGAAGTGACTTGCCCGAAATATCTTCGATTTCTCCGGCTCACCGAGACAGGGTGATCCTTGAAGTTACCGGAGAGGCTTTCAATTGAGCGTTCTCCGACCAGGTCCCTGTAGGGACATGCCTTAAACACATCAGTTCAGCGGAGGGAGGGTTGGGGGAGGCGAGTTCTTCGTTAGTTTTATTTACTGTGACATGTTTAGAAGGGGCAAACCTCGTACCCTGCTGAGCCAAAGACCGATCTCCAAGCCGCACTCTATGGACACTTGGATGCTCTCACGTGGACGATTTTGTTTGCACAGTCTGGGGTGAAGGGGAGATGTGCTATGATTTGGGTATTGGGGTACCGTGTGTATGTGTGGTTTCTCTCTTGCAAAAATCAATAAAACAAAGTTAAACATAAACAGGGAGGTTCGGCAGATGGAAATAGGCATACTGGAGGTCCAACAACATAAATCAATTCACTGCTTTCAGTGCCAAAAGCATTTTGATCAGAAACAGTATTTTGTTTAAGAGCCTGAGGTTCAGAATGGGCCTGAGAGATCTGTTCTCCCATAAACACCAAGAAGAAACGTGTAAACCTTTATTCCAAGAGTACCACTTCTATGGCCCCTTTGTTTAACAGGACAAGGTCTCCAACCATCAAGAAAGAGGAGTATACTTTAAAGGTCTTCCTTGAAGGAGGGATGTCTGGGAGCAGGACAGAAAATGGAGGGCGAAGCCTTGGTGGATAAGATAGAGCATTCAGCGATCTTTTATGGTCGCTCCCAATTGAAGGTGAATGAAGTAGGATATCCTCCTACTTACTGGAAGCTAGATGGATGGAAAAAGAGTCAAAGTGGTATCAACACACCAGATCCAGTAAAAGATGGGGGAAAGAGGGACTTCTCCAGTAGGTGTTGCTAGATCTAGCCCCTGATTCAAGAGGAGAAATAGAACTACTGAATGATTTCACCTACTGGAAAGGTTGCTATTGGTATGACACTTGTCCAGTGGAGAAGCTGCAGACACTGCAGTACTGCTGGTGGAACTACTTTGCTGTGGGAAGGCCAGGTCTAGCATGCACACAAATAATCAACCTTGCCCAAAGAGAAGTTCACTATTAAAAGACATGCCTATTAATGCTAACTGGAATTTCACCAAAAGGTCAGTGAACACATCTAAGTTGGTCGGAGAAGGGTGACTGCTGAGGCCATGGATCAAGCTATCAGCTGAATCCAGGCCACAATTCAAGACTCAGCAACTAACTCAGAGCAGAGCTTTTTCAAATGGTGAGATAGTCTATTTATGGCCATCTTTGCTAATTCCCATCAGGCAAGGACATACCACCCAAAAAAGAACATGCAATTCATTGGCAGTGTGCAGAGCTGAACTGCCCAAGGTAAAAACTGCTATGGCCAAGGAGATAAGGCTTTAGACTCACTGGTCTATGGGAATTGCAGTAGGATTCAGTCTGACTGATGATAGTTATACCTACAAATTCTCTAGCGATGGATGTGCCGACAAGAACTTATGATCACAATCATGTGTAAGCATGTTTAGGAGTGTAATTGGTCTGTAAAAGGTTAAGCCCGGAAAGACTTCTTTCAGGCAACTTAAACAGGCTCCAGGAGCATGTCAATGAATGGCAGCAGTGCAATTCTAGCATCTCCGCTGCTTTCTGCACACCATAAAGGAATAAACTTCATCTGAAGGCTGTCCTCAGGCGTTAGGAATATCCCCTTATGGAGAAGTTTTAAAGCCACTATAAGTTTATAGGTCTAGATGAAGGTCAGTATCAATGTGATATGAAGGGAGGATGTTTTCAGCTTCGGATCAGTCTTCCTAAGTCCATCCATTGCTCTCATTGGCTTTCGCTTGCTGTTCTCAGCATGCTACTTTATACGATTAATAACATATCAAGCCGCACTTGTTCACTTGGGACAAGACGAAAAATGGACACCCAGAGTGTATGTGGGAAAACTTTAACACAGAAAGTAAAGATAAAGTAGCCTGCACAACTCACATTGCCAACAGGAGAACCTCAATGCTTTCAAATGAGCACCGGCCATATACTTGGCAAAAATCATTGCTTATCAGTCTTCACACTGACTTCCAAATAAACACATGATCCAGTAGGAAAGCTCAACAATGCACAAGGAGAAACAAAGAAAAGGGATTACAAACCTTGCCCTGTGGTTTTCTTACATTTAGCAATTCTCCACTTACATCACAATGGTAGACTTCCATCACAGTGCGACCTACACAGGCAAGTGATCAAATGCACCCAGCAGATCCTGATGTTTCTTTACTGCCTCAGCTGTTTTTTTCATAAGGGAGCACACTTTGCTGTCACTTAAAACCATTTAGCCAACGGAACGCATTTTAGTTCGTTAGCACACATCTCCCCGATGACCAGCAGGAACAAGAACAGATCAGAGATAATAAATATGTTTATTAGCAGAGAGGAGCCAAAATTACTGCCTGGTGAGTTACACCTCTGCTGAGGTCTGCTGTGCCGCTAAGAGATAGTCACCCTAGCTACAAGTAAAAGGCAATGTTCAGGGGGTGGCTAGGCTAGCCTTTCTTTTAAGAGGCACAGAGTAAAGACCCGGAACAAGAAGCCAGAGCTAGCAGATTGCGAGGCGTGTTAGACCGGTGGGACTTATGTAAGGAAGGAGAAGGTGCAGTGAGTGATGGTCGCACCACTGTTGAGCATGGTGATCAGAGGACAGCGGATGGTGACAGAGGTCAGAGGGACAGGTGGAGAGGGAAGCCCAGAGCAGCTGTAGTCTGCGTTCAAGAACAATGAAAGGTAGGAGCATGGCCCAGCAATCGATTCATGAGTGGTAAAACTCTCCCGTGTGGAGGTGGATTGGAAGGCCCACATGTGGGAGATAGGCCACAACAGGCTTTCATGCAATCTTGCTATGCAGCTAGGAGATAGGACACCCATTACCTCTTGCACTCACCTCCTTCCAATACCTTCCCTCCCCTTCCCCCAGGTTGAGTGAGACCAGCAGGCCTTGCGAGCAGGAGGAGACAATACAGGCACCGGCAAGTGCACTGCAGCTGAACTGAGTCCAAATACAGTGTACTGAAGTCAGAGAAGGTTGAAAGAAGTCAAAAGGAGAAGTAGAGGAACACTCCCAGAGAAACTGTGGTAAGGAATGTGGCCCAGCACCTTATGCATAACAACACAACAGATACTGAAAGCATATAAGTGAGCTACCCATTGCAGAAGCAGGCCATTAAGCTTGTCTGTGTCAGATGTGTCACAGCAGGCATCAAGGCAGGCCTTTACAATAAGCAGAGCCTGTACACAGCAATGGGGCATATCAAAAGCTGAGCAGGATAAGGACCTTCTTAAGAGACATAAAAAAACAGAAAGAGAGGGAACAATAAGTGGGGCCATATGGAAGGCTTAGGACAAGGCAGTATAGTTTAATGGAGAGACGCCAGAGGGAGTGAAGAGATCCCCCAAAATATAGGAAAAGTGTAGATACCTGTCCTTCTCCACTAGAGATGCCCCCAAAAACTGTAACTAAGAAGAGTATGCTGAAGACAATGAGGAAGGCAGGGGGGATGGAAAGATCACAGTAAGATCTGATAACCCTATGTATTAATGACACAGACAACCCTCCAGAATTGAGGGCTGGTGTACCTTCTCACCTGCCTGTTCTCCCAATCAGAGACAGTAGATAGATTAATCGAATGAAGGGTGGGAACATGTGAAGTACAAGAACATGCATTACTGAATGCAGGGCCCTCCAACAAATGGTAGTGGGGCAACTGTCAATGCTATATCGATATCCTGAGTAGGTGGTGACACGGATGACCTCCGAGTAGAGGAGCAGGAGTGGTGGTGACATCTGTATTGCACAGCACATAAACATGATGTCTCTGGGAAATAAGGGGGCTCCATGCTGTCCACACTCAATAAGTAATCTATAAAAGAAGGTTTGAAAAAGATGGTGCAGACAAGTGGTGTGAGGTCATCTACACAGGAGGAAGTGCAGGCAAGCCAGTATCTTTTAACACAGGGCCTGAAACAAACAACTTCAAACAATCCAAAACGCTGCCGCCAGGCTCGTCCTTGACCTCCCGCGCCAAACCGACACCACACCACTCATCACAGAGCTCCACTGGCTCCCCATCCAGAAGGGCTGCCAGTTCAAACTTCTTACGTGCGCATTCAAATCACTGCACAACACGTGACCCGCATACCTTTATCACCAGCTTCACTTACCAACCCACCAGACAACTTTGTTCAGCATTACTCTCATTCTCACACACACACACACACAGACACAGACACACACACACACACACACACACACGCATCTACAGAAGCAGAATGGGAGGTCAACCATTCTCTTACAAAGCGGCCAAATCCTGGAACGATGGCCCCCACCTCACTTCTTGAATTCTAAAAGAAGCTGAAGACCTGGCTATTCAATTAATGTTCTTGCAGGACCATTGAGACTGCCTGTATTCAGGCCCAACATCCCCACACACCTACACTCACCTACCCAGAGCCTGGATACGCTCACAGGTGACAAGCGTGCTCTACAAGTTCACATTACATTACACTTATACAAGAGGGAAACCAGGTGATCACTCAAAAGGAAGACTGGTTGGTAACTGATTTAATATTGTTGCGACAGGACTTAGATAAAATTAGAGAATACAAAATGCAAAGCAGAATATTCATAATGGGACACAATGCAGATGGACAAGTTGGAAGACACCAGAGAATTATAGATAGAGAGTGCCGAGGACATCGGGGCAAAAGCCCCCATCAGGAACTCCACCCAGGAGGACAATGGATCAGATGCAAAAGTACAGAGACAACCACTGTATACTAACAGCAGCAAAAAAATAGAAAGACATAAAATACAATGGCAATTATATAATTCTACACTGATTGCTGTATGGTCACACAAAAGAGAAGACTACTACTTAAGGAAGCAAAGACAAAACGGTAGCAATTCAATATATTGTTTGCTCTGCTAGCAATGACATGCTCACTTGCAGAAGAGAAGCAACATTTTTTCGAGAATCCAAATGATGCCATGAGCTATATTGATAACTTGGTACTGGCTGAGTAATGCATTGTTTATTACAGGATATTTGACATTAACACATGGCGAGGTGACGGGGCAAAGTTTACAGGGCCAGAAATATATAGGAACCGTCCATCTGTGGGAGTAATAGAATAAGCTGGTTTGAAATGGGAAAGGGATAAGCACTTACTGCACCCATTGGGAGGGCCAATCTGGGTGGGCCACACAGGACAGGGAAGTTGAGGTGAAAAGGGACATAACGAGAGCACACACATATTGCAGAAAATTAGGCAATTGCAAGCTCAGCCAATAGAAATAGGAAGATCATAATACCCTGAAGATGGTGACAGTAGTAATATCATGCTAAGCGCATAAATTGAGTCATCAAAAGACAACTTATTTGGTCCTACTTAAAAAGGAAGAGCGCTTCAATAGTAATGCTTCAAAAAACACAATAGACGATAACAGAATATGAGAAACTCTAGGCAAGATGGAGGAACACTTTGGCATGCAGGGTTCACCCCTTCTGCTAGGGGTGTAGCAATCTGGATAGCTTTCACAGTACTATTTAAGGTAGAAAACACATTCAAGGATGAGAAGTGCAGAAACATGGGAGAAGTAGTAACCCTGAATTAACCACTTATCGTACTGTTCAATACAGATGCATCTACAGACTTCTTTGAAGAGAGGCCAGAACTCTTATCAATATACACACAGAAAGGAATTCTGTGGACGGCAGAATTTAACTGTGTACTAAATAACCAATTACACAACTCTCGGGTGACTGTTAGACCGATGGGCACATTGTCAGAAGTCTGGTGTAATGAAAAGGACAGTTTGAACCTTATTGAGACATGGAGAGTACAACACATAGACACAAGAGTACATTACTTTGTTCTCCTCCACACGTTCTCACGAATAGTTATTGCACTAAACCATTCTGAACAGATAGTTGATTTTTGAGAATGTCATGCTCCCTTGTCTATTAAGTTGGTGCTGGGAAGTCACAATGGGTGAATACCCCAAAGGAGATTACAAATCAGGGCTCCTCAAGCCCGCCATACAGAAAAGAGATAAGTAAAGCTATTCTCTATAAACAAAAGACACAGAAACATCAGCAGGGGTGCTCTGTAATACTAAGAAGAAGGGGCATGAACTCGATTTTTAGGATCAGGAAAATACTAACAGACAACAATTACGGTACAGAATGAAGTAATGATAATGGATAGACAGATCAAACTAGGAAAGGGAGTCTGTTAGATTTGGGGGGTCTCTAGTTGGCACAGGAAGGTACTTGTGACAAGTAGGGACCCCCTCCGTTAGTCAGGACAAGGGGATTACACACCTAAAATAACCCCTGCTCACCCTCTAGGTTGTAAGTTAAGCAGTTGTGACCACATACCGTAACCAAGTGACAACACTACAAATGGACACCACACAGGTTTTATATAAAAAATAAGTAGACTTTATATAGAGTTACCACACGACCAAAAACGACAAAAATACACACTAGGATTACTTTAAGATGGTAGATTTAAGCTTAGTTCAGTTCAGTTCTTAGATGAGACACTCTGCGTCAATGTACCTTAAGTTGCGTTGCGCTTCCACAAAAAGCAATGTTGCAGGGATGGGAAATGCGGCAAAATGCAGGTGCAAAGAAATAAAGACGTGAAGATCTTCCAGATGCGAGAAACTCTCGGTTCAATGCGTGGACTGCAGCGGGTACACCCTTACGATGCGACGTCAACAGCTCAAGCGGCGACGCTCTTCTTCACGATGCGTGAAGCTTCGGCTCGATGCGACAACTACAGCGGTGACATCCAAGATGCGACGGCAGCAGCTCCAACAGTGGCGCGCTTCTCGGGGATGTGAGGTGCTCTTGGTCGATGCGGTGCAATGCGACAGTTCCAGCAGAAAACCCTCATTCTTCGGAGTTGCGACGGCAGCAGCAGCGACATGCTTCTCTCCGATGAGGTGCAGTGCGACAGTTCCAGCGGCGACACCCTCCTTTCGCCGGAGTTGCGACGGCAGGCACAGCTCCTTGCGACACGCTTCTTCTCGTTAAGTCGCGCTTCCAGCTCCTTGCAACACGCAGTTCCTCAAAAGGCCCAATACAGCAGCAGGCACTTCCAAAAGAACTCTGGGGAGCTGGGGGATGAAGTCTGTTGTCCATGAGACTTCAGCAGGAGGCAAGCTCTTTTCTAAGCCCTTGGAGATCCTTCACAAGTTGAAAGCAAAGTACACAAAGTTCCTTTCTCCTTTCATTGGCAGTAAGGCAACCACGGCAGGCCAATCATCCAAGCAGCACTTCAGCTTGGGAATAGTGTCTCCTCAGTTTCTTCAGGTTCCTCTCATCAGTAAGGGTTTCTTCTTGTAGTCCAAAGTGATCTAATTTCATGGGATCAGGGTCCCAATATTTATACCCAGAACTCCTTTGTTCTCTGAGGGGAGAGGGGCCTCTGCCCAGTCCAAACCAGTTCTGAAGCACTCTGTTTACCAGACTTCCCCTTTCCTTTTACAGTGCAGGGCATGCACATCAGACTCCCCACAGGAGGTGGAGCCAGCATTGTGGAAGGCAAGTAGAGTCCTGGAGCACTTGGTTTACAGGACTCCTTCTCTTCTTTCAGTGTACAGGGCAGAGACATCAGCCGCTCCCCAGGGGGTGGAGCCAGCATTGTGGAAGGCAGGCACAGCCCTATTCAGAGTTCAGGTGCACTCCTCGCTCCCATTTAGATGCAGATCTCTCTATTCACCACTGGGTGACTCAGCCTGCCTCCTGGAATTCCCCAGCCCTGTCACTCACAAAACCAGCCATAGGAATACACAAACTAGCAGAGACAGAATTGAATGGTTTGACAAGCAAATACCTACTTTCTAAAAGTGGTATTTGCAAACACAGAATATTAAAATAAACTTTACCGAAAGATGTATTTTATTATTCTGAGTTCAGGCATACTAAACTCGAATTTGTACCATGTTCTTTGAGAAAGTTAGGATTATAAAATGTAATAACTAACAGCCCATTCGGACCTATGGAGAACAGGTAGCCTTGCAATAGTGAAAAACGAAAATGGCTGTAATTCACTATTAGGACATGCCACACACCAGGGCTTGTCCTACCTTATACTTACAATGCACCCTGCCCTTGGGCCTACCATAGGGGTGACTGATATGAAGAAAAGGGAAGGTTTAGGGACTTGGAAGTGGGTGCACTTGCCCAGTCAGCATGACAGTACCAGACTGCACGCAGGCTCTGCAATGGCAAACATTAGACACATTTTACAAGGCTACTTCTCTGGGTGGCACAACCAGTGCTGCAGGCCCACCAGCAGCATTTGGATTACACGCCCTGGCACACTCAGTGCACTAGACTAGGGTCTGACAAGTAAACCAAATAGCCAAACATGGAACCACTGATTAGTACATCAATTTACAGTAGGGAGCACTTGCACTGTGGCACTGAATAGCAGTGGCACAGTGCCCAAAGCATCTAACATCAGCAAAAATACATGAGGTAACAGCAAAAAATGGAAGGGAGACCCACGCCAATGGTGCCAGGTCTAACATGTGTCCCCTCCAGCTGAAAAGTTTGGAGAACTACCATAACTCCTGGGAGTTCTCTTCACTAAGGTGGAAAAATCTGGACAGACCATCAGCGTTGACGTGTTCTGTACCAGGGCGGTGTTCCACCGTAAAATCCATACCCTGTAAGGAGATGGACCACCTCAACAGCTTTGGATTGTCACCCCACATCTGCATCAACCATCTGAGGGGCCTGTGGCCTGTCTGAACCCGGAAGTGAGTCCCAAACAGGTATGGTCTCAGCTTCTTCAGTGCCCAGACCATAGAAAATGCCTCACGCTCAATAGCACTCCACCTCTGTTCCAGTGGAAGTAACCTTCTACTGATAAAGGCTACAGGTTGATCTAGGCCCTCCTCATTCAACTGTGACAGAACAGCCCCCACACCATGCTCTGAAGCGTCTGTTTGGACGATAAACTCTCTTGAGAAGTTGGGTGCCAGGAGCACCGGCGCCGTGCACATGGCAGCTTTCAGGGCCTCAAAAGCTTTCTGACAGGTGTCAGTCCAGATCACCTTCTTGGGCTGCTTCTTGGAAGTCAGCTCCGTCAAGGGTGCAACAATGTTGCCATACCCCTGGACAAACCTTCTGTAGTACCCTGTGAGACCTAAGAAGGCTCTCACCTCTGTCTGGGTTTTTGGTGGCTCCCAAGCCAGGATGGTTTCAATCTTGGGTTGTAGGGGCGCCACCTGGCCGCTCCCAACTTGGAGTCCCAAGTACACCACGGAACGCTGCCCGATCTGGCACTTACTCGCCTTGATCGTGAGGCCTGCTTTCCTTAGCGCCATCAACACTTCCCAGAGGTGGCGCAGATGTTCCTCCCAAGTGGCACTGAACACTGCGAAGTCATCCAGGTAGGCGGCACTGAACTCATCCAGTCCAACCAACACCTGGTTGACCAACCTCTGAAAGGTGGCAGGGGCATTCTTCATTCCAAAGGGCATAACACGGAACTGGAAATGCCCATCTGGTGTGGAGAATGCTGACCTCTTCTTTGCCCCATCAGTCAAGGCGATCTGGCAGTACCCATACGTTAAATCAAACGTGCTGAGGTACTGTGCAGCCCCTAGCCGATCTATGAGCTCATCAGCTCTGGGGTTGGGGTGTGTGTCAGTCTTCGTGACTGAATTGAGCCCTCTGTAGTCCACACAGAACCGGCGCTGCAGCCTTCGGGACCAAGACCACTGGGCTGGGCCAATGACTGCTAGATGACTCAATCACCCCAAGTGCAAGCATCTTTGAGACCTCCTCTTTAATGCAAGCCCTTACACTGTCAGTTACCCTATAAAATTTGTGCATCACAGGTAAGCTGTCTCCTGTGTCCACATCATGGACGCACCAATCTGTGACACCAGGAACCAGGGAGAACAGATCGTAAAACTGTCCCAGCAACTGGCAGCAGTCATTCTGTTACTCAGGGGTCAGGGTGGAAGAGAGGTTAACACCATCCACTGACCCATCTTGCTCTGAGGCTGACAGGAGGTCAGGAAGAGGCCCAGTCTCCTCCTCCATCCCAGCATCTGTTGCCAAGAGCATGCCCACTTCAGACCTCTCTAAGTGGGGCTTAAGGCGGTTGACATGTAGGACCCTCAAGGGGTTCCTAGGAGACCGCAAGTCCACCAAGTAGGTAACTGGACTCTTGCGCTCCACAACCTTAGAAGGTCCGGTCCACTTATCTTGGAGCGCGCAGGGCTCCAATGGGGTCATGACTCACACTTTCTGGCCAGGTTGAAGCTCTACCACAGTGGCATTCTGGTCATACCAGCGCTTCATCTCCTCCTGGCTGGCTTCCAGATTCGCATCAGCGAGTTGCCTGAAATTCCTAGTCTGGTTTCTGAAGGCCAGCATGTATCTATATACATCCTGGGGAGGTTTCCTGGGAGATTGCTCCCAGCCTTCCTTGACCAGACTCAGAGGTCCTTTGACTGGGTTTCCATAGAGAAGCTCAAAGGGACTGAACCCTAAAGATTTCTGTGGCACCTCACCGTAGGCACAGTAAGAGGACGTCCCACTTACGCCTCATGGGTTCCTCAAGACCCATTATCATGCCCTTCAGGGTCCGGTTGAAACTTTCAACCAGCCCATTTCCTTGGGGGTGGTAATGAGTGGTGAACTTGTATGTTACACCACACTTCTGCCACAGGGATTTCATATACCAGGAAATGAAGTTGGTGCCCCGGTCAGACACTACCTCACGAGGGAATCCCACTCGGGAGAAAATTCCCATCAGTGCTTGTCCCACCACAGGGGCCGTCACTGTCCTCAGAGGTATGGCTTATGGGTACCGGGTGGCATGGTCCACCAAGACCAGGATGTACCTGTTGCCCATGGCTGTCTCGGGGTCCAGTGGCCCCACAATGTCAATCCCCACCCGCTCCAAGGGGGTACTGACCACAGGGAATTCCTGGAGAGGAGCCTTGTGCTTCCTCCCACTCTTTCCACTTGCCTGGCAAGTCTGACAGGTCCTGCAATAAGTATCAGAACTCTTGCGCATTTGGGGCCAATGAAAGTGGGTGACAAGCCTTTCAAAGGTCTTGTCCTGCCCCAAATGTCCTGCTAACGGCACAACATGAGCCAGCCCCAGTAGCAAGGCTCTGAGCTTCTGGGGTACCACCAGCACACAGGCTGACCCAGGTTCAGCAACCTTAGGCCTATACAGGAGACCATTCTCCCAGTAAATCAAGTGTGACCCTGACTGATAACCTGCTGCCTGGTTTGGAGCCTATTGCCGCAAACCCACAAGAGAAGGGCACTCTCTCTATTCCTTGCAAAATTCCTCCCTGGAGGAGCCTCGTTTATGCTGCCAATGGGTCAGCTCAGGCAGGTCCCCCAGTTAAGTTACTTGTTCCCCGGTAGGCTCCAGGGCATCCCCATCAGGGTCTACCCGTTTCTGGGCCGTGGGAACTTCGGGGCCGGTTTCCCGTGCCCCACCACTTCTCTCTTCGGCAGGGTCCTGGGCCTCCCTCTCACGCTCCAGGTCCTCTTGAGAACCCCTACTGGCTGACATTGACCGAGTGGTCACGCACGCCCAGTCAGGCACCTTTTCCCAAGGGGAGCTCTCCAAATCATTTCCTAACAAACAGTCAACAGGCATGGCGGGCCTCACAGCTACCTGAAGAGTACCAGAGACAGACCCCCCACTCAAAGGGAACCTGAGCCATTGGACAATTACTTTCTGTGTTGTCGGCGTTAACAACTCGGCAAAATGCATAAGGGACTATCTGCTCTTGAGACACCAGGTGACACCTGACAGTTGTCACACTGGCTTCCGTATCTCTAAGAGCATCCACCTTTTGGCCATTGACGGTCAATCGCTGCCCATATTTCTTATTGTTTCTGGATAGCTGAGCTTCTGAGACCGTCTCACAGTCTCCTGAGGAGACAAGGGTCATCTGTGCGGGACCTCCCCACCTTGGACATCACTCTCCTCCCACAAGGCTACACTAGCCATCTGCCGGGGCGGAGCACCAGTGGGTGCTTGTTTACAAAACAGGCGGCACCTGGTATCATTCGCCTTATGACCCAGGTCACCACACTTGTAACATTTCAGGGGCCCCTGGGGAACTGGACTACCTGTCGGGCCCCTTGCTTTCTCTCAGGGGGAGGCTGGGAACATTTCACGGGGTTCCCTTGGGGACTACTTTGGGGCCCTTTGAGGAACTCTTTCTGTTTACCCTTGTCCCCCCCACTCTTCTGCTGGGGACCCTGCCCACCTTTGGCTGAGTCTCCCATGTGAATCTTGTGGACTCTGGTACAGATCCAGCGGTCAGCCTTCTCAGCAAGCTTCCTAGGGTTAGTCAGCTTGCGATCTATCAGATGCTGGCACAGCTCAGGAAAACAATTATCAGACAAGTGCTCCCATGCAATCAAATCGAAGAGACCCTGAAAATCATTAACCTTGCTGCCCTTTACCCAACCATCCAATGCTCTGCAAAAGAAAGTGACATATTCAACCCGAGTACTGTTTTCTAACTTTTTGCATTCCTGAACCTCTGCCTATAGAGCTCAGGTGTCAAACCATATCTAGATATCAATGCATCTTTCATGTGGCTGTATGAATTGTGGACTTCAGAAGGCCGGTCTAACAATGTATCCCGCCCCTCACTAAAGAACCTTCCCCACAACCCCGCGCCCCAATCTCTCTCAGGGACCCGGTGGGAAGACATGGCTACCTCATATGGCTCTGAACCACTGACCAATATCATTATTTTTGTAAAACTCTTTTGCCACATTCTTGGGAATATACACTCTACTTTCTGTATGTACTGAAGGTATGCTGCCACCAGAGGGAGCAACTTCTAAACTTTTGGTTTTAAACTCCAACTCCCTCAATACTTTTTCATGCTCAAACTGCATTTTCTTTTCCTCGAGATCTAACTTCCTGTTTTCTAATTCTAACTGACTATCCACCCTGAACCTGGTCATTTCCATTTCATGCCTTCTTGATCTCTCTCCGTCCTCCAGCTCCTCTGGAGACAGACTCTTGTTAGAAGCACTGCTACATGTGGGGGAAGGTACTTTCCTTCCTCCTAGGCCCACTGGCCCTTCTTGTTGCATAATTGCCAATTCATCCTCCTCAATCACAGGAGTTTTCCTTGCTACTACCCAGACCCTCAGCGCCTTGTAGAATTCTTCCTTTACTTTAAATCCAGTAGTGTAAACATTGAATTTCTTGAAAAAGTACTTCATCTGCTTTACTATGTAGCATTCCAGCCTCTCCTCTTCCCATTCGCAATTAAGGGAGGCTACAGACTCTGCTCTCTCTACTGAATTAGGCATTTCTCAAAAATAGGCAATCCAAAAATCAAAAAGAAATCTACCAAAAAGTATGCGGTATCATTATGGTGTGCACTCACTAAGTAGTGTTCACCAGTCATTGTACATGAGTCACAAATTCAAATCCAGAATGCCTTCCGCTGCCTACCAATGTTAGATTTGGGGGTCTCTAGTACGCACAGGTAGGTATTTGTGACAAGTAAGGACCCTCTCCTCTAGTCAGGACAAGTAAAGACATGAAGATCATCCAGATGCGGCACGCTTCTCGGGGATGCGAGAAACTCTCGGTTCGATGCGTGGACTGCAGCGGCGACACCCTTACGATGTGACGGCAACAGCTCCAGCGGCGACGCTCTTCTCCACGATACATGAAGCTTCTGCTCGATGCGACAACTACAGCGGTGACATCCAAGATGTGACGGCAGCAGCTCCGACGGCGGCGCGCTTCTCCGGGATGCGAGGTGCTCTTGGTCGATGCGGTGCAATGCGACAGTTCCAGCGGCAACATCCTCCTTCTTTGGAGTTGCGACGGCAGGCACAGCAACACGCTCCGACCTTGTTGCGAAATTCTTCTTCTGATGCGGTGCAGTGCGACAACCACAGCGGCGACACCCTCCTTCTTCGGAGTTGCGATGGCAGCAGCAGCGACGGCGACACGCTTCTCTCCGATGCGGTGCAGTGTGACAGTTCCAGCGGCGACACCCTCCTTTCTCCGGAGTTGCGACGGCAGGCACAGCGACGGCAACACGCTTCTTGTTGAGTCGCGCTTCCAGCTCCTTGCGACACGCAGTTCCTCAGCAGGCCCAAAACAGCAGCAGGCACTTCCAAAAGAACTCTGGGGAGCTACGGGAAAAAGTCTGTTGTCCCTAAGACTTCAGCAGGAGGCAGGCTCTTTTCCAAGCCCTTGGGGATCTTTCACAAGTTGAAAGCAAAATACACAAAGTTCCTTTCTCCTTCCTTTGGCAGTAAGGCAACCACTGCAGGCCAATCCCCCAAGCAGCACTTCAGCTTGGGAATAGTCTCTCCTCAGTTTCTTCAGGTTCCTCTCCTCAGTAAAGGTTTCTTCTTGTAGTCCAAAGTGATCTAATTTCATGAGATCAGGGTCCCTATATTTATACCCAGAAATCCTTTGTTCTCTGAGGGGAGAGGGGCCTTTGCCCAGTCCAAACCAGTTCTGAAGCACTCTGTTTACCAGACGTCTCCTTTCATTTCACAGTGCAGGGCATGCACAACAGATGCCCCACAGGAGATGGAGCCAGCACTGTGGAAGGCAAGGAGTAGTTTCTGTCCTGTAACTCCAGTTCTGTAGTAGGGGTATCTCTGTTATAGTCATAATCTAGTGAATAGTCCCGCCCATGTGCGTGGACCCCGGCAATCAAAAATAATCTCTTAAGGTGTCAAAATAATGCAGAAACTGCATAGACACTTAAGAGAGAATTTAAAGACAAATAATGCAGCCTATATCCACAGGCTACACTGTCCAGTACTTCAACTAGAAATTCCACCACAAAAACACCACACATAATACAGCCTGCCCAGTTTCTACCATAGAGAAACTTGCCTCCCCCAGCAAAAGACACTGGAATGATAGAGAGGAAGGTAGGGACAGACAAGCCCCATAGGCTGCCATTATGTGGCTTAAATAGGATACTGTGCCTTTAAGAGAACTTTCCAGAACTTCTCCCAGTATCCCAGAATGCATAGAAGGTCCCTCTACTTTCAGTTCTTTTTGAAGGCGAAGCACGCCAGACCTGTCGCATTCCTTACATGATGAAATATCTCCACCGGGGAGGAGGGCGGGCACTTATGACTATAAAAGAGATACCCCTACTACAGAACTGGAGTTACAGGACAGAAACTACTCCTTCTGTAGTAGGGGATCTCTGTGTATAGTCATAATCTAGTGAATAGAATGGCAAGCCCATCCCCACACCAAAGCGGCGGTGGAGAATAAACATATAACGCCACTACTGTGCGAACAAATTCCGCAGCGAAGCCTGCTCAACCTGAGCGTCTGCTCTGGCGTCAGTGTCCAGGCAGTAATGCTTAGCAAAGGTATGAACCGACTTCCAAGTGGCTGCCTTGCAGATTTCAGCAATCGGCACGTTACGGAGCAGAGCCGTCGTGGCAGCTTTGCCCCTGGTGGAATGAGCCTTAGGCTTACCTCCTAAGGTCTTATTATCCTTTTGGTAACATAATTGTATGCAGGACACAATCCACCTAGAGATGGACTGCTTAGAGGTCGCAAGACCCGTCCTGACCGATCCGTAATTGATGAACAACTGGTCAGACCTACGAATATCTTTGGTTTTATCCAGATAAAATTTCAACACCCTCCTAACATCCAGGGAATGGAGAGACCTCTCCGCTGGGGATGAAGGGTTCTGAAAAAACGTAGGAAAAGTTATGGTCTGGTTGACATGAAAATCAGAAATAACCTTGGGAAGAAATTTAGGGTGAGTACGCATAACAACCTTAGCAGCATGAAATACAGTATAAGGTTCAGTACGACACAACGCCTGAATTTCACTCACCCTGCGGGCCGATGTAATGGCCACGAGGAACACCGCCTTCCAGGACAGGTGCTGCAACGAAGCCTTATGAATAGGTTCAAAAGGCTCCTTCATCAACCTGGACAGCATCACATTCAGTTCCCATGAAGGCGAAGGAAGCCTGACAGGAGGGAATACCTTCTTCAAACCTTCCAGAAAATCTTTGATCACAGGGATCTGGAAAAAGGAGGTCTGGGAAGGGCATTTCATGTAGGCAGTCAATGCGGCGAGATGAACCTTAATGGAATGAACATTAAGTCCAGACTGCGCCAAATGCAGAAGGTAAGGAAGGATGACATCTTCCTTGCACGTCGTCGGGTCATAGTTCTTGGACGCACACCAGATACAAAACCTCTTCCACTTGTAAGCATAAGATGTCCGAGTGGAAGGTCGCTTAGACTCCTTCAGTATGTCCATGCAATCCGCAGGCAGATTAAGATGGCCATATTGCACTATCTCAGGAGCCATGCCACCAAACTCAAAGACGAGAGGTTGGGGTGCAACATCTGCCCCCCCGAACTTCGTGAGAAGGTCCGGCCTGCACGGCAGCCGAATGTGAGGAAGGAGAGACCGGTGAAGCAGGTCCGTGAACCACCACTGTCTGGGCCACTCCGGGGCAATGAGTATCATCCGAACCCTGGACCGGGCCAGCTTGATGAGCACCGCCGGAATCAGGGGAATGGGAGGAAAGGCGTACAGAAAGCTGTTCGTCCAGTCGATCCATAACGCATTCCCCAGCGTCCCCTGCTGGTAGTACCTGGAGGCGAAGTCTCTGCACTTGCTGTTTTCGGTGGTGGCGAACAAATCTACGTCTGGAGTTCCCCATCTTGCGAAGACTTCTCCTAGTACTTCGTCGTTTTTGACCCATTCGTGGTTTTCCTGAACCAGTCTGCTCAGTGCGTCTGCCTGAACATTCTGTACACCTTGTGAGAAGTTGGCCTGATACATAGTGATCACTAGAATAGTGAACACTGAATATCAGTCCAAACAACCCTTATGGTGATTGGTTGTAAGTCAACCTTATAGACCAGCTATCCTAGTAGCATGGATACGAGCAGTCTTCGGGCTAAACTCTAGAAGGCGTGTTAAGCCAGCTGTTATACCATCACATATACCCCTTGAACACCAAGTGAAAGGACACCACACAAGTGTTATGAAAATAAACAGTGTATTTATTTAGATCACAACAGCCCTGTACTCTTTATGAGGACAGGGTACTAAGCACACAACAAAACTCTTACGAAAATACTTAGTTGCACAATTTACACAAATGCCCGAGGGGCACGGAAAACCATATACTATGGAAGTGGAATGCGAAATTACTAGCAGGTAAGTACTGGACTAATAGGCTTTGGAATCGCTAGGACTACGTTACTGAACCTTCAGATTACTAGTAGGAGGCCTAGGGGACTCGGTGCAGAGTGTGCACTCTCACGCGGGATGCGGGACAAAGTCTATGGGAGCTAGTAAAAGCAAAGTTAGTGTTCTCGGGCGAACCCGATAAGGTAGGTCGAAAACGACAGTGGATCTGGACCCTTGGATAGTGAGGCTATGCTGGGGCACCGAAATGCCGAAGTTACCTAGCCCAGGGGCTGCGGCTGCATAGGTCTGCAAAGACGTCGGGAATCCTCGTTGACGAACCAGGAGCCTGAAGAAAGAGTTGCTGGCAGGCGACCAGTGAAGATTGTTCGAAGTGATCCAAGCCTGGATCGAAGATGGATGACACCTGAAAGCAGAGGGGACTATGTTCTTAATCACTAGCCAGTGATCAGATGGGCACCAGGATGGCACCGGATGGTAGTCACCTCGACCAGGTGAGTGGGCGACGCTGGGCTCTGCAGTCTCACGGACCAGGAGGCGTTGTCAGCGACCAGGATGGAGGTGCGAGCTGTCCCACGATGGTTGATGCGGTCGACGTCGCTGGACCCAGGATTGGGGCAACAAGTCTTGGCAAATTCAATCCCATGCGGTGGACTCAAAATGGCGTCTGGAGTGGACCAGGAGGGTCCGGGGTGCTCCTCTTTTGGAAGGGAGCAAGGGCCAGTCGGGAGCAACCAGACCAGCAGTGGTGATGTCGTCGGGCGTCGTCGGGAAGGCCACAAGCCAGCGGGCTAGTAGCCAGACAACGCGGTGAGCAGCAAAAAGCAGAAGGGCCCCACGCAGATCTCGTGGATGCTGGGGGGCTGGACTTCGGTGCTGGAGCTGCTCAGGGTCGGGGCTTCTCGGACCCCAAAGCACTCACCAGAGGATCCCTCCGCGGTCGTGCTGGAAAGAAGTCGCGCAGTTCTGATGATGGCCGGTCCCTCGAGGTCTCGTCGCACCTACGGTTCTCAGCTTAGCTGTAGAGGTAGGTAGAGGTCAGAGGTGCCAGGGAAGCCGGGTCTCGTCGAGCTGGTCAGTCGGATTCCGGAGGAAGGACGTGCAGCAAACCGCAGAGTTTTTAGATGGTGCCTGCGGGTGCAGGGTGACTACTCCTTAGCCACAAGGGAGAAATCTTGAGAAGAGTCGAGAGTTCCTTTCGCAGAAAGTAGTTTCTTGATTCAAAGATGATCTAATTTGGAAGGGTCCCCGCTCCTGCCTTTATCCTAAAGAAAGGGGTGGGTACGCGACTAGGTCCTGCCCTAGGGGTGGGACCAGGAAGGGGGGTGGTTACACCCCTCTCCCATGCCGGACTTTCCCCAGGCCAGGGGCTGGTGTGCCCCTGGAACTGGTTCTAGCCGGCAGATGCGTAGTGAGCACCGGGGTGCCACTTGCAGTCACCTTCCTGTAAAGCCCTGCCTACCCAGGATACACAAAACCCTGTCTGGGATGGTGCTAGCACCGCCCCTGACAGGAAACCCTTTGTCCAAGCTCCCCTCGCTGGAAGGACTCCCAGCTGCAGGGGGTCAGACTCGTGTCTGTGGTGGCAGCATCCATTTTGTGAAGCTGAGGCTTGAGTTAACTTTAACCGGGGTTCACAGTTACATACATGTCGTGTCCCTCTAGAAAGGTGGAATGCAAACCCCGCCGCCAGAATTGGCGAGGGGTTAGTATTCCAATTCGTATGACACCTTACTCGACATGTTTTGATAAAGCGATACCAAAGATAGCATTTAACCGCGAGGATTATAATGCACTTAAGAGTGTATGGTATGCGTTATCATGGAACAGCTATTAGGACTTGGTTCCGCAAGCTGCAAACAGGCTCAGCTCATGCCAGAGCACCATCTCACACGATTCCGAGCACTCTGCCTTCAGGATTGTCAAGGCCTGCCATAGGAGTGACTGATAGGAATCTGTGTGTCCATTGTTAGGGTTAGATATAGGTATACTATATCTAAAGCAAAGGGTGAGTACACCACCTTGCCCCAGCTGTCGTGCAGCCAGTTGTGTCAGATTTAGATGGCCATTCAGGGGTGGCATAATACATGCTTCAGCCCCTGGTAGGTCCTGGGTACACCTATGCCCTGAGTTACAGGGTCTGATAAGGTGGCCCAGTACCAATTGGATAATGCACCTAAGGTACACGTGTCAATTTAGTGAGCGAACAGCTAGGCTGTGGGTCTGATTAGCAGGCCCACAGCCAGAGAAAGTCGTAAACCAGTGAAACAAAAGCAAAAAATCTGGGTGATCATAGGATTGCAGACCCTACTCTCCTACATGACCCCCCTCCCCCCCGAAACTTTGGGACAATAAACTAACCTTATCCAGGGGAGTCTTCTTGCTCTAAGTGGAAATACCTGGAGAGCCCATCTGCATTGCCATGATCAGTGCCAGGTCTATGCTCCACTGTAAAATCCATCCCCTGTAGGGAAAAGGACCACCTAAGCAGTTTGGGGTTTTCACCCTTCATCTGATTTAGCCACAAGAGGGGCTTATGGTCGGTCTGAATCTTGAAATGAGTGCCAAACAAGTATGGCCTCAGTTTCTTCAGGGCCCAAACCACAGCAAAGGCCTCCTTCTCAATAGCTGACCAATTTTTCTCTCTGGGGGTCAGGCTTCTGCTTATAAAAGCAATGGGCTGGTCATTACCATCAAAATTCAGTTGAGATAGAACAGCTCCCACACCCAACTCGGAAGCATCTGTTTGGACAATGAATGGTTTGGAGTAGTCTGGACTCTTGAGGATAGGTGCTGTGCACATGGCCTGCTTTAGGTCATCGAATGCTTTTTGACAGCCTGCTGTCCACTGAACTTTCTTTGGCATTTTCTTACTTGTCAGTTCATTAAGTGGAGTCACAATTGATCCATAATTTCTGACAAACTTTCTATAGTAACCAGTCAGGCCCAAGAAAGCTCGAACCTGAGTCTGGGTGGTTGGAGGAGCCCAGTCCCTGATTGACTGTATCTTGCTCTCCAGTGGCTGAACTTGGCCTCCACCTACAAGGTGGCCCAAGTATACAACCTGTGTCTGCCCTATCTGGCACTTTGTGGCCTTGATAGTGAGACCTGCTGCTTGCAGTGCCTCTAACACTTTCTTCAGGTGGACCAGGTGATCCTCCCAGGTGGAGCTAAAGACAGCTATATCATCAAGATATGCTGCACAGAAGTCATCCAGCCCAGTGAGAACATGATTCACCAGCCTTTGGAAGGTGGCAGGTGCATTTTTCAAACCAAAGGGCATAACCACAAATTGATAATGCCCACCAGGGGTAGAAAATGCTGTTTTGGGCTTGGCATCCTCAGCTAACCTGATTTGCCAATACCTAGCTGTCAGGTCAAATGTACTTAAGTAGTTGGCAGAAGCCGATCTATCTATAAGTTCATCTGCCCTTGGTATTGGGTGGGCATCAGTCTTAGTGACTGCATTGAGACCTCTGTAGTTTACGCAAAACCTCATCTCTTTCTTACCACCCTGGGTGTGAGGCTTTGGCACTAGAACTACTGTACTAGCCCAAGGGCTATCTGAGGGTTCAATGACTCCCAACTCCAACATTTTCTGCACTTCTGTTTTGATGCAGTCTCTCACATGATCAGGCTGCCTATAGATTTTACTCTTGACTGGCAAGCTGTCACCAGTGTCAACCTCATGGGTACACCAATTGGTTTGACTGGGTGTTAGAGAGAACATATGCCTGAAGGATTGAAGAACTTGTTTGCAATCCTTCTGTTGATGTTCAGAGAGGCTGCCACAAAAGACAACACCATCTACTGATCCATCATCAGGATTCTGAGTGAGCAGGTCTGGGAGAGGGTCACTCTCTTCCTCCTGTCCCTCATCTATGGCCATGAGCAAGCTCATGTCCTTCTTGTCGACATATGCTTTGAGCCTGTTCACATGAAGCACCCTGTGGGGGCTTCTGGGAGTTCCAAGGTCCACCAGGTAGGTGACCTCTCCCTTTTGCTCAAGGATTGTGTGGGGCCCAGATCATTTGTCTTTGAGTGCTGCTGGGGCCACTGGCTCCAACACCCACACCTTCTGTCCAGGCTGGTATACAGTCAGGACAGCCTTTTGGTCATGCCAGGCTTTTTGAAGTTCCTGGCTAGCCTCAAGGTTTTTGGATGCCTTTTCCATGTACTCAGCCATCCTGGAGCAGAGGCCAAGTACATAGTCCACTATGTTGGTTGCAGGCTTTTTGAGAGGTCTCTCCCATCCTTCCTTCACCAAACACAGAGGTCCTCTTACAGGATGTCCATACAAAAGTTCAAAAGGGCTGTAGCCAACCCCCTTCTGTGGGACTTCTCTATAAGCAAATAAAAGGCAGGGTATCAGGACATCCCATCTACGCGTGAGCTTTTCAGGTAGTCCATGAATCATCCCTTTTAGGGTCCTGTTGAACCTTTCAACAAGCCCATTGCATTGTGGATGATAGGGTGTAGTGAACTTGTAGTTGACACCACATTCCTTCCACATAGCAGTTAAGTAGCTTGACATGAAGTTTGCACCTCTGTCAGAGACAACCTCCTTAGGGAAGCCCACTCTGGAGAACACTCCAACTAGGGCTCTTGCCACAACAGGTGCTGTAGTGGTCCTAAGGGGAATAGCTTCAGGATACCTGGTGGCATGGTCCACTACCACCAGTATAAACTTGTGCCCTGATGCTGTCTGGGGTTCCATTGGACCAACAATGTCAATCCCCACTCGTTCAAAAGGCACCCCCACCACAGGCATTGGTATAAGGGGGGCCTTTGTTGTGCCACCTGACTTACCACTGGCTTGGCAAGTGACACAGGAGCGACACAACTCCTTGGTATCTTCATTCATATGAGGCCAGTGAAAGTGTGAGACAATCCTGTCCCAAGTCTTGTTCTGGCCTAAGTGACCTGCAAGGGGAATCTCATGGGCCAAGGTGAGAAGGAAACCTCTCAGAGACAAGAGGATGACCAGCCTCCTGGTTGCACCAGGCTTGGGGTCTCTTGACTCAGAGTATAGGAGTTCATCTTCCCATTATACCTTGTGGGCACCTGTGGCGTTCCCTGCAGCCTCAGCAGCAGCCTGCTGTCTGAGGGGTTCAAGAGAAGGGCAGGCTAACTGTTCCTTCCCCAGGTCTGCTCTGGAGGGTCCCCCTGAGCCCAGAAATTCAACTTGATCAAGTTCAAATTCTTTAGGCTCAGTTTCCCTCAGCTCCTGTGTAGGAGAGTAGGGTCTGCAATCCTATGATCACCCAGATTTTTTGCTTTGTTTCACTGGTTTACGACTTTCTCTGGCTGTGGGCCTGCCAATCAGACCCACAGCCTAGCTGTTCTCTCACTAAATTGATATGTGTACCTTAGGTGCATTACCCAATTGGAACTGGGCCACCTTGTCAGACCCTGTAACTCAGGGCATCGGTGTACCCGGGCCCTACCAGGGGCTGAAGCATTTATTATGCCACCCCTGGATGGCCATCTAAATCTGACACAACTGGCTGCGCGACAGCTGGGGCAACGTGGCGTACTCGCCCTTTGCTTTAGATATAGTATACCTATATCTAACCCTTAAATGGACACCCGACTTCCTATCAGCCACTCCTATGGCAAGCCTTGACAATCCTGAAGGCAGAGTGCGTGGAATCGTGTGAATTGGGCTCTGGCACGAGCCGAGCCCGGTTGCAGCTTGCGGAACCAAGACCCAATGGCTGTTCCATGATAACGCGTACCATATTGATAACTTCGGTATCGCGTTATCAAGACATGTCGAGTAAGGTGTCATACGAATCGGGATACTGACCCCTCACCAATGCTGGCGACGGGGTTAGCATTCCACCCTTCTAGAGGGACACGACATGTACGTAACTGTGAACCCCGGTTAAAGTTAACTGAAGCCTCAGCTCCACAAAATGGATGCTGCCACCACAGACACGAGTCTGACCTCCTGCTGCTGGGAGTCCTTTCAGCGAGGAGAGCTTGGACAAAGGGTTTCCTGTCCGGGGCGGTGCTCGCACCATCCCAGACAGGGTTTTGTGTATCCTGGGTAGGCAGGGCTTTACAGGAAGGTGACTGCGGAGTGGCACCCCGGTGCTCACTACGCATCTGCCGGCTAGAACCAGTTCCAGGGGCACCCCAGCCCTGACCTGGGGAAAGTCCGGCATGGGAGAGGGGTGTAACCACCCCCCTTCCTGGTCCCACCCCTAGGGCAGGACCTAGTCGCGTACCCACCCCTTTCTTTAGGATAAAGGCCGGAGCGGGGACCCTTCCAAATTAGATCATCTTTGAATCCTGAAACTACTTTCTACGAAAGAAAATCAAGACTTCTTCTCAAGATTTCTCCCTTGTGACTAAGGGGTAGTCACCCTGCATCCGCAGGCATCATCTAAGAACTCTGCGGTTTGCTGCATGTCCTTCCTCAGGAATCCGACTGCCCAGCTCGACAAGAACCGGCTTCCCTGGCACCTCTGACCTCTACCCACATCGTCAGCTCAGCTGAGATCCGTGGGTGCGACGAGACCTCGAGGGACCGGCCATCATCAGAACCTGCACGATTTCTAAAACCAGCAACCACCGAGGGATCCTCTGGTGAGTGCTCAGGGGTCCGAGAAGCCCCGACCCTGAGCAGCTCCAGCACCGAAGCACAGCCTCCCAGCATCTCCACGATCTGCGTGGGGCCCTTCTGCTTTTTGCTGCTCATCCCGTTGTCTGGCTACTAGCCCGCTGGCTTGTGGCCTTCTCGACGACGCCCGACAACAACGCTGCTAGTCTGGTTGCTCCCGACTGGCCTTTGCTCCCTTCTGAGAGAGGAGCACCACGGGCCCTCCTGGTCCAATCAAGACGCCATTTTAGGTCCACCACGTGGCCCTGAATTTGCCAAGGCTTGTTGCCCCAATCCTGGGCCCAGTGACGCCGACAGCATCAACCTTCGTGGGACAGCTCGCACCTCCATCCTGGTCGCCGACAACGCCTCCTGGTCCGTGAGACTGCAGAGCCTAGCGTCGCCCACTCACCTGGTCGAGGTGACGATCATCTGGTGCCCTCCTGGTACCCTCTGACTACTGGCTAGTAGTTACGAACTTGGTCCCCTCTGCTTTCAGGTGTCATCCATCTCTGATCCAGGCTTGGATCTCTACGAACTATCTCCACTGGTCGCCGGCCAGCAACTCCTTCCTTCCGGCTCCTGGTTCGTCAGCGAGGACTCCCGACGTCTGTACAAGACTTATGCAGCCGCAGCCCCTGGGCTAGGTAACTTCGGCATTTCGGTGCCCGCATAGCCTCCTTATCTAAGGGTCCAGAGTCACTGTCGCTTCCGACTTACCTTATCGGGTTCGCCCGAGAACACTAAACTTTCCGTGCCCTCGGGCATTTGTGTAGATTGTGCACTTGAAGTATTTTCCTAAGAGTTTTGTTGTGTGCTTAGTACCCTGTCCTCATAAAGAGTACAGGGCTGTAGTGACTTTAAATAAATACACTGTTTATTTTCATAACACTTGTGTGGTGTCCTTTCACTTGGTGTTCAAGGGGTATGTGATGGTATAACAGCTGGCTTAACATGCCCTCTAGAGTTTAGCCCGAAGACTGCTCGTATCCACGCTACTAGGATAGCTGGTCTAAGGTTGACTTACAACCAATCACCATAAGGGTCGTTTGGACTGATGCATAGTGATCACTAGAATAGTGAGCACTGCATATCAGGCCAACTTCTCACATCCTGTAGGTCAGCCTCCTCTGAGACTTGATCCTTAACCTGGGGCAAGGGGGAAGGCAATGCCTTAACCCTCCTGCTCTTCTTCTTGGAAGGTGTCTGGTCCATTGTTCCAGGATCCAGCACCTGTTCAGTGGGGCATCTTCTGGCCTGTGACCTAGTCACAGCAAGCACATGTGCTGCCAAGCCTAACATCTCCATGTGAGTCCTCTGCTCCACTTCTGACCATTGTGATGACTCCAAATCATTGCCCAACAAACAATCCACTGGGAGGTCTGAACTAACTACAACCTTCTTTTGGCCATTTACCCCTCCCCAGGAGAAAGCAACAATCGCCATACTATGACTGGTAGTGACGTTGCTGGCATTGGTCACCAGGAATTCTGTACCTGGCATGATCTGTCCAGGGTCCACAAAGTTAGGTGTCACCATGGTGACACTAGCACAAGTGTCCCTATAGGCCTGAGCCATTTTGCCATTTATCAAAGGTGTCTGCCTGTATTTGCCCAAAGTATTGGGACTGATATCAGGGGATATATCCACATCCCCTGTACAGACAAGGACAGCCTGAGTGAGTGTGCCAACTAAGTTGTCATACCCCTCAGAACCCAAGGTTAACCCAACTAATCCCTTGGGAGGTGCACTACCACTGCTGACTGTACTAGGGGGTGCAGTTGCCTTAGGGGCTGCAGTGGCAGGAGTTTTCCCTCCTTTCTTGGTGCACTCACTAAACCAGTGAGTTTTACTTTTGCAGTATTGGCACCACCTTTTAGACTGGCCTTCTTGATTCTTCTTCTTATGGGAAGCCTGACCCCCACCCTCTTTGTTCTGTTGGGGACCTGATGAAGACTTCTGGTCATTTTGTTCACCTTTTGCATCTTTACCCTTCTGGTCTGCTTTCTTCTGACCACCCTGGTTCTGGCCCTGGTTCTGCTTAACCCTTGTTCTGACCCATCTGTCTGCCTTCTTTCCCAATTCTTGGGGAGAGGTCAGATCTGAGTCAACAAGGTGCTGATGCAACAACTGGTTCTGACAATTGTTTAAAATATGTTCCCTCATGATCAGATTGTACAATCCTGTATAATCAGTAACCTTACTGCCCAGCAACCAGCCCTCAAAAGCCTTAGTGGCACAATCTACAAAGTCAGACCAATCCTGAGACTGAGTTTTCTGGATATCCCTGAACAGCAACCTGTACTGCTCAGTGGTTAGGCCAAACCCATCTATCAGTGTATTCTTCAGGACTTGGTAATTGTTAGCATCCTCAGCTCTAGCAGTGAGGAGCTTATCTCTACCTTTACCTTCAAAGGAGAGCCACAAGACAGCTGCCCACTGACTCTGGGGGACGCACTGGACAGTGCAGGCCCTCTCCAAAGCAGTTATCCATTTGTGGATATCATCCCCTTGTTTAAAGGGGGGCACTATCTTACTCAGGTGTCTAGTGTCTAAACTCCTGTATTTCTCTCTTGGGAGAATGCTGCCACCAGTGAGATCTAACCCACTTAACCTTTGCTCTCTAGCAAATGCAAGCCTTTCTTTGGCCAGGGCAAGTTCTTCCCTTTCAATCCTCTGATTGGCTTCCCTCATTTTAGCTTCCTGCTCCCTTCTCTTAGGGGATGACATCCCTCTATGAGAAGAGGTCTGAGAGCCATTGGTTCGAATGGATCTGTTAGAGCCTCTGGATAGAGACCTATCTCGTCCATTCCCAATGTTAAGTCTGCCTGAGAGTGGCCCTGGGGGTCCCCCAAATCCATTCTCATGCTTACTTAAGTTGGTCCTAGTGAGTCTACTGACTTCTACCTGACCTGTTTCTGCCTCATCCCCAGATAACTTATCTTCCTCCCCCTCCTCAGCACTGTCTGCTGCCTGGAGGTGTCGGTCAGGGTCACCCTGGGTTCCCTCAAGGGGAGGCATGTTCCCATCTGGATGAGAAGGATCTGTGTTAGCAGCCCTCCTAGCATCAGAAGTCTCTAAGAGACCAATCAGAAAGGGAATGGTAGGGTTTGAACCCTGTTTTAGTTTCCTGGAGGTACACTTGTCTCATCTCCTGGAAGCTAAGAGCAGCATATCTGGAAGTGATCTGTGGAGGGTCCACAACCACAAGAGGGGTCTCTGAAGACTCTCCGTGGTTAGACATGCTTCTAGTGTGGTGTAAGTGATGCACCTACCTACACTATTTGTTTGCCTACTGATCCCTTGCTAAGAGTTGTAGTCAAGGTGTGCTAAGCCTTGTTAAACTACAACAGCTGGTTCAGTAGAACTCAGAGTATTCTAAGCGAAGTTATATGTACCTTACCTTATGTGATCTTTCACAAAGATATTCTTAGGATACGTGTGGTAAAACAACAGCAAGCTCAAATCCCAACCGCTGCTCACCAATGTGAGAAGTTGGCCTGATATTCAGTGTTCACTATTCTAGTGATCACTATGTATCAGTCCAAACAACCCTTATGGTGATTGGTTGTAAGTCAACCTTATAGACCAGCTATCCTAGTAGCATTGATACGAGCAGTCTTCGGGCTAAACTCTAGAGGGCGTGTTAAGCCAGCTGTTATACCATCACATATACCCCTTGAACACCATGTGAAAGGACCCCACACAAGTGTTATGAAAATAAACAGTGTATTTATTTAGATCACAACAGCTCTGTACTCTTTATGAGGACAGGGTACTAAGCACACAACAAAACTCTTACGAAAATACTTTAAGTTGCACAATTTACACAAATGCCCGAGGGGCACGGAAAACCATATACTATGGAAGTGGAATGCGAAATTACTAGCAGGTAAGTACTGGACTAATAGGCTTTGGATTCGCTAGGACTACGTTACTGAACCTTCAGATTACTAGTAGGAGGCCTAGGGGACTCGGTGCAGAGTGTGCACTCTCACGCGGGATGCGGGACAAAGTCTATGGGAGCTAGTAAAAGCAAAGTTAGTGTTCTCGGGCGAACCCGATAAGGTAGGTCGAAAACGACAGTGGATCTGGACCCTTGGATAGTGAGGCTATGCTGGGGCACCGAAATGCCGAAGTTACCTAGCCCAGGGGCTGCGGCTGCATAGGTCTGCAAAGACGTCGGGAATCCTCGTTGACGAACCAGGAGCCTGAAGCAAGAGTTGCTGGCAGGCGACCAGTGAAGATTGTTCGAAGTGATCCAAGCCTGGATCGAAGATGGATGACACCTGAAAGCAGAGGGGACTAAGTTCTTAATCACTAGCCAGTGATCAGATGGGCACCAGGATGGCACCGGATGGTAGTCACCTCGACCAGGTGAGTGGGCGACGCTGGGCTCTGCAGTCTCACGGACCAGGAGGCGTTGTCGGCGACCAGGATGGAGGTGCGAGCTGTCCCACGATGGTTGATGCTGTCGACGTCGCTGGACCCAGGATTGGGGCAACAAGTCTTGGCAAATTCAAGCCCACGCGGTGGACTCAAAATGGCGTCTGGAGTGGACCAGGAGGGTCCGGGGTGCTCCTCTTTTGGAAGGGAGCAAGGGCCAGTCTGGAGCAACCAGACCAGCAGTGGTGATGTCGTCGGGAAGGCCACAAGCCAGCGGGCTAGTAGCCAGACAACGCGGTGAGCAGCAAAAAGCAGAAGGGCCCCACGCAGATCTCGTGGATGCTGGGGGGCTGGACTTCGGTGCTGGAGCTGCTCAGGGTCGGGGCTTCTCGGACCCCAAAGCACTCACCAGAGGATCCCTCGGCGGTCGTTCTGGAAAGAAGTCGTGCAGTTCTGATGATGGCCGGTCCCTCGAGGTCTCGTCGCACCTACGGTTCTCAGCTTAGCTGTAGAGGTAGGTAGAGGTCAGAGGTGCCAGTGAAGCCGGGTCTCGTCGAGCTGGTCAGTCGGATTCCGGAGGAAGGACGTGCAGCAAACCGCAGAGTTCTTAGATGGTGCCTGAGGGTGCAGGGTGACTACTCCTTAGCTACAAGGGAGAAATCTTGAGAAGAGTCGAGAGCTCCTTTCGCAGAAAGTAGTTTCTTGATTCAAAGATGATCTAATTTGGAAGGGTCCCCGCTCCTGCCTTTATCCTAAAGAAAGGGGTGGATACGCGACTAGGTCCTGCCCTAGGGGTGGGACCAGTAAGGGGGGTGGTTACACCCCTCTCCCATGCCGGACTTTCCCCAGGCCAGGGGCTGGTGTGCCCCTGGAACTGGTTCTAGCCGGCAGATGCGTAGTGAGCACCGGGGTGCCACTTGCAGTCACCTTCCTGTAAAGCCCTGCCTACCCAGGATACACAAAACCCTGTCTGGGATGGTGCTAGCACCTCCCCTGAAAGGAAACCCTTTGTCCAAGCTCCCCTCGCTGGAAGGACTCCCAGCTGCAGGGGGTCAGACTCGTGTCTGTGGTGGCAGCATCCATTTTGTGATGCTGAGGCTTGAGTTAACTTTAACCGGGGTTCACAGTTACATACATGTCGTGTCCCTCTAGAAGGGTGGAATGCTAACCCCGTCGCCAGAATTGGTGAGGGGTTAGTATTCCAATTCGTATGACACCTTACTCGACATGTTTTGATAAAGCGATTTTAAAGATAGCATTTAACCGCGAGGATTATAATGCACTTCAGAGTATATGGTATGCGTTATCATGGAACAGCTATTAGGACTTGGTTCCGCAAGCTGCAAACGGGCTTAGCTCATGCCAGAGCACCATCTCACACGATTCCAAGCACTCTGCCTTCAGGATTGTCAAGGCCTGCCATAGGAGTGACTGATAGGAATCTGTGTGTCCATTGTTAGGGTTAGATATAGGTATACTATATCTAAAGCAAAGGGTCATTACACCACCTTGCCCCAGCTGTCGTGCAGCCAGTTGTGTCAGATTTAGATGGCCATCCAGGGGTGGCATAATACATGCTTTCGCCCCTGGTAGGCCCTGGGTACACCTATACCCTGAGTTACAGGGTCTGATAAGGTGGCCCAGTACCAATTGGATAATGCACCTAAGGTACACGTGTCAATTTAGTGAGAGAACAGCTAGGCTGTGGGTCTGATTAGCAGGCCCACAGCCAGAGAAAGTCGTAAACCAGTGAAACAAAAGCAAAAAATCTGGGTGATCATAGGATTGCAGACCCTACTCTCCTACACACCTGGTAGATGGGTGGCCGTTATCGTCAGTCCTCTGGCTAGGAGCCAGTGCCAGATCGCCTGCGCCTCCTGTGATCTCGAACCCCCTGCTTGTTGAGGTAATACATCGTAGTGGTATTGTCCGTCTGTACAAGCAGAGAGTTGGTCTGGAAGGACGGCAGAAAGGCCTTCAGTGCCAATTGAACAGCTCTGAGTTCCAGGAAATTGATGTGATACGTGGCCTCCTTCGGCAACCACATTCCTTGAATCAGTAGAGTCCCGGAATGCGCTCCCCATCCCAGGAGAGAAGCATCCTTCACGACAGTCTGCGAGGGAATGTCCTTGTGAAAGGGAACCCCTCTGAGGAGATTCTCCGCCGAACACCACCACTTCAGAGACTGAAGAGCATGCAGCGACAGTCGAATCTTGTTGTCCCAAGATCCTTTCCTCTGATCCAACTGGTCCTCTAAGCACTCCTGCAGCGGTCTCATGTGCAGCCGTGCATGTGGCGTCAGGAAGATACAAGAGGCCATCGATCCCAGTAGAGAAGACACCGTCCTCACTGTTGTAGATGGAGTCGTCATAAGAGCCTGAGCCTTCCGAAGGAGAGATAATCGTCACTCTTCCGAAGGAGACACGCTTGCTGACAGCGTATTGATGGAGGCTCCCAAGTACTGTATGCATTGGACCGGAGTCGGGACAGACTTGGCCATGTTGATGTGCAGCCCCAGCTTGTTCAAGAGAACGCACGTCTTCTGGAAGTGTGCTCGCGCTTCCGAGAAGGAGGATGCCTTGATCAGCCAATCGTCCAGGTACGGGTAGACGAACACCTTGTTCTTCCTCAGGTGTGCTGCTACCACCGCCATGCACTTCGAGAATGTTCTCGGCGCAGACTTCAGTCCGAATGGGAGTACTAGTACTGTGTATTGATAGTGATTGGCGCAGACTTGGAACCGCAGGAACTTCCTGTGTTTGTGTGCAATGGGCACATGGAAGTAAGCATCCTGTAGGTCTATAGCACATAGCCAGTCTCCCTGTTGCAACTGAGGATAAATCTGATGCAACAACAGCATGCTTAACTCGATCTTGTCCTTCTTGCGAACCAGAAAGAACCGGGAGTACAGACCTCTTCCTCTCTGAGACAGAGGTACGTCTTCTATCGCCCTTTTCCTCAACAGGATATCCGCTTCCGCCTGAAGCTCGCGCAGCTGAAACTGCGAGCTGACCGGTGGAATTGCTGGAGGAGGGCTGGTGAACCGAAGACTGTATCCATTGCAACCAATATTCAGCACCCACTTGTCCTGAGTAATTTTTCTCCACTCTGCCAGATAAAATTGAATGCTTCCCCCTACCGGAGTGGGTAACAGATCCGGGGGAAGTAGGTTCCTAGGGCCTAGACCCAGCCTGGCCCTTGGGCGCCGGAGCCGACTGCTGGCCTCCTCTACCCTTCTGGCGCTTCTGGAACGGCTTACGGAACTGTTGTTGATGTTGCGATTGTCCCGAAGCCTGGCCTCGTCCTCGACCTTGCCCACCGAACCGCCTTTGGAAAGGGCGGTACGTCTTCTTGGTCTCTTTAGGCTTCTCCAGGCCCACCGCCGTGAGCGTCTCGGCCTCCGCCTTCATGCGGGCCATCTCACTGTCCGCATGCTTCCCGAAGAGGGTCTCGCCTGAGAATGGTAGGTTGGCCACCCTCTGCTGTGCGTCGTGTTTCAGGGACGTAAGCCGGAGCCATGTGTGGCGTCGTTGGTTGACTCCATGGCAAAATCCGTGAGCAGCCAACAGGGAAGAGTCCGCTGCCGCGCTGATAATCTGGTTCGCCACCAGCATTCCTTCATTCAGAACTTCCAGGAAGTCCTCACGCTTCTCCCGAGGTAAGTGCTCTGCAAAACGCTCGAGGGAGTCCCAGAGGGCGCGGTCGTATCGGCCCAACAGCGCTGTGGCACTCGCAGCTTTCACGGAGGTAGTTGAAGTTCCACAGACTTTCCTCCCCGCCGAATCCATCCACCTGGACTCCTTGTCCGGAGGAACTGTGGATGACGGGGTGGTAGCATGTTGCTTGCGGGCCGCCGTCACAATTACGGAGTCAGGAGGGGGTTCCGTCCTCAGAAAGGCCGGATCCGAATCGGGAGCCCGGTACTTTTTCAGCAACCTCGATGGAGCCGCCTTCGTCACCGCAGGGGTGAGATAAAGGGCCATAGCCGGTTCTTCCAGGCCCGGCACCAGAGGCAGGAGAGGCCGGGACAGGTGTTTTTGATGTAATGTCTCAAAAATGACTGAAGTTTTCGGAGTAGGCACCGTCAGGGATATGCCCAACTTCGCAGCGCCCCTTAAAAGGACGTCATGGAACGCCATCAGGTCATCAATCGGGGACACCCTTGTGTCCGGTGACCCCGACAAGGTAGGAGAATAGTCCCTGGTCCCAGAGAACCTCGTGTGTGAGCGAGATTTGCGCCTCCTATGGCGGCGTCTCGACCTCGTGGACGATCTGCGTCGCGATCTCTCCCTCCTACCAGAGCGAGAGCGAGACCTGCCAGCCCGTGGCCGCTCCACCGGTTTTCGTGGCGGGGTCTTCCTTGGCTCCTCACGGGGTTTCGGTTTTGGGGTCCCCTTAGGAGGTACAGGCAAAGACGGCAGTGAAGTGGACCTCGGCGGAGGAACCTTCGGCTGTGGGGCGGGCCCATGCGGAGGGACCGGAGGCGGTGGTGGGTCGCCTGAAGGAAGTGGAGGTTTGGGTGGAGGATCCTCCTTAGGAACAGGGGGAGGAGTTGAAGTCCGAGGCCGAGATGGCGTGTACACCTCTGAGTACACCGAGCCCGGTGACCCCTTAGGCGAAGGGTGCGGAGATCCAGCCCCTTCAGCAGGTGATCGCTTCCTCTTGCGTCCTCCACTAGAAGCAGCGTGACTTCTGGGACTAGAATCCCTCTTGCGCCGTTTTGGAGAGGCTGAATGACTTCCAGACGCCGACCGTTTTCTGCTCCACGCAGAGCGTTGCTTTTCTGGCGTCGAACGTCGCTTCCGCGACTCTGGCGTAGAACGCCGCCTCCGCGACGTCGACCTCCTCTTTCTCGATGTCGAACGGCGCCTCCGCGACGTCGACCTCCTCTTTCTCGATGTCGAACGCCGACCCCTCGACGTCGACCTCTTCCTCCGTGACGTCGAGCGTTCGACGACGAGCGTCGCCGTCTCCATCGTGATGCTCTCGACGTCGAGGAGCCCCTCGGCGTCGACCGGTGCTTCGACGGCGATCGACGGTGTCGCCTCGACGGCGAGCATCGATGCTTGTAACTTTGCCTTCGGCGTCGATAGGAAGACCTTGACGTCGACGAAGACGATGACGTCGACTGTGGCTTCGACGGCGACTTCTCCATGATCTTCGACGTCGAGCCGTCACGACCCGGAGCCCCGGGGAGAAGGGGAGCACAAGCTGTCATCCCTCTCGACGTCGTCGTCAATGCAATCGACGTCGACGGAGACCGTGACCGTTTGCTGGACTTCCTGCCCCTGGGGAGCCCCCCCAGAGGCCTCAGCAGAGGCAGAGGGAACCTTCCCAGACTGCCCAGACCCACCTGCAGCCGCCTCTCCTCCAGGCCAGAAAGCCTGATCTTCATCCTGTCCCTCAGAGTCCGAGCAGTAAACTGCTTGCAGATGACATGATCCTCAAGGAGGCAGACGATGCAGACATCATAGGGATCACTCTTGGCCTTCTTCCTCCCACATGCTGGGCACTTATCAAAAAGGCCAGGCATTTTAGAGCCCTAAAACGCCTGAAACAGCACACAAAAGAGAAAGAAAACACCAAGAAAGACAACTGAAACACTTTTAGATCACAAAAGTGCCAAAAAATCCAATAAACCCTTGAAACAAGGGAGAGCTCAATGCCAGGGTCCTGTAAGCAGTCGCTTCAAAAAGAACTGAAAGTAGGGGGACCTGCTATGCATTCTGGGATACTGGGAGAAGTTCTGGAAAGTTCTCTTAAAGGCACAGTATCCTATTTAAGCCACATAATGGCAGCCTATGGGGCTTGTCTGTCCCTACCTTCTTCTCTATCATTCCAGTGTCTTTTGCTGGGGGAGGCAAGTTTCTCTATGGTAGAAACTGGGCAGGCTGTGTTGTGTGTGGTTTTGTTTGGTGGAATTTCTAGTTGAAGTACTGGACAGTGTAGCCTGTGGATATAGGCTGCATTATTTGTCTTTAAATTCTCTCTTAAGCGTCTTTGCAGTTTCTGCATTATTTTGACACCTTAAGAGATTATTTTTGATTGCCGGGGTCCACGCACATGGGCGGGACTATTCACTAGATTATCACTATACACAGAGATCCCCTACTACAGAAGTACAGTCCTGGAGCACTTTGTTTACAGGACTCCTTCTCTTCTTTAGCGCTTCGATACCCCTGGGTGATAATGCACTCTATAAGTGTATATTAACATAACATAACATAACAGTGTGCAGGGCAGAGATATCAGCCGCTCCCCAAGGGGTGGAGCCAGCATTGTGGAAGGCAGGCACAGCCCTTTTCAGAGTTCAGGTGCCCTCCTCCCTCCCATCTAGATGCAAATCTCTCTATTCACCACTGGGTGACTCAGCCTGTCTCCTGGAATTCCCCAGCCCTGTCACTCACAAAACCAGACATAGAAATACACAAACTAGCAGAGGCAGGTTTGAAATGTTAGACAAGCAAATACCTACTTTCTAAAGGAAAATGCTACTTACCAGTATGCATCTGTTCTTGGCATGTAGAGCTGCAGAGTTACACACTATGCATAGATGGCCAACTAGTGTTGGGCCCAGATGTTTGCATTTTGTTTTGTTGTAGAAAAGTCTTTGGAAGTCACGGGATAGGTGACTCCTCCTTTGGATGATTCTGCGCATGGACATCGGCTCCATCCCCAGATTGTTTTTCGCCATTAGGGAAGTGATGGAGCTGTACAAGAGGTAGTGATGTCCATGTGATTTGTATCTCATTAAGATAATACTGGAACAGATAAAGGTAGCCGGGGAGGCGGGTGGGCATATGTAACTCTGCAACTCTACATGCCAAGAACAGATGCATACTGGTAAGCATCATTTTCCGTTCGAGGCATATGAGCTGCAGATTACACACTATGCATAGTTTTTATAGCAGTACCCACACTTAGCAGCGACCACCAGTATCTGTTGCAGTTGTTTGAAACAGTGTTTTTAGTATAGCTTGGCCCACAGTGGCTTGTTGTTTAGTTTCACATCTACACAGTAATGCTTTGTGAATGTGTGTGGTGTAAGCCATGTAGCTGCTCTGCATATGTCATCTAAGGGAATGTTCTCTAAGAATGCCATTGAAGCCCCTATCTTTCATGTTGAGTGGGCTTTTGGAGGAATTGTTAACGTACGTTTTGCTTTTTGGTAACATATTTGTATGCATTTAACAATCCATCTGGCGATCCCTGATTTTGATATGGGGTTGCATTTATGTGGCGGTGAAAAAGAAACAAAAAGTTGTTTTGCTTTACGAAAAGTTTGTGTCCTTTCGATATAGTACAGCAGTGCTCTTTTGACATCTAAAGTGTGTAGAGCTCTTTCTGCGACTGTTTGAGGCTGCGAGAAAAATACGGTCAGCTCAACTGATTGATTTAGATGGAATGGTGAAATGACTTTAGGAAGGAATTTAGGATTAGTACTAAGAACTACTTTGTTATGATGCATTTGCAAAAAAGGTTCTTGAATGGTCAATGCTTGTAGTTCACTAACCTTTCTGAGAGAAGTAATTGCTACTAGTAAAGCTACTTTCCAGGTTAGGAATTGCATTCACATTTATGTAATGGTTCGAAGGGAGGACCCATTAATCTTGTAAGAACAATGTTAAGGTTCTACACTGGTGCTGGTGGCGTTCTGGGAGGAATTATTCTTTTGAGTCCTTCCATGAAAGCTTTAATAGCTGGTACTCTAGAAAAGAGATAGAGGTTGTCTATTTTGTAAGTATGCTGCAATAGCAGCAAGGTGTAGTCTGATAGACGTGTAGGCTAAATTACACTGTTGAAGGTGTAATAGATATCCTATGATGTGTTGAATAGACACGTCTAAGGGATTTACTTGGTTGTTTTGGCTGTATATGACAAAGCGTTTCCAATTAGCAGCATAACATGCTCTAGTAGTGGGACGTCTAGCTTCTTTAATGATGTTCATGCATTCTGGAGGAAGGTTGAGGTAACCAAACTCTATGACCTCAGGAGCCAGATCGCTAGGTTGACCTGAGCTGGGTCCAGGTGTCTGATCTCTCCATGGTTCTGTGTTAATAGGCGTTGAGATAGGTTTAGTTTTTGGTGTGGTACTACAGACATTTGCAACAGCGTGGTGTACCACGATTGTCTGGTCCAACTTGGAGCGACTAGAATGAGCGTCAGGGAATGTTGTAGTTTGCGTACCACTAACAGAAGTAGTGGGAAAGGAGGAAAAGCGTACGCAAAAAGTTTTGACCAGTTCATCCATTTCGCATTGCCTTTGGACTAGGCGTGTGGGTATGGGACGTGGAAAGGGGAAGGGAGTCATTGGGCAGGGGTAGAGGCAGAGCGTGAGTTGTTATTTTTGCCTCTGCCTTTGTTATTGTTACCCCTGTAAGCACCCCTTTGGTAGCCTTTGCTGTAAGTAGACTGTGTAGGGGCTTTGTACGAGGTAGAAGCTGTGTCTGAAGTATATCCCCTGGTGGCACCTCTATAGGATGAGCGACAAAATGAACGTCTGGGAGCGTGCAACTGCAGGGCTCCCATGGATTTGGCGGTGTCTGTATCCTTTTTCATTTTCTCTAGTGATACATTTACCTCGGGTCCAAACAGGTGTTGCTCATCTAAGGGTTGATTAAGATTGGCACTTTGTACCTCAGGTTTGAACCCTGATATACGTAGCCAGGTGTGTCTGCGTAGTAAAATGCTGGTGTTCACTGCACGAGAGGCAGTATCTGCTGCATCGAGGGCACACCAAATAGAGGTGTTTGTGATGTTTTTCCCCTCTTGGATAAGCTTGTTTGCTCTATCCTTGTACTTGTAAAGGAGGTGCCTCATTAATGACTCTAGCTCATCGTAATGTGCCCTGACATATCTGGCTAGTAATGCCTGTGTATTGGCGACACGCCACATGTTTGCTGCTTGAGACGCTGTTCTTTTCCCTGATGCGTCAAGTAGCTTAGAATCCATATCTGGTGGTGCAGCCTCATCTGATGTTTGTGAGTTTGCTCTCTTGCGTACATTGGAAACTACAAGTGAGTCTAATGGTACTGAACCTTTAATATATGCTGGGTCTGAGGGGGCAGCTTTATATTTTTTCTCTATACGAGGGTTAATGACCCGAGTTCTGACTGGGTCCTTGAAGACTTCAGGGGCATGCTTGATCCCTCCTTTAAGCATCAGTAAAATGGATGAGGACCTTTGTGCATTATTAAATGTATCCATTAGGAAGTCTTCCTCAACAGGGTCTGTATGTATGTCTACCCCAGGATATTGTGCGGCCCTGCAACTTAATTCATTAAACCCTATAGTGACTTCTGGTGGGGAAGGCCTTGAGGGCTACATGTCATACTGAGGGACATTTGGGACATCTGGGGTGGTATAATCATCCCACGGGTCTGGGGATCCTGTGGGCGTGGCTGGATCAGGTATGTTACCCCCCATATCATCAGAGCTATCATCCCTGTCTGGTATGATAAGAGGATGCTGGGGAATGGTGTGGTATGGGAGGATGTGGTGATGGTACAGGCGAAAGAGAAGGGGAAGGCAGTCTTAGGGGAGATGTAGCCATGTCATTCTTTGAATGCGGAGCTGGTGTGTCCAGTGGTCACTTTTTTGAAGCCAAAATTAATTGTCCTGTGATTGGATCCTTAGCTAGAGTCTTTTGAGCAGGATCTGGATAGGGTAAATCCTCTGCAGGGGGTTGATCTTTTGGTGCGGAGGAAGGCTTGGGCACCGAAATGGCTTATTTTGTTTTCTTGACAATGTCTTTCAATGGGGAAGCAGCAGTCTTTTTCGGGTTCGAAGCTTTTTTCGGTTCGGAGGATTTTTTCAGTTCTGGTATGGTTTTTGGATCCGAAGATTTTTTCGGATCCGATGACTTTCGGTTCCGGAGGTTTTTTGGAATCCGCAGCGGGTTTGCTTGGTTTCGACCTGGGTTTCGGTGCCGAAGGAGTAATCGTATGTTTCGGCGCCGATGGTTTGGATGTCGGTGCCGTTGTCGTTTTCGGTGCCGGTATATGTGCGCCGGCACCGTGTGGAGGTCGACTCGAGCTCGAGTCGCCTGAAGGCTTAATTGGCTTCTTAGTCAGGCCCGAAGGTGGGGCAGTAGAAGCAGAATGACGGTGTGCACCAGAGGTAGAGGGTGTGACCGGGGCCTTTCTATGTCGAGGAAGGGTCGGGTCGACGGTTTTACTTACGACCCGCTGCGCTGGTGTGATGTCCTCGACATCGGAATCTTCTGCCTCGGAGCTGCTGTCGACGTCGTGCTGTTCTGGGACGTTGACGCCTTCCTCGAAAATGTCGTCCGGAATCGGAGCTGAAGATCTTTGAGCCATTGTTCTCCTCGCTCTTCGGTCCCGGATAGTCTTTTTTGGAGCGGAAAGAGGCACAAGCTGAACAGTCTTTCGCCTCGTGTTCCGGAGAGAGGTAGAGGTTACACACCTCATGAAGGTCGGTGTGTGGAAACTTCGACCCGCATTGAAGACACTTTTTAAATGGCGTCCTTTTCATGAGCTGGTTTCGAGGTCTAGCTAGGCCCAAAGGCTGTCGACGACTATCGGAATCGAAATCCTCAATGTTGAAGAGTAGCGGCGACTGGAAAAGCGTTCAAAACTAAGTCTTGTAAGTTGGTGAGGATTGCACACCGAAGGAAATTCAGTTCCAACACGGAGCGCTAGAAACACATCCGAGCCCGGTGGCGGAAGCAAACGATCTGGGGATGGAGCCGATGCCCATGCGCAGCATCATCCAAAGGAGGACTTCCAAAGACTTTTCTACAACAAAACAAACTGCAAACATCAGGGCCCAACACTAGGTGGCCATCTATGCATAGTGTGTAATCTGCAGCTCATATGCCTCGAACAGTGGTATTTGCAAACACAGAATATTAAAATAAACTTTACTGAAAGGTGTAATTTATTATTCTGAGTTCAGGCATACTAAACTTGAATTTCTACCATGTTCTCTGAGACAGTTAGGATTATAAGATGTAATAACTCTAACAGCCCATTCTGGCCTATGGAGAACAGGTAGCCTTGCAACAGTGAAAAACGAAAATTGCAGCAATTTACTATTAGGACATGCCACACACACCAGGGCTTGTCCTACCTTATACTTACAATGCACCCTGCCCATGGCCCTACCATAGGGGTGACTGATATGAAGAAAAGGGAAGGTTTAGGGACTGGTAAGTGTGTGCACTTGCCCAGTCAGCATGACAGTACCAGACTGCATGCAGGCTCTGCAATGGCTGGCTTAGACACATTTTACAAGGCTGCTTCTGTGGGTGGCACAACCAGTGTTGCAGGCCCACCAGCAGCATTTGGATTACACGCCCTGGCACACTCAGTGAACTAGACTAGGGTCTAACAAGTAAACCAAATAGCCAAACATGGAACCACTGATTAGTAAATCAATGTACAGTAGGGAGCACTTGCACTGTGGCACTGAATAGCAGTGGTACAGTGACCAAAGCATCTAACACCAGCAAAAATACATGAGGCAACAGCAAAAAATGGAAGGAAGACCCACGCTAATGGTGCCAGGTCTAATAGAGACCAAGATACCAGAAACAGGAAAATGGAGGAACTAGAAGAAGCTTGGGGAAGGCCCAGGAAACAGGACTACAGACTATACACTGAATACCAACACACACAGTAACAAGTCCACACATCTACTGGCTTAATTTATATTCAGGGAAAAAGTATACAGAGGAGCAGTAGCTATATGGGATGAAGTGGGGTGGACACATACGAATCAAGAGTTGGTTTAAAGAATGTTACGCTACTCTATGCACCAAACAAGCACAAAATGGTAGCAGAATGATTGAGAAGGTATTATGTGAAGCAAAACTATCCACATTAACCGTGGAATTGAGAAATGAAATTAACATCCCTCTAGAAGTGGAAGATAAAATGAGTTATACAGCATATGGGAAATGGGTAAATCACCAGGAAATGACAGTCACCCCTGGCCAAATTTCAGAGAGTACATAGATCTTGGTCCTTTTATAACGAAGCAGTCAAGGAGGGAAAACACCCGGATACACTTCGAAAAGCAATAATAGTGCTTCTCCCCAGTACAGGTAGCGATCCGCCAGTGTGTGAATCCTATAGGCTGCTGTCAATGATTAATGCAGATACTAAAATATTGTGGAAATTGTTTGCAAAGCATCTTGCGAAGGTGGTGGAGATGTTACATACAGGTGAGGCAAGATTTGTGGGAGGCCTAAACATCACAAATATTAGGAGAGCATTTGTAACAAAGGAGACCTGTGCATTATCTAGTCTGGATGTGCAGAAAGCGTTCAACACTGTAAACTGGCATAAGATGCTGGAGAGGTATAAGTTGGGAGAAGGATTCTAAAGTAGGTCGCACTCCTATATAATGAAATCATTGCCTCAGTGAGAACTGGTAAATAGGTGTCAGACAGAGGGGAAATCCCCTCTAATATTTGCATTAGCTACTGAGCTGCTGGCACAGAACGCATGTTTCAGCCATACAAACAATGGAGTATTAGTCAGAAACAAATTAGCTATTATATCTTTGCCTTGAGACCCTATCGGCCACTTTTTATATGCCTTTTCTTTTTAATACAACTTTCATGTATTTTGTTACAAATGTATAAACTTATTGAATTTTTACTTATATGATGATTCATGTCTATTGTCTACTGTATTATATGTTATGCACTTTTTAAATATAACCTGAGAATAAACCAACATATATATATTTTTTTAACCTCTTGTAGCCATTTGTCTGTGATCACACCATACAGGTTGCCTAGGTTGTTTTTTGTCAAATATTATATCTTTGTATGCCAACAGCTGAAGGTAGGTTAGAGGAAACACAATGAGATGTAAGTTGCTTACTGGTTTCAAACTGAACTGAACAAGATCAATGATGTACACCCTCACTACGGTAGCCCCAAAGATCTTGAAGGTAATCCGCTACAGATGCAAATAACACACTTAAAAAACTAAAGGTACACAAATGTACCAGGTAAAATATAACGTGCAAGCTATGCTGACAGTGTATGAGGCTAGAACACACAAGTAGCTGAAATTTCCCATATATATTATATATATATATATATATATATATATATATATATATATATATATATATATATATATATATATATATATATGTATATATATATATTACGGAGAGTACAATGTTTACATTTTTCCCTTCTGTTTGCTATTTTGCACATACTCTACATACCTGATAAAACTTAGTAAAGGTATATGGTTGTTGCTATGAAATAAGAGATTTTTAAAGGAGCTCATTATGAGGGTCTTTTTAAATGCTTTTTACCATATTTAATGTTTATTTATTTATGAAACTGTTAATAACATTTATTTATTAACCTTCATTAGCAATGACTTACAGTTAAGGGATGTCTCATGTGCTCAATTTTCCACTGTGGAAGTCATTGTAGTATGTCTTTCATGTTTATGCCTATTGCGTGGTTTTGCACTTGCACTGTCACTTTAAAAATGGGAGGCCCTCCTCAAGCGCGTCATGTGAGCAAGGGCACTATGTTGCCCGAAACGCGTCATGGCGGTGGTGCAGGGCGTTATTATAATTAAATAAGTATTGCACCGAATTTTGGGTCTGCGTCCGTTTGTCCGGAGTGAATTAAGTCACGAGAACGGAAGAATGAGTATCTATCTATCTATCTATCTATCTATCTATCTATCTATATATATATATATATATATATATATGCCAATCCAACCCGTCACCAAAGTGCTTCGTGCACAGAAGGGTACGCAGACTACAAAATCAGCACTCCAAGGCGAAGTCGGTTATTCAACTGCTGGTGTTTTATTTCACAACATGTGGGTAAAAAACTGCCATCAGACGCGTTTCGGGCACGTCCGTGCCCTTGCTCACTGATATATATATATATGTACACATACATATATAGTCCAACAAAAAGCCCTCATGCTTTGGAAGTGCACACAACGCTCTACACTACCATCCAGGTTTTTACTTATGGACTCCCAGTCCCAGAAAGCATTGGTGCACTTACTCACCTGTATTGAATGTTGAAATGCATTTAAATAAAAAAAGAGGGAAAACGCTGGGAAATCCGTATGGTGGCTTCCATTGTGCAGCAGACAGCCTTTGAGGAAGGGAGTTTATCCCGAAACGCGTCAGGATTCTGCTGACGTCGAGTGTGCCTGGTTCTTCTCTGACCCTATGGATTGTTGAATGTGGAGTGCACCCCTCAATGAGCAACTTGTGGAACTTGATATATATATATATATATATATATATATATATATATATATAGTCCAACAAAAAGCCCTCATGCTTCGGAAGGGCACACAACGCTCTACACTACCATCCGGTCTGTGTGCCTCGCAGAAGCACGCATTTTTAGGCTTCCATTAAAGTGTTTCCACGTCCGACGCATTTCAAGGCAGGTCCGCCCCTTAATCATGGACTGCTGCACAAGAAGCAATGAAAACTCACTTCTCTCTTCATTCGGCATTTTATTGAATGAATTCGCTCCCAATGGGCATGGAATGCTCTAAACACCAAGCAGCATGCTGGTAGTTAGAGTCCATAAGCAGTGAGTAAATTATTTCCCTTAATTAGGTTCAGTCCCCTTGTGCTAGCAATAGCTTCAATTATAATCCTTAAGTAGAAAGGAATGTCTCTTGAGTGCGTGTTTTCCCCCTGGGTAGAGCGTGCTTTGCAAAGCGAAAGGTTCCCCTCTGCAGCCTTCTCACTCCTTCAATGACGTGTAGTCTTGGACGAGAATGGTGCTCCTTCCCACGGCCAAGCACAGCCGTGTGTAATAAATAGTCCCACAAAAAGTCCTTGTGCTTTGGAAGGGCACACAACGCTCTGCCCTACGACTATTTAAGGAGCACCATTCTTGCCTAAGACCACACGTCATTGAAGGAGTGAAAAGGCTGAAGAGGGGAACCTTTCGCTTGAGAAACACGGGGACAGAGAGGACGAGAGAGGGGCTGCGGAAGAGGCAACGCAGAAACCGAAGAACAAGGATTACGCAACAATGGCAAAAGAGGCAAGGGACGTGGCGCTATGGGAACCAGCAGAGGACGCGCCAGACGAGCATATTAATGGATGATAAAATGGTGAACATGACTATTATCAATTTGTCAAAAAGAAAAATGAATATGACTGAAAAAAGAACTCTATGCCTAGGCCTTTCCTTTTGCCCATCTTACCCCTCAAGATACACTGACAATCGCATTGACTTGTTTAAATATGTTCGCAAGTTGAAACTGAAGAAATGGCACAAGTTAAAAGGCAGTGCTGATATTATGCTTGATAAGGTTTGTGATATGTCTAATGTATATAACTTTGAAATTGGTGACACGGAAATTTTGGGAACTGTGATAGACTTGGGTGTTACTGAAAAGGAAGGGGGGCATCCATTGGTGCAACATAATTGTGTTCACAACTTGGTATTTGCACTGATGCGGCTGCAGATACTGATTTTAAACCTAGATCTAGTTTTTTGTCCCCACTCTCCCACATGATAGTATTGATATTTTTCATGAATGCGTGAACAAAAGACTTATTGAGTTCAGACAGAAACAACATACATTCAAACATAAGGGAAACCAGAATATGACGTTTACACAGAGACAAGCAATCAAATCCCTCATGGAGGATGACAGGATTGTCATCCGTCCAGCTGATGAAGGGGGAAATCTTGTTATCCTCGATAGAGAGGAACACATAGAGGAAGCTGACAGACAGTTGTCGGATGAGATGTTCTATGAATCCAATGAGGTAGAAAGATACAATGAGACTATTACCATCTTATGGGATCTCCTTCTTGACTGGAAAAAGAAGGGGATCCTGACATGGGGGGAGTTTTGCTATCTGAAATGCGATTTTCCGGTTCTCTCTGTTCTCTACCTTTTACCAAAGGTACATAAGGATGCCACCAGACCACCAGGGAGACCCATAGTATCATCACGAGGGAGCGTATCCGAGTGTGTGTCAAAATACATTGATCATTTCCTGAGGGAGTATGTGGTCAACTTAGACAGCTAGGTTAGGGACACGAAAGACTTCTTGAAAAAAAATTGAGAAAATTGGAATGGGATACAGACTCTTGGCTCATCACGCTTGACGTGCAGAGTCTGTACAACATTATTGACCATAAACAAGGTCTGGAGGCACGTAGCCACTTCCTCAGGGATAGACATATCAGGTTCCATGAGCATACTAAGATGATACTGAGTATGGTGGAGTATTGCTTGGACAATAACATATTTTTGTTCAACGGAAAGCTGTTCCGTCAGGCCAGTGGTTCAGTCATGGGCTAGTGCTTTTCTCCCAGTTTCGCAAATTTGTTCTTGGGGAGCTAGGAGAAGAGCATACGAGCTGATCCCACTCTACAACAAGAGTTTGAGAATGTATCGATGAGGCTTTGCTAAACTGACAACTTATTCATTGTATGGAAGGGTACGGCGGATGAAGCTGACAATTTCATTTCCAAACTCAATCTTAAAAACCGTAAATGTGTCCTCAGCGGTACCAAGAGCAAAAACAGTATTGAGTATCTTGATGTAAAATTAGAAATCAAGAACAATAAAGTTCACACCTCCCTCTACCGGAAAGCCACTGCTGGCAACAGCATCCTGCATGCCTTCAGCAGTCACCCCAACAATCTCAAATGGAGCATTTCGTTTGGAGAACTGCTGAGGGCTAAACGGGACTGCAATACTGCCCAGGCATACTTAGCGGAAAGTAACATTATCCTAGACGAATTCTAAGAGAGCGGTTACCCCAACTGGGTGCTTAAGAAGGCTAGAGAGAGCCAACAAAATAGAGAGGGCAGAAACCATTATTGAAATAGACACTGTCAGTGAGAACACAGAAAACATAAATGACACTACCAGGTTAATACTTGAGTACCGCTCAGATGCCAAGGCCATTAAGAAAATTATCACTAAGAACTGGGGGGTACTCAAAACTGATACTATAATTGGTGGAAGCATCTCGGAAAGACCCAGCATTACGTATCGCCGTGTCAAAAGCATCAGGGACATGTTGGTCCATACGGACATCACTTCCTATCCTAGGACCAACATACAGGGCCTTGATGGGTTCTTTCCGTGTGGTCATTGCAAGGCCGGTGCGAACAGTAAATCATGCAAACAGGGAGTACTACATGTTTGGCAAAAAAACGCATTCTTGAGCATACCAGGGCCCTTACGAATTTTGATCCAAAATACCCAGTGGCGGGACATTTTAGGGAACATCACTATTCCCATGTCAGAGATCTTAGCTACATAATTTTGAAACAGGTGGCAAAAAATCCCAGGGGAGGCAACAGGGTCCTCACTTTGAGACAGAGGGAGTCCAAGACGAGGAACTGTCAATTCATTTGAAGAACCAGCACTCTCCTCTTCGCATACATTCCTCATGATCCTTTATCCCTTTGTTTCATTAGTTCGGTGTCTTAGTACATATGGCATTTAATGTATTTTGTCATTTAACGACAGAGCACTTGTACTCTGTTTTTAACTTTAACTTTTTTTGTTTTTTCTTTTCTTTCAGTAGGATAAGAAGGGGCCCATGACACCAACACTCACTTTGCACAGGACTTCTCCCCTTCTCTTTCTCCTTCTTCACGAACACCAGAACGTTTCTGCACCCACCGTATTGCTTCCCGCCAGGGGTAAAACATGTAACTGGACTTTTTTGTGCCTTTTCATGGTGTTTTTGCTCCCTTTCCCCACCTGCCTGGTATGATCACATGATGTCAAATGACACGGTTGGGCACTTGCCATTACCGTTACCATTTCCAGTGCTATTCATGTCATATATGTTTTTATGTTATGGCATAATTAGTGCACAACATAGATACATCATTTCTATGGCGGCATTCTCGGCCTTTTTTAATTAGGTAATGTATATAGATTTTTTGCCAAGTGCATTCCTGTATACTTTATTGTGCACTTTTCATGCTTGCATGCTAGTCTCTCACTTATAGTTGACATTCACGCATAGTCAGGATCCCTATTATCCCCTGTGCATTACTTGTGATCTGTCTGTCTCAATATAACTTTATTGAGCGAGTGTCACACACGCGGAGGGTGGAGCCTGCTTGTATGACGCTAGTCCAATAGATTTGGAATGCTTTGTACTTTACTCAACTTTCTTTCCATTCTATTATGCTTGTCTGGGGACAACGTCAACGTATTGTTATTTTTGGGTGTAAGATTTCAAGCGTATTGGGAGCATAATAGTACACGTAATTATTTAGATTGTATTTTTAAGAACGTCTGCTTAATAACCTTTTTTTGCACGTTGCCACCATGCATTCACGTCTTCATGTATTTTACTGTGATTTAATACATATCATTGATATATTTATTGAAGTTTCGGCACTCGATTGACGATCAACTTTGAGTCCTATGTTCATGTTTACCATGGCTTATGTAGACGGTGTTTAGCGCGTTTTACTTTCACGTGATCAAGCCATCGTTATGGCGAAACGCGTTGTGAATTAAACACAAACTGATATTGGGATGCTGTGTCCTTTGTTTGTCCTGAGAGCGTGCTGAACTCGAACTTTGCAGTGGATATTGGATTGCCAATTAACTCACGGGTCGCCTGGGGTCCGGAAGGAGTATTGTGGTTATATATATATATATATATATATATATATATATATATATATATATATTATATATAATACATATATATCAAATCCACACCATCTCACTGAAATCCCAGGCCCTGGCAGCAGTGGTGCACATTTGTATGTGAGCTCCGTAAAACATCAAATTTCACCTTTCCTTGGCCCGTCCCAAAAATTATTAATACAAAATGGCCAATAGTTCTCACTGATGCTGCTCTACAGAAAGTATTACCAGGAAAACCCAATTTTACTTATCGCAAGGCACACTCCATGTGGAGTGACCTTGTTAAAAATAGCCCAGAACTCTACAACAAAAGTAACTGGCTGTCCCCTAAAAAAGGTTTTTCAAATGCAGGACATGCAAGTTTGGTATTAATACTAACTCTTATCAAATGCTTTCTCAGAGGTTCCAATCAAAATAAGTGGACATTTTACTTGTAGAACCAACTATGCTGTTTATGTTTTAAAATGCATTTGCGGACTCAGATACGTAGGAACCACCAAGCTTCAAGTCCATGCTCGTATTTTGCAGCATTTGAGGGCTACGGTCAATTCAGATCCAACATACCCTGTTGCCAGACACGTCAAGACAGAACACAATAATCTTAATGTTCTGCAATATTTTGTGATTGACAGTGTCCCACAGAACAAGAGGGGAGGCAACAGGGAAAAGACCCCTAGGCAATTGGAAACAAAATACATCATTGAACTAGATACCTAGAGTCCGAGAGGTCTTAATATTTGTGAGGATCTGCATCATTATTTATAGGGCAGTTTTTTACTTTGGTTTTTCCTACCTGGTTGTAACATAGCTGTATATATATGAAATTGACGATTTTATGAGGGTATTATATTCTAACTATTTTAGTTGATATTTATTGGTTTTTAGTCATTTTAGCACTGATGGTTTTTATGTCGGTCTTGAGGTCAGTTTTTATGTATTTAACCATGAATTTATGAAACTTTGTTTTATGAACAATTTATTTTTTATGGTATTTATTGGCACACATGTCTGGTTTTATTGACTGTCTCTGGAATGGCTAAGGACTCAATATACCCGAAATAGATCTATGTTTGTCCTCATGTTTCTGTCCATTTTATTCGTATTTTGATCCTAAAAACAATCATTAAATTAAAAATAATTCTATCTATCTGTTCCCAGTCCTAACTATGATAGATTAATTGCATTTTTCAGATTTTGCTCCACTTTTATGTCTTTTTCTCATCCCAACTTTTTAACCCCATGACATTGAACCCGGCTGGGCTCAGTGGACATTTTATGATTTGTCCCATGTCTATTTAGATTCTTGTTGGGGTTATCATAGAGGTAATTTTTAGACATATATAAATTACAATTTTTTTGATATGCACTTTAGCACTAGCACTTTCTGGAGATCATGGTGTAGATAGGGTTTGGACCGTGTTTCAAAAGTCAATGAAAGGGATAGTTTTGGGCGCAGTTCATGAATGCGATGATAATAAGTGTGTAATATATGTAATGTTTCAAGTTCAATCGTACAATTGAGAAGATGTATTATGCAGTTATTAATGTATTTTGTTCTTGTTACTATTCGTAAAATTGATGCATTTTATTTAAACATGCGCTAACGTTTTTGTCATTATGAAATTTGTTTAAATATGATTTGTCCCTATGTATTTGCACAGATATTATTTATGAAATCTGAATAATGTTGACATTTCTATTACCCAGTCTGTAACTTTGGGATAGAGTGTTGTATTCATATTTTCATTTGGTCCATACCAGTGTCTTTGTTAGATATAGCGTGAATTACAAAGTCTGTTTTTCATGTTTATCCACTAGCCATGTGATCTCCATTCACAGGATTGGTGGATGGTGCATTTAAATATTTGTTGGGTCACTAAGCACTCTATTCCAGTGAGCAAGGCGACTGTGCTCGCCGAAACGCGTCTGGGTTGTTCACAGCAGTTCACCTAGAAATTTATTGAATAAAATACCTGCTTTAAGGAGAAAAAAGCAAGTTGTCCGTTTCTCTATCGCTGCAGTATGCAAACTAGGAGTGTTTGATTCGATATATATATATATTTTTTTTCTCTCGAGATTCTCACCCCATGGGACACATGACGCGATAGACGTCTTTAATGACGCCATCCTCCAAGATCTGGAGAAAATGACAGCTACGAACATGGAATTAACTAAAAAGACCTCCAATATATCAAGACTGGAATGGGAAGCAATCAAGTCTCTCAAGGATGACAGTACAATTGAGATCAAACCCTCAGACAAGGGGGGGAAATACCCTCAGACAAGGGGGGAAATATTGTTATCTTCAGTAAAATACAATATAAAAAGGTGGCCTTGAGACGATTACAGGACAAGAACTGCTATGTGATTATGGATAAAAGGGGTTTTTCAAACTGCCTAACAGAATATCATGCACTAACTATGGGTTGGAAGGAGGAGGGTATGCTAAATAAACACAAATATGATTACTTGTTTTGTGGGCTTCCAATCATTCCCACATTTTACCACCTCCCAAAGGTGCATAAGGACATCACAAACCCCCCGGGCAGGGCTATCGTCTCCTCTATAGGAAGCCTACTGGAGAACACATCGAGATTCATCGATAGTTATCTGGCCCCCTTTGTCAGAGACTTACCTTCCTATGTCAGGGATACCCAAGACTTCATACGACAGATTGATGGCATTGGTTGGGAGGAAGATATGCTTCTCTTTACCCTAGATGCAATCAGTCTGTATACATGTATAGAACATCAAAATGGGATCTCTGCAATTAAGTGGTTTTTGGGGAAGAAAAACTTGCAATACCATCAGCATAACAAAATGATACTGAGGATGATCGAATTCTGCCTCCACAATAACATTTTTCTTTTTGCAAGCAACATGTATCGGCAACTGAGAGGGACCGCGATGGGCACGTGCTTCGCCCCCAGCTACGCAAATTTATTCATGGGCTGGTGGGAGAAGCACGTGGCCTGGGGAGGTCCGAATGAGAAATGGCTGGATCGTATAATGGTCTGGTCGAGATACATCGATGACTTGTTTGTCGTTTGGCGCGGCGACGTATACTCGGCTGAGGAGTATGTGGCGGTGCTAAATGATAACTAGCTGAACTTGAGATTTACAAGCACAATAAGTAAAACATCTGTACATTATCTCGACCTAGAGGTCTTCGTCAAAGATAGTTCCCTACAAACCAGACTTTACCGCAAGCCCACGGCTGGCAACACCATGTTACACGCGGTGAGCCACCATCCGAGGAGCATGATTAAAGACATCCCGTTTGGGGAGCTATTACGCCTGAAAAGAAACTGCTCAGATTCTAGTGATTTCTCACAGGGCCGGGATGAAGCGGTAACTAGGTTTAAAAATAGAGGGTACTCCAGATCACTCCTTACAGAAGCAGCAAAAAGAGTAGATCTAATAGACAGAAAAGACCTCATTAAGACCACCACGAGGGAGACTGAGGAGGACAGTACAGTGAGGATGATTACCAGTTTTAGCATGAGATCAAGCGAACTGGTACAGATATTTAATCGAATTGGCACATCCTAGGCACTGACCAACCATGAAAAAGGTATTACCAACGAAACAGTCTATTACCTATAGACGTTGCCAGTCTCTCAGTGACCATCTCACTAAGAGCCACTACGAGGAACCACCCAGAACATTAAAATCCAAGCCCATCAATGGTTTCTTTCCATGCATGTAATGCAAAGCATGCAAGTACAGCAAGAAACGAACTAAATATGAGGGGAGACAAAATGACCCACGGCCCACAAGAGAGATCACAAAATTCCTAAATTGCAACTCGGAATTTGTAATTTATTGCCTGGTATGTCCGTGTTCCAAAAGAAACATTGGGAGCACAATCAACTCAGTTAAAAAACGCATCTTGGAGCACATGCGTGCCATCCCAAATAAAGACAAAAACTACCCTGTGGCACGCCACTTTGAGACCCCCCACAAAAGCAATAAGGTCCGATTGTCTTTCTATCTAATAGGCCAACTGGATAGAAAAGAACGAGGTGGGGATAGGATTAGATCGCTAAGAGTGATGGAGTCCAGGTATATAATTGATCTCCAGAGTATGCAACGAAGAGGGCTAAATAATGACGAGGAACTTTGGGTCCATTTGGAATAACAGTAGTTCACCCCCTAAGCTGTCACCGAAACACAGATAAATCCTGCAATCAGACAAACCCACTTTTTAACCATCCATATGGGGCGTCTTTCCAGCCACCAGAAACTTATCAGGGATGAATATAAAATTATTGAATAGATTACGCTCATACAGGACGGTATGTCTAGAATGAAACAGGGATGGTAATACTAGTCAATTTAGCCCATACAGGGCGCAATAATGTACATAAATGAAATACTCTAAAACACATAAAATCTGGATAAAGAAAGACACTACAGCATTATGGTTTGCAGCACTACAACACTTTTATGTAAAAGTATGTATATGTGTAAATACCTGGCAATGCAATGTATATATCCTGTTTCTTGTTTTTAAATTTTGCACGAGCACTTTTTGAATCACCGTTTTTTCCCTTGTATATAATGTCTAAATGTGTATATATGACTTGTAAAGTTGTACATTTCAAGATGGCCGCCGTTAACATCGAGACGAGCACTAGTCCACTCTTGATGTTGTGAGAAGTGGTTGGGAATAAAGCGTTGTATCGCACGAGTAATGGCTGACACGGACGAAGCCTAAAAGGTGAAACGCGTTTGTCGAGGGGGCAGGGGGGTCTGCCAAATAAACCATCTTGGTAGAAACGCCGACTTGGAGTGCCGTCTTTTTTGTACATCCGAACATCCTGGAAGTATGTGGCAATATATATATATATATATATATATATATATATATATATATATATATATATATATATATATATATTTTCACAAACCGCCTCCAGGCGTTCCCTGTAAACGGAGCTCATGGCACTTCAGGGCGGCTTCATGGAAGGGCACAGGGTGGCCCCCTAACACCATCATGGCAAACAAACGAAGTGAGGCCCAATGCAGTGGTAACAGGCTTTATTTCCAAAGTGATGAAAGCGCCTGCCTCAAAGAGTCCCTTAAAGTCAACGTTTCGGCGTCATGCCTTTTTCTCAGACTGGACTAGCAAGCGCCCAGGTGTGTGCGAGCTTCAATAAAAATGGTAAATCACGTGACAGCAATCACAAACTACTGCTCCCAGTGTGCATTGTGCATGTAATGATAATGGCAAAGTTCCGTTTTTCAGCACAAGCACACAATCATGGAATTTCATTTCAAGCAGTCAGAAGATGAAAAATTACCGCTGCTCTGGTAAAGATGTAAGGGCTCTGGAAATGCCGTTTTCCAACTGTAAGATCAGAACGGGATGTGCTCCTGTCTGAATCCCTTCCACGCGCTGCAATTTGACCACAGTGGAAGTCCTTGTTATATATATATTTATATATATATTAGTGAAACACGCTCGCTTCTAGTCATGAAAGTAGACGGCACTTTAAGCTGTGATTTAAAAAGGATTTATTTGCAGACCCCCCTGCCCCCAAGACAACAGACGCGTTTCGCCGTTAAGGCTTCCTCAGTGTCAACTAGGAGTGTTTGATTATATATATATATATATATATATATATATATATATATATATATATATATATATATATATATATCCCCGTGTTTCTGGCTTCTGCCCTGCAGACTTTGTCACGGCCCAGGTTTCTGGGATGCTTGGGGCTCGCCTCCAGACTTGGACATAGTGAAATAGCAGTGTTGGGTGATTTTCACGCCACGTTGGGCGAGCTGGATTTCCGGACTTGCTCCTGCCAAATTCGCTACTACAGGACAAGGAGGTTGGTGCGGTTAAGGGGAGCAGAGGAGGCCTTTTATTTTGCGTCAGTGACAGTTTCCTGCTTCATTGGTTTTTTAACTACCCCCGAGGTCCGACCAAGCCAATGCAATGTATGCTGGGACTTGTAGTGATGTGGCATTGGGCGTCCTACGTGCACCAATTTGGACTTTGTGAACATTCACTTCCGGGGGGTGGAGACTACTGACACTCAGCAGGAGGGGCACACGGTATTTTAAACCCATTACAGGCCCGTTTCCTGCTTGAACCATCTGGCGCTGATGAAGGCAACATACAACGCCGAAATGCATTCGCCTTGAAGGATTGGTTTACCTGCAGAATAAAGCTGTCTCCGCTGTTTCCCCTGTGTGGCTTCTTCTTCTTGGTTCCTGAGGAGGTGGTGTGCATTCAAATAGCGCGACTGCCAGATTCGCGCATTGAGAGGCTCCCGCACTGCAAAGCTGTGTTTCTGGCTTCTGCCCTGCAGACTTTGTCACGGCCCAGGTTTCTGGGATGCTTGGGGCTCGCCTCCAGACTTGGACATAGTGAAATAGCAGTGTTGGGTGATTCTCACGCCACGTTGGGCGAGCTGGATTTCCAGACTTGCTCCTGCCAAATTCGCTACTACAGGACAAGGAGGTTGGTGCGGTTAAGGGGAGCAGAGGAGGCCTTTTATTTTGCGTCAGTGACAGTTTCCTGCTTCATTGGTTTTTTAACTACCCCCGAGGTCCGACCAAGCCAATGCAATGTATCCTGGGACTTGTAGTGATGTGGCATTGGGCGTCCTACGTGCACCAATTCGGACTTTGTGAACATTCACTTCCGGGTGGTGGAGACTACTGACACTCAGCAGGAGGGACACACGGTATTTTAAACCCATTACAGGCCCGTTTCCTGCTTGAACCATCTGGCGCTGATGAAGGCAACATACAACGCCGAAATGCATTCGCCTTGAAGGATTGGTTTACCTGCAGAATAAAGCTGTCTCCGCTGTTTCCCCTGTGTGGCTTCTTCTTCTTGGTTCCTGAGGAGGTGGTGTGCATTCAAATAGCGCGACTGCCAGATTCGCGCATTGAGAGGCTCCCGCACTGCAAAGCTGGCCCCGTGTTTCTGGCTTCTGCCCTGCAGACTTTGTCACGGCCCAGGTTTCTGGGATGCTTGGGGCTCGCCTCCAGACTTGGACATAGTGAAATAGCAGTGTTGGGTGATTTTCACGCCACGTTGGGCGAGCTGGATTTCCGGACTTGCTCCTGCCAAATTCGCTACTACAGGACAAGGAGGTTGGTGCGGTTAAGGGGAGCAGAGGAGGCCTTTTATTTTGCGTCAGTGACAGTTTCCTGCTTCATTGGTTTTTTAACTACCCCCGAGGTCCGACCAAGCCAATGCAATGTATGCTGGGACTTGTAGTGATGTGGCATTGGGCGTCCTACGTGCACCAATTCGGACTTTGTGAACATTCACTTCCGGGGGGTGGAGACTACTGACACTCAGCAGGAGGGGCACACGGTATTTTAAACCCATTTCAGGCCCGTTTCCTGCTTGAACCATCTGGCGCTGATGAAGGCAACATACAACGCCGAAATGCATTCGCCTTGAAGGATTGGTTTACCTGCAGAATAAAGCTGTCTCCGCTGTTTCCCCTGTGTGGCTTCTTCTTCTTGGTTCCCGAGGAGGTGGTGTGTGTGTGTGTGTATATATATGTATGTGATCACAACATCCAGTGATTGTATGTGTCTGTAAAGTTTAAATATGTTTTACATATTGAAGAATGAGTGGATGTATAAGTGTCTGGATGAAGAATTTAGTAGGTGCATGACTGACTGTATGAAAGAGTGATTAAATGTGTCTCACTGAGTGCATGGGTTAGTGACTAAACTGTCTTAATTTGTGCATCAGTATGTTTGTTGTTGTGTAAGCTGCTGCATGTGTTGATCAGTAGCTATAAGAGTGGCCATATGGGTTATTGATTGGTTGGCCAAGTATTTGAATGGGAGGATGAGTGTGTGTGTGGGTGGCTGGGAGGTGCGTGACTCTGTGCATAGATGTGTAAGCAGTTGATTCACTAGGAGTATGAGTTCAAGAGTGCATGTGGAAACAGCTATATGGGCGGTTGACTATGCATGGGTGTGTTGGTGAGTGAATGGATTTCTCATTGCTACATGTGCAAGTAAGTACGTATGTAAAACACAATACATGTGAGAATTGAGATATATAAATAACTGAACATAAGAGCCAGTGAATGTGTGAGTGGCTGTATCGATCACTGTGAGCTTGTATCAGGGATTATATAAGAGAATAAATATGTGTTATTATATGTTTGAATAAGTAAGATGTGTATAACTTTATAGTTGAGGAAATGGAGGTGTGATTGATTCTTTGCATGACTGACTAGGTGTGTGAGTAACTCCATGGATGAGTGACAGTCTGTGAGTGTCTGTTTATACTGAGTGTATGTAAGGTTATATTAGAGTCTGAAAAGGTTCATTGTATTATCACATGAGTGATGTGATCAGTGATGACAAATGAGATGTCATCAGTGATGTCATTTGAGTTGTCATCAGTGATGTCATTTGAGATGTCATCAGTGATGTCATTTGAGTTGTCATCAGTGATGTCATTTGAGATGTCATCAGTGATGTCATCAGTGATGTCACTGACCATGTCATGAATGATGTAATATGTGACATCATCAGCAGTGGATTGCGGGTGCGCGATATATAGTTAGCGCTTCTAACTATATATGGAATTTCAATGGTTTTATGCGAGTAAAATAAGGTTTTGTAAATGCTAATTCCTAACTATATATGGACTATAACCTATGGTTTTTTCATTGAATTTTCAAGGTTTTGTAAATGCAAATTCCTAACTATATATCCACTATAACCTATGTTTTTTTCTGTGAATTTCATTGGTTTTTTAATAGCAAATATGAAAAGCTTTAAAATGTCAAGTACGTGATAGATAAAAACATTTTCGTATTTATGCACGCTGATGTGCTTTGAACGCTGCACCCCCCCCCCTCCCCTCTTTTGTCTTAGTAGTACTCTCTCTTTGCAGATACTGAAGGGTAGTTAACGCAGGCCTTTACCCCCGTTGTAATCCGTCGTGCCTCCTTGTCTCTCCATTTGATTGATTGTTGTCCAAGCATTTACTGTTTTAGAATTGGTTCTCTTTGGATCATTCTCTATTTACAAACAAGCACAAAGGCGCAATACTCTGTTTAGTCTTTGCAGATAGTGAAAAATCGTGTAAAAAAATAAAAGTAATCGAGCAAAATCAGTAGGCCACTAATTGGATCTCTTTTTGACCTCGCTAAAATAGAAATATTAGGAACAACCCTTCATGAGAAATACGAAAATAGTGAGATGAACTGAGCTCCACACCATGAGGGCTGCAAGACAGCTCGGCTCCATCACCCATCCCGCACAAAATAACGACAAACCCTATGCAAATATTAAAAATGTAGACAACACACCAGCAAAGAAACAGGGTAAAACATTTTATTAAAAAACTATTTACATAACGTTGGTTTATAAGATGATGTCAGTAGTGGACCGATGTGTGAATAGAACGAAAACAGCACAAGGCTCCAAGATCCGGATGGCAAGCTCCTGGATGTTGGGTGCCATAGTTTAGAGTTCTGAATTTCAGCCTTTTTCAATGCCTGTGCTTTGTTGAATCAAAATGGCGGCTTGACACAAAGCTGACTCAAGCGTTGCTACTGATGCTATGCAGACCAAAACTGGTTTTCAGTTTGTACATTTTTCTAGATTTTTCAATCCAAGTTTGGTTGACTTTGTAGAACGATGGCTTCTGATTTTCAACATACGGTGTGGTGGCGCTGACTGGGAGGGGGCGCTTCGCTCCTGCCCCCTCCCCAAGTAAGATTTTCATACGTGAAAGTACGTTAATGGTTTTGGTCCCTGAGATGCTTCGATGTCACTACCATTCTCAAATACCATAAGTTCTGGATGTTGGGTGCCATAGTTAAGAGTTCTGAGCAGTGCTTGTAACACTGTCTGAAGCTTATTTCCACCTACTGCAGCTTCACTATTCTCAAAGTAAGTGAGTGTCGTTTGTGGACCTGACTGCATTAGAAAACAATGTGATATGTTACCTTCCTAAACAGCTTGACGGAGGCCCCTGAGGGGCGGTGTGATGGCCATGGACTCGGAGAAGACGCTTGGCTCCGACACCCTCCCCAAGTCTTATAGCACTGGTGTAGCCTGAGATCGCCCCCGACATAGGCGGCCGGCTCCCGGGGTCCGGCGGAACTTTTTGCCTTTTGATGACTCTTCAATTCTGGACCTTGTCCCACAATCCGTTTGACCTGAAGACAAGCTGTAGTGGGGCGCCCCTTTATCGTTTTAGTTGCCATTCCGCCCGCTTTTGCTACACTGTGCCTCTTCCGCCATTCACCTGTTTACCGCCCGCTCTTGCGACTACAGCGTCTCGCTCACCATGTAGTTGAGATGCGCCCGCTCTTGCGGTGCAGCGATAGGCGGCTGCCACAGGACTCTCAAAATGGCGGCCGGCTCTTCGGTTTTGGGCCTGGTCCACTAAAATGGCCCTGGGACACCTTGGAACTCGGACGCTTGTCTGCTAGGGCTTGGGTCCCATTCTCGAAAAGCGTCCCCTCAGCCGTGAAGATTCTACAAAAGTCTTGGGGGCCTCCGACTCCCGCAGGCTTCTGGTGGGGAGCGGCTGCCATGAATGGCCACGACGGAGCTACGAGATGGTAGTGGTCTCATGCTGACGCCAGCTTTAGTCTGAAACATCCAGAAACACTATAGACTACCAATTCGATCAGTTCCGGTAGCGCCCCAACATGAACCGGAAGAGAAGAACTTGCCCTCCCCTCTTTGACTGATGGTTCTTGTTGCCTGTCCCCTCTGTTGTCATTTAACAGAACTTTTTGGACTGCTGAAAGGGGTTGTGTTCTGAACGCTGGTTGGTGGAGACATTTAGACTATATTCTTGACCTACGTTGTCGCGTAATGCGTTTTATGACACGCCGCGTTAGCGCACCCGGAAGTGATCCGAGGCGCAGCGCGTAACGTAAGCATAACAGGTCATGTGACTTGTTAATAAAACTTTTCATTGGTTCATTTTACTTTTGTTAATTTAATGATGAAAAGCTTGGTCATATGACCTAAAAATTACGCTTTTTATTATTTTCAAACAATATTTTTTTTTCAAACATATGTTATAATATTCCAGGCTAATGTACTTTCCCGGAAAATTTACAACTGTCTTGCAAGTAAAATATATTCCTTTTTCGAGAAAAAGGGCGTTTCTTCCTTCCATGACGGAGCCGTTGAGTAAAAGAGATTCGGCCTGCTGTCTTAGTCGCCGATACGCCTGATTATCAGATTCTTATCGATCACTTTATGTTGCAGACATGAAAAACACAACTGCCCTTGACCATTTATCTTTACTGCGTTCCTACATATTATACCTTTTATCCGTCATGTAATTGGACTGCTTTATTTCACTTGCCTTTTACTGATTCGAAAACAGTCACTAAAAGTAAAAACTTTACAAATGTAAATACTACTACCGTGTTTTGTTTTAAAAACCTTTATTGTGAAAATGTCAGTATACAAATACGGGCCTATAACCACGTGGGCCGGCCACGGAGCAAACTGAAATCGTATATGATGAGGAGACATTTACACTGTAGAAGAACGTAACGAGCGGGCCATTAGGTGACAAGAACAAAGGTGTCTAACAGTTGCGGAATCGGTGGACGTACATTTTGTAATTAAAATACGACAGGGCCACTTACAATAACATTTTCTAGATATACATTTGCGGGCAAGGAGTTACGAGTCCCATTTATACCGGCGCCATTTTGGGCGAGGCCGGGCAGGTCCAACATATAGTCAAAATGTCTCCACCAACCATCGGCCAGACCAGAACCCCTTTCGGCCCTTTATGCTACAAGATGGTGTCTTCCATTCAGAAAATATTGGTGGCAGCATTTTGAAAAGAAACAGAAACAGCCGTTCTCCTAGTGAGTTTCACATTGTTACATTTAGGAAGAATGTTGAAGAGTAGTATGTGGAAAATCTGAAGCCATTTTTCTACAAACTCTCAATCAGACTTGGATGGAAAAAAAAACCTGAAGAATGTACAAACTGAAAACCAATTTTTGTCTGTATAGCACCAACAGTAACGCTTGAGTCAGCTTTGTGTCAAGCCGCCATTTTCATTCAATCAATAGCGTCCCCCTGCACACATTCAGGGACCTGGTCGTGTCTTCAGATGAAACGCATTGTAGGAAAAGAAGCAGAAAGGAAAAGGAAAAAAGTTCCGCCGGACCTCGGGAGCCGGCCGCCTATGTCATGTGCCACCTTTGGCCACACCAGGGCAATAGTGAAGCTGCAGCAGGTGCAAATAAGCTTCAGACAGTCCTACAAGCACTGCTCAGAAATCTCAACTGAGGCACTCAACATCCAGGACTTGCCATTCGGATCTTGGCGCCTTGTGCTGGTTCCGACCTATTCACACATCAGTCCACTACTGACATCACCTCATAAGCCAACGGGGCACCCCACGCCGACTTTCGGCGCAGCATTGTAGGATGGCCACACCAGTGCGGCCACTTGCTGGACACCACCTCGGTGCCATCCGGATCTCGGCGCGTTCGAGTCACTGTACCGGAAGAGTGACCGGAACTCAGCTGAACACGCCGTCTTTCGGCGCAGCATTGTAGGATGGCCACACCAGTACGGCAATTTGCTGGACACCACCTCGGTGCCATCCGGATCTCGGCGCGTTCGAGTCACTGTACCGCAACAGTGACCGCAATTCAGCTGGACACGCCGTCTTTCGGCGCAGCATTGTAGGATGGCCACACCAGTGCGGCAATTTGCTGGACACCACCTCGGTGCCATCCGGATCTCGGCGCGTTCGAGTCACTGTACCGCAACAGTGACCGCAATTCAGCTGGACACGCCGTCTTTCGGCGCAGCATTGTAGGATGGCCACACCAGTGCGGCAATTTGCTGAACACCACCTCGGTACCATCCGGATCTCGGCCCGTTGTGCTGCCTTCGGCCTATTCGCACATCGGTCCGCTACTGACGCCGCCTCACGTGCCAACGGATTTTCTACGCTTTTTGTAGCCCTATGCCGCATAACAGGTCATGTGACTTGTTTATAAAACTTTTCATTGGTTCATTTTACTTTTGGTTTCCTAAAGATGGAAGGCTTGGTCATATGACCTAAAAATAACACTTTTCATTGGTTTAGAACATTTTTTTTTCCCAAACGATGAAAGCCCCACCTTGTTTCTGGATCATTCAGACTGAAGCTGGCGTCAGCATGAGAGCACCACCATCTCGTGGCTCCGTCGTGGTCATTCCGCGAGCAATCATGGCAGCCGCTCCCCACCGGAAGCCTGCGGGAGTCGGGGGCCCCCAAGACTTTTATACAATCTTCACGGCTGAGGGGACGCTTTTCGAGAATGGAGCCCAAGCCCTAGCAGGCAAGCGTCCGAGTTCCAAAGTGTCCCAGGGCCATTTCAGTGGACCAGGCCTAAAACCGAGGAGCTGTCCGCCATTTTAAGAGCCATGTGGCAGCCGCCTATCGCTGCACTGCAAGAGTGGGAGCAACTCAACAACATGGTGAGCGAGACGCTGTGGCCGCAAGAGCGAGCGCAACTCAGCTAGATGGCCGCCACCTGGGGAGGCCCGTTCACGCCGGCTCCCCCACGCCCCCCCCCCCGGGCCGCCGCACGCCAATTTTCGGAGCAGCATTGTAGGTACCAAAACCAGTGCAGCAGTTTACTGGACATCACCTGGGTGCCTGTCGTACATGTTGTGTCAGCCATGTGACACTGGACACAGACCGCTACTGACGAGGCCTCCCCCCGCACCACCCGGGACGCCCCACGCTGTTTTTCTGTGCTGCATTGTAGGATCCCTAAACCAGTGCGGCACCCAGGCGACATCACCTGGGTGCCGTCCAGAACTCTGCACGTTGTGCTGCCTTGGGACTATTCGCACAACAGACCGCTACTGACGAGGCCTCCCCCCGCCCCACCCGGGACGCCCCACGCCAATTTTCGGAGCAGCATTGTCACGATATATTATCGACCTCCAAACTAAGTCACCAGGAGGACTTAACGCAGGGGATATATATAATATATATATATATATTTTCGAGCTCCGCAGGCTAGAAACCGGCCAAAATCAGCACTCACAGCAGATTAAACCAAATACGGTTTAGTGCGCACAAATCCAATAACCAGACGCGTTTCAGCACTTGCCTTCGTCAGAGTCAGCTGGCGACGGCAAGGCGGAAGTAAATTAAGGCATAAATCATAGAAAGTAAAAACGGACCATAAACATAATAGAAGCGCCATCTTTGAGTGGTGAAATAACGCTCATTATAATACAAATGAAAACTCATTTCTAGCAATGCATATAAAGCTGTACAAATCAATCACTCTTCAATGCCAGTTGGATTTAAATTAGATTATCCACTTTTGATAATTTGCCCTGGATGGGCAATTCATCGGTTTAAAGTTAAAACCTAAATTCATAAATCAGCATCAGTTGCATTGCTCGACTAATCAATATACTGCACTGGTAAACAGTCAAGAAAAGTTTCTATACCCCATAAGTCTGCGATGAATTGATTCAGTGATTATGGCCTGGATGGCCGAATTAGTGAGACTGCAAATCAAATTAACCAGAACTCTACATAACACTAATAAAGGGGTCAAGCAGTAAACCAATTAATTTCTTAAAGCATTTTGTATAGGTGTAAATTTCTCAGACAGTGACACAGTTCAAGGTACGATAATCGTGTTATAAGTGTGATGGTAGCTCTTCCCCTGCGTTAAGTCCTCCTGGTGACTTAGTTTGGAGGTCGATAATATATTGTGACTCCAATCGTCTAAGTCTACGTTTCAGATCTCCACCCCTGATGTCTTGAGGGATACAGTCTAGGCTGAAGAAGCTAAGTAGAGTCCTATCACTGTTATGGTGACTAGCAAAATGTCGGGCCATCGGATAGCTTTCATCCTTATTGGCGATGGCCCGTTGATGTTCTAGGACTCTAAGCTTGACTGCTTTCGTTGTGCTCCCCACGTACATCCGTCCGCAGGGGCACTTCAGGCAGTACACCACAAATGTGGTAGAACAAGTAATAAACTTGTTGATTTTAATCTTGGAATCTTTATGTGGCACCTGATAGCTCAGTACCCTCTGACTATCACTGCAGGCTTTGCATTTCCCGCATGGATATGAGCCATGCATGGCGTGCAGTTCTCCTTTAGACTTCTCCTTTGGTAGGTGGCTTGTGACCAATCTGTCTTTTAGTGATCTTATTCTCCTGAACGTTATCATTGGGTGCTTTTGTAGGTCCTTTCCAATTATGGTATCCGATTGGAGGATCCCCCAATTTTTTTACATAATGGCTCTGACTTTATTCGCTGCCACCGAATAGTTGGTGATAAGTCTGATAATGCCATTCCCTCCTTTGGGAGTCTCAGTCTTTTTATCCTGCAGTAGGGTATGTCTCTCAACTTTTTTAGCTTTCTCTTCAGCTTGTTGGAGGACGTTTATAGAATAGCCGCGGGATCTAAAGCGTTTCACGCTTTTTTGTGCGGCCTCTGTAAAATCTCTTTCCAGGGAGCTGTTGCGCTTTATCCTCAACAGTTCCCCATAGGGGATGCTCTTAACTAGGGAAGTCGGATGGCTGCTGCGTCCGTGTAGGACAGAATTACCCGCCGTCTCTTTTCTATAGAGGGCGGTTTGAATCATGCCTGAGTCAACGAATACCCTTAGATCTAAGAAGTTAACTTCTTTCTTGCTCATAGTGTATGTGAATTGCAGGTTAAGATCGTTTTTGTTTAGAATCTTGATGTACTCCTGTGCTGAGAGTTCGGACCCCCTCCAAATAAGGAAGAGGTCATCGATATACCTTCTCCAGCATATCACCTTGTCCACCCAAGGGGTTTTATCGTCTGCCCAGGCCACCTGCTTCTCCCACCAGCCTACGAAAAGGTTCGCATAGCTGGGGGCGAAGCAGGTGCCCATCGCAGTCCCCCTCACTTGCCTGTATCGCTGGTTCTGGAAAATAAAGATGTTATTATTTAAACAGAAGAATATGAAGTCCAGAATCATTCTGCTGTGTCCCAGATATCGGGCGGGTCGTAGATTAAAAAAAGTCCGGACTGCTGCAATTCCATCATGGTGTCTGATGCTCGTATAAAGGCTCGAGATGTCCATAGTAATCATCACTAGATCGTCCTCCCACTCCACATCTTGTATTTGCCTGAGAAAGTCTTCAGAATCCTTTGTATAGGAGCTCAACTGCGAAACCCATGGGGCCAAGAATGAGTCGATAAATTTTGACATTTTTTCAGTTAGTCCTCCAATGGATGACACCATTGGTCTCCCTGGTGGTTGAGTGGCATGTTTGTGGATCTTTGGAAGGTGATAAAAACTAGGTAGTCTCGGCTGTTTATTTTGCAAGAATAAGTATTCCTCCCTTCCTAGTATTCCTTTCCCATACCAGTGTTCAACAAGGGAGTGGTAGTTCTGAATACTCTCCTGATATTCGCGTTCCGTTGTAGGTATATAGTTGTTACGGTCCAGTAGTTGGCATAGGGCTTCCTTACAGTAGTTTTCACGGCTCTGGATAACAACATTCCCGCCTTTATCTGAAGGCTTTATCACTATTGAGTCGTCTTGTTACAAACTAGTAATGGCTTTTCTTTGTTTGAATGAAAGGTTCCATTTGATGTTGCCCTTCTGTGATTCTTCAAGTTTGGACAACTTCTGTAAGTCTTGATTAACAGCTTCTGAGAAAACGTCCACTGCATCCGTTGGTGTCTAGGGGAGGAAGCGAGAAGTTGGCTTGAAAGTGCTGGGTTCACCAATCTGTGTTATGCCTATGGATGTGCCTCTATCTATTGTGTCAATTGGCGGTGTAACTTGGCTCCCGCCTTCTTCCAATAGGTCTTCAAGTACAGCCAAACTTTCAAGATCACTTATACTCATCTCGGTGGGATCTGCGTGGGCTGCACTACTCTTCATGTGTGAACCATGTGTCTTATCTTTAAGCGCTTTCTGTTTGAAGTACTTCCAGAGTTTCAATTTTTGAATGAATAGAGCATATTCATAACGGCCTGTTGGACAGAAAGTGAGTCCCAACTTCAGGACATTTTCTTCATCTATTGTGAGGACTCTTTCTGAAAGGTTGATGATATTCAGATCCTCTGCTATATATATAAAAACCACACCTTGTCACTGAAATCCCAGGCCCTGGCAGCAGTGGTGTACATTCGGATGTGAGCTCCGTACAACATCAAATTTCACCTTCCCTTGGCCCGTAGAAAGAAGATGCGCACTCCAATGTTTTTTGCATTAAATCAAAGCTTAATCCACGGAAAGTGTAGGGTTGTCACACTACTCCCAACGCATTTCAGCAAGCCCAAAAGCAAATTGGCTTTGACCAGTGTGCAAATTCAAAGACTTGGGATCTTATGACGCTGAAGTAGCCGATTGGCAAATGTCCAGGACAGAACCTCTGAGTGCCAACACGGTGGAAGAAGCCTGGGCTCTGGAGAAACGGGATTGGAATCCTTCTGGAGTCTGATTATTGGCCAATGTGAAGCAGATCTTGATGCTAAGCACAATCCATTGGGAGATGGTCCTTTTCTGTACAGCCTTGCCTTTTTTCATTCCAGTGAACCCCATAAAGAGCTGTTGGTCCACCACATGTTCTTTGGTATGACTAATGTAAAATCTCAGTGCTCTTTTGTGGTCAAAACAAAGTCTTTCCTCCTTAAAGGGGTCAGGTGAGCATGGCACACTGACTGGGTGATGGCTTTGCTGACATGGAACGGCGTCACAACTTTTGGCAAAAAGGATACCCACGTCCACAGAAACAGTTTATCTGGGAAGAACATGGTGTACAGCAGATGGAATCAGAGAGCCAGCAGCTCACTCACTTGTCACTTCGATGTTATGGTGATAAGGAGCACTGCCTTAAGGGTAAGAAGCGGCAGAGGACAACTGTGAAGCAGGCCAAAGGGAGTGCACATCAAAAGTGTGAGAACCAAGTTAAGGTCCCACTGGGGCATGACAAACGGGGAGGGATGAAACAAGTTGCAGGCCTCTCAAAAAATGGGTCACAGTGGTTTAAATATTAAGGGCTGGTCTGGCATCCCTAAAAAGACCCAAAGAGCTGAAAGGTACCCTTTAACTGTGGGCTAAGCAAAGTCTTGACAGGAAACAGATGAAACGAACAGAACGCCAGATAACTTAGCATGGAGGGGATCAATTGGATGTGTGCTACACCCAACCACAAATGTGTCCCAACGACAGGAATGTACCGTTTGTGTTGAGGTACGTCTGGCTATCAAGATTACACCAACAACCTCCAGAGGAAGATCAAAGATGTTCAGCTGTCGCCGTTTAATCTCTATACATGAAGATGGAGACTGCAAAGGCCTGGGTGCAGAACCCTGCCTTGATGCTGCAACAGCAAGTCCTCCTGAAGGGGCAATCAGATCGGAGGACAGATGCTAACGCCCAGGAGTTCTGGATATCATACTTTCAATGCCCAATCTGGGCCCCTAGGACGACTTGGGCCCGGTCAGACAGAATCTTCTTCGGAACTCGGGCAGCAATGGCATTGGCAGAAACGCATACAGGAGTCCCGAGTTCCACCCCAGGCAGAGATGCTTTTGAAACTCCAATGCGCAGAACTCCTGGCATTGTATATTCTAGGTGGAGGCAAATAGATAGGGCAAAGGTTCTCTTCGTTCCCAGAACAGATCTTGTACCGCCTCCTGGAGTAATTGCTAGGTGTCAACTGCTAAGTTTGTCCAGCCTGGCATTCAAAGATTCTGCCAGTTGGTTCACCACCAGGAAATCTCTGTAGTAGTCCAGCAATTTCCAGAGGCATCGTGCTTCTTGTCACAAGGACCTGGACCCCACACCGCCCTGCTTGTTGCAGTACCACATGGTAGTGCTGTTGGTCTTAAGCAACTGTAGCAGCCTCCCTTTGAAGGATGAAAAGAGGGTTTTCAATGACAAGTGGATGGCCTGCAGCTCCGGGAGGCTGATATGGAGCCCAGCTTCCACCAGAGGCCAGATACCTCTGATCTCCCCTACTCCCAGATGGCAACCCCTGACTAAAATGAAGGCATTTCGCACCACGGTCAACTCTGGGCGGGATAAGGAAAGAATTCTGCTGCAAACCCAATCGTGTTCCAATAACCACCACTGCAGATCTTTTCCAGCTACATCGAGATTTCAAAGGAGACTGTGAAAGTCCCCTTGACGGTGGGTCCACTGAAACTTTAGATCCTACTGCAGAGCTCACAAATGCTGCCTGGCATGTTTTACTAGCAGGATGCAGGGGGGGGCAATCAGTCCCAATAACCTCAGAGTTGAAATCCCGGACAGAGACAGAAAGGTCGGGATCCTTGTCCAAATGTCCTGGACTCTCCTTTCTGGGGAAAAGTACCAAAACGGAACCGTGTTCTGAATGGCTTTGATGAAGGGGAGTGTCTGAGGAGTAGCCAGACTTGACCTCAGCACATTGATAGTTAAACCCAGACAACAGGAAGTTTGCCGTATTCTGGAGGTGGTTGAGGACTGCTAGGGGCGAGCCCACCTTCAGCAGCTACTCATCAAGGTAGGGGAAGACTGGAACACCCTGACTTCCGAAGGTGGACTTCTACCACAGCCATCACTTTTGCTGGTAAGCCCAAACAGGAGCACAGCAAACTGAATATGTTCCTGTCCCACCACAAACTGCAGATGGCGCTGATGCACCTGCAGGAGGGCTATATGGAAATAGGCATCCTGCAGGTCTAACAACACCATCCAGTCTCCAGGGTTGAGGGCAGCAAAGACCTCGCTAGTGTGAGCATCTTGAATTTTTACTTTCAGAGGAAGACATAGAGAAGGCACAAGTCTAAAATAGGAAGAAAGACTGTTGTAATTCTTTGGCACTAGAATGTAAGACGGACAAATTGTCCTCCTTCAATCGTACTGGGGACAGTGGAAGGTGCTGCAGAGTGGCAATGAAGTGCAAGGTGCACCCCTTATGGGCAATCTGCAGGGCCCACCTGTCCAATGAAATGGTCTGTCAAGCCCGCAAGAATCGTAAGTTCCTGCCTCCAACTGGGTGGCTGTATTTCACTAAAGGCATGCTAAAGGGGTTTGGCAGGTGAGGGGGTCGTGTAAATGCCACTGGCTTCATGAAGGTCATCCTACCAATTTTCTTCATGGTATGGTGGGCCTGTTTCATCACTGGCATTGTAATCACTGTATGAATCTGTACCAAATAGGGAATGCAACATAGGTGTACTTTCTTGAGAAGGTGGCAGGTTAAGTGGGGGAAGAGGATTTTCGATTTAAGTCGAGCACAGTCTGGGTCGAGGTCATCGTAATTGACCTGACTTGGAGCTGAAGAGCACAATGGGCACCTCTTCCTCATGCATCTGTGGAGTTGGCATCGAGGCTTCGGGAACTGGAACGGTGCTTGGCACTCAAGGCGAAGTTAGGTCCAGAGGAGACCCAGTGGTGGATTCCAAGGATCTAATTGGCACTGAAGGTGAACCTGCGGGGGTATCCCAGTTAAGGAGGGCTGTTAGCTCTGTGGGACCCATATGCATGCCGGAGGGAGACGGTAAAGATCCGAAGAGTCGAAGCATGGCCTTGTCGAACTGTTCGATCTGCCTCAGTGCCATAGACCGCCCCGGAACGTCGGGATGAGCCTGGACAAGTTGCAGGATGACCTCCAAGGTAGATTTTGGGAGCAAGATCGAAATGCATGGCGACGCTCCTGCGCCTTCTCTGGAGATTATGAGTAGCGGGAAGGGGTCAAGTCGTGCTTTAATTTTTTATACAACTTGGAGCGGGACAACAACCAACCTCGGGAACGACTCCTGCAACTTCTGGTACAGGAATGGGGCTGGAAAAGACCCTTTGACTCAGATTGGTCTCTTGCGAGAGTCTTCTGGTGCTTGGCAAAAGTTTTACCTTGCAGTCCAAGTTTGGCCGTTGGGGTCATCAATACACAATCACTGATGATCTTAAGCGTTGTGGCTTGACCCCAGGCGATATAGCCAAACTGGATGAAAAAAAACAAGCAGTCTTAGAGACGCGAGGTAGCCCTGGATTCTCTTCTGGTGGCAGGGAAAGAAAGGAACTGATGTCAGTGCACAGTTGAGGCTCCTACATGAGCTACACAGATTATTTCCGGAGTGGAAGTACGGAGTCACATGGCAGCACTTATTGGCACGTAGAGGTACTGCTGAAAGTAACCAGTCTGATGCCTGGGGAATATTCAAAAGGTGAGGTGTCTGCTTTTAGAAGCCTCTATCAGAATGTCTAAGGATGTCTAAGGCCTCAGAATCTAATTCAAAGAGTTCCTCCTCCAGGCTAATCTCTGGGCCCTAGGCAGGAGCAATGATAATTATTCATCCTCAAAGCAGGCTCAAACCTCCTCTTTGTATGTCGGACAACTAGTAGCAAAGGGTTGGCACTAAGGCCTATTCCAAGGGTGGCAGAGGTGTTACCAAAGGCGGGAGTGAGGGGTCCTTCACAGGCAAAAGTTTCCTCAGACAAGTAGACAAGGCTGGGGTATGGAGGCAAAACGTTTATTAGTGTCAAAGTTAGAGCTATCCTGAAAATATACAACATGGCCAGTCGAAAAACCTCAGATCTGGGAAGGGTTGGCAATTGGGAGTATTTCAGAACCAGAATCTGACTGGTCCCAGGAGCTGGATCATTTCTTGGAGGAAGAGGGGAATTTTTACTTCCTGTAAGGCTTTTTTGTGTTTTCTCTAGAACAATCCCTTGAAGGAGCGCTCCCTCTCAGGCTACTGTTTTGGAGTATCCTTACAGACTCTTTCCAAAAATAACTTGTCCTCCTGCTCCCTGATAGCCTTCAGGTGCCTGGATGAGAAACAGTTAACAGGTCAAGGGATTGTGGTCAGATACTAGACACCACATACAATTGTCATGTAGAACCATTAAGGACAACATTTATGTCTATTGTTGAGACATCTGACCTAGTAGCTGTTGAATTTGCAGAGAAAGTATTTTGCTAAAGGCCAAATGCACCTTCAGACCTGCATTGATGAGACATGGAAAAACAGTAACAGACACCACTGCACCAGTAAACACTATACACAGCCTGATGTAATCACATCTGGGAGAGATAGAGCCACAACTTGAGTCATGGAGGGCCACCTTGAGAACTATTGCTGGGGAAAATGTTTTCCAGATCCAGTCTGGCCTCTGGTGAATATTCTCAAGTTTTGGAATCTGTAGTAAGAAGAATCTATCAGAAACACTCTGTGCTATATGGTAGCTCACTCAGACAAATGATCAATGCCTAGAGACAACTGAGACCCCATATACAGGGTTTAGCTTAGCTAGAGCAGCAACATAAACTCGCAGTCCTACTATCGTTCTGTTACCCTGCTCCATTTATAGCCAGGGGGAAGGGGTACCCTTGGGTTACCTTTGAGCAGCCTATGCTAGCTCTGCCAATGGTAATCACTGGTCTGTCACAAGACTTCGACATAAGTTATGTCATCTTGCCCTATTAAGAGCGGGATAACCACCACTCCTGTTCCCTGCCCATCACAATGGAAGGCATAAAGGACACAAGCAGGGAAAAGGTTAAAGGCCTCCAAGTGCAGGAAAAAAACTCTCTGCAAGTCAGAGATGTTTACTTTTGTTCCAGCGAAAGAAAAATCCACTTTATGTTCCAAAGTAGAGTGCTACTCGCCAAAAAGAGCTTCATCGCCTTGTCAAGGGTAGTAAGCAATATATCAATACAATTACAATTTGGGGGTTTATTTCCTCTGAACAAATCAGTTGGCTAGGTAAGCATTTTAAACATGGCACCTGCTCGGCAAACCATCAGTGACGGAAGCCATTGTGGCAGTGGCTTCACTCACAACATAAAAATCTGTGCCAGGTAGGTGGGAGATCTCCAGATATAGTGGATGGACCTCCACCAATATGGTGAAAGTCATGATCTTCACTGCTCTGGTGGTGTTGTGTGTGTCTCATTGTCATTTTTCTTATGTTAGCCTAATTGTGCACATTATAGGCTGATTTTATTTTGAACATATTTCTACATAGCAAGCTTGTTTTTGTGCTACATATTTTCACACAAAACCTGCACATTTTCAGGTTTTATTTTACCCTGGGATTTAGTCTAAGCACACTAGACAAGTTCAAACAACATTTGCCCCTTGTTAATCTCTCTGGGCAGACACAAGCACCTAGATATAACAAGACAATACAGCTGCTGTTTGTGAACACACGTCTTGTCATATAACCAACGACAGGGGTTCTGAAAAACACACACCGAGTGAAGGTCCTGAGGCAAGAGTGCTGTGTTAGCTGTGATGTAAAACATCCACCCATGTATGCGAAGGTACATGGTCCGCCACTATTCCCAGAGATCTATAAAGTATAATCATTTAGCTTCAGTAGAAAAAGGGGTGGGGGGTTTAGGCTAATCAGTCTTATAACATGAAAGGCTTTTTATGATATATGGTCTGAAAACAATGCTAATGATATTTTTTGATATGCATTTGTTTTCTAATTGTGGCGCAAATACTGCATCTTAGAGCACAATAGTCTAAATAGATAATATAAACTTCATTTGTGTCCCTTGTATATTTTATTGTGGACAAGTACGAGTGAGAGAGAGAAAGGGTGTGTCCTGTTACTGCGATCCCTGAGAGGGTCGAGAGGGTTGTATTTAGGGGTGCAAACTCACTTGTTTCTCTAGAAAGGTTAGGAGGGCAAGTGAGGCACTATAGCTAGCTGGACTCGGGCTCATAGATACAGAGGTGGTATGGTGACTCAGTTTCTACATGCTGATCTTCTATGGTCCCAAGCATAGTTCTGTTCCTGGGGAGAATCCCTGCAACAACGGAAAGGACAATGGTCTATTTGAGGCCCTCATTTTTGTAAAGAAACTTAATTCACTCATACTAGGAAAGGACATGGAAAGATCGAAGATTTCTAGAGATTGTCTGTCTTCATGCATCTCACCTGTATATGACATTTCTTTCCAGTGGAGTCCAGGCTTCTGATTGCCTCTTCAATGGAGTGATTTTTCTGGTGCTTCAAAACGTGTGACTGCTTGGCAGGAGTGGCAAAATGTGAACCTTGGGGATGACTGACAGGAGTACTATCTTGGAAATGTGAATACTGTGAATGTTTGGAAAGAGAGGTATCATGATAATGTGAAACCTGACTATGATTGGGAGGATAGTTATCCAGCCTATATGTATCCTGTAGACGCTTGGCAGGAGAGCCATCATGCCACTGGGAGCCCTGGGAATGACACTCAGGAGAGCATGCTTTCAGTTGAGAATTGTGTGGATGCTGAGCAGAAGAGTCATTGTGTAGACCCAAATCTTGTGGATGAGTGACGGAAGAGCTTGCCTGCTGCTGTGAACTATGTATATGTTTGTCATGAGAACCCTGTTGCAGATCGGAATCTTGTGGATGCTTAGCAGAAAAGCCTGCTTGATCATGCGAACCATGTGGAAGGTCTGTAATATAGTTTTCCACTTGATGAGACCTAGATGGGGGGCTGGAAGATGAGGTATGACAGTAGTAACGTGGTGAGCAATGTGGTTGTGTCTGAGATTCTTGCAGGTGAACACCAGGGTCGATAGCCTGTCTCTGTAAAGTCTGTGAAGAATTTGAATCAATGGCCTTGTCTGCTGACCGTTTATCACCAGGTGTCAAATACAATTTGGCAGGATTCAGTATTCTAAAACCCTGTAAGAAAAATAAACAAGATCAGGTCAACAAAAAGTGACCAGATCTTACATATCAAAAAACAGAAGTCACAAAACAGATGTATAGAAAAAAATGAGAAAACAAAAGGAAAAAGACAAATGTGGATGCTAATGTGAGAGAGAAAAAGGCACGAGCTAGAGCAGGAGGATATACAAGGACAATGGGCTAAAAAAAGGGAGGGAAAAGTGAAAATGACTCGGCAAGAAAGGCAGAAAGATTTTATTTTAAAAAAATGGGGGAGGGCTGAAAAAAAGAGGAGCAGAGAGTACAGTAGAAAGCACAAGAGGAAGAGACTGAGGCTATTGGGCATATACCACACAGAAAAACAAAGACTACAGGATGCAAACAGCAGAGAGTTCAGGAAATGAGCAAGAGAGAACTAGTTGGGAAGAAATCGTACAGAAGACAGACCAAGAACCAAATGCAGGAGAAAGGCCAAAAGGATATATCCAAACAAAGATTCAAAACAAAAGTAGGGTAGGAAGTAGATGGAAGCAACAGAGATATTAGAAATTAAGAGATCTAGAAGCAATCACAATAGGAATACCAAAACAAACTAGGAAACACAAAACACAGAAAAAAGTCCAAGAAGCAAATTAAATGGATAGAGTCTAAAAAATGGACAGAAATACAGAGAATAGAAAAAAATCAAATCATGGAGCCTGACATTTCTTTATGGAAAACAGTGAAACAGCTTATAATCTAATAAACAACAGCAACCTCTCTCAGAATACTATGCTATTATGCAGTTACATATTGTATTTAGAGGCTGCACATGATCTTCGTCTACAACCTGTGTCAGTAAAGTCTACTGATTATTGTGCTTGGGGTTTAAAGGAATGCTGATAAAATACATTGTAAAATATGGACTGCACAGGAGAAACAAAATACAAACAAAATAAAGCATAGACACCACATATACTAAAACAAATGAATCTGAATACAATGGACTATACTTTTTTCTTATGAACTATGAGACTGTAGCAGTGAACAAACTGTACCTATCTGGAAAAAAACATGGGCTCATGCAAATAAAGTAGACTGTATGAAGGTAAGTGAATTTCCAAGTTTGCAAATAGCCAATTCTTTTAGCCTAATTACGCAATTTGGTGTTAAGGTTCCTTGTGTCCTGTTAGCCAAACAAGATGTAAATATAAAAGCCACCAAATTGATATATATATATATATATATATATGCAAAAGACACTTCCTAGTGTTCACCGCCTCACGGATGCCAAACCAGGACACGGACCACACGGCAAGTGCTTTATTTCCTCACACCAACAGACATGACGCGTTTCGTCCGGTAAGCCCGGACTTGATCACATAACATGCCGTGACCACCACAGTGATTAAATACTATTTTCCCTAACACAAGACTCCTCCCATCTTTGTCATAGACATAAAAGATAGACTATGTTTTAACCAACTGTTTCTTTTAACATTGTTGTTTAACTTTTCTTTTTGCAAACATGCCAATAATATTCTATTAAGAAGACATTGACTTGGAAGATATATATAAATACATACATAATATATTTTATCATTTTGTCAGATATACTGGGCAAGTGCCCTAGCTCCAAATTGTATTCGACGATAGTTCATTTGATAGAAAACCATCTCCATAATACAAAAAAAAGGGGGGATAAGATCAATGTCGCCCTTCACAGATATTGGCATATAGTTCATAGCTTATAATACTTTCAAAAAAGAGCTTGGCAGAGAAGGAAAAAATAGTGTGATTCTTTCATATAAACTTAGATCGAGTGCAATGTAGTTTTAAAGCAACCAACAAAATCCATTAGTAAGGCACTATGCATGATGATTTAAATAACGTAACAGTATTATTCTTTCAGAGTACAGTTACAGTATTAGGTAAAGTGCTATCATTTTAAATATCACAAATATAAAGTGACTAATGCAAATGACAGAAAACCGTGAGTCATTCTTGATATGGTAATATTGCCAATATCATTTGGTTATACCATACAAAATTCATCAGATAACCTATATTTCACCTAATATGCTTGTCTCTATATGTGCAAAATAGCAGAGCGTAAACCATCCACCCACCAAACACCAGATAAAAACAAGTAAAACCAAAAATTGGTAAAACCCGCTAAAATCCAGTACATGGAAGGCAAAATAATCTACACAAAACCACTTATATACACATTAAGATTTCATAAAAGGTAATAAAAACAATCCAATATATACATACAAATTCATAATGAGGTAAAGTGCAGTTTTTATGACATAGCAGCATAAATTGTAGTAATATATATATATATATATATATATATATATATATATATATATATATATATATATATATATATACACACACACACATACATACAACAAATGGCAACTCCTGTTCGAGAAACCAAAAGGACACAGCAGGGATTCAACAGGAAGATCGTTTTACTGATAGAAATTGCGGCAAAATGCATTTTGACATTCAGTCTTCATCAGATGCCTTTCAATGTCGGAATGAGGTAGCACCTTTACTTAAACCTACTTGACTCCGCCCATATCATTGGAGTACAGATGGCCTTAATTGAGAACTCATAGTCTCTCTTTCGTAGTCCGATGTGGGGGACTACCACTCCCAGAAGTCATCAGGTTGGTAACGGTCTTCTGTGGGGCTCTTTATCATATTTATACTGTTCATGCCTTTTTCGAGGTGGGTGGTATTTCCTCAATTAAATCAGATACGATGGTAGATCGGTCTTCCTTAGGTCCCCAGACGCTCTGCCTTCAATACTGCCCCCAGCAGGGTCGGAACAACAGCACAGTGTCCGTGTTCCCCCGTCAGATCCGGGTTGCTCCTGGCAAAAACAGCTTGCTGGGATGGTTCGTGACGCGGTCTGAGGTTAACACCAACTCCCTGGGAATAAACACAATTTTGCCAGAAATCCCTCAGACTCTTTAGAACGGGTCCTTTCGCACGTTACTGGCTTGCGTGCTAAACATACAACAAACGGCAACTCCTGTTCGAGAAACCAAAAGGACACAGTGGGTGTCCGATCAGAACCTAGGAAAACAGCTGACAGCCGGAGAGGGAGTGCACACGTCGTGAATTAAAACAAGAACGTAAGGCACAGCTGAGGAAACAAAGCACCAATCAGTGCAAAGATACTTGGCAGGAATAATGGCATCGGGAAGAAGAGACAAACGGATACACGATGCAAATGAAATGTTTGAACAATACAATAAAAACACGGTGGCGTCGACTTCCACCAAAGAGGCACCAGTGAGTGGAAAGTCCGAGAAAAGACTGCTGTGGGACAAATTATGGAGAGCATTAAAAAGCGAACAGAACAAGTGGTGGGAAGCCACCATGTTAAAAAAATACATTGATGTGTCACGAGTCCCTTGGGGTTTAAGAATCTTCATTATGCCGACCTTTCATAACCCAGATCCCGAGTTGATTAATAAATGGGCCGAAAATAACCACCAGTGCTCACCAAACATGCTGAAAATGCTAGTATGTTATGCAACAAAGCATGTGGAGAGGCTAAGCAAAGAGATTGAAGATCTAAGCACTGAATTGAAAAATCTATGTAGTGAAGATGAATTTAAGAAGGAGATGGAACGAATGGAAACAAGCCTTGATAAAATAGAGAAAGACATAAAAATGAAGAAACAACGTAAATTTCAAAGAGACTTAGTTGACTATCAGAAAGGTCAAATAATAACATTCGCCCAAAAATACGACAAGATGAGAGGAGAGATGCAAGCTAAAAGCGCTGCTAATTCAACAACGGTAACACAATCAGAGGAAAGCGGATTACAAATCAACAATGAAACATCAACAGAAGGAAGTCTAATGAGCGGAAGTGATGCATCCAGCACACAAGGTTTTTCAGGAGTAAAAACCGATGTTTTAACGGAGTTCAATATGGTCATGAAGGGAAGAGGGACAAACAACGGCCAATCCTTTCAAAGTCGAGGAAGAGGAAACAGAGGAGGTAGAAACAGGAATACCTCAGCTATGGGAGATCTAGGAAGCCCAGTGGGACGAAGAACAAGGGGCCAACTGAAGGCGAAATAAAGGAGATACAGACGGTCGTGAATCTCTCGAAGAGGAAACTCACCAATTATGAGGTAGAACTTTTATCTTTGGGGTTAAGTTTTTGTCCCTCTAGAACCTTTAACTTTACACAAAGCCGCATAGACCTATTTTTCTTCACGAGAAAACTGAGAATAAGAAAGTGGTTTGCCTGTACAGTCACAGATAAATCTATAGCGCCTAGAGAAAAAGCCAACAGTATGAGTATAGCGGAGGCAGAATTAGAACACTCACTAAGAATTCTAGCGGAAGAAGTCGAGGACACAAGTTGCCCTTATGAAAGATTCCGAACTGAAAATATAGCCTTAGATATGAGTGCCAATAGTGGCTTCAGGCCAAAGTCAACTTATCTCCCCCAGCTGAAGAACGATGCTATAGATGTGTTTGAACGGGGCATGAGTAAAGAACTACAACACATTTCTAATAAAAAACTAAAATGCTGGAGCAACATAAATAATCAACAACGCAAAGCCTTGCTGAACTTAAAAAATGACCCCAGTATAGTGATAAAAAAAATCAGACAAGGGAGGCAACGTAGTAGTGCAGGCTAGAACGGACTATATAAAGGAAGGACTACGGCAATTGTCAGATGAGACAAAATATTGCAGAAGCAACCGCATGGAATACGAGACATCACTTCGGTTATTCCATGCTTTACTCCAGGAGTGGAAAGGGAAGGGACTAATAGAGACAGAAGAGTTCAAATTTCTTGAGTGCAAGTCCCCTAGACTACCAGCCTTATATCTTCTACTGAAGATTCATAAGGACAGAAATAATCCACCATGGAGCCCAATAGTCTCGTCAATAGGAAGCTGCCTCACAATATGTAGACTTTTTCCTACAAAGTTGGGTACAGAGCTTGCCATCCTTTGTAAAGGATTCAGGAGCTTTTCTAAAGCTCATAGAGACACTAAAATGGGAAGAGAACTACACACTGCTATCACTTGATGTAGTGGGGCTATACACTTGTATCCCACATACACTGGGGCTGATGGCTTGCAAACATTTCTTATCCAGAAGATCAATTTCCTACCTCTGCCACACACAAATGCTTCTAAAGATAATGGAACTGTGTCTGACCCAAAACTACTTCCTCTTCGACTCTAAAATCTATAGACAGGTCCTCGGTACTTCCATGGGGACTTGTTTTGCGCCAAGCTTTGCGGGTCTCTTCATGGGGTACTGGGAAGAGGAAGTGGTGTATAGGTCATCGTTGTATAAGAAGAGAGTCATCAAATGGGTCAGATACATCGATGACATTTTTGTGGTTTGGTCAGGCTCAGAAATGGAAGCAAGTAATTTTGTGGAGGAGCTCAACTCCAATGATTTCAATCTAAAATTCACCAGCCAGTGGGCGGAGAGGAGTCTAGATTTCCTTGATTTAAGACTGAAAGTGGAAAACAACAAATTAGAGAGTACCCTATACAGAAAGACAACAGCAGAATATAGCCTGCTACATGCACGCAGTTGCCATCAGAGCTCACTAATACAGAGCATTCCAATAGGAGAACTCTTAAGAGCAAAAAGGAACTGTAGCACACCTGCAACCTTTAGAGAAGAGGAAAATACGATGATTGAAAGATTTAGAGCGAGAGGATACACGGAAAAAACAATCAACAGGGCCAGAAAGATTGTGGCTGAAAGAAGCAGAGAAAGTCTGTTAATAGAAAAGGACAAAACAGTGGAAGATATCGAAAACTTGAAAACACGCTTCATCACAGCATATAGCAGTCAAGCGTTTATGATCAAACGAAGTTTAAAGAAATTTTGGCCTGTCTTGCAAACAGATCCCGAGATTGCAGGATATGTGGAATCATACCCTCAGATAACTTTCAAAAAGACTAAATCTCTAAAGGATGAACTATGTAGTGCTATAATCCCAATAAAAGACAAACCAATGGGGATACAAGGATTTTTCCCTTGTAGAAACTGCAAAGCGTGCAAGCACGGCAGAAATTGTAAAGAGGTTAAGCTTTCACCACACACAGAACCCTTTGTGATACAGGATCACACATCATGCAACACGGAGTTTGCGGTTTATGCTTTATTCTGTCCCTGTAATAAGGCCTATATAGGCAGCACGATACACAGAGCCAAAAATCAGGATTTTGGAACATTTAAGGGCCATCAAGAACTGCGACAAGGCTTACCCCATGGCAATGCAAGTTAAGAAGTGAGGCTAGAGGATCTCTAGTATCATCCCTTTGCAGGCACACATATAGTTGTCTTTGCTTGTGACAAAAGACTTCCAGTCTGTAATTTTGTTTGAATATTTTTATATTTCATTGTAGTTTTTGTTCATGTTTTCAAAATGTTGTTCATTTTCATCAAAATCTTTTTGAACAATGTTTAGTTCAGGCCATGTCGTTATAACGTGTCCAATGCATTTCGGGCATTTAGTACATGCCCTTCATCAGGGAATCGACACTGTAAACAATAATATGACGACCATTAGTGTGGCATATATTCACATAACCAAAAATTAAATAAACATGATTGTGACATCGTAATTACATGGCTATAAACTTGTGGCTGAAAACACCCTACATGATGTTAATGCTTCACATGTGTAAGTTCCTAATGGTGTGGAAAGATCTCGGTAACTGAAAAAACGGCGTGTCACTTACATGCCTTTCATGGAAAGTATGTCGAAATCTGTGAACAAACGGTAAAGGTGCAGTCAGAGTCTGGTTGCAGAGTGCTTCGGGGAAGCGCTTGAAAAATGAATCTAACCGATGATGGGGACTGACCTGCAATGAGCTGGAAGGTAATCCGGTCCGTTGTTCGTCTACCGAAACGCCGGCACAGAGCAAACTGGCCACGTTTAACTATTTTGAAACTAGCCGGTCGTGTGACGAGTCACGTGGTTAGACATGGTAAAAAGACTAAGAAAGTCTTCCGTATTCATCAGAGGGTATGAGATGGGAAAATCACCAATGGGTGAATAATTGAGGGGTGGACAGATTAATCAATAGGGGGTATGCGAGATGGAAATGAAGAATTAAAAAATCACTGCTGAAAAATATGGTGTGGGAAAAATTAAGAAAGGTGAACTGGGGATCGAACATGTAGTGTTAATGTTGCAAATGAACGAGGTTCTATCGCTAGAGCTAGCGCCATGCTACAAGTTAAAGGGAAGAAAGGGTTGAGGATGTGGTGCGTGTCTGGTGTAGAAATGAAACCAACACAGTAATGACAAGTTACAGTCTATGGAGCAATTGGTTATAAATAACACGAAAATTCAATTCTTTCGTTCAAACCCATCGGTTTCTGAGTCGACAGCTTCTGAATCCAGTAGTTCTTTCTCCTAAGGAGGTGTTTACAATTGTCTCTCCCCTCAATTTTGTTGACTGTTTCAAGGATGATGAATTTGATTTGTGAGACATTATGATGTTGTTCTACGAAATGTGATGATAGTGCTGACTTCAGATTCTTAAGACGGATGTTGGATTTATGTTCTGTTAGACGCACCTTGATGCGTCGTTCAGTCTTGCCGACGTACATCTTACCACAAGGACATCGTATACCATAAATCAAATTGCTAGTATCACATGTTGCGTTAACCCTTAGTTTGATAGGGTTGCCTTGCGTAGGATGGTGAATAGTGTTACCTCTAATTATGCTGTTGCAGTTGCCACAGTTAAGGCAGGGTTTAGTTCCGGAATAAACTGTGGTCTCAGTAGGTTTAGTCTGTAAGATTTCCCCCAAGTTCTTTGCTCTGGTGAAAGCGAATAAGGGTGGTTGACTGAACGACTGTTTGAAATCGGGTTCAATGTTCAATATTGGCCAATGCTTCAAAATGATCTGTTTGTATTTCTTGCTGGCTGTTGAATATTTAGATACCACTACAGTCCGTGTTTGTTCCGATTTTACTTTCGAAGTTAAGAGTTTAGTTCTGTCAATCTTATCAATCCTCCCTTTAGTTTCTTCGACCATGTTTTGGGGGTACCCTCTATTAATGAATTGTTGGTCATCTCATTGAGTCTTACTTTGAGAGTAGCTTCCTCAGAGGTAATCCTTTTTACTCTGGCCATCTGTGAAAATGGTAAATTTCTTATCAAGTTAGGTTCATGAAAACTCGAATGTAGTAGCATGTTGTTTCTATCTGTCGGTTTGACATATAGATCCGTAGTGTATCCATCTGGGGTTACAGATATTTTCACATCCAAAAAGTTAACCGTAGTGTCTGATATGTCCCAGGTTAATTGGATTCGTTGGTCTATTTCGTTGAATCTGGTGAGTTCAGTACGTAATGTCTCTTCAGAATTTGTCTAAATGATGAAAAGGTCATCGATGTATCTGATAATCATTTTGAGATTATCTGTCCAGGCTGTTTTGGTTAGGATGTGTTGGTTTTCGAACCATTCCATGAAGATGTTCGCATAAACGGGTGCGGCTGAATTGCCCATAGCCATCCCGGTGAGTTGTTGATACCACGATTCTTTAACTCTAAAGTAACTGTGATACAACGTAAAACACATGAGTTCCATAAGGAACGTCTGAAAGTCTTGATCCAGTTCAGTGTTCAGAAGTGCTGCTTCCATGGCTTCTATGCCCATGTCATGGGGTATGCTAGTATATAGACTTCGTACGTCTGCTGTACATAAGATCACTTTTTCTTCTGGATTCCATGGTAGTTGTAATTTGCGTATGAATTGTGAAGTGTCCTTAACATATGTCTGCATGGATTGTACTGTAGGTTGTAAATATTTGTAAATGTAAATGTAAATGTATAGGCATTTATATAGCGCACTACTTACCCGTAGGGTCCCAAGGCGCTTCGACCGCTGCGAAACCCTTCCTGGCTTCCCTGAGAGTGGGTCCCTTAATGGGTATCTCCAGGGTGAAACCAGGCATCCCCGGCGGTCTGGTGGGGCCGTTAGTGAAGATGAGGCAAGCTAATGCCCAGAGTTGCCGAGTGTGATCACTGATCAAAGTGGGCACCGAGGCGAGAGAATTATCGAGTCCGCTGACCCTGGTCCAGAAACCTGCCGCGCTGCGAATCGAACCCTGGTCCCGGGCCGTCCTCTGCTCTCAGGTCTGCCGCCTCTAACCAGTGAGCCACACTACTTCACTACTTGTCAATCAGTTGTCCGATTGGTTCGTGCAGACTACCTCGTGTGGAAACGATAGGCCTCATTGGTGGATCCGTGGTACTTTTATGAATTTTAGGCACCATGCGTAGTGTTGGACTTCTCGGATTGGAGGTAATGAGAAAGTTCTTTGTCCTCTCAGTGATGGTGCCCTGTTTGTGAGCCCCGTCAATGATGGTCCTTAATATCTTGGAATACTCTGTTGTGGGATTTTGATCCAGTTCGGTGTATGTGTTGATGTCATTGATGTGCTCCATCACTTTGTTGTCGTACATGTTCACATTCATAATCACGATAGCTCCGCCCTTGTCTGCTTTGGTGAATATCGTTTGATCATTGGTTGCCAGTTTGTGTAGAGTATCAACGTCCTTTTGTGTCATATTTCTTTTTTTGGGTTTGATGTGTCTGATTTTACACGGGTCTTGTTTGACTATGCTCTCAAATAAATCCAATGTCTTATGGCTTGTAGGAGCTTGAAAAGAGCTTTGGGGACGTAATCCCAGCAATTAGTCTTTGTCTTGTTGTGGACGCTCCGGTAATGTGTTGTCAAAGAAGTGTCTTAATCTAAGTTTTCGCATTAGCTTAAAGAAGCTTACTTGTAGTTCTAGGTGATCAGTAGAGGTGGTAGATACAAAGGAGGTTCCCTTTTGCAGTAATCCCAATTCGTAGGGACTGAAATTTTGATTGCTAATGTTAATAACTAGTTGTTCTGCGGTTGATTCTTTTTGGCTCTTTTCTCCTTTTCCTTGTCTTTGGTTATTGCCGTCGTGCTCCGAGCGGTCGGTGGGTCTCTTTCCTTGACTTTTTCTTTTCCCTCGCCTGGGTCTCCTTTTTGGGCTTGCCTCTGTTCTAAAAAAGAATTGGTATCAGATGCTTTGCTGGTGGTGGGTTCTTCGGCTGATGTTTGATCTTGTGGTGTCCGGGTGGGTTGAGGCTTGCGTGGTTTTTGTCCGGATTCGCTGTCAGTGGAAGAAGTGTCAGTGTTGGAATTATATGGACGATTTCTGCGTTTTTGGGCATAGATGTCAGCCCACGTGTAAACTTCACCCAAACGATAATCCAAGGTGTCCCTTTTAAATTTTCGTATTTTACGTTCGTTGATTTCTTTTGAATGGCGTTCAATTTGATTTTTAATGTCATCCAAAGTTGTTTTTAATTCGTCCTCTGTCATCATTTTTGACAGTTCTGTTGATGTTTCTTCGATTTCTGCGGAGAGTTCCTCAAGAATAGTAGATAGTTCTTGGATTATTAAAAGAATCAGGTCTAGTGAACATTTGTTCAAAATCTCATACCAGCGTTCTTGGAATTTTTTAGAATGTTTGCATAGGGATAGTTTCAGTGCAATTCTTAGGCCTCGTGGTATGCGTTGGTTACGGTGGTATTTTATGAGGGTACTGGCATGGAGTTGTTGGTTGGTTTTCCTTTTTGAAAGATAAAGTAGCTGCCTTATATTTTGCTCTTTAGACCGGCTTGTGGTTTCCTGTGTGAGTTCCTCCCTGATAAGAGAATACATTTGGTCCACGTCTTTGGCTTCAAATGCAAAGGTCGAGGCTCTGGCCTCAGTACTTTTTGATATGTCGTCATAGATCTGAAGTCAGCACTATCATCACATTTTGTAGAACAACATCATAATGTCTCACAAATCAAATTCATCATCCTTGAAACAGTCAACAAAATTGAGGGGAGAGACAATTGTAAACACCTCCTTAGGAGAGAGAACTACTGGATTCAGAAGCTGTCGACTCAGAAACCGATGGGTTTGAACGAAAGAATTGAATTTTCGTGTTATTTATAACTAATTGCTCCATAGACTGTAACTTGTCATTACTGTGTTGGTTTCATTTCTACACCAGACACGCACCACATCCTCAACCCTTTCTTCCCTTTAACTTGTAGCATGGCGCTAGCTCTAGCGATAGAACCTCGTTCATTTGCAACATTAACACTACATGTTCGATCCCCAGTTCACCTTTCTTAATTTTTCCCACACCATATTTTTCAACAGTGATTTTTTAATTCTTCATTTCCATCTCGCATACCCCCTATTGATTAATCTGTCCACCCCTCAATTATTCACCCATTGGTGATTTTCCCATCTCATACCCTCTGATGAATACGGAAGACTTTCTTAGTCTTTTTACCATGTCTAACCACGTGACTCGTCACACGACCGGCTAGTTTCAAAATAGTTAAACGCGGCCAGTTTGCTCTGTGCCGGCGTTTCGGTAGACAAACAACGGACAGGATTACCTTCCAGCTCATTGCAGGTCAGTCCCCATCATCGGTTAGATTCATTTTTCGAGCGCTTCCCCGAAGCACTCTGCAACCAGACTCTGACTGCACCTTTACCGTTTGTTCACAGATTTCGACATACTTTCCATGAAAGGCATGTAAGTGACACGCCGTTTTTCAGTTACCGAGATCTTTCCACACCATTAGGAACTTACACATGTGAAGCATTAACATCATGTAGGGTGTTTTCAGCCACAAGTTTATAGCCATGTAATTACGATGTCACAATCATGTTTATTTAATTTTTGGTTATGTGAATATATGCCACACTAATGGTCGTCATATTATTGTTTACTGTGTCGATTCCCTGATGAAGGGCATGTACTAAATGCCCGAAATGCATTGGACACGTTATAACGACATTGCCTGAACTAAACATTGTTCAAAAAGATTTTGATGAAAATGAACTAAATTTTGAAAACATGAACAAAAACTACAGTGAAATATAAAAATATTCAAACAAAATTACAGAGTGGAAGTCTTTTGTCACAAGCAAAGACAACTATATGTGTGCCTGCAAAGGGATGATACTAGAGATCCTCTAGCCTCACTTCTTAACTTGCATTGACTGACGCCGTCGGACCCTCGACGTCTCCTTTCGGAGCACCATAAAATTCAAACTAACTTTCTCCTACAAAGTGTGTCTAACCTCAGACAAATCAGCTGTGCATCCATCCAATCCTATTTGCATTACCCCATGGCAAGGCACTTTCAGACAGAGCATAACCAGAACACAAACTTACTGAGATTCTGTGTGTTAGACATGGTTAAACATGATGATAGAGGGGGTAACAAAGTCCAAAAACTGCGGAGACTAGAATCCAGGCTGATCATTAAATATCAAACAACAGTACCGATTGGACATAATTGTGATGAGGAACTGGAAACTCATCTAGGCTAAGGAGTCAGGAATATGAATACAGGAAACTTAAGTCTAGGACTGTTAGCTGTGAATTTTGTGTTTAAGAACAAGAAGCATTGGAGATGTTAAAAGGTTGATTTATAACAAATACAGTATATTGTTAGTGGCGTTTGACCTAATTTAATACCGCTTTGAAAATGCAACCCCAATTTTTGAACCACTCCAGTCTATAGGACAGAAAAATGATTTTGTTAGTCTCACATCAGTAAAATAACTATGATAAGTTTTTTAAATTCACAGGGTGAAGTTGGAATATGTGTGGTAAACATAATTTTTGTCTATGTATTTTCATAGATACTAATGAAGAATGGAAGAGGAATGAATTTGGATACAGGTCAGCCGAGTATAAGAGGACGAAAAAAAGAGATAAAATGTGGACTTAAAACTGACCGCTTGAAAATGAGAGATTTAAATTGATGCCCAGGAGAATAAAGTGTATGCCCACTAGGGCGAAAGGATTCTTTATAGTTTAAACAAGTGAAACCAGTCAGGAGTTGGTAAAATTAAGCGTCACAAAAATGCAGTGAGGGTATTTTAAATACCCCTTTCGTTGTAAGAGCGCAGTAATGCAACTGCTAAGTAAGGGCGATGGTTGAAAATTTAATATGTATAAACTATATAACAGAAGGAGTTATGAATATAAGCCCACTGGGGCAGAACAACTCTGGGGCACTTAGACATAAATCTACCACAAGGACGAGCCGAGTAGCAATTACATATGATGAATTACAAAGAATATGATTTGTGTTGACATTTCTTCCTATGGTATTATGTAACATTAAAATATGTACATGCATATGCTATAATAGGTCAGAAAGCCTCGAATAGACAAAGCAACTTGAGGATGCTGTCATGTCCTTAATCGGTTAATTATTACCATTAGTATCTTCACACTGGTTATTTTTGCAGCACTAGTCTGCTTTTTATGTTTATGCACTTGAATGTCACATGTCTGTTTAAAAACCTATCGTGAGCACAACACTGTTACTCGTGAACAAGGGAGGTGAGCTCCTGAAACGCGTAGAGTTTATTGCCAGAAACCTGCATTAAAGCGTTTCCTCAACAAGAAGTTGTTCGTGTGTTTTTGACTGAAAAGGAGAGTCAAAAGTCGACTATATATATATATATATATATATATATATATATATATATATATATATATATATATATATATATATATATATATATATATATATATATATACCATAGGTTTCAGGGGTGTTATAGTTAGCTCGACATTTCACTCATACAAAACCATTAAAATTCCTCTGTTATAGTTAGTTGTACTAACTAACTCTCGCGCCAGCATCCACCGGTGATGAAGTCACATATTACATCATTCATGACATGGCCATAGCAAACTTGGTTTGAATTTTGAAAGAGAGAGCAGGGAAACCTGCTCTCTCTTCCAAAATTCAAACCAAATTGCTTTTCCACACGTCGAGTTGCATCTTAGCAGCTCCCCATGTGGAAAAGCAATGCCGGCTCACGAAGGACGCAGGGAGCCGGCGGGTCCATGGGGAGATTGGGGAACCCCCACGGAGAGGGCCAGCCCCGGGGGATGGGGTCCCCGGGGCTACAAATGGCCGGGGTGGGTCCCCTCCCCAAAAGTTAAAAAAAAATAGAAAGGTTGGCCCCGGGGGATGGGGTCCCCGGGGCCATAAGTGGCCCGGAAGGGGGGCCACACGGCCCACCTCCTCAAAAGTTAAAAAAAAAAAAAAAAAAAAAGCCATGCCCCGGGGATGGGGTCCAAGGGGCTGATGAAAGCCTCGGGAGGGAGGCCACGCGGCCCCCTACCACATTTTTAAATAAAAAAAAGGGGGGGCAGGCCCTGCATGATGGGATCCCCAGGGCCAACAAAATAGAAAAAGAATGGGGGCTACACAGCCCCCCTTCTTAAAAATGTTTTTTTTTTAAAAAGACCGGCATCGCGCTGGAGGCCACGCCCCCTCCTTTCATCAAAGGGAGTTAATCCCCCAACTTAAAGCTGTAATACTGTGCCTGGAGTGGTAAAAGGCTTTGGCCATTTTACAGCTTAGATTGGAAAGCACTGTGCTAATCTTATGCTTAACACCTTGTCTGCTAATGGTTTTCCCCTCCTGTGCTGATCCTTGGTGAACTCCATTGTTTATGACGAGCTCAGCTCGTCATAAGCACAGCTCCACTGTGCCTCATGACGAGCTGAGCTCGTCATGAGCAACGAAGGGGTTAAAGATTTTGCTATTGAAATGGTAAAACACTTTGTCCCTGTCTATCTCAGCGTGGATGCCACTGTGCCAGTCTTATGCTTAAAGAATTTGATAGAAAAGCAGACATTTGAGGTGAGCAATTTTAGAGTGTTGCTGGTGTTGAGAGTGCTCTATATTGGAGCTGCTTTCTACCTTAACTTGAGAACTACCCAGTGTTCTCTGCTTCTTCTTTTGCATAATTTATGCGCCACTCTATACCTGAAAGTTTTTTCTTTTGACTTACACTGGGTGCTCACTTATGTCTGGACAAAGCTATACTTCTCTGAAGAGCTCTAACGAGAGTGAAACATGTGTAAGGGGTTGCTTTTATTCATTTCAGGTTGACTTGGATGGTATTTTACCAATCCAAAGCTGTAATTCTGTGCCTGGAGTGGTAAAAGGCTTTGGCCATTTTACAGCTCAGCATGGATAGCACTGTGCTAATTCCCTATGCTCAAAGATTTTGCTGTGGAAATGGTGAAAGACTTTGTCCCTTTCTAACTCTGTGTGGATGCCACTGTGCTAATCTATGCTTAAAGACTGATTCAAAAGCAGGCATTTGAGGTGAGCAAATTTAGAGTCGCTGGTGTTGAGAGCGCTCTATATTGGAGCTGCTTTCCACCTAAACTTGAGAACTAACCAGAGTTCTCTGCTTCTCTTTTGTGTAATTTATGCATCACTCTATGCCTGAAAGGATATATATAGAACATATATATGAACATTCATGCATACATACACTGTTTTCAGACTCTGGGCTATTCTTGGTCACATAGCATCATCCCTTTTATGGCCCTCTGGCATAGAATGAATAGAATGACATCTCTCTCAAACACACAAACTGCAGCAGCCATTTTCTCTTTCATAATGTAATGGGGATCTGTGACTTTAGTGACCATAAGTGTTCTGTGCCCAATTTAGGGCCTGCACGCCCATCTGCACCAAATCTCGCATCTAACTGGCACAGTGCCAGGGATGCTACCGTCAGGCTCATGGAGGAAAAGGGGAACTTAATCTGTGTCTAACTGACTCTCCCTGAAGCACTTAGACCATTTTGCTTAATTCTGCTTCTGCCATCCTTTGAGTTTCTTGTTTGTAACCCCTGCCTCCATATCCCTCAGCTACTTCTCTCAAAATGACTTCCTATGTGTCTGAGCTTAGGTCCAATACTTGCACTTCCACACAGAGCACTTCTACCAATAAGCGTGTACCTTCTAGCCTGAAAAATAAACACCTGGTGCAGATGAACAAGTTATTTACTTTTGGTAACATTATCTGGTAGAGACAGTCTTGCCATAGATTACTTAACTTTTAAATTCTCTCCAGGCTCCAGTCTGGATCTGGAAATTTTTTCAGCAGCCCCTCTGTGCGCCGGGTTACGGTGTTGCATGTCTCCGTAATGACGTCAACTCCGGTTGTGATGTCAGCGGAGTCATAAGTCCTCTCTGGTGCGCGGATGTCAATTTCTACTATTCCGCGTTTTCTGGTCTACTTTGACATTTTTTGTCAGTTGGAACAGTATGCCTTTTTTCCTCATATCTTCGGGTTTTAAGCCTGGTTGGTCTTGTGCACGACAGATATCAGCTACGGATCCTCATTCCATTTGCAAATGGTGTTTGGGAGAACACCGCAACTCCGAAGATTGAGGCTCCTGTCAGAAGTTGAAGCAAAAGGTGCTCAAGGAATGCCGAATGAAACTCCTGGCGGTGCAGCTGAAGCGATCCTTGGAGACTTCTCATCAACATTGATCTCCTTCTCGTTTGATGGTCAGTTCGCAGGGCCGTTCCAGGAGCCACTCCCATGCTCGTCACTTCCCATTGATGTCCCAAGGTAGGCGCAGGCAGATGTAATCGCAGCATCCCCGGACTTCGCAGCATAGAGACTCGGTTTCTCATGTTCGACGAATGAGGAGGCCGTAGAAGACTCCGCCTGCGCCTGCTCGTCTTTCCATGAGCCGGGGCATCAATGAACCAAATGAGAGAGCATTAGAACTCTTGACATCTTATCTTTGGGTCTTCACCTTCACCTGGAGCGCCGACGGCCGCATTGGAGATGAGAGGGGCCGCGCTAGCAGGGTTGCCCTCTGTGACAGTTGGGCTTTCTGCGTCATTTGGTTGGCGTCGGCCAACTCCACTTAGGCGCACAGCCCTTCAGGGTTTCCACCTTCGGCATCTATCCTCAATCAACTGCCTCTGGCAACGGCACTGATTGAAGCCATTTCTTCTCCTCCTCTCGATATCAAGGCCTTGCCTTCTTGGAGTCATTGACGTCGGGTGCGGAGTCGATGGAGCCATCTGTGGGAAATGTTGTCCTTCCGCTTCCCCCTCATGTTGGCACTTCTGAGGGTCATCTTTTAGGAGATGATTCGGAGGAGGTGCGGCTTTTGCAGCCTATATCTGAGGATGTTCCGCCTCTTATGAATGAAAAGTGGCTGTCTGCGCTAGGGGAGGCTAGTGGGTAGGAGTCTTCCCCAGCTTCGGGACTTCTTTCCCCTCCTAGCCTTGATACTGAGGCGAGTTACTCTTTTGCAGACATGTTAAGGAGAGTGGCTATGGTTTTGGAGTTAATTCTTCCTTTAGTGGAAAAGTCTACTGATCTCCTTATTGATGTCCGCGGTCAAGGCCAGAAAGGGGTGGAGCCTGTTCTCCTATATAGTGAGGTCCTTTATGACATTTTGGTAGGTACTTGGGCTAAACCTGATACAGGGGTCTCTGTGGATTATTCTATATTTCGCAGGCACCAGCCTGTTCCTGGAGATCCGGCTTGTCTCCTCATATATCCTACTTCTCGTAGTTTGGTGGTAATGGGTGCTTCAACCTCACAGAATATGGATTCTCTCCCTAATGTCCCATCAGAAAGAGATTCTAGAAGACAAGATACCTGTGGTAAGCATATTTTCTTTTCTACTAGCTCCACTTTAAATTCGATTAACATGTCTTGTGTTCTTGGGCATTTTTCTCACGCATTGTTGGATTCATTACAATCTATGTTGACATCAATTCCAGATTACCTAGATCCAATCTTGATCAGTTGATTCGGGATAGCCAACAGGCAGCTAAACTAATCATTAGATGTGACATGGATACTACTGATTCAGTGGGTCGGGACATGGCATCCTGTTTGGCACTACGTTGTCATGCTTTGTTGCGTACCATAGGCATTTCAGAGGCTGTCAAAGCTGCTTTGGTTGATATGTCATTTGATGGCACCAATCTTTTTGGTGCCCCTGCCGACTCGTCTTTGAGGAGTTTCCGCGACATCAGAGGAGAAACATCTTAATTTCACTATTTGTAATTATCTGCCCCTTTAGGTTTTTTCCATGTACTAGGCATGTTGGACGACTTACTTACCTTCGCTAACGATGTATCTGGTAGAGACACAGTGTAGATGCAGATTCCTTAACTTAGAATATCCCCAGGCGTCAGACTGGATCCAGAAAACTTTCCGCAGCAGCACCTTTGCGTGTCAGGGCACTGGATGTGACATCAGCAGAGCCATATATGCCCCTCCCGGCGCCCTGACATCAGTTTTTGTCGGAGAAACTTTTCCGCGCCACATCGCGGAGCCACCACCAAAAACTGTGAGAACATGGGAACAGTGTGCAAAAATTAAAGAAAAATAGAATCACAAAGGATAGTGCCAGGCACTGTATCCTGCAAATCAGTAGAAGGAAGAGCAGAGCACCGCTCTGAGAAGCACCCTCACAAATGCGAAGGCCAAACCACCTGTGAAGGTAGAGAAACATGTGAAAAAACAACATGGCAGACGACAGAAGCCTGCAACTATAATGTATAACTATGAAGGAGCACAAGTCCAGAACATAGTATCAAGGACAATTTCACCATACAACGTCACCAGAAGAGATGTCGCAATCCCAATAAAAGACCGATAGAATGTGGTAGAGCTGATAGACTTGCACCAATAGGTCGCAGTGGTGGTAAGAGATCCCAAGGCGACGGAGAAGGGGAGAGCAGAGGGTGGGAAAAAACCTGAATAGATCTCACACTCTACAATCCAGGTATAGGGTTGGAATGGACACATGACATATGAGCATACCGCCAAATCACTTGAACGGGCGGAGTAGAGCAATGAAAACAGAATGAACAGGGAGAGGAGTTGGCCTAATGGCTAGGGCGGTCATCCTTGAATCGGGCGAATTGGGTTCGTGCCTCGGCAAAGACGCTGTACATCCTGTGATTCTGGGCAAATCAGTTAATCTCCCCGTGCCTAACAAAAAAAAAACTGGTGGTATGTAAGAGCTCTGATACCCGATTCGGGTTAACTTTGCGCTATATAAAATCTGTACAAAAAATAAAAGTAAAAACACTGTGTGTCAGAGTCAAGTGAAAAAGTCACCCTGTAGAAAGAAAGCCACGCGGAGGGAGGAGAGTATAGAAAACCCACCTGAAAAAGTCCTCGCAGAACGGGGAGGAGAGGCGGGCGTTAAGGAATCTGCGGCCAGACTGTGTCTCTACCAGATACATTGTTACCGAAGGTAAGGAATATCGTCCATCTGATAGAGACATCTAGCCGCAGATTCCTTAACTTGGAATAGATACCAAAGCCATACCCGTAGAGAGGGCGGGTCTGCGGCTGAACCCTTAAGTTCCTGAGGAAAAGTAGCCGTCAACAAGGTGACCAAACACAGTGGGGACCGCAAGCCATCGCAGCCACACCAGACCATAAAGCTCATGTGGAACTGAACCTATGGTCTGATAGATCTGCAGCATGCGGCGTGCCGACCAAAGACCCAGAGAGATGGCAACTGGTATGACAGAATTAGAGTATACCGGTGCAGTATGCACAACAGCTGAAAGAAGCACTGTTGAAACCCGCACCAGTAAAAATAAGTGCGACAGCAGTGGCAGGATGCCAACCCACTGCCAGAACATTCCAGTGGTACGAGAAACAGAAGACATGCCAGTACATAGGCGGTCTGTCACAGACATCTGAAACGGCCGACGGCAACCAGCAGATGCGCCCAAAACAGGACTTACAGTAAGAACAATAGTCAAGCGGACTGGAGGGTACATAAGCAGACCGTGTGGACGTTAGAACCACACGAAGTACAGCAAAGACCCTCCTATAGGGTAGCGTGAACAGTCCAGATGCAAAAGACGCAACAGTAAGAAGGCAACCAGCAAAAAGGGTTTAAGGCATGCCAGACACCTATATAAGAACTTGTAGCACAAGCAGACCGGGTCAAAGACCACGGACACCACATGAAGAAACGTTGCCAGCAAGATACTACTGTGTAAACATCGAATAAGAAGAAAAACGCTCAAAAATGTAGCGTAACAATAGACTTGGGCATGTGAAAAGTACCAACAGACATGTGGAAGCAGAACTGGACAGCCCATAAGCGACATACGCCCCTCGCCCGGGAGGAACAACGCTCCCCCGCAAGACAGAGGAGGAGATGGAGCTAGGCACGATAGTGGAAACAGTAGGGACCAACCTAACAGTCCTGGGACCCAAGAAGCGAGTATCCTGAAGAGAACACTCCCCTTGAGAGTGTTATAGAAAGAACCCAAAGCAGAAGCGTGGAAAACACCTGTGCGGAAGCAGCAGGTAATGTGAAAAAACTGCTTTTGGGAAAGTGGCCAGAAAACAAGGCCATAAGACAATGTACAGCAGAGACGGACCTTTTAAATCCGATACCATGAAAGACAAGCCCAGTAAGGGCTGACCATAGAAACAACAACGCAAACATACCAGGGTGCATCCAAGTTTGCACCAATAGTAATAAGCGTGCCGCGCCGCAGCTTTTGTCCCTGATGCAAAGTGAGGACAGGGAGTCAGCCGTGAAAGAACTGCACCTGAAATGAAGGAAACAGGGGCCCGAGAGACAGTGGTCATTAAAAGAAGAGCAGCCGTTATAGTCCAGAGGATCACTGTAACGCTGAAAAAACATAAGGACCTCGTCAAGGCAGGCGAGGGAGAGGCCGCACGGTAAGGAACCCATGCCTAGGCCTAGAAGCATTACAGACAACTGGAGCCAATTGCAACCGAAGTACAATAGAGCGATGCTAACGGGAGGATCGCAGCAGTAAAATAGGACAGCCTGACCCCCAGAAGTATGTCCGTGAAGAAGCCTCCATGGGAGCGTACCAAGGCTAAGGGAGTTAACCCCATAGCCAGCAAATACCCCACATAGGGTAAGTCTCAACCCCTGCGAGGGGGGTCCTCTTGGGTAAAACACACATTCAGAGGAGTGGAAGGATGAGAGAACCAGCCATCCCGTTGTACTGAAGGAATACTGAAATGGCGGAACAACCGCTTACACTATCCAGGCACTATGCAAGAACCTGAGTCTGTGTTTTTGTGTGCAATCAAACCAACAAGGCAACATTGCCTAGGCCAAAGAAAATCATAGGATTTGAAGTCATGCCGCAAGATTTACAAAAAGAGGCAGGAGACCACCGAATCTGCGTGGTGGTCAAGAAGGTCCTTGCCATTGAATGGCAAAACCCTAAGAGCATCTTGAACATTGTCTGGGAAACGACTGTCGCGCAGCCATGCATGGCGGAGCAAAGCAACAGACCGAGCAAGAGCTCGGCCCACCGAGTCAGTGGCGTCAAGGGAAGAGCGGAGGGAAAATTGTGCCATTTCCCTGCCATCATGCAGAAGACAAAGTAATTCTACCCGCGGGCCTTCTGGAACAGAAGGAAGAAGGTTCTCGACCAGGTCCCAAATGGTAGAGGATGCACGTGCGAACACGCAAGCCGTATTTAAGGCGCGGATGCCAGCACTGTCAGAGGCGAAAAGCTGGCGACCACATGAGTCCAGCCAGCTAGACTCCCTAGTGGGAGGTAACATTGGCAAGGCGGAGGAAGACTAAGTCAAAAGCCGCCTGAACAACTAGGGCCCTGAGCTCTAGGGTGAAGGGATAGGCAGAGCGGATCATCCGGGGCAGGACAGTGTCAACAAGCTATGGCCCGATCAACAGAGTCACCAGAGGTAGGCCTCGCTCATGTGCCAAGCATGGTGTCAAACAAAGATGCCCCAAGGGGCAGCAAAGGCTCCACCTCAACCGGCTCCATGTGGAGAAGATCCAACAAAGGATCGGAAGGCAGGTAAACCACAGGGGGCTAAAAACAAAGAATAGCTGCAGCCCTGTGAATAGCCTGTGAGTAGGCAGCACTAGCCTCAGTTGCCATCTGGGGAGGTGACAATAAATCATCGGTAGGAGACGGTTGAAGATTAACCCGGCCACTAGACGGCAAAAGTGGAGGAACCGGAGGCTGATCCGAAGACCACAAGGTACCTGCACCAAGGAAAGAAACGACCTCAGATCTGGAGAATCCATAGGAGTGTCAACCTCTTGCATAGGAGGAGGCGTAGGCGCCGGCAACAGGGTCGACCAATGCCATGTGGGAGTCGCATCGACGTCCGAGGAGTCGGGTGGGACACCAACCTCATGTAAAGGAGGAGGTGTGGACGTCACCACCGGAGTCGTCTAGACGTCTAGACGTCGACGACCTCCAAAGGGGGCTCAGCCTGTGTGTAGTCCAACGTCGACATAACTGCAACATGTGGGGAGTAAATACACCAACAGGGCGTCGAGCCCGGTGCCGCGTCCAACGTCAGCGCAAGAAGCTGCTCAGGGCTATGCGGTTATTGAAGGGGTGGGCTGGACGGGCGACTGGGAGGGCCAACTGGACTGGCTCCTTGTTCATTAATCCAGGCGTCTATGGTTGTAAATGTTCTCTTATATGCACTTCTCTTGGGAGGATGGACGGCAGCAATATGTAGTGATTGATGTTCTGAATTCGGCATTCCTATTCTCACATCAATATGATAGTTGTGGCCCCAATATGTAAAAACTTGTCCTCTTCCAAAGTTAACATCCAAATTTAGGATTCAAATCCATCCTTTGTAATAAATAGTGTAATCCTTCCGAATCTTGATAAATCCGGAGTTGCACTCTTATTCTCCTTAAAGCACCACGCGTGGAGCCAGCAAGCACTTCTTTGTCTGCCAGACCAGATTTTACATATTGGGGCCACAACTATCATATTGATGTGAGAATAGGAACGCCGAATTCAGAACATCAATCGCTACATATAAGAGAACATTTACAACTATAGACGCCTGGATTAATGAACAAAGAGAACTTGAAAAAGCCCTGAGGGCGAAACGTGCGTCGGCTGCTGTCTTTTCTCTTGTGAACTGTGGAAATTAAAATCAAACCAGACCTCAACCTAAGATTTGTTTGGACTCCCTGTTTTTCCTTTGAGACTTTCTGGATTTAGAACATATAGGACGCTGAGATTTTACTGATTGTGCTAGAAAAATACTTATATTACCTAAATTTGAAATAATGATATTAGTGTGCTCAGGTGTTGTGCATTTATATGTTTGACCTGGGTTCATTTGAATCCTGGGACTGAATGACACTTTGGTGGGTAGGTGTCATATACCTTAGGAGCACCCCAGCCACAGTTGCTTTCTGTCATTTACCTATGTCCATATTACAATTGGCTTAACCTTGTGATGTGCGGTTCAAATTAAGCAAACCCATTTGTTTTATATGTTTCTATGATCATACTGTTGACTGTTGTCTTATGACACAGTATTATTCCGCTATCCTTGGGGCTCAGTTTTTCTGTGCTTGTAGGTTTATTTTTTACTTGCATTGCCTGTGGTATTGGCCACAGTTTTTGTAAGGAGCCCCATGCTCCTCATCTAATTCCTATGCACGTCTGGTTTCTTGAGAATTTCGACTGGCTTGTTCTCACTGAGTACTTTTGTAGGATTATTCTGCAGATCTTCCTCTGGGTGGAGAATAGCTATTGTATTTAATTCAAAAGTTAAGGAATCTGCAGCTTGACATCTATCAAATAAACATGTTACTTACCTTTGGTAACGCGTTATCTGATAGAGACACAGTCTAGTCATAGATTCCTTAACGCCCTACCCATCTGAGAGGTATTTCCTTTTACAGCCCTGGTGAACAAGTTACTTACCTTCGGTAACAATATATCTGTAAAAAACATTAGTTAATGATAAATTCCTTACCTTAGAATTACCGACAGGCGTCAGACTGGTTCCGTAAAGTTTTCGTCAGCAGTACCCCTGCGTGTGGGTAGGCGCCGTCGTGCGGCTCCGCATACGTCGTTGGCATCGTAGTCGCCGAGATGACGTCGTCGGAGCTACTTAGACACACCCACTCGCGGTGACGTCAGTTCTGTACACGACTTTCCGCACCAGAAACGCAGAGCCATGCAAGATACTAACCACTGGTGCATTGAAACTAGGGCCCTGAATGGGATGACCTTAACCCTAGATATCAGTTCGCAGAACGGGAAAGATGGGTGGGGCGGTAAGGAATCTATCACTAACTAATGTTTCTTACAGATATATCGTTAAGGAAGGTAAGTAACTTGTTCATCTGAAAGAAACACGTTAGTTATAGATTCCTTACCTTAGAATAGATACCCCAGCAATACCAACCCCGGTGGTGGGTCTGCGAACCAAGATCACACCTGAAAGTCACAGAGAACAGAAAGGCCAAAGAAGCCGTCTCTCCAGACTTGACTATCAAGGCAATAATGCTTAGTAAAAGTGTTCTGCGAGGCCCACGTGGCTGCCTGACAGATTCCTTGCAGGGGGACACCACGTCTCAATGCAGTAGTAGCTGCCGTCGCCCTGGTAGAATGGGCGCGAAACCACACCGGAGGTTCCTTTTTAACCAGAGAATAACAGGCCTTGATATGAAAAACGACCCAGCGGGAGATAGTCTTCTTGTGGACAGCCTGGCCTTTCTTGACGCCTACGTAGACAACAAAGAGTTGGTCATCCACCCGGAACTGTTGTGTGTGATTCAGGTAGAATGAAAGAGCACGTTTTGGGTCCAGACGGTGGAGCCTCTTTTCCACTCTGGAAGGGTGCGGAGGCGGAAAGAAAGCGGGCAAGGTGATAGTTTGCCCGATGTGGAAGGCAGTGAACCTTTGGCAAGAAGGAAGGACGAGTGCGAAGCACAACCTTATCCAGATAAACCGACAGAAAGGGCGGCTTACAGGAAAGAGCCTGGAGCTCACTCACGTGCCTAGCGGAGGTGATGGCAAACAGGAAAACAGTCTTCAAAGTCAATAAACGTAGAGGACAGTTGTGAAGTGGCTCAAAAGGAGCAATCAATCAATCAATCAACAGAATTTGTATAGCGCGCTACTCACCCGTTAGGGTCTCAAGGCGCTGAGGGGGGGGGGGGGGGGGGGTCCCTACTGCTCGAACAGCCAGGTCTTGAGTTGTTTCCTGAAGGAGAGATGGTCCAGAGTCAGCCGTAGGTGGGTGGGGAGGGAGTTCCATGTCTTGGCTGCCAGGTAGGAGAAGGATCTTCCTCCGACGGTGGATTTGCGGATTCGTGGGACGGAGGCGAGGGCGAGGCTGGCGGAACGGAGCTGGCGGGTGGGTGTGTAGAATGGGAGTCGGCTGTTGAGGTACTTCAGGCCCGTGTCATGGAAAGCCTTGTGTGCATGCGTGAGGAGTCTGAACGTGATCCTCTTGTTGACGGGGAGCCAGTGCAGGTCTTTCAGGTGGGCAGAGATGTGGCTGTGGCGAGGGATGTCCAGGATGAGTCGTGCTGAGGCGTTCTGAATGCCCCTTGAGTCTTTTCTGGAGTTTGGCTGAGGTTCCAGCGTAAAGGGTGTTCCCATAGTCCAGATGGCTGGTGACGAGGGCCTGGGTGATCGTCTTTCTGGTTTCGGGGGGATCCATCTGAAGATCTTTCGGAGCATGTGCAGGGTGTTGAAGCAGGATGACGAGACGGCGTTGACTTGCTTGGTCATTGTGAGGGAGGAGTCCAGGATGAAGCCCAGGTTGCGTGCGTGGTCCGTTGGCTTGGGTGCGGTGCCCAGGGCAGGGGGCCACCAGGAGTCGTCCTAGGCGGAGGGAGAGGGTCAGAGGATGAGGACTTCCGTCTTGTCTGAGTTCAGTTTCAGACGGCTGATCTTCATCCATTCCGCGACGTCTTTCATTACTTCCTGGAGGTTGGCTTTGGCGGAGGCGGGGTCGTTGGTGAGGGAGAGGATCAGCTGGGTGGCGAAGGAGATGATGTTGAGGTTGTTTTGGCGGGCAATGGCTGCGAGAGGGCTCATGTAGACCTTTAAGAGGGAGGGGCTGAGTGAGGATCCTTGCGGAACGCCGCAGATGACTTTGGTGGCCGAGGAGCGGAACGGGGAGAGGCGGACTCTCCGAGTTCTTCCGTTGAGGAACGAGATGATCCACTCCAGGGCCACTCCTTGGATCTCGGTGTTGCTGAGGGGCTGTATCAGGGTGCGGTGGCATACGGTGTCGAAGGCTGCTGAGAGGTCCAGGAGGATGAGGGCAGCAGTTTCTCCATTGTCGAGCAGGGACCTGATGTAGTCCGTGGCTGCGATGAGGGCGGTCTCGGTGCTGTGGTTTTCTCAGAACCCGGACTGTGAGGGGTCGAGGGATCCGTTGGTCTCGAGGAAGGCGGAGAGTCGTCTGTTGACGGTCTTCTCGATGACTTTGGCTGGAAAGGGGGGGGAGCGACATGGGGCGGAATTCTTGAGGTTCGTGGGGTCCGCGGTGGGTTTCTTCAGGAGGGCGCTCAGCTCGGCATGTTTCCAACTCTCCGGGAAGGTGGCAGATGCGAAGGAGCTGTTAATGATGTTCCGGAGTTGGGGTGCGATGATGGAGTCGGCTTTGTTGAAGATGTGGTGTGGGCAAGGGTCGGTAGGGGAGCCGGAGTGGATGGTGTTCATCAGGCGGGTGGTGTCTTCAGTGCTGACCGGGGTCCAGGTGCAGAGGGTGGTGGTGGTGGGGGGCGTTGGTTCGGTGGTTGGGTCCGTGGTCTGCGCGCCGAAGGCTTTATGTATGTCGGCGATCTTGCGGTGGAAGCACGAGGCTAGTGAGTCACAGAGGTCTTGCGAGGGTGTGATGTCGTTGTTGCAAGCGCTGGGGTTGGAGAGCCTTTAACGATGCTGAAGAGTTCCTTGCTGTTGTGGGTGTTGATGTCCAGTCGTTCTTTGAATGTTGTCTTCTTGGTGGTGCGGATCAGCTGGTGGTGTTTGCGGGTGGCGTTCTTGAGGGCAGTCATGTGTTCTGCTGTCTGGTCGTGGCGCCAGGCTTTCTCGAGGGTGCGGCAGGTTTTCTTGGAGTTTTTGAGTTCGTTGGTAAACCACAAGGCTTTCCTGCTGCCGGGTCTGCTGGGAGGATTCTTCAGTGGTGCGAGTTCGTCGGCGCAGTAATGAGCCACTGTGTGAGGTTGCGGGCTGCTTCGTTGGGGTCCGTTGTGTTGGTGGGCGGGTTCTGGCTGAGGGTGGTGGTGAGCTGGTCGGCGGTGATCTTGCTCCAGCTTCTGCGGGGAACCTGTTGTGGGTGGTGGTGGTTCTCCTGAAGCTTAAGTGGACGCAGCTCCAGTGTAGTCCGGTTGAGTGGCTGAAGGAGATGTGCTTGCTGGAGGAGAAGATGGGGTCGAGCGTGTGGCCGGCGTAGTGGGTGGGGGTGTTCACCAGTTGCTTGAGTCCGAGGTTGATGAGGTTATCCAGCAGGGCGGGGGTGTTGCAGTCCTTGTTCTCCAGGTGGAAGTTGAGGTCCCCTAGGAGGATGTAGTCTGTGGAGGTGAGGGCGTGCGGACTGACTACGTCAGCGATGTCTTCGCTGAATTGTGTGCGTGTTCCCGGGGGTCTGTAGATGAGGGTGCCTCTGAGGGTGGTCTTGGGGTCGGTGTGTATCTGGAAGTGAAGGTGCTCAACGGCAGTGAGGGTGTCGTCGGAGTTGGTCGTGATGCGGATGGTGTTTCTGTGGACAATGGCGTTACCTCCTCCGGTTTGGTTGACGCGGTCCCTCCAGGTGATCTTGTAGCCCTCCGGGATGGCTATGGCGATGTCGGGGGCTGAGGAGGCATTCATCCATGTTTCTGTGAGGAAGGCGACGTCTGGTGATGTTGAGTCGAGGAGGTTCCAGAGTTCTACGGTGTGCCTGTGGACGGAGCGGGTATTGAGCAGGATGCACTTGAGGTGGTTGTTGCTGGGGCTCGGCTTGGCGGATGCGTTGCAGGTTCGGAGGCAGGTGAATTGGCAGGCTTGGGAGGTGAAGGGTCCGTGGGTGCGTTTCGGGGTGGCTGGATAGCAGGCTGGGTTCCGACCGGCATTGAGTGCGTGAAGGGTTGCGGCATCGTAAGTTCGTCGGGTGCGCTTGCATCAAAGCGAGAACCAGGGGTTCTGGCGCTGGGCGCGGTCGGGCGCAGACGGGCTTGCCATCGGCGCGCCCGCTGCCCGTGAACGCTGCGCGTATGCGTGGGCTCCGCCATAAAAGGCGAAGTGGGAGGGAGGAGCAGCTGGGAGGCGAGAGCGGGGCGGCGAATGGGAAGGGAGGGTAGGATACAGAACAAAAAGGGGGCGGGCCGCAGGGGAGCAGCGGCGGGGATCGGGGAGCGCGGGGGTGCACAGGCGGGAAAGCGATCTCAAGGGGCGGTGAGGGAGAGGAAAGGCGCAATCACAGTTACAGAGGCAAGAGTGGCAGAACCAAATACAGGGCACAAAATACAATCACAGAATACAAATACCGATACTAGGTACAGGAGGCACGAAAATACAGGAAGCAGAGGGCGCAAACTGGCGGCAGTGTCAGTGAAGCCTAAGTGCACTCACGAGGAGCCGTGCGGTGCGAGGAGCGACCGGCCCTTCGACAGGATCAAAGGTCACAGCTCACTACCGCGCGGACTTCGCCATAAAAGGCCAAGTGGGAGGGAGGAGTAGCTGGGAGGCGGGAGCGGGCGGCGAATGGGAAGGAAGGGTAGGATACAGAAGAAGAAAGGGGGCGGGCCGCAGGGGAGCAGCGGCGGGGATCGGGGAGCGGGTGCACAGGCGGGAAAGCGATCTCAAGGGGTGACGAGGGAGAGGAAAGGCGCAATCACAGTTACAGAGGCAAGAATGGCAGAACCAAATACAGGGCACAAAATACACTCACAGAATACAAATAACAATACTAGGTACAGGAGGTATGAAAATACAGGAGCACACATCAAATAAGTAAGAACTAGATTCAAGTCTCACTACGGCATAACAAACGGAATAGGAGGGAAAAGGTGTGTAATGCCTTTGAGAAATATATTTACAACAGGGGACTTGAAAAGAGAAGGATGATCAGGGAGCCTGAGAAAGGCTGAAATCGCAGAAAGGTAGCCCTTAAAAGTGTCCAGAGCAGAGCCCTTCTGGGCCAGAGATTGAAGGAACAAAAGGACTTGTGAAATAGGGGCAGAAAGGGGATCCACAGCCGTTGCTGTGCACCATGCCATATATTTGTTCTACCTGTAGGCATATACCAATTTAGTGGAGGGAAGCCTGGCTGCCAGAATATCACATCACAGACTTCAGGATGCAAGTCAAATGGTATAAACTGTAGCCGCTCAATCTCCAAGCATTTATGTGGAGGCTGGACAGGTTCGGGTCGAGAACCGTCCCCTGCTGCTGCTACAGAAGATCCTCCCGAAGAGGCAGTCGGATCGGGGGATCCATGCTCATACTGAGTAGCTCAGGATACCAAACTCTTCGAGCGCAGTCCAGAGCCGCAAAAATAACTTTGTCCCGTCGCGCCTGATCTTCAGCACTCTGGGTAGATGTGGTAAAGGTGGAAAGGTGTACAATAGATCGCAGCTCCAAGCGTGACGAAAAGCATCAACAAGTGAGTGCCGCCTTGGAAATTCCAACACGCAGAAGAGATGACATTGCGCATTTTCTTTGGTGGCGAATAAATCTAATCAAGGTTCTCCCCAATGTTGAAAGAGATCTTGCACCACCTCCGGGTGAAGATGCCATTCGTGATCCATCATTTACCTGCGTCAGAGTTAGTCCGCCCTGGCGTTCAAGGAATCTGCCAAGTGTTGACCCGTCAAGGAAATGCCTTGACGTTCCAGCCTTGTCCAGAGATGCAGAGCCTCCTGACATAGGGTCCACAACCCCACCCCGCCTTGCTTGTTGCAATACCACATGGCGGTGGTGTTGCATGTGAACACCTGCTCTACTCTCCCCTTGACAGAGGGAAGAAATGCCTTCAGTGCAAGTAGGATCACCCAGAGCTCCAGAAAGTTGATATGGAGCCCGGACTCCGCTGGAGACCAGAGGCCTCTGATCTCCGCCTCGCCCAAATGGCCACACCAACCCAGGAGGGACGTATCCGTCACCACTGTGTGCTCCGGTTGGGGAAGGAAGAGGGATCTGCCGCTGACCCAATGTTGGTTTGAGAGACACCACTGCAACTGCTGTGCAATGCCCTCCAAGACCTGGACGTGCTTTGACAGATCCCCTTGATGCTGTGCCCACTGGGATCTGATGTTTCTTTGTTGTCTACCACTGGTAGAAATTGTTCCTCGTTTTGCGCTCCCCTGGGGGGTTGAACCATCATTGCGGTTTCTTTACCCTAAAAAATGTGAAATATTAAAACAGATAAATGATTCAGACCCAACAGCAGAATGCAAGGAATTGCTTGACCAGGTTGAGAAAACGGTAGCAGATTTCCACCAGATTGAGCAAAATAAAAAATCAAATAAAATTAAGAAGGATATCAGGACATACAATATTGAAAACACCTACTAAAAGATTTTTATACTAACAGAGCATATGCCAATCCCCAAAACAGTAGGCCCGGGGGGCGCTATAACAAACGACAGAACCTAGTAGGATTTTCTGACACATCAGCTGAATCCTCAGATAGCTCAGACCCAGACGAGGGTGCCAGCACGTCAAGACGTGGGGGAGGAGCCCAGCACAATTTTTTAGGCAGAGGCCAGCCAAATACCCCCAAAAGAGGACAGGTAAAGAAACCGCAACGATGGTTCAACCCCCCAGGGGAGCGCAAAACGAGGAACAATTTCTACCAGTGGTAGACAACAATGAGACATCAGATCCCAATGTGTATGTCTCCCCAGTTTCATCACCAGAAATGATCCCCATTTTCAACCTTTCGAATCACAATTTATTAGACCCTGAACTGGAACTCCTCAAAAAAGGCTTATCCTTTGTACCTACAATCCGTTCCAACTTCATGGAACTGCAAACGGAGCTGCTGCGATTCTTTAGGTTAATCCGTCTCAAGGCATTTTTCCAACTACATCCCTCACCCTTTATTAACTCAAACACACCTTTTCCCCCACCTTCCACATTCCTGCCCCCTGCTGGCATGATTCCCTCAGAAATCATTACATTTGAAAAATTAGTACAAAAAGATCTCTGGGACTTAGAGAAGAAAAAGCACTTTATCCCCTACAATATTTCTCGCCAAGAGAAAGATGCCATAAGCACATTAAAGAGCAATTCATCGTTAATAATAAAAAGCGAGGATAAGGGCGGTGGAACTGTACTCCAAGACATTGACTCCTATAAGGTTGAAATCCTTCGCCAACTTGGAAACACAGACCATTATCAAAAGCTACCGGGGAACCCCACAAAAGATATCCAAGAAATTATACTCAAACTCACATCTGAGGCTAGTGCCGAAGGGTACCTGAGTAAAAAGGAATATAACTTCCTCAATGTAAGAACCCCGTGCTTACCGGTCATATACACCCTCCCCAAGGTCCACAAAAACCCAGACAATCCCCCTGGCAGACCAATCGTCTCTGCTTGTGGGTCAATCCTTGAACCATTGGGTGCTTATGTAGATTTCTTTATTAAAGAATTCGTGCCTGGGACAGCCTGCTATGTAAGGGACAGCATGGCAATGATAAACTTGGTGGAACACTATCCATTTGACCCGGCAAATAATACGCTGTGTACCATGGACGTGGAGTCTCTGTACACAAACATTCCCCAGACAGCGGCTCTACTGGTCATCCAGAAAACTCTTGATTCCCGTCCACGCCCACATAAAGTACCAACTTTGTTTATTCTTCAACTTCTTGATCTATGCCTTTCTAGAAATGTTTTCCTAATTTTCGATAATGTTTACTATAAACAGATCAAGGGTACATCCATGGTGGCGATTTTTGCCCCCAACCTGGCAATCCTCTTTATGGACGCACTTGAGACTGGTACAATTTTGACAGATGGGAACCCTTATCTATCAGGGATTGGACTGTGGCGCCGTTATATTGATGATATTTTCCTGATTTGGAATCTTGACGTCAATGCGCTACAGCAGTTCCTTCACTGGCTGAATAATAATTGCGCAGATCTAAACTTCACCTTAGCGCATGACAAAGCACAAATTGTCTTCTTGGACCTAACAATTTACCACAACGAAGGGGAACTATTCACGCGCCTCTTTAGAAAACAGACGGAGCGTAATACGCTCCTCAGCTATGACTGCAACCACCCCAGGGCCCTAAAAGACTCTCTTCCTTATTCCCTGTTTTTAAGGATAAGACGCAACTGCTCTTCCAAAACAGACTATTTTAGGGAGGCAGTATCCTCACCAACAAATTAAAAAAACGTGGCTACCCGAGAAGGCTAGTCAAGGCTACATCTAAAAGGGCATGGTACTGTCCAAGAGAGGCCTTGTTGACACCTAAAACAAGTGACAAATCAGAAAGGATAGCCTGTGTCACTACCTTTTCGCCTGTCTCTAACAAAATCAGAAAATCTATCCTAAAACACTGGCCCACAATTAATGCAGGTACCATCAATCTAGAGAGACCACTTTCTGCTTTCCGAAAAAGTAGAAACCTTAAAGACCATTTGGTTAGAGCCGGCCTACCAGCCCCTACACCCAGGTCAACCATTGAATCAAACTGGGGCTTGCCACCATTGCTTGGACATGTGAAACGTGGTGGCTGTAATGTTTGTGAATATACAATTAAGGCTCGCAATTTTAGTCACAATGGTGTTATTGTTGAAATGAAATCTTTCTCTAACTGTAACACGAACAATGTTATTTACACCATACTCTGCCCTTGCCCAAAAATGTATGTGGGGCAGACAACTCAAAAGGCCAAGACCTGCATTTGTCAACACAGGAGCCGCATCAGGTGTAGGACCCCTAATGCACCTTTGGTCGACCATTTCTCTGAAGCAAATCATACCGAGGATGACATCAGGTGGACAATCCTTAAGGTTGTCAAACTACCTCAAAGGGGAGGTAATCTAGCTCAACTCCTGAACCGTGAGGAACTCAAGAGCGTAATCCAATTTGACACTATACGGACCGGTTTGAACAGAAGTGAGGACTGGACAACCTTGCTGTAGCTGGCTCACTACATTGAACTTTGTACCCTACACTGAACATTACACCCTTGAGGTGGAACTTTCACAAAAGACTTTGGTCTACTCATGTCCCACTGCTGGAACCTGAATCAGACCTAATGACAAGATGAACTGCTGTCATTTCCAGCTAAATTACACTGTCAAAATGCCAGATTGAAATTTGTACAAATGTTATGTAAATACGCCGTAAATCTAATGATTGTTTCTCAAATGCCACTTTGGCACACAAGGCACTCGCGTCGTTTTTTAATATATTTACACACACACACACCAATGTGCACTAACTTCAAATCACTGCCTATTCACCCGGCCGCCCCTAACCCCTCTAAGATAGCCGCCACTGCGCTGTACTCATTCTGAGTGTTGTACTCCTGTCACGTGATTCAGACTTGCAGTCACCTGACCGTAACACAATAAGTCATAGCCATCATGGCGGACGCAGTACAACAGGCTTACGTGCAGTACCTGACCGGCAGCAGATTCACGCTTTTTTACGCCTGCATTTGCGGACATCGCTCCAAGCCTTGGTAAATGCCTCGCCACTGCAGCGACCCTGGCAGTTATCTAGTTCGCATTGTACTTATACTGACTCCTGTTCCCCCTTACTTCATAGCGGATCCCTTGATCCTAAGACCGCACGCAACGCTGGATACCACCTGACCCGAGGTGCTAACGCCCTCCCCAAGGAAATGCCTGTTTTCTCCTCAAGCCCTTGGTATGTTCTGTGGCACGCACTTAATCACTGTTCCCACCTCAACCACCCACACCACCACCCTTTGTTAATTCTTCTTCCAATTTTTCAACAGCGCAAATATCCCTTAGCGCATTGTGGCCCTCCCCAAGGAAACGCTGATTTTCTCCCTCCAGCCCTCGGTATATAACGCTTTATGCGCAAAATCTCTGTCTTCACTCTAACCGCCACCCGGGGCTAATTATTTCTATTTCTTTGACTCAACAGCGCAATTATTCATTAGCGCATTGTGGCCCATTATTGTGAGCCCTCCACACCGTGGCAAGCAGCGCACTATCCCCAAGCGTAGCTTGACCCACTTCTCACAGGGAGTCCGCTGAGCCGAGGTAAGCCACAACAGCACCGAGGCGCCCTAAGCGCGGCCCCCTGTCCAACCTTCACCAGCATAGACAATGTGGGCCTCCCCGATGTACCTGTAATTTTATAATGCCCCACCTTCATGCGCACCAGGCCACCTACACTGGCCTGGACGGCATCCCTGAGGCACCTGCAATTTTTAAAAAGGCTGCAGGAGCTCAGGTTATCCACTTGCCAAACACTGACCGCAAAGAAAGCACTGCATGTATATAGACCACCCCGCCAACTGCAATTAAATCGCCAAATGTTCACTGAACCACCACTTGGGAAACACCGAAACCACCTTCACCAGCCTGTAGTGCAGCCCAGCTATCTCCGAATGTGACTGCTAAGAACTCTGACTAGTATCAATTCACTAGTATGTTCACTGGGCAGTTGAAATCACCTTCACTGTTGCATCTCCGTCGCACAAACACCAATCGTTTTTCTCACTGCGATTCCGATTCCTGTAACATGTTAAATGCTGACTTCTCAAACATTCTCTCCTCCTTGTTTTAAACACCTATTGTCCTTTTCCTTCCCTATTTTCTCCTCAACAGGAGTATTATTATCTAAACCAGGCAATTAACTCTGTTTAGTCCCGAGGATGATCCCTTTGTAACTAGAGCACGGGATCGAAACGTTGACTTTCTTAAGTAGACATACACTTAACCATTGTATATTATTTTGTATGTACTACTCTAGCAAACACTTCTAACACTGATTTGAAAAGTGTCCAGAATGCTCTCTTTCTTTGCCTGACAAATTTCCTTTCTTCACTATATTCTTTTTTCTTACTATGTTCTTCTTCCAACTGTGCCTCTTTCACTAGTACGGTACAGGACTGTGCCCTACTTTAAGAATTGTTGCTTTTGTATTCAGACTTAATACTTGTGATTCTAATTGAAAATAAATTCCTTGTCCGGCTGGACATGGAAAAATATATAGTAGCCTATTGTGGTCTCTATATCATCTACTTATATCTTTGAATGTACTCAGGACCTTTGTTTTCTTAATTGGCGTAGCACCACTGTCATGGAAATCGCCCCGCCCAGCAAGCCGGCGGTAGTAACCCCTTCCATGCTCATGACGAGCTCAGCTCGTCATGAGGCACAGTGGAGCTGTGCTGATGACGAGCTGAGCTCGTCATGAAAGAACCAAAAGGGCGTGGCTTGGATGCCGAGGAGGTAGGCAGCGTGAGCTCGGAGCTCCGTGCCCGATCCCGGAAAATATCCTGAAAATTCATTCGAACCCCGAGATAAAGGACATTATCCGGTACTGGACGGTACTGCGGAGGGTCCGGGACCCGCGGAAGACGACACCGAGCCTTCCCGCAGCAGTAACTTAACTTCGAAAGCTGAACTCGGCCGAGAAGTCGCGGACCCCAAAATGGCGGCGATGGCATGAGATCGCTTGTGACAGAGTCATCTGCCCGGAGACCCACTGAAGACCGCTCCCGGACACGCTAGAGGTGCTGGCGGCCGCGTCGCGCCTCTCCCCAGGTGTCGGTAGAACTTTGGGCGCGCCCTTGGGCGGTGGTTGAGGACCGTCTCCTGATTGGGGCGACAACGGTGCGACAGTGACTCGGAGACGAGAACCCCGGATCTCAGGCGCAACTGGCGCTGGCCGGGCCACGACCGCTCGGTGCTTCCTGCCTCTTGGGGACATTTCTGGACCTGAGCACCCGGCCGGAGGACGGTGCCCGGCGACGCTCGGAGGGCGACCAGGGACATATTTGAGGACCACCGCCCGTCCCGGCCCAGATGGGGAAACCGAAGGGGAAGGGGGATGGCGCGACCGACACTGAGGCGGCGGAAGGAGCAGAGAGAGACCAGGCGGCGTTACAGCGGATGCAGGATCGCATCCTGGAAGCCATCGCCACCACAAAAGATGCCCTACAGCAAGATATAGCTCAGGTGGCAACGGGCTTGGGCCTCCTGAAGGCCGACCACGACAAACTTAAGGACAGGGTGAAATCCGTGGAGACCACGGTTAAGGACTTAGCCCCGGCCCAGGCAACGGTGAAGGCCCAGATGGCCGACGTGATGGACCGTCTGAAGGTACTGGAAAGGAGGGCCGAGGATGCAGAAAACAGGAACAGGCGCAACAACGTACGCCTAGTGGGCCTGCCGGAGAAAATTGAAGGCGACGACATGGTGGGCTACTTGGATAACTGGCTGCGGACGGAGGTGGCGCCTGAAGGCCTGTCCCCCTTCTCCCTGGAGCGGGCACATAGAGTTCCGGCGCGTCCACCAGCCTTGGGCCTTCCTCCTCGCCCGGTGGTGTTCAAGTTGCTCCATTACCGGGACAGAGACTGGCTTTTACAGAGGGCGAGAGAGGCAGGGCCCTTTCAAGTGGAAAACAACAGAGTCACCATGTTCCCGGACTACACGTTTGAGACTCAGCGACTTCGGGCAAACTTCTTGTCCCTCAAGCGCGAGCTCCGCCAGGAAGGCATCAAGTACTCCCTGTTGTTTCCAGCCAAGCTAAGAGTGGTGGTGGACGAAAAGTCTTTATTCTTTACGACTTCCGCGGATGCATGGGACTGGTGGGATACTTATAAGGCAGGAACGGACGGTGCTAAGGCCAGGGAGGAAGAGGCCAAGATGGAAAAGCCGATCAGACAGTCCCAACGGATCAGAAAGAATCGCAAGAGGACCGGGAAACCCTTGATGTCGCAGACGGAGGCGGAGAGGCAGGCGGCCCTACAGGCGGTGGTGGACTTATCTAGAGCCGCCAGGACTCAGTCTGGGAAGGGCACGGATTCGGAGGCCCCGGGAACGGGCTCAGAGACAGGACAATCGGAATTTGGTGGAGCCCGGGGCCCTATTGTGACGCCGCAGACCTCGGGAGAGATACTGGAGGCGTGTTGAACTGGTTTGGCGGACTGGACTCGTTGGTTGGACACCGGGGCGATGGACCCGCAGCAGTGGAAAGACATTGATTGAGGTTTTGGGGATCTGTAATGTGGGGATTGTGGGGTGGAGCGCGCGGGGCTGATTTGTTGGAGGTTTTATAGCATTGAGCCGCGCCTTACTGGCCCCTAAGGTCATCGCAGTGGGGACTGCGAATATTACCACCTTTCCTTGAGGGGTGATTGGGAGTGTTGGTTTGGATGGGGGTACTTCCAGTTGCGGGGGGGCCTGTCCTGGGGGGGTGGGAGTTGCGAGCAGTTGGGGTTGCTCAAGGGGTTGTAGTTGTTGGAGGGGTTTGGCTTCCTGTTTGGAGAGGGTGGGGGGGAGGACCCGTGGTTGCGGGACTTAGGCGAACACTGTTCTTTGTTGTATGGTCCGGTTGTGTAGGGGGGAATGGCTAGTACTGGAGCGTTGAAATGTGTGACCTGGAATGTGCGGGGCATGCAGTCCATGACGCGCAGACATAAGGTTCAGGCGTACCTCAAGCGTAGGGGGGTTCACATAGCGTTCCTGCAGGAGACGCACCTAAATAAGCAGGAAGGGGCGGCTCTACAAAGGCGCTGGAGGGGGCAGTTATTCTACACGACATTTTCAGCATTTGCGAGGGGGACATTGATTTGGATACGGGCGGGGGTCCCCTTCCAAGTCTCGAAGTCATCGATAGACCCAGAGGGCAGATATGTGGCGGTGGAAGGGAGGCTGAGAGGCAGGATGATATCGCTCTGCAATGTGTATGCTCCTAATGTAGACCTGCCCGCTTTCTTGTCTAACGTCTCGGGCAAATTGGCGGGATACTTGGCGGGGCCGGTCCTCCTGGGGGGGGACTTCAACTCGGTTGAGGATGTGCTACTAGATAGATCCCATCCCCCGCTACGCGCGTCCCCAGCACATAGGATCGCCAAGCGTAGATTAGAATGGCAGGAGAGCTGGGCCCTCACGGATGCATGGAGGGCGTTGCACCCCACCACTAGGGATTACTCCTTTCACTCGCACCTGCATGATTTACATGTGAGGCTGGATGCGTTTCTTTGTTCGGAATGTGTGCTCCCTGCGGTGGGAGGGGCGGAATACTTGGCAAGGACGATATCGGACCACAACCCCTTGTTGATGTCTCTGGAATGGATGGTGACTGTTAACTGCGTGCCAACATGGCGCCTGCAACCTGACACCCTGGACGACTTGTTGTTCAGGGAGGCCCTGAGTGACCGTATCGAGAGGTATTTTGAGGAGAACAGTGGTTCGGCTTCCACGAGGGCGGTTGAATGGGATGCTTTCAAGGTGGTGGTGCGGGGACACTGTATTGGGCACACGGCAGGGGCACGGAAGACTTTGTTGGATGACTTAGACAAGGCTGAGACACGGCTGAGGGATCTTGAGAAGAGGCGCCCGAATCACCCAGACTTGCAGGAGGGGCTTAGCGGGGCGCGGGAGGGGCTGGCGGTAGAGCTAGAGCGGCTGCGTAGCTTCGACCACAAGGCGTACGTGACGAGGGCGCATGCGGAAGGTGATAAGGCGGGGGCGATGTTGGCTTGGCTTGCTAACCCTATCCGGGGGGGAGGGCCGATCATGAGGATACAGGAGCCAGGGGAGGAGCCTTGCCACACCCAACCCGGGATCCTGAACAAGTTCCGAGCTTATTATGAGGGGCTCTATCTGAGTGGTGATACGGGAGGGACGGAGGAGCTTGAGGAGTTCTTGGACGGGCTAGAGTTGCCGCGAGTGGAGAACTCGGAGGCAGAAGAGTTAGGGCGGCCAATCTCCCTCGGAGAAATAGGTTGCGCTGTAAAACAGATGGCTAGAAACAAGACCCCGGGCCTTGACGGTCTACCGATCGAATTTTATGGCAAATACCTAGAGCATCTTGCTCCACGGCTGCGCGAGGTATACAATGAGGCACAGGAGAAGGGCCGACTCCCGGGCTCTATGTGCGAGGCCCTTATGATCCCACTCTTGAAGCCGGGCAGAGAGGGTGCGGCGCTGTCCTCGTACCGTCCGTTATCTATGCTGACGACGGATTACAAAATCCTCAGTAAAATTCTGGCCAACAGATTACTGGTGCACATGACGAGCCTGGTTCATGGTGACCAGTGCGGTTTCATTCCGACACGCAACACCACTCATAACATCCGCAGACTCACGAGACTGATGGGTGTGGACTGGCCAGACACCGTCTCCCCATTTGTCCTGTCCATCGACATTGAGAAGGCATTTGACAGCCTCGAATGGGGATACCTGTATGAGGTGATGCGCCGCTTCGGGTTGGGAGACGGATATATACAGTGGACCAGGGTCCTCTATACTGAGGCGGTGGCGAGGGTCCGGGTGGGTGCGCTGATCTCGAGACAATACCCGATCAGGCGTGGCACTAGACAGGGTTGTTCCCTGTCCCCGCTACTGTTTGCGTTAGCAATGGAACCCTTCGCTGCGGTAGCCAGATTGGGCCGCCACTACGCAGGTTTGCCTTTTAGGGGGAGGCCGCACCTCATCTCCCTTTACGCGGATGACTTGTTGATGTTTTTGGCCAATGCCGGCGCCGAACTTCAGGGGGCGCGGAGGCTACTGGAGCAGTTCGGTAGGTTATCGGGCCTGAGGGTCAACTGGCCTAAATCCTGTCTGTTTCCCCTGAGGCCGGGAGAGCCGTGCCCACTCACTGCTCAGGAACTCCGGTGGGAGCCGCGCTGCCTACATTATCTAGGGGTTTATGTTTACCACACCCCGTCCGACCTGCTGGATGGCAACGTAACTCGCTGTATTAACGCCCTGCGTGGATCTATGGACTTCTGGGCGACTCTGCCGCTTTCTCTGGCTGGTAGAATTTCCCTGCTTAAAATGATAGCCCTGCCCAGGCTTTTGTACTATTTTAGGACACTGCCGGTATGGATCCCGAGTTCGGTTTTCAGACGCCTGAGGTCACTGATTATAGCGTTCCTGTGGGGCACGGGTAGGAGACGCATAGCGCTCGACACGCTGCTACGCCCCAAAGATGAGGGAGGTATGGCAGTGCCGGACTTCGAGGGGTATTACCTCGCTGCCCAGCTGCAGACTTTTACTCAGGAGGTGGCAAGAGTTTATAGAGGTCCCGAGGACGCGAGAGTCGAAGGCACCCCGCGACACGTTCTGGCTTATATCACGCTGCACCAGAAACTCCGCGTGGGAGACCTGACGGTCGAGGAGCAGACTTTCCGTCTATGTTGGGACCGGGCCCGTAAGCGGGCGGGTATCCGCCTTATGTACGCCCCCGAAATACCGTTGGGCATGGTCTCTGCCCTCCCACATGGAGGTGACTGGTCACGCTTGCTCGGGTGGGAGGAGGCGGGAGTACACGTGCTGGGTGACCTCTACGAAGATGGGGTGTTGCTGCCGTTTCGGGACCTGCAAGAGAGATTTGACCTACCGAGGGGTGACTATCTGCTGCACGCGGCAGTCACAGGCGCCATGCGAGCCCACTGGGGAGAAGGGCTGCAGGAACCAGGTACCTCAATGGCCTGCCAGTACGCCATGATGGCGGCGGGAACCTTTTAGGCCGTCACATGCCTGTACTCGCGGATGCAGCGGGAGGCCTTGCAACCTCTGGCAGCCCTGAAGGCCAAGTGGGAGCTGGACCTCCAGGTGGAGATACCAGACACGACCTGGGGCCAACTGCTGAGGAGGGCGCGGAAGAGCTCGAGGAATGCCAGGTTCCAATTAATCCACTTCTATGTTATCCACAGGGCATACCTTACGCCCGGGAAAATCCAACAGTACTTTGGGGCGACCGACGCTGCTTGCCCCAGATGTAACACAGCGGGGGCGGATTTCTGTCATATGCTGTGGGATTGCCCCTCTTTAGGAGATTACTGGCAGGACGTCGGACGGGCCCTTAACGGGGCGACGGACAGGGATATCCAATACACTAAGGCAGTTGGCATCCTTCACTGGTTCCCACACACACCTAAGTAAATTTATAGATTTAGGGCTTATCCTGGCCAAGCGGGAGATCACACGAAATTGGAAGTCCAGAGTGGGGCCCACGTATAAAAGATGGTATGGGGAATGTCTGAGATGGGCCGCGTGTGATAGTACCCTACGATACCAGATGGCCTGGAGGACGAATGATGAGAAAGCACTGGAAAGGGCGACTGCATGGGAGGTGATGGTGCAGGCGCTCAGGGATGTGGACGATGAGGGGCAGGAAGGCGAGAGCGAACTAGCCGGAGCAGACCCTAACACTATACAGGAGAACACACCTTAGCGATTGTTTGCTTCCTCCGGCAACACACCAGGCACTGATACATGGCTACTCAAGCGCAGCGCGACCACGGGGGAGGGCGGGTAGGAAGCTGGTTTGGAGGGATGTTGGGGTACCGAAAATTGGGGAGGGGGAGGGGCGTAAATCACAAAAGCATTCCAGGGTTATGTGCACAATGAAGCGGTCAGACAATGTAAGAAGTATGTGACCAAGACGGAGAAGAAGCTGCCCACATCGCAAGCGGGAAGAGCTACCCGGACGAAAAACGAATGTATTAGATTGAACTGGTCCATGTCATACTCATTTTGCTAAATATCATGTCTGTACTTTTATATTGGTGATGCAATAAAAATGATGTTAAAAAAAAAAAAAAAAAAATGAAAGAACCAAAATCACACTTTCCAGCACAGCAGGGGAAAATGCACAGCAGCGATCTGGTTAAGGCCACAACGAATTGTGAACTTGGCTGCGTCTCTCCCCTCAGCAATAGCTTGGGAGAGCACTGTGCCCAAAAGAATGTCCGAAAGTGCGCCATTATAGGACAGCTCGAGGTGGAGAACCTCAGGTGCCTTACGCAACGCCACAGAATATGTACCACCTCCCTCCGTAGCCACGGTAGAAGGAGACAGTGTGCCAGGTTCTGGAGCAAAATCCATGTCACCTGCATCCTCCAAATCCTCTTCCCAGTCTGGGTCTAACTCGCACTAGGCGAGAGGGTCCTCAGACCCCTCCCAATCCTCCCCAACCTGCAGGGCAGGCGGAATAGAGGGAGGCCGATGGAGAAAGGGATAGAAATTCCCCATGGGCGTCGGTATCGGCGTCAATCGACACTGGCCCGGCGCCGTCTCCATGTCCGGTGGAAGCCAGGGACAGCGTCGGCCACAAAGCCGCCCGACATCGGTGGAGGTGCCGTAGATGTCGATGGATGTCGTACAAGGCCACCCAACTTCGGCTAGGATCCATGCATGGATCCATGGGGGTCTTGCGGCGTCGAGACCGAAGTCAGAGACAACGCCGGTGCCGGAGACGAAGACGAAGAAGAGCAGGGTCCCCTTGGGCCTGAAGGCGTGCTGACGGGGCCCGATGGGCCAAAAAGGCTGGCCATGGCTGACAGGAAGTCCTGTAGCTGGGCCGGAGTCACCAACGGGCCCAGGAAGGACGGGTAGGCAGTCGGCAACTGCGGAGGCTCTGCCGGAGCCGCGGGGTGGCACCACCCGCACCCTCAGCCATGTCGCGGGACAGACTAGGGGAAGGCGAAGAGCGACTACGCTTCTTTGACTTTTCATGCTTCGCCTTACCTGACGGCGAGTGCGAAGACGTCGTCATATGATGGTGGGACCGAGACCTTGAACGGCGCGGAGCCAACTCCCAGGCCTCCAGCAGCTTTCGGGACCGCTCCCGCAAAGTTTTCGGAGCCATGGTCGCACCCCAGGCAGTAGAGACACTCGCGGTGCAGGTCCGTCACCGTCATTGTGTGGGGACAAGACACGTAAGACTTAAAATCCGGGCATCTCATACACCAGGAGTTAAAGGCTCAAAAAAACAGAGACAAAAGTCCCAAAAATAACTCAGTCAAAAATGTACTGGGGGTACTGTTCTCTCCGGATCTGAGCTTGTTGACGCGGAAAAAGAAAGACCCCGACGTCAGAGTGTGGGCGCGTCTAAGTAGCTTCGACGACGTCATCTTGGCGACTACAATGCCAACGACATACGCGGAGCCGCCAGAGGACACCTACCGACGCACAGGGGTACTGCTGAGAAAAACTTTCCGGATCCAGTCTGACTCCTGGGGGTAATTCTAAGTTAAGGAATCTATCACTAAAGTGTTTCTTTCAGATTTATACATCAGTGGTCGGTTTTTTGAGTGGCTATGTGCTCCGACGAACCATCTGATCTTTCCTTACAGACCTTGTCTGGGTATTAATATAGCATTCATTACCACTTCTTAATTGTTCATTCAAAGATACAGCAATATTTTTTGGCACACTGTTTCCACAGCCAGTTTACATAGTGGCTCCGCATTTTGGCACGGAAGATTTCACAGAAGAAACTGACATCTATGAGCCAGAGGAGACTTCAATGACGTCACAACCAGAGTCAACGTCATTATGGAGCTGTGCGATGCCAGCTGACTGCCATCCATGATGAAAGCACTTCACCTGTGATTGTTTGGGGTCAGACTGCTGAAGTGTGCAAACCTGTGCGCATTTTAGATTACAATATCCACATGGGTGGTGTAAATAGAGTAGATCAGAGGCTGGAACCTTACACTGTTGTTCGTAAGGCATATGTTTGTGTATAAGAAATTGGCTATCCTTTTATTCCATTTAGCAACCTTCAATGCTTTTGTTGTATTCAAGGATTGTTCTCCGGAGTCAAAGAAGACATGTGTTCAATTTCAGCAGTCTATGAGGGGCAGACTTGTTGTAGTGGAACAAGCATGAGTTCCTAGAGAAGCAGTGGTGGAGGATGTGGCTAGATTGATGGATTATTACTTTCCTGATCACATTCCTCCCACGGGCAAAAAACATTTTCAGCTAAGAAATGAAGACTCTGTGCCAGAAAAGGCATCCGGAAGGAGAGTTGTATGTACTGCCCCAATTGTCCTTTTAAGACTGGGCTGTGTGTGCTCACATGTGCAACAGAGTTTTTGGGTGCAAATGTAAGCGTAAAAGTAAACTGACTGGTCTGTATTGTTTTATATTTTTTGTTCAGATTTCACGGTTGGATTTAGTGACATGTATTTAGTTAGAGCGGTTGTGTTTGTACTTCTAGTTTTGCATATACTTCCAATTGGTTTGTGATTTCTTTTTTTGTAAAAAAAATTGATAACGGTATGCATGAACTGGTACTTGGCTGGCGCTGTGCGTGGACTGGTGTTTGGCTGGTGGTGTGTGTGGACTGGTGTTTGGCCGGCGATGTGTGATGACTGGCGTTTGGCTGGTGGTGTGCCTGGGCTGGTGTTTGGCTGGTGGTGTGCCTGGGCTGGTGTTTGGCTTGTGGTGTGTGTGGACTGGTGCTTGGCTGGTGATGTGCGTGGTCTAGTGTTTGGTGGTTTGCGTGGTCTGGTGCTTGGCGGTGTGAGTGGTCTTGTGTTTGGCGGTGAGCGTGGTCAGGTGTTTGGCGGTGTGCGTGGTCGGGAGCTTGGCAGTGTCTGTGGTCTGGGGTTTGACGGTGTGTGGGGTCTGGTGTTTGGCGGTGTGCGTGGTCTGGTGCATGGCTGGCGGTGTGCGTGGACTGGCACTTGGCTGTTGGTGTGTGTGGACTGGCGTTTGGCTAGCGGTGTGAGAAGTGACTTGCTGATGGTCACTACACACACTGCTAGCCAAACCCCACTGCACACACTCTATCAAACGCCAGCCGGTGTGATTGCTGTATCAGTCATGTGGGTGTATGAAAGTGATGGGCCCTTAAATCGAGCGGTCTGTTAATGTGAGTGCAGTAATGTGCTGGGCCCGTGGCTGGCTGTGTGAACGGTCTTGTGTCAGGAGTGTGAATGGCCTGTAAAGAAGTTGGTGCCTTGCCACGTCTTTACAGCTAAAAAGCTTTGAGTCATTGGTTCAGGTTTTCGACCTTTTAATTATTAACAGTGCATTTAATTTTCGTGAAATCTCTTGTTTATAGAATTTTACACTCTGAACCTTCACTCACCTTTGTGCCAAATCCAACCAGTATGTGTATATACTTGATGAATAGAGTGGTTGTGAAGAAATATTTATTTTATGTCTTCTTTCTGCCACGGTGTACCTTGTCTCTTCATTGTCTGTTGATGTGAGTGTTGTAATGTGCTGGGCCCCTGGCTGGTGGTGTGAATGGTCTCTGAACCTTTCACTCACCCTTGTGCCAAATCCAACCAGTAAGGGTGTGTACTTGAGGAATAGATGGATGGGCAGTAATATTTGTCTTTTCTGTCTTTCTCTGCCAGTAGGCACGCCGGAGGTGACACTCTAGGGGCCGGCGTCGGTGAGGTCGTGCGGCGACGACACAGATCGGATCCAGTGGGGGCCTGCGGCGCCGGGACCGAAGTCGAGAAAAGAGTGGAAATACACAGACAGAGGTCTTGCAGAAAAAGGGGTAGATACAATCTTTTACAGACACTGCATAATGACTACGATTATCCTGAAAAAGAATACTGACACAGTAACAAATAGGAGTGACATCCCTGAACAGCTAGGCCACAGTGAATCAGAAAACATCCGCAGAGACCAGAAGCGGAAGGACAGGAACCCCTGTGCATAATAGCAACGGGGCCGAAGTCCCTAGCAGGGAAGTGCAGAAGGAAAAGTTTACAAGGCAACATACAGCAGAAAGGTAGCTGGTGAACACTCCACTGCCCATAGGCAAAAACCCCACAGGGCCTGAGCCACGAGAGAATACGTAAGCACGTCCGCCAAGAATTGAGAGTAGAAATCAGTCAAGAGACAGGCAAGAGCTACATGCCAACCGTAGACCACAAAACAAAACCCCCAGGGGAGAACCGCACCAATCCAGCGGGTCTCACTAGAGGGGATGTCCTACAACAGCTTATATGGCTCCATTGACGTCACTTCCGTGGACGATGTCAGGACGGAGCCGGGCGAGGTACTGCCCGTGAAAAAGTTTTCCGGATCCAGTCTGACGCCTGGGTGATATTCTAAGTTAAAGAATATGTGGCTAGATGTCTCTATTAAACATACACTGAATGAGAACTGCTAGAAAGAACAGGACTTGGACCAGAAGACTCAAGAGGAGCTGGGAGAACAAGGAACCACCCAAGGTAAGTACCCAGGAACCCCACGGAGGCTGTGTGTAGAATGGAAACAAGGCTGCGTGCCCAAAAGAAGTCTACGGAGAAGTCGCAGTGGAATCCCTTTGGCGGACGGAAGGTTGGAGAGCTACCCCACATGTGGATGCCCCAGGAACCAGGGTCCCTGCATCAAGTAAGCCGGGTGCATAGGGGTGAAGTGATGTCGGAACCTCCTGTAGACGACAAAGAAAGACTTGGGAAGAAAGGTCTCTGGGGAAGTCTTTGAAGATGTCCGGTGAAACCCAAGGGAGGTTTCTTGAAGAGGTGAACCTGCAAGCAGAGGGAACAGAGTGTATGCCACTCAGAGGTGACCAGGAGGCACAATGTCCACCCTTGGCAGGGAACTGAGGAGAGTTGATGAGGATTCTTGCTGCAGCTGTGGGGACCAAGCGACGTTAAGGAAGACTAGAAGACGTACACGAGCTGTCCCACATTGGATGTCGGTATCTGGGTAGTCTGTGTCCAGCGGGAGCACCAACAAGCCTTGGTAGCCGCAACTGGCATGGGAGACGAAAATATACAATTTTTGGGACCAGCAAGGTGCAAGGGAGTCGCCTAGTGCAGGAGAGTCAGAGCACGCCAGAGGAAGCAGGTGAGCCCACCCAAGCAGGAAAAGACCCTTAAGAGGGCCAGAGGCCTAAGGCACAGGTGTCGCAAGAGGTCCTCAGGCAGCTCACCGAAGATGGAGGGCCATGGTTCAACGGATGCTGTGAGGACACTGATCTTTGAGGGATGAGGTGCTGAAGCTTCTTGGGGAGACAAATGCAAAAACAACATTTGATGGACAGAATACAGAACAATGTAATACATTCACCCCAGTACAGAGATCTGGGCATACATCCATCGTTTTTTTGCTCACCATGCCATTACAGTTTGAACCCAGCCATATGCTAATCAGTCTTGACCCTGTGCCTCATAGGAACAGTTCAACCCAAACTGCCAAGCCAGATCCTGCCTAGACTGGAAACAAGCATCCTAGGACCGGTTTCGGGGTGTCACCCCTCTTCAGCCAGGATAGCTTGATTACAGTGTCATGGAGAGCACGGGACTCATGTCTGGTCATACCCGTACTACTCGGGTGACAAATGCAAAAACAACAGATGATGGACAGAATGCAGAACAATGTCATACCTTCACCCCAGTACAGAGATCTGGCCTACAACCGCCGTTTCATTGCTCACCATGTCATTCCAGTTTGAACCAAGCCATATGGAAATCAATCTTGACCCTGTGCCTCATGGGAACAGTCCAGCCCGAACTGCCAAGCCAGGTCCTCCCTGGACTGGAAACAAGCATCCTAGGACCGGTTTCGGGGTTTCACCCCTCTTCTGCCAGGATAGCTTCATTCCAGTGGCATGGAGAGCACGGGACGCACGTCTGGGCATACCCGTACCGCTCGGGGTGAAAAATGCAAAAACAACAGTTGATGCAGAATGAAGAACAATGTCATACATTCACCCCAGTACAGAGATCTGGGCCTAAATCCATAGTTTATTTGCTCACCATGCCATTCCAGTTTGAACCCAGCCATATGCAAATCAGTCTTGACCCTGTGCCTCATGGGAACAGTCCAGCCCAAACTGCCAAGCCAGGTCCTCACTGGACTGGAAACAAGCATTCTGCAATCAACAAGCCTTGGCAATGGTAAGTTGATGCGGTGCACAGGGGTTTGGTCCCGGCAGCTCCGACGAGGGATACTGCCCTCAAAGTTGCACAGAAGAGGGGTCAGGCCTCTAGGGAGCCACAGACCCACCACCTGTGTTGCTGGGCCTCGGGAAGTCCGTAGAACGACAGGAGCAGCTGACCGCTCTTCTTTGTTGTGGTGCCTGCAGATGCAGGGGAGTGACTTGTTCACTCCAAGGGAGATTTCTTCAGATGTCCTTGATACCCACATGTCTTCTGAAGAACCTGAGTGAAGCACAGACACGGATGATGCAGAAGACTTGAAAAACAGCTGGACCAGGTGCAGCAGGAGTCTTCCTTGATTAAGTCTCAGTTCCAGTAGAAAACCAACGAAGTCCAAGTGTCCAGCTGGTCGAAGAGTGTTTTGGTTTCAGAGGTGAGTTTTGTTCCCCCGACGAATCTGAGGACCCAACTAAGGAAAGGGTTGAAACGACTCGAGGGTCCCTCCCAGAGGAGGGGCTGAACAGATGGGAGGTTACTCCCCTGTCCTTTGTCCAGTTTTGTGCCAAAAGGCGAGTCAAGGGTTCCTGAACTGGCTAAAACCTGAGTATGCAAGGATGGCAACAAATGTGCCCTTCAATGCAGTCTGGTGGCACTGAAAAGAGCCCCCACCCCAGCCCAATACACTAAGTCATGTGTGGGAGGTGCTCACACCTCCTTGTGATAGGAAACCTATTGTTCTACCTTCCCCTACTCAAGCTCAGCTTAGCAGCAGACGGTCAGAATCAGGTCTGTGGTTGACAGCAATACTAGCTTGCTAGCAGACCCTGAAAGGCTGAAACCGGGGAGTACAGGGGCTCCCCTAAGGGAACCCCAAGTACATGGGATCATACTTCCAACACCAGAAACGGTGTTGAGGTATGATTCCAACAAGTTTGATACCAAACATGACCTGGTTAAGTGCAGCCATTACATAGTTAGACATTTCGTAATGACTGATGTCCACTATATATATCTTAATATTGCTGACTGCACGTACAAAGCTTAGAGAATTGACCCTGGGTTTGCAGGGGCATCCTCATACTTATAACCAAGCCCCCTGCCCTCTTGTACTGAAGGGCCTTCTAAAGGGGTGACTTAGGGCCAGATGTAGGTAGCTGAGTTACCGATCGGTATTTAGACATGTACAATGTAGGTAACACCAAACGCCATCGCAAATAAGGAATCGGTAAAAATAAGGAAAACCAGTTACCGATTCGTTATTTTGCAATTAGCAGACACCAAAACCCCAAATACCGAATCAGTAAATAAGAAATCCTTCAAAACTCGCAAATTGATGTACCAAAAAATGTGTTAATACAGACTTCAATTTTTCGGTATTTAGGAGTCCCTAATTACCACTGACTCAAAGCAGGTGGTAATCAGGTGCATTGCATTTAAACAGCCCCAAAATGCAACAGTGTGAACACAATGGCAGACCTCTACGTTATTGGAAGGCGGCTTCGCATGCAAGCAGCAGGATTGAGGATCTGGAGACAGGAGGAACGCGTGTACAGACTGCGCATTAGACTGTTCCAACTGACTGAGGCTGAAATCCATGAGAGGTAAAGGCTAGACCATTCTAGACCTGATACAGGACCTGCGCCCACTCCTGGAGCATCAGACACCAAGGGCGCACGCAATACCAACACACGTTCAGGTGCTCTGTAGCCTACACCTACTTGCATCAGGTAGTTACCAGGGGGGGATAGCTGTGGCAGGTGGTGTGTCACAGAGTTGCCTGTCCCATTTTTTCAACACTTTCCTGGATGCCATGATGCAAAGAATGCATCACTACATACGCTTCCGCAGCACACAGGCGGAACTGCAGAAAATCAAGATGGATTTTTATCAAAAGGCACAGTTCCCACATGTTATAGGGTGCATTGATGAGACACACATACCAATCTGCCCACCTGCAGCTACAGAGTACATATATTGGAACCCCAAATCTACACATTCTATCAATGTGCAGGTGATATGTGATGCGGACCACATCATCACTGACATTGTAGCCAAATTTCCAGGGAGTACCCATGACTCCTACATATTCAGGTACAGTGGATCTACACACGTCTGGCTGGGGGCGAATTTGGAGAAGGAAACCTGCTAGGTAAATCAATGTGACACACCCTGATGTATACCTTGGATGAATGTGTGGTGACTGGTATTAACAGCACTTCCTTTCTCACTCAGGTGATAGCGCATATGCTGTGCGGGCTTTTATCCTGACTTCATATCTTAACCCATCAACCACAATTGAAAGAAGATACAATGTGGCACATAGATCTACATGCAATGTTGTGGAGTGCACATTTGGATTCTTAGAAAGCAGGTTCCGCTGCCTCCACAAAATTGGAGATGCACGTCAGTACTGCCCCATCATCTGCTGTAAAATAATAGCAACGCGTGCCATGCTGCATAACCTTGCCACAAAGAAAGGAACAGCAGTGGAACTGACTGAGGACGAGGGTGAGGATTGTCCACAGCCAGAGCATAGCGCAGCAGGTGTGGCAGCAGCACCAGATGGGAGACACAGACGGGCTGAGATCACACGCAAATATTTCTGAGTAAGTAAGGAGACACAGCCAGCTACTGTAATTCAGTGACGGTGTTTTAATAACCTTGATTCAGGCAATAGCATAGCACACCGCCACAACATGAAGGCCTCAACAGGCCTCAACATGCCAGGCCAATATGTTATGGCTTTCCAAAGGCGAAATGGGTTATGTTACCCATTTAACAATACCAGGTCATGGCTGGCATTATTTCCTGCACCCACGCGCAGCACTGCTGCGTTCCCTGGGCACACCGCTGTGCCTCCTGGACTTGGTTATCGGGGCGTGATGCTACTACGGATAGTTGCCTCTTCACTATCCCCCCATCACCTACACCTGTAGTGGTTATTTGGTTTGTTTGTAGTACTTCCCGTGCACTGGTCACTGTGACAAGCCCCGCTTGGCACTTCACGTCTGCAGTGGGCTATCTCGTCCTGCATGGCCACCGAGTGCCTGCACAGCAAAGAGGTGGCAGTAGAGAGGCGGTTCACCGCCTTAGTGTAGTTGTCCAATTTCTGCCACTCCCTCAACCTCGCCAAACGTTCCTCATCCATTTTACTGCACAGCATCCTCACTGCCTCAGACATGTCCCTCAGCCACAGTGTTCATGCAGTTAATGCCCTCCTTGATATCTAGCATGTGTCTATTCATGTGGACAATCTGCTGTTGCACTGATCTGATTGCCTTGCCTTGCAGGCGCTGCACCGTGAACATATTCCCCTCAAGACTGGCGAATACACTTGGATCTTCGCCCCGTGCAACAGGACTGGCTGCCCTTGCTCTGCGGTGTCTGACACCTGTGTGAGCGGGCTCAGTGGAAGGCTATGTTCTGCACTGATGTCATCCTCTGCCAGCTTTTTATGTTGGCCTCCCATGCTGTCCTCCTCAGACACCTCCATCTGCAGAAGGCTAGCCACTTTATGCCTCCTGGCTCTCTGTGGTGGTGGTGATGCTGGTGATGATGGTGGTGGTGTGGTGTATTCTGCAGGCGACAAGATCTCCTCCTCCTATGTTTTCTCTCTCCTGGGTGCCTTTCCTGAGTCCCCTTCTGCAGCCCTGCGCGATGGCTCGCCCGTGGAGACAGAATGTACATTTGCTCACTTGTCTGGCAGCATTTGCGTAATAATACATTTCATTACTGCCAATCAAACTGACTGTCCTCTGCTTGCTAATTGCTGATGTGTGTTACATGCCTTTGGGTTCAGTGGATTGACTTTTATATGTGTTACTTCTGACTACATCTACCATAATGCATTGCTGGTTCTTAGTAAAACATGTACTGGAGTGGGAATCATACTGCCTCGTTGGGGATTGGGGTTATGGAGTGGGGGGCACAGCATGCTGTGCATGCATCTTAACATGCCTGTTGCCAGCTCTGGCTGAGCTGTCTGCATCCCCAATCCACTCTCACTCTCCGGCTGGAGGGTGGACTACACCAGGAGATCCAGGGCAGGTGGTGCAGGTGCTGTGGATCTCCCTCCACCTGTCTGCTTGGCTTGCTTCATTCTCTCTGCCAACTTCTCCTATGCACGCTTCCTGAGATCATAACAGCGTTTTTTAAGTTCTTCAATGGAGCGCTGGGTTACACCAATGGCATTAATCCTTTCCTGGATGACCAGCCATATCTGCCTCTTCTGTGATTCAGGGACGTGCAGGAAATCTTTTCCAAACAGTTTACCATGGTCCTCTGTAACCTCCTCAATCAGGACCTCCAGCTTCCTCACTAAATTTGTGTTTTCTATTGCACTCTCCTGCCTCCTTTTCCCTCTCCTGGTTGTCTATATCTGGTCTGGGATGTCAGCAAACACTTGGAAAAGTTCCTCCTGGGTTGTTTGCTGTGCTCCCTGTCTCTCCAACAGCTTCAGGATCAGTGCAGCTGCATGGGTGTAGCCACTTCCTGGTTGTGAGGTCATGAGGAAGTACAGGATTGGCTGATTCAACAATTTCTGATTTTTCAAAATACCAAATTTGCTAATTACGAATCGGTATTAAGGAATCTGTGATACTGATTTGGTAATGGGGATTCAGTCATTTTGTATCCGATTTTTTCCGAATCGCAAATTTTTACCGATTTTTAACGAATCAGTGATTTTTATCGATTTTTTATCTACATCTGCAATACCGAGTCCTTAATTACAAATCGGTAAAATTCGCAATTAAGTATTTCGGTTTTACCTACATCTGGCCCTTAGAGTTTTAAGTGTAGTGACCTCAGATACAAGAAAACTTATATCTGTCGTGAGAGGAGCAAGCACCACCTCAAAGACTGCAACTGCAGGCCTGTAGTTTGAGTTTAAATGGACTCCCATGGGTGGCACAATACATGTTGCAGCCCATGGGTGACCCCTGGGTAACTTAATACCATATACTAGGGACTTCTAAGGGTATACCAGTAGCCAATTGTGAAGGTAAAAAAGTACTTACCAAAGCCATTTTTGGGAGAGAGAGAGCACAGATGCTGGGGTCCTGATTAGCAGCATCCCAGCAAACTACTGCCAAAAGATGTAAATGAATACCAGATTGGATCAAAAAGAATTTTTGTATGACCATGGGAGAGAGACGGACCGGCATAGAATATGGTATTTATTGTTTTCCTCTGTTAGAAGGGATTTTGTAATGGACTAACTCCCAAATGAAAATATTGAGTATAATTCTGATTGATTCAATCGTACTTTAGGCAGATTCCCTCAAATGTGCGGAGAGTGTGTGCTGAAGTATTACTTACATGGGACACATGTTCAGGTCTGAGAGATATCCTGCGGACTGTTAGCTAGTGATCCTAGAGTAAAATTGCATTCACAAACACGTGGGACTAATATTTATGTGCTCATGTTGCATTTGCGAGTTTGTTTTGTAACACATAATTAATATTGTCTTGTTTGTTCTATTGTCTTTGTCACTATTAATGCGGCTGATCATTTTATGGCATGTGCTTTCATTATGTGTGCTTAAGTGTTTGTCTATGTTGTGACTGTTTATCTATGTTTTGTTCGTCTATCTTTTTACTCTTTCAGATATTTGAAGATTTCAGCTGGACTTTAAGAAGAATGGTAGATATTAAATGTGCTGCTTTATTTGTGTGCTTCTGCTAGGTGATTTATTTTAATGGGTTAAATTTTAGCAATGAAGGGTGGGTAACAGAAGGGTTCATTTTACCTGAATTAATCATTCTTTTGTGTTTGTTTAAATACTAGCCCGAGAGAAAGGCTTGAGGCCTAGTTCTGATGGAAGTTGGTTGGCCTGACTGAAAGAAGCTGAGCACAGCAGAGTTATTGCTTTTTAATGAAATACTTCCACGGAAACGTGCAGGAGCTCAAACAGTGAACATTGTGTGCAACAAGCTTCGAAAGTGAATTTGTCATGGCCGAGGAACTGTGTAGAGGCTGCTTGGCTAAAATCCTGGAGGAAATATGTGAGAAGTTGGCCTGATATGCAGTGCTCACTATTCTAGTGATCACTATGCATCAGTCCAAACGACCCTTATGGTGATTGGTTGTAAGTCAACCTTAGACCAGCTATCCTAGTAGCGTGGATACGAGCAGTCTTCGGGCTAAACTCTAGAGGGCGTGTAAAGCCAGCTGTTATACCATCACATATACCCCTCGAACACCAAGTGAAAGGACACCACACAAGTGTTATGAAAATAAACAGTGTATTTATTTTAAGTCACAACAGCCCTGTACTCTTTATGAGGACAGGGTACTAAGCACACAACAAAACTCTTAGGAAAATACTTCAAGTGCACAATCTACACAAATGCCAGAGGGCACGGAAAGTTAGTGTTCTCGGGCGAACCCGATAAGGTAAGTCGGAAGCGACAGTGACTCTGGACCCTAGATAATGAGGCTATGCTGGGGCACCGAAATGCCAAAGTTACCTAGCCCAGGGGCTGCGGCTGCATACGTCTTTACAGACGTCGGGAATCCTCGCTGACGAACCAGGAGCCTGAAGGAAGGAGTTGCTGGCAGGCGACCAGTGAAGAGAGTTCGAAGAGATCCAAGCCTGGATCGAAGATGGATGACACCTGAAAGCAGAGGGGACCAAGTTCGTAGCTACTGGCCAGTAGTCAGAGGGCACCAGGAGGGCACCGGAGGGTAGTCACCTCGACTAGGTGAGTGGGCGACGCTGTGCTCTGCAGATCTCACGGACCAGGAGGCGTTGTCGGCGACCAGGATGGAGGTGCGAGCTGTCCCACGATGGTTGATGCAGTCGGCGTCGCTGGGCCCAGGATTGGGGCAACAAGCCTTGGCAAATTCAGGCCCACGTGGTGAACCTAAAATGGCGTCTTGAGTGGACCAGGAGGGTCCGGGGTGCACCTCTCTTAGAAGGGAGCAAGGGCCAGTCTGGAGCAACCAGACCAGCAGCGTTGTTGTTGTTGGGCGTCGTCGAGAAGGCCACAAGCCAGCGGGCTAGTAGCCAGACAACGTGATGAGCAGCAAAAAGCAGAAGGGCCCCACGCAGATCGTGGAGATGCTGGGAGGCTGGACTTCGGTGCTGGAGCTGCTCAGGGTCGGGGCTTCTCGGACCCCAAAGCACTCACCAGAGGATCCCTCGGCGGTCGTGCTGGATAGAAGTCGTGCAGTTCTGATGATGGCCGGTCCCTCGAGGTCTCGTCGCACCCACGGATCTCAGCTGAGCTGACGATGTGGGTAGAGGTCAGAGGTGCCAGGGAAGCCGGTTCTCGTCGAGCTGGGCAGTCGGATTCCTGAGGAAGGACGTGCAGCAAACCGCAAAGTTCTTAGATGGTGCCTCCGGATGCAGGGTGACTACTCCTTAGCCACAAGGGAGAAATCTTGAGAAGAGTCGAGAGTTCCTTTAGTAGAAAGTAGTTTCTTGAATCAAAGATGATCTAATTTGGAAGGGTCCCCGCTCCTGCCTTTATCCTAAAGAAAGGGGTGGGTACGCGACTAGGTCCTGCCCTAGGGGTGGGACCAGGAAGGGGGGTGGTTACACCCCTCTCCCATGCCGGACTTTCCCCAGGTCAGGGGCTGGTGTGCCCCTGGAACTGGTTCTAGCCGGCAGATGCGTAGTGAGCACCGGGGTGCCACTCCGCAGTCACCTTCCTGTAAAGCCCTGCCTACCCAGGATACACAAAACCTTGTCTGGGATGGTGCGAGCACCGCCCCGGACAGGAAACCCTTTGTCCAATCTCTCCTCACTGGAAGGACTCCCAGCAGCAGGAGGTCAGACTCGTGTCTGTGGCGGCAGCATCCATTTTGTGGAGCTGAGGCTTCAGTTAACTTTAACCGGGGTACACAGTTACGTACATGTCGTGTCCCTCTAGAAGGGTGGGATGCTAACCCCGTCGCCAGCATTGGTGAGGGGTCAGTATCCCGATTCGTATGACACCTTACTCGACATGTTTTGATAACGCGGTACCGAAGTTAGCTTTAAAGAGTATATGGTACGCGTTATCATGGAACAGCCGTTGGGACTTGGTTCCGCAAGCTGCAACCGGGCTCGGCTCATGCCAGAGCGCCAATTCACACGATTCCACGCACTCTGCCTTCAGGATTGTCAAGGCCTGCCATAGGAGTGGCTGATAGGAATCCGTGTGTCCATTTTCGGGGTTAGATATAGGGGTACTATATCTAAAGCAAAGGGTGATTAGACCACCTTGCCCCAGCTGTCGTGCAGCCAGTTGTGTCAGATTTAGATGGCCATCCAGGGGTGGCATAGTACACGCTTCAGCCCCTGGTAGGCCCTGGGCACACCGATGCCCCGAGTTACAGGGTCTGACAAGGTGGCCCAGTTCCAATTGGGTAATGCACCTAAGGTACACATGTCAATTTAACGAGAGAACAGCTAGGCTGTGGGTCTGATTGGCAGGCCCACAGCCAGAGAAAGTCGTAAACCAGTGAAACAAAAGCAAAAAAATCTGGGTGATCATAGGATTGCAGACCCTAGTCTCCTACAAAATAGCTACGAACATTTAGTTTAATGTTGCAACTCTAGGAAGCCAGTGTCGCTTCGTGTCAATGGACAATGACATAATGATGTCATAAGAACTGATGCGTTGGCCTCTCGGTGGTCTGATGGACAGCAACCAATTGGGTTGCTGTATTCTTCTAAAATATCATTTTTTGTTAGATTAGTGGGTCGAAAAAGATATAAAAACTTAGTCTCTTGAGGGGAGCGGGGCTGACTGTTCCTGAGGGCAAAGTGCTGTCCGTTTTTCTTTTTCTTTGGACACGTAAGGACTTTGAATGCTTAATAAATGTTATTCATTTGCAGGTCAGAAAGCCTAACATAGGGATTTAGGGTTTATGTTTACTTTAATTCATTAATTCTGTGCAATCTTGAAGTGCCGGACCTTTAGAGCCAATGATCTAATGGTTAAAAACTGATTTAATAAAATGTTTGAAGTTAATAAATGAGCTAATAAAGATTTTGAAATAAAAACTTTGAATCTTTAAATAAAAGACTTAAAACGTCAAGCTGGTCTTGATTATTTAGTCGTTACCATTAGCTGATTTCATTGGCCTCAGTGGTCTAATTAAATGTTTTCTAGATTATCTATGAATATAAATGTTATACTGCAGTTATAAATAATGTACATATAAGTTTAATAGTGTGATTAATTAGGCCACATGATTCAGCTTCATGATTTTCTGTCTTAGTTGTATGGGCCTTGGTATTGATTAGTATGGTGAGTATTAGGTAGTGAATGGTGATGTATGTGAGACAGAATTTCTATAGTGACGCTGGATCAATTCATTTGGTAGCAGAGTTCGGTTGCTATGGTAAACATACATGTTACATGTTAATTATATAGGATACATGTCTAAAATATGTTGGTAGGTTTGTTAACTTGTTGTATGTAGTCAAAAGGATTTTTCCAGCAGTGTGAAAAAAGAAATGTGTTACTTACCTGTAACTGCAGTTATCCAGTATTAGTGTCTTTCATAGATTCACATGCCTGAATCATTCCCCGTCGTCGAGACGGGAGCCTCCGGTATATAAAAAAGTAATGTCCTAAGACATACATATAAAGGAATAGGCCTAAGGGTCTCACCTTAGTGTCCTATCTAGGTCCTTATGCAGGAAGGACCAAACAGAGTAGGCCCAAGGGTCCCACCTTGGTAGCCTATCTGTGTTCTTTTGTAAAAAGGACCAAAGTAAAGAGAAACAACCAATCAGCTACTACCTCCTTCTAGAACCTTCCTGTCAGGAGCCTCAGTCTCTCAGATTTTCGTACGCACCAAGCTAGTTAGGCGTAAACTTGTTAGAGAGATAGGTGAGTCCTTCCGGGGAGGCGGGAGGGTGCATGTGAATCTATGAAGGACACTAATACTGGATAACTGCAGTTACAGGTAAGTAACGCATTTCTTATCCAGTATTTGGGTGTCTTTCATAGATTCACATGCCTGAATCAGAGTAGCAAGCAATACAATATGCACATTCTGTGATGGTACAGCATATATAAGTCTGAAGATAATACATATCTGCGACTGTAAATCAACAACATACAATGTCATGTAGTATCTAGGAATAAAGAGATGTGCATACCAGTAAAGGATGGTGGGATGTAAGAAGGCTCACCTCACTGGAATAGATGGCGAAGCACTGCTCTGCCCACTGCTGCATCTTTCGTCAGCTCAGTATCCAAGCAGTAGTGCCTGGTGAAGGTATGCAGGGGACTTTCAGGTCGCCGCTCTACAGATGTCCAGGAGTGGCACTCCAGCAAATAGTGCCGCAGACGTGGACATGGCTCTCGTGGAATGGGCTTTGACTCGCGAGTCCAAAGGCCGCCCAGCCTTGTCATGGCAGAAAGTTATCGCTGAAGAGATCCACCTTGATATACTTTGTTTCGTCAGGGGCATGCCCTTCCTTGGTCTGCTAAATGCAACAAAGAGTTGGGATGATTTTCTGAAGGGTCTTGTTCTGTCGATGTAAAATTTGAGACATCTCTTTAGATCTAGTGAATGCAGGGTTCTTTCAGCTGTAGTAGTTGGGTTTGGAAAGAACGATTTTAGTACCACTGGCTCATTAAGGTGGAAGTCCGAGGGGACTTTAGGTATGAATCGTGGGTTAGTTCGCAGGATGACTCTGTCCTCTCTGAACTGTAAAAAAAAAAAAAAGGATCTTGGATGGAGAGAGCCTGCAATTCACCGACCCTTCTGGCAGAGGTTAGAGCCACGAGGAGGGCCGTCTTCCATGAAAGGAATTTGATATCCGCTTTGTGGATAGGCTCGAAGGGGTGCTTCATCAGTTGGTGAAGGACCACGTTGAGGTGCCACTACGGAGGGATAGGTCTTGGCCTTAGAAAGGACCTGAATAGGCCTTTCAGGAATTGTGTGGTAAGCCTGTCCGCCCACAGGGAAGGACCCGTAGAAGTTCTTGTGAACCTGGATATTGCTGCTAGATGTACCTTGATGGACGCATGTGCAAGGCCTGACTGCGCCAGATGCAGTAGATATGGTAGCAGTTGCTGTGGGGTGACATGGAAAGGGTGTAGGCCCTCAGTCGCACACCAGACACAGAAGCGCTTCCATTTGAGAGAATAGGTCTTTTTAGTGCTGTCAGCTCTAGCTTTAGCGAGTACATCTCTACACTCCTGCGGAATGTTCAGGTGGCTGAATTCGCGGTATTCAGGAGCCAGGCTGATAACTTCAGAGGGCTCAGGTTCGGGTGGAGAACCTGTCCTTGGGACATTGTGAGCAGGGCCGGATGTCTGTGTAGGCGAAGAGGTGGTTGGATAGACAGGCGATGAAGCTCCGTGTACCAATGCTGCCTCGGCCAGGATGGGGCGATGAGGATCAGGGTGCAGGGCTCCGACATCTTCCTGAGGACCCTGGGTATCAGTGGAAATGGCGGAAAGGCGTAAGCAAACACGTTCCGCCAAGCTATGGAAAATGCATTCCCGAGGGTTCCTGGTTGGGGAAGCCTGCTTGCGAAGCTTGGGCATTTGGCGTTCTCCCTGGTGGCAAGGAGGTCTATCTGCGGGGTTCCCCACTCCGCAAAGATGTAGTTCAGCGCCTCCATATCCAGCTCCCATTCGTGGGATAGAGACTGTTCCCTGCTCAGGGCGTCCGCTAGGACGTTGTCTTTGCCCGGAACGTATTCGGCTTTGAGTGTTATTCCATGCTCTAGGAGCCAATTCCAGACTCTCTGAGATTCTTGAGAGAGTGAAAGTGAACGCGTCCCTCCCTGTTTGTTCAGGTAGTGCATCGTCGTGGTGTTGTCTGTCCGGACGAGCACTGGGGAGTGTCGGATGCTGAGAGGAAAGATTGGAGAGCTAGAAAGACTGCCCTTAGCTCCAGAATGTTGATATGGAGTTTGGATTCCTGCGGCGTCCATTTGCCGTTGATCTGGAGTTCTTGCAGGACCGCCCCCCAGCCCTCTAGGGATGCGTCCGTTGTGACCACATGTGGTTCCGCTGGAAGCAGGAACGGTAGTCCCTGCGACAGGTGTTTGGGCGACCTCCACCATTGTAGATGATTGACTATAGTTCGTGTGACTTGTATGCGGTCTTCGAATGATCCCGCAGCTTGTGTCCACTGTCTAGTCAGCCCTTCCTGGAGGGGGCGCATTTTGAGACGGCAGTGTGGAATGAGCAGAATGCATGAAGACATCATGCGGAGGAGAGACTTGAAGGTACGGACAGTCAGTCTTTTTGGATGCCACTAACGTGGCTAAGGAGATGAGTTTTGTCTTTCTCTCCTGCGAGGGGAAGGCTCTTGCGCGTTCCGTGTCCAGGGTCGCTCCAAGGAAAGTGATGACTTTGCTTGGTTTCAATGATGACTTCTCTCTGTTGAGGGTCAGGCCTAGTTGGCGGAAAAGATGCAGACAGGCGCTGGAAGACTTGGCTGCGGCTGTCGCCGACGGCGCCTTTACCAGCCAGTCGTCCAGGTATGGGAAAACCTGGTGTCCCTGTTGAAGAGGGAAGGCTGCCACAGGAGAGAGGCATTTTGTAAATATCCGTGGGGCATATTTGAGGCCAAACGGGAGAACACGGAATTGGTAGTGGGTTCCTGCTACTGCGAACCTGAGGTACTTCCTGTGTCCCTTGAGGATAGAGATGTGATAGTAGGCGTCCTGCAGATCTAGTGACGTCATGTAGTCGCCTTCTTCCAGGAGTCCCAGGATCTCTTGTAGTGTGACTATACGGACCGACTGTTTCTTTAGGAACGCATTGAGCGCTCTCAGGTCGAGGATCGGTCTCCATTTCTTGCCTTTTTTGTGAATTAGGAAGAAGTGGGAGTAGAATCCTTCTCCCCTTTGGGCGTGTGGAACTTTCTCTATTGCTCCCTTTTGAAGCATGGAAGTTATTTCCTGAAGAAGCAGCCGTAGGTGTCTGTGGGGCCGCTTGGCTGGTGGTGTTGTTGGGGGATTCGAAAGAAATTCCAGTGAGTGACCGAATTGGATAAGTTGTAAAACCCACCGGTCCGTCGTTATTTGTCGCCAGTTCTGCAGGAAGAAGGAGAGTTTTCCTCCAATTCTTAAAGAATGCAATGGTGGATGGGCTGGCCAATGGGAAGAGTCATTGGCGATTGCCAGCAGGTCTCTTTTGGTTTTTTCCCCTGTAAGTCAATTTGTTATAGGAAGTTTGACGTCCCGTCTGGTTTTGACGCTGTTGGAACTGCGTCTTGCCCTGGGAGTACGGGTAGGAGGACCTATTTTGGTAGGAACCTCTGTACGTAGATTGTCCTCTTCCTCTGTTGCCACGAAAGGACTGGTTTCTAAATTGTAGAGTTCCCAGAGCTCTGGCCGTATCGGTGTCCTTTTTGATTGTGGTGAGGGCGTCATCGATCTTTTCGCCAAAAAGATGTTCGCCATCATAAGGCATATCAATGATTTTAGTTTGAACTTCCTGACGGAAGGAGGTGGCCTTAAGCCAACCCTGACGTCTTAGAACAGCGGCGCCCGCCAGCTGTCTGAAGCCAGTCATGGCTACGTCAATGGCACAGTCAATCAATTCAGAAGCCAATGTTTGGCCCTCTAGGAGTAGTGAGTGTGCCTCCTCTTTCAAATCCTCTGGCAGGTTAGCGAGGTAGGGCGCGATGTCCGCCCAGAGTTGACGGTTGTAGCGGCCAAGGAGTGCAATCGAATTTGCGATCTTCACCGTCGTTGCAGATGTGGTGGAAAAGCGTTTTCCAATGGCATCTAGCTTCCTGCCTTCCTGATCGGGTGGCGTTGATAAGGGAGACGCAGGGTTGCGCGAATTCTTCTAAGTCACTTGAGTAACCACGGAGTCTGCCTTGGGGTGACCCGTGAGACATGCTGGTGCCGAAGATGTAGCTTTGTATTTTTTGTCAAGCCTGGGCACTACCACCTGCAGAGAAGCTGGCGTCTGCATTAGTTGTTTGCCCTGTTTCCATAGGTAGTCAATAATCGGGATCGATCTTGTCGTCTTTTTAGTAGGTTCCTTAAAATGATAGAGGAAACATTCAGTCTCCTGTGTTTCCATAGACATATGGAACCTTTTGGCTGCCCTCTCAATGAGGTTATGGAAGCCACCAATGTCCGCGGGTGGAGACTCCGAAGACTGCGGCTCTGGAGAGGCCGGAGAGTGAGCGACGTAGTCCTGGTCTGCGTCCGGGTCTGAGTCATCATCGCGGACTTCCCCCTCTTCATGGTCTCTCTCCTCATCGTTGGACGAGATGGTGTCATGTGCTGGATCCTGATCTCTAGGAAGTACCAGCGGAGGTGGCTTATGTCGAGGTACAGGAGCAGGTACCTGTGGAGCTGGAGGTGCAACAGTAGTGGTTTTTTCTGGAAACCGCTCTTTATAGTCTTTGATGAGGAATTGTAGGTCCGAAACGATGGATGCTGGCAGGCACACCATTGGTGTCACTTGTGTGTGCACACCTGAGTATGGACAGATTGTTCCACATATTCCTCTACTTCTTGTTCCTCATCTGTACTCTTGCACTTAAGCACCAGTTCCGAAGGGCTAGTGGCCTGAGTAAACAGTTCCTCATCTAGTTCCTGGTCTTGTAAGAAGCAGGATGGGGTTAGTTGTTGCACCTTACTAGGTGATGTCATGTCCGGTGTGATTGGCTTTTTAGTTATTTTGATCGTGACATGAGACGTCTGGGCATCCATGGCATGCGAGAGCAGTTCAGACTCTTTCCAGGTACTAGTTGTCGTCGACGCCTCCGTCGTCGGCAGAAATTTACTCTTCGTCGACAGTATGTCCGTCGACTATGCCCTCGTCAACGTTGTACTCGTCGACGACAACTTCTCTGTCGTCGACGGCTTCGTCGCCGTCGACGGGGTGCTCCTCGTCGACGTCGATGTCTTCGGCGTCGATCGCGTCGTCGACGACGTAGTCCTAGTCGTCGAAGGAACGGTAGATGGCACAGGTCTACTCGTCGACGATGAAGGTGTCGTTCTCGTCGACGAGGAAAACGCCGACGAGGCCGTCGTCGTCGACGTAGAGACGGTTTTCAGCGCTGAGGAGACCATCGACGTTATTGTCGTCGCCGGAATCAGCGGCTGCTTCCTGGGGACAGGAAGGTCCTTGTCAGACACAGGTGGCCTGCCCTCAGAAGACTTTCTGGCCTTCTTAGGAGGGGTGTCTGAGGGGCCAGGGGAGGAAACCCTAGGCCTCTTCAAGGAGAACTGCGAGGCGCCAGACATGCTCTCACCTTCTGAAACCAGGTCGCTCTCAGGTTTGTTCTTAAGCCTGTTCAGCCATATCAGAAGACGTCCTTCCCGGTCCTTCTGGGTTTTATGGGAGAATGTCCTACAAATTTTGCAGTCCTTGGCCTGGTGTTGGGGGTAGAGGCAGTATAAACAGGTCTCATGTTTATCCTCCACATGCAGCCTTTTCTTACCACAAGAGGTACAGGCTCGAAATAGTCATTTTTTCTGGCTATCAGCCATAGCAAAAAAGTTGTGAAAATATCGAGTTTTAATGAAAAAATAAGTTTCCTGAGGAGAACTCAGGTGGAGACTCCCTAGCAGCGGTAGAAAATCTGAGAGACTGAGGCTCCTGACAGGAAGGTTCTAGAAGGAGGTAGTAGCTGATTGGTTGTTTCTCTTTACTTTGGTCCTTTATACAAAAGGACACAGATAGGCTACCAAGGTGGGACCCTTGGGCCTACTCTGTTTGGTCCTTCCTGCATAAGGACCTAGATAGGACACTAAGGTGAGACCCTTAGGCCTATTCCTTTATATGTATGTCTTAGGACATTACTTTTTTATATACCGGAGGCTCCCGTCTCGACGACGGGGAATGATTCAGGCATGTGAATCTATGAAAGACACCCAAATACTGGATAATTCCTGGTTATTTGCCGGCAAAAGAGTAGTGTGACTAGAAGAGTTACACAGTGCATTTGTTCTGTTTCAAAATTGTGGTATAGAATATATCACATGTTGTGTACGTACAACACAAGTTTAGGGACCTTAGATGTGACTGGTTGAATGTAATAGTGAGGATTGTCTATGAAATCGTAGCATTAAGCATAGGGACCTGGTGAGCCTGTTTTAAAACTTTTTGTGAAAAGAGTAATAGGATTTATCTAAGCTTGAGGGAAGGGTGAGATAGCGTTGTCTATTCTTATTAACGTTTGACGTTTTCTGTGGTTGGTTCAAGTCCTGCCAAGATTTCGTGTGTGTATGATTAGGGTTTTCGTATGAAAGCGTGAATGATCGTATAGAAATAGCGTTGTCTATTTTATGCGGAGAGAGTTCTGAATGTTTGTAAAACTATCACTTTATTAGCGAAACAGACAAGTGCTTGGTTTATTTGTGGTTACTAATTAAAATTCATTGGAAAATATTGTTTAAAATGGCGCTGGGAAAATTTTTTTTGTAAAGGAGGGGTGAGTTTACGGAGTAACACAGTGAAGCTGCAGCGGCAGTGTACGTCATTTCGGTTTGCGCTGTGATTGGCTAACATACGTCACAGCAAATGCACTGATTGGTTCACGTGGCAGTGACGAGCTGGTACCAGATTGGTCAGTTCTGAGTACTGTATTTCTATTGGTTGAGCAAGGTGGTGACGTAGCTTTACCTGATTGGCTTGTTGGTGTCTTTCGCGCACAAATTGGCTGGAATAGCGGAACACTAAGAGAACATTTCGAAGCTTTCAGAATAAGTAATTTTGATTTTAAACATGAGTTATTGGAACGATCGTGAGATAAAGAAGCCTTCATGGTTTCAGAAAGTGAAAAATTAGTTTAAACCGGACAAGAAAATTGAAACGCGTGGTGGTAAATTACTTCATAAGTACAAAACACCCGCAGCCTATATGGAAGGCGAATATGGTTATCATACTGTAATTAGGTTTGACAATTGGATGCATCACACAAAAAATTATGGCGTATTAGCCTGGCCGGAAGATGGGTCATTTAATATGAAAGTTTTGAGAAACCTGAGCGGAAAAATGATGGATCTTGTACCGAAGCCTAGACCTACACAATTTGAGGCATTGGTTGAATGGGAAGTTGAGATGATGGAACTTGAGCGTGAAAGCAAATGTTTAGCACCTAGAAATTCAAAATATATTCTTAATAGAGAAACACATGAAGACAAAGTGAGATGCTGGAGAAAAGCAGACATGTATGATGGTCTGTATCCAGTGAGAATAATGATTACTGAAGATCTAGAACAAAAGAAAGTTCAAAGGAGACTTGATGAGGAATTAGATGATGCAGTTTTAGAAGACATATATGCTACTAAACGCAAACCGCCACCTTATCAAATAGATTCTCAATCTACCCCGAGAGTTTCTCCAGGAACTTCTCTAAATGCACCTCCTAGAGAAGCTGAGGAAGGTTCTCCCAGATTTTTCAATTTACCTGAAAGAGTAGGGTCAATAAATAATTGTAGTACACCTAGAAAAAATAGAATTCCTCAACAGGAAAATAATTTTGTGAGAAATCAGGAAGGAATACTTGCTGACATGCCAGAAATTTCCAGTTACAATAAAGCGAAGGAAGATTTAATTCAACAATTGACAAAAAGCATGGAAGCAGTGACAGTACCGGTAACTATTGGTCCTGTTGTACCAGTTTTCGATCAAGGAGAAAATAGACATTCTGCTTTGACAGTTCCATTAAATGCAGAAATTCAAAAAGTGGCTGAGAGATTTTATTCGGAACTTTCAGAAATACATAGAGAAAAATCTATGATGCCAAATTTAACTTTAAATGGGAGTCTGTCAGGTTCTCAAACACCATCTGTGGCAGAATCAGATCCAGGTCCATCAGAGAGAAGTCTAAACAGAATAGATTTAACTCAAAATGCATTGTCCCCAGAAGCTCTTGATTATAAAAAGCTTGATGTTGCAAAATTAAAGGCTGATTTAGAAGAATTAATCATTGGCAAAATTGGTACTGACAGTTTGAAATTGTATCAGGATGATGAACTTCTTTTTATTTGTAAGAGTATTCAGTGGAAAACGAAAAACAGGTATGAGCAACTGGAAGAAATGGCTGCTGAATTAGAAATTGATTTGAGTAAACAAACATTTGCAGAAACACTACAGAGTGGATTTTTCTGAAAGGGATATTGACAATCTCAATGCTGCTGGAAGGATGGCCCATATAAAAGAATTAATAAGTTTTCTCAGAAAACTAGGTGAATTAGGTAAATGGAGAATAAAATGGTCCAAGAATAAAGAACAGGATAAAAGGTTGAGAAACAAAGTGGTTTCAGAATTTCCAATGAGGTAAATAGCAGGAGGAGGGTATGTGCATGTTCCTTGGTCCAGACAGGATATTCTGCTGTTTACCAATGATTTCCCTCGTTTGAGAGAAAAGCCAGTTGAATGGTATCGACAGGTAGACAGATTTATAAAAGTGTCAAAATTTCTGTGGATTGAGCTGGATGGATTCTTTGACATTGTTGTCCCATCAGATCTTTGGACAGAATGCAAAATCTCTGTGGATTGGCCAAAAAAAGAACCTGCCCGAGACACAATTACTGGTGCCCCATCAAAAGATGTTATGGACATTTACAATAAAGTAATTTATTGGCTGAAAGGGAAAATTCCCCCAAAAGAAGTGGACTGGGTTAAAATGGACAGAACAAATCAGGAACCAAAAGAATCAGTACATTCATTTTATGAAAGGTTACTGTTAGTCTTCAAACAGTACAGTGGCTATGAAAAATTAAGTGAAAAGGACATGAGCCACTTTATTTACAGATTTGTTTATGGCCTGAGACCTGAAATCGGTGAAATGATTAAAAATGGAATTGTGTGCTGGCAATAACTTTCAGTTGATGACATCCTGAGAAAGGCAAAATATTGCAGTGACAAGATAGATGCAAAGCAGAAAAACCTCAAGGAGAAGGCAATGTGGGCACAAGTGAAGGTAGAAGAGCAACAGCAACAGCAGTTAGCCTCTATGCAGCAGCAGAATCAAGGCAAATTTAAGAATAATTTTAATAATAATAACAAGCCTAAATTTAATGTAAATGTTGAAGAGCTAAAACATAAGCTCCCATGTTTTCATTGCGGCGAAATTGGACACTGAAAACGCAAGTGTAAAAACCCGCCCAGAAATTTTTAAAATAATTCATTGAATCCACAGGTGCAGTGTGAGTTAAATCAGCAGCAACAGCTACAGCAACAGTTAAACGAGTTAAGTCAGCAGCGACAGCTACAGCGACAGGTAGCGAATCAGCAGAGCCAGGTTCAGCAGAGCCAGATACAGCAGAACCAAATTCAGCAGAGTCAGGTACCACAAGCACCATTTCCAAACAGTGCGAATGCTCAGAGGTTTACACCCGAAACCGATTTCTGTGGGAATCAGGTAAATAATGTGCCGAGAGTGAATATGTCAAATGCTTCCCAACAGTTTTGGCTGAAAAAAAAGGAAGTGAGTGATTCATAAGAAGATTACTCATGACGGTGCCTGAGAGAGGAAGAAGAGTGTGTGCTTGGACCCACTCTTGAGGTAGATCAGTCTGGTCCATTTGTAAATGGTAAAGTGAATGATGTAGATATCACTTTTCTTGTGGATACAGGTGCTACCCGTTCTACTGTTAGATCAACAGAAATAGAAAACCTTACTCTCTCTGGTGAGTCCATCCAAGTTGTAGGTGTAGCTAATCAGCAAATTAAAACAAGCCTGACAGAACCAGTAAAAGTGGAATTTGGAAATTACAAAGATAAACACAGGTTTCTAGTTTGTGACAGTAGTCCTGTGAATCTGTTGGGTCGTGATATATTATGCAAAATGAATTGCAAGATATATTGCTCACCAGATGGCATTGAAATGCAAACATCAGAAGAAGATGGGCTTTATAAATTGACAATGTTGATGGTCGATGAAGAAATGAAATTACTGTTTCCTGTTTTTGACAAAAATGATTTGCCAGAGGAGCTCAAAAAGCCAGTTAATCCAGAAATTTGGGATCTAACTGGAAATGACATGGGTCTTATGAAAAATGTAGATCCAGTAAAAACTTACTGTAAAGCAGGGAATAGATTTCCCAAATGTCCCTCAATACAAAATGAAAGCTGAGACAATTGAAGGTGTTATTCCAGTGATTGAAAAATTCATAAGTCAAGGTGTGCTAAAGGAAATTGAGAGCAGTCCATGTAACTCACCGATTATGGGTATTAAAAAGCCAAACGGAACATATCGAATTATTCAGGATTTAAGGAAAATTAATCAAATTGTTGTTCCATGTTGCCCAATTGTTCCAAATACTGCGGTAATTCTTTATCAGATTCCGCATGACGCAGAATGGTACACGGTCATTGACCTGTGTAATGCCTTCTTTACAGTTCAATTGCATCCAGAAAGTCAGCACATTTTTGCATTTAGGCTCCAGAATCGTATTTTAGCATGGTGTCGTATCCCACAGGGGTATACTGACAGTCCATCTATCTTTAATCAGTTATTTAAAAAGTCTTTGGAAGATCTGATATTGCCTGGAAATTCTACACTGGTTCAGTATATTGATGATTTGCTCGTGGCAGCAAAAACACGAGAAAATTGTGTAACTGATACCATTACTCTTTTAAATCGATTGGCAGATGAGGGACATAAAGTGTCACCTGCAAAATTGCAGTTTTGTAAACAAGAAGTAAAGTATCTTGGTCACAGAATTGCAAAGGGAACAAGACAAGTGACAATTGAAAGAATTAAAATGATTCGAGCAATACAGCCTCCGACAACACAAAGACAGGTCAGAATGTTTCTGGGAATGGTTGGATACTGTCGACAATGGATTAGTGGATTTTCAGTAATTGCAAAACCACTCCAAAGATTAACAAAAGCTGACATAAAAGATCCAATCAGATTGTCAAAAACTTGAATTGGAAGCTTTTGAAAAATTAAAAAGAAGCTTATGCGAAGCTTTAGCTTTGGGTATGCCAGATTATGAGAAAGAATTTGAGCTGTACTGCAGCGAAAGGGAAAGATGTGCATTGTCTGTTTTGATTCAGAGACATGGAAAACTGAGAAAGCCAATTGCATATTTCTCAGCTGTTTTGGATCCTGTTGCAAAAGCTTTGCCAGGTTGCTTAAAAGCAGTAGCTGTCACAAGTGTAAGTCTTGAACAGAGTGAGGGTATCATTATGGGATTTCTTGTAAAGGTATATGTACCTCATTCAGTTGAAATTCTTCTTACCAGAAGCAAAACTCAGCATTTGACAATTAGCAGATTGACAAAATATGAGAAAACAATTCTGGGATCAGATAATGTTTCAATTGCAAGATGTGTGAACCTAAATCCTTCCACATTACTGCCAGATGGAGTCATTACTGAGGTAAATAATGAAAATGACATTGATCATGAATGCCTGGATGTTGTAGATTACTGCACAAAACCTCGACAGGACATAAAAGATGTTCCTTTACCTGAATTTGAGCTGGTGTATTTTGTGGATGGTTCCTGCCTGAGAACTGATGAAGGAATTCTGAGAGCAGCATATTCAGTGTGTACAGTCTCAGATGTTGTTGAGGGTTCACCTCTTGATGGAATTCGTTCTGCTCAGATTGCAGAGCTAATTGGTCTAATTCGAGCTTGTGAAAAAGCAGCTGGCAAAAAGGTAACCATAGTGACTGATAGTCAGTCTGGATATGGCGTGGTTCATGACTATGGACAGCTATGGTCTCAAAGAGGTTATTTGACCTCTGCAGGTACGCCAATCAGAAATGCAAAATTGATCAAGAGATTGATCAATGGCATTCAGTTACCAGAACAAATTGCTGTTGTCAAGTGTGCTGCTCATAAAAAGGGAGAAGATTACATCACTAAAGGAAATGCATACGCAGATGAGATTGCAAGGTACTGTGCTAAAAACAATTATTCAATCAATCAATCCGGAAAAAGACAAAAGTCACATGTTGAATTCTCTCATGCTAATTTCTGTAGTGGAAACATGGCAGGGGGTAAGAGAATTACAAGATGAGGCAGAAGAAGAAGAGAAAAACACATGGTTAAAAGTGGAATGTAGACAGCGAGAGGAAGATGGAGTTTGGGTTTATGAAGATGGAAGGCCTGTAATGCCAAACTGCATGATTGCTGACATGACACAGATGTACCATGGTCCAGGGCATTTAGGAAGAGATTCAATGATCAGACTATTCAGAGAAACATGGTTTAGTCCAAAGTTCAGAATCATTGCAGAGTCACTTTGCCAAAGATGTTTGACCTGTCAACAGATGAATCCGAATAGGAAAACTGTTGTAAGCATGGGAACCATAGGACGGGAGGGTGGTCCATTTACCAGATTACAGATGGATTTCATTGACATGCCAAAGCACAACAAGCTAAAATATGTGCTTGTGTTGGTTTGTCTGTTTTCAAGATGGGTGGAAGCTTTCCCAACTCGTCACAATGACTCAGTCACTGTGGCAAAATTACTTTTGAGGGAGATCATACCTAGGTACGGATTTCCAGTGACTATTGAAAGTGATCGCGGAACGCATTTTGAAAACAGATTGCTGAAATTGGTTTGTGAAGCTTTAAACATTGAGCAAAAGCTGCATTGTGCATACAGACCAGAAGCATCAGGTGTTGTTGAACAGATAAATGGAACTATCAAAAACAGGACTTCAAAAATGTGTCTAGCCACAGGAGTGAAGTGGACAGATGCTCTTCCACTTGTTCTGATGTCATTGAGAAGCACTCCAGAGAAAAAGACAGGCCTTAGTCCCCATGATATTCTAATGGGTAGAGTAATAAGGCAAGCATCTGTTACAGTTGGCAAACTATTGAGTATTAATGATAGTGCAATCATTGAATACTGTCAGAATCTTTCTGATGTAGTTAATTCTGTATTTCATCAGGTGGGAACAGATGTAATTACAAAGGAGAAAGAACAAGCTCATGATTTGTTGCCCGGAGACTAAGTGAGGACTAAAATTCATCGAAGAAGAAATTGTTTAGTACCAAGGTGGCAGAAAGCAAGACAAGTCATTTTGGTCACAACAAATGCATTCAATTGTAAAGGGCTGAAAAGGTGGTTGCATGGGAGCCATACTATTCGTGTACCACCTCCTGACAATTCTGATGAAGATTGTGAGACAACAACTGACTCGGATTCAGAAGGAGCCCCTAAGATCCAGAATCTGATGATCAGCAAGAAAATCAACATCTGGAGAATCTAGATGAGAATCAGAACTTGAATGAATAAGATCTGGGCATCGAAACTGGAGATCAAGGTGTTGATGAAGACCTGTTAGAAAAAGAATCTCAAAAAGAAAAAGGAGATTCAGGAGCAGAAGATTCTGAGCAAGACAGAAATCTAATCCAGGAGAGTATTGAAAGGCAAAGAAGTAACTCTGTGAATAGGAGCAAGAAACCTGAAACTGGGAAGCTAAAGGTGATCCCTGAAGAAGAGGAAGAATTACCAAGTACCAGCTGTAAGGATGATATTCCTAATGGAGTGAAGCTGCCGAGTAAAGAAGTTCCTAGATACAGATTTGAAGTCTCAGATACAGACACTGATGTAAGTGATGAAGAATCTGAAATAAGAAAATTCAGAAAAAGAGCTTGGAAAGCTGAATGTAATGAAAACGTGCCAAAGAAGAAAATCTTGAGAAAAGAAGATATTTGGCCAGAAGATAATTTGAAATTCAAACTGGTGAAGAAATCGAAAGAGCAGATCAACGAAGTATCTAGTCAGGGAGGTGTCTCTGATAAGACAAGAATAATAAGAAAATAGAAGTAATCACTCGTAAAACAAAAAGAGTAATAAAGCCAAATCAGAAGTATAAGTCCCCAGAGTGGACTTACATAATTATTCCGCCAATTGTTGAGGTAGGAAGTAGTAGTCAAGAAGATTTGGAAGAAGCTAGTGATAATGACTGATGCTGTTTAATTTTGAATAAGGGTTTTGATTTCTGGCATAAGGCTGAAGAAAATGTGTTAGGTGACTTTAGGTCGAAGAAATTGTGTTTAGCTGGAAAGCACATATTCATGTGACGCAAGGTCGAAGAAAAGCTGTTTAGGGTTCTTTTAAAAAAAAAAAAATTAAAAAGGGGGGAATATTAGTTTTTACGTTTTTACATTACATTATTTACATTAACATTACATTATTTACATTATTTTAAATTTTTGTTTTTTCATTTTAAGAATGCCTAGTTCAGATACTTCAAGGTGTTCTATTTTGAGAAGATGTTGCAAAAGGTCTTCAATCTGTGTGGTGTTATTAATTTTAGTTTGGTTAATATTAGCTGTAGTGTACCCTTTTGGTATTGACAAACAGAAACTTAAGACAAATATAACAAGTAAGGTAGAGACTAAACATGAGAAACATGCTGGCAAGTCTAGTAGAGTTATTGAGCATAATCCAGAGATCCATCAAGATAGATCTGTTGGAGATTTCTCTAGCAATTCATTTTCAAGGCTTCTGTCTGAATATGTTAAAGTAATGAATGTTAAAGATTGCTATGTTTGTGTGAAGCTACCTGCTTCTGTCTCAGAGGGGGTTACTTATAACAGGTTACCTCTCACTTATGGCATTACTTGCAGTGTAACTGCTAGCCTGTTTTATCAAACTGGTCGTCTGGAGTATTATTACTCAGATTTTGATGAGGTTTTTGCAAATCTCAAAGTTGTAAATAGCTTAAAGAAAGTAAAACGTGCGAAACAGATGAGGAAATTCTTTTTTAGTTACTAATGAACTTAATTACGAATATGCTTATAGAAATAATTTAACATGCAAAATGAGAGCGGAAGAAAAGACTTTCCTGAATATGGTTGAGGAGAGAAGGGCTGTTTACAAGAGAAATGAGATGCTTAAACATGCTAAGTCCAAGTACTGGCAAATGGAGGATGCTAAACTTAATGGTGTTAACACAAATGCAGCTATTCATATAGATGAACCAGTTAGTGGTAAATTTTGCATTAGAAGAGATAACACACTTTATGATAACTTTTTTGTGGGTGCTAGTCAATGTGAGGATACTTATCGTATCATAGGGGGATGGGGATTTAAAGGTGGTAAAGATCCAATTTTTCCTGGAATTTATTTTATTTGTGGCAATAAGGCATATTTTAGCCTCCCAGACCATTGGTATGGGACATGTTATCTTGGATTAGTTTTTCCAAAAATGTTTCATGTTGACAGAAATGAAAAGGGTACTTTTGAATTTGGTGAACACCTGAATAGGTACAAAAGAGAAAGTTTTACAGAAGTCCTGGGTGACATCTTTGGTGCTGTCATTCCTATGGTAGGAATTACCATGAATTCAATCAAAATCAGAAAGGTTTCTACAATTGTAGATAGATTGTCAACAGAGACTGCAAGTGGTTTCCAATTAGTCAATACAGAACTGGTTGCTACCAGAAGCATGGTTATGCAGAATCGTCTTGCATTAGACATTCTGCTTGCAAAAGAGGGAGGAGTCTGTGGGGTCTTACATGTCCAGCATTGTTGTACTTATATTCCTGACAAGAGTCGGAATATAGAGTCGCTTATTAAGAATATTACTCAGTTTCACGAAGAAATAGAACCCCTGGAGGAAGAAAGTTTCACTGAACGAATAGGCAAAAGAATGGAGGCAATAAAAGAATGGTTTTCAGAAATTGGTGGCTCCATCATTGGCAAAGTGCTCTATCCAGTAATTGTCATCATTATGGTGATATTGCTGCTAAAAATTAGTTGCATGATCCACAAGAGAAAGAAGCATCAGAGAGAAAAGAGGAGGATTTAAAAACTCAGAAAGGAACAGGAGAAGGAATATGAATTAGAAGAGATGCGAAGGGCTCAGTTTGAAAGTGTTGAGCAAACAGCAGAAACAGGGGTTAGGGAGACTAATACTGAAAGAATTCAAAGTGTGACGTCTCTAAATTGGGTTCAAAATTTTCTAAATTTTGAATGTTTGGTGATTTTTAAATCACCAGATGAGGGAGTTGATGGAGCGAGTTTCAGAATTCATTTTATTCTGGCTCGTGAAATTAATTCTCTGTAACATGAACTAATTTATTAATGAATTGTTGTATGATTTGTATTACTAAATCAACCTAAAGTAAAATTGCATTCACAAACACGTGGGACTAATATTTATGTGCTCATGTTGCATTTGCGAGTTTGTTGTGTAACATAATTAATATTGTCTTGTTTGTCCTATTGTCTTTGTCACTATTAATGCGGCTGATCATTTTATGGCATGTGCTTTCATTATGTGTGCTTAAGTGTTTGTCTATGTTGTGACTGTTTATCTATGTTTTGTTCCTCTATCTTTTTACTCTTTCAGATATTTGAAGATTTCAGCTGGACTTTAAGAAGAATGGTAGATATTAAATGTGCTGCTTTATTTGTGTGCTTCTGCGAGGTGATTTATTTTAATGGGTTAAATTTTAGCAATGAAGGGTGGGTAACAGAAGGGTTTATTTTACCTGAATTATTCATTCTTTTGTGTTTGTTTAAATGCTAGCCCGAGAGAAAGGCTTGAGGCCTAGTTCTGATGGAAGTTGGTTGGCCTGACTGAAAGAAGCTGAGCACAGCAGAGTTAATGCTTTTTAATGAAATACTTCCACAGAAACGTGCAGGAGCTCAAACAATGAACATTGTGTGCAACATACTTCGAAAGTGAATTTGTCAAGGCCGAGGAACTGTGTAGAGGCTGCTTGGCTAAAATCCTGGAGGAAATAGCTACGAACATTTAGTTTAATGTTGCAACTCTAGGAAGCCAGTGTCGCTTCGTGTCAATGGACAATGACATAATGATGTCATAAGAACTGATGCGTGGGCCTCTCGGTGGTCTGATGGACAGCAACCAATTGGGTTGCTGTATTCTTCTAAAATATCATTTTTAGTTAGATTAGTGGGTTGAAAAAGATATAAAAACTTAGTCTCTTGAGGGGAGCGGGGCTGACTGTTCCTGAGGGTGAAGTGCTGTCCGTTTTTCTTTTCCTTTGGACACGTAAGGACTTTGAATGCTTAATAAATGTTATTAATTTGCAGGTCAGAAAGCCTAACATAGGGATTTAGGGTTGATGTTTATTTTAATTCATTAATTCTGTGCAATCTTGAAGTGCCGGACCTTTAGAGCCAATGATCTAATGATTAAAAAACGGATTTAATAAAATGTTTGAAATTAATAAATTAGCTAATAAAGATTTTGAAATAAAAACTTAGAATCTTTAAATAAAAGACTTAAAACGTCAAGCTGGTCTTGATTATTTAGTTGTTACCATTAGCTGATTTCATTGGCCTCAGTGGTCTAATTAAATGTTTTCTATATTATCTATGAATATAAATGTTATACTGCAGTTATAAATAATGTACATATAAGTTTAATAGTGTGATTAACTAGGCCACATGATTCAGCTTCATGATTTTCTGTCTTAGTTGTATGGGCCTTGGTATTGATTAGTATGGTGAGTATTAGGTAGTGAATGGTGATGTATGTGAGACAGAATTTCTATAGTGACGCTGGATCACTAGCAACAGAGCTATTGCTGGTTTTGGGAAGTGTACTTGGTTGAGTACATTTTTGTGTATAAATATGATGCATGCTGGTTATATTGCCTGATCGTAATAATATGAAGTAGCATGCTAAAGGAACATTTTGTTAAATTTGAAGCTGTTGATATGGATAGATTTTTGCGTTGTGGAGCATCTTCAATGAATTTGCAATGGTTGAAGATGGTGGCCCCCATCCTATATAGAGACATCTGTCTTTATAAGGAAGTAGGGTAACAGGGGAAGGAGATGTGAGAAATGAGACATTCCAGCCCACCATTTGCACATCCATTATACTGAGAGTGATGTTTAGGATGTCTTCGAACAATCTGTCCGTTTGTATTGCTGTTCTAGTAGCTCCTTTTGCCATGGTCTGAAGCTGAGGCATGCAAGAGGGAGTGGATTGATTGCGAAGGATATTTTGCCCACCAGGAAGTTGTAGCAATGTAGTGAAACAGACTTGAAATTGGTGACAAAATGATGTAAGTGTCTTCTAGCTGTGTCGAGAGAAAGTTGTTGTAGATCCTGTCCATGTCTCAAAACAGTGATTGACTTTCAAA